>NW_026636990.1:1342210-2684420 GCF_028554395.1 Pezoporus wallicus
GAATTTTCTAGCTGAATAAAAAAAGATATATTTATGTATCATTTCCAAATGCAGTTCTAGAGAAAGAGTAGGTAGCAAAAAGGACCATATGTTCAAAAAAAGAGCTGTGAGATCTTGTATGGCACAATGACGAGAGTGGGAAGGTATTTATTAGAAAAAAAATGTAAGTAAATATTCACAGAGAAGAATGGATTGGAACTGTTTTAAAGAGTATAACAATTCTCCCTAAGCTACTTTCTTTGGTTTCTCTCTACAGTCATTTCCCTTTGAAACACAAGGTGTCATTTGTCTTTTAGATTTTCTAATCATGTTGGACCTGAGTTCAAAAGAGAGTCACTGGTAGGTCTCTCACAACATAGGTAAACTTGCAGAAAAGGAGAGGGTTTTGGTTGGCAGTATTTCTGAATAAGTAATTTGACTCATTCACTCCTAAGTGGTACCATTTTTCTTCTCACTGCTGGAGAGAGAAGCAGGAAACACACAACAGCGTGCTGTGAATGCAGAGTGATGAATGGAACTTCAGACTATGTCATAATGTGCATTCCCACCAGAGAGAGAATGAAAATTATTTCATTGCATGAACTGTGGAAGTGAAAGACTCAGTTTTTAGTGATGTAAAGGGATATGCAAGCTTTAATTTTGAGCAGCATAATCAACCTGTGTAAAATGACTTTGCTGTCCTATATCTATCCCTTGGGAAGACTTAATACTCTTTTGGCAATCTTGGCAAGAAATGAAACCATAAATGATAGCTGGCAATGGCCAGTGCAGAGGGTTGGTCTGAGAGACTGTGAAGTATTAATTAGACTAATCAGTTGAAGTTTACATTGCAGGCACATCTGTTCTGTCTTTGAACATAAATATAGATGTGTGCCTTCTGGTTCTTCTCCACTCCCTATTTATCATCAATAATAAAATTCTTGGACGGCAAATTATGATGTCTACCTTAAGACAGAAAAACAATTATATAGCAAACTGTGCAGCCCCAGGATTTTAGTACTTACTCACTGACAAAACACCAGAACCTAAACCTAGTTAGCTAGTCAGCAAATTCAATTCAAGAGAGCATACAAACCTATTTATACAGAATTATATTTATGATATCAACCTATTTTGGAGACTGAGAAGTTCGAGGCAGTGCATGTCTTCAGTGCAGCAAAGTCCCAGTTCCTAAATAGACCTCCTGAATCCAAAGCAAACAAAACATCACAATCATTTTTCCAAATTAGATTTCCCAGAACAGACAGCGTATTTGTGTAACCAAAGTGCAGACCAAATAAGTCTTTTCATGTACATTAATGAGAAGGTAGAAGTAGCAGATCCTGACCTAATTAAGATAAAGTTAAAACTTTCTCCTGGGTACATGGATTGTATGTAGGTTAGACATTCATTCACATTAGTCCCTCATGTCATTGGCAAGGAATACGAAATGACACATGGACTTGTGTTTTGAAACTGCTAAAATCTGAGTGCACAGATGGGACATCTCCTTTGACTTTTTACAGATCTGGGGTCCTCACTGAGCTGCTTAGAGTTCATGATCCATCAAGCACTAAGGACCACATCTGGCTCCTCTGTAATAACATTGATTCTGACAGCTGTAAAACTGGCTTTTGGTTAACCAGTTGAACAGAAAAGACTGAAAATGCAGGAAGAGAGGAAGTTGGCAGGTGGGAGCCTATGGACTAATAATTTCTTTTCCAGCCATACATAATGGCTTGGTTAAAGTTTAGCTTTTTCTTGCAAGTTTTCCTTCAGAAGAATTACTTCTGAAAATGGTCCTGTTTACTTCCTGTTGCTGTCCGTCCACTTCATGAAATGTTTCTTGTGATATGTAAAAACCTTTTGAAGGCAGGGTTCATATTTAGCCTTACCTGTTGGAGCAAAAGAAGGATAACAAAGAGGAATTCATATAATTTGCCTTATAAAACTTTTTATTTAGGTTATTTCTAAGTATTCCTTGATTATGGATGGTTGTCTGAGTCCATGAAAAGTAAACTTTGTGTCTTAGATAAAGTGTTCATTATGAGTCACAGAAAGGCTTCCTATCACATTCATCAAGATATAACTGGCCTCCAGTTTCCTGCATAACAGACAATGGCCTCTAAAGCCAGTCCAATAACACAAGCAGGCTTGTTGCTTGTAATATTGGATAATACTACAAGTCTGTTCTTCCAGCTTCTTGGCAAAACATGTTTTTATGATTTTTGTAGAGATGTGTCAGTAAAATAAGGTGCTGTTTGTCAAAGAAATAATCATAACAAACATTTGGTAATATGATATACTTCAATTGCTCTTGTGCTTGACACATGAGGACTATTGCTAATTTTCAATGGAAGTTTTTGTGACATATATGTCTTGTTGATAGCCTATGGAGAAAAAGGCAGCTATGTTTAGTCTATTCCTTGACTGAATGTTCTTGTAATATCAGTACATTTTCTACACTGTGACGGCTCTTCCAGTTTCTGCACCTACTAAAGTATCAAAGCAAAAAACAACACAGTGAAAAGATCCAGTAAAAACTTTCTGATGTTCAGGTGACAAATATATGATGATACAATTTGCTTTTAAGCCAACCCCATATAAAATTGCAATGCACCCTTTAAGATATGGGCAGGCTCTTCTAAAGTGCTAACTGAAGATAATTTCATAGATGAGTTGCTTAATGTGATGCATTTGGAGCAATCAATCAGGATTGTTTTTAATGGCAAACTAGGGCCTCTCATGTATAATCCATAATTGTGTCTTCTGAAATTTCAATGTTTTTTAAAGTAAAAAATGAACATTCCCATGTTGAAAGTCTATAGTTGGGTATGCTTCAGTGGTGACTCACCAGAGCTACTGTTCAGTTATATCATGTCCTTGTTCCCTCTCTTACGATGGAATCCCCATCAAAGCTTCAGCTTCCATAGTGCAGCAAAATCTGGCAGGGTCCTCCATATTTCTAGATATTACTCATAGGAAAGCTTATGAGTTGTCACAGGACATGGAGCCTGAGTAGGAACATGAAGCTTCTGTACTGCAACTAATATGAAACACCCAAGAGTATTTCTAAATAAAAATGTTTGCATTTTAGCTGGAGTATTTCAGCTTTTGAGTTATCATCAAAAAGTTTAGGATTTCAAGAAACACAAAAGAATATTGCTCATAGAAATGCAACATGCAATCACTTCTTTCCTTTTTATATCACTACAGTTCTCTGCAGTCCAGGCTGGTGCAAAAAGCAACTATGGATATCCTGCTGATTTACCCCTGCCCTAACCATAGTATGTCTGCTTGTTTTTGCTGCACGATATTCACCACTGAATAGGCCACGAGGGTGTTTTCATCCTGACTGATTCTGTGAACACATCGTCATTACTGCATAACTCTTCACTTTCTGTTGTGACTCCCTGTAAAAATCTGACAGCTACAGTGGATACAAAGTTCCTGTACTAAAGTATGGGGACCTTCTGTAAAATGGATGAAGTTATTTAGCTGTAGCTAGGTGCCTTTCATTTACTTATTAATGAGGTTGTTTTACGCAAGAAATATCAGGGAAAAATGTTAATCATGGAGGCAACTTATCATAAGAGAGTCTCTTGATAACTACTATTGTTAAAGATGGGATTCATCTGACCCATTTCAGAAGTTTAGTTTGATGGGATGAATGATGCCCTGCAAGTGCTTCTTTGCATTGAACATAAAGGAACTTAGTATGACCTATTTCAGATATGAGGCTCTGTATTTGTTCAGCTGAATCTCAGTCATGTGTGGATGCTTAATATTTTACTTAACAGGGAATGCAGAGAATAAGCACTCAGGGATGTGCAGATATATACAGCTATAGATATATACATATAAAATGGGGAGAAATAAGCTGAGGACTGATGGGGCTATGCAGAGAAAATGAGTAGCTTTTCTTGCAAAGGAAACAAAACTAAATCATGTCAACCAGATTGTGAACAGCTACCACTGATGAGCAGTCACATTAAGTATTACTAATGACAATGGGAATGTTTCTCTGAGCAACTGCTCACAATCTGCCCCTGAGATTTAAAACGAATGCTGAAGAAGGAAAATCGAACAATAAATGAGTCTAGAATGGGGGAATGCAAAAGTAGAAAAATTGGAAAATGCATAGAGCAGAAGGTGTGAATAGTAAGACTGAATGCTCAATTTCACTTTTAAGACCCATAAGAGGCTATGAGGTTCAGCCAAGATGGGTATGAGATAGTAAAACAGAGTGATTGGTTGACATTTCATAGCAGACCATAGTGCAAGTAAGGAAAATTCTCTAGTACTTTTTTCTTTGGAAAAATGACAGACATGCTTTACATTGAGCTATGGCTAAATAAAGCATTCACGAAGACTTTTCTACATTGTAGGATAGACTTTCTGATCAAAATATACAGCGAGACTATTTATTACTTAACAGTTATCTGCAGTATTGAAGAAGTCCCCAGTCTTCTTAACTTAGATTGGGATTTAAACCTGTGCCACCTTGACATGTGCCTTGGTTATTCTGGCACAGGATACTCAGGGGTATTCATACAGTTTGACTAAGACAGAAATAGGCTCATGTCTGTGTGCAATCTGTGGAGAAAGAGTCTACTTCAAAGGAAAGTTCAGAAGACTAATATAAAACTTCTCATTTCCTTCCTAAATAGCTTGTTTTCACCCTTGACTATAGAGGGAGACTAGCAGGGCAAGCTGCTGGGAATGGTGGAATTTCCAACAGGAACACCTCCACTTCGAAATGAGCAGGCAGCAGAGAGGCACTTCTGAGCTGGGTCTGCAACACAACTAATCACTGTTTCACTAAGGAGCTGCTCCACTGGGAGAGCCCATCACGGTAGCAGAGAGTCTGATGATTCAGTCTCTGCTTCTGTGCTACCTTGTTTGAAGCAAGGACTTAAAGTCAAGTTTTGCTATCCTGTGTGACCACTGCAATTAGAACATAGGGTCCTTCTCTTATCCCACAGTATTTAAGTCCCTAAAACTGAAACTGCTCTCATAAGGAAAATCTGCGTGATTGTTTGGTGAGCAGGTGTCCACCTTGCAAAGGCAGACAAAAAAACCCTCCATTGATTAAGTGTGAAACAGGGATCTGAAACTGTCAAGCACATCATAGAAGATTGACTAGACACCATTCAATCATGTTTGCCTTTTAAAAACTTCACAAAGCCTTCATTTGATTCAAAATAAACCAGGATAATGTTGGAAATTGCAAATAATACCCTCAGTTATGAAACTTAATTTGTACCTAGCTCCTCTCAGTAGACTTGTTTTTTACAGTTTGTTGTCAATGCATAGAAAACTACCTGCCACTTATAAAATCCATAACTGAATAATGGTATAGCTTAACACATGGCATAAGTATAACCAAATAACTAAAAAAAAAGTCAATGTTTCAGAGTGCCCTTGATTGTTTATTTAGCAGAACAGATATCTAGTAGCATACATCAGTGGATCTGGGCTAAAAGTTTATTTTTCAAAATAAACATCATGCAAAACATGATGTAACTTGTAACACTTTGACCTCTCAGTATTTTACAAAAGTGGTAGGATTTGGACTCCAATATTTTGAAAATCTTATTTAGACTGTTAGCTTCCTACTGAAATGAGCAGAATTCAATTGCTTTAGATGAGAATTCACGTTGTTCTGCATATGAAAACAGTGATTTTTAAGAATAGATACATCAAGAGAAATCAATAAGAACTGTGTTTTAGGTTGTTTAGAAGACTTTGAAAACCTCACCAAAGTATTAGTGAATTTTGTTATTAAGGTTGCAATAAAACCCATAAAATTCTGCTTATTAAAAAATCACTTTTTGGGTATTGTATGTTCTGTTCTCAATTTCTGATCAGAAATTAACTGGATCAGAAAGCAAAAGTGAAATCTCTCACACTAGAAAACACTGACCTGGTTTAAACTGTGTTGTTTGATACTGTTGGTGTGTCATCACTATTTGTTTATACCTGCTTCAGCATATTCTTGCTGTGTGCAGGTGTTCAAGGTGATGCTTCTACTGGTTGAACTGCTCCCCTGTGTTTTACTCAGGCTGAAGTAATCCAACAGTAAGATAGTTTGGAAGCAAAGGGATTGCTCCCCACAGCTAGGCTGACAGACATTTATTTGGATTTCTTCTGTCAACTGAATGAGATAAAAAAATGATACAATAATACTTGCTCCCCAAAAATACAGAAGAGGAGGGAGGGAGAAGGAGGATCACTTCAGCATCCTGGTTTGTTACACAGCCCTAAATCAGCCAGGCTGGCTTAATGAAGAAGCAGAAAATTGCACTGGGACAGGAAAAAGCAGATCTGGGGAAACACAGATGTCAGCATATTTGCAACTGACAACAACTTTGTCTTTTTTGATCAGACTTGAAACTGGAAATTCATAAGGGCATGATGTCTGAATGTATCACAAATGCAGTTTCTTCCTTCCTAATCTACGGCAAGTACTGTAAACCCCTTTTGGACTCAAAAGGATGTCACCAGCACAGGTCCAATAAGGTAAGCTCCCTGACTCTTCCAGACTTGTGTTTCTCAGCTTTGGCATCAGTGTTTCCTGCTCTTTGTGAATTGCCAGTGTGGCTGTGCTCCCCCCTCCCCCAGAAAGGACCATCTCTTGTGGACCTTGATATTAGACAATGCCTGTAGAGGCTTGCTGCAACCTCTTTGCAACGAATGCTATCAAATCAACATCAAAAACATGGCCAGATAAACTAAAGAAGGCCAGTACATATAAACCTTGCCTAAATATTGGAATCCGACATCATTTTCTCAGTTTTTCTCTGTACCACTAACTTTGTCTGTCAGCTGTCCAGGCTGTGTCTTCTCTTCCAGAGCATCTCATTTACTTTGGATTAAGCTAACAAGGGCACTTCTAGTTAAGAGTTCCAATGCTGTTATCCACAACCCTATGTTACTGCTTGCTGAGGACAGCTGCTCTTTACTGTTGTTTCCCTTCCTCCTCCCATGGCTCTTGATGACTTGCAAGACTTGCAATGATGTAATACACTAAAACGAGGTGTGCCCCATATTAATTGAAATAATGCAGCGGTCTCCAGTGCTCAGTAGTTGCCACCAGTAACTGCTATACTCAGTCTACTTACTGTTTCTATGAAAATACATTTTAATAATTTGTTATAATTTTTTCATATAAGCACTTTAATCTAATGGGTGTTGTGGGCCACAGGTATTTGTATATGTAAATCAAAAATGATTCAGCTAAAGAAAGTGGTGCTGGTGTAAGATCAGCAAAATGAGGCCCCTGGACATTTAGTGGCCTTTGTCTCAGTTAAAATGCAGTATTAGTAAATGTCTTAGTAACTGACAGGTATAATTACTATAAGGTGCACTGCCACAGTAGTAGTCTGGAGTCCTGCTATATTTGCAGGTGAATTTGACCATTTTGTTGTAGATATTGAAAAGAAAAAGTTAGTAGGAAAAGACCAAGTCAAACAAATACAAACTAAACAAAACTGACAATGCTCCAAATCCTAAATTGGATTAAATAACATTTTAATCAAAGTATGGATCTAGTGTATAAAATGGTATAGATGCGATTAGAAGGTGCAGACTACCACACTATCAAATCATGGATAGACTTCAAGTACTGTCATGGCAAATGGTCATTATAAGAATAGACGATCATACTTTAAAAGATCATTAGAATCATAGAACCAGAGACTGGTTTGAGTTGGAAGGTGCCATTCAGTTCCAATCCCCTGCCATGGGCAGGGACACTTTCCTGGACTGGACCATGCTGCTCAAAGACCCATCCTGCCTAGCCTTTGACCAAGCTTCCTTGCTCTGGAAGGGTTGAAATAATTTGTAAATAGGGTGAAACTAATGAGAATTTGGATGAAGTATTTTTTAAAATGTAGAAAAAGACATTTCAGCCCTTGTCTTTAGGAAAAAAAAACCCACCTTCTTTAATTTTTAATGTTTCATATACATCTGTATTTATTTTCCCATCATCACCACAATTCACAACATCTTTGAAGTGTTTTTTCCCTATGATTTCCTGCTCTCTTTATTCTCCTCAAGCAGTCTGAGCAATGAAATTTAAAAAAATGTTATTTTCCTAGATTTAGCCAGTATCTGATGTTTCTGAGTAGAGGAATCCACATTAAGCATCACCAACAGCATAAAGAGTTTGGAAACTGAGCGCAGTATGCCAGGAATGTGGCTGGCTTGGAAACCTGAATGTAGGTCCCAGTGTTCCTAGATACTCATGTTCAGGATTCCGTCCTGTGGGACATCTCTATTTTAACAATTTCTCTTATCAATATTAAACTGAATTTCAAAATAGACAGAAAAGTAGTTGGATAAATATCTTAGGTTAGCATTCTGTCCTCACTAACACAACCTCCCCCAATTCCCCCTCTTTTTCTGAGGATGTAAAGCCTATCAGACCTGAAAAGCACCTAATTTCTTCTCTGTGTGACTGATGTAAATTCATTCTAGTTGCATTCATTTCCTTGCTTCATCTTACACAATTTCATCTGGAGTAGAACAAAGCCGGGTGTTTCCTGTGAAACATATTGGATGCAAATGAAACTACATAAGGTATTGTCAGATACCCATCACACAGCAGCATCAATTAATCTTTCTTCAGGGAAGCTAAAATGAGCAGCATGGAGGATTAACAGGTATGATAATATACATGCGAAATAAACACTCCCTAAGCAGAGTTAACTGGCTTACATGAGGGTTATTTTTCCAGCAGTTCATCCTTTTGGTACTTATTTCTTACAGTTGTTACTGAAATCAGAATCAACATTATTCTCGAAAATTATCTTATCTGAAGCTCGTAGCTTTTTTTTTTTTGCATATTTAATGGAATGATTTTAAATTATAAGAAAAAAGTGTGTGTGCAGTTTTCATTTGATTTGATAGCTCAAATCAGGTTTCAATTTCATTTGTCACAGCAAGAAGAAAGGAAGTTGCAATGGTAGCTGAAGCAGCTAAATTCTTACCTAGGGTAGCAAGCAAAGGAGAAAAAGAAAGGACACTGAGATAGTTTGTGTAGAGATGAGTTCAGCAAGTAGAAGAGATGCTCTCTGAAAGGGACAGAAGCAAACACAGAAACGTAGCATAGCTTGAACTAAGCCTCCAACATAGCATTTGAACAGGCTTTCCAAGAACAAAAATGAATTCAAACAAAAATTCTGAACTAGAAGTTCACTGTGAAATGTAAATATTGGCATCCAGGATTTCACCTATAATAAATAAAACACGACAAATGTCATGAAACATCAAATACAGCACAATATTCATTAAGGTTGTTGAAACCAATGTTAAGATTTAGAAAGAAAAGAAAATAATTGGCCATTTGTTAATAAATTGAGTGATTACCAGGAATAGAATTTGTTTGGTTTGTTTGGCAATATCAACAACATTGTATGATCTTTAAATATATAGATTAAGTAACAGCTATAAAACAGTGTTGTTGATTTCACAGTACAATCATCAGTGCCCTCTTTTTTCACCTTCCCATAGTGACTGAAAGATTTTTCATCAATCTGTCCTCTACTACGAAGAGGAGAGCCACCTTTCAAGATTAATTTTCAGCTTTTATGAACTTAAATATCTGATTTGGAATTTATTTGTATGACATTCCTCAACACTGACAGTCCAGGGACAAAGGTAAACTACAAACTCTGCTTTTGATAAGTAAATAAATCTTATTTCACCTTTACTGTACTTAACTGGTACAAAAAATATGTTTATTGAAGAAGGGCATAGGTAGAATCTGATTTTTACAGTACAGGAGAAGGTAGGGATCTCCTTCTCAACTTGGCTCAGCTGTACCTGTATGTATGTGCAGGAGATATTGGCACTCTTTGGAGAGGTTGTGTGCCTGCTAGGCACAGGAGATTGAATTAAATACTGACCTACTTAAACTGCATTTCCATGACTCTGAGGGTAGAAAAGGTCTTTAAAATGTTGGCTGTTCCCATGTGGCAACAGTATCACTGATGCTCCTTGAACATGTGCATCATAGGGTGATGAGGAGCTTTGTAGGTCAATGGCTGCGAGTTCATGCTGCAAGCTTCTGCGAAGGCTTTTCTGAGATGCAGAAGCAGTTTCACAGTGGTTCAGTGTCACAGCCCAGACTCATCTCAGGGCCTGGGGAAAACTTCTACAAAGGAAGTGAAAGTTTTAAAAGAGGGGTAAAATTAAGAATTATCAGAGAGGAGAGCTGAGGGATATAGAGGTAAGAAGTATTCATGAAAAAATAAGGAAACTTGCAGAGACAAGTTTTCCAGCTTAAATTTTTGTCTTGTATATGTCATTAAATAGCCAAAGCAAAATTTAGCCATTCATTAAAGCGCAACCAAATTTTGGCCCAAATTGAAGAATTGTCCTTACCACGGTAGAAAACCCAAGGAATGAAAGTATTGTTATGACTTTTGTGGGGAGAGGATAAACCTCTATTTTGCCCCACTTCTATTTTTCATTTCTGGCCATGTCCTCAGTTCACACACAGTAGAAGCTACCTTTAGATCACCTCAATGACAAACCACTATAAAATGAAAAGCAGAGTTGCCAGTTAATAAAATAGATTTTAATTTTAATCAATTAAATTTAACTTGATTCAATAACCAGAAAAGATTTTTTGGGAACTTATGGTAGAACGTTAACTTTTGACAGGATGTTCTTTCATGAGCTTATGATATTACATATTCCCAGTCACTGAATTTATCAGCTGGCTTAGAGAATCTTGTAATTATTCCAAGATTTAATTTTTTTATTTTATTTTATTGAATAACTTCTGTAAATAGTAATAAGGAATTTGCAGCAAGTAATTAATAGTAAGAACTTGCTTTGAAATCACTTCTTTTTTGCTGGTCATTGGATAGTTCAGGGAAGAGTATGTGCTGCAAAACCAATTCCTAAGCGATTAAAAAATCCATGTTCTCCTGCAAATGGTCTCCAATGGTCATTTAAGCCATTAAACTTTGCAAATGTTTGTGCCAGTAAACTGATTCAGTGGTATATTTATAGCAAGCAGATATGAATGATTTTTTTTTTTTAATTTGATTGAATATTCATAGGTATTTTAAAAGAGTCACCCAGTGCCAATTGCACTGCAACCTTCCTCACAGCAAAAACACCACCAAGAGGTATGAAAGTTATGTGGCAAATTTCTCACATTGCAGGATATGAGCAGGTATGAAAGTTATGCAGCAAATTTCTCACATTGTAGGAATTCAGGGAATTAATACTGTGGTTGAAAGTTTTTTCTAATGAATTTACATTCTGTCAACTCATTTGAAATAATTGCATATGACTGGCCCAATTATTGTGTACGAACATGCTCTGCCATTGCCTGATATGATACTTGGCACAGTTCGAGCACATACCATCTCACTTATTTTTTATTGCTTAAGAATCTGAGAACTGCCTAAAAATAATGGAGGAGTATATTTATTCCTACTTTTTCAAGCATTTGACAGCTTTCCAAAGCCTTATGTTCAGAAAGCAATCCTGCAAAGCCTTATTTGTATGTCTTCTTAGCATGTCTGTTTGAGTGATTCCTTTGAAATATAGCTGAGATTTCATAGCCAGCAGACACCATTGTGTGGCCTGATTTCCTGCCCAAGATTTTCTTGAAGAAATTATTGCTCTTTGGCCACCAGAGCATGTTTTAGAAAAATGTGCTGCAATAAGTGACAAATGTATGTGATTAGATTAGTTACTGCTGCTTTCTGAAGATGTTTTCATGTACTATATAACAGGCAATTTAAGTCAAACGTAACTGAAAGTCAGTAGGAAGGGAAACAATACAAACAAATACGTTTTCCTTGTTATTAATCAAATCTCAGTCTTTAATACTTTTATGTAAAATTCAAGGTAGAAAGTAGAGCTCAAACTGGTTCCTCTACTTTTCTGAACATTTTAATGCAATTTCCACTTTCAGGAAGCTCAAGAAGATTGGAAAAATAAGTAGTCAAATACACAGTATATAATAAACCCCTGTCCTCATTTACCAATTCTTCTCTCAGAGAAGAGAGTATGCACTTTTCTACAGTTATGTTATGCCCTCATAAT
Organism: Pezoporus wallicus; assembly: GCF_028554395.1. NCBI lineage: Eukaryota > Metazoa > Chordata > Aves > Psittaciformes > Psittacidae > Pezoporus > Pezoporus wallicus. The sequence continues at coordinate 1,354,262 of NW_026636990.1, forward strand.
GGCTACAGTAGTTAGAGAAAACAGAAAATTGAAAATTTTACATGCAGAGTCTCCAGATAATAAAACCAATACTTCACACTTTTTTAAGAAAGTCAGTCCTTGAAACTCATGCTACAGATCAAAGACTTTTAAAAATATAACCCTTTTTCTTAGATTTTAAAATCTGAAAATAGACTCCCTTCCCTGAAGCATCCAGGAAGTCACTTTCAGAAATCATCTGTCAAAAACTTGTAAATCATTATACATAACAAAAAAAAAAAAAAAAAAAAAAATTGGCTTGAATGAAATAGCATATTTCAACAGAAAAGCTTTGCTGAAAATATTCTGAGTAGCTCTTCATAGTACATCTATAAAAATGGAGTACTACTACTAGAAATCCATTTAATTAAATTAAGAAACACTGTATATGAAACTTGCAGGCAAAGTGAAAGCTGACACTACTGGGAAATATTTTCTGAGCCACTGGATAATGAAGAAGTTCCCTTCTGACTGCTTTAGGGATCATTTATATTAGTGTTAATGATATTAGACAGGCATACTTACAGCTTAAGGCAATAAGATCCATGCAGTATCTTTCTTTCTTTTTCTGCTTGTTCTTTAAGAACTACAACTTGCATTACAGATAGAAATGCATATTTTGAGAGCTGATGTTCTTTAAGTCCCAAACCTAGAGTCAAAGTTGCATAAAAAGTGAAAGGTACAAATTTTTACCAAAAAAAAGGAAACCTGATGTTCTGTAATTTAGAAGAGAAGCACAAAACTGAAATACACCCAAAATATTCTAAAGACAATCTCCTCCCCCATGCTTATTCCAATTTTCAAAGTATCATGTATTTCTCAGGAACTGTGACTTACTCTTGGAAGTCTTCATCAAAAAGACCTTCCAACAAACTTCTGAAGGCGCAATACTTTACAGTTATTTTGCAGGATTTGTCTATCCTCTTACTAAGGTAAAGTGAAAAAGGAGATTTGATACTGGCCTAGCTACCAGGTGGTATAATTTAGTTCAGAGCTTATACTTCCTTAAATGTAGGAATTTGCAGAAGTCATGCATGAGGCAATCATGAGTTACATCACAAGGGTCTTTTAACGCTAGTTTTATTCAGCACAGATCAGCTTTCATTCCCCAACTTCCTTAATATGAAGGCATGCACTTCACCTCCCTCCTGCTAAGATGACATGGAGTATATTCTCCTATTTCCTTTTGAAAAATAAAAATAATGCAAACTAAAACTTTTTTTTCAGTCCTAGTTAAATGAAATCATAATTGGCAATATGTTTTGAGCATTTGGTGATGTTCAGAGCACCCTATACCCTGAGATATTCAGAATCTTGCAGAACTCCTTAGTTGAAGGAGAAAAAACATCTTGGTACTTGACAAGAAAGGAAAGAAGAAAAAAGACGTGAAATGTCACACTGCCTAAAATAAATCAGAAATCTCCTAAAAAGGGCAGACTTAATAAAGATAAATTAACATTTCTTTCTGAAAAGAAAAATATGATTTTTCTATATATTTAAAAACTTTGAAAATCAGCACTACTTCACTGTTGAAATGTTATTCAATAATTGCAGAGATCTGCAGGATACAGAGAGATTGCATACGGAAAAGTAGGAAAGCCGAAGCTAAGTGGCTGCAGGGTTCTTTTAAAATAAAACCCAGCTTTGGATCTCAGATAACAGTCAAGTGCAGCAGCCCAGGCTATTCGCTGATGAAACCAATGGTGTAGAGTTCTGCCTGGGCTACCAGCATGTTAACAAATGGCAGAAAAAATATGTAACTATGCAGTTATAAATGCTTTACTGGGCAGAGACACCATCAGCTGCAGCAGTAGAAAATGAAATAAAAAATGACATAGTGCAGACATTGTAGATTAAGCCAGAAACAAACCAAATGAAGGTTACCTTTTTGTTGTCTGGGTTGTAAACCTGATTAATCGACTCACTGTAACGTCTGAGCTATCTCAATTCATACTCGGTAAAAATATTAAAAAGCCACAATTACAGCTGGAAAAGGCAAAATTTTTAGAAAAGAAAAACCCAAATGTGGAAGATAAAGGAAGGAATGACTGCTTCTTTCCTCAATTTATTTGAAGCTAATCACAGATTCCATTTCTATCAAAGCCACCTTTAAATACTTGTTTTTCTCAAACGCCCATCTTAAAAGAAAACCACCTTTACAAAAAAAGTAAAACAAACAGCAAAACAATTACTCCAATATTTGCACTATCCAAATCATGGCTAAGGCTCCCCAAGACTTCCTATACAGAACTTGCTGACCACCTTACTCTTGTGTTGTGAGTCCCTGTAAGATCAGGGGACAGCAGAGCCCACAGTGCTAAGAGGAAAGGGCAGTGTAGCAGTCTTATTCTTTGGTGAACCAGTAGTCAGTGGGGTTCAGGTTGAAGGGGTCCTTAGAGTGCAGGGAAAACACAAAGAAACTGAGCAGAGAGAAGACTTCTAAGGGAGAAAAAAAGTCATAATGAATTTTAGGAAAAAGCACAGTAAACCACTAAGACAGACTGGATACAAAATGAGATGAAGAAAGACAATCTTGTTTCGTATTTTTCTTTTTTTTTTTTTTTTTTTACTGCTGAAATGACAGGATGAAAATTAATTGGTGTTTTACTTTAAATGTAAATAAACAGGGAATACTGGAGATTGATAGGCTGAGTCAGAGATCTCTGGGAACAAAGAAAGTGAAGAAGTGAAAGAAAGAGGACAACATGCAAAAAGTGACTTTTCTAATGGCAAAATGGTGTGCCTGTATGCCCAAATGCTTGTTGATATTCCAGGAGTGTTCTGCCTCTCTGGGTGCTTTGTGAGGGAGCCAAAAGAATCCTTTTGTGTGCACAGAAGGTATTTTGCATTAGTAGACTGATTATTCTGTGTATTGAACAAAAATCTTTTGGAAGAAAATATGGGAGAAGACAGAAGAACTGGCTAAAATTAATAAAAAAACACAGGAGAATTCAGATCTCTGCAGGACCAAACTCCATATACAGATATAAATAGATGCGATACTTAGATCAATATTGACCATCTTCCCAAAATGACCTGTGAGGAGCTGGGTATATAGGAGCTCATTCAAAATAAAAAATATTGGTAAATAGAGTGAATGAACAGAATTGTAATGTTTTAGTGGAACAAAATAAACAATGCAATATCAAATATTAGCATTATCTTAATATAAAGCCTTTTCTGTGTAGTAAACTAAAACTACTACTGTTCATTCCATATAGTTAAGCAATGTTCTTCATGTCAGCACATTATATTAAAATTAACCAAACTAAACAACATTTTCTAAGGGAAAATTTTGCTCACAAACCTGGGAGAGTGAACACAAGGAAAAACATGAACAGCTGAAACCTTGTGTTAATTCCAGGCTATTAATTCTGCAGCAGCATCTTTATCTCAGAGTCACAGAATATTGAAGGCTGTCAGGGACCTCTTAAGATCATTTTGTACAGCTGCCTGCTCAAGCATGGCCACCCAGAGCAGGTTGCCCAGGGCCATGTCCAGAGGGCTTTTGAGGATCTCCAAGGATGGAGACTCTGCAGCCTCTCGGGACAATCTGTGCTAGTGCTTGGTTACTCTTGCAGTAAAAGTGTTTCCTGATGTTCAGAGTGAGCTCTTGTGTTTAAGTTTGTTCCCATTGCCCCTGGTCCTACCTCTGAATACCACTGGAGAGATACCGGCTCTGTCCATGTTATACTGATCTCATTCTTTTGTTCGCAGATTAAAATACTAGTTTGCAAAAATTTGTATTTGATATTCTTTCTGTCTTTGCAGTTTGTTCACTTTGATTTTTCATCTTGTTTGACATGAAATTGTGTTTTGAAGATCTAGTTTATGCTAGATGCTTCTTGAATCATTGCCAGTATAGTCTGCATTGCTATGATATTCCTAAGGTAATATTTTCAAGAGTTTTTTAAAAAAAGCTCTTTTGGGATTTTATCATCTTCATATATTCTGTAGATTAAATTTTACTGTTGCCTAATGTGACCAACTATTTGTACTGAATGTTTAGTACACTCTGTTTTGATGATGATGATGATGGCTTGGCTTCATGAGTGAAGATTTGGGAAGGGCTTTAACCACACTTACTACAAGCACGATCATCAAGCAACAAAAGCTCCAAGTGAATACTGCAGTTTTCTTTCTGTTGCGTGATGATCAGAAGTGAATCACTGTGAGTGGGGAGGAGAAGGAGGATGGAGAGAAGTTGAAAGTAATCAGACTAATCCTGATTAGACTTGCAGTTGAAATAATAGAAAATTACCATACCAACATATTTGTTGTTTTTAGAAATAAACATTGCAGAACTGGAGTCTCTCTTTAACATTACTGAGGAATGCTTCAATACACAATGTGTTTAATTGTGGTCTTAAATATGAAAATATGCAAAACATGAAGAAACAGATCCTAACATAAATAGATGTGTTATATTCACAGAGGCACATGCTAGCAGTTGGTATAGGCCCTCATTCTCTGATCTTCAGCATGAGCCTTCCAAAACTGTACAAGTTACTGGGCTCTCTTTATTAAAACAAGGAAATGGATATGGTGACCTGAGACGCCCTTTTGTTTTTCTTTAAAACTGTACCTTTTTGGATAGCCTCCTTCTCACAGGTCTTCCTCCAACTGGAAAGGAGGGCTCATCCTCTTTTGACTGTCATGTAGTATTTTAGTCTTTCCTAGTAAATCACTCCTAGCTATTTTTCTACCTTCAAATTCTCTTAATTTGTCTTTCAAATAATTAAGTATCAGGACTTCTCAACAGAAGATGCTTATTTTAACGATTACATGCCAAGACATATATATGCAGTGGGAGCAGGAAGTGTGTACCTTCTAAAAATGGACTGGTAAATACTTATAGATTGTGATGAGATTACCTCAGATTTTTTTTTTCTTTGCTTTAAGAAAGGTTTATTTAATCTTTTCCTCAATTGTATATCAATATTTGTTTGCAGCTCCTTGTTATTCAATGAGTAAAAGAGACACATATATTTTTGAAGAAAAGTGAAAAGTCTTCCAAGATAAAGGAGAGAAAAGACAGAAAAAGAATCTCTGTCTTTCAAGTACTTCAGAACAAATAATTGATAGCTGGAGGTTAAAAATAATAAATCAAGAGATATTTCCAACATTAGGTAACCAAAAGCAGCATATTGTAGCAGCTGCCAGGCAGTGCAGAAAGAATAAAATACCTAACTCCTTAAAAAGTGAAGGGATCCTCATTATCCGTGATCTTACAGTGCCTGGCAGCAAAAGTTTAATGAGGCCTACCCAGCCATTTCCTTCTCTCCTTTTTATCTTTTTTTTTTCCCTCTTTCCTCAGGGAGTAAAAGTTCAAGAGTTGATTTGCTACATGAGGGATTAACAAGGAGATGGGTTGCGTTTGCTCACTGAAACCTACAGTCCATCTGGTGTTGATCTCAAGGAAGAAAATAGGTGTTACTTGTGACACGTTTTAGCACAGTTACACAAGTTCCGTGCAGAACACCCACTGCACAGACTTGTAAAACACCCACTCTGAGCCAGAAGTCAGGAAATCTGCACCGGTCAGGGCTTTCAGCTGTAGTGGGAATCTGAGGAGGCTGTAAAGAATATTTTTCTGGCTTATTCTTTGTTTTCAGTATCACCTGGGATCAGATGTGATAGTTCAGAACAGAACAGGCCTGGCGCTACTGCTGATGCAAATCAAATCAGTAAATTTTGAGTTCTTCCTATCAAGTGCCTGTGCTGCTTATAAGTCCCCTGCATGCACCTGTGAAACCAAAGTTTACATTACTAAAAATGCGGTTGTCTTGCCAAGGGGACATAAGTCAGAGACTGGACTTCAAACTTGGATGTGGGGATGTAAGGTACTTTCATCCCTGTGTTTGCTGTTGGTTTCCTTTAAGATGCCTGCAACTTCTTCCTTGAACTTTTTAGAAAACCCCACCTAATGAATAAAATTAGTCAGCTCCCAGGAGAATTTCAATGTGCATTAAAAATGCCCATGGGCCTGTTGGTGTTCTTGAGCTGGGATCAGAGATACGGTCTTCCTGTGACCCTGAACACTGTTACCATGGTGTGCCCTGCTACTTTACAGCTCATCAGGAAATCAGAAACAGACTGCAACGAAAAGCCACATCCAGGCTGTCAATGTTGTAATTTTTTTTCCCAAGAAAGACCCTGTTTCCTGAGTGGAAAATGGAAGGACAGCTCCCTCCCTCCACAAATAATCAATAGCCCTGGGGTTAGAGCATCTGTGAGACACATGGAAGATACAAACATATCTTCTGCATAAATTAATGCATTTATTCATGGGTGTCTTCTGATGGAACTGTTCTGTTATGTGGGAATATGTATATTTGGGTAAAGAGAAACTGGCTTTGGGTTTGTGAGGTGCAGGTTGAAAATCCTGCCGTGATGAATGTTTCTATATAATGGTGTGTGTGCCAAGAGTCTGAAAGTAGCTTACTGCTGAGCAGCCAACAGATTAACAGGCTCAGGTGCCACAGGGATTTGAGCCTGAGATTTTCATTTCTAAATATATTTACTACCCTTCATACTGGTCAGAGAGGGACATTTTTATTTGCCTAAGAATTTAATCAGGTGTGATGTTAACCAACAGCTCAGGCAGTCTGACACTTGATTCACAGTGTCAGACTACTGTTAATACTGCGCTAGCACTTGTCAGGTTTCTAGACATGAGTCATACCCCATGAACAGGCAAATAAATACACACCATGCATGCAATATGCAATTGCTCTGTCAGTAAAGGGCTTTGGGAACCCTGGTTTTGTCTAACTGGACTATAGAGAGATATGTTGGTCATATCATTTATAAGCCTTTGACAAGTCTCCAAGGAACATCTCAGAAGAAAGAGAATTGATAACCCAAAGAACCCTTCCGCTTTCTCAAGTATTTTCTTATCCCTCCGTAACCAGAGAAGAGACCCACATTATCTGAATCTTTACATAAAGTGAGGCAGCGGGAAGACAGTTGACATGCCCAAAGTACATGTGAAATTGGTCCTGGGACTGAATGAAAATTCTGTATAAACTGAAATTCATTCAGCATTTTGCTCAAAATAAAAATCAGGTTTGGAATTGGCAAAAAAAAAATTCAAACTGTATTTCTTTTAAACACAAATGGTATCAACAATGCATAAAATCAAATTTCACCTCAGAAATATTGTAAGCAAAAAGAGCATAAAATAAAAAGAAAAAGAAAAAAAGAAACGTACGAAAGTTAAATTTAGGGTACAGGAACTATGCCCTCATGTCTTTCCATCATTGCTGTAACAAATTGGAGTATGAAGAAATGCACGTACTGAGTAGCAATCACAATAATTTTTAGTTCCTAGCAGTTCAACTTCAACCTGCTCAAACTTTTGAGTGGAAGATAAAATAGTTAGATCTTTGCTGCCTTGTCATTGCATCCAGTTAATATTTACATCCACCCAGCCTACACGACATCTCCTCGGAGTGCAACCAGAAATGGGGATCAGAGCACTGCAAGTGTAACCCATATACCTCTGTTTTAGTTCCTCCATATCCCTGAAGAGCCCTAACATAGCATTTAGAAGTCTTCAGAGAAATTCAAAGCAATCTTTCTATCTGAACAGTGCAGAGGCAGAGACTGCAGCACTTACAGAGCATATATGGTTGCAGCTGCTGCCAGGCCAGGTCTGCACAGGGCAGGGTTTCCAGACCCAGCTTTTCTATTCTTCAAGTCTTAAGATGTATACTTTCAGGATTTTGTGCTCAGCATGATAACAAAGTCTACCTGGAGTCAGATTATACCCATGGCTGATGAACAATGGCTGCACTCACTGTCCCCATGCAGCTCTGGGAAACTGCTGCCACTTACTCAGTTTAACTGAACTGCTGGAGTTGGAACCTGGGATAGATGGCTATTGAGGGTCTCCAGCAGTATATTTAGGGAAAAAAAAAAAAAAGTAAAAGAAAGAAGAATGTGGAAAAGGTTTTGGTGGCTCTTTTTTTTTTTTTTTGAAAAGAAAGGGAATATTTTTTGAGGGTGTTGAGGGAGGTTAGGAAATCTGTCAATCACAAATCATCCAGTCATATGAAATTAAAAATGCTAGATAATGCGACTTTTTCAATCTGTAACTGGGACTGAAAAATAAAAATAAATTTTTGTGGAAGTTGTAGTTGTCTTTGGATGGAAATTTTAGCCTTTATATTTGAATTTACAGTTAGATCTGCATCTAAGGAACTTCGCCCTGTACAAGGTAGGAAATACTGGCACTAATCCATTGGGTCACTCGAGCACACTTATATTTTGCTAAGACAGTGGTGTGAATTTCCCTGATGTGATTCCAGAACTGAATATTAAATATATGCCCCAGGGTTTCATGGGGTTGGGACCCAGATTTTCAGCTTCTTACTGTTTCTATCTTACTGTGCCAGGTGAAGTTCTTTCCAAACATTTTTCTTTTTAAAAGAAAGAGAAAACAAATCTCACTATATTACTTATGTGAATTTCCTTATATGGGCAGACTTCATCTAATTGTGGCCTGCTCCATTTCTAAATTACCATAATGTAATAAGATGTGCTGGGTTTGAGAATACTAGTATCTTCAGAAAATATTACAAACTGTAACTCCTAAAGAGAAAAAAAAAAAAAAGAAAATAAATTTTGAGAACAAACTGTCAGAAACTACTATTATGAATATTATTATGAGAAACTACTATAATGAGTAGTTATAATAAAAGGAAAAAAGTTGCTTTATCAGTTGCATTGATGACTATCTGCCTACTTGAAATTTGAGGATTAAATATTTATCATCAACAGTTTTTAAAGAGTTGAAATGCACAAATTATTTTTCTCTGCTTTAATTCTGTTGTTTGCTTGATATGTTTTCCAGCACATATGGAAGGGTTAAATGAAAAGGGCATTTAATGCTTTCTTCAACAGCAGTACAAACAACTTTTGATGGGTTTTATTTATCTAGGTGGTACCAAGGAAATCTTTGGAACCCTCATTCTCTTGGTCTATAGCAAGAGCAGCCAGGCCAGATTGTTTATCTAAACGGAAAAAGCTTCTTGTTTGAGTTCGAATGTTGAATCCTGCAGTCAGGGGCTCTCTCCTCGGATGGGGACGGTGTCCATTGGAACTCCTCAAGGCTGAGACACCTCCCTTTTTTTAGGTGAGTAATTGCGTATTTTGGATCATAGGCCATAAAGTTTGAGAATCCGCAGTGTAGTGACAAATCCATGTGACATCTGAAATCTGTAGCTGATGCTGGTGGAGCTTTAATTGAGTTTGAACAACAGATTTTGTTTAGTCTCAATTTATTGGTTCTGTGACAGCTTTTTTTGGTTCTGTCCTTAATATACAGACGATTGTCTTTGTGGGGAGAAGAGGAGGAGGAAGGGAGAAAGTGTACTTGCTTTATGCTTCCTCCTTAAATACTCCTTTGCCAAAATGCACAGTAAGAGTCTTGAAAAAGCCCTGATACCCTGTAGACTGCCTCTTCTGCTGACTAGCATTATCTCACTGTCTCCTCCTTTGCCTGGACTGAGCTGCTGTCTCATGTGCGGGTCCTTCTCAAGTGGTTGTCATGAACTCCCATTGCATGACCTGGAGGAGGCTTTCAACCCTGAACCATTAATGGAAAAGGGAGCTGGCTGCAAAAATAAATTTAGGAGCCAATGTTTTAAACTGTAAATGTTGTGGACAGGTTATCTTTGGTGTATATTATCATACAGAGTAGTATACGTGGCTATTTGCCACTTTCCTTTAACTTCAGCTCTGTTTTTTAAATAAGTGACTGTGATCACTAGTGAGGATAATTTTATAGCTGCTGTGTATAAGCAGGCATAAGCCCAAGCCTGACAAAACTTGCTGGAGCCAGGTACCAGATGAATTCTAAAAATCACTGTGGACCCCTATTGATGCCAAGTTTGGGACCTGTGCCAAAGCTTTACCAACACCAGGAATTTCTTTATCAGAAGCAGAACTGCCTAGACAGTTTAATGTCCCACGACCTGGAGCACGTACACAGCATCACGTAGTCCTAGTTGCACAAGGAAGGGTAGGACATCCCTTCGATAAATTGTGTCCATCAAAGAGATTGGGAGGCTATATAATATCCCTTATCTAACCAACCACTAGCAGATGAGGTGCAATCAAAGGAAATGGCTCATGGCTTGGTTGTATCATTACATCCTGATGAGGAAGCTGGGAGCAAACCAGAATGGCTCTTCATCTGCTGTGAGGGAGAGAGCAGCCCGCGGTCAGTGACTGGTCACCTCAGTTTCCTGAAGCTGTGATCATGGCTGCTCTCCAGCCTCACACTAAGCATAGCTTGAACATGCAGAGGAAATTGTGGTCCGCAGGGAACAGCTCTGGTCTACTTAGATCTTATAAATAATCCTGCATATGTTCAAGTAAATGTGGCAAATACTTATCTGGGCAGTACTAATATGAGAAAAATCACTGAAATTTCTATCAAGTCCATTGCTGGGAGACATTTTTATCAAATGCTATTTAATTTTGCAACAAAAGGAGAGCAAAGCTAAAATAATTCTGTACTGATGTAAACAAACATAGATCTTACTGGATAAAAATAACACATTTTGAATCACTTTGATATCTTTAATTGCTATGTATTTATCAATTTATGTGGCCAACATTCTGTTGTGTCTGTGGGATAATTAACCCAAATCATATTACAATGTGATATCAGAACAGACTTTTCCTATTTACAAAGCTGTGGCCATCACTTCCAATTTTCACGTTACATCTAAGAGACTCTTCTAAATGAAATTTCCAAATTGCTAAAAATATCCCTTGTGAAACGAACATAGTAAGCTGACCTTCTGGGAAAGTCACTCTGCTAGAACTCATTTTGAATTTACTCTATTCAGCTCCTCCCCTGACTTTTTGTTATATTCTTATTTCAGTGCAATATACCTACCTATGGTGTTAATATCAGTCATAAAACTTGTTGAATTAAATACTTAAAACTGAGAGAACTACAGGCAGATTTGGTAAGACAAAACTTTGCTATTTATGTAACTGGTACCTTGATAGGTTTATCAACATAGAAAATTAATACGTGCCATTTTCAGAAGGACCATATAAGTAAGAGGAGTTTGACTGCATTTAATAAAATAATTAGACTAGATTTGAAACTGAAAATTCCAGATATGATACTGAACATCATTGACACCAACAACAAATACAAATCCCCCAAAAATTCAAAACTTCATTTATTTGTCCCTACTGAAAATTATATGCAGGGACAGCACACTGCATAAAGATGTATTATTATGAACATCAAGTTTTGGTCTGAATTTGGAGATACATACAACATAGGTGCAGAGTTTAGATATGCAGTTGCTACGACTTCATATGCAAACACAACAAAAACATCAAAACCACCTTCACTGTGAAAATTCACAGAGGCTAAAGGTAAATTTTGATGGATTGTGAGACCTGGGCTAATCCGAGAGGCTATGTCTAAGCTCTCCAGCTTTCCGACATCCTAACTTTACCCTATTTTTGCACAAGTGCCTTTAAATGCTTCATCAGAGTCACATGATTATGTTTTCCTGTAAGCTTCCTTTACTCACACATCCTCCAGGCTAATTACATTTTATCTCTGACAAAAGATGCTGCGTGCTGCTTCCTTCCTACCTGAGGTTTCAGTCCAAAAGCTTGCAAGAGAGTAAAACTCTTGACTCTCACCCAGAAAGGATACAAAGCAGCAGAGTAAGACTGAGAGGAAAGAGGGTCCTGATGCCAAGGGTCACAGGGCATTGCTTAGCAGGAAACAGACACTACATACAGCGTTTCTGCAGGATTTACTTGTCAGGTGGAGAGTCTGAAAGCCCACACTGAAACAGTGCAAGTGTAGGGACAAGTTTCCTCAAACAAATGTATGCCTCATCATTCACAGGCACCCGAAAAAGAAGAATAAGGAGATGTGCTTTGAAATCTGGTAAGCTGGTCACTGCGAAATGTGGGCTAGAGACCATATTCCAACCTCCCTCTGCTTCTCTTCCTTCATATATTTTATTTAAAGTGCTTTTTGCAGAAGCAGCAAAGAATTTCATTTTTCATGCAGGTTCGTTACAAGACATGTCTTAATGTAAGTCAATACCTTAATGAGTAGGACTGGCATAACTCAGAAGAACGTGAGTGACCTGATCTGACTTATTTCTGAGAACCCTTCTTTGCTGTGTATCTCACACATAGATAGCAGTTATCAGAGAGACAAGTGCCAGGCTGAGATTTGTTATTATATGAAAACAAATTTTTGCTGTCTAAGTACCTTTCTTGTCTGCTCCTGTCATGGGAGAGTGTGGTTATTCAGTCTCCTGAGGTGATGAAGCTATTACTCGCTTCAAAAATATCGGGAGATACACATCATAGTATCATAGAGGAAATCCATAAATCATAGAGGAAATTCATATTTGCTTGGTTTTACTTCATTCACGTTCTACAGCACTGGAGCTGGCAGTTTTTGAAGACACCCCATCAAAGAAACCTCTGCACCTCTTTAATAAATGGAACAAACAAAGAATTAAACCCTTCCTTCAACTACACTGTTCCCACTACAGGCATCTGTCAAGAGGAGCTAGCAGGAGTCTAGGTCAGCTCATCCTGAAAAGTTATTCCCCTTGTTGCTTTCCAAGCTGTTGCTATTGAAGGTTAAGGTGGCTGTACAAGATGAAAGCCTTTGGAAAAGGGAGTTGCATAAAATACGTAGAGCACGTATTTCAAGAGAAAAGGGAAAGTTAAGAAAACACTTAATCTCGAAGTCATGAAATGCCATACACAGAAGTGGTTTGCTCAGCCCTCACATTGTCCCCTTTTGTATGCACATCATCAGATAAGACACAGTCCAGGATTCACAGAAATACTATACCTCCTTTGTAGCTTTCCTCACTTATCAAGATTTAAGGGCTGCTTTCATCTTTTACAGGAAATTTTTGAAGCCTAACATCTTTGTCTGCTCAATCATCTCCATTTAAGGCTATGAGGAGGGGTGTTGAATCTACCGTTAGACATAAATAAAAGAAGGCAGCACACTCAGGCAGATGCTGGACATATAGCCCACATAATATGTAGAATGTTCCACTGAGGCAAAAACCAGAAATAGAAGTTATCCTGTAAAGTAATACACTATGATGCTTGCCAAACATCTTCTGCCACTTCAAAGTGGTAAACTGCAAAGCAGCACTTCATTCTTGTCTAGTAGAAGTCAGGATAAATCTATTGACTTCAAAAGAACTAAATCCATTTGTATTGGCTTAAAAAATGGCTTGTTATTTTCTTTATTATCTGAACTAAATTAATTTTGATTGAAGGGAACTAGTTTATTACCATTAGAGAACAACTCAAATTTGGTTAACATCTTTATAAAACTACTTTGAAAGTCTATTTCTCATGGAGGTTGTGTTTAAGATTTTTCAGAGCTTTGCTTTCTAGTTTCATTAGTGTTAAAATGAACCTTCAGCTGTGACTTTAGTTGCTCTCAGAGAAAAGATTAGGTGTCTTTTTTAATATGATATTTAGATCTTTTACTTCATTTTTTAGAAAACAAGGCCCTGTCCTAAAAGTTAAAATTTCTGTTTTGTAGGTTTTGTTTGTTCTAACCTAAAAGTTAAGAGGAAAACAAGAAAAAATATCAAGATTAAACTTTAATGGAAAATAGAAGCCTAAAGAGTCATTTCCTTGCTCTCAGGTGTTATTATCCTGTCTGAAAAATTTAGGATTCTAGTGTGGGAAATGCTACAGACAATAATTAGAATCAGTCTTGTATTTTATGATACCTCAGTGCTAGTGCAAGCTTCCAGAAAATCATCACTGGGCAGATACTTATGGCGTATTTCAGGAACTCAGAAGTTGTGTTTAAAAATTGGCACAGCAAACTGGATGGAAATACAAGCTACTCCATGATGTCGGGCCAGCAAGACTATATAATTTTGGAATGACCTTTATTAGTGATTAGAAAGGCACTGAGTCATTATGCTGAACAAGCAATCATTAATGAACTTCTGAAGTTCTCCACTTGAGTCTAAAGGGGCCACTGTAAAACTACTTTGTAACCCTGGTGGAGCAACAGAAGAATCCAGGTGTTCAGAGTATGCACTCATATGAGACACTCAGCGTAAAAATCACCAAGCCAGACATACTAATGCTCATTTTTGTTTACACAATTGCTGTACACATTGTATTAATTCATAGATGGGATGATAGAAGAATGAGCATAATTTGCTCTGATCTCCCCTTTCCACATAACATAAAATTTCTTTCCCTTATCTCTGCTCAGAGCCTGATAACTTCAACTTCAGTGGCATGTAACTTGTATATGTTAAAATGCATGCCAGAAAAGCAGTCTGTGCTTGAAGATAAAAAGAAATGGAACATTTATCACTTCACTTGATATGTTGCTCCAGTGATTAAACATTCTCACTGTTTAAAACATGAGTTCAATGTTTAAAAATGTGTCTAACTTCAGTTTACATGGGTTCACTGCACAGACACTGCTTTCTCTTATGCCATTTTCCTGTGTGTGTTGCTGGTTAGAGCAACACAGGAATGGGTTTGCCATCAGATAGAGCCACGGCTGATCTCACTTGGTGTTGAAGACAGCCATGCTTTGAAGTGAAGGTAGGATTAGATGATCTCCAGAGGTCCCTTCCAATCAACATGTCTGTGATTAAGAAACATTCAGTATCCAGTAGGTCATTACAAGGAAAGAACAAATAAGCAGTAAAAAAATATCAGCCTCTTTCTCCTCTGACTAAAATTCTCAGCCTTACTTTGATGCTTCCTCATAAACATCTTGCCAGAAGCTCAGGCTGAGGCCTAGCAAGCTATATTTCAGACACGGTGGACAAATTTATCAACTTAAATTCAAAACACAGAGTTTTTACCTCCTCCCACCCCAAACCTCAATTACTCATTGACACATTTCCTAAAACTGATTCTTTTTGTGGGGCACCTTCACTTAAAACCTTTTGTATCAATCTTTCTCACTTAGAAAATGATGTTTCCCTGCTTCAAACAGTACATTATCCAACTGCAAATATCCATCAGATGATACTACTTCAGAAATATATTATTAGCCTGTCACACTGGTCATGCCAGCTCTTACTTTACCCCTTTCCCAACTTTGTCTTTTGCTTCAAGCATTTCTCTTTATCTGAGCTATAGACCCTTTTACATTTAGTTTATAAGCCCCCACATGTAGCACTTTTCTCGCTGGTCCCTAGTGCTGTAAGACACAGAGGTGACATGTGGTTAGCACTTCTGGTATTGCCTTAGCCTTGGCCATATTGACTACCATCAGTGACCCACCTTGGCCTCCCATGGAGACACACCATACATAATGCCCTTGACTCCTTTGAGAACTCACACAGAAGGAGTGAGCTCTCGAGGAGAAAAGACAATGTAGAAAGAATCGCGCCCTGCCTATACCACCTAAGGAGACCTTTCGCTGTGCTTTTTGCAGCCAGATTTGCCTATCTCACGTTGACCTTTTTAGTCATCAGCGAGCGTGTAGTTAAGCGTGGGTAAAGCCCTTCCCAAATCTTTGTTCAAGCAGTCAAGCCATGATGATGATGATTGCTATACACATACTAATAAAAGGCTGAAGAATGGAAAAGGAGAACTTTTGACATGGATATAGTCCTGATTGACAAGTGTTCAATGCATTTTTATTTTCAAGGGAGCAACTTTGACTTTCAGATTGGGAAATGTCTTTTTCATCAGATTAGTACAAAGAAATCAAGAAGTAAGGAAATATGTCTAAGGTGACTATTATAGGCAACAAACTCATTGTACGTAGGACATTTCAGAACCAGTCAGCAAATATTTTTATTCCATACACAGCAAAGAAATTTGCAGCTGTTGAAATTTCTAGGCATGTTTATGAGAAGCGCTTCAATCACTTAGAAATAATAGTCTGACTAAAGAGAAAATGACAGAATGAAACCTTTGCACAAGAACTTGGGGGGCTGTGAAGAGTTAAAAAGAAATGACGTGCAAGTGAAACCACCTTTGCAACCCTCCTGGGAGCAGCACACAGTCAGAGCAAGTCCAGGTGGCCCAGAGCAGGAGCCTGCCATGGGCTGGTCACCAGTGGGTGTCCCCCCAGCTCTTATGGTGAGAAGGGGCTTGGAAACAGGCTCCAGTTCTGGCTTCATCAAAATGCAGATGCAGCACTAATTCTGTCACATGGTGTCAAATACTTACATTTACATTTAAAATATCCAAATATATGATATTCTATTTGGAAATGTATTCCTAATTTTAAAACTGCTTGTGAAACTGAAAAAGATACTGAGAAAGAATAAAAAGTTGAGACTCAGAGGCAGGATCTGCTCTAAAGACTCATTTGGGGGGAAGGAATTTTTCATTTTGAAAGACAAACTAAAATCTTTTGAAAACTGCAGCCTTTGAAAACCCCATGTTTGCACTTCACAAGTTATGTCAAACCCAGTTTCTAGACAAGCTGTGGTGCTTTTCATCCAGATTTATGGGAGGAAAGAGATGGAAGCACTATTCATGGAGTTCCTTAGCAGAATCTACACTTTCCTGAGAAAACCCAATAGATCAAGTTCATTCCTGATTATGTGTGTATTCACTAAGGTATTTTGAACCTATAATGGCATATTGCATCCTAACTTTTTCTAGAAGTTTTCTAACAACTTTCTGCTCTTTTGCTTTCCTTCGTTCAGTATAGCAGTAGCAAAAGCATTTGAACTATTCAGTTTGTTTCCTTGGGAAAAGAAGGCAATGCAAACAGACTACTTATCCTGCCTCTTTCTCTAGTACCTTCAGAACCCTGTAGCCAAATTTAACTAAACTTGAAATTTACTGAGACTCTGTAGAAATCTCAGAGAAAGATCTTACAGATACCATGAGAATTAATTATCAAGCATGAGCCACTACTAGGACAGTATTCAGCATGAGCTCAGCTGTCACTAGATATTCAGAGGCCAAAGATATTGGAAGCCAGAAAATCACAACACAAATGTTTACCTGTACCTGTTTAGTACTTCTCTTCTTTGGGGAAGAAGGAAAATAGGGAGTGCTGAATGTGAGGTTCAGGGAATGGAAGATGGAGACAAGGAAGGAGGAGACAAGGATCACTCTAATAGCAGCAGTTAACAAGCCTGAATAATTTTGAAATTTGAGGTAAAGACTAAAATATTCTCATTTTTTATGGTTCTGACCAAAAAGAAGACAAACTGTATTTTCAGATTTTCATGTCTATATTTGCATAACCGTTACATTAATAGGCCCTAGAACTGATAGCATGGACCAAGAGAGAAAGAACAAAGCATTGTCTGCTAGGGCTGTTCCTTTGTGCAGGTAGGAGTCAATTTTGCATTTTACATTGAAGCCTATTGTAGCCCACACACTGTTTAATCCACAGTCACGGCAAGATTGAGGGGAAATAAAAAAAAAAAGGCAATGCAATCATTGTGTTTCATAGTATGAATAGCATTTGATGACACATTGCAGAAACAGCCAGAAATAACATGAAAAAGCATGTTTCACAGAACAGATTGCATCATGAGCTCCAGCTACCAAGCTTAGGAGGCTGCAGTTCAACCCTTATCCATCTGCCTATGTTCCCTACACAAATCATGTGTTTTTATCATTTCTAGTTCTCTGTTTGGAAGACCGCTAGAGCAAGAAGTAGGTGGAAGTCTCTTGGCACCTACCACTCTCAGCAGCAGCATGACTATATGTTAGGTGCAGACCCATGGCAGGGGGCAATGATGCTCAAGTGGTGAAATACTGCTGGGAAACAGGCTGCTCACCTGGTTGCAAAGACTGTCCCTTCTGGGGAGAAAAAGCTTGATACCTCCTCTGTCTGACTTACTGCATCCAAGCAGTAGATTCAATTGTTTATTCTTTTAAAAAGTTAAATGCTTTTTAGTATTTTTTTTATCCTGTCTTAGAGTGGGGGGGTGGGGGGGTGGGGGAGGGGTGTATTTATGTGTGACTCTTTGTACCCACTGTATTTATGTGCTTTAAATAGCATAATACATAATACTGATATTTTTTAAAAATTTTTCCCCCATTTGTTGTCACAACTTTTTGTACAAAATGCCCAGATGGTGGCTGAGTAGAATTCAGTGTGAAGTCACCCCTTTCATGTCACACATCGGTCATGCATATATATTGATACAAAGGAAATAAAGAAAAATTTAACTGAAGAAGTCATTGGTCAGAGCTGCAGCTAAACTCGTAAGAGAAATTATGAACTCAGTTTGTGGCAGAGTATATTCAATAATTTAAGTTATTCCATCACCCTAGTAGTTTTAATTACTAGGGTTGTGTATTTTCCTGTTACATATTTGGAAATGGCAATAATTTTGGCAGCTACTGACACCTGAAAGTGTAACACCGAGTGTGGTAGAACATAAAACCTTCATTTTACAGTTAAATAAATAGTAATTTTGTACTGCTTACACAATCCTATTTAAATATTTGCATCAATAATCAATGTTATAGTTATATGCAAGACAACTTCGGGCAATGTCACGCCTGCATTCGTTTAGTCATTTAAACTCAAGCTAAAAATTAGCTCTGCAGAAAAGGACCGGGTGGTTTTGGTGGACATGAAGGTGAACCTAAGGCCACAGTGTGCCCTTTGGGCAAAAGCAGCTAGCAGCATCCTGGGCTGCATTAGGAAGAGTTTTGCAGCTGTGGGAGGTTATCCTTCCCCTGTACTTAGCATTGGTGAGACACACTTGGAATTTTGTGCTCAGTGCTTCTTACAAATGCAAAAGAGACATAGGTGTACCGGAGTGAGTCCAGTGGAAGACCATGGAAAATAGTAAGGGCTTGGATCTTGGAGCATCTGCCATAGAAGTATGCTGGCCGACAGGAACATACAGGGACAGAAAGAAGTTGGATTGTTTAGCCTGGAGAAAAAAGGCTCAGGGGAGATCTCCTCAGTGTGTATAAGTGCCTGGTAGGATGTGCAGAAGGGAATAAAGAAAGGGAGTGAAACTCTTCTCAGGAGTAGCAGTCGTGGGACAGAAGGCAATATGTAAATCTAAATACATGAATACCCACGCAGACAAAAGAAAGTGGCCAAACACTGGAACTTGTTGCCCATGGGGTTTTAATATTTATCCTTGGAAATACTCAAAATCTGACTGGACATGGCCCTGAGCAACATGTTTTAGTTGATTTTGCTTTGAGCAGTGGGGTGGGACTAAGCAATCTCCAGAAATCCCTTCTAATCATAACTGTTCTGTGATGCTGTGAGTCATACATTTCCTTGTACTCCCACATGGGAAAAAATCCTCTTGAACAAGCTCACCAGTTTGGGTGTTTGGATTGAAATTGGATAATGTATTTTAAATAGACATTTCTTCTGTATGAATTCAATTTAGTCTTGATTTAAAAAGAGAGAACTTTTTGTATTCAAACAATTGGTATAACTTACCTTGGAAAAGTTACTACAGGATGCCAAAGTATGTCTTGCCTCAGTGCTGCCCTGTTGACCTGATCAGTTAAATTAAAGCACAGACTCAGCTGAACACAGGCCTCTAAAGGAATGTCATGACTTTGCAAGATGAAAAAAAAATCAGTATAGCCTGATATTAATAAATGAGCCTTTTACCAAATTGCAGATCTTAATAGGGCCCCAAATGGTGAAGTTCAATCTAGACTATATTTTCTATCAGTAAAATGTATCAGAAAGTTCTTTTGTGGAAACAGCTGTGCCATGATTCCTACCATTTCTATGCCTTGTAACTCCTGGAGCAATCAAGAGAAAGGACTCCATCCCACTGGGCCAATTTCTGTTTATTATCTCTGGAACATTATTGCCAGCCACCTTTCCTTTACACTTCAAGAGCTCTCAAGAGGGAAAGATTTCTTTGTACTGCTGAAAGTGTGTCTTTCCTCTGCTTTTATGACTTCTCCAAGTAAACATTGAATGGTTCCTGTACTACTTTATTGAATACATCTAAGGACCTAAGACTGTTAATCCTCTTTTACAGATTCAGGTATTTTGCATTCAGAAACTGGAAGTGTAAATTGGAAGAGCCAGATTATGAGGCACATACAGCATAACACCACAACATTAGACAAAAGTGGTTAAAGATGTCTTTTTGAATAAGTGGTTATATATTGAATATTTTGCACTTTCACTGTGGTGCAAATTCTGATTCTTCCCTCTTTTTTCCCCATTTTGTCTAGTAAACTAACCTAATTACATAGCTTAAGCTCAGATGTGATAATGTCCATTATCACCACAAAATAATCACTTGAAAGAACATCAAAACATGAGTTTGGAGATTGCTAGCAGAATGGTGTGAACTCTTTCAATCAGCAGCTTTTGTGGCCATGAATTTTCTTCTAAAAACAGGTAAATGTCACAAGTGTTGTTGCTTTATTTGTTCTTTTTCTCATAGTGGAGGGGTAGATTTGTTCAATAGAGAATCCACTTTCATTTACAGACTCTCAGTAGGAAGAAGTACTGAAATAAAGCACAAGAGATGAATCGTAACATACCTAGGCCTCCTTGAAGATTAGAAATGACAGCCTGGTATGCTTACTAAAGGAAAATGCAGCTACTTAAAATCCCTTTAAGTCATCTCACAATTACCATGATCCACAAAAGGACACAGCCCTGGGATAGCATTCAGGAAACTCTTGTCACAGGCAGCTGAAGATTCTCAAGAACCTCATTAGGATAAAGCATAAATTAAAAAGATGGCAAGAAATAAGTACTGAGAGACACATTGAGCTAAAAAGTCTTCCAAAAAATGATGAAAGAAATCCAACAGAACAAAATAAACAAGAAACCTTTGACACCGACTTTGCCTCCCTTCCTGGGTGTTGAAAGGAACTGCAATACACTGAGCTTCTTACAGTAACCACCAGTGAAAAGAGAAAGATGAAAGTTTGAGACCTTTTTCTATCAAAACACTTTGGATATTCATTCAGTATTAACTCACTGAATAAAAGTGAATTCAGTTTTGGTTTCCATTCCCAAGATCCCAGTTTAGCAGGTCTCCCATGACAAGCTTCTCTGAAAAATTAAACTAAGCTGTCCTAGGTCAGCCAAATGGTAATCTCCATTAGCTCACAGATGCGGGCCCCCAACACCAGAGGCATGACTAAAGGCTGCTTCACTGGCACTGAAGTTCACAAGAGACTAAACAATTCCCACAAAGAGTCTAAATCTGGGCAGTCAATTCAGACAAGCTATATTGCATGGCTTGATTAACACCATACAGAGCCTAGTCGATCTGGCCACTGGGAGACCATACCTCTATCCTATTTACAGGTAGCTTCAATATTACTATGCAGAATGCTTTGTGCCTAACCATTTAAATTCTTCCAAAAGACACATAGCAAACAACATTGAGAAAGAGATGTGAATGCAGCTAAACCCAACACTGAGATGACAGGCTAAAGATGACGAAGACATTTTGGGTAATAGTGTAAAATTTAACCTTAAGATTTGGGTATCCTTTTTAAATAAAAAATAAGTTATAATCCTCATATGTGATATTTTGAGAACCTGAATAAAATCAGTGGTCAGTACCTTATTAGGTTTTAGATAACAACGAGTAAGGGAACCTGCAAATATCTAACTAGGTGTCATTCAACTGGTGGGATTGGGTACATTTCCTAGCATCTGAATAACACTTTCATGTGAAACTTTGGGGATACGGATTAAACTCTAAGAAAGAAAAAAAATAGAGGAAAAAACCCACCAGAAAACTGCAGTTAGCATAGAGAAACATTGGTAGGAAAGAGACAGTAAGGACTGAGGGTGACGGAGTTAAAACAATCCGGATCTACAGTAGACTATGATAATATAGAGTATATCCTGTTGTCCACAAGATACTGCCAAGACAGTAAAACTCTCAACAAAATGAACTGTCCACTCCATTCCTGGCAGTATTTAAGGCCAGGTTGGATGGGGCTTTGAGGAACCCGGTCTAGTGGAAGGTGCCCCTGTCTGTGACTGGAGTCTTTAACTAAATGATCTCTAAGATCCCTTCCAAACCAAACTGTTCTATGATTTCATATAGAGAAATATATGCACTTAAGAACCTACTGATTTATTATTAAAAATTTATTCCCATTACCTGTTTTAACTGTGATTTATTTAGATGGCTCTTTAGACGTTCACAAAATGCTCCTCTACCTGGCGTATGGTTAATGTTGCATTGCAAGTGACATGCAGTCTAATCAATCACATTGGCTCTAGTGTATATGATTTGCTCAATATCTAGTAACTGAGACGTAATTAAGGTTGTGTTGGAATTTTCTAGAGTGATCAAAATTAAAGTGTTAGTTTCGTAATATATTATTTATGTATCTAATATAAAATTAATGAGAGGCAACAGTCATTAATCAACCTCTGTCTGCAGGCCTTGAACATATTAATGAAATAAGTTGTTAATTCTAGGATAAAGATAGATGACATAATGGACATTTTGCTACAAAAGACTAAAATAAGACAAGGTAATCTCTCAACCTGAGAAGGGAAGGCAGTACTCAAAGGACTTTCCACATGAGAGATGCAGCATGATGAAGTCTGAAACCAAGGAACACTTTATACACTTCTGCATAAGATAGATGAAGCACATGCTAGACAGTTTGAGAACCTATCTGAAGTGATGAAAGACTTTCCTCTAAAAAAGCTATGAATAGCACTTTGCTGGAAGAACAAAGAGAGGGCAGAATAGCACCACCATGGATTTCATTTTTCCTTCACGTAAAATCAGGACAATATCAATATTCCAGAGACATACGCTATTTCAATATTAGCCTTTAAACATCCACATGAAGATGCTGTTTCTATGCCTCCAAGAGAGTAATTTTTTTGGTGATTTGAATTGATTTACATGTTAATGTCACTTAAACCATCTCTCAGACATGAAGTGTACATTGCCTCATTTGCCTGATCCTTGGCTCTGCTAGAAACAGAATAAAAATGGATTTTAGTCACTTCAACTCAAACAGAAAAAAGCCAAGATGTTAAGACATGTCAAGGCAACAGAAGCAGCTGAACCCCCTGTACTATGTATGGTATTATTTATTTTGCCAAAGGAATTAAGAGATTTGGGACATGATTGCTCTATGCTAACATTGTTATCTCTGTTTGCACCAAATTTTTCCCTGGAAACCAGACCAGTCATCCACCATGTACAAGACAGGCCACCAAAAGTGTTTCTAATTTGAAGCATCCTGAAAGACCACATATTTGGCTGGCTAAGGCAGTGTTTACCTAACACAAGCAAACTAGCAACCATGCATGCAGTCATGACACACCTGAATACTTCCAATTCACAGGCCTTTCTGCTTCTCTGTATAGTGCCCCGATATGGGTTCTGATCAGTTACAATAAATAATTTGGTGACTACCAGACCCCCAGGACAGCAGCCAACATTCCTGCTTATGTATTTCTGCTGAATCTTCTCTCCTTGGAGAGCAGAGCTGTGTGTTGAGCAAAGAAAACATTCACATTCGCAACTTAAGCTCCTTTCACTTCCCTCCATGGATTTTACTAGGAGCCAAGATTTAAAATACAACTATCTATGTGTTTCTTGGTGAATGAAGACTGAAGAATGAACTGGAACCAGAGCCAAGGGGTTGTTCAGTCAGCACTAATTATAAAGCACCTACAACATATGACTGCTATTTGCAGTAACCTGCCATGCAAGAAAAAAATTTTCTTGAGCAGTATTTGAATGTAGCATTATGAGTAGGGCATTGCAAGTCATTAACTCCTTTGCTCAGAGACTAAAAGGAGCCTGGAAGATATTTTTGTTCTCAGATGAACCTAAAATGGGGAGTGTCTCTCTGAAACAAACTCTTCCTCCCAGAGGTCAAGCCAGGTAACCTGAGACACCTAATTATATGTGTGAAGTGATGCTGTATAAACCATGAAAAAAAAAAAAATCACAGCTCTATACCCACAGGATTTTAATTTTTCTTGGCAGTAAGTGCTGGTTACAAGGTAGAATAGGTTTAGCAAAAAGTTCCACAATGAACAGAAAACCAGCTGAAATTACCCTCTTGCACACTTACTGTCTATGTGTCATGTAGACTAGCACAACAGCAGTCCCTTTCCACAGTTCTGGGAGGATCACACAGTGTAGTAGTCTGGGAGCAGGGTGCCTGACACCTGCCTAGCAGGTCTGATAAAGGCTAGGGTTCAGAATCATGGAAATTTTAACTAAATTGTTTCCTTCACGTATTCAGAGGAACTTATTGAAGAGATGTGAGCATGCACAGGCAGATTTATTTGTTTAATTTTGCCCCAAAGCTGTGTTTAACAAATAAGTAATTTGCAAAAAGTTGGAGTCTGCATATTAATACCGCAGTAAAGCAAGCAAATCATCAGGTACATATTCTGCTTCTACAGTGATATAAGTAGTTTGACTAGAAGAATCATACATAACTGGTGTGAGGACCAGATACATCAATATTGTTCTCTTTAACAGCAGCACTGTGTTCTTCTGAAGAACAGCTGTACAAGAGCTGGCAAAAATCCAGAACAGTTATAAGCAAGTTCCCATACACAGAATTAAGTTTAGTTTTCCAGAAAGTGACAGTCCCATGAATTCTGAATTTCTTACATGAAATATGCAGATGAATAACACAGAAACATTCCATATTTGTTATGATACTTATTTACAGTACCTTTTTTAAGTCAATAGAAAAGTCATTTTTCTTCCAATTATTTTCTTACAGAGAGTGATATTAAAACAGAAATTTTAGCATTCAGGTTAAACTGCCACTTTCAGTATCCTGGAAATAGCGTAAAGATATTTAGGTCATACAAGACAACAGTAGTGCTCCCAAGCTAGCAACTTATTCACATAAACTTCAGGCATTTGAGTAATTGTTGTAGGCTGCCTGCAGAATTAAGACTTTGTGAAATTCTCAGTATTTGCAGTTGAGAAGAAAAATCTTATGAGATAAAGCCTTGTCTAATTTGAGTTTTCCAGTCCCAGCAGCACCATTTTGGTGTATGTGTTTACAGCTTCCACCAGTGCAGTTCCCTCTGCCTTTTCTCTGCAGCAGTCTGCAAAAAGAGCTGTTTCCTGCTCTCTGCCAGCTATGAAATAAATGAATGTTCTGTTTATAGGTAAACTTCCTGTGACCCATGGAAAGATGTTCTTTCATTTACCCTTATGGTTTTGCCTGTTCAAAATTGCAAGAAAGCAATTTCACTTTTTAGCTGTTAATGCCTTTTTTTTAACCCATTTTATAGATATGCATTATCTGGAGACTTTTTGAAGAGGTCACTGACACACCTGCATAAGATTATACCAGTTAGTCCAGGACACCTGCTCTCCTGAATATATCCCATGCATTTTTAGTAACTTGATAACTTTTTTTCATTTTTGTGAACATACCCCTTCAACTCACAAAACAGCACAGCATGGTTAGCTTGTGAAAACTGAAAAGGAATAAAAGCAAGAACGAATTAATATTCCTAAGGAAACTCCATTCTGGAGGGTTTTTTTTTAATTAATCATGCAATTCTGTTTTTTTAGGTAATATAACCAAGTTGTCTGGCTTAAATTTTGTCTCCATCTATCATTACCCGTCTAATCCTAGTTTTGCTTTTTCTTTTTCCTCAATGAGAAACATCAGACTTTCAGCTTCAGACATCTCAAACATATATTTTCCTCCATGTAGAAGCTGGTAATATAAAGCCCTTGCCCAAATGTTCTCAGCATCCTGGCAGTAATTACAATATGCGACACAAGCTTTATGACAGTCAAAGTTACCACAGAACAAGGGACTATGATTTTGTTTTTGCCCAGTCTGTGCTGGTCATGTTCATTTCCACACAGCTGTCTGCGTCTGAGCTACGTTTACCTTGAGGAGGGAGAGGTCGATGATCCACGCCCTAAGGTTGCCCAGCCTACTTCAGATGCCTCTTTCCTTAACATCCAGATATTTCTATTAAGAATTGCTATCACATTTCCAAATTCAGACAAACATTCCCTACTTCTATGGATTTTCCAGTCACACAAAATATTACAATTCTGGAAAAGGGGCTGCAAGTTCACTTTTATTTTGTTTTCACTATGCTGTTTACTTCAAAATATATTAAAATGCCTCTAAAACATTTTAGTTAATTTGATAGATAATGCAAATAAATAGTAACTGGAAAATTATTGTTCTCAAAATACGTTTGCACACTGTGAAGGTCAGAGAAGGCTAAAAATAGGAGGATTTGCATAATCCAAATAGCACATGGCTCATTCCGATAACATAAACAGTCAACCTTCCCTCCCCCAGCTATCCAGGCTCTTCAGATCTTCAGGTACTAACACAGGCCCATATTAGTGCTAGCATATTACTACCTGCTTTTAAGATATTGTTACTGACCTCTGCCTCCATGTGGAATGCCACCTCTGCTAAATAGTGGTCAATAGAGGTTTGAACTCTGGTAACAGTTTCAGATGCTTCCATTGCAGTCCCTCCTCTTCTTTCCCACTGCCTTTGCTTTTCACAGCACACCCCATATATTGAATAGTTCAGCTACTTTCATTTCCCCTACCAAGAATATGATATTGTTTCAGTGAGGATGGTCTTGTTTTGCTTGTCTCCTCATGTCTTTCTTGCTATAAAGGGTAGTTAAATTTCATCCAACTGAGTTTATTAAGCCCAAATTTAACACCCAAATTTGATTTGATGATTTTTCTTCCTGTTGTAGGTTTTATTGATGTGTTTACTTGATATTTCTCTCCTGCCTTACCTAAAATTACTTTTTTAGGCCTCCAAAAACTGAAGAGATAATCAGGGATTCCTTGGGTATGAGAATAAAGAACTTTTTTTTTTTTTGTTATATACATGAGTTTTGCTGCTCTACTTCATTCTGGAGATTGTTGATACCAGAACTTAACAGATGTTTTGTTTCCTTGGAAATAAAACTAGAACACAGATACCTATCATAGGAGAGGAACTCCAATGTGTTTGTTTGGAGTACATTGAAACACTACTCTGATACTACTTTGAAAAAAAAATGCTTCTTTGGCTCTAGCTGGCTTCAAGGTTTCCTAGAGCCAGGACACCTTTACTGGCTTTCTACAGAATTGTTTTACAGCTTTTCCCAGGAGAAAAAAAAAAAAAAAAAGAAGAAAAAGATCAATTTTGGTAAATGAAAATGAAAAGATACTCTCATTAACCTGGTGCTAAGTATTTTGGATGTCTTTTCCCACAATTAGACTCTATTGGCTCACTTCCTGCACTTTGCTTTGGTTTTGTGTGCTTTGTCTGTGAGAGATTACATGGGGTTTTCCTTAACTTGAAAAAATCTTATCTTTTGTTGATGGGAGTGACCTCACTATTTTTAGAGCATAATGCAAGACCCGTCTTTTCACATGAGCCTTTTCTCAGTAACAAAGAATGACATCATGTCCCAAGGATAGTTTAAAGAAAACAATCAGATCCATAGTAACTAGACACCAAAGATTAAGTCAAGACGGGGAAATTGAGGTCTTTTACAAGATACATCTGCGCAAGCAGCTCTTCCTTATAGCTGCAGTAACTTGGATTTGCCTAGCCAAGGAACTGGTAACAGTGAAGCTACAGCAGCTTAGGTTTCAGCAGTCAAGTACACACCAGACTCATAGTCAAGATTATAGAGCTAGTGGGACTTCTCTAGACTACAAACATCAAGGCCATGTCTAGATGACTGCAGCTGCACCCCTCGATTACAGTGCAGACAAAAAACAGTTCTCACTAACAGGGGTCCATCTGGCCAGCACCCAGAGAGGTGAGAGTCCCACAGTCACACTCTGCAATTCTCACCCATCCAGAGGGTTCTGTAAACACATTCCTGCTTGGAGACTACAAGAACATAAGGCTCTGGTCCTAACTTTCAAGACTAATCAGTTTTCACCAGAGTGATTCAGCCGCATGAAATAGAAGTGTGAACCATCTCTGTGGAAGCCATAAGACCCCCTCAGGCATTTCAGTCACTGCAAGACCAATGTTTATTTTTACCTCTAATCCCTGCCAATATTGTCATAAGTATAGCATTCTCTTACAATCCCAACTAAAAAGGCCATGACACTGTAAAATCCATTGTGAGTTTAGCTTTTTAACTGTGAATTGTGCAGAAGGCACTCAGATAATACAGTCAGTGTCATGTATACAAAAACCTGAAGTTAGAGAAATACAATTGCCAGCCATGTGCTCTCTCATGTGGGAGAGCGAACATCTGATTGATGTGAGTTAACATTTAAGTGTCTCCGGGCAGAAATATGTTGGAAGGAGGATTTATTTGCAGAGAAGGGGAGAGGGGAGATTGCAGTTCTTTTGCTATGCAAAGTGGAGCCTCCTTACTCTGGAGGAAGCAGACATCTCTTCATCACAGGCACTATCTGGGGAATGTGACTGACCTCAGTTATCCAGATAGGAGTTACATTGAGGGTAGAGAGAGAAATCCAGAGGGGGGAATGTTCTACTGGCTGGGGACAATAGTCATTTGTGAAGTGCTTTATACATTTACTATGACAATGAGCCTTATCGATACCCTTTCCTTATTAAAATAACAGCCATTTTCATCACACATCTGTTTCCCCAGAAGGCAAGTGACTTGCCACCTTACTTCAAGTATTCAAAAATACACATAGCAAGAGCCCTTCCTCAGTAAGCAAAGGAGCTTATAAACTATAATTTCTGAACAATAGT
Organism: Pezoporus wallicus; assembly: GCF_028554395.1. NCBI lineage: Eukaryota > Metazoa > Chordata > Aves > Psittaciformes > Psittacidae > Pezoporus > Pezoporus wallicus. Next base: position 1,382,939 of record NW_026636990.1, read on the forward strand.
TAGTATGCAATGGATTCTCCCACTCATGAACTACAAATACACTTCATACCATCAAGAGTTTTTAATAATTTTGTCATCTAGATATTTCAAAAATGTTTTTAGATTTCTACAATATGTTCAGCTGTGAAAGTGGCATATATCCAACGTTAACAACAGATTCTAAGCTATGAATCACCAGAGGAAGAAAAAAATCACAAGGATAATGTTTAGTCATATTTGTTGGAATATATCAGAACAAGCAAATGCAACTCTATCACTTAGTGCTCTAGAGACTAAATCTCTTTCGTGCAAAACTCCTGAATTCAGTGACAATTTTGCCAAAGGAATCCCTGCTTTAAAATTCAAAGTACCTTCAGGCTGCAGCATTTCTGCAAGCAAACAAAAATGTATTTATGGAATCCTACTGCAGCACTCAGGGAAAAGTTTTCTTCCCAGTACTGAGAGCCTCATGATTAGGGGGGTAGGCCAGAGCAGGGAAGGAGAGGCAGGGTTTAACACTAAGGACTCTGGGTCAGCTCCTGTACAAGACTGAATGTTAAATGTCACACTGCTTGAAGGGTAGATGTCAGAGCCCTTATGAAATGCTTTTCACCAGCAAAGTGCTCATTACTGGGCTGCCTAGAGATAGCCAGTAGGAAAATCTGATTACACAAACAAATGTCATGTCAATTCACTTCAGGGAGTCTATAAGGTTGTTCCTCTGCCCAAGTCAGGATCTGCAGGCCAGAACCTTCCTCCTTCCCCTCAAAGCACTGAGCAATGTCCATTCCCGCCACTGAAGAGATCTCAGTACTTGTATTCTCTTTTACAGTGTATCCAAAGAGTCCACATTCAAGAGTAAGGAGAGTCAGGTTCAACTACTTTTCCTTGCTTGAGGGCTTTCAAACTTGCATTTCTGTAAGGAAACACACCTGCTATTATTGGCTATTTTGCATTGGAAGTCTCTCTTCTTCATTCTGTTTAAGCTGTTCTGCTGCTACACAGGAAAAGGATTGAAGATTCTCTTGACCAGAGAGGGAAAACAAGTGGCAGCCTGATTCAATAGCCAGGTAATCATCACATCAGAGGGGAAGAGTGCTTAGTCCTAAGAATGTTTTAGGTTTTTTAACTACTGACCTTTGAACAACCTTCAGGAACACGCAGGGCAGCCCATATCCTGGTACCTAGGGCAGCTTGATGGATGTGGGTTTGAACTCCCTTCAGCATAGGATAGGAGAGAACATCGAAACGTTGCAATGACTGCGAAATTTCACCTGATGTTTGCAACTACCCACGTCCTTCAAATTCCACAGCCAGAACACCATATTATTGATATCACTCCACAAGCAAACATTTCCAACTAGTTAGATCTCACGTCTATTTCTGCACAGGTCTCACCTCCTTAGTAATATTGAAACCTGAAGCCTCACCAGCTGTAATGCTATTACAGTCAGCTGTGGAATGGGACAGCAGGAGCTGTGTATATTGCTCATTGAGACTTCCAGCCTGTCTGGATCCTTCCGAATGACAGCACAGCACTTCAGGGATCAGCCACTCCTTCAGTTTCATATTATCAGCAAACTTGCTGAGGAGTCACTCTATCCTTCATGCAAGCCATTGATGAGTAAGTTAGACCAGTGCTGACACTTGTGGAACACCGTTAATTGCAGGTCTTCAACTGGATTTTGTGCCACTGATCACAAACTTAAAGCAAAACAAGTATGGTAGCAAATGTTTTGATGTAGGTTCTCAGCATACTTCCCTTCTTCTCTTGCTTTATGGGCAAGCAGTCCTGGCAAGTTTATTGCCAAGAAAAGAAGCAATGTTTTCTGTTACAACTTTGGCAGGACACCTCTGGTTTGCAGTTGCCGTGCAGGAACCTTCCTGAATAAATTCACTGTGAAACAGCAGCGCCTTTTTTAGTCAAACTGACAAAAGCAATTACACCACAGATGGCAAATTCTCCTGCTGTTAGTATGCATAGCTGCAAGTGTTTGGTTTTATTAACCAAACAGCAAGATGGCTACAAGATAAATTGTCTAATCAACTTCCTGGCTTCTAACTGGTGAGTGCTTCTTCCCATATGTAACAGCATATCAACTGTGTGATAAAGGAGCATCAGACCCTACTTATTATAAGTGCTGGTAATATATTTCACAGGTAACCATTAACTCCTTGCACCCGTTAGCTTGTGGTTAGGTTTATCTGCTCATATATAGAAAGTCCTGTTGTTCTAAGTCACACTGGATTTGCATCTCCAATTCCTCTTCATACAGATGAGCCTTTTCTGGGAACAAAAAGGCATTTATGTCAGTCAGTGATTGAAGTATGAATCACAGAACCGTAGAATGGTTTGTGTTGGAAGCAACCTTAAAGATCATTTAGTTCCAACACTGCTGCCATGCACAGGAACACCTTCCACTGGACCAAGTTGCTCAAAGCACCATCCAACCTGGCCTTGAACACTCCCAAGGATGGGGCATCCGCAGCATCTCTAGGCAGCCTGTTCCAGTGTCTCACCATCCTCACAGTGACACATTTCTTCCTAATGTCTAATCTAAATCTACCCTTTTCCAGTTTAAAGCCATTCCCCTTTCTGCTATCCCTATACGCTCCTGTAAAAAGTCCCTCTTCAGATTTCTTGTAGGCCTCCTTTATGTTTTGGCAGGCTACTCTGAGGTCTCCCTGGAGCCTTCTTTCTTTTATCCAGGCTGGAAAAGCCCAGCTTTCTCATCCCGTCTTCATAGCAGAGGTGCTCCAGCCCTCTGAACATCTTTGTGGCCCTCCTTTGTCCTCATTACAGCAGGTCCACATCCTTTATAGGCTGAGTGGCCCAGAGCTGGACGTAGTACTCTAAGTGGGGTCTCATGGGAGCAGAGCAGAGCAGCAGGATTGCCTCCTTTTACCTGCTGGTTACGCTTCTTTTGATGCAGCCCAGAATACAGTTGGCCTTCTGGGCTGTAAGCTCACACTGCTGGCTCATGCTGAGGTTCTCAACAAGCAACACTCCAAGTCTTCCTCAGGGCTGCTCTGAATCACTTCTCTGCCCAACCTGAATTTGTGCTTTTATTTCAACTTCTCTATGCCTAGAAATATTGCTGTGAAAAACTGTAGGAGCTAGTCTGAGCAAATAAATGCCCTTACATGGAGTACTTCAGAAGCTGAATTTCAAACCAGCTTCATTGGATTTTTTATTTTTATTTTTATTTTTAATTGTTGTTTTTTCACTCCATTCCTTTTTAAGGTCAAACCTTGGCCTGGGAGTCCTGTTCCTGACCATTAGCAGAGACGCCTGCTCACCAAATACTGAAGAGACCAGTCCCACCAAATCTGGATGGCAGTCCAGATTCCTCAGAAACCCTGACAGGCAGCCAACCCAATGAGGGAACACAAAACTGTCTGCTTCACTAACTGGCATGCTTAAAGTCCAGGGTTTCTGATCCAGGAGATTCAGCAGATCCAACAGAGCTGTAAACGTAAGTGCTGGATCTGCCAGCCACAGGGTCAGTAATACACTGGGAATGCTTCAGATCCACTGACTCTTGGCAATCTGGATCCCCCATAACCTGCTCAATAGATTCAAGGATGGTCACCCTGGCAGAAACACGGAAAGGATTCCTGCACACTAAGGAGAAGCACCATCTCTGCTGACATCTCCAATTTCATAGACTCAGCAAGTATGGGTGGGATTGAACTTTTCTGTGACCAGCTTTAAATTATTACTACGGCACTGTGTCATCAAATCTTACACCACTTCTGCTGGTTAGCACTACTGATATTGTCTCTGTTGCAGGAAAGAGTATTGCCAGCGCCTGAAGACATAAACTGGGCTAGCTCACATCCTATATTTTTATTTTATTGAGCCACAGCCCATTCTTCAGAAAAGACCCAGCTCAAAATTATTTTAAAGGCCATAAAGTCAGTGTTTTGGGTTTGCATGGCAAGGTTTGGTAGCAGGAAGGCAACAGGGGTGACCTCTGTGAAAGATGATAAAAGCTTCCCCAGTGCCACCCAGCTCCAAGACAGACCTGCTGTTGACCAAGGTCAAGCCGTTCAGCAACAGTGGCAGTCCTTCTGGGCATCTTTAAGAAGAGTAAAAACTGCTGCACAGCAGCACTGTAGCTTATTTGATACAAGCTACAGTGGCACAGGAAAGTGTTATCTTAAGAACTCAACCTTACACCAGAATCCATTTTAGAATATTTGGCTTTCAGCATATTTTATGCATAAAGTGCTCCTGTAAAACTACTTATTTTGTTTCTTTATTCTTCAGGAAAACACAAAGGAAGCTGGTTAGTCTTCATTTTGCACTACTGGCTTTCCCACTGTTTGTGCAAAACCAGACTGTGGTACATTTATTTATTTATTTGTTTGTTTATTTTTATTGTTCTCATTTAAATATATGCCTTCCACTTAAAAAAAACAACACATGAATAAAATTCAAATTGCTAGGATTACAGAAGATGAAGTAACTTATAAGAAGTACTACAGCATTAATCACCACATTTTCCCCTTTGAAAAAGAGATAACCAATGTTTTTTTTCCTATAACACCCCCAGAATAACATGCCCAGTGTCTATTTCCCCCAAAAGAGGAAGAGAACATACAACATAATTTCTGAGAAAGACAGGAAAATAATAGTAATAAAAACTCATGATTAATAAGGACAAGCAAAAACTCTGAAGAGCAAAACCAGTCAATAACTAACAAAAATCTGACCCATGTCCCTTGGTTTCAGCACCTGTTAGACTTTGAAGTGAAGAATATACCTCTCACAGCAGAGAGTAGGGGATACCTGCTGCAGTCACTCAGATGCACTGCGGGGAGTGGGACTGAACACAGGTCTCAGCTGGGGCACATGAGACACCCTCCACTACCCTCAGCCACTTGCTCCTTTTTACTGGCAGTAGCAGTTTCACCTATGCCTGAGCTGACAAATGACAGAAAGGACTAGTCACTCATCTGCCAGGTTGATTCACTCTGCTTAACTCTGGTCGTCTCTGGAGTCATGCACCCTCCATTCATTAGCATTAAATATCTAGCAGCAGTGGGAGGGTCCAGGAGAGGTGTGTGTGACCCAAACCATAATACATATGGGCTATCCTGGATTGCTTACAGGTGTGTGTGCATGTGTGCGTGTGCGTGTGCATGTGTGTGTGTGAGCATGTGTGTGCGTGTGAGTGAACAGTAAGAAAGGTGAGGTCCTTTCTCAGAGGTAATCCTAAATGAGTGCTAAATGCAGGTGGTGTGAGTACTTCTGCAGTTAAAAATTATTCCCTTGGAATAAGACACTGAAAGAACATACTGATGACTAAGTGGTATTTAAAAAAGCCCAAGAGATTTTCTGAGGGGAACTTATTCAGCTAGCATCCTAGTCAAACTCTATTTTGGGAATATAAATCCTGTGTTCAGAAAGATACACAGTTTCATCTGGAAGAAGCTGGTAACTTTTTCTCCTTTCCAGCAGAGGTAATAGCCATATGGTTGATTTGTTACACCTCACTGCTTGCTGCTGTTAGTGACAAGCAAGACAACCATGACTAAAGACTTTAAAGCACCCACTCTCTCTACCAATTTCCGGTCTCCTCCCCTCCTTTTCCCTCCTCCCCTTGCCTTCCCTTGCCTTGCCTCACCTCACCTCTCCTTTCCTTTGTTTCCTCTCCTCTCTGCTCTTCTTTTCTTCTATGGTTTTGGATCAACTTTCCATCTTTGTCAAGATAATTTTGGATCCTGATCCTATCCTCCCTAGTGCTTATAAACCTCACCTTTGGTTTTGCCATCTCAGACTTTATGGCTCTATTCTGTCTCACTATACAGATTCAATTATGGAATTCAGTGGTCTTCAATCATTATGAGCTGCTATTCAAAACAAATAAAGAGGAATTAAATATTTCTCATAAAGTCTAGATGTATTTTTTGTCAGCTGAAAGTTCTGTAAATTGTGTATGATTACAATCATACATTTTTACTTGTGTTTAATTAGCCTTACTGGATTTTCAATATAGTATTTGGAAGGAAAATTATGGATTGCTTTAATAATGGTGTGAGGTGTTAGGAAAAGCTGGTTTACATTTTCTGACTACACTTGCTAATTATACTACAGATATTTCATAGCCTGCACATTGTGCTTTTATATGGCTCATTCTTCCATGTCTCTCCCTTGAGAACTCCTGAGTTAATAATCCATATAGCCAAGTGTCCTCACATCTATTGCCCTCTCTAAAAAACATCTCCTCAACATCTTCCAAGATTAGATGTCTAATTGATACAAAAAACCAAGAAGAAAATCCCAGTCCTGTGACTGTGATAGTGTGGTATATGTGAGCAATAACCACTATTACCTGGGGAAAGCTGACTTACATGACACAGAGAGATGTGAACCTCAATATCGATGGAGACAGCCAATAATCTCCTCAGTGGTGCTTACAGAATTTTTTGCACAGTACTTCAGTCTGTATCCAGTTATTACTTTGCATGCAGGTGGAGAATTCTGTAGTGTCTGAAATAACCTGAAGTGTCAAAAATAACCTCATGAGATTTTAATTCCTTTCACCTCATCATACAGTAGAACTTCAGTCTTCAAGGAATAAAGATGTTGTCCTAGACCCATCCAGTTTAAAATTAGAGATTATATGTGTGAAAAGCCTATCTAATGGAAGCCCTTTCTGTTGCCCCACAGAAACTGCCTTTTACTAATTTTTCTGTCATTTTCAGCATAGGGATGACAATCTGCTAGGTACCTACTGTTAAGTAGGCTGAATCTGAGATCTCAACATTTCTGTGATGGTTAAGTAACTGTAATGGTGAATTTACTCTTGCTGCCATGATTAACGATTTATGACCAGTGTGTTTATTATTGAGTAACTAAGAAGCTGTAAGTCCTAATTTTTCATAGGACCATTCAGGAAGAAGACACTAAAACTCTGTCTGATTCCTCATTACTCAGAAATATTCCAGCTAAATTTATGTGGCTTGTCTAATCACCACTGTGACTGCTACCTACGCAGCAGAGAGTTGGAAAACATGATGATAACAGGTTAATTTTGAACCCTCTACTCATCCCATATATATTCTCAACTGAGTTTCATTGAACTTGGGATAATCAAGTAACCTTGACAGAATTCTTTCAGCCCCTGGGCATTTGAAACACTGATAGTTGATAAAATATCATTAAGATATCCAGGGCCAAGATGCTGATCTGTGGCAAGACCAGAAGATGTAATGCCTATGACAGAAGAGAAAAAAACATCAGAAAAAAAAAAGTAGGGAAAGAAATGGACAGGAGGTCAGTGTTCTGTGTAGCAAGAAGGCAGCTTTATTATTTAAGGACTTGTCCTCTTCTTAATTCTTGAGCCTACTTCCACCAAAAATCAGACCAGTTCTGTGACTGTAACTATGATTTGTGTATACATGCAGCTTCACTGTATTTGAATTCTGTTTGTAACTGTATTCTGTTTTCAGCTCTGCTAGAAAAGGTGAACAGTAACCTCCTGCTCAAGTCCAACTACAATTGCTTAAAAATCCATGTTAGTATTTCCCAAGAGCTGTGAATAGAACTGCATTCATGCTTAAATGCATGCACGCATGGTGGGGGGGCTTCCTTACTTGAGGTTGAACAGGATGTTATCTTTCTTCAAAGAAGAGGGAAAAGAGAATAGTCATTGAAAACTGGGAAAACGTAGAAAAATGTTTGACGATAGAATTTATAGCAAAGACGAAGGTTTTACACAATGGACCTTCTTAGTAAATGGAAAGGTTTTAGAGCCTTCTGGCCATGATAAATTCCCCCCACTACTTCCTTGGGCAGGAGTCCAAAATTAACATGGAGCAACATTGCTGTTAAGTGACTATCAAAGTAGACTGAAATTCGTGACCTGCCTGAACTCTTTAGTTTGTAACCTGGATTTTGAAGTCACAGACATCACCAGCAGTTGATACTTAACCCTTGATCAGTTTACAGGTAATTTGTATTAAATCCGTATTCATGCTGACTTCGGTGAACAGTGTGAGATATTTTAAATATCTACTGAAAAAGCTGCAAGCTTAATGCTTGTGGCATTTTTTGTTGTTTAGTTTTGTGCTTTTTCATGGATCTGAATTAGCATTCTCTCCTTAATTTAAAACACACTGATTGTGGTTACATACACAGAGGAGGAACTGAGGTGCTGCTTCCGTCTGCCTTTTTTTCTTTTTAGAGTGTACAAAATTATTGGGACCATGGAAATGTTTTAAGCAGTAGAAAAAGATGGCCAAATACAATAAAATACAATGCATTCAGGTTTCATGACCCCTCCTGTGAGCCCAACAGTGGCTGTGAATGCTGGACTGCAAACCAGGTATCCATGTGAAATTTCCAGATCTTAACATCTTCTTGTGTGACGTGGTCTCTGCAGATACATAACTAAAGCACTACAGCTAGCTGCAATTTCACGAAATACAGCAAATCCATCCTATACTTTTATACATTAGTAAACATAAAGAAATAGACATTCATAAAAAATGGCTATTTTTATACCTTTGCTTACTCCTAACTGTAGCCTGAAATTAGAAAAATTTCAAGTGCTCTATCAAGAGATAGAGCTTGCTGTGGAAAATCCTTTAACTAAAATATTTTGTTTGTCTTTCAGAAAAGTTCCGGGATGCTTGAATCCCATCCTAATTCCTAAAAATATGCAAAAAACCTGGATAGTTTCTATCCCGTTAAAAAATGTGTTTTGACAAATTCACCTTTTGAAAATGTTTTATGTTTTATCTTATATAAAACAAAGTAGTAGCTTCAAAAATAGAAACTTCCCTGAAATTTGAAATTACATTTGTTGATACTATAATGTCTTTGTGAAACAAAACTGCCACACTTTAAAATAGGTTCACATTAAACCAACAGAATTTTATTTTTTAATCAGAAAGGTGCTGAAAAGGTATTTCCTTAGTTGTAATTCAGTGTCACAGCAAAGGCTGGTAGCTGAGGTAACAGTTATAGGGTTTCCTCATCTTCACTGTCATCTGGGACTTGGTGGGATGAAGATAAGCAGAAAGTGCCTCCTGCTTATTGGGGGTGCATACTGCCTAACTTGTGTGTGAAGGCTATAATGGGTATTTAAAATAATGAATATTCATAATGGATATATAAGAATATAATATGCACAAAAACCTCCCTTTGCCTTTATGAATACACCATGGTCAATTCCCTGTGAATATATTTGACAAAAGCCTTTAAAAAGACTAGCTCTGTGCAGGTATGCTTCACACACATAAAAATACTCCAAACCATCATCTAATTATTACCAGGTTTACTTTCTCATTCTATTTTTAAGTGTGGATAGAGATATAGATTTCTCAGGGTCTCCATCAAACTGCTGTTGTCTGCTCTCAATAAAATACCATGCACTGGAAATCAAGCTTCCCGACAGCCTCCTACCGCACCTTGTGAAATTGGGATCTCAGTAGTGTGGGAAGAAACTTAAATAAGATAATGCGAAGTGCAGCTTCTACATTTAGTAAGGATTTATTGGTTTTGGCCTGACTGAGGATCTTGCCTGCTGAGAATATATAAGTGGTATCTGCCAGATCTGCATCTGTGGTTCCGTGGCACTGAGAATTCTTCCCGTCACCTAAGCAGAGGTAAATCTGGGAGAAGGAAGCATTTCACCTGCTCTGCGTTATTGGTCCAGATTCACAAATTTTGGCCTCAAAGTGTACATGTACTACAGTATAATTTAAGGTAGAGAACAAGTTCACATTTAAAATTAGCTTGGGCCCGAAAGCACAGGCCACTCTGTACAGTCCTTAGAAGCATGGTGTGCTCTGGCTTTGAGTCTTTAGGCTTTTGGATGTCTAACAAACCTAAGACTCAACTGAAACTTTTTTAGTGGCATATCTGCCTCTCCCCACTGAATAATTTGGAGTGCAGGATGAAGTACAGTCTCTGTGATACCTTTCCCTTCCCACTGATATCAGTTTCCCTCCATAATCCGGTATCTTATTTTCTGAAAACAAGCAGTTTGGAAGCTTGGGGATCTCCTACTCCTCTTACTAAGGAATGGCATCAAAAGGTTTTCAAAGAGGAGAGACAGACTGCTTGCCTTGCACTTAGTTACATGTCTCATTTTCATCAAGATAAATGAAAGAAAAGCAGTTTAACATACGTTTCTGTTGTACGGTGTTGAATACTTAATCTGTTACCTACCAGGAAGTAGTTGCATTAGTAATATTCATTTAGCAATAATGAGATTCCTTGTAATTTGCTTTTTTGGCTCTTCTTGCAAAGATCTACCCCTAGTTAGCAGCAACTTGTTTCTGTTATATGTGTTTAATTTTCATATGCTAACAGGGATTAACAGCTGAGCACTTGATAACAGTAGAGTACTATAACAGAGAGAGTTAAAACATGCAGGAAAATACTAATCAAATACTTTGATGCATAAAGCTCTATTTCAGGAAATGCATCCTTCATCCAGCAAAATTTGATCAGTTCAGAGACATTATGGGGTCTGAAAGTGTTCCCTGTGGTTTTCTAGGACTTTTGGGTTTGAATTCACGTCTAATTATATAATGCCACAAAATACATGAACAATTGCCAAGGTCACTTCAGATAGCCTTATTGCTTTTTTTATTCAAGGAGATAGCCCTTCAATAGTGAGAAATATGATATCCAGGAATTCCAGCTAGCTCTCATGTAATCTCCTTCACGGAGTACAACAAAGAACAATTGTGTGAAGCACAATGACCTCAGACGCTTGAAAGCTCTCAAGCTATTTATGAATGTGGAGTGGAGAGAATAAGCGTGCATGCAGGATGAGGAAACCTTGACCAGAAAGAGCCCATTTTAATTGTGAATTATTTTTGTATGAGGAAGTTTTAGCAGAAAACAATAAGCATAAGTACTGTGATGGTCAAGTCAAAGATAGGCATACTCAGTTTTCTGAGAGAGCATTATACCTCTTTAGAGACTAGTGAGAACAGGTGTAATATGTGATGCATATGTCCTTGAGAAAATTCACATAATCTACTATGAGGAGTCCTTCTACACCTGTATCTGTGGAGATCTAAGCTATTAAGGAGCTTTCTCCTGCAATTACTGCAATAAAACCAGATTATTTCAATTTGTAAACCGGTAGCTCTGTTTATCCAAGGAAGAAATCCTCATATTATTTTTTGTTGGTAAATAACCTTCCCATGTAAGTGGCTTACTGTCAAGAAAGAGATTACGTACCAAATTATGCATGGCAAATGAGCTATGATGTGTCCATTCCCCAGGTAATAGGTGCTAATATGCTTGTGATTGTGTGTAAGCATGCATGTCTGGATAGCAATCAGGCTGACAATATCTAAAGGAAAATTTGTGGGCTGGACCCAAAGAACTGTGCTATACACATTTGCCACTCAACTGTTGTCAAATAAATGAAGAAAGAAAAAAAAAGTAAAGAGAGAAAAAGCATGACGTGCAGTTGTAAATATATTTCTGTGATTTACAGCATCTGCAGTCAATTGTGTTATCATGACTGTTGTATGCTGTAAAAAGCAGCATCTCGCATACCCTCCACCCTGAAAATGACTTCACCTCTAGGAGTTTTAAATCACAAAAAGCAGTATTTTATTCAGACTATCAGGAAACAGGAATCACCAGGAAATATTGTACTGGAAAGAGATAGATGCGTTGGAAGCCAGAAAATATGATGGGAACGTTATACTCAGGAGCAAATGTCACAGCGATTAGGAAGTGAAATAATAGATGCTTGGGAACGTCAGTCCAGGGAAGGAGAAATTTGGATGCATCTCTTTTCTCTACACTAACAAGGAGTTTTCAATAATAGCATATTGAGAAAATAAGGTATATACTTAGTGTGCATAATTAAAACTAGGCAACTATTAAATTCTGAAGTTAAATTTCCATGTAGGATTTTATTGGCTATATAAACCAGGGCCATTGTGATTTATGATATCAAAGAGACCTAAGAGAGTGCAAAAGCTCTTAAAACTGTGCTTGCTTATAATACACATAATAATTTTGAAGTACTTTATAACACACTTCAAGCTTTTGGATGGGGTGTTGTTGATTTTTTACTTTAAAGAATATGAAGTGAACTTCCTTGAAGCTTTCCTTACTTTTTCCAATAAAAGTGATTTTATATTTAAAATTAAGAGCTCTAAATTTTATATAATTTGAAGGTCACTGATAAGCATGCTGTAATTATCTTCTGAGGTTACTGCTGTTGCACTGGTGTCCTCTCTTCAGTATTATAGTGAAGTTAAGAAAAATAAAGGATATTTCATGACCTAGAAAATGAAAACACAAATAGAGAATCACAACAAATGCCTCTAGAGAATCTAGATCCAGCAACTAACAATCACAAATGCTACATTTCCAGTAATGCTTAGTTAATATTCAGTCCTAACTTCATTTAGGATCTGTTGCTATAAATTCTTTAAGTTCCACTCTGTGCATCTTCTTTATGACCCTACAATGACCTGGTAAGAGAACACGATACTAGACAATACCTTTCAAATACATATACCAGTTTGCAACAGACAGCTGTTCTTTTAAAGTTGTATCTTGGTTTTGGGCTGTTCCTGGATTTTGTTTATTCATACACCATTGCAAAACAAGGAGTGTACGTCAGTATATGGTGACTCTAGTGAAGCCTTAGAAGACAGATATGTTTCCTCTTTAAATTGTGACTTTCCCATGTTATCAGGGACACACACTGTACAAAGATTTAAAAATTGGAAATGTGAAGTCAAATTCCTCACACCTGACAAATGAGAAATGACCTCTAAGGTAATGCTAAATATCATGAACCAAGGTGAACAGGTTAAACAAATGCTACTGGCACCTCTGTCCTTCCTTAACTGTGCCAATCGCTGAGAAAACAAAAATGCAAACATGTGAAATACAGTGAAGTGCTGCTCCTGGGCATTTACTAGTTTAATATTCCTTTAACGCCAAGCTGCCAATGACACACACATGAAAATGCTGAAGTAACTTGTACTCCAAATGAGCTTAGTTTAAGCTGTTAACTTTCCAGAGTTTCATACTCAAGTTAGGGAGCAAATCCTCAACTCATATAAGGCATAATGTTATCATTAAAACAGTCTAACGATATAAACCACATATTTTATTCTTTCCTCTTTTGAAATTTTATGGTATTTTTCATACAGCTCTTTATGATATTTTAGTCAATACTATCAGTAAAATTTTTAAATACTGGACAAGTTATTTTCTAAACAGTATTAGTGTTCTACATATTTTCATGCTGCACTGCAAATCTGCCTCTGGTTTGCATCCTCAGAAGTCAGTGTTTTTCAGTTCACAAGAAATAATCAGGTAACCAGGTTAAGACACAAGGAGATGAAAAAGAAGTCTAAAGAGCAAATAATCTTCTCCTTGCACACCAGTTATGCTTTTTGAAGCAATACTGTCTCCATGGCCATAGGATTTCAGTGCATTGCATTTTTTAATGTTTTTACTCATTGGCACAAGAAATTACTATTTTTTCCCACTTTATTTTCCATGGGTGGATACATAGAGATCTGCAAATGTAACTAAGTACCTCAATTTCATGGGAAATAAGTATTCATTAACACCTTTGAGAGCTTAGCAGATAATGGTACAACACAAATATGAACCCCTATTTCTGAGGAGGCAAGCTACTACCCAGCCAAGGGGGCTTTATAACATGCCAACAGTTAAGTAAAATAGCTCAGAATTCTTACACCAGCCTAAAAGCAAGAGGCATGGCCCAGTTTATGAAGATACAATTAAATTCTTTTTCCTTAAAAGAGCAGCTGTGTCCACACTGCTCCACGGAAACCATCTCTGGTCCTTGCAAACCCCTGAACTGTGACTGGGTGTCTGTGAGGATGTTAGCTGGTGTGGATCAAAGCTCTGCTATGGCACATGCTAAAAACTATCCTGGCTTATGTCCCAGCTGTGTTGAGTGTTAGTGTAGATATAGCCAATTACAGAAGCTACAAGCCTTCTAAGACATCAGTATCTAAGAAAAGAAAACTGGGAACTTCCCCACGTGGGGGTAGACCTAGCTGCTTTGGTCTCTGTGTATAGCACCAAACCCGGACTATTTTGTGTTAAACTCTGTACAATAGTTATCATGTCTCTGTGTGCAGTGAACACAAATAACGAATAACAGAGCACCTTTTCTCTCCTCCCTCCTGCCCCTTAACACACGTACACACACACTAAGTCAGTCCTCAGGAAAAACAAAACAATTCTGTGAACAAGCCAATTCAAAATAATACAATGAATCTGCCAAAATAACCTGTAAGAATGATGATGAGGAAATGATTTCATTTTTTGCTTTATCCAGGGGTGCTCTTGCATAACCTGGTCACTGTGCACAATAGCTCAGTCTCTTGCAAGGAATATTTCAAAGCAATGCCGTGAACACAGTTTAATGCAGAGGTTGTTCAAACCTCTATGTTTTCCAGGAATCAAGAAAACTTTTCTCTCTTTGTGCTGAAGTGTTTTACAATACTTATGAAAGACACATAGGAAGGTCATCTACAGACAACTGCAAGACTGAAGCTGATAATTATGTATCAGAGTTAAGAACTCAGAAAGAGCTAAAATATGTCTGTTTATGAATATGAATTACACCTCAGTGGCTTAGATCCTATGAACCCTTGCTTGACTTTTCCATTATCTTTAAAAGGAACAAAACTAACAAACTGGCTATGTTTTCTGATCACATTTGATTCAGATGTTGCTTAAATGAATTGACTAGGCTGACCACCTGGATCCAGTACCTCTATTAAAAGCTGAATTTATTAGTTGAGATTAATTGTAGGGTTGCCATTCTCTTCAGATGTCTCCATTATGCTGCAGGAAATGCAACATCCCTTTGGCACCCTCACTGAGAAAAGGACCTTGCCAAGAATATGATTTTAAGAATCCTGAAATAGCCACAGAAACCATGAATGCAAAGACATATGCATGTAGGAATTCATGAAAGTCCGCAGTCTAAGCATGCTACGTAGAATCACAGAATCATAGAATCATAGAATAGTTAGCGTTGGAAAGGACCTTAAGATCATCTAGTTCCAAGAGGCATGTTTGAACACAAGCATGTCCCCCGCACTCTGAGCCGCAGCTAGCAAACAGCAGCACACTGGCCCAGGTGGATCACCAGGAAGTAAGAGTGCAGCATGCTGACACAGAGCTTTCAGTACTGCTACACTAGAGCAGTTTCTGACATCCTTATGTCCAGCCGCTAAACCATAATCCCATTTCTTTCTTAACCTCCCTAATCCTTCCAATGTCATGCAGAAAAGTCAATTCAGTAAAACCTGAAGGGCATGGGTGTTTCCTCTGACAGTTTAGAAAAGATGGAACTAAGGAGCAGGGATGTTAACATTACTCACCTCATGAAATTGCAAAGAGATTGGAATAAAATGAGCTATTACTTTACATCACTGCTTGTCATTCCAGTTAGAGTTCTAGGAAAGCAAACAGCCTTAATTATTTTGAAAACTACACTTCTTCCTAAGTCTTTGTTGTAATCCATTTACTAACCTTTTAAATTCAGTTTCATAAAATGAAGTTTACTACTTTACCTATTACAAAGTCTTGCTATCCTTAATTGAAAACTCGTATTTCCTTTAATTACTTAGAAAGATATTAGAGCAATGGGAAGCAACAAATTGCTTTAACTTCTCTATAAATTTCTTTATTGATTTCTGAGATGATAAACTTTGTAATATACCAATAAATACATTCATTAGAGTGAAGATTACTTATGACAAGATTCAAATTTGAGTGCTGTATCTGGCTGTCTCTTAGGATATCATAATGATTCTCCTTTTGGAGGCAATACATAAATTCAAAGGAGTACATAGAAAGCATAAATTAAACCATGTCTTTTCTGCTTCCGTTGCTTGTCTGCATTCACTGCAACCCAGCAGATGAATTACATATCTTAGATATGTTTAGAGATGACTTAAAGACAGAAAAAAAAGAAGAATCAATATGAACCGTTGTGCAAGGTAAAACAGAAATACACTTTTTAAGGGTTCTGAAATGGTACATTTGAATAGAATAATTAATTTCTGTTTTTCTGAGCTCTGTTTTTCTTGTCAGGACCAGAAGATGAGCTGATAGAATTTAGTCAAGTAGCCCATTTTGTGTACCATTAGAATAATGAAATTAAAGGAGAAAAAGCAAGATCTGAAAAATTATGTTCCTGGGTCATCTCCAGGTCCATATTTCTGGCCCAGAGTGGCAATTAGTCTAATGTATTCCATTAACGGGTGAACGCCAAAACAAGCCAGATAGTTTTAGACAAACAGCAATCCAAAATGACCTTTCAGGAGACTCTCAAAATTCACTACTGAGGTTCTGAAATAAAGATTCATCTTTATGTCAGGTTCCCTAACATTAAACAATTAGCAATGTTTTAAAATATGCTGAGTTTTAATTTGATGTGGGATGGCACAAGGGCATGACACCTGAGAAGTCAAATGTTTTCAGCTCCCGCTATCTTTAAAAGGAACAATGTGATTCTCAGCTCTGCCTGCAATACCCGGCTATCTGCGTGTTTAATGTAGGCACTATAAAAAGGTCAAAATGATCATGTTCCTGTGTTATTGATTAAAAAAACCAAACTTTAAATTCTACAGTGTCTACAGAATACTGATAGATTCACCCTTTTGTGATGCCTTTTGTAAATAATACAGTGAGGCAGAATAGTTTGCAATTATTCTTTTAAAATTTTGTGTCCAGTTTAAAAGCATTGTTGTTGTTCTCACTTCTTTTATGAATGTTGTTATAGATAGCTTTTTGCATTGACTACCCATCCATTTCCTGAAGAGAGCAAAATGGCAGCTTATTTATGTAAGAGAGATGCAATCAGAGTTGCAGATAAGAATTATTCTCTGAAGAAAACTGAGAATTATTTCAAACAAGTTTAAGGATATATTCAATCTTTAAAAATACCCACCAGATTTAGATTAGAAAATAGAAAATAGATTGAAAATAGAAAACACAACTGCTGCGCCATGAAGTACAGCAAGTTAAGCACAAATGGAGTATTAATTATGTTTGTCCTTACCAATAATTTGATTTTATATTGACTTTTATGAAAAATGCCACAGTAAATATAAGACTAATGGGAAAAACATTTTGGCTGGTTTTAGGGGAGGGATAGAAGGAAGTTAGTGATTTTTAGTATTAGCTACCTCAGTAAAAAGAGATTTTGCATTAAAAAGCTGACTTTTGGAAATCCCCCAAAATGAAATTCAATCTGAGTTGGAAGGTTTTTTGTGTATTTTGTCCTTGTTCTATTTATGTGCACATTTTGAACTTTTAAATATTACACTGATTCATTTATATCTTAAGCTAGTATGCAGAACTGCAAATTTAACTATCATATTAATCAGTTTGTATTAAGTTTTGCTATATTTAACGCATTTCATTATCTCCCCATTGTCCACAAAGTATATTTGTAATGAATGCAAACTGTGAGGAATTGTGTCTAAGCAAACAGACTCTCCTGGAAGAGTGCATAAAGTGTATGTGGCTTCCTTGTACGCAGTTAATTGCTGTTCATTCCTTTTGGCAATGTTTCTTTATTGCTAGATTTTGGGGAAGCTTTTATCAATAATGCTTTCTCTATTTGCCTTGGAACAGGAATGCATCAAGGAATAAGGCTTCCCATGCTCTTTCTAAGCCAATTTTGGTCAACTTAATAGTGAAACGATTCAAAGAATTATCTCTGCCATCAGGGCTGACTTAAAAAGTAGTGGTAGGCTCCAATTCCCTTCTTTCCAGTGCAATTTTTTTTGTTTTACTTTTGTCTTTTATTTGATAATGTTGAACTTGCCTCAGGAGGTGTAACTACTACATTGCTATGAATGACAATTTCTTGAAAGTTTTAGACTCCTTTTTAGGAAAATATTAGCATTTTTATTGATGGATTTGCTGTTCAAATTTCAAATTCCTGCATCTTAAAGCTATTTCTAGTGTATTTTTGCTTGCTTATTGATCAAATTTCCTCGACAGTGCACTCCTTGCTCTCAGCAGCACACCACCTACCATGGAGGCCTAGGTGTCCTGCATGACTCTCGCCCTGAACCCAGAGCCAGCTGGGCACTGAGTAGAGGGCTGCAGCCCACTGCACCAGCCAGAAACTTCCTCCCCTCATCCCATGATTTTAAATGTCCCCAGAAATTTTTCCAGAGAGAATTTTAAAATCCTTTGTTTTCTTTTCAAATAACCAAAATCCCCTGCAAACTGGGTTTTGGGGGCTGAAAGGGTCTGTTGCTTTTGCTTCATCAGGGCATAATCCATTTCAGAGAGGGAATGCAGCAAGAAGGCAAGAATGCTTTCCTGACCATGTTCCAACCATGGTGGTAAGGAGTCCCTTGCACTTACAGTCAGCCTTGCCTGTGTTTTTGCACAGTTGTTCAGCAATACTAGGTAAGAAGGCTTCTTGCCTGGTAGACCAAGCCTGAGAAATGGAGAATTGACCTTAAGGTAATTTAAACCAGATCTACCAGTTCCCAGATAACTTTCTATAGTAATCACTGGACTGCTGTGAGAAAAGTAAGGCATACTGTGACCTTTAAAAACAGTAGAAATATTATTTTACTTGGAAAAGTAGTACTTCGGTCTGTAATATTGTCAAAGCACCTCTGCTCAGCTGCATCACTTACTTAAAAAATTAAGTAAGGAATACTTATGGAAATATTCATACTCTCTAATTTTGGCCTTTGGATTTAAGTGTTTTAAACTGACCTTCACTGGCACCAATTTCTCTCCATTGACTACAAGAGGAACTTCTGCATGCAGCTTTGATCCCTTGAATTATACTCTTATTATGTACTTAAAGTGGAGACTAGGACTAACACCTCTAGATTCTGAGTTCCATTTAAGGAGCTGGTACCTTGGTCAGACTGGAGTCATTAACAATTTGCACAGAAACAGAACTGTAAACGCCTGGAAAATATCTCAAATCAGTGGAGATTAGTTCCTCCAGGGCTTGTTTTGAGGGGATCTGACTGTGGAGCAAACAAGTCAGAAGAGACTGGAACAAAAGTCTGACCATAGTGAGGAAATGATATAAAGTCTTCCTACTTGATAAAGATTTCTCACCATAAACAGAATGCCATTCATATCGTTTGCTATCCCCCCACAAGTGCCAAAAACTTCAGCAGAAGACAAACAAAAAATGTTTTCTTTGCATACGTAACAATTCTACTGCCTGGTTTTATCCTATGTAGAAGCTGAAACAGGGTGATAGCTAGACACTGAATCCATGCAGAACTTTGCATTTGAGAGGATGTTTCGAGCAGGAAAACTTCAGACGCTACAAAATAAAGAGCTGGGTAAGAGGTTTGAGGCACCTTTCTATAGGTGCCTGATTCAAAGTGTCTGAACACCCTCCAACTAAAAAAACACTGCTGTCCTACCTGCTCTAAAGGTTTCATCTTCCTCTGATAGTATCTTATATGGTAGGCATATGATAAAAACAAGGAATTCTAGGATGGATGTGGAAAGCACATACATGGAAAAGCATGGAAAAGCACATGTTCTTACAAAATGTCAGGATTAACCACCAGTATTTTTTATGTATGATAATAATAACAATAATAATAGTAACAATAACAATAATAATAAGTAATAATAATAATAATAATTGTATAATAATTAATAATGATTGTATAATAATAAGTAATGATGATACACAGAGAAGCCCTTTCTCAGTATGTGCAGACTTGAGACCAAAGTGAGTGGGAAGCCTGTCTGAGTAAAGCAAGTGACCCAGATCAAACTACTTCCTAGCTATCAGGCCATCAGTCTCTCAAGTATTCCAAATATTCACTGAAGGCAACAGGAAGTTCTGGTCCAAGACAGTAACCCTGAAAACAAAGATGTGTGTAAAATGCACTTACTGTAGTACTATATTAGTGAATGACTCCGCGATTTAACTGCGCAGTTTTGAAGACCTGTTCACCACCGACCACAAGGTGAAATATCTGTATCGGTTACAACTTGGCAGTAAGTGCTACTGTTACTGTTGCCATGGTTCCCTTCCCACTACATAGCACAATACCATTTACACTCTTAGTTAAATATATTTCTCCAAGTAAGTTCTGATTACAAGGGTAAGACAAAGTTTGATGTATGAAACCCATCCAGGGTGATTACTTTCATTCTCTGTGCAATTAGTATTACTGCTTTCAGTGTCAGCCTGGTGAAACCTGCAAAAAGTGATATAAGACTCTTTTAAGAGAAAAAAAAAATAATAATAATTCATGTTCCTCTTTTTTTGACATCAGCTTCAGGGCCTATCAGAAGCTTTTACGGTTCCTTTCCTCCTTTATAATTATTAAAACGAGGACCTTTTTTCTGTTTACAATCGTTATTACTCGGTTATCCGAATTATTCTCAAATCTTGATAAAAAAAGTCCTCAGTAAAACTAAGTTTACTAAACATATTAAATTATGGCACCTATTCTGAGGACATAGAGAAAAGGATGGAAGGAAACCCTGCAACACCTAGGAGAATAAAGCATATTACAGGCTTACATAATTTAATTACTAACAACAACAATCTTGCATAGCTATAAAAAGATTTGAATGTTTCAAATGGATTCAAGCACTGTTTAAAAAGGTTTGACATTGTTTGCTTACTCATCTATCTCAGCTTGAGGTGGCAGGATTCTGACAGAAAATTTCTGGGAAAAAAAAATCTAGAAAAATTGCAGACTTTGTGAGATCAGGTGGAGTTGGGAAAAGAGAAAAGGTTATTTACCCAGTTCATCATTAGCAGTAGAGCTGCATTGTGAAGGTCTGGAATACAGTTTAAGTTTAAAGATTCCTACTGATATTACCTCATTTAATCATCAGTTTTGAGAACAAAGGCAGTTCTCAAGTGCCAAAGATTATACCATTCTTCTAGTGTAGAAAAAGTCCCCGAGTTCTGTTGAAGAGAACAATTGGAGCCAGAGTCAGAAACATTTTCAACTAAATGTATCTTCATCTAAACATACCGTTTCACTAAAGTGAAGTGTGTTTTGAAGAGACATATCAGTTGCAAGAAATGTTTTCACAGGGAGATGTAAGAGGTCATGGTTCCTCTAGGCATTTCCAACCAGAAGTGAGAGAGTCAGAAAAGTTGACATGTGCTAGCCAAGGACTGATATTTTCAGGCAATTCTGATAGTAAATATATATTAGAAAAATTTCATTTTTTTGTTCCAGAACTGAAATTTTAGAAAAAGTCATGAAACAGAACTGGTTTCTATTCTGTCAGTAGAACAGCCTGTTGTACTAATACCTATTACTGTGTGAATTACATATCAACCAGGGGCCATACCAGACCAGAGCCTTACATTGCAGTGCCCACAGAGTATACAGCAAAAAGACGCAGGCTAGGCAAAAACCATGAAGTTCAAACAGTAGCCATGTGTCCTAGCTGATGGCCCTGATTTCCCTCCTTTCTAAACTGTTTCACTTCCCAAAGCCGGTAATTTCAGAGAAAGAAAAAGTGGAAGAATGAGGTATTTGGGATTGGCAACTAGAAATCTTATTAGGATGGAGATTTTATGTTTGAATTTCAACATTGGCCACAATAAACAAAGTGGGACAAAACCAGACTTTGATCTGCTGAATAACTTCTGAATACCATCAGGAATGCATAGTCTGAATGCACTGATCCTTTCTTTTTTTGTCTCAAATCTTCTTCACTAAGCTCCACTGTAATTACAGTAGGAGATTCATAGCAAAATAAACACATAGTTTGATTAATTTGTGAAGATTATAGGCAGATGTAAATTTCCTTCTTCTTTTTTTTTATTTTTAATTTTTTTTTTTTTTTCTTTTTGTGGCTGCTGGAGGTTGTCCAGTTGTGGCTCAAACCTACATATCTCTCAGGCCTGATTAACGAATGAAACTGAATACTCCTAGGAAAGATTGGCAGAATCACTCATGGGATGTAGGTGATCAGATTAAGCCAGTGTGATATGAATTGCACTTTTTAGCTTAGAACTCGAAACATAATTTCGGGTCAAGTGTCTTTCAATAAAATGTCATATAATATAAAATAATCTTCTATAGGCTTTCATAATGATGATAAGAAGACAAGAAGCAATCATATTCCAGAGGTATTCTTCCATGAGTAGAAAGGGTAATAGAGAAAAAAGAGAAGTAGCTAATAAAATAAATATAACACTGAAATTATACAGGTATCTAATATTTTCTACGAGCTATTTGCTATAAAATGTACTATGTGAAATTGAAATGTATCTAGGAATTAATGAAGGCCAAAGCAAAGAGGTCTGAGTACTAATGGGATGTACACATTCTTTCAATATGTTAAATGAAGATGAAATTGCTTGTCTGGAGTGAAATATCTATGGCAGTATGAAGATTAGGCCATAAACAGTTATGCCCAATATACTTAGAAATGTTTGTAAGCCTAGCTGTCTTAGGAGGGAAAGCCACTGAAAAGAAACAGACACAGATGGGGAAACCAGAACATCCTTAAAAATACAAGGTACACAGTGATCCAGTAATGACATGGTCTGCTGAAACACATTGCTATAAGGATTCTGTGAAATCTCATAATCTCATTAATTTTCCTGGGAGCAGGCACCCTTTCCTTTGTGCCTTTTTGTGACATCTGAGACTGAGAGAAATACTTTTGTTCACAGCATTTAGGTCTGACAAGACATGACATGTTCCTTCTACCCGTGAAGATTGTTCTTCATTTTATATTGCAAAACACAGCTATTGACTCAGGTGAGTGAGAGAAATTGTGGTGTATGAAAAGAGATCTGTTACTCTTTCATTGTGATAGCACTTAGAAGCCTTAGTCAGTAATCTAGGCCTAAATGCATTGAAAATTATGCTCATTTTATTAACAATCAACATCTGTTTATAAAATATATATAGTTACTATATAAGATTCAGGAATTTGTTTTGAAGAAACAAACAATGAAATAAAACCCCAAACAAAACAAAACCAAACCCATACCCACAAAAAAGAAACCAAACAAAACAACCAAAAAAAAACCCCACAAAAAAAAAACATTAAAATCTCTTTAAAAGGTGAAAAGAACACCTTAAGAAAATAAAATCACATTTAAACTTTCTAAAAGAACCTTTTACTTGGCAAATGAACTAAAACAAAGTTTCCTCCATCAAACAGTCATGTAGCCAGTCACAAAATTCATTGCCACTTACAAATAGAAGTTAAAAAGTCCATTTTACCTTTCATGGAGATGTTAGAAAGTGTGGTAGTATAGAATGTCCCAATGAAAGCTGAATTTCACATGACCTAAGCATTACTAATGCACAAAGATTAAAGAAAATGAGTACAAATTCCAGAATAACACTGGACTTTCAAAGTACTCCAGCACTGTCTATATGTATTTTTAAAAAAACCCTACCAAAACGAAAGTTCACCTTTCTGAAAAATCTAGAGTCAGAAATGCACACTGAACACCTGAAAATATTTCCTTTGTTTAAAAACAAGCCAGCCTTTATTCTTCATTTTAAAGGTGGTATGTTAGTTTGTTTGTTTGTGGTTTTTTTTTTTTTTGAAGTAAAACATAGAGAAAAAGATGGATCTGGAAAGTTCTGGGTTTCTTCTCAGGTGCAAAATAGAGGAAGAGATTACAATGAAAACTAGCTGCTCTTTCACTGGAACCATGCTGCAGCATTTTCCTATAAGTAATAATGGAGAAAAACTGGCAAATTACAGAATATTTTGATATTAGATAAAATAAATTAAAAGCTTGCTCTAAAGTTGTTTAACTGTCTTCAAACTACAGGGTTCATCCAAACTGAATCTGTAAGATAAATTGTATTTAACCTTGAAATCCTAAAACATGTATTTGACAGAAGGAGTAAACCACAAAGATTTAGCAGCTCTCAGATGACATAGTAATCAAAAACAGATGTCTACAGAAACTCAAGAGTAGCATTATTATAACTTATCGGTGGGTAAAATTCTTGAGCTATTTAGGCTGTTCCCAGTATTGCTAATAGCCCATTGCAATCTCCATGTTCTGTGCTATCTTGACAAGGGTATACTGAGTAATTCATTCACTTTACTGATACTTTGCCTCAATACACTATGACCACAAATATTTCTTGTATTATTTTTAGGTACTCCACCCAGGATGTGCTAAATTGAGATATGCAGGAGTACAAAAGACAACATTTACTGGGGAAGCATAACAGCTCTTGTTTTGTTACAAATGAAACCGAGTATCAAGCTGAGAAGTGACACTGAGCATGTTTACCCATTTTGGAATTTGCAGCTTCTGTGATCTTCGAATAAAGCTCAGCCTCAGCAGTGATCCTGTCACAACATCACATGCAAGCACAACACCACAGCTGTAAAACCTAGGGCATTTTGACAATAAGAGCTTGTGATTTGGTAAGTATCTGGATGAACCTGAATGCTTGTAACCATATCCTAGCATAATCTTTACTTAAGGGTGGTTGAGGGACCTTCTGTGACTCTGTAAACACCCAGTCTGTAATTGTATGTGTGCCATCACTTTGAAAGGCTTCCAGGCAGTGAGATTTTGTGGAGACTTAATTCCCTAAACTCTTTTTACCTTACACGTAGAAACTTGATTGCACTTCAGACACAAACCTTTCAATAAGATGCACGGGTTT
This sequence comes from Pezoporus wallicus, assembly GCF_028554395.1. Classification (NCBI taxonomy): domain Eukaryota; kingdom Metazoa; phylum Chordata; class Aves; order Psittaciformes; family Psittacidae; genus Pezoporus; species Pezoporus wallicus. The sequence continues at coordinate 1,407,563 of NW_026636990.1, forward strand.
GTGTGTATGGCAGATATGAATTATTTGACTTTCCTTATAGCTCTTGGGCAGTGCTGAGCACAAGCCTTTGGGAAGATATGCAATCACAGGAATGAAAGGCTCTTCCCATTTCCTGTTTTAAGATTTCCTCAGGGGAACATATATCTTACAACTGAAAGAAAATCAAATCATGTCAGCACCTTGACTGTCGCTCTTCACTAGAAGAATATATGCATAGCAGTTTGATCCAACATCAAAGATGAGTTACAAGAGCACTGTATCATTCCTGATGAATACGAAGAATTGCATTGAAATCAAAGGAAGGTGCAGTGTTCCCAAGATAATACAGTCTCCTTTGCCTTTCCAGCCAGGTGGAGGCCTAATTATTTGTCTGTATGTGAAAGGTTTGCTGTGTATGTGGTCATTTCACCAACCACCACATGGTTTCAACCGCAGAAACTGCTTCAGCTGATAGAGTAATCACATATTTTTAGGGACTTTTCAGAACTTCAGCTCTGGACACAGTGCAGAATTTAATATGAGTAAATGGGGTTTATAAATGTGTTTAAGATGCCCTTTGGCTTAATTTCCTTATCTTAGAAATCTTCCCTGAACTGCCCTGTGTGTTGGCTGATCACAAAAAAAAAAATCATGATGGCTTCATCTCCCCACTTCCTTCTTTCCCATGCCCCCAAAACATAGAACAAAAGAGACGAGGTATTTCTCTGGCAGTGATGGTGTCCCTTGAGAATGCCTTATGCGGTGCTGATTCTGCTGTTGCTAATTGATTTCCATAATGTGAAAGTGCTTTAACTCAACAGAGGACTTTGCCATTTGTCTTCATGATGCTACGAAACGAAGTAAATACAAATAAATTCTGCACAATGAAAAGGGTTAAGCACTGGAAGTACCTGTGCAGAGAGGCTATGGATCTGCATCCTTAGGCATTCTACAAGATAAGACCCTGGCCAACTCAAGCCAATTTTGCAGTTGCTCTTGCTCTGAACAGCAGACAGCACCAAGTACCACCTGGATGTCTTATCCACTAGATTGTGCCGTGATTATGGCTTTTAAAGCAACATTTGTCAACTAAAGTGTGTAAATCTGGTTTCCTTTGTGCAAGGGTAACAAGGCATTTATTTTTAACATGAGGTACTCATGAGTCTCACTGTGACCTCAGTACTTCCCTGCTGCTTCTGTACTTTCCCAAATAGCAATCACCAAAGTGAGGCAATGTTATAATGGGTCCATCATATCTCAGAACCCAATTAGACAGTGACAAAGTAAAGTTATCTTCAAAACTCACTTTTGTAGAAATTTGCAAAGGTCATTTAATCCTAGGGATCTTCAAGAAAACATCTGGCAACCACAGCCTGTAAAGACTGAACTCTGACTGCCTGAAGGAGTGTGAAGTTCCTGCAAAGTGAACTCTCAAACTTTGGAATGTCATTACTTTTATGAAGAGGTGAAAATAGCATACTACATTTCCCTATAACAGCTTATATCCATTTTTGTGCTTAGAGGTTAAAAATTTTCTGTGACACTAAGTGTGACTGTCTGAGAATAGGGTGTATTTTTTTTCCCCAAGCAGCAGCTATTAGCACAGCTATGTTTAACAGAAACCAGAACCCATAGCAGATAGTGTGGAAACAACCTTTCCTGAAGAACTGAACATTATTATTGTTTATTCTTTGCGTTCTGGTAGCTATAAAAATATTTTCACTTACAGAAAAACAGTTCTTGGCCTGCGAAGTTTACAGCCTGAGAAAAGTCATGCACAAAGAACAAGAAAGTTGACTAAAGACTACAGTTGCTTTCCTGCATTTGAACAGTGACCTTTCACCATTAAAGTATTAGTAAATGAATGAAGTAATTGACAACTCCTGTTCAAAGCCATAGTAGGAATAGTGTATTCTTCTGTACAATGGTACTGGTATAATGGTTTACTCTGTAAACCCACTTAGTCTAAATTTTCATTATACTCGTCCCTTTTGGATGCAAACCCACCCTTGGGTTATACTAAGTAGAATATATATTCCTCTGCAGTTTGCTACCTGGAATAAATTTACTATAGCTCTTTGCAGCAGCATCACATAGTTGACCATGAGATCCCTCTTGGCTAACCCTAAAACTTGTACAGGACAATCTGGGAACACAGAGCAGTTGAATTTGTTGCTAGAACTTTGGTCCCGGTTCTCACTAGTGCTTAATTTTTGGAGTTATGTAAAGTACTGATATATTGACAAATTCATTTTGATGTTGACCCAATAGCTGCAGGTAAAATATGGTTTGTGGCTAGCTTCCATTGCATATGAAATTCCACTTGCTTTCGCTAAAGTCCAGATGATTTAGGTTAAAATCATCTTCCCACCTGTGCAGCCCTTTTTCAAGAAACTAATTAGGTCTATAGAAGTAATTTTATAACCTGTTCATGAAAACACCTAGGACATTGAGTCCTTGGATTCTTAAAACATGCAGTTTTAAAAAGTTTTTGGACAGTATGAGTATTGTACTACTCAAGAACTCCCAGCAATGAAAGGGTGTTTTAGCTTTTGGTTTGACTTGTTCCACATAATTGCTTATGGTGAGCTTAGCGGAAGTTTCAGATTGACATGTTCTTCCTGAGGAATGTTTCTTAGCGTCACATCAGTGACATAGTATTAGATATCCTTCCTAATGCATTTGATATAAAGTGATAATGAAGGATTTTCATATCGCCACTTGGTAAACCACCACATGGTTCTGTGAAAATGGAATAATACAATTGCTGCTCTGCTTTGCCACAGTGAGAAATCTATCAAAGTATGGAGAAGCAGGAAGGAGAATGAAGGAAGAAAATTTATTAGCAGCCCTCCCACCATTAGCTCCTGTCTCTTACCAGCCTTGCCACTGGCCTGTATACAGCTATGAAATATGATAGACTGAATGATGCCTCGGCTATGGTAGGAAAGCAGGAAAGCAGGAAATGGAAGAAAGTAAGGTCTAAGACTTGTTTCTATGGCTGTGGCACACTGCCTGTGGGATCCCACTGTCTCTGGCTGTGTGCCTATGCAGCTGCCTGATACCTCTCTCTTCGGGACATTGTAGTGATGCTGGTTGTGCCCTAGCATCTCCACAGGACGTATGAGAAAAGGACCATTTCCCTATCCCAGGTCATATGAGGGATGAGTCCAGCTCTACCTGAGGTTCTTGACCTGAGCTGAAAGCAGCTGTGTAAAGTGCAGACCTTGTGCCATCAAAATGACAAGTGAAGTTCCCACTTGCTTAAATTGCAACAGGCTCAAGTTGTAATTGTACCTATGTTTCTCTGCAATATGGAAGACCAGTATGTGGATTCTACAAAATCCACTGTCAAGCTTCTTTATAAGAGATGATGTCTTTGTTGTTTGAACTTTTACTCTATGTCATTCTGTGATAAAACCTCATTTTCTAAGTCCACATTCTGAAATGCAAACTCTTTTCTGCTTTACATTGGATTTACTATCCTTTCCGTTTCTCTCAATTTTATCTTGCTAGAGAATTTGAAAATGAATATGACTGAAACTTTTAAAACAGTCTTTAGTTGCTTTTTCCAATGAATCAGATATGAATATACAGTAATAAAACTGCTTTTGGGGAAGTGAACTTCTGAATGACCCAAATGTATTGTACCAGCAATGTTTATTTTCAGCTGAGTGAAATCAGTGGTTAGTTACTCCAATGCAGGGATTTCCAGCTGTGAATTGACACACACAGAAAATCTGAGGTATCCTTAGGCTGATTAATGCTGCTTTCAAAACAACAATCCAGGTAAAGAGGTTTTGTGAAGGTGTGGTATGTACACTTAAAGTGTTTGTATTGCAATTGGACTATCTGTGAACTGCTGACAGGTAATTTCTGTTGGAAACTTACTACATTAAAAAAGATTCTATACAAATAATAGTACCAAAACATACTCTTCAGTAATTAGTAGCCGTAAAGGATGAAATATTTGCTAAACTGAAGACGTAAAAGAAAATTTTGACAGTCACACCTCTGAGATTAGAATTTCAGTGAGATAATTTTTTGCATCCTAAGTCTTCAAGCATTACTTACAATGGCAGAATCAGGATAGTCTTAACTAGCCCCAGCTTCACTTTAAGTGGACTACAGGTTGCCATGTAGCACTTCAGTGCACAAATTATACTTATATTAGGGGGCTCTAGCTGAGCTAGGTGGGAAGGTGGAAGCAGCCCACTCAAAGTAGCTTGAAACAAATTTATCCTGCTGAGAATACTATGTGAACCTAAACTGGGTATGTCTGCACACCACTGCAGCTTGCAGCACAAGCATAAAAAAGGAGCATCTCCTGGGGGGTGGCAGAGTCTTACTGTAGCTGTGATTCAACCTTACTGTTTCCCCTGTGGCATAACTATTCCAACAGATTTCTGTCCTTCCCCTTTCAAATTTATCAAACTTAAACTGCAAAAAAATACAGATTATATTTGGCCCTCCAGAGAACATCTTATCTTCTGATTTTAATTCTTTAAAATTAATAATTTTATGGATTAAATTTGGTCTACTAATAGCCTTGTCATTTGGATGAATGGAATCAATAGCCATTTGACAACGGGAACAAGTAATTCAGAAAAGTGAAGTATTAACCAGCTGTATGTCTGGAATAAATGTCCATGTAGTGACCCCTCAGAAGCGTGCATTGTTCATATGGAACAGTTTGAAGAATGGGGTCATTAAAGCAGCCTCTGGATCTGCTTGTGAATAATGTCTGAATGCAGAGCTCAGAAAATTTGTTTTTCTCACTGGAAATGTATGAGTTTTAGTCTAGCTTTAAAGTTAATAATTTGCTTGGGGGACTGCCTAATTGAACTACATTTGAAACATCTCTTTGGTTTTTGTTTTTAATTGCCTGTTATGATGCTAGGGAAATATAAGTAAGTGATGCAATATGATTATTTGCAGAAAGAAGTAATATCAGAAGTGGGGCTGTTTACAAAGAGAGTTAATACTGAAAGATGTTAAAATATTATTAAAAAGCTGTGGGAATAACACCATCCCTTCAATTAAGAGGGATTTATATTGATAACTTAATAATTGTGCCTTTATTTCACTGAAGACCAAAAAAAAAAAAATAAGGTCATTAAATTAATGCTTTTGATTTTGTTTTGTCTGTCATTCTTCTGACTAGGTCAGCCGTTGTGCTGTCAGGTTTTCACACATCCATTTTGAGTAGGGTTGCATTGTTTCCATAGATAGAATTCAAATTAGAAATCTTTATGGCTGTTATGCTAATTAACGATATTGTTAACTGAGCTACTGAAGATCTCTTTGTAGCATGCAATTGACAATATGAATATACAGAAGAAGTGCATGATACTGCTCTTGCAAATTCTTCAAAGAAGATATTTCTTCTCATTAGTATTTGCTCTTACTAAGGTAAATAACAAGCAGTCAGAGCCATGTGTTTCTTTACTATTTAAAAGTCTCAGAATGAAAATAGATTCTGTAAAAGAAATCCACTCCTTTACCTAATGTAACAAAACATAGACTGGGATTACACAGCTGACTTGTGTTTTGAGGACAACATTAGTCTTGTTTGGCCAAGTTCTAGTTGCTTTCTGATATTCTCTTCTGACAGGTCTGCCTTTACACACAGGTTGTGCTATGCTTTGAGATAGGGAAATAAAACCTAACCACAAAACACTGAGGAGAATTGTACTTTGTGATATATGTTACTCCACTGATACCAATGAAAAAGTGTCGTTAACTTTTTTTTGGTATATATTTCTGTTTTAAATGAAAAATTACACAGAACAAAAGACATTGATGCCACTATTAATAACACAGTACTATTCACTGAGAATTCAGGCAAACAGGCAGTCATCTCTGGAAACACCCTGTGGTCAGCCTACTCACAGCTGTCTCAAGACATCTCCAGCCAGAAGCTGTTTCTCAATGTACTGGTCTTTTGTAATGTGAAAGACGTAGGGGCTGCATTGGAACACTGTGATTCACGTTGTCAGTATAGCTCATCCCTGCATAACCAGCATCGGAGACTAAATCTTAATGACAGATTTCTAGGGCAGTACAAAGCATTACACCCTAACTTCTTCCAAGTTAAACACTTAATTTTTATAGGTATGATCTGTAACTGATGTTTCAGCACTACTTAGGGTTACCTGGCACTTGTCAGAATACTTTGTTAAAAAAAGTCATAGCTTTATTAAATTCTGTTCACTTGGTCTGAAATTTTCACTCCTAAATATATGAATCAGTGCAACAGTATGAGGAGTATTTGACTCAAAACAATTTACTCTCTCAGAATAAAGACTGAGTAAAGGTATCGTCTTCCCTACAATAGAAAATTCTGAAAATTTTGGAAATTTCCAGTGTTTTCTATTTAAAATCTGGCAAATTTGTAGCATTTATACAAAGAATGTGTCTTGTGTTGTTATGGTGAAAATGTCCTAGACATCTTCCTGCATATGGCCCAGCCCAAAACTGTCTGAGGCAATCCCCCAGATTGTAATTGTGGCATAATACAGGTGGTAGACAATATTGACCCAGGCACCAGCATCACAAACAGGGACAATATATCACTAGTGTTTCCACTGACCTCATTGTTGGGTGCAGACAATGAGAAGGACATGGGGGCTCCATACTTGTATGAAGAAAATACAAGAAGCAAATGTGGGAGAAAGATGCAGACTGCACATGGAAAGGCAAGCTCCTGTTGTCAGGAAGCTGTAAGAGAAATCCATGGAAAAGCTAGGTAGAGAGTGAGACTGGACAGAGAGCACAGAGAAGAGTGTGTCTGCATCTGAAACATATGTGAAATATGTGCCTAATAAACCCATGAAATGAAATGTTTATGAGGGAGACAGAAAACTCTACCCTGCTGAGAAGGACTGGGACAGACTGGATGTGAATAATGTCATGAGAACGAGTGTTCTGAAGACTGAACTGCAAAACATGCTGTTCCTATAATACTGCTCATTGTGCATTTGTGAGGGTATATGTTAACCAGTATATTAACACATAGAGTTCAAATCTGTGTTCAAGTTTCAAAGCATAGAGAACATGGAAAGAAAGAGTGTGTGGAATATCCAGTATAGACGGAATGCAAACACTGAGTTTAGAAAGAAGAAATCTTTCATCTCCCTGAGACTAGGACTTGCATTAATTTATTAAGTGTAATTAAACAAACCCTATGTACTGGAAGGAAAAAAAAAAAACAACCCATAACTCATCCTTTTGTCATCAGCGTAAAATGACAGTTATGTTTCCATAGAAACAGAATCTGATGTATGAACTACTCACCCTGCATGCCAATTAACTCATCCAGCTCTGACATGACTTCAAGTTGCTATAGTAACCAATTTTATACTACTGTATCAGGTTATCAGTATTAATTACAAATGGTACCCAAGGCATTGTAGTTCTTGTGATTTCATTAATTGCATCGTATTTTTATAAATTTGCTGCAAAGGCATTTGAGAAGGCAAAGCTCTAAATGAGATCCTGGTCCCAGCATCACAGACATTAATCCAAAATAACACCCCAGGCTACAGGAGGTGCAGTCTGGAATGACACAGGTGCTGCTGGCAGGACAGTCACAGACCTTTGGGCTCCCTCTGTGACATTGTTAGCTGGAAGCGCCGGTGATGTGTCTCAGTATGTACAGGGAGTCCTGACAGATCTTATGTTCAGTTACGATTTTATCTCAGAATGTGTATCTTTAGTAAGCACAGTGATCTAAAGGAACAACAATGTAAATAAGTTCCTTTGTAACAAGAACAGAGCTGTCATATGACATGCATTTCACTGAAGACAACTTCCTTAATCTGTTTTTCTGGGGGAGAGGAGACTGAAGAATCAGATTATTTTCCTTTCCTTTTTTCTTTTTTTTTTTTTTTTTTTTTTTTTTTTTTTGGCACGTGTTCTTTCTTGTTAACCTCGTCGAAACAGAGCTATTTCATAGAAATGTCAACCCTCCAGTAAACCTTTTTAATCTCCCTGGTGCACCAGGACTGCTGCTTTGTGTTGTTCTCTGTGCACAGAACCTCTGGAGGTCATCTATTCCAGCTCCTTCCTGCTCAAGTAGAACTACCTAGAGCATGTTGCCCTGGACCGTGTCTATATGGCTTTCAAATATCAACAAGGGTGGAGAGTCCACAATCTCTCTGGGCAACCTCTTCCAGTGCTCAATCATCCCAAACGGTAAAAAAGTGGTTTTATGCCCTCTGAGGAACAATCCTTCGGGCTTCCCAGCAACAGCATGCATTTGTATATCTATAAATATATCTATACATATATATATGTAATAGCATATGTTTCCAAAAACTGATTTTTACAAAACTTTTTAGCCATTAAGCAAATGCTGATTCCCACCAACCAAATGTCCAATATATTTTTAACTACCTAAAGCCAACTTGCAAAGCCTTTGTAAATGGTCTGTAAATGAACTCCTTAAGTGTGTCAGAACCATGACAGAACTGGCTAGTCATTAGGACACTCACAATATCTTGCCTGGCTGTGTTCTCACCAGTCACCAGTATGACTGTGCAAGTGCTCAAGAGGCAGTAGACAATCAGAGCCCAGAGAGCTCTTCAGCTGGATGTTCCAGCTCCTCCAGGCCTTCTTATCATTCTACTAAAGAAGTCACTAAAGAGGTGTCCCATCTCTATTTATTTTATTTTTACTTTTTGATTTCGAAGGTTGCGAAAGGCACCTGCCCAGACACACTGCCCAAAGGTGCATGCACTGAACAAAGGGAGATGAAAAGGTTCTTCCCTGAACAAAGCTCTGAAAAAAAGGAGTTTCCTTGTCCTAACATGGCCAAAGATGATAAAACCTCACATGGATTCAAAAAGTGAATGAACCAATTTACTGAATATTGAATACTGAGAAATTTTAAATGAAAATACATTCCCATGCTACTAAATAAAACAAGGACAGAGTACTGAAGGCAGACAATTCCAGTCAGCTTTGTCCAGACTGCATAGTACTGGGAACTAGGTTTCCCTGGTGCTTTCTGTGGTTTCAAAACATTGTAATAAGTTTTGTATTTGGGGGTGGGGATAGCTATAAATGAATAATATGCAGATAGATTTGATGGTTTTACTGCATGAAACTGAGTGGGTTTAGTGCATGCCTTGCAGTGTAGTATGAGGGCAGCTATGTGTGCTGGACTAGTTAAAAAGCTGCAGACTGGAGTCAGACCTGATGCAGTCTTATTCTGCCAGTAGGAACAGTCCTTGTCACAAAATAGTCCTTGAAATGTTTCAAGGTAGTGCCTGAGCACTACCTCAAAGTTAGCCTGAGCCAAAACATGCCTCAAGGCAAGCTTACAGTTAAGCATTATGGACACTTAACAGTCCAGTGCTCAAGTCTGCGCCCAGCCCAATACAAAATGACACTCCTAGTACATGACAAAAAGGTCGCCATTTGAGAAAATAATCTTGGGAAACATCGGTGTCTTCTCATCTCATTTCTATAATCTTTCCAAAGGTTTTACTATTGGCAGGATAGTTAGCTAGATGGACTGTGGTCTGGCTGAATACAGCCATTATTATGTTTGTTAAGTTGCTCCACATGTAGGATCCCTGCTAGAAAGCCTTGTTCTGATGCTGAATGAATAATCTGAATCCAGCTGAGCAGCAGCAATTTCCTCACTTCTAGGACCACACTCGTTTTACTGTTCTGAACAAATCTGGCAGCTGGTTGAGGTCTTTTGTTCCTGCCCACATCTTTTCTTTGGTTGAATTTCTAGGGCATCCCCACATGCAGGAAAAGAAAAAGCCTTTGGAGAGCACAGCATCAGCATTAACTAAGTATAATTCATAACTATTCATGGTCACAGCCTACTTTGCATCTAAAAAGTGAGTATTCTACAGAGGGCATATTGTATTTCTATACTTTCCTGAGAGGTATGAAATAATGTAATGTTCTTCCAACTATGACCTTAACACACATGCTTTTTAACTAATGTTGTTTTAATGTTTGACCCCTGTGCTCTGTCTTCCCTGGAGGCCTGAATCATTACCAAGCTGAATGCTTCAGCTAAGTGTTTTGGGCAGGCTTTGTGCTGTGCTGGTTCAGTCTGCTTATAGTAGCCAGACTGTTTTCTGTAAACAGTATTGAAAGTAATTTGGCCTGTTATCAAATAGGCAGGCTGGTCTTTTTTCTGAGAAGCCCACTTCCACAGAAGAGGATGGAGGGGGTGAAGGAATTGGATCTTTCAGATTACTGTATCTGATTCTGCCAGTATGGCACCATAGCTGTGGTTCTCTACATACTTTCAATGATGTTCTTCCTCGGGTTGTCTTGTTGACATGCCAGATACCTGGAAAATGCAGTTGTTTCACCATGACAACAACAATACAATGAATTAATGTTTGTAAAGCTCAGGTATATCTACATTGGAAAGCACCATAGGGAGGTGTAGTGTGGCACAGATTTCTGCATAGGGTGCAAGATACTATACAGTATGACCTAGGGCTTCAAGCCCTACCAATATATTGTAAATGCATAACACACTGGTAAGACAGGTGCCTTCTCAGAAGGCCATTAAGAAAAGTTCAGGAAGGGACAGCACTAAACAGGAGGGATAATAGTAAGAGCAACCAAAAAATAGCACAAATAAGAAAACAACCTTGTGTACACACACACAAATGTTTTTTTTCAATTGATATATGTATCTTTACTAGAGTGCCTGGAATTATAAAGCATTGGAATAGGTACCCAGAGTGGCTGTGAAGACTCCCTCCCTGGAGATATTCGAGAGCCATCTGGACAAAGTCCTGAGCAATGAAGCTGCCTGAGCAGGGAGGCTGCGCTAGATGATTCCTGATTGTCTCTACCAATCTCAGCCATTCCGTGATTCTGTGATTCCCACTTCATTACATATCATGTCAACAAGGCACAAAGTTCAGGCTAGAGGGAGTTGTTAGTTTTGAGAATAGTTCCCCTCAGTCCCCAGACCTGTTGAGGAACCACAAAGCAACATGGCATTTTACATTAGTGGAAACCTGTGGCTTGTTTTTTTCCTGGCTCCTTGCTGTGTGTTGGAAGTATCAGCAGTAGATGCTCACTGTATGCACACATAAACACAGTATTTTTAAGATTTTTTTTTTTTTTTTTAAAGAAAGCTTTATTCTGGTTTAAGAAATCAACATTTTAGAAAGAGTTGCATATAAGGAGATAATTTCATTCTCTCCCCTGTCTGCTGGAGAAATATTGGGGGTAAACACAACCCAGACCTGAAACCTTTGCCATGGCTAGTTTTGGTTCAGTATTGAATCATATTGCCAGGAGCTCACAAAAGCTGAGACTGTGGTTCTTTGATTATTTCAGAGATGTGTATTAATGCACTGGGACCTCTTTTAGTTTCTCACAATAAATACCTTGAGACAAGCAGCTCCACTTACTAGTTTCCTTCCTCTTTCTCCTTCTAGCTGCAAGTGGCTTAGGGTGGCACTGCACATTACATAGGAATACAATGGAGCTCTGCTGGCAAAGGAGAAGCTTTGTAGTAGTACCGAAGCCATGAAAGAAGAGGCAGGCTTCTTTACAGCATCTGGTGTCACACAGGTGCATGCTGGCAACATCTGTGAAAATCTTCAGAACACTAACTGCAACCATAGCAGTAAAAAATGTTGTGTCTACAAAATGTGACACCTGACTGTTCTAAAAATACATTAGCGAGTTGCATTAATTTTACTGTGTAAAGCATCATTGGGGGTAACAATGAGGTCAAATAAGCACTCATTTACACTATTTAGCTATGACAGCACTTGTGGGACCTGCTCCATGAGGGTTGGGCTTAGATTCACAGGCAAAACTCTTCACGTAACTCATTACAACCCATTAAATGACCCACATGGCAGCATGGGCTTATCTGCAAAAGAGCTGGTGCCCATTAGCAGATGTAACTTCCTGTTCTCCTACTTGCTTCTGGGATGATGTGTGATGGAAAGGATTGCATGGGATTCTTCCAAGTGTCTTTGTACAGAGATGGAATGTCACCTATTGAAAAGGCAGATGCAACCTGATTACAAGAAACTAGCGCTTAGACAATAATTTACAAAATTAAAGACATGATTTTACTGCCTGTTTTATAACTACATGGTTCACACCTTTTACTTGAAATATTTCACAGAATCACAGAATCCCAAGGGTTAGAAGGGACCTCAAAAGATCATCTAGTCCAACCCCCCTGCAAGAGCAGGGTAACCTAGGGTACATCACACAGGAACTTGTCCAGGCGGGCCTTGAATATTTCCAATGTAGGAGACTCCACAACCCCTCTGGGCAACCCATTCCAGTGCTCTGTCACTCTCACAGTTAAAAAGTTTTTTCCTGATATTCACATGGAACCTCCTATGCTCCAGTTTGCACCCATTGCCCCTTGTCCTGTCACTGGACATCACTGAAAAAAAAACCTAGCTCCATCTTCCTGACACTCACCCTTTACATATTTGTAAACATTGATGAGGTCACGCCTCAGCCTCCTCTTCTCCAAGCTAAAGAGACCCAGGTCCCTCAGCCTCTCCTCATAAGGGAGATGTTCCACTCCCTTAATCATCTTTGTGGCTCTGCGCTGGACTCTCTCCAGCAGGTCCCTGTCCTTCTTGAACTGAGGGGCCCAGAACTGGACACAATATTCCAGATGCGGCCTCACCAAGGCAGAGTAGAGGGAGAGGAGAACCTCTCTTGACCACACCCTTTCTAATGCATCCTAGGATGCCATTGGCCTTCTTGGCCACAAGGGCACATTGCTGACTCATGGTCATCCTCCTATCCACCAGGACCCCCAGGTCCCTTTCCCCTTCACTACAGCCCCCAACCTGTACTGGTACATGGGGTTGTTCTTCCCCAGATGCAAGACTCTACACTTGCCCTTGTTGAATTTCATCAAGTTTCTCCCCACCCAACTCTCCAACCTGTCCAGGTCTCGCTGAATGGCAACACAGCCTTCTGGTGTGTCAGCCACTCCTCCCAGTTTAGTATCATCAGCGAACTTGCTGAGGGTACATTCAGTTCCCTCATCCAGGTCGTTGATGAAAATATTAAACAGCACTGGTCCCAGCACCGACCCCTGAGGGACTCCACTAGTCACAGACCTCCAGCTGGATTCTGCCCTGTTGACCACAACTCTCTGCCTTCTTCCTTTCAACCAGTTCTTGATCCACCTCACTACCTGATCATCAAGCCCACACTTCCTTAGCTTATCTATGAGGATGCTGTGGGAGACAGTATCAAATGCATGACTGAAATCAAGAAAAACCACATCTACCGCTCTTCCATCATCCAGCCACCTAGTTACTTCCTCATAGAAGGCTATAAAGTTGGTCAAACATGACTTCCCCTTGGTAAAACCATGTTGGCTGCTCTTAGTGACCCCCTCATCCTTGATATGTCTAGAGATGGTGACAAGAATAAGTTGTTCCATCACCTTTCCAGGGATAGAGGTAAGGCTGACCGGTCTATAATTACCTGGGTCCTCCTTCTTGCCCTTCTTATAGACTGGCATGACATTTGCCATCCTGCAATCCTCAGGCACCTCACCTGTTTCTCACCTTTGTTTACCAAAGATGATGGAGAGTGGCCCAGCAATGACCTCCACCAGCTCCCTCAGCACCCACGCATGTATTCCATCCAGACCCGTAGATTTATAGATGTCCACAAATGTTTGTCACGCTTTGTCCCAGCATTCTGAAAAATCATGTGCCTTGCTAGTCTCATGAAATTTCATGACTTTGCACATGACAGACAGAGCACTGGATTTCAATGTGCAAAACCAAAATGAAACAAAAGTTTTTCTCACCAAATCATTAAAATATAGATTTCAGTTTATAGGAGAACACTCTTCTTAGTCCTGTAGAACAAGAGATAACTAGAACCAAAGTTGTAACTCAAGTTGCAGGCATTAGTTTTTAGAACAGAGAAACAAAAGTATGGTTATGATTAATGTAGATGATTTTTTTAAACACAGACACAGTTCTATTGAGATTACAGAGGTTTTCTTCAACAGAGAAGTTGCAAGGATTGACCTCTTCTCATGACAGGAAATAAATACTGTAGCAGACTTTAAACACTTCCCCTTGATCTATTCAGCCTTGATATAATGGGTAGGTGGGAGATTTGACATGAAATATTGAAAAATACCATCCTGATTTCTTACTTCAACTTTCATAAACCCTGCTGTAATAGTTCCTATGTGAGAACACCCTTAGGGAAATAACTGTTAAAATTTCCTTAGGAAAATATTAATATTTTATGTTATGGTTGGTGAATTGAAGTTGTGCATGTAGCATTTTCCCTTGATATTGTTTCAGAGATAATATTTTTGAGCTATCAGAAGAAACACTTTTTGTTCTTGATAATTAATACAAATGCATTTTATAGCAATACATTTATTATGCAAATGATGGTATTACCATCATTTAAAATTAAATAAATTTTGTTGCTAACATTGCCACAAAGTAAGCACACTTATGTTTATGGGAAAATTAATTGTGAGTCTAGGAGATCCATTCAAGACCACAAAATATATTGTCAATTAACAATTAATCTGAGTAATAATCAGTTCCCTGACCAGCATATTTATTTTCTGACCAACATATTTATTTCCGGAGAAGCCTTTATTTTCAACCTTCATATTTGCAAGATATATCCTCCATGTTCCAATATAAACATTACTGAAAGAACATTTAATTTCAATTAAGATGCCTATAAAGGCAAACATTAACCAGTGTTGAGATATGCTGATATGTTGAGATACTTCTCATACACTCCAGAAAAGAGAACTACTGGTTCTAATAATAGTCTGGGAAAAAGAATTACCGGGTTGGAAAGTAAATATCTGATTATCCCCAGCGATCCTGGTAATGTTGCACATTCTCCTTTATACACAGTCCTTGTTACTTTAAAAGTTTCCAGTGAATTAACAAAAAGATTCCCAAAGTGAAATATATTTTCTGTGGCTTAGGAAACTGATTTCAGCTTGTAGTGAATTAAAGGTTCATCTATTGGGAATTCTCAGGTATTCCATGAGCACTACTTGAGACTGGACAAATGTGTTAAGGAGTTCAAGTCTACAGTAAAAATTTGACACTCCTGCCCCTGACAATATTTTTCTGCGAATCAGTGAACCCTTTTAGTAATAAAAAAACCCCTTATTTATAGAGGATTTATTTCTTCACTTTGCTAAGTGCTGTGGCCTATACACAGAAAAACCCTTAAGCTTACAATAATAAACTAATAATTAGTCTCATTGACATTGGGGAAACTACTGAGATAAATCAGATTATTCAGTACCTTGCCGAATTCAGAACTATATGTCATTAATTTAGTCTCAGAAATCGTAAATTTGCACAAAATATAAATAAGTGGAGCTGAAATAAAACTGCTTTTTTCCTCACTCTGTTTCTGTTAGTAGATATTGGCACATGTTGATCTATTGAAATTCAGATGCTGTGCAGCAAAGGATACAAAATTCAAGGAACATGGGGACAATGAGGAAGCAGCATGACTTAAAAATTAGAACAGGGATGGTGTTTAGATTGGGTTAGAGACATTGTCTTATTGTGAGGATCCTGAAGGCCATGTAGAAAATTCTGATCCCTCAAAGCTCATGCAGGGGCATCTGGGCCATTCAGAATCTCACAAACACTGTGGCCAGAAGAAAACATCATGAATAGCTCTTCCCCACCCTGCTTTCTTCCCTTAGCCTCCATGCAAATGATACAAAGACAAATAATATCTCAAGAAGCTGCAAAATCCAGCCTATATTTAAGTACATTTTTAAGAGAAGACATTTGATATCTTTGTTTTAGGCTTCAACTTGCAATTATCTCTCTCTATAAACTGTTCCACCTGCCTAATGACTCCTCCAAGTCAGAAATTTTCCTTTTATTTAAAAGTTAAATTTGTCCAACTCGACTTTTTGCCACTGAATTTTGTTATGACTTTGTGAGAAGTTTTGACCTCAAACTTACCAGCAGCTACTGTAGACCTACTAGATGATGTGATCCTTTTCTAACACTAAGAAAAGTCCTACTGACCCCTGAGGCATGATAAAAATTCCATGGTACTTTACTTCCCATTTCGGGAGACTGATTTGACTTTAAAAAGTGAAGAATAATTTCACTTACATTATCTATATTCTTATAAAGAATAACAATATATTAAGTAATGAAAAAAAAAAAGTTATACAGACTTTAAGACTACTAAACCTTAAATTAATCTCACCCAAATTTGGCTGTCTAAAATTATAGGTCAGACTAGTTGCCAAAATCAAGCTTTTGAAACAGTCACATTGATTTAGCCTGACTTTAGATCTGAAATTTCTCACTTTGCATATTCACACTTGATCATGATTTCTTGATGTTTTTTATACATTAGACCTCCCAAAGAGCCTGACTGGAAGGACTACTGAGCTTCCTAAGAGTTTAAGAAACCTTAAAAAACAAGTGGAGTCATGTTCAATTTTAGCTCCAACAGGAGCTGCCAACATGCTGTGATAGTTCAGCTGTCAGCAGTGGTGCGAGAGCAACAACGAGGAACATTGTATCAGAAGCTTACCAGGTTTTATATCTTAACCTTGCTCATGATCAGAAGCTAGGACTTTCACTTGAGCTATATTCCATGTTAAATAGCTAAGGCTTGATTTGGTCCAAGTATCTAGGAAAAAATCTAAGAGTAGGGTTTGGGGCACAGTAGCCTGTAGATATCAAAGTACTGAGAGGTTTCAGTAGCTGAACCGAATTCATGGTTCAACAGTGCAAATCCACAGACCCTGTGTCATTGTTTTTTACCCCATGCATGGCATTCCCTGAACCTTTGTCATCCCACTGTTTAATAATTCGCAGCTCAACCATACCAACTGAGCATCTAAGAGGGCTACAGTGGATATTTCACCAGGAAACTGGGGAAAATTTCTGGCCCAGGGAAGGTGGAACAGGTTTATAAAAACACAGGACACATTCCCTTGGGTTTATTCTCTGCTAAAAATGTACTTCAGTGTTTGTGTACACAGAAGGTTAAGCAAAACTCTGCCTGATGTTTTGCTAGTCATAGATGTTATCTCCAGCTTCTTCATGACTGGGTTACACTCATGCTGAATGACTGAGTTGTTTACAGTCACAACATGTATTTTCTTCAGCCCATGTGGGTTTTGTGGTCATTTTGAAGCCTTTCATTTTTTAGATTTTAATAAAAAGAAAGGAGCACAAATATATTTTCAATAAAAATAAATGTGAGCAAAATTCGAAACTGAATCTGTTTCCATAACTTGATTTCCTTTTCAGATTAAGAAAATCTGAGGGTTACCTTTTCAACAAATATTTTATTAATAATCCCTCATCCATGCCCAATTTTAGTGGTAAGAATAACGGATTTTTTCCCACGACAGTACAACATACACCATACCTTTTCCCATCTTTTTGAACAACAAATCTGAGTACATTAAAAATATCCTTTCTTCATAAATTCTTCATAGCAATAGAGATTAGCAGTGCAATTATTTTCAACTGACTGAAAGCCTAGAGGAAGAAACATCTGTACATTTTGGGAGGATAAAAGGTCTTTCTGTGCAAAAGTATCCAATTCAAATGCATAGCTCAAGAATGAAGAGCAGGTGAAGGCTTAACTTTTCAGCTTATTTGTCTCTGACATGTGACTTGAGCTGAACATGTTGGTATAAATTCATTGCACTTTATCCTGTAATTATACTTCCCACTGTAACTGGGCAAAAAACCAGCATGCTTTCTCAAGAGCTGCTTTAGTAACATTCCTTAATGACAAACTGAGGTTGTATCTGAAGGTTAAAAAATCAGTCAATCTGGATGCACATTTCTACAGCCAAGATCACTGAAGGTCAGTTGAGCAAAGCAAAACAGCTCATTGTTTCTTTGAACTTGAATCTCCTTTACCTACCTGTCCTTGAAACAAGTCAAAATGGCATCTTGTAATGTCAAGGATGACATTTCCCTCCTGATATTTTTTGTGCATCTTAAAGAGAGGGTAGCAGTACAGTTTATGCTGAATAAATCAGGTGCAAACCTTGAGCAGCAAAGCTGGTCAAGATGCTAGTGGTGGCACCTTGTTTTTCTCAAACTGAGATTTACATAAACTGAGGCCTTACACACAGGTCAACTGTTTTGAAGACTAACAACTCTTTTTCCATATCACTAGCTATATAATTTCACTCAGTTTTTCTGTGTAGAAATGAAGTTCAGAAAGCCGTAGGTCAGGGCAGGATGTATCCCTTTCTGTTTATTCTCTACTAAAAGCTGGATTTTATGATTGATGCAGCAAAAAGCCTTTTATTTTTTAAGATAAACCACAAAATCTGATACCTGTATCCCCAGTCCTACATTATGAAAATAACCATTTTTAGCCAGGCTTTAACCCTAGCAATGGCAATTCATGCAACGAACTGTTTCTTCAACAGATTAGACTACATAGTCAAGGCTCAGAATGCTGATATTTACCAGTGTTTTTCATAGACATAGCACTTTATTTCTTCACTTGGTTTCCCGATCCAAAATTGGACATGATTGCAGAAACTAGTAATGCCATTATCCCCAGTGATGGATAAGGGATCTTGCATAGATGCAAAGCAGTAGCAAAAGCTCAGGATGACATTTCCAAAAGTGCTGTTACAGAGACAGTGAGTTTAGCACAAGCTTTCAAGCTGAAGCACAAAGCCAGTCTTCTCTTAAATGTGTTGTCAGATTCTCAGGCCATCACTGTAGTTACGGGAGGGCATGCTGCTCAGATTACCCCTTGGGTATTGCATTGGATATTGTGCACTTTGAGTTGGATTCAGCCATCACAACTAGACACATCCATTACAATCATCACTTGAGCAGAGTTATGGGAAATAAAGGCCAGGTTGGCGGGGGGAGCATATGGCTATAAAACCCACAGTATTCAATGACACAGTGAACACCAGCTCACCCAAAACACTTTAATAATGGATGGAATAAGGAAAATATTAATGTGAAATATTTTTATGAATGTTTTGTGGATATTATGCTTTGGTGAAATACTAGTAGCACTACATGAAGATCTTACCTTACTGCCTTGACAGCAGAGCAGAAGAGCAACACTTGGATGTGACAACCAATTATCATGATGTTATTCCATTGCGAGTGGGAGCAACTCCACAGCTTGTAGCAATTATTTTAGGGCTAACTAGCCTCATGCTGATGGTGGGGTCATAACTGTTTGGAAGCAACAAATGCTATGCTCTCTTCTGTGGAAAATAATGGAATTTGCATAGATGACTTTTCCAAGTTGGTGTGATTAGAGAGGTGCATTCACCTTGAGCCTTCTTACTACAAAGTGCTATAACAACCTTTTGCATTCCTTTGGAGAATTCATAGACTACTACTGCCAGATTCATGATTGTGATCACTATCACAAAGTTGTAAAAGTCATTATATTAATTAGGATAAAAAAGGTAGAAACAAAGTACATGAAGGGACAGCTCCTGGAGAACTAAGACAGTTGCTTTATGTTCATACTTATATTTATATGTAATATTTGTGCATCTATCAAATATTACTTTCTTCTCCTTTATTAAAAGTTGTTAATACTAAAAATGCATGTCAGCTCTGAATTAAAGTGAGAAGTTAAAACACCACATAGTTCCTTATCAGCCTTACTGATTATAACTACGCCTAGCATATTTTTTTCTAATACATATACTCAGAATTAGGATGATGCTGATGCTATAATGGGCCTCTATCTGTGTTTATGTCTACACCATCAGCAAGGTCTTCCCTGTTCCCCACTGTAGGTGTTGGTGAACCAAATGCTGTCTCACCTATTCCATGTAAATAAGATTGAGGCAAAGGAAATTGAGAAGTATCATTGTTTTCACTGACTTTCTTCCTGGTTGGGGTAGCTGTATGAGAATATAAACTACTCTTAATAAATATTATTTCCTCTGCTTTTTCATTCTGGCACTAAAGCTTCTGCCTACTTACAATTTTCCCTGCAGAACAATTCTGCAGGAAGAAATGATCAGCCAAACGTGTAAAAAGATTTTGTAGGGACAGAGATGGATGGGAGACTGTTTTTTTGTTGTCAAGGTGAAAAAGGTGTTATGAGTCAGTCTGCTGCAGTTTTAAAAGATGTTGCAGTGCTGCAAATTCCAGAGCCAGAGGAAAGATCAACATCTCAAAGCAGTGGGAGAGAAACCCCTTCTTAGTATCACATGCACTGTGTGATTTTTCAGATGGACAACACGGGGGTGGCTACAGGTGTAGCAAAAGGAAACTTACCTCTGAAAGATACCTTGGAATTTGTTTCTGTTGCTGGATGCTGCCACAGCTGATATGTATTCCTTTATATTTTTCTGACATTTTGAACATTGTGAGAAGGAGAATAAGGGGTTAGAAGAAGATTAGTGGAATACTTACAATTGCCGGAAGGATCCTATGCAAATATTTTGCAATACCATTTTTAGCAACAGCAGCAATTGAAGTCTTCTGTCCTGATTCTTTCTGCTTTTCCCTTAGGTATTTGGCTGCAAAGAAGACTATTTGTAGCTGGCACCCAGTTCTAAACTTAGGCTCATCCACAGATGAGTTCTGACTGTAAGGGAGCTCTTGGTCACTTAAAGACTCATCAATTCACCAGAAAAACAGCTCCTGGAGAGAAAAGAAAATTCTGCCCCTGACTTCACCCTAACTTGTCTCTTTAGTATTGCACAGTTTTCTTGATACTGCATGCTTCCCCACAGCTGCTTAGAACATCCAGACCCAATGCACAAATCCTCCTTCTAGAGTTCATACTCTGGCTTTTTTCCCCTTTAGTTCAAAGTTACCTCAGGGGTCTGAGGCTTTTGTACCACCAGTTGCACTTAAAAGTGTAGGCATACATGGAGCCACTACTTCACACAAAACTCTGAAAATACATGAGGCACGCTAAAAGCAAGGTAACACCACTAATGTTGAGAAGTGGGATGTGAAATTCTTATTAAGAACATCTGGGACACCTGTACTTAGACATGGTGCCTCAGTTTTAAGAGAGATAACAGAAGATGAAAGCTTCCTTTTGGCATTCCCAGGACTTCCACAGGGTATCTGGTTTGCCACATTGTGTGTGCATGCATCCTGCCTTAAGAGGGTACTGCTCTCCAAACTGCAGTGAATGTGAAGCAAAGACAAGGCATTGCACAAGGAGAGTGGAAGTATTTAGATATGTAACATGAAGGAATATTTTGGAAATAAACTGTTAACTTGAAACATGTCCTACAGCTATGGCTTGAGCTGCAAATGCATGGGGATTGACTTAATGAAGCAATTTGCTTCATCAAATGAAGCTGCTGAATAAATCTCTGGGTGTTAGCAACACATCAAGGCCACATACCCCAAGAAAACTACTGCATGAAAAATAAATGCGAAAGTGCCTGGGCTCAAATTATCCTGCAGCAGGGGATAAAACGTTTAAGCAGCAGCATGCTAAGGTCTGTAAAGGCATCTAATTCTGCTACACACTGAACAGATTGTTTATAGATTTACAAAAACTTTAAACAAATTCACATATGGAACATGAAGGGCTTTTTTTTGAGAATCACTTTTGTACTTTCAGTATTTACAATGCTTTTTGATACATGTGAAAAAAAACTTACACTTATTAGGCTAATAATACAAAGCAAGAATAGGAACAAAAGACACATCAAGTGGTCACACTTGGTGAGATGGAGAATTTCAGCTACAAGGAAAAAAGAGATATCTCTATAAGAAACTTTAAAAGAAGCCTTTTAATTTTTCAGCAAAATATTTTAATTTGTTAGGCCAAGCTCTCAATACTATTGCAACACTATCCTACCTAGGATGTGAAAGAATTTTCTGTTTAACATCAGAAAAAAAAAAAAAACCAACCAACTCCATTTAAATAACCCAGACTATGGGAGCTGAGAATAAAGAACTTTTGGGAGCAAGCAGGAAGATTACGTGGGAATAAGTGATTAGAAAGAATAAAAGAGCCCCACAGACCTGAATCTGCCTCACTGCTGCGCAGCAATGCTTTGGTTGATAATGCTGATATCCAGTATTTATTATTTGATAAATGCATGGACTAGAATGAGTCACTTTCATAAAAGATTGCATTGTGAGTGCTGATCTTTGCTATCTTTCCCATTTTCCATCCCCTTGTAGTTCTCATGTCCAAGGACAGTTTTCCACCAGTCATTTTCTTGAGTTTGTGTCCATCATGGAAATATATTAATAGATTGCGAAATGTATTGGCATAAGAGAGAAAACGTGTGGTTAGGGCACCTGGCTGCTGGGACAGTTTCTGATTCTGGTCTCCGGTCCCAGATTAATTTCTGTACCTTACATACAGACCAGCCCTGGGAGCAGCAGTAAGAGCAGCAAGGGCCCTTCTTTTCAGCCAGCTTTCTTAACCAAGAAGGTTTAGTAAAATCCTTTGGGGACCTGGATCCAGTGACATTGTGTAAAGTGCTGCATGCCTGTACTGTAGCATTCAGCACAATACACAGGTGTGAGACAGTGCGGCAACGTGCTGGAGTGTTGATGAGCTGAGTTTGGACCTGAGTGAGGCTAACTAATACTGTGGTTTTGTATATCAAGATGATATTCTGATTAAGTCTTACACTGGTTGGCAACCCATCAGTTATTTCAAGCTTGTGCTTTGTTGCTGCTGCTTATAACTAAACTATTGTTAAATTTTGTTTTCACCTGAGGGAAACCGGGATATTAAGAAAGCATTCTGTGAAAAACTTGACTGCTATCCAGGAAATTAATGTTTTTGATAGTACCTGAATAGCCTGAAGGAAACAGAAAAATTAGCTTTTTTAATTCACAGGCCAAATCACCTCCTTCTTTTTACAAAGTGAAGCAGATGAAAAACAAAGAAATGAAGAGGTTATTCCTTTCTTGGTAATTATAAGCGCCCCTTAACTTCAGTAATCTGTAAACAACTGATATTTTTTTTTTACTAGATATGGTTTAAAAAGAATGGGACTTCTGGACTTTTCCTAATAAAATATTGCTCAGAAAATCTGCACTTAAACCTTTCATGTGGCTTCACTCATATTACTTTTGCCCAAACACCTATTCTGATTACCACTAGCAATTTAATCCCATTTTTAATTATGTTTCTAGATATCTTTAATGTATCAGTTACACTTCTGGCTTTATTTCTCTGTGGAACATTGAAATTTCTTCTTCTGCAAGACCTTAGCAAGGTCTGAAGTCTGCTTTTTAATATAAAGTAATCTCTTTTTTAATTGCATCCAGTTACATACAAGGAATTTAGGAAAACATTGTATGCCATAATACCTCTTAACTCCCTGTAAAAGATTAAGGAAATTAATTTTTGTTCTAAGTTTGCAGTCATGAAGTTAAAAACATGACTGACTGACTGACTATCGCTTTTTAAATATTTTTGGAAACATTCCCAACTTCTCCACAGGAAATAAAACTGGATCTCAGTGATTTCCATTGTGAGGTATCTGTTCTACCAAAATCAATTCGTGTTTCTATATACATTAATTTCGGGACTCTGACTGTAGTTCAAAGTTTAGTGCTAGTTGCTGTAGCATAGGTCTACCTGAAATCATAAAAGATGCAATGGGTGTAGCAGCAGCTGAAAATCATATTAATGGCATAGTATTTATTGTCCTAGTTAAGGTTGTTGAATTGGTCAACAATAAACTACTTCAGAAATTCAGTACCTGCTTTATTTGTGCCTCTATTAAGTGGTCCTAAGCATCTTTTGATATGCAGACATAGATGACATAACGTTAATTAGATTCTATAAATTAATATATATGCAGTTTAATACTGCATGTTTATGTTCAATTGTATTAACAAAGAATATCAGTGTACCCTCTGCTCTATCCAGTCTGTTAATTATATTGCCTATATCTGAAAATAAGACTGAGATTTTGCCTTTACAAATTAAAAAGACACACACACATCAAAAAAGAGTGCATATTTTCAAATAATATTGATGTGTTTTTTATAAAACATCTACCATTATTTTAACATAATGTCCTATGTTATCATTTTAATAGGAGCTGAAACCTTAAAAGTTCTCTGGGTTACTCTAAAAATAAAACTTTTGGCAGGACATCAGTCTTTCTGTTTGTGTATGCTATATTCTAATGATATTTGTACATATAATGCATGTAAAGTATCAAAATCATGTACACAAACTCATGAAAAATCTGCTTTTTGACAGGTGAGGGGAACAAAAAAATGCTCTAGATCTTGAGAATTACATATACAGGCTTCTCTGTTAAGGCAGGAAAGAAAATATGTCATTAATGAGAATCTTCCACTGAAACTATATATAAATAGTAGTCCTATATGATCTATCTATCCTTTTATATCATGAGTAAACCTGTTATGGCCAAAGAAGACACTCTGTAAATGCTCTTCCTTAGCTAGGAGGAAGCAAGTCCTTTTCAGTACATGCTATAGGAATATTTAAGTATTATTTTTGTATTAACTATTTATTGGAGAAAGAGGCAGAAATTCTGTCTCCTATTGCCTGCATTAGTGCCATAATGAGGCTATAGGCTCCTTCTCAAGCTCCTTTTTTGTCCTTATGTATATTTGAGAAATGAAAGACCTAAAGCAGTAGTAGCATGATCAAGTCCAGCCCTGGAACACCTCCCAGCCAGGTAATACAGTGGAAATGTTAGTTCATGCCTCCTCAGTGGGCAGAGGGACAAGAACCTTTGCTTGCTTCCTCTTGCCTTAACCCCAGGCAGCCAAAAGGAGCTCACTCAGGACATGAGTCCTTTCCTGCTTTCTGAAGCAGACCCTGTCAACCAGATCAGGCAGCTTGCAGAGTAACTTGTCCTCAGCTGTACTAGTTCTTCCCTGTGGCTCCAAACAAGAAGAGTAGCTGCGCAGTCCCAGTTCAAGGCAAGGACCTTTCCAAGCAGCTGCTGTGGCCCCATTCGTGAGCTTGGAAATGGCAGCCATTGCCTTCATGCTCTCCATGTGCAGATGTCAGTTTGACTGCAAGATTTTCCTTGCACGCCCTACTCTTATCATGGGTTTCACTGACTTTCAAGCCCTCCTTCTGCATTTATCCAGTCAGTACTGCCAGTGCCTGCCTAGCATCCATGCACTGGGTGCAGGTGGCAATGTTTTGATAGCAGAAGGCTGCAGGGTGAGGAGAGGCTGAGGTCCAGCCAGCCCAGTGGACCCACCATAGGTCACAGCTGACATCCTCAGCCAAGGCGGCAGCACCTCTGATAAAGCATGTATCAGAAACAGTCAAAGTGCCAGGGAGCAGAGAGGAGTGAGGAGCAACAGTGTGAACACCATGGCAGGCACAGGAGGAGGTATTTCCCAGAGGCCTATAGAGAGGACAGCATGATGGAGCAGATACCCACACTACAATATGTGGGAACACCACGCCAGAGCAAGCATATGTGCCCCGAAGGAACTGGAGACCCTGTGAGATCCATATTGGAACAGCTTTATCCTTAAGGACTGCAGCCCATGGAAAGGACCCACTTCAGAGCAGTGGGAAAGTGTAAGGAGAAAGGAGAGGCAGTGAGGAGCTGTTACAGACTGACCACAGCCCCATTCCCCATCCCGCTGGGCTGCTACAGGAGTCAGGATTCGAGGGAGTGAAGTTGATCTTGAGAAAAAACAGGGGTGGGAGGTTTGGTCTTTGATTTTGGTTTTTTTTTTTTATTTTCATTTTAAAAATCTATTTTAGTTAGCAATAAATTAAATTTATTTTCACCAAGTCCAGTCTGGTTTGTCCATGACTATACTTCATAAGTGATCTCCCTGTCTTGTTGAGGAGCGGGAGTGAGACAGCAGCTGAGTGGGTGTCTTGGCAGCCAACCAGGATTAACCCACCACAGCCTCATAGTCCAGTGTCCTGAATATCTGTTCATATTCCATAAGCAGAACTTGTTTTCTGGGAACACTTTATGAGGTTTACCTTGAGCTGGCTATTTCTTTCCCCACTCAGGCAGTGTTGCATATACAGTTAATCCTCTGAATTGCTCTAGTCAATATATTTAAACACAAATATACTAAATTCTAGCCTATACTTAAAAGAAAACCTGCTCTTATTTTAGTCTTCCAAAGGAAAAAAACACTTTAAAGATTAAATATTTTGCAGTTGCTGTGCCTATATCCCTATTAATTAAATATATATAATTTCTTAGAACTCCTGGAAAGGCAGAAATCCCTTATTGACTAAAGCAGTGGCAAGGTCACTTTTATGGCTTTAATTATTAGAGGTAGTTTGCAAAACTCTATAGCAAATTTAATTTGTTTCATAGTTGGAATGGAAGGGAGTCAACCTTTTCAGTGAGGAAGTGCAGAATATACAATGCCCATCATTCAGTCTGTCTAGTATAAGGCAATAACAGTGCACAGCTGATGGTTGCTGAACAGCTCTTTGTCCCTCAGAAAAAGAAAATAACATGATATAAATATTTATTTAAAGATATTTCTGTTTATAGAATATGTATTTGTCTAATATCTACTCCTATAATTTATAGTCTTTGCATAAAACAACATTGCTGTTTTTCACAGGTCACGTAATCTGGATGTTAACCAAACATTTAAAAGCACAATATTCAGCATTCAGCAATAGTGAGAGATTAATTATTTCAGGGTAATAGTTATGTCAACAAGTAAAAAAATACTGCTTCCAATTTTGACTCGCTACAAGCCTCATGCGTCACCTTAGGCAAAGTACCCAATACCATCATGTTTCCTTTTCCCCATACAATACTTAAATAATGATCTTGAAATGGGATATTTATTTGGAAGTCTTTATTCAATTTGAAAAGCACTTTGGTATCCTTAGATAAAAAATACGTACTGAGTATAACCACGGTTTTCTGTGTAGCAATAATAGCTCCTCTGACAATATCTACAAAAGACTAAGAATATCATAAGAATGAAATTTTAGAAGTTCAATGAATTCCATTAATCAGATGTTTGCTGTGATATTTCAGAAGTCATAATTCATCATCCCCTGTAGTTTTACTAGCTACCTTTAGCATATGTCTCTGTTGAGGCTGCATTACCAGTACTGTCCCACTTTCACTTCTCACTTCAAGAGATTCTCTTCATACCCTATTGTTTTATATTAGCCATATTGTTTGGTTAGTTAGATTATTTCAGGGTTCTACATTACATCTGTGACTTTTTCAGCAAATGTAAAGAAGGATTCTAGTAGAAAATAGCTGTGTCTTACATAGTACAGGTATACACTGACATCCAATTCAGATGTGAAAAACAGTAGCTGAAGTTTGTGCTATGCAACTGCTTATTACTGTGATGGAAGATGACAAGCTGCTGTCTGCAAGCATATAAGAAGGTACTACATTTCAGCCTATGGGACTTGCAATTCTGTAAAGAAACCTCTGGTATCCCAGAAGTAAAGAAGCTGTGCCCTAAACATTGTGTTTAAGCAGCAGGAAATGTATCTGATAGGTCCCTTTTTTAAGTACTAGTAAATTTTCACCAGTTATCCCCATCTGTAAGTATATCGTATATTTATTTTAGTTAAGTGTCTGATAATGATTGACACGTAACTATGGGAAACACAGAAGCCCTCTGTACCTCCCTTTATAGAGGAACACAATGTTAATTTCCTATATAGGCAGCTTGATCGCAGTATTATCTCTCTTACAGACAAGTGGATGGTTAGATGCTTATATCATGACACATGTACAAGTGTCTGTTTTCAAGTATTTGCATTAATATTTTAGCATGTAGTATATCAGTCTTCACCCTTGAGTTTGCAATTCTGAGGGCTGATTTTAAATTAAGTACTTTAAAAAAAAAGTCACAATTCTTCAATTTTTGTTCTCCCATGATTCATAGTCACAGCACACTGTTCTAAGTTAATGCCCCAAAGCATCAACAGAATTTATAGAGTAAGAGAAAGGGAGGGAATATGTGTAAGCTATCAGAAACAGTGAGGTGGTAGAAATCTTTGAATTTTATAACTTTGAGAGCCAAGCTACGCTGGGTGAAATATGATGTTTTTCACAACATACTTGATAACCTATGATAGTCCAAAACTCTTTTGTTTTACTAAAAGAAAAAAAATATTCTTATGAGCATTTATCAAATAAAACTAGGAATTTTGCAAAATGAGACAAAAGAAAAAAGGAAAAGCCTTGTGAAAAGATTTAAAAATCTCTTGAAAGTCTTTCCAGTAAATGAAAGACAGGGTTGTCCATTTAGGCCTAAACTCTGATATTTCAGTAATTCAGTCCTGTTGAATGGTACTTGTATTAACCATACATTTTTCAGTTACTGGTTATGGTGAGATGGTTATATGTAAAGCCAATTTTACCCTATTTTAATGCAGGTGCATTAAAGACAAAGCAAGGTTATACCTCCAGTTCTCAATTATTTCAGGTCAGAATTAGCCATGTAACAGCCAATGTTGCTTTGGAGAAATTCTTCCCCATGTTTTTTCAGCGCATTTTGTTACTCTCAGTCACTTCATATAGTCTGCGTGCCATGAGCTGCCTGTCTGTTCATGAGGATATTAAGGGCTATCACTGTCAGACTAGCTTAGCTACTCAAAAGTGAGCTTACCAAGGGAAAAGGATGAATATGAAACTGAAGTGGGATTATAAATAATGTGAATCCACCAGGGCTCCAGGCAGCAAGCGGCATCTAATAATCCTTGCTAAGCAAGAGTTGAGTGACTTCAAGATCCAGCCCAACCATTAGACTGATAGACTGGAAAAAGGCTCATCAGGAATTTCTGCTTTGGATTCTGTGTGAGTAGCACTCTGACTGCTGGTTTTTACTCTCTGCTCTCTCAATATACAGTCCATGTATTATTTGGTTCATTTTGATTGTGTCTTACCCAATCCTGTACTCTGCAGCTGGACCTCAAAGACACAGTTTGACAGAGACTTATGAGTCAGACTGCAAACAAGCACATTAGATTTACATGTATTGTCATGACACCCTGCTTGTTGCACATTCATGTGGGACCACTTTCTGTTATTCAGCACCATAAATAAGTGGCTAAAAAAAGAAATACCTCCTTGTATTAACAGGCCAAGAAATTTGTCCAAGGTTTCCATACTCTTCCAGGCTGAATACAGATCCAAGATTAAAATGTGATTGGTAGGAACCAGAATCACCATAAAGGATCAGCACAATGGCCTACTTAAGGCAGTATCTGCTCACTCAGAGAAAGCGCAGAGAAGTTGTAAGTTCCTTTAGAACAATGCAGATGAGAAAGGGAAATGCATGTAATTATTTCTACATAATGTTTTGTTACTCAATCTGGCTTTATTGAAGGCCATTATCAGATTTTTAGATGTGCAGCAAAGGTTGAAGTGGACATCTCTGTAACTGAAATGCTGGGTTTCCAAGCCCCCTTCCCCTTTGATATTTTTGCTAGTTTTTACCACGCTGAACTAGGATTCTTTAAACTGCAGAAAATGGATTTTGAAACCTTGTGTCAGCTGGATGATGTATTAGAAAACTATTGCTAGCAGGAGCACTGAAAAATGTTATTTAGTTGCATGCTACACCTCAGCTCCCAGCAGCTACTGGATTCTGAATTGCACACTTTGCTTTTTGTCTCTATTTCAGCTCAGACTTGAATATTGCAGCTTTCTCCAGAAAATCCTGAAATAGAAACCAGTGTTATCGTATCTGAAAATTAATTGAATTCCCAACTTTAATGCTATAATACATTAATCTCTGACTGCAGCAGGGAAGATTTCAGCAGTTTAAATAAGACCACAACTGAAATCCACAAAAAAATGCAAGCAGTTAATAAACAAAACAGTGCAGCTTTAAGATCTGATAATTTGCTAGCTGCCAAGATCAGCAGCACAGCAGGGTGTGCGATGCTTTTCTAGAAGATGCTTCTGCGTCAGTGTACTGTGCCAGTGCAGCTGAGAAGACATAGGAGGTGGAAAAAGGATAGCAACAACTTCACAAAGGCATGTGAGTGAGTCTTTCTTCATCTGGGCCTAAGTATGTTTTCTGAAAACAAATTGCTGAGACCAGAAATCAGGTACCTAATGCTGTACTCATTCACATATAGATTTCAGACAGACTAGAATGGAAGAAGACATCTTATGTTGTTACAAAGAAAGCTGTGAAATGCTCAGGGTAAGCTCCCTACAGGATGAATGACTGATGTATAGCAGCAGAGATGCTGGTGAAAGGGCAACAAAGTTAAAAACATAGCAACCAATTCTTACCACAACATTGAACTTTTGCTGAAACACATCACATTCCTGTATTTGTGGTCAAAGCAGCTCAGTAGGCCTCAGATGAGCTAGGACTCTGACACAATGCAATAATCTCTGATTAATACGAATGGTAGTATTCATACATCATAATCACCCAGACTATTAAATTGCTTTTATAAGTCAATGAAGATTCAAAATATATTTATGTGATGTTATTATGTAGTCTGAATTGAGAGAAATTAAATCAAAGGAAAGAGAGTCTGTGTTAGGCAATAATCCAAAAATAAATATTTGGATTTTAATTTAAGATTATTGGTTGCCTGTCCTCTGCTCTAAACACTAGAAAACACTTTTTAAAAGAGACCATTTGAAAGCACTCGTTAGTCTTCAAGTACCTCTGAAAAACCAAGTAACAAGTAACTCAACTGATAACTAGCATGTAGTATCAAGAAAGTACATCTACTGAGCTGACCTAATACATAATGCAGGCAGTAAGGAGGTATCGGAATATCCATCTAAGACACGAATGACTTACAGGTACTGTCTCTGTCTACCAATGTGCAGCCATATCTAGCAACCACAAGCATTTAATAAGCTTATGTACAATTTTCTCTTACTGTAAGTGAGGGAAGACCAGAAAGGGACCAGGTTATAATATTGCATTGAATCACTTAAAGCATAATTGCAGCTGCATATAATTATTGTCTCAAGTAAGTAGCAGTTACTGAGATCCAAGAACACTGGATTTAGTACATGTAGTCAAAACTGCAGATCACTTTACTTTTCTAAACACTAGTGATTAAGATTGGCTCATAAAAGCAGTTTGATTTCAACCTCACTTCTCTCCAGACCTGCTGCTACACTTCAGGTGCTAATTTGGCTAAAACAAACACATACTGAAGTTTAATCCAGCACATAAAAATGCCAAGTGACGTTTCAGTTCAGCAAACTCCTAATGCCTTTTTCAGCACACAAGTAATCCCTGCTGAATCCAGTGGCATCACACAGGTGCTCAAAGTTGAGCAAATTTAAATCACTTTTCATAACTGTGGTTTTATGTTATATGTGGTAATGAAGTTGTTGCTAAAAAAAAAAAAATAAGGCTTTGTTGTGTGGTGCTTTATTTATGGATTTATAAGGATGTACCACATGATCTGCAAAATTGGGGAAAATACCAGCCCTGGATTAGTTTACTGGGATCAGTTGCCTAGTCATGGAACAGAAATAGCATAGCCAAAGGAATGTTAATGTCTCTGACCTAACTATTTTCAGTGTTGCAACATCATCAAGGTGCTACTGAAATAATCCCAAAGGTATTTTCAAAGGAGTGGGGTGATGCTATTTCAAAATCACCTTAACAACGTCCTTGCCTTTAGCCATACCTATGGAGAAACTTCAGTGTTAACTTCTAGAGCCACACCCTCGTGTCAAATACCAAAGTACTTATCCTTTTGTATAATAATAATAATTAAAATTAAAAAAATGGCTTTTCAATAGTAAGACTTGCATTACGAGCCTCACAATCTTCTTTTACTTTGTTTTAATGGTATGTGCATTATTTTAAAGGAGCCTTGGACTAAATTAAAGCATGTCTTGGTGAGACAGCTTTCACTTGGTTTCTACACAAATGTGTGCTCTGTCTGCAGTCTGTAAACACAAGACATTTTGAAAATGCTGAAATGTGTACTGAGAGAGTGATTTGTTAAGGTAGATCCCTCAGTCTGCTTCTGTGCCAGGGTTCCAACACATCCTAGTCTCCAATTAAAAGAGAAGAGTTTTTTTTTTCTAGGTCTAATTGATCTTAAACTGGAACAGACTTTTTAATGTCAATCAAAATAATTGTAACTTTGAAATTAATCTACTAAAACTGCTACAAACTATCTATTCTACAATAGAGTATAAAGGACTAAGAAATTATGAACAGATGTTGAAGGCACACACAATGGACAAGCCTATCAGGAAACACTGCCATGAAACTGGGGCTATGAGCAAACTGCTGGACAAATTTTGAAAATATTATTTCTTATAGAAACTGACAATTTCTGTGAAAGTATCCAAATGGATCATCTAGGTGAACTTCTGACATTTGTCAGTGAGTGGAGGCTGCAAAGCTCTGAGCCTTTAAAAGACACCTCCAACTGCCTGAGCACTGGGGTACAGTGAATGACTTCCAAATGCTGCAAATTCAGAAGCCAAATGATAATTTTGGTCTTTATTCAACAGGTTTTGGTTCTGTTTATGCAATAATGAGTCTACCACTCACTACAGTGGAGATGTTGCTTATGAAAAATGCAGCCTTTTTCCTGTCAATCAATTAGCACAGTTTATTATAGCAGCTCTGATGATGATCCATGAAACTGTAGGCCTCATTTGCATGAAACTCCCCTTGAATTTTCTTTTTACGAATGCTTTAGTTGGCGATTATAATTAAAATGTCATTTGATGTTGTAGTCTGAAGATATTGTAGCAAGTATGTAAGAGGTGGGAGAAATCTAAAGGAGAAACAATGAGGGGAAGTGTCTCTTGGTTATTGTAGATCGAAAGGAAAGCTTGGAGTTTTCTAGCTAACCAGGAATTATTTAAGAACAGACCCTACAGAAAGAATTTTATTTTTTTTTTAAGTTAAAGCATCAAATGAAGGCTTAAGTGAGATATTTTATACAGCCTGATCATTCCTTAGGCTTTAGGGATTTTTATTTTAATCATGGGCAGATTGCCTCTGATTTTCCAGATCTTGTTAAGAAAATACAGAAAATTCTTTTTTAAATTATATTTCACGAACCTTTATCTAAGAAATTAAAATTAGTCTAATTTAATCACTGGAAAAGCATGTTTCAGTGTGTGTGGGAAAGCTTTAGGTAAAATTTGACCTTGTGCTGAGCACAAGCCACTGCATCTGTCAGTCAAATACACATGCAGATAATTTTACATATTTAACTGGGATATACATGCTTATTTCACATAATTCTTTGTGAAGGTGTTTAAACAAAGGAATGACTATTCTGATGCAATATAAGCTGACCAAAGTCAGAAAAATGAATGTAAGAGTCTGTGAGCACCAGGACATCATCTGAGGCAAGGTAAGTCTCTCGATTTTTTTTTCCAACTTTTGTTAGTTTGTGAATTTACATGTCATAATTACCTTCCTTTTTTTTAAGAGCAGACTTTCACTGCATATATATAAAACAAAAGATTACATTTAGATATAAATAATATACAGTATATATATGTATAGAATTAAAAAAGTTAGGGTTTTTTTCCTTTTTTTTTTTTTTTTTGTTACAGCAGCCTTCCTTCTTTCTGTTTGTCATATGCCAGGTCCTGATGGCATGTCTCTTCACTGTAATGTTGTACAACTGCCGAATTGTCTAGACAGGTTGAATTAAGGCTTAACTGTATAAGGTCTGAACAGTTCTTTTAAAGAGTCTAAATAACCCAGCACCTGTTGTGTGAATAGAGAATGTTATTTCCTTCTCAGCAGAGTCAGCTTCTTTAGAGTAATGAGACAGAAGTGGAAATAAGACTTACAGGTCTGCATTTTTCTAAATGAGGACTTACTGCTTTACTGGTGACCTGGAGAGAGATCTGTGCTGAGGAGTAGAGAAGAAGATAATGGGATAAGAGAGGAAAAAGCCTACATAATATAAATATTTTTTCTCACTTAAAGCATTTTTGTGCAAATATTTCAGAGGAAAATCATTGTGAGAAAGGCAGGACTTAATTCACTAGTTTTGGAACACCTACCTGAATGTGAATTATGCTCATCTGCTTACTAATTGTTTTCATTTCTGATTATGAGGCAGAAAATTCATGGGTAATGGCTCTAATTAATAGCAAGAAAAAAATAATTTCCTGACTCTGGCTGTATGTTTATTTTTTATACACCTGCATATACAGGAACGTGTATTTCTTGTAGGTGCTTGCAAAGCAACTGTGGCCTGTCAGTTCATGGGAACTAGCAAACCTTAACCTCCATGTGTAGTAAAACTGAGTGGCTTTTCCAGGATGTGATACCCCAACGGATGTTTACAAGTAGAACAATGAATTCATCTAAGAGATATGCTTTGTATTTTCCACCTGATTTTTCTCAGACTGCTATTTTTGTAATTAGTAACTTGCAGTTTTAAACCAAACCAAACCAACAAACAGATCAGAAACTGTTTGGATGGCTTGTTATTTTTGAAGTCATATCAATGTGATGAAGGTTTTATGGTTCTGGTGCCACACTTCCTTACTTCCATGCATTATTTTTTCTTGGTGAACAAAGTCGCAGATCATGGAAGAAATGCTTTGCCAAGGACTTGGTTGAGTGAGGCACAGCCTAGGAAGGTACTGTGAAAATTACTCAACATTACTCAAACAATGCAGCTAATTCCTATTCTACCACACCTTTGTTATTCCAATCCCAATTGTCTCTTGAACAGAGGCTTCAGATTGCACTGTATTTTGCAATCAGACTGCATACCGAACAAAGATGAGATCAGACTCTGGACATTTGTCCCAGGTGTTATTCAGTTTTCAGTCTCCGGGGATACCCTTACCTTTTGTGTTAGTCATCCATTCATTGTAGCTGTTTCACTGGTCAGAAAATGAAGCAGGAAAGACAATTTGCTTTTTAGACCTTTCTGTCAGAATGAATGCTTTAAATGTCTAAAGGTATTCACAATCATCCTCTCTTGGACTGGGATTTCTGAATTAATTTATTTGGGTACCATCATCAGTCTTCTTGTCCTGACCTACAATACTGGACTACAGCCAGTGGAAGAGTCATGGGGGATGGAGACACCCCCATGGAGGGATTTCACTTTATGTTTTCAGTATGGACAAAAAAATTTACAGAATCCAACTTTCACTAAAACCAGGACTGACTCAGGTGAAACCAGTTGTTTTGTCTCTTGCAAAAACCAGAAACAATTAAAACCAGTTCTTCTAATCCTCCTGTCTGATGCACATAGGAAAAGCCATGCTCTTGTATACATCCTCCAAGTTAGGAAGGATGGAACTGTTCAGAACAGAAATATATTCTCAGTCGACTGCATTACAAGAAAACTTTACTAAATTCTCTGTTCTTAAATTCTCCAGAATCCAGAAATACTGTTTAAAATATCTTAAAATATCTTTTACATAAATGTCCCTCAGAAATAACTTCTCAGTATACTGCATTACAAGAAAATTTTACTGAATTGTAATTTCTTAAATTCCCCAGAAACTCAGACATACTGCCTGCTCCTGTGTCTTATATCATGTACAACCTGTCAGGCAGTCATGGATGACAGACCCTTATTTAGCTTTGAGTTGGTATCCATATTTATAAAGAGATGAACAGACAAAAACCAAAGAGAAAACACTGTCCAGACATCATTTTTTGCTATGCCTACCAAAGATGTTGTATATTTTTTTGACAGATTACTATTTTATTATATTTTCCTAGCATTTATTTAAACATAACATCAGTAACATCAACTACTGCAGAAAACATTAAGAAACATTACAACTGTTCAAGTACTACCACTCCTACTCTTTTCCTCTTCAAAAAGTAGTTCATTATGATGTGATATCAACTGTGTCATTCCATCAACATGGCAGCAAAATGTGTTTCAGCTCCTGCCCATCCCACAGGTCATTACACTTCAGTTGCAATGTTGTATATTTACAACTAAAACATAATTGCCAAGATAAAAATTTCCAATATGTACAAGCTTCAGAATATACCAGAAAAAATAAATACACTTCAAGTGCTTTGATGTATCAGCGCTCTTTCAGACAATGCAAACACAGGATCATACTCATGTAGCCCTGTAATACAGTATTGCCCCTGCAAGTAACAAGGCATAGCTCTGTACTGAATCCGTAAAGCTTCAGGAGTAAGGCTTGTCAGGCTTGCTCAATCTGAACTTCTCTTGACCTGCCTGCAGCTTTGTTTTGCTTGCTTTAGCCATGATAGTTATTTCTCTAATTGACCAGGCGTCTATGGCTACTTTGTTTTCCTCTTGTTATCTTTGAGTGGTACATCCACAGTTTTATATAGCTTGCAGTGACAAACAATTACTCTGTAGAGAATGAGATGTTTATAACTCAAACAAAATGATGTAAAGAAATACAAGTGTAAAGAAATACAAGTCCGGTATGGACTTGAGAAACAGAGAAACTGAACACAGCATAGGGCAGTATGGGCAGAGAATGGTGAGAGATGAGGCAAAAGCTTGACTTTGGAGACCCCTCAGCTACAAACGACTCCCCCACAGAGAAACGCAGACTTGAAGCTGGACAAAACTAGCTTTAAAAGCAACAAAGAAAATAAAGAAATAATAACATACATAAAAGCCACAATATATACTATACTAGGATGTGATACAGAGCTGCAGACCAATGAAGAATGACAAGGTGTAAAAGCATGCTAGCAAACACATAAAAGTGACCCAAGGTAGATCCTGGGGTAAGGAGAAGAAACTGACAACATGAACATCATAATCCATTTGGCAAAACACTCCAGGTGCTGGTAATTCACCGTAACATCACCACCACCACAAACAGAATGAAGCTATGTGCCTTAGAATCAGAAAAGCAGTGGAAGGGTGAACATACCACCAGAAGAAGAGGTAGAGATTTAGAAGTGTCTAACAATTTCAAATATATTGTTGAAACCTTTTCTCTACAGAAGTATTCTAACTTTATTATTCTTTCATTTTCTGGAACAATTAAACATGGAGTAATAATGATTAGATTATTAAGATTTCAGTTATACAAACACTAAATTCTTGAAATGTATATGCATATAGGTTGGGTGTGCTTCCTTTTTGCCCATAAACAAGATTTTTCTGTGTAACACCATGACTGGTAAAAGTGGGATGGCTGCTGCACCCAGTGTTGTAATGCTGCTGCACCTGAGATATTTATCTTGGGGTAGGTATGTGTTCATCTCCTGTGTGGTATATACTAGTTTGTTAATTTCAATTTGTGACCAACATGTGGAGTAAATCCAATAAACATAAATTACAAACAAGACCATTACATGTTCAGAAAAATATGTCAGCTACCAATGCAGTCTGGAGAAATAGAAAGGAAAGAAGAAGGAAGCACCATGTATTCCTACAACAGAGTGCTGAGTCTGAGGCCAGTGGTCCCTGTTCCACCACAGCATTGCTGAACACTTCCAAAACACCTTCCTTGGCAGGGACGCCCTGTGTGTCATGGGGAAAGGGAATATCATGTGGTGGGTTAGCTCCAGGAGAATGCAGACTGTGAGAACAGGAAGTCTTCCATCA
The DNA here is from genome assembly GCF_028554395.1 of Pezoporus wallicus. NCBI lineage: Eukaryota > Metazoa > Chordata > Aves > Psittaciformes > Psittacidae > Pezoporus > Pezoporus wallicus. The sequence continues at coordinate 1,445,000 of NW_026636990.1, forward strand.
CTCAGGCTGGAGAGATGGGTCAGAGCTAGCTGGTTCACAGGGGTCCCTGGCCCTGGGCTGAGACTTGTCATGCCTGGCTACAAGCAGATGGCACCCTTACCTATTTTCTGTGGAGCGCCAGAATGTGCACTATAGCGCAGGGAAGACGATTTACCGTTCAAAAGTGGAAAAACCTATATTTGCATATGAAAAGCTGGGCTTAAGCTGTTACAGATAGTCAAGGTGTAGTCTGGAGGATTTCCTTCTGGAGACACTGCCATTCAAGACTCAAGGGGAATGCTTGTTCCACTCCTTCTCCTGCTGAGGGGTAAAACTGATTATTTCTAAAGCAAACAAGAAAACAAACAATCAAACAAAGTCCAGAGATGATTTTTATTCCTTCAGTGCCAGCTGAAACAGCATAGTATCACTTCCCTGCTGCTGATCTTCCTAAATCCCCTCATCGTAGGGTAGCTCATGTTAGCCACCACACAAGGTCTACAGATCTTGTAGAGATCCTCATGGAGAGTAGTCTTGGAAGCTGAAGCCTCTAGAAGATCTTCTGCAGGTGGAGGGATGTGGAGAATATCTTTGGGCTTTGGGCAAACAACTGAATTTTTTCTACTAAGAACACAAATGTGGGGCGAAGCTCTCAGTACTGTAGTGTTCTACAGGAATAGACTATGGGAACATGAAGGTGCCCACATCAGCTTTTGTAGCCTTTTCCTCACTGAGTCATAGAAGCAGTTCCAGAGACAGTCTGTCAGTTTAACATGCCTCAAACTTGACAAAATGCAAAAAGGAAACAAGAAAACAGCTACCAAGCATGGTGAAAAGTAAGCAAGTTTCTTACCTTCTCTTTAAAAAATAAAGTTATACAGCAAAAATTGTTCCAAAAGTATGAAAATGTAGTTTAAATTATTTTTAAATCATATGTATCTTCAAAGGAAATAAAGCTAATGCTTCAAGCAGTGAAACTAAGAGCATTATCATTACATATATATAACACTTTACAGTAAATACTTTGTCACTTCTGACTCAGAGTCACAGGGAACAGGCTCACTTATTCTATACATAAATTCCTTCTGAGGAGATGCTACTTATCTCCCATAGCAGGATGTTTTTAATTAAAAGGAGAAAAGATACATTTGAATGATAACTTCATTTCTGTTATTTTTATTACTGTAAAAGGCAAATACAAAATCTTCTACTGTTTCCAGCTTACTTTCTTAGGACCCAGATATGTTGACCTTAAAATAAGTGGGTTTACTTATTTTATTTATTTACAGTTTTTACTGAGCTCATATCAAGATTTTACTTTTGTGGCTAAAAGAAATGTAGTCTAACTTGGATAATGTGTTCTTATCTAAAGCAAACATTCCTTACAGACATCGGAGTATGTGTATGAACTAACTTACTAAGCTTCAAGGATGGATGCCAGGTATCATAGAATCATAGAATAGTTAGGGTTGGAAAGGACCTTAAGATCATCAAGTTCCAAACCTCCTGCCATGGGCAGGGACACCTCACACTAAACCATATCACCCAAGGCCTCGTCCAACCTGGCCTTGAACACTGCCAGGGATGGAGCATTCACAACCTCCCTGGGCAACCCATTCCAGTGCCTCACCACCCTAACAGGAAAGAATTTCCTCCTTATATCCAATCTAAACTTCCCCTGTTTAAGTTTTAACCTGTTACCCCTTGTTCTATCACTACAGTCCCTAATGAAGAGTCCCTCCCCAGCATCCCTACAGCCTCCCTTCAGATACTGGAAGGCTGCTATGAGATCTCTACGCAGCCTTCTCTTCTCCAGGCTGAACAGCCCCAACTTCCTCAGCCTGTCTTCATACGGGAGGTGCTCCAGTCCCCTGATCATCCTCGTGGCCCTTCTCTGGACTTGTTCCAACAGTTCCATGTCCTTTTTATGTTGAGGACACCAGAACTGCACACAATACTCCAGGTGAGGTCTCACAAGAACAGAGTAGAGGGGCAGAATCACCTCCTTCAACCTGCTGGTTATGCTCCTTTTGATGCAGCCCAGGATACGGTTGGCTTTCTGGGCTGTGAGCGCCCACTGAACCTGGCTCATTTTCATTTTCTCATCAACCAACACCCCCAAGTCCTTCTCCACAGGGCTGCTCTGAATCTCTTCTTTGCCCAACCTGTAGCTGTGCCTGGGATTGCTCTGACCCAGGTGTAGGACCTTGCACTTGTCATGGTTAAACTTCATGAGGTTGGCATCAGCCCACCTCACAAGCGTGTCAAGGTCCCTCTGGATGGCATTCCTTCCCTCCAGCGTATCAACCGAACCACACAGCTTGGTGTCATCGGCAAACTTGCTGAGGGCGCACTCAATCCCACTGTCCATGTCAGCGACGAAGATGTTAAACAAGACCGGTCCCAACACTGATCCCTGAGGGACTCCACTCGTTACTAGTCTCCAGCTGGACATTGAGCCATTGACCACAACTCTTTGTGTGAGGCCATCCAGCCAGTTCTTTATCCACTGAGTGGTCCATCCATCAAATTGATGTCTCTCCAATTTAGGGACAAGGATGTCGTGTGGGACAGTGTCGAACGCTTTGCACAAGTCCAGGTAGATGACATCAACTGCTTTACCCCTGTCCGTCAGTTCTGTAGCCCCATCATAGAAGGCCACCAAATTGGTCAGGCAGGATTTCCCCTTAGTGAAGCCATGCTGGCTGTCACCAAGCACCTTGTTGTTTTTCATGTGCCTTAGCATGCCTTCCAGGAGAATCTGCTCCAAGATTTTGCCAGGCACAGAGGTGAGACTGATTGGTCTGTAATTTCCCGGATCATCCATTTTCCCCTTCTTGAAAATGGGGGTTATATTTCCCTTTTTCCAGTCGTCAGGAACTTCACCTGACTGCCATGATTTCTCAAATATGGTGGCCAGTGGCTTAGCAACTTCATTCACCAGCTCCTTCAGGACTCGCAGATGGATTTCATCAGGACCCATGGACTTGTGCACATTCAGATTTTTAAGATGGTCTTGAACCAGTTCCTCTCCTACAGTGGGCACAAGGTCTTCATTCTCACAGGCCCTGCATCTGCCTTCCAAGACTTGGGTGGTTCGGGCAGAGCCTTTGCCAGTGAAGACTGAGGCAAAGAAGTCATTCAGAACATCAGCCTTCTCCAAATCCTGTGTAGCCAGTTCTCCCGAGATCTGCCTGAGGGGGCCTGCGTTCTCCCTAGTCTGCTTTTTATTTGATACCTACCTGTAGAATCCCTTGCTGTTATCCTTAACATCCCCAGCCAAGTTTAATTCTAACTAGGCCTTAGCTTTCCTAACCTGGTCCCTACCTTCTCGGAAAACATCCCTGTACTCTTCCCAGGCCACCTGTCCTTGCTTACACCTTTTATAAGCCGCTTTTTTCATTTGAATTTTTCTCAGGAGCTCCTTATCCATCCAAGGAGGTCTCCTGGCCCTCCTGCTGCACTTCCTTCTAGTTGGGATGCAACACTCCTGAGCTTGTAACAGGTGATCCTTGAATATCAACCAACAGTCTTGGGTCCCCCTGCCCTCTAGGGCTATATCCCATGGAACCTTGCTAAGCAGGTTCCTGAAGAGGCCAAAGTCTGCTCTCCTGAAGTCCAGGGCCGTGAGCTTGCTGCATGCTCTTCTCACTGTCCTGAGGATCTCAGATTTGACCATCTCATGATTGCTGCATCCAAGGCTGCCCTGGAGAGTCACATTTCCAACGAGCCCTTCCCTGTTGGTGAGCACGAGGTCAAGCATGGCACCTCTCCTTGTCGGCTCCTCTATTACTTGCAGAAGGAAGTTGTCTTGTACACAATCAAGGAACCTCCTGGATTGCTTGTGCCGGGCCGTACCGTCCTTCCAACAGATGTCAGGGTGGTTGAAGTCACCCATGAGAACAAGGGCCTGCGAGCATGAGGCTTTTCCCATCTGTCTATAGAGTGCTTCATCCGCAGGTTCTCCTTGATCAGGCGGTCTGTAACAGATCCCCACAGTAATGTCTCCCATAGCTATATTCCCTTTAACCCTGACCCACAAACTCTCAGTGGACTGCTCACCTGTCCCCAGACAGAGTTCCATACTCTCCAGCCTATCCCTAACATAAAGGGCAACTCCCCCTCCCCGCCTGCCCGGCCTGTCTTTCCTAAAGAGCCTGTAACCTTCCATTCCAACACTCCAGTCATAGGAGCCATCCCACCATGTTTCTGTGATGCCTATTATATCATACCCCCATAGACATGCACACATCTCTAATTCCTCTTGTTTGTTCCCCATGCTACGGGCATTTGTATAGAGGCATCTGAGCCGAGCTCCAACTGAAGCTGGCTCATTGGCTGGAGCAGCTGGGATATCTCTGCATTGCTCCGAGCATTTATTATAGGTGCTGGCAACTGACTGGGTGTGTTGAGATGGAATGATGCCCCCCTCCCCCAACACATCTAGTTTAAAGCCTCCTTGACCAGCCTGGCAAGCCTCCTACCAAAACCGCTCTTTCCCTTTTTTGTCTCCAGACCAGCTCCACCAGCCCCCACTAGAACTGGCCTACAAACTTGGGTCCCGTGTTCAAGACACCCAAACCCCTGACCATGACACCACCCTTTTAACCAGTTATTAACCTGGCCAATCCTCCTAGCTTTTTTTAGGTCCTCCCCTGTATCCTGGAGAATTGATGAAAAGACCACCTGAGCTCCAGAGCCCCTAACCACCTCCCCCAGGGCTCTGTAGTCCTTCTTTATGTTCCCCAGGCTACTACTATCTATATCCCTAGCACCCACATGTATCACCAGGAGTGGGTAATAGTCCGTGGGACTTACTATAGCAGGCAGCCTCTCTGCCACATCCCTGATCCGTGCCCCCGGTAGGCAGCACACCTCCCTTGAGACGGGGTCTGGCCGGCAGACAAGTGCTTCTGTCCCTTTCAGTGTAGAGTCCCCTACTACTACGACCCGCCGCTTTTTCCTGGCAGCATCAGTAGAGATCTTCTTTACCAGTGCATCAGCCTGGCTGTTTCTGGCTCTAGTGCGTTTCCTCATTAGCCCCCTGCAGGACAGCAAAGCAGTTCTGTGTGGGGACAGGGGATTTAGGGGGAAGCCCCTTGCTTTTAATTGTCCTTTTCCTCCTTTTTTTTTTTGTTTGTTTGTTTTTTGTTTTTTTTTTGTCACTAATTCCCAGCTTCCCGGGTTAACAGCCTCTTTCTTTCCTTCATGAGCTAGAGGGGAAGCTTGAGGCCCCTGCTCAGTTTGGGCCTGGAGCAAGCATTCCTCCTTCCTCTATTTATTATCAGATAATAAAAGAAAAGAAAAAATAATCTAGTGAATTTTTGGGCGCATCTGGCATGTTTAATGCTATTTTTTTGATACTCTTTCCAAACTATCGGTAAGAAAACAAATCATCCCTTTGAAAAGGAATGCAAAACTGAAAGGTTACAGTTAATTTTATTTTGACTCAGACGGATTCTGTACTTTCTCTGCACTAGTGGTAGTAGAAAACCACCGTTTTGAAATTGGAACATGATATTTGTTTTCCTTCATTATTAACACTGGAATAATACTTCAAAGGTCACAGTGCAAACAGACTAGTGAGCCCTGTATATATAATTTGCTGGAATTCAGAGAAAGAGAAGGAAATTACTCCCTTGTAATCCCCCCATACCAACAGTATCAGCACACACCTTGGCAGGAACAGAGATCAGGAAGCATGTAGAACAGCATAGAGTTGAATCCTGCATGAAACTGCCAGCAGCTTTTCTCTAGCATGGTCCCAGAATGCATTCTCATGGGTTAGTATTTAACAATCTGAGCTCGGGGTTTGAGTTGATAGCAAAACTGGAGAAGCTTTCTGTGTTTTCACATCCAGATGAAGATAGTGGTTTCCTCAGCACTCATAGACAAAGTATCTGTCTGCATAATTCCTGGTTTTCATTTTGTTTCTTTCAGAACATCAAGCTCCAGCTCCCAAATAACATCATGACATGGAACACTTATGTGAACAGAAAAATGACCAATTACTTTTACTTACAAGCTGAACTATTGGACTCAGGTTTGTCTTTCTCTTCCAAAAAATATGTATAGTGACTTAATTCTGACCAGATATATGGATTATTTAATAACTTTGAGGAGAAGATCAGAGCAAATTCATGCCTTTTAAACTGAATTTCATTTCATCTTTATATTTTGTTTTGAATTTTTAAATGGTTAGGCCATCAATCTAAATCAGTAATAAATCTTCATTAAATTCAGTAAATAAATCTTCCTTTAATTATTGTGAACTACTCCAAGTTATTACCACTTGTAAATGCCTGCTGGTTTAACTGTTTGGTTTGGATTATCAGAAGAATCCAAGAGCTGCTTGTCCAGCTTCAGAAAAGCTTCCAAGATTTTCTGAAGTCCCCAGTCCTTTGTGTTTCTTGGATATGGTAATCTTTATTAATTTATTAAGGATAACACCAAGTTTGGCTTGTTTTGCTTTTTCTGTTGTTTGGGGTTATTTTTTAGGAATTTTTAAAATAATTGACATGCATTAGCTCTCCCAGAAAGATGGTGCATTGTACTCTTTCTTATGTTTTTCATATTAGGTACACTAAACTGAGCTTCTTAAGAAATAGAAAAAATACTGTTCTGCAAGCGTAATAAATTGTGCTAATCTTAGAGTTTTTTTCATATCAGCTTGCATTCATATTTGTGAAAATATCTTTCCAGAATTTACTTTGAATGGAATTCATCCTTTATACATTAAGGTATTTATTCTCATACTGAAGAAATAAAATGACCTATTAGTTACAGGAGCATCTCTGGCAGTGTTCTTTGACTATTTAATATATCTGCAATGTGCAGGGAACCTATTTCCAAAGCATAGTGGTGTTTTTGTTTGTTCAGATGGTTTTCTTTCCCTTTTCTCCATTTAATCTCAACACAACAAAGGAAAAAAAGAAATGAACTCAGAAGTGTATGAGGGCATTTTATTTACAGCATTATATAGTAACAATAAAATAGGAAGGACAAAGTCCTTATAGGAAAAACAAAGCTCAGATCCATAATGAGACTAGACACCTAGAACAACCAGACTTCAGTTCTTTCAGTTAAAAAATGAAATTCAGCTGCTTCTTGTTTTCGTGACTTCATCAACTACCTTGAGAATTTTAGGTACTTCACTCAGAAAGGCCTGTAATTTTTCTTCTCCAGGGGTGCAACTCAACAGGCATGCTTGATCCACTTAGGATTTATTTCACCTACCCATAGGCTTTATAATTTAGATGTTAGTGGCTGTGATATTCACCTTCAGCTCCATTTACAGCTAGTAAAACACTTGCAGGATGTAGTACATCAGCCTTATTGTTTGCCTTACTGTCCACAGAGCCCTGTAAACTCCCAATTCTCTCCATTGACTGTAAAGGAATCTTTGACAATTTATTTGGATTTCCTATCTACTGTTCATATTAAGCCAGCTGAATTCTAGCCATTCAGCCTCATTGTAAAATATTGCGTTAGCTTCTTTCTCTATAAAATTCACCAGAAAGGAGAAGGCAGAGGAGCCTACAGCCTATAAAGAACAGGATAGACATTAATGCGTTGATCCAGGAACAAATTCCTTGATCTGAGGGGATTCAGATTCATCTCTTCCACTAATCAAGATAAGGACCTCTTTACAATACAGAAGTGGGGGAGAGGTTTACCTATCACACCATTTGCTGAAACAGGGCCAGAAAGGGATATGGTACCTTTTCATTTCCCAAATTCTCTTTAACATTAACTGTATAAGCAGCAAGGGAAGTCAAGACTAAAATTCAGAACTCCCACTCTTAAATGAGTGCATCAATGACTATGTTGCTGGTTGATGCTCCTTTACCTCTCCTGCCTTGATTTCATGAACCTTGCATTCCTTCTTCTAAAAGCCTAAGCCTGAAAATAAAGGTAGACAGGAGACTCATATGGTGTTACAAGGATGAGGGGCATTGTACCAAGGGTCAACATATGCTGGTTTTGTGGTAGAGCTCTACTGGGAACATGTAGAGCCCTATGTCTTTTCAACATACAGAGAAGGAAAACAAATGCACTGAAGAGATCTGAGCCATGTGCCTAAGCTCCACAGGGGTGGTAGGAGGTCAGGGTCATGTCTTTTTTCAGCATCTCCTAATTATAATCTCATTTAGCTTGAATTGTGAGATGATTTTTAAATGCCTTCCTCTTCTCATAATTATAGCAAGAACTTAAGTGTCTAAGTTTGGTTTTAGAGCTTCAGCTTGCGGATCGAATAGCTACAGCTGTATGCCACTTGCAGGCTTCCACATCTTTCCCTGGATTTGTCTCTGTTATCTTATTAATAGTTTTGTCAGCATCATGAAATAGCCCATATGAACAGGTAAAATTTAATTTATCCCAAGCTTATAGTGACAAAAGCAGTTAGCAAAGAAATGCCAGAGAACTCAAAGTTATCAAAAAATGGTGGAAAATTCAGCAGGTTGAAGTATTTTTCCATGTAACCAATAAGAAATAAATACAAAGGGAAAGAGCTGGAGTAACCATTACCTTTAAAGAAAAGTTCTAAACCAAATTCAAAATCATATATCACAAGACAGAGGCATGATTGTCTGAATCAGTCTGCCTTCTCACCCAGTGAGTTTAGGTTGAATGCAGCTGTGAAATCATAGTACTGAAGGCAGGACTCTATACTCCGAAGCACACTCTGTAAACAGGGCAACACATCACAGCAGCTTTAGTATAAAGTATAAAACACACATCAGGAAATGACAGTAAAATTATCAAATGTAAATTCTGTTCAACAAGCAGACTAATCTCATTTATGTTCACCTTTGGCACCATTTTACAAGGCACTTCAAAGACTGCTCTCCTAACTGGGGTAGTCAAATACCAGTTGTTTGATAATATTGGCTGTGGTTGAAAAGCAATAAATGGAGGATTGGGGGATCTGGTTGCAAGAACTTTCTTGGTATCTTCTTGAACCGTATTCATGCTGAATACTATTTGTAACACAGCAGAAAGCAGAAAATGCAACTAACCTCTTGAAGATTTACAAGGGTTGTTGGAGATGCACAAGACTCATACTTACCTGCTACACAGGTTCAAGTGCCACTTCTCAAAATTACCGAGGACTTTGATATAGCCACTTAGAGCTATTCGTTACTCTCCCCAGACCTGTTGTCTAGTAGCACACCTGGACCGCTTTTCTTCACTGAATGCCACAGAGAACTTCCATACAAACAGAGATCTGATATTTGCTGCCTTGAGAATACTTGCAGCTATGCAAAGGCTCCCTCATTGTACAGGAAACTATGAATCCTGTGTCTGAGCTTTCAAATGCAGCTGTGCTGGACCAGTAGACATTGCCATGACTTGCCCAAACTTCTCATAAGGAGTTATTAATGCTTTTCTATGATCTTGATGTCTACTGCAGATAATGCACAGAAAGTTTTATTCTCAGCAGTTCTTTTCTTCATATAAGGCTGTCAGTCTGCACAACTGATTGCCTCCTTTTACCCAGACTGGTGTCTATACCAGCTGAAAGAAACAACTAAACCCTATGTAATAGACAGAACTGACCCTAAAAGTGTCTTGAAGCTCATAATGCCAAAAGCCAGCTTGATCCCCAGAAAAAAATCTAGTTTAGAACTGCTGCCAGGTTTATAGGCTTGAGATCACATAAGCTCATGTGAAAGCCCATCATTTCTGTGATGTGCTTGTAGCCTTCCTATGTAAGCTAAGGGGTAACAGAAAAGGACTCTCTGAAACAACACAATTGCTCTGTGTAGAAATCACACTAGGGCAACTGCAAAAGGATAAAGGCAGCTGAGACTTGGGACAAAGGTAAGTAAAAGAGTCCAAGGAAAAGGATTGATACTGATCTCAGAGCGGAGCTGAAAATTAAGAGGAAACTCTCAGGACCTGCAACAAGAAGCAGTGTATGGAAATGAAGCATGACAGAAAGAGAAGGAAAAAAGAGACAGCATGTAAGAAAGCATGCAAATGGGAAGAACCTAAAGACAGAAGATGAGATCATTGAACTAGAAAGCAAGAATAAGGCAAAAGATTGAAAAATAACAAACTGAAGATATGAAAATTGAAACAAATGGCAAATGAGAATCAGGTGGCACTTTTCATGACGTTTTTATACCTAATGATGTTTTTTTGCCTTAGCTCAAAAGTAGAAGAAAGGAAGTGATATTTCGCTTGCCTTTCTCACAGGGCTGTAACTGGACAATATGCCTCTAAAGGACTACTTGTTCATGTTTCCATTCAAAGTGCTTGAATCACCCTCCATCTCCTAGACCAAAATGAACTTATGAAAATCCCACAAGCATTTTATTGATGTATCAAAATATTAAGTGCAAACCACCAGGAAGTCAAAAGGAGATGTTTCTGTCCCATGATTTCTAAATAAACCTATAAAAGTTGAGAATTGTATTCTTATTTAAATCCATTAGGATCAAAATCACTCTTTTAGGAAATGCCACTCAGAAAATATGACATTTTTGATGTACTGTTACATGAAAAAAGGAATAAGGATGATAGATAAATTATGTATCTTCTACTACTCTCATTAAAAGAGATACATTTGGGAACATGTTATTGAGTTTATTCCTTCATCAACTGCAGCAAATCTGGGTGGACTTAAGCCTTAGGGTCACAGCTAAAATCCCAGCAATGTACAGATGCAGCTGTTTGCTGTCAGTCATCAGTAATATTTTACCTTCTCTTTGAAGCTAATCTATCCATCAAATTGTACACACCTCAAGAGACCTTTTTTAATATTTACTTTTTGAAAAGGAAACAAAACATTCTTTTGGCAGAAAGTTTAACTACTGGAGGCTTTTCGTTTTCTACTGATCACGTGTTTTTGGAGTAGTGCAGGGGAAAGAGAAATAACAGCCTTTGCTGATCTTCTTAAACACTGCAACAACAAAATCCAAGTAATTTCTGTATTAGTGGGCCTCTCCCAAATCCTTTAAAATATTCAATAGGAAACTCTTTGAAAACATTAAATTTTCTTTGCCCAAACATGAAGAGTAAGGTAGACTGAACCGAGCTGGCAAACAGTACCTGCCTCTTGGCAAAAAGTGGTCTCTGACTTGAAGGTGGGGACAAACAGCAATCAGCAAACACTTCCCCTGAGCTTTGAACATATTTTATTTAATTTTTTAAAGTATTGAGTACTTTGGTCTGGTTATTGTAGGCTTCGCTATAACCCAGTGGTGGCACACAAAGAACATACACATACACACTCTGGTATTTTTCTGGTTTGTAAGTTAGTAGCAGGGATTTCCTGAGAAAGCCTGGTCCCACATGTTTTCTGGTGCAGGGCTGTTTGGCACTATGGGGCATCTCTGACTAATTATGCTTGCATTCACTTTCAACATCTGAGTTTGTATATTTTCTAGGAAATACAGCATATCTGTTAATACAAAATTTGGTGATGACTTTACCTCTTAAGGACTTTCTTGTTTTAGCTCATTTTTAAATGAAAGTTGCAGATTAGCCACAGAACAATGATACTGAAACCATAAGTGAAGACAAGACAAGGAAAATGAGTAAATCAAAATACACTTCTGAGTGTCTACTGAGTAACATCAAATGAGAAAAAGGTACACTTTGCTGTTTTCCTTTTCGTAATTTATTTTCAATTTCAGTTTTGAGCTACAAAGATGGAAGTGATTTGCTTATGGTTCAATTAGGATTAATAGGCTTTGACTCATTCAATGCAAAAAGAAAATTTTACTTTAGGAATGGCATAGGAATTTAAGCTGCTATAGTTTAACTTATATGAGACACTAATGGAAACATGAATTTTAGCTATGAGGTCATAGCTTCCCAAAGGAGCTCTTTAATAGACCTTCATGAGCAGCCTACTGTGCAGAGTCAAAGAGTTTTTGACATGGTTTTTATTCTGAAATATATTTTACAAGAGGAAAGACAAATGAGTTAAATGAAGGATGTATCAACCTACGCTCTCAGATAAAGCTAAGTTAGCTAAAGCTATACAGAAAAATTAATATATTAGATATGTGAACAAGGCATCTGTGTCATTTCAAGACAGTGTAGTTTACATCTCTTTCTATATTTCTTCCCAACATTAGTATTTCTAAAGCAGCCCAAACAGCTGAGCTATCTTATAAGTAATAAATGGTTTGCACTGGAGGAGAGAAGGCATAGTGTTGAGGATACCACTAGAAGCATGGGAAAATACAAAATAAAATCCTTAGTTAATTTATAAAATAGAATTCACCATAAGAGATGCTTTTACAATCCATTGTAATATTTGTAAGAAGCTCACTCACGGTTCACAAATCATTTATAAGTCATGGGCCACATTAATAGTAGGAATCCTATGCTTACTCAGTGTGTGTAAGTGTGAGCACTGAAACTGAAAATAACTGCTGTTGTATACATTTTGTATGTTCTGGGTTTCCAGCGTATTTAGTATTCAACTACAAGCGGATAAAGTTATAAAAAGGAAAATAATGAAAGATGGATTTCCTTTTACCTAAACAAAGTTTGATCTCATTAGTGAAGTGAAAATTTATGAAAATATTATTCAAGTTGCCACAATTTGCAAAATATGTGCTTTCTGGAAGAACATGTCCACACATGTAAATGGGCAGTGCAAGGCCCCACACTAGTATTTCTCTGACTTTCTGAGAAAAATACTTGTGTGAGTCATCAAGTAGTGAGAAAGATCCTAAAATTCAAAACTAATGATCACTCCTTTTTCTCTACTGCAAAAGATGTCCTATGTGACTTAATAGCACTTCTGGAATTAGATAATCATATCAAGTGACCAGATATGTCAAGCACTATATTTCATAGCAGCCACAGACATCAATCAAGACTACACAGGCTGAAAACAGAAGAAAACTTTGATCTGACAGTAGCTGTTTGCTTTAGGTTGCAGTTGCCATTACAAACTCCTGACGCAGATCGGCTTCCTCTGAACTGGAAGTTGAATGAGTAAGAGTAAATGTTGCAGATGCAGCAGTCATGCACGTTGGGAGCCTTGTGATTAGCCCGAGCTGCTTTCCTAACCTAAACTTAATTCCGTCACAAAAATGGCTTGCCCTTTGTTCCTGAGAGGCAGGTAACCTCATTGAAACATTCAGTCTGCTGCTGCCTTTCAGGGACACACTCTCCAAGACACCCAGTTCAGGCTTAGAAAATCTCTGGAGTCTGTTTTGTGCTCAGACTGAAGATGTTGTCACATTTTCTATTTAAAGCACAGGGTTGGGTGACAGCAAACAAAGGTTCTGTTCCTGGTTTGCTTTTGACATCCTGCATGCCTTTCTGCAAAGCCACTTGGTCTTTCTGCACTTCAGTTCAACCATCTATAAAGTCAGAATCACACTTATCTACCCCAGCACTCCACTTACGCACCTCACTGTGTGGGTCCAAATTCTAACATAGGCTATCATCCAAAGGTTTTTATTGTGGAAATTGCTGTACATATACACCAAATAATTTCCTATTCCTGTTGCCCATTTCTAAGCCTATTACTGGACAGAAGTGTCCAGAAGTGTAACTTGGGCAAATGTACCATTGCTGCAAATGATGTTTCTTACTTAGTTTTGAAAGAGAAAAATGGATTTGTCAAGTAACCTGAGATTCTCCTGGGAGGTTTCAAGTACAAAACATTTTCTTAGCTTTTGTATGAGTGTTCTTTGCTCACTGTTTCCAACACTGCCTTTTATTCTTAAATCGCACTAAACAGTTAATGAGAAACTGAGAATTTAAAATTCTTGGGAAAAAAAATGCATGCCTATTTGTGGCAGTAGTTTAAACAAATTGGTTGAATTTTATGGCACAAGGTAGGCATCTGGCTTAATTTTAGTATGCCTGCTGATCTTTGGCAACAACATCTGCTGCACACAAGGTTAGCTAAAACATTTTCATAACAAGTTATGGTTGCTGCAGGCTAAAGAAACAATCAACCATCAGCCTGGTTCTTCACCTGTCAATGTTGAACACTTGCTTTAGCTATCTCAATTTACTCCTGCATATGACACAGCAGGCACAAATATAATAAATAACAAAATATTCCCCCCATGCATCTTCTAAAAAGTCAATATTTTTGAACTCTTGGAAATACTAAAGAGATTTTACCCTGACATTGGTAATGAGGGATGTATCTTCCCCACAATTTTTCATTACATTTTACTAGCACTGTATCATGTTCATGTATAAAAAAGTTACTGTAAATGATAAAATCTTATTTTACTGGCACTGTCTTATAGTCAGTAAGCTCATACAATAATATGCTAATGCACAAAAAGAACTTTATTATCATAACATAATATTATTAATACAGAAGAATGGGTGATCACTAAGTGATCTAGTGTCTCAGTGGTTCTGTATCTTTAAAATTTAGAAGATGCTCTGCTACATTTACAGGCCAAAACCAGAAGTGTGTGACAGATGAATATAAAATTACACACTCTGAGAGTAAAAAAAAAAAAAAAAAATTGTTTTTTATAGTGCTAGACAAAATAAATTCCAATATATTTTCTTTTTCATTAAAAGGTAGATCTCCCAAAGGTTTTTTGGGGGAAGATATACCTTGGAGTTTTACTGTGCTCTTTCCCTGGGTAGGCACTATTAGTCCTTTTAGAGACAGGACTCTTGTCAACATAGGCTTTGTTCAAGTACTATGACAATTTTTACATTTTTGCTTTGTCACAGTTCTGTCAGTGTCAATGTGATTATACAAATATTAATCTTTGAAGCAAGTTCATGATGAGCTAGAGAATTGCTTCCTTCCTCCATCTGTTGCAATATCCACGGCCTACCAGACTCCACAAGGTCAGGAACACTTGTCTGAGGACACAAATGACCAAACAGCACTGTGGTATCTATGATGCATTAGATAGAAAAGGATTGTGTATGGCCCATTTACATAATTAAATAAACACAATTATTATTATCACATATTAAAACTTATTTTTAAACTGCTATTGACATTCAGATCATTACTTAACTGCTTCTGTACCCAAGATCTGCATTTGTGGACTCTTGATTGGATTCCTTGGTATAAAAAAGACAATGATATGTGGAAGCAATTTCAGCTAAGGGCCAAGATAGTCAAGAGTCTGGAAAACAAGACATGTAAAAAGGCTGAGGGAACTCTTTTTATTCAGCATTAACAAGAGAAAAGTAAGGCAACATGTCATTGTTGCCTCTAGCCACTGAAAGGTTGGGTACAGAGACATGCACCAGAATAGAATGAAAGGCAACAAACAGAAGGACTGAGGGAAATTCCAAATAGATGTAAGCAAAAATGTACTCTGGCAGCTATGGAAGAAGAGAGAGTCTGTGGAGTTTCCATGCTTGCAGGCTATCAAAACCCACCTCCACAATGCCCTGAGCAGTCTGCTGCTTGATCGTGCTTTGAGCAGGGGATTGCACCTGATGGTCTCCAGTGGTCTTTTCCAACACGAATTACTCTGTTGTGTTATACTGTCCCTGGTCATTCACCCACAAAATGGGAGCTTAGCATTGAAACTCCTGGCCTTCTTACAAGATTTACAAGGTCTTACACTGATTAATTTGCATGTAAGTACAAGAATCATGCACCCATCAATCTTACTCAGTTCAATAAAGAAAGTTGTACTGGATTGTATGTAAAAGATCAAGTAATCACTTCCAAGTAGTGTCAGTGAGAAAAAAAAAACAAACAAAGAATAAATAATTCAACTGAATTTATAGCAATTTGAGGGTTTGTGTTTAAAGAAGGACCTGTGTTAGTTATTACTATTACATTTTACATTACCTAGCATACAGGCTAGGTTTAAGTGATTCACCAGAAGACTATTAGGATCATAACTGTCTATATAATACCCATACATGTATTTTTTAATAGTATAGAAATGAATTTTTAGAAGAATTTTTAATGAGGTACTTACCTTTATAATTTGATATAGCAATTATAATCCTTACTGGTAGGAGGTAGCTTTCTTTTGAAGCCATTCCCTCTTCCTTCCACTTGAAGAGTTGAGGGAAGGGGATTTCTTTTCAAATAATATTTACTAATTCTTTTGGTCTACACTTCATTTATCAAGGGCATCATAAACCCTGTATTTAGCGGTGGTGGTTTTGTTCTTTTGTACTAGCATTTGTCTTTGGGAAACTTAGACTTTCACCCCACTATAGACTACATCAGAAAATGAAAGACTGCATGGTTTTATTTCCCAGCTTCATTACACTTAATAATAAACTTTCATTTAGGAACAGGGGGATATCCAGTGTGAAGTGTCAAGTTCTTACACTGAGAATGGTTATGCCATTTCATGAGAAAACTAAAATTAAGTATGACATACATCAAAATGCCTATAAGTCAAATATTATGCATGTGGTACAATACAAATATGCTTGATGGGCGAGCTTGCATATTGAAATGAAAAAACACCCACCTTACATTCCTTAACAAATGTTAATTAAGATGACATCTATAAGCTTATAAGGAATATGCAGTCAGCAGACATTGTACAGAAAGAACACTAAAGAAAAGAAGTCACCCTAAATAAGTTATCTTAATATTATCAGTTTGTGTCTTCTGTTTTGCATCCATATTGATTTTATAGGTTTGCAGTTATTTATTTTGAGGTTAATCTTGTGATTTGTGGTTACAAATAGATTTTATTTTTTTTTGCTTCAGAGTCAGTCCTGTGATGGAGGAGGCCATTCCTTATCCTACCATGTGAGTAGAAAAGTGTGTGAGCATGTTTCTCTCACCTCTTTCTTTAGTTTCACTGAATTTACAGTTCAAAATAGTTTACAGAGACATTTTAGGCAATGTTGCAGTTTCATGTGACTTCACTATGGCTATTTCATACAGTTTTTGATTTCACATATTATTAAATCCCTTTTAGTATAATCCTCTTCAAAAGAATTATTATTCAATCAGGTTAAACGCCATTTTTTTTTGCTAGTGCAATAGTTATGATCAGCAAGAGCAAAATCTGGTTATATTTCAGTTTTCACACTACCTCAAATTACACAGGAAGTTCCTGAGATAGCATTGCCTGTCCAGAGAAAACTAGAACATCCAGTTGGTGAGCCATATTTCAATTTTTTAGGAATTAAAAATGTCTTTTAAACGAAAGACATCATATTCATGAGAGAATGTACCAAATCTAGAGCTACTAAATAAAGACGTGCAATAAAGATGAGGAAGAAGATTCGGAAAGAAAGGCCTCAATTTGCACTTAGAAGCCAAAGCTTGATCCACATTTAGATGCTGCCTGGAAAGGAAATTGTTTTCCAGTGATAATTCAGCTCCCTTCCTTAAGAGGCCCCAATGGGACAAACAATCCCTTTTCTATCACTATACCTTACTCTATTTCAGCCTAATCCACACTCCATTCCATTCTGTCTTACAAAATATGTCAAGGTAGTAGCACAGGTATAGAAGCAATCCACAGCTAAAAGACATTTCAGCAAAAATTAAGGTATTTTATGAAGAGGAGTTTATGCTTTATTTATGACTCCAGCCTAAATTGTGTTATCTGGAGACCAGCACTTAAAGATATCTAAATTGTTGGTTTGTCCACTGCCACCCATGTTATGTATCTGAGGGAATAAACTTTGGTTCCCTTAAGGCAAAGGGGTTGAATATCCTTCCTGTGGAAATGTGGGGTTAGATAGAGAGAGGGATGAAAAGGGCATTACACTGCAGAGGCTTGGATGCCACATGCTCTCAGCCCAGAGCTCTAGAACCAGGCACTGCATCACAGACCCACAGTGCTGAGAAAATACGGAGGTGTATCTCACAGTCACAGAGCAACTCCTGGTCGTTCCAGTCCCTGCAGTGTTCAAGGACATTATCAAATGTCAGGGGTTGCCACTTTCACAAGCTAGGTGGACTCAACTAATTGACAAATGTGATCTACAATGCCAGTACTTGCAGGTTTCCTTTCTTCCCACCCCAAAGCACTGAATGAGGCATGAGCAAACATTTGAAGTCTAATGTTGAATCTTTTTCCTGTTCATCAAAGCCCTGCACTTCCCACTCCCAAATGGGTGAATTAAAAATGTTTTGATTATCTATACAATGATTCAAAACCCAACCACACACAGTACATATAAAACAAATTGCACAAGTGGAACATCATTGTAACTGTTGCTAAAACAATTTTCATTTCTGAAGCACATTTAAGAAGGAGGAAAAATGTTGTGAGAAGTAGGCACATAAAAGAGAATGATTTTTTTGAATTAAGAAGTCATGTTGGGGCAGATCACTGATGTGGAGACTTCAGGAGTCTCTGCTGTGTAACCAGGGGATTTCCCAGCAGAATGTCTCAGCTCAAGGTGAGCACAAGGTGCTGGGGTATGAAAGAACAAAATAGTTCTTTCATGCTTTTGATTTGAGGATTTTCATAATCCTCAGTGAAAAAGGTTTGCACACCACATGCCTCTGAGGATAAAAAGTATTGCCCATTAAAGGAAAAGGAAAAAGAAAACGAAGCTTCTGTGGCCTGATTAAATCTGGTTAGCAGTTTTGTGGCTGAAAGCAAGCTCAAAGAGCTCATCCAGGTTTTCACATCTGGGCAGATGTGGGCAGATAATAGAAGCACTTGGGACACTCAGAGTTAAAACAATAGGACTGAGAGAAGATGGGGGACATGAAAAGATGGTAGCGAATGGTAGTTGAGAGCCAGGGAAAGCAAGGATATGACACAGCGTTTCTGCAGGTAGAACACAAGATGTCTGTAAAAGAACTCAGGAATATAAGTGTTCCAGAGGATGACAGCATGTCTTAGAGGTGTGTGTGGGGGGGTAGGATGAAATGTGGCAACAGGAGTTTCTGTGAGAAGTTGTCAGGCAGTACTAGGGCAGGCGTTGGTGTAGGGGTGAGTGTGAGTGTCAGGAGCGGAGACTGAAGGAGGGAGGATTATGCGCAGATGTGGTTCACACCGTCAGAGACAAAACATTAGGGAAACAAAGGAAAGCAACAGAAAGCAAGCAGAATAGGACTTTGAGGTTAGAGGGTGGAAAACTATGCTCCACAAAAGGGCTGAATGAGAAAGATACTAGCACAAGAGAAAAGAACTGAAAGACAGGTCACAAATCAAAGGAAGAAGCAGCAAACAAAGGTATTCCTGTGGAGGAGAAAAGCAGTGTTGGAATGAGAATAGATTTAAGAAAATATAAACAAGAATGAAAATATTATGCACCCACAGGAATCTTCAGAAATTGTTCCCCATGTGTTTATGTAGCTATGCAGGATTCTGAAAATGTGGGTCTCAATCTACAAAGAAAATATCGTATAATATTTGGGTCACAAGCCATTTGCCTTTATTCCATTCATCTTTTGTGTTTGCATTGTACGAATACAGTATGAAACACAAAACTCATCCTCCACTCACAGTACTTGCAATAAAATATCTGTAGCTATTATACGATGAATTTCATGAGGCAATGTTGTTTTCCTCTTGGAACTATGTACAATTTGAGTATCTATTTAAGGCAGACAATGGGCTCAGAATGTAGATTTCATAAGGGTGCCTTGGGTGAAAGGGATGACATTATCAGGAAATTTTAAATTCTTTCGTCATTATCAGAAGACATCATTCTCAGCGACATCTCTGTGATTAAGCGAGTGATTTTATTTGTACAGATTATGCCATGACAGGCAATTTCAGCAGATACAAGGCATCTACTAGCACCCTTTAGGCTCTTCTTTGCTGTATTTCTAGCCTGGAGTGCCATAACCTGCAGGTTCCTCCTCGCAGCATCACTGGCAGCACAATAACACACTCCCTCAGTCACCCCTGAGAAACTGCTGTTAGACACAGAGCACTGTTAAGGTCAGACCTTCCCAGGATTCCAGCTGCCTGCTCCTTGTCCCTGCTTACCTAAGCCCCAGTGGGCTGTGAGGACACCTGTTTCCAGCAGCAGCTTAGAAAATACCTGATTAATAGTGTGAGTTTCATAATTGCACTGCTCCTGCCATCTGTTGGAAACATGAATAGGCCTCATTTCTTCCTGGTTTAGTTTTGTTGTGGTTTTTCTTTGTTTGTTGGCTTGTTTTTTTTTTTTTTAGGGGGATATTCAGTTTCTCTCTGCAAAGTGGGGCTCATTTTTCTCTGTTTCAGAGCAGAGGACATTAAAAGCTTGTGTGCAGCCTGTGATAGGTGAGGAAGACTAGGCTTCAAAATCATCTTTCTCTTTATGGCACATAAGGAATGTGATCTGCTCATTCAATCCACAGGAGTCTACAGCTTTCAATTACTCTCTTCTCCTCATTTCAAAGATGGCTCCTCTGCATCCTGTTTCCCAGTCCATTGTCATTTCAAACTCAACAGAATGAAGGTTTGCACAAAATATGGAAGCACACTTATGGCAGTCTTCGGTATAATAACTGGAGGATAGTTCATATAATTCTATCTAATCTTTAAGAGAAAAAGAGCAACAAACAGTTTGCTGCCATATCTGGCACTCTGGAAATCTGTCTCAGGACTGCCATCAAGCCAGACTAAATTCTCCGGTACATGGCAGCCACCCAGCTGGACCTTCGTACCCAGAGGCAGAGGAGCTGCCCACAGCACAGAGTTAGCTGTACAAGTACATGAAATCCTGGCAGGAGAACCAGGAAATCTTCTGTATCAGCCATAAGAGGGGACGGAGTCTGACCCAGAGGAAATCCTTCTCTCAGACTTGTCCCATGTGGCAAAGCCTTGATTTAGCAAAATACAGAAATAAATGCCCAACTGTTAAGACTAGTGGATAACATAAAAAGAATTCATGGTACTACACAAAGTATATTACATATGCAGGGGGACTACATGGCATCACATGCAACACTGCAGTACAATACCTTTCAAATTTTTAATATTTTTAAATTGCATGTTTTATCTCAAATGAAAAAGGGTTGTGGTTTGTTTGGCTTTTAATTTTATCAGAGTTAGACAAATTACCTTTAGTCCCCCAAATATGATCAGCAGTTTTAAAATCTAGCTGATCCTAATCCTCTTCCATAACTCTGCTTTGCCTTGGATATCATCCCTGACCTCTGTGTCACAGCACTTTAAAGACGTACAGCTGCTGAGCTCAGTACAGTGCAGACTGAATGCCTGTCAGCTGTTTTTTTCAGCTGAAGGGTAAGTTACATCTCCCATAGTGGCTTAGTGACTAAGTCAAAAAATACAGCAAATAATAATGTTTTACATTTTCAGGTCTTTCAGGTCTGGGAAGAGTGTTCCATGGTTAGATCAAGGTTGGAGATGCTGTAGGAAACATACCATAAATAGCTGGATCTGCATTCAGCCTCATGGGAAGAGGGGGAGAAGGAGGTGGGATGAATGGACACAAAACCGAAACAAGAGCAAAACCACATTATCTCGCTTGTGCTTTTTGTCAAATTTAATTTCTCTTTCTTTACATACAACTCTTTTCTCTGAATCCCATCTTTAGCATGTATTTTTCAGCTCTCTTGTGCAAAAGCAAAAACAAAGTTGTTTTTAACATACATTCTAGCAGCTGAACAGCCATTAAAAATGATGAGGCTTATGAGGCAAGGCTAACTGTTACAGAAAAGTTCATGAACTGTAAGCAGCTTCATTTCCACAGGGAGTTATGATAGAGGTCGGTTTCATATGAAACCTCCTATCGCACCAAATCAAGTCAAGCTAGAGCTCTTTGATGCCTTATCATATATTATGAGCAAAGGGGAGATAAAAAGGACAGCAACAGTGAAAGCAGAGATGAAGAAAACTGAGAGAGAGCTACTAAAATTGAACATTTCCTGCAGCTCGTCACTTGTCACAAGTCAAGTGTCAGTTCTGTTTACATATTTCATTTTCAGGCCCATCTGTGTCTGAACTCAATAGTCAAACTGAAGGTGCAGCACACTTGAAGGACTGCAGGACCAGGGGAAAAAAAGAGCAGCAAACCAAGCAATTCATAGGAAATATTCAGCTCCCTCTGGAGTGGGACAGCTAGCTATTCTCAGGCTACTGGGCCTTGCATGATACTAGCAATGGCTATCTACCTTTGGGGTTGTCTGCTATGCATGGATTGTTACAAGCAGGTTCTACAAACAGCGCAAGCTGGCAGGTAAACGTAACTGATTATGGCTGATAATAGTCACAAGAGGAGCAAGCTCTCCCCCCCACATAAAGGAATGATTTTGCAAGCAAAGTTATATGGGAATGCCAGAATGAACCAGCATTCCCATTCTGACATGCTGGAGAAAGTAACACAATTTCCTTGTGAAACATCCTGGATCCTCAAGTGGATGCTGCTAAATTCATTTGTGGGTTTCATAAACTAAATTACAAACACAAACTTTAACTAGAAATGTAATTCATTTTCTCTTTGTAAACGGTAATCTCTGAAATTTTAACTGTGTCTTTAACACAGGCTAAAAGATCACACAAGCCAAATGATCACTGTGGTTTAACCCAGCAGGCAGCTAAGCACCATGCAGATTATTGCTTGCTTCCCCACAGTAGGATGGAGGAGAGAATCAGAAAACAGGTAAAACTTGTGTGTTGTGATAAAGACAGTTTAGCAAGACAGAAGGGGGGGGGGGGGGGGGAAGAACATGCATAACAAGTGATGCCCTATGCAACAGCTCACCATCTGCTATCCAGTGCCAACCCCCCAGTTTTATCATTCATCATGGCATCATATGGTATGAAATATCCATTTGGCCAGCTGGGGACAGCTGTCCTGCCTTTACCCCCTCACAGCTTCTTGTGCACCACAGCTTCCTTGCTGGCAGGGCAGTATGAGAAGCCGAACATGTTGGCTGTGTTTCTTAAGCTTGTGGGTTTTTTCTCAAAGTACTAGACCATGGTGGCTGTTCCCTTCAAGCCTGAGGGAAATGCTTCTATGCAGAAGTGTTAGGGTGGAGGGGAAGGAAAAAGGTTTAAACAACTTCGCTTTATAGATGATTCTTACAATAGCAGAGTTTGATTAGCACATTCAACTGAATAAAGCTAGAGCAAAAACATCAGACAGGTGTTCAGAAGGATCAGATGGATATCTCAGAAAAAATTTATAGTTTCATCTTTGTAGTGCTTCCAAAAAAGAGCTCATAGTTGATTTCTGATGGTGGTCTAATGTTTTCCAGACCTACAACAGTATAGGTACAAATCTTAATTCTGTGAGCAATTTCACTGTAACTCAATAGATATGGACATTTCCAGAAATGGACGCATATGCATCATTCCCACTGCACTCTGTAGTTTAACCAAGTTTTGCTACTAGAATTTTTGCAATCCAACACAGAAGCTCAAAGATGTCATCAGTGTGCCTCAGGACTACTTACTGAGTTGAAAGGAACAGTGTTCTCAGAAATTCTAACTCTCCCTTGCTTCCTTCTATTGATTTTTTATTTCTAAGAAACAATAACAAGCAAAGCAATTTTTCTTTCCAAGCACAGTACCCTGCCTCAGTTTTCAGGCAATATTTTCAGCTGGACCACTGTTTCCTGTTCTTCAGTACACCTCAGTG
The DNA here is from genome assembly GCF_028554395.1 of Pezoporus wallicus. Classification (NCBI taxonomy): domain Eukaryota; kingdom Metazoa; phylum Chordata; class Aves; order Psittaciformes; family Psittacidae; genus Pezoporus; species Pezoporus wallicus. Next base: position 1,468,439 of record NW_026636990.1, read on the forward strand.
AATATTCATAGCACTAACACAGAATTGGGGCATACGTGTTAGACTTCATCCTTCCAAATGTATACAGCAAAATGAAGAACAGCTGCTCTGCTCATGGATGGCTTTGGTTATTAGGAAAATATAATTTCTTATCTCAGTGTCTTTGCAACCTGGGTCTCTCCAATGGAAGAAAAATGTAAGAGGGCACAATTCGGTGGGCTTTAATAGAGAAAACTTTTGTGGTTCAATCACAGAAAGCAGAAAGGGAGCACTGATGATTACAAAATCACAGCAGAATAGAAGATTCTTGTCTTATCACCAGAATTCTCAAGAACTTAGAAACATTAAAGAATTTAAATTAAGGTACTCTTTCTTGCTTGCTTTCTTTTTTTTTCTTTTTATTCTTTCATTATTTTTGCTTCCCCTTCCTTCCTTCCTTCCTCTTCTTCTTTCCGTCTTTCTGTCTTTCTCTTTTTCTCTTTCTCTCTTTCCCTCTTTCCTTCTCCCTTGTTCTTTCTCTCTTCCTCCTTTTCTCTTTCCCTTTTTCTATTTCGTCATTCCTTTGCTACCTCTTTCTGTCTTTCTTGTTCTCTCTCACTTATAAAGACAATCACTGTTTACTTTCTAAAGCTCAGATTTAGCAAAAGCACAGTGAAAAAAAGCAGTATCACAAAGTGAGCAAGATTATACTCACTCTTAAAGTCAGAGCTGTCTTTAAGGATTAGGAAGAATTGGAGTACAAGTTTATTCAGAATTTTCTTAGCAAAAACGTTCCATAAATATGACATTTTATTATGTCTTTTGAAATACAATACTGTCATAAACATATATGAGGCACATAGTCTATTCCAAATTAAAAAGATTAATTGGAATATTAAAAATTAAGATTAAATTTAGGATAATGAAATGGCTTACTGCAAGTTAGTCTTTTACATAACATGTGAAGGGTTATTCCAGCCAATATATGATCACTTAGCTGACATCTATATCAGCCCAAAGCTGTGGCAAAGAAAGAAGGACTGCTTTCATATCACAGAGCAAGCCTAACGCAATAATCAGAATTTTAACTGCTGAATAAGTTAAATGCAGAATGGTGATAGGGCTACATCAAAGAAACAGTCATCACTTCAGTAAAGGATTGTAAAAAGCAAGAAGAATGCTAAAAATGACAGATTACAGCAGCAAAATGGGACTGATATCACACACTGGTGGGAAAGAGAAATGGGTAAAATGCTCAAACTCCATCTGGGGATGCCTTGTGTATACGTTCTGCTCTTCAGGATGAGAGAGCATATTTACAATGAGGCTGACAGAAAACTGCAACTTGACAATATCTGCTGACAGGTCTGAACAAGAACAGAAAAAAAAAATTGTCCATGTTAGTGAGATTATGGAGGCTAATCAAAGAAAACACTGCTTCTTGGAAAAATATTGTGTAATTCTTCTTTGTTCATGTGGGATATTCTAGCTACAGGTCATGCTAAATCCAAGCTAAATCCACCCTCACAACTTCAGAAAGATACTACAGGCACTGATAAAGCAGTTCTGCTCCAAGGCAGAACTGCTTCATTGACTTAAGGTGATTTCCTGTCAGGTTTTCACTGAAGTCTATAGAGTTGCATAAAAGACAAATAAAAGATACTGAACGTAAGACTTAGGACAAAAGGTTAACTTTAAAATACAATTTTGCTTTGATACTTCAACAGCTATTGATACCTGCAGGTAGTGGGGTGGAACTGAGCTTAGTTTGAGGTTTGTTTTTTTTTTATCCCAGAGAATACCTCCTAGAACAACGCATGGGTCCCTAAGAACAGCATGGCTGTCAGCTGCCTTTCTCACCCAGCAGTATTCAGGTCCATTGCCTAGAGTCAGCAGAAGAACCTTGATATGAACATCTGCTTCATCTTCTTCCCCTAGCAGCCACTAATGTCCATGGCCAAAGGCCATATGAGTGCTATCCCTCATCTTCCAATAAACCCCAGTTTCCCTACAAGGATGCAAATAAGATAAAGTAACTTGGCCTGGCTAACTAAGGTGCACAGATATCACATATTCCTTTCAGTTGTCAGCACAATTACCTGATATAACCCAACCTAAGGACTTTACATAAATATACATACAGAAATATCTTTGTATAGACCTGAAACTTCGAGTTAACATTGAGTTCGGTATCCCACAGCCCACTTCCCCAGCTAAGATGCACTGGGTAAGACTTCATGCATTCTGTCTCAGATCTATAGAAAGGTATGAATCACAGAATAGAATTGTAGAATAGAATCAACTAGGTTAGAAAAGACCTTTAGTATCATCAAGTCCAACTGTTCCAGACTGACAAGTCCACCACTAAATTATGTCACTGACAGCCTTGTCTACATGGTTTCTGAACACTTTCAGGGGTGGTGATTCCACTACTTCAATGGGAAGCCCATTCCAGTGCCTTGGCTTTAACCTCTGTCTTTTCTTTGTCAGATCCAAATTTCCCAAAGTTCTCTTCTGCCAGGCCCAAGAACTAACCTGCTCTCCTCAGCCAACTACTCCAGTTTCCCATTACTCCAATCTTCATTACTGTGGACATAGCTCTGCCTGCAAGAAAGATGACATTTAGCTGACACCTACCACTGGATATGTAAAGCTCTTTGTCTGCCTAAAGCTGTACTTCTGGACCTGCTCAGAATCATTCCAGCCTTGATGGTTTGGGGCAGTTCAGCAACTGATCCAAACAATAAGCTTGCTAGGATTCAGAAGCTAGCTGTTCTTGTCTTCCTTCAGGCTTCACCTAGATGGTATCTTAACATATGAGAGAGGCAGAGCTCTACATAAATCATGGTCTCGTTTCTCTGCTATTTAGCATCTGAAATGCTAGAGCCCTCACCTATAGCAATTAGGATTCGGTTTCTTTTCTGACCTAGTTTCTACATACTCTGGAATGAGCATTACATACTTATTCCTGGAGAAGTTGTCTATTATGTCTGGAAAAATGACAGCAGAGGCAGAGAAAGTGTAAGTGTGAGCATGACACTGGAAGCTTAATAACAGGAAGACTGGTGTCAAGTATCTTTTACACTGAAGAGCTTCCTGTTTCATGCTAAATAGAAAGCAGAACAAGAAACAAAGCCCACCACTATTGACCATGATGGTTTGAAAACAAAACACGATTCTTTTACATTTGCTTATTCTTTTTAAAAGATAGTCGGTGGTCATACTTCAGAAACATTATTTCAGTTGTTAATATTGAACAGGGGGAACCAGGCCCTTGCACACCAGCTGGGATGCCAAAGTCCCAGTATTTGATCTATGAGACTAGCCCATTTTCTCAGCCTTTCAGTCACAAGTAAACAGGGTGGCTTCCTGGATGGAGGTCTGCCTTTTGCAAACCCCATTCCTGAGCACCTAAGGCCATATTAATAGCTTTCAGATAGATGCACCCATGCTATCATTAGCTCTGTTAACATAGTACTGTTGAGGAATACCTTACAAACACACTACAAAGGCTGTGTGTGCACAAAACCATTTAACTTTGGCACAGCATCACACAAATCCTTTAACACTGCTCCTAGACCCTAGGCATTAAGGCCATGCTGCTTAAAAGGTCAGGAAATTGCTGCACTGCATTTCATTGTCCCCCAGGTAGACATGTCCTAACTTGCTCTGTATGTTTCATAATAAGCCAAAGAAACCACTTGGACTTTGAAAATTCCATTAAGTACTTGGCAAGAAGGTGCTGTGAAAAACTAGATACCAATTAACACTCGGTTACAGATGAAAGTTAGGTGTCTGGAAGGATTGTGAACCTCCCTTCAGTACCCATCATGCCACTTTTCTGATGGGCAATGAACATATGAACAATGTTCATATGAAATAGGACATTTCTGAAAATATAAATTTGTCAAGTTTTCAACTGTGCGTGTTTGCACACTGAAATGTCCATGTATGGTAGGATGGCATTAGCCCTAGACAGGTAGTGGCCATGTAGGGTGGTAAATACTCCAGCTGCCCCATGTAGCTGGCTGTCTACATTTTCCTGATAAATCCAGCCTTTAGATAGCAACTGAGCTAATGAATGACTTTTCAAAGCTGAACTCAGATACTCAAGAGCTAGGGGGAGGGCTGAAAGGCAGAATGATGAGTAAAACCTCAAAGGTTTGATAAGACATAGAGTTTATCTAGAAAGAACTTCCCAGTTGTTTTTTTTTTAATTACTATGTTGTTTTTGTGGTCTGTGCCAAGAGCCTTACACAATACCAACGGAATTCAGATTGCAACTGATAAATCATTCGTAATCACACAGAAGGTACTAGTGTTGTGTATACAGATGTCATTTTCTGACACACAATACAGTGGAAAAATTCAGAATGCTATTATTTGAAGTAAACTAACCTTCTCTCACTGTACCTTCCATGAAGTAAAGTTTAATCAGCACCTCTGTGGCTAGACTAACACTTGTAAGTGCAAACGAGAAGGTACATGTGCAGAACATAACAGCTGTGCAACCACTGCTTGTGGGAGAAGGCAGCACAAATTTAAGCAGCTCTGTGACAATTAAGTTTGAAAAAATTGCATGTGAAAACATCCTAGACTGAGAATTACTCTTTGGGCTAATTCTAAAGCAATTATACAAGCTAATTATTATTTTTTCTTCATATAGCTTTTTTGGGGGAAGGGGGGGCTTCGTTTTTTGCTTTATTAATTGCAAATTCTTCACGTGTTTTGGGAAAAAATAAATTACATTTTCAACAGTGATGACATCTCACACAGCTCTTTTCAAGAAAGGGTAGATGACCACTTACAGCTGAAACCCAGCTCTTTATTAACTCCAATATACCTATGCACCTATAAATGACCTCTGTACTCGTACTATTTGGAGTTTTAAGACAGGTAGTCAGTGTTAACTCAGAGCATTTTCACCCTTAGCATGACTTTAACTCACCTGCAAATCATAAATATTTTACAGTGTGAGAAGCAGGATAGCGCAACAAGTTTTTTCAGTTGTTTAAATATCCTATGCCAAGTGACTACCACTGTAAGACTATACCCATTCATACTGTAACTAGACTCTCATAATGTGTAAATATGTGCAATAAAGTCTATCACATAGCATACAGTACTGTAACATAGTTGAAAAACAACTTTTGCAGCTAAGATCCTTTGAAATACATTTTATATCAGTTGTACTCGCATTAAAGCTGAACAAAGCCTCATAATAGCTTGGAAACAGTAGGGGAACAGCTTGATAGTTTTGGCTCTGAGCTCATAAAATGCAGACTCTCAAAAGGAACTGTTCTGGCATGTTCTGACATGATGTTAATACAATTACGAACATCACAACATAGACAGATAGGAAAGTGGCAAGTTGAAAAAAATTTACTTTTTTTTTTCCCTGGAGGAATCAGGCTGGTTTATCTTTCCCTGGCTTTGCTAAAACTGTCTTTGGAAATTGGGGTAAAACAAAACCTTCTTTGATTTACCTACAAAGGAAATAAGGATCCAGAAAAACCTTGCTAACCAAAGAATAAGTCATTCTATTAGTTGTTTCAAGCCTGTCCAATTGCAGACCTTGGAGATGCTTAAGAATTACAAAGCAGAGAATAAGCACGCTTAGTGCATTTTCTTGGTTTATGCACAAACTGTCCCTCTGTGCTGTAGCAAGCACTTCTTATTTTTACAACAGCCTTATACAGTTGTGTGAAGCTAAAGTGCAGCCCTGGCACAGATCTGCCAGTTCCTATTATGGTCGTTTTCCTCTCCGACAAAGGAGGATCTGTGGCATGTGTCCCTGTGGTAGCTCTGTGATATTCAGACATCCCACTGGCAGAAAGCAGCTGCATCACTGCTGAGCATTTGGTCTGATGAGTCTGCTCAGTTTTATGCATGAATAAAATCAAATGTGGCAGGCTGAGATTAAAGTCCCTTAGTTGCCATTCCTTTCATATCAGAGGCTAAATGTTGCAGTGCTAACCAACCCTTACTCCTTTTCTCAAAAGAACCAATTTAAGACCCAAGCTGTCCTCATTCTCATCTATGCAAAAGCTTCTGTCAGCAATGAGGGTTGGATGTGGCATAATAAGAATTATGTTGGTAAGTCTCTACCTCAGCATGACGAGCGAAAGAGCTTGCCAGAGGCTGTCATTTAGTAGCACTCTTACAGACGTTATTTTATTGTATTCTTCAAATTTTGAACCACGTAGCTACTGTGCAGAAACTAAAAGAGATTTTTTTATGAGCACACAGCGTGAGCACGCAGTGGTGAACAGGGACAACTATATTTTTGTACTGGTAAATGCTATTTAAGAAAACCTTCTTTATTGTATTACGATGTAACGGTCTGCAGATAGCCCTATCTCTAACTCTCACATAGGTCTTCGTCCTCTTCCTTCTGATATATACTCTACCCAAAAACTACAGTTCTGGTGCAGTAGCTATAAATATTCTGCAGTTGGAGCTCTGCAAATCCCAGGACACAGCACAGTAAACTGATATACAGCAATTCTTTATAAGGAAATCTTGATGATATCTTTTTGGATTTAGTTTATCATGGGCATCAAGTTTAATGAATCAGTTGGGGAGGTATTGAAACTGTTAAAACTAATCAGATCAGATATTTGGTTAATAAATTTAGTTGAAATAGAAAAAATATTTTAAAAATTAGTTATATTGTTGCTTCAAGACAAACATGTAACAAGACAAGGTTCAAAAGAAAAAAATCAGAACTATTTCACTAAATCCAAGTTGACAAACAGATTACAGTAATTGGATTGAAATGCTCCCTATTTCTATTGATAATAGGTATAAGTCTAGTGAGCAATAGTCAGCCTCTATAAGAAACAGAAATATGCATACTCAGTACCTCACAGTACTAGACCAAACGTAACATATCTATGATAAGGTCTAGTTTCACTTCTTTCAATTTAGTGTGCTTTTCAGGGTAAGCTTCTAAAAATACCTAGAAAGTGGTTTATTATTTTTATTTTTTTTTTTTATGACTTTGTGGTCAATTTGTCCCTAATGGGTTTAACAAAATAATTTGTGAATTGCCACCTTAAAATTTGCAAAGCTTGTAAGCATTTAACTTAATCATGAATAATCACGAAACCTTTGAAAGACAATAGACAGATTTCCAGAATACCTTTCTGTAGCTTTAGGATTTAGCTGCTTTGTGGTTATGCAATGGAATGAATCTTCATGGCTTGCACATGCAAGGAGGTTTCCACTTCCGATGTACAGTCACAGCCTCCTCAGCCATCAGACACAGAAATACACAGCATTTTTTCATCACTCTGTCATCACTCTGTCAATTCCACAGGGGAAGTGAGGCTTAATATTCCTTTTGCACAGGAGGAAACTGTAAAAACAGGAAAGCACAAAGAGTTGCACAGGCCAACACCCTGGGGTGTGGCCTCCAGGGGAGTAGATCACACTGCCTTACGAAGTATCATGGGTACCCGGTCCGGATCTGAACACCTCATGGCACGTGTGTGGACCAGAACTGCCTGTTCCTCACATGTTCCTCCCATAGTGAGGGATCTCAGTAGCATTTAGTGGTCATATGATGCTTAAGAACTTTCCTGGATTTACCTTCATGACAGTAACACGTACAGGGTAGGTGTGTGTTGTACAAAGTACAACAGCCTGTAACAGCTCTTTATTTTTAGACTACACAGAAAGTGTATGTGTAAGTTAATAATTTGGAAAAGCAGTTCATGCTTTCTATTTCTTTTCAAATAGGTCAAGTTCAGGATGCTTTCTATGAAAGTTTCTTAGTTGTAAGTGCAATATACCTCGTCAGTTCAACACAGACATGCCTCTTACTAACAATCTCAGACTTCCTAGCAATAGAGGGTGACCTATTCTACCAGTCTATGTACACACCACCACCCCACAGAAACATAAATCAAGAAAGACAGTGGACATTCTAGGACAGGAAGAGGTGTTTTGACTGGACACTTCTTCCTGACTGAAAGGAGGTGAGCAATCTGGCAACTTCGTCTAGAGGAACAATTTCAGCCAATTCAAATAAAGGCATCCTCCAGGCTATTGTAACTTCTGCCAGGAACTGATTCATCTATGGGTAAGCTTCTGAATGTGGGGGATGGAATTGTGATGAAAAGAGGGAAGCTTTAGTGTTTTTGACAAAACAAGAGGGTGTGGTTTTTTTTACCCCCAGGTTTATTCTTCTCCCATTCCTCCTTGCAAAAGTGTACTAAGCCCTGGAATAGCTACAAATCTAACTTCTTAACAGCACTGGACAGGTGTTTTCAGACAGGGCTTTTTCTTTTTAATTCTTTTAATCAGAATCACTTTTAAATGAAAGACATTCATGAAACAGGCATAACATTAAATGTAATGCTAAACCAAGAAGAAACTCTGCTCAGAAGTTTGATAGTACTGAAAACAATTTTGAATATCTGAAAAATTTTCTTAGGTTGAACCACACTCCCACAAAATTAGCATCCTTACTTCTTACAATATTTACTGCTGGAGTCTTTCTATTGCAACTATTATTAAGAAAGCCTGTGCACAAAGCGTGCAAAATAAGACTTAACACACATTTTTATCAAATTAAGAAACATATCTCTTTCACATCTGCTTTCATCTACCAGCATAATACCCCTTCCATATAATTATACCCCTTTTCCATAGAACAGGACACATGAATTGAAAAAAAATCAGAGAGAGATTTATAAGACAAAAATGTACATAAGTTCCTAGGTGCAAAATTAAATTCTAAATTTATATACAAATTTGTCAAATCTCAAGGAAATATCTATGTGAAAATATTTGCCTAAATATGTACATGCAGGTAAATACTCTTTGTGTGACAGAGAGGTACAGCAAGGATCTAAGATTTTACAAATAAATCACAGAGTATTATTATATGGACTGTTATCTAGAAGAGAATTAAAGGGTGAACTAACATGATTAATAATTATTTTAAAGCCTTCTGTCTGTTCTAAACAATCTTGTGTTACTCCTGACTTAAAAATCTTATTATCCTCAATGCCAAGGCAACAGGATAAACAGAATAAAACCTGTAAGCAGAATACAGTACTCACATCTTTTGCCATCATAAGGGCAATGATTCATTTGAAACACAAATTAGTTTTTGACTCATGGAAAGCCAATATGCCTTGCTTTTAATATTGTAAATTACATGACCTGAAAGTAACAGTCTGATTTTGCATTTTGATAGAGCTTCTTGACCCATTGTTTATTTTAGTTGCAGCATAGTTATCTTACTATGTGTGAACTGAACTGTAATGTCTGTGAGGCAAGGACCCTTTTAGTCTTTCCAATAACTACCATAGTGGGATTCTCTTTTGTTCTAACACATTTTAAGTCATCTCCAGCATTCAAGCACATCAAAACAATTAATGAAGATCAATCATTATTATGTTTGCATTTCTTGTAAGAGAACTGCAGCCTGAAGAATTCATTTTCTGAAGCTTTCAGGCATTTGGTTTTGCCTAAAGAGACTTAGTTCAGAGCATGTTCACATACGGAGTTGTTCAGGCACACTCAGCACACGCACATACTGAAAAATGTTCTTCATTCCTCTGGGCAAGTATGTGGAAGTAACTGCTCTGAAATATCCCCCTTTTAGAGCCCAGTGGGTTTGCCATGATAGAGCTTGGGCAAGTTTCAGCTGGTACACAAGCAAATATCAAACAACAAGGTGAGTGTAAACTGCCAGTTACAGCCTTTTCTAAACATTTTTTAGATCTCTCACACATTTCAAAAGCAGTATCCGCTGAGTAGCAAATAGCTAGAGGAACAAAGCTCTATGGCTTTGTCCATTTTCCATGCAATGCTTCACCTCTCACCTGTCCTGAGTTTAGCAGATTCCAGAAACACAGCTAAGAAACTGCAGGCAGTATCATGAAGCTTACAAAACAGGAAAGTTACTTACACCATTACACCGGTCAGTTGTAATGACACACAACTCTTATTGCTTTGTTTACAGAAAAAGTGGATATCTAGGGGACCTTAGGCCTGTCATGCAGAGCCTTTTGGAAGTAATGAGCCACTATACAAGCCAAGCAAGCTGTTATTACTTCTGGAAAAAAAAATATGTACATAAAAATGAAACTGAGTGCCCCAGTGTACATTCTGCCATTCAGAAAAGAGCAGAGGGCATTCTTCACTCATTCTCAAGGCTCTGTGAAAGCAAACCTGTGATAGCGGTTTCCCTATCAAATGACTAATAGCGAGAGTGGCTGGCATTGCATGGGCACAGGAGGATGTCTTAATTGGTAATAAGTGCTATCATTCCTGACCTATTATTATTTTGGATAAATTTTTCTGTTTTTTTTTCCAACAGCTGCTATTGTCAAAAAAATTACTTGTCAAATGCTAATTAGGAGAAGAGAGCATTCAAATGGTATTTTATGTCATGGAAGGGAACTAACTGAATGATATTTAAAATCATGATAATGAATGGTTATTTCCATGTAAAGTAGTGGCAATTCTGCACATGTGGATCTTATATTTAAAAACATACATCATAATACTAGAAAGTTACAAATTCCCAATTGAAAATAGAATATATATATTTCTATATATTTATATAGAATAATATATTTCTCTTTTGGAAAAAGAAGATGGTACAACATTTGGGTAACAGCTTCAGCAATAGACATTTTAGATTCATTCTTATTTAAAAAACTAAAATATCTGAGTAAGCTGTAGATTGATTTAGTCAAAGTAGGAAATAACATAACTTTTCAACATGTCGGGCATAAATTTTGACTCTTTTGGATTTATCCGTTTTAACCAGCATATGATTTTTGCCTCCTGACACTTCAGGTAGAATCATGGGCCTAATAAAATAATTCATAAAACTCTCACTGGATTTCAGTGAATCTGAGTATATTAATTGCCAATCTGATTATTGTCCCTATAGAAAAGAAGAAAATTTACTGTTCTATGACACTGCTGTGATTATATGGGTCTCAACCGATCAGGATCTCTCAACTCACCAGTAATCTCGCCTTCAACAGGAATCACACTCCAGGCAATACAGCCACAAGGTTACTGGTTCGCTGTGAAATTATGCAGCCTCTTAGTGGTGGCTTTCCCTGTACCCAGTTTTACGCAAAACAGCTCTGAGGTGGTGCAAGATAACCTACCCTAAGTGAAAGTGAGGATAAGACACCTTGTTCATGGCCAGGAAAGAAAGACTTGGAGAGGGAAGATATAAACTGGACTGACAACCTAGCTAAAAGAATAGAAGTCTGTGAACCAATCATGCTCTTGGCATAGCGAATGCATGGTGCTGGGGTCTTTTATATTATTTTTTTTTCTCATAGGAAATTCACACAATGTAAGAAAAGGAAATTGATCCTTCTATAGCTCTGCTATTTACAGTCAGAGGTATGACTTTTCATGCCTAACACCCCAAGAGATGTGTTTCCAAGAAAAAATCAGTACATTCCTGGCCGTATAAGACAGCTGTAATGATATGAGCCTCCATCGACAGAGTAATTTTATGAACTGTTTCACACAGGTATCTTTATCTTTTGTGTTTTTAAAATAACAAAGTGACTCCTCCACCTTCCTCTCATGGAAAGTGAAGGACACCTGGTAATCTGTTCAGAGATGAAATAGTGTTTTACCTGTACCATTTCCCTGCTTCTGATTAGCTAGCGAACAGTGTTGCATTTTCCTTAGCATGGCTGTGGGGAGGCAAAAGATGTTTGTGATGTTAGGATATTATGTGCCAGCTATTCAGAGACTATAAATGGCAATGTTCATCCGAGTATACTTTGAAAGCTACAGGTTATGGAAGCTACAGAAATTGGCCATCAAGCTAAATCATGACAACAGACTGATTGTCGCAGCAGAATGTTGTTTTTAAAAACACTTTCATTTTACATTTTGACCATGGAAGACTGACAGCTCTGCAACGATCATTGAAAGTGACTGTCTCTTCCAAACATATCCGTGTCAATACCAACATACATATACTCACTAGAGTATATCCACAAATACAGCATCTTATTGAATGGCTTGTGTGCTTCTTTCTAATGCAGTGACGGAAACAATAGTAACAGGTCTAAAGATAAGGGTGAATGAAAGAGGATTCAAAAAGACCAAGGGACGCTACAGCCCACCCCAGGCTGCTAAGAGGAAAAGTGCAGTACACATGATGGGGATCTTGTGATATGATGACTCATGAGTTAGCTAAGCAGTTATTTCCCCTCCCACCATTCCCCAACTCATGCTAACCCATACCACAATGCCATCCACTCCTGATCATATTCCCAGCCCTCTGTAACAGGAATAAAAAAGTCCACAGTGTTTGAAAAGGTCTGTACCTGCTTCTACCAGAGGTTTCTAAATTGTTTCGTTCTCCTTCCTGTAAACATCTGAGTACCATCCACAGACAAGCACTATTATTTCTAGCCATGCATTCTCCTCCTTCCATATTCCAAAGGGCTGGTCAAGAGGGAACTGGAATGAAATGCATCACCTTAGAACAAAAATGTTGGTTGTTTTTTTTTGTTGGGATTGTTTAGGTTTTTTTTCTGTTTCCCAGTAAGCAGACACTGGTATGGTATTTTTTATAAGTAATTTGTCTCTCACTTCTCATTTGATAGTTGTGTCTTTGTTGCCCTAGACAAAACATCTTAGGATGTTGGCTTCCATATGTTTACTTCATGAGCTAATACTTCCTAGATTGCCTCTTTCACACCCATGTGTTTTAAGGCAAGGCACATATAGCACTCAAAACACAATTACTATGATGAACTTTCCAGCCTTTAGGCAGAAAGCTACAGTGAAAGGGATACAGAGCTTGGGAAGGTAGTTTTATGCTTTGTGCAGAAAGGAGATACTTTTAAGAAGTGTATGAAAATCAGGTTATAATTTTCCAGGCTAGAACAAAAGAAAGGGGCAGTTTCAGATGTCTAGGGGTGAAAATTATGTCTTTTATATATTTGCAATTCGATGTGCCAAGGCAGCAAAGGAATTAAATGTGCAAATGACATCATGTCTACCTCAGCACATTTTCAGTCCAAAAATTGCAGATAAAACCAGGAGGCAGCTTTTCAAAACTGAGCTGACAGGCTGAAGCAAAAATGTTTGTAAACAAACCCTGTCCATTTCTTTTAATAGTAGGGAACTATCTTGAACATTCTTCCTAAGCTGTTCTAATAAAGAATGAATACTGACGCAACTTCAGCAAACTGGACTGCGAGATAAGAGCTCTTCCAGAGCAGCTGACCTTTCCAAACAGCCAGTCATCTGGAAGATGAGAAGTTACGTAGCAGGGTTAATGTGATTTTCATATACAAGCCTGCATTAGAGAATGTCACAAAAGGATGGTGTGCCTTACCAACAGGAATTTGAGCATGACTAGGTATAAATCAGTTATTGAGTTTTACAGTTTTACAGCAATTTCTTTCTTTTTTATAGTGGGCTTTTTCATAAAAATCAGTAAATTTGGCCTGGGTTTTGAACCAGTTTTTTGAGGTTTGTAGTTGGTGTTTTCACTAGACAGCACTAACTATTTAAGATACGTATACATATCAAACATATATATATATATGTTTTATCCTTTGTACAACATTTAGAGGCTAAAAACAATCCTTAAATGCTTAGCTGTACCTTTTTTTATTGACACAGCCTTCCTGTTCCTATGACTAGTTTCCTCAAAGGAAAATGTGACGTGTTGGATGGTTTCCCATTTTCTGTTCAGAGAGGAAGTGTACAGGCCAGCCAACATTTGGCTTTTCTGTTAATCTTTAGTCACTGAAGAACACCTGCAGCCTAACCGTTAGCTTGTTCTACTGTTCAAGGTCTGTAACTACCAAAACGCATTATTCAACAAGGGGAAAAGTTGACATTATGCCACCTGGGAATAAAATAACCTGTAATTTATACATAGTAGTATAAAGTAGACACACAGAGCAGAGTATTTAAAAGAAAGATACGTCATCATTTAGAATCATATGCAGAAAGCCTATTCTTCTTCTTTATCCAGGAAGACAAAAAGTGAAAAAATTACAGGACTTCACATCCTGCTTTCATTACAGTCACAGCAGCCGTAACAATCCAGCTGTAATCTGCAAGAAGAAAGCAAGAGGTAACAAAATCTCCCTCCCACTTTGTATTTCACAACTGGGTTGTGTAGGGTTGCACATGTTAAAGCAACATATCTAATTAGCTTTCTGACATAATGAGATGGCTTTTGCATGATCAAATTGCAAATAAATACACGGAACAGATCCAGGTACCTAGGAATTCCCAGAACACCTCCACAAATGTTTCCACATGACGAAGGAAGAAGTATTCTCCATTCAAGCTTTCAGATAGATGTAGCACCATGAAAATACTGGTAATATAAAAGTACGTCTTGATATCACACATTTCACAGCAGCTGACCACATTCCAAAAACAGAAATGTACCTGGACCACTAATTTACATTACTCCACCTCAGTTTCATACATGTTGAGGTCATGTTTATATCTCATGTCTTATCAACATCATAACACCCAACATCAGCCACTGATTGGTATTCTGTCATACCTTAGAATCAATCTACAGACAGGCAACTTCCATGAAATTTTTGCTCTTGGCCTTCATATCTCATGCTATGAATTATTACATAGCTGTTTTTTTTTGTGACACTCTGAATCATACGTGTGAAGCAGTGCATTATTGTGGAAGATCATCACCTCAATGAAATTCTCCAAAAATCAGCATTAGGATCAGGATTAGACTATAACTAGAAGAAGCAAAAGAGAATAAAATCTCCAAAACCTCCCAAATGCTTTTTGGGCTTCTAAAAGTTTACAATATATCCTAATCTAAGGGGCTTGATTCAGAGCAAAACCAATTGTTTATTTTATACTACAATTCAAATTGTTTTCCTGTCTTAGTTTACCATACTAATACACAGATATATTCTATGGACATTCTTTCTGTTATTTCTCTACAACTATTCTAAACTACTCATTTCTTCTCTTTAGGGTCTATGCTGAAGACATTTTGCCACTCTCCAATATGGGAAGGGTGCAATGGGAAAGTCCCATCAGGGAGAGGTGAAAGCTTTTCTTCAGTGGAAGGAATGCAGGCTTGTCTGTTTGGAAAGACAGGTGAGATGAAAACGTCTTCGCAAGAAAACTGGTGTCATTTTCGCTATTAGACAACACAGAAAAAGAGTGGAAAATATGTCAGGATGATGTCATTTCATGGGTTGCTGCTTATCAGTCAGGCAGTGTGCATAGACTGACTAAAGAAAGATCTGACTGTAGATAGAGCAAAAATGTAACTTGGCCCAAGACCATGTCTTTCAGAGGAAGGTTTCACAATAAATTTGAAGTATTTCATAAAACTGACATACTGTCTGAAAATAACTGAGATAAGACAAATTGGTAAGGTTTCTTCTTATTCCTTCCCCTCTGACAGTATCTCATGGCATGACACTAAGCAGCTCTGTAATCTCTATGTGCCTCGAGTTACCTGCTCTGGAATGGCAGATTGAGGTTATTTACTTGCCTTATCTAAGTGGGTTTTGTCACAGGTATCTGCTTTCAGAAAGGTTTTCTGTTGAAGCTGATTGCCTAGGCTTTTTCTACTTGCAATGGGTGTCACATCCTGTCTAGAGAGGTGTAAAATATTTGAATGCTATGTTTGCCTTCAAAAGCCTTGTTTCTGTCTCTCCAGTGACTATAGAGGGAGCCTTGATGGCCAGTTTAAAGCAGACAAATAAAATAGAGGATAATGAGTCTCATTTGTCAGGAACTCAAATTAAGGCTTATTGCTTAAATACTACATTCCTACATTTGTATTTGTGTGCCAGTAGTTCTTCCATACATTTACACTGTCACACCAATAAAATGTATTTATATAAAATGCCCTCCTATCTTAAACCTTGAAAGTAGTGAGGGATTCAAAAAAATCTCATGTTGATCTCTCTGTTTCAGTTCTGCCCTGAGCAGAATTTAGTTTGCTTTTACACACTGCCTGTGATCTCATTTGATTTAGATGCCTGCTCGTCACAACTACTACTTTTTTTCTCTTTGCTGACCTCTGAAATTGTGTTACGCTTCATGCCACTCCCTTACAAAGTCCTGCAAGGGAAACAAATGCATTTTCAAATCCCCAGTGGCAAGAACTGAACCCAAGTTCTGGGCAGACAATTACAAAAGATACAACATCTTCTTCAAAATGTGGGCTTGATCCTGAACTCTTTACTTGAATGGTGCTGCTGTTGAAGTTAGTAGGAGTTTTGTTTAAATAAAAATGCAGATCCAAGATTGTAGACTGTGAATTTATTTTTATAAGCACCAAGATAATATATATACTTATATATATGTAAATGAAAGCATGGGTTTTGTTGAGTAGAGAGAGATTATCAGAGCTAAGTGTGAAAATTAAACAAGCGACTCTCACTGACTCAGTACAAAGTCCCTTTGTGCTTTCAAAACCCTCATCATCATCTACATCTTTTTAAGACTTGGTAGAGCTGTTGCAGAGGGGACATTTCAATAGAGTTAGCTGTTGCTTTGCATTTTGTTTTAGCTATTAGGTTAAAACAAAAAAAAAAACAACCAAAGCCTCAAGGGGACAAAGAAATAGGAACTGCAGGCGAACAAGTAGAAAGCGTCATCCTCAAGATATCTCACAAGGGAACAGCAAACCTGCCACCTGTTCCAGATAAACCTGTAGTCTCTAAAGTTCCTTTTGTACACTTAGTTAGTTCAAAAGATACTCCATTTACAATGAATGTATTTTTTTTTATTTTAATATATTCCTTATATAGATAGGGCTATGATTTTTTGTGTAGGGAGGTGCAGTTATTTGCCCATTTTTCTGATATGCACAAGCTATTTACTCTGTTGTAAGTAACTTTCCTGAGTTTTTTTAGCTATGTTATTAAGCTGCAGAAGACTGATCTTTAAATCCATAATGTCAAATATTTGTTCAGTAATTGTATTGCTAAAGGTTTTGTGTGGCTTACAATAACCTGCAGAGACCAGGTGGTTAAAAAGGACCCGTTATCCTAACAGGTGACTCTTTCACCCAAACTTTTCTGCAATATATACAGGACCGAGTTTTATCCAAATTGCAGTGACTTTGAAGTCCTACAGACTCTGTTAGAGGATACTTCAGAATCTTCACAAGAGTAAATGATGACCAAGTCAGGTTGCTTTAAGTGAAGTATAAGAACTTTGCACTCTTACAGTTATGCAGGTTTAAGTATCCCGGCAGCTCATTTTGCTCCAGCTTTGGCGCATTACACTGCACAGTTCAAGTCTATCTAAATCTGTGGCATGCATCTACAAATTTGAATTGTCCAACTTTGGGTAGGTAGACCAAGAGGGGATTTACAGCCTGTACCTACCAGATTTCAGATCTTACTGATTGATGTTTGATGGTTTAGAGCTTTTATTTTAAAAGTTTCCTGAAATGAAATAACAATCTGACACATACAGGGTTTAGGGATTTTTTTTTCCCTTAGCCTCATTTCTGTGGAAGGCTAAAACTTTCTTCCTTATTTCCACCCTCTCCCACAAAAATAGAAAGAAAATAATCATTCAAAAGTGGTTATCCAGAAGAAAAAATTCTGCAAGGATGTGTGAAGTTAAAGGTATATAAACTGTGCACGCCACCAACAACTGAGGAATAAAGTCCAGCTTCATTGGACTTTACATGAGCTCCAAGTAAATGCATTCTGCATTACTTGATGTACTGTCTTTTTTTTTTTCTGTCCACTCTTTGCCAATACATAAGGCTTACAATATCCAGTATTTCATATTGAGATTATTTGTTTGTGGTATTTTCATTTGTATCACATACTGTGAATGTTACATCTTAAAAAATGTAATCAGCATTCTTTTGACTTTCTTATGAAGTCTTCTTACTTTTCCTAAACTAAACAGATTGCTAGAGCAAAGGCAGAAAGCTTACTGTGTTTCAGAGCTGTCGTTTGGTTCATATCTATGATAATGAGGATTTGTCAGTTCTAGTTCCTCACATTAAATCTGTTAGTATTCTCTATGCCTTGGACAGGCTTGCTCTTGATTACCAAGCCCATAAGGTTTTGCTTTGATAAACTCCAGAGAAGAAATCTTGGCAAGGTGCTACCCACGGGCTTTAATTTCTCTGTTTCTAAAGAAACAGTTTATACACAAAAAAGGAAACAAACCTTTTAAATGATCCACCATTCCAATTTAAGCCCGTTAGGAATTTTTATGATTTCATGCAGCTGTATTCTGAAAGGACTAAAATGAGGACCTTTATGACACTTGGCTAAAATATTCTGTATCTTTCAAGCGTCTTTCCAGTAAGAGTTTTAGCTGCGTATCACAGAAATGTGCAATATGCTTTTTAATATCTATCATCCTGTAGCCATTATCATATGCTCTCATCTGTTGCAGATGACTGTGAGGAAGAAATTAAGATGCTCTGTGCAACAACTTCATGTTAGCAAAGAAATCTGGTGGAACTAAACATTTCTCTTTGGAACAGCTGACACAAGACTGCATTGCCAATGCCATCATCTTCACACCGTACCTTTGTAAGGTTCACATTTAAATAGGCCCTAACGTTTAACTCCACTTGCACAAGGGGTAACTTGCTTTCCATTTTGCACACTGTTATGCTAGATTTCACAAAAGTTATTGCAGTTTAATCAATAAACACTGTAGCAGGGATATCCTCAATAAAGATGGGAAAAAAAAATCAAGAATTTCTTACAGAGATTTTCAAATATACTGTTACAAGAATATTCACAAAGAAATATTTGATGGCTTTTTGGTTTGTTTGTTTGGTTTTTTTTTTCAGAAGCTGTAAATCTCTGAATTAAATATAATAATGTGTTGCCAAAGTATCCAGAGCATCCCTTAATATAATTTTCATCATTTGATGAAAAAAATATCTGTTCACTCTTTTCTGCCTTAAATAATTCTTTCACAAATGCAAGAGTGGTAGGAGTCAGAATAAGCATGCAGAGGAGGCAGAGAAAACAAGAGATGAAATGATGACAAGTTGAGAATAAAAGAAGTCCTACCCTCAGATAGGCAATGATAGGTCACATCCAGGTCCAGGGATCACATTTCTAGTTTATGCAAATAGCTGGGAAAAAAAAAAAAAAAGGATATGCTTCTCCATGTTACAAAAAATTCAAGTTAAGCAAGAGTATGATGTACATAGTCAAGAATAAGTCTGCTTATGTGTGAGAGTTATGCGTAAGGAAACCATCCTTGAAGATCTGTACATGTAAATAGACCTTTGAAGAGCTTAGTCCATTTCCTTCTTCATACAGTGACCTCAGCTGACTTTTCACAATGTCTGCTATCATGAAAAAAAGATTGTGTCTGCAAAAGAGCTGACCTACATCTAAGTGGTATAACCAGCACCTATACCAGTGGTATAACAGAAGCTAAAGATAGGAAAAAACTAGAGGTACAGCACAAGTTTATGGCAAAGGTGACTGTCCCTTAATAAGGGGAACAAAAAGAGGAGATAGATAGGTGCAGCAAGGTAAATTCTTGTTAGACCTACGGAAAGATTTCTTCCCAGGGAGGGTGGTCAAGCACTGGAGCAGGCTGCTCTGTGAGGTCTGTGAGAGCTCCCTTTCTGGGGATTTTTAACACTCAAAAAACCCCACCTCCGATTTGAAGTTATTCCTGCTTAGAGCAGGTTGGACCAAATCACCTCAAGAAGTCCATTCCAAATTAAGCTATTTCAAACTGCTGTGGTGGTGTCATTGCATTTCACATCTTCATATCAAAAGTGTATACAGTTCTAGGAGTGTTACACTAACCAAAAGATAGCAGCACTTGAATGCAAACTATGACATGCAACATAAATACAGTCCATGTGACAGGAGAACAAAGCAGGTGATTCAGAGTTGCCTTTTGGTCATCAGGAATATAAATAACAATGTGTATACTTACAAACTTACTGACTTTACGAACACAATAGAATGCAAATACCTCACCAGTTTACTTTTCCCTCCAACTTGAATACCAGCAGTACAGCAGTTTCCTGTCACTTGCAAGGCACACTACAGCATTTATGTCACCTCTTCCAGTGCTAGCAAAACTAGACTAATACAGTAGTAATAATAACTACTATTTTAATACAATACTGTAGTTCATATTTAGTCAGGCCCAGCTGGCTTTCCTGTATACTTCCAACAAAAGAATGAACCAGACATGAAGAGGTAAGTACAATGCTTAGTACTTGGACTTTCAAAACATTGGTTTTCATTATGACAGGTAACTTTCTTTTTTTTTTCTAATGTATTTGCACAAGAATCTGAGAAAAAAAGAGAATGCAGTAATGGGATAAAGCATAAAAATTGGATAAAACTTAAAAAGATTTATTTATGTATTTATTTTATTAAGAATGTGATTCAGGGTTGGAAAAAGAATGGATTTTTTTAAAAGAAAATAAACTCCTTGCTCAGTGGAGCTATTCCTGGAGAAATTCCACTGTAAGAGAAAAGAATAATACAGATAGAGGCAGAAATATTTTAAATTCCTGGATTAAGAACTGCACCCACTGGAAGTTAAGAAGTGCATAAAATTTGCACCAAACCCTTATGAGAATTCCTAAGGATATGTTCAAATGCTTCGCCATGTCTCATGTCCCAGAGTCATTTTAACAGTGTAAAAGCACCAGGACTCACTCTCTTACCAAAGAAACTTAAACAAAACAGATTTCAGCATAGCAATGAAGGCCTGGCTTCAATCTATTTAAGCAGGTCCTGTTAATTTTCTCTAATATATCTTGTGTGCCACTCTTTGAAGTAAGTAATAAAAATGTGTAGCAGTACATCCAGAAATACCATCCTGTGTTGGAGTCCATGCGTTGTAGGTCACTTTTTAAAAGCTAACGGAGCATGGCAAGAGAGTTCTTGTTCAGAGCCAAAACACTGCAAATTTTGAAAGAGACTTTACAGGAAGACAAAAGCTTCCAAAACCGTTTGAGAAGATCTTACAGATTTTGGATTAATTCCAGTGTTAATTTCTACTCAAATGCAACATTCACGCAAATCTAACTTTGCTCCTTCTCTGGCTGCAGGCCTTACTCTGTGCCAAACAGCACAACAGAAGGGAAGAAGTACTATGTGCTCCCCAATATGGGGGCATGCAGTGTGCTGCTGGCATTCCCTTCAGCTCTACACTCCCCAAAGCCTTTGCCAGGGACATTGCCAAGTCACACCATCCTGGTTCAGGGCCATGGTCCCCTGTCCCATATGTCCCATTAGGCCATGGACTGTTGAGACAAGATTGGTGTGGTCTGGTTACTGTCTTCACTCAATCTAACATAAAATACTAACAGATTGCACTTAGTGATAGCAAAGGAAGTTTCATCTGCAGCATCTGGATTCCAGGCTCTGGATGAGAAAGAGGAAACATGCTGTATTTCTTAAAACAGGATAACCAATTGTAAACCAGCAACTACTCTTTTGTTGTCTTTAGGAGATTCAGAGGTAAATCATATTGTCTACTCTGTTATCGCTGTGAATTTGCTGAAGAGAAAGAAAGGTCTGCTCTGGCACAAAAAAGAGCCTCCAGCCTGCTAACTTTGACATTTTGCTGTTCCTCACTAAGTCTTCTGCTTGTGAAACCCCACCAAGTTTCCCCTACGTCACTCTTGAAGCCTGTTTCCTGGTCACTTTGGCCTCTGCAGGAACTTGGCAAACCTCTTCTCCATGTGGGTGCTTGTGTGTCATAATAAATTGTCCCCTCCCATCCATCCACTCACCCACCCATTTAATAAAAGTGCAGAAGTGACCTAGGATTTCCTCCACAGGGAATGGATAGCAAATATGTTGAATCTGGCAGCAACCTCCACATTTCAGTGACTTATAGACTTTCCCTTATAGTCACAATGTGACAGCCCTCTCACACACACTACTGGTTGTCTAACATAACAATAGCTTACAAATATCATCTTCCCCAGTTGCTGTCCCTAGACCAAATATTATTTTCCCCAGTCATTTTCTCTTGACCACATAGGTCGCGGTCATATGGATACAACTGCTATTATCGCACCAGTGCAAGTGAGTTACAGATAACCAGTGCAGGTTTGATTTCCCTCCAATAGCTAAAAGTCATCCCAGTCTAAAGACTGGGATGGACAGGCACAGACAAATTTCCGTCCCTCGTATTTCTTCCCTGGGCTCCAAAGTCCATATTTAAAGTAATAATACCTGGTTTCCAGTGAGTATCTTAAGTGGGTGAAGATTTCAATATTCATCCTTATGCAGAAGAGGTTGCCTAACACACGGTTCATCTATCTTAGGTTGTCAATATACTAGTTAGTTTTCTACTAATGGGTGTTGATAATCAGTGAAAGAATCAGGCAGTTCTAGCTCATTGAAGATCTTATCCCAAGGTAGAGACAAGAGGCATTGTATTATTAAAGTAAAAATTACTTTCCATTGGCTCTGAAAAGCCTGGAAAACCTGCCCTGATATAGGTATGTGCAGTACAGGCAAGTAAAACTCCAGCATCTCATGCCCTGTACTTGAAAAATGGAATAAAAGTGAAAAATCAAGAAACAGGTATTAACATTTTAACTGACTACTGTCTGAAGTGGTTCTGAATGACGAATGCATACCCCTACTAGAAGCAGTCTTTTGGCTCAATAATGGAAGGTATGGAAGATATGTCTTCACATAGTTCTGTAATTAGTCTTTTTCAGACCTGAAGATAAAGCAGTGTTATTTAATTATCTGGAAACAAGCTGCTTAATAAAATACACTATAGAAAAAACATAGGTTGTGAAAAAAAAACCACAAAACAAAAAGAAACAAAAACAAAACCAAGATTATTTACTAAACTACAGACAAACTATCTATAATATGTCTCAAGCAATCCTGGTATTGAATATACCTTGCTTTCCCCTTGGATATATCAGAGTTCATATTTAGTGCCCTTCCAAGTGTGCTACTAAACTTCACACTCCCCTAACCCCCATCTTTCAAGAGCAGCTGAACCTGAATAATTAGGCACTTCCATCCTATGTTAGCATTTCTTTAACCCCACGACCATAAATGTTAGCTTTTCTAATTGATGGATCATCTGATCTAGGTTTCCCCAAATCCAACTTTTCTCAGAACTTCATGTTTAGCTCTTCATTAGCTTAAGTACCGGACTTCCAGAGTAGCCCTATTAATTTCAGTGGTGTTTCTCTAGACTTGGAGCAGCCTGTGACAGTCTGGCATGAAATACCAAGCCACATTGCTTCTCGTCTTGTCAGTCATTTATCCCTTACTACTGCTTCCTAGCTTTGGAGCATTAGAAGTAGTTTTTCACTACTGTCACCTGATGTCTTAAAATAAGGGAGCAGTAGTGCTCTGTGGGACAGGAGCATAGGACAAGGAGAAGAAGGAGGAAGGCTTGACATTTGTTCAGCCTGGTGCTGAGCAAATCGCAGGAGGAAGCTTGTGCCAAGAACAACATGTTGCTCAGGAGGCTAAGGGCATCAGTGTAGTCTGTGACATGTTTTTGGGTACTTGAAAGAGAAAAGACTCCATACTCAAGTTGTAGATGTAACATTAAGCACAGCCTTCTTTTTTTTCCTCGGAGGAAGGACCTCTCTCTCACTTCCACCACTTTGATTACAATACCAACTAATTACAATACCAACTAACGCTTAATTAAATGCAACAGTTTGTCCCTGGGGTTCTCTGTAAGATAGAAACATTCACATATTAAACCAAAGAATAGCAACATGGCTGCTGGGATGATATTTTGTTGGAATTATGTTGCCAAGTCCTGCTTTTCATGGTGCAGCATGTCAGCCGTGCTATATACTTGGCACAAAACTAACTCCTTATAGAACTTTTGTTTTATTTTTTTTCTTAAACAAGATCAATGTTTGGAAAAAAAAAAAGCCAAAATAAATGTAAGTCTCTTTACTGGCAGCTGTGCAAGCTTTTAGAAGCAAGCTTTCAGTTGATTTCTGCCAGGAACATCTGCCTTGAACTCATTTTAGTCTTACTAAGGTTGTCACCCTTCCTAAAGGAATTCCTGTTTCCCTTCCTTTCACACACATATGCACTGTTTATCAGGGCATCTAGAGGAACACACAGATCTGTGTGATTAAGAAAAAAAAAGACGGCCTGTCACTCATCATATCCCTCAGATTCAACAGAAAGGAAATTCATTTTAGTGAACATTGAAACCAAACAATAGCAACTCTGCAGCTGGTTTCAGGGGTCTGATGTCAACAACTCCAAACACATTTTTATCTCATTTGAGTTTTATTGAAAAAGCAGAGTGCTTGATAAACAGTGACTGACAAAAACCAAAGTAAATTAGCTTAGCAAGTAAAGTGGGATGAGAGGACAATTGTGCCACATTTGCTTTGAAACTTATCAAAAAATACATTTCTTTTCTCCTGTGAAGACAGGCTGAGACAGCTGGGCAAGCCTGGAGAAGGCTTTGAGGAGGTTTTAGAGCAGTCTTCCAGTACCTAAAGGGGCCTACAAGAAATCTGAGAAGGGTTTTTTACAAGAGCACATAGGGATAGGACAAGAGGGAATGGCTTTAAACTGGAGGTGGGTAGACTTAGGTTAGATATTAGGAAGAAATTCTTCCCTGTGAGGGTGCTGAGGCACTGGCACAGGTTGCCCAGAGAAGCTGTGGCTGCCCCATCCCTGGCACTGCTCAAGGCCAGGCTGGACAGGGCTTGGAGCAACCTGGTCTAGTGAAAGGTGTCCCTGCCTGTGGCAGTGGCTTGGAATGAGATGATCTTTAAGGTCCCTTCCAATCCAAACCATTCTACGATAAAATCCTAGCTAGTTGAAACATAATTCCTGTTAAGGTTTATCTATAAAGTTGCATTTATTTGCCTGTGTATAAGAATCACAAGCTTAATTATTGAGAAAACTGCCCTTTTTTGAGATTTTTTGCATTTAAAACTGTTAGAAGTAAAAGCAGTTTTCATCAATGTTTATTCATCCCCTCAGCTAACACAAACCTTCTTACAGATTCACAACATTCAAAAAAGAAAAAAAACAATAGCTGAGAGATTTTTTTTTAAGGTCTCAGAGATGACATTATCTGTTATAAATGATTTTTGCTTGCTTTTTAAGAGGTAGCATGATCCAGTTGCTTTTTCTATTCTCTACGTGGGATCTTCCTGTTTTCTTTAGCTCCCACACTAGTCTTTCTTATACTCTATAAGAAATCCAGATGGCTAAGGTTTTGGACAGCCCATGCTCGGTGACTAATGCATAAATGCAGAGGATGTTACATTGCCTGAAGAATAGGCAATGAGTAAACAATTGAAAGATTGTTTACAGTTTCTGTAAAAAAGAAACTTCTGAAAATGTTTTTCACAGCATCCAAATCCTACCCTCCCATTCACATGTTTTGTAAATTTCTGAGGATCTTTCAATGTTTTCCAGTATTCTTAACAACAAAGTGCTTCAGGGCTACAAAATGCATAAAAAATATTGTCTCTAGTGCCTGTAAACATCAGGAGGTTTTCATCAAAATATGCAGTATTAGATAGCTCATCTAAGTGTAAGAGTGGCCAGTGACTGGTCAAACAGAACCCAGACACTGGGCAGTCCATGGTACCACCTGGCAGCTCTGCAGGAGCCCTTATACACGGAGATGAATGTGTCTGCTGTGCCATCTCCAGTCATGGAATGTAGAATCGAGGCAGACAGACGTCCATACGGATTATTGTCATGGACTGAAAAATTGGTGAATTGTGTGACCTAAATCCTCCCAAAGAAAGCAGGGGGAGGAAGAAGGAGGAGAAGTTTGCTTCCTGTAAAGGATCAAAGCAGAAAAGCAAATCCAAACTCATGAACTATGTGCAGTGCATCATCTTCGGCTACATCTGTGTTAGTAAATTAAATAGCACTAAAAAACATTTCTGAACACCATGCATATTGTTAAAATAGTCTGGGGCATGTGTTTGTCTTAAATGAAACAACATTATCTGAAATACAACCATATGGGCTGGCTGGATTTTGCATCTGCAGTGTATACGTTCAAAAGAAAATTCATCCATACAAAGGGGACTAATGTCTCAAGAAGAAATCTCTTGAAGCACATTAAGAATGGCAGAAGAATAAGGATTACAGATATCATACCTACATATAGATGCAGTTACAATAAAGGGATGCCTATATGCTTTTCAAAGTAAAAATACAGTTTCTGGATTTATGGATTAAGTCAGTTTATGCTCCACTAGATGGTCTAAAGATAGTTACTGTAGGCAATAAACAGCTCTGTAAATTGACTAAAAGATTGATGTTGTGTTAGTGGGAGCTAGCACAAATGATAAAGAAGAAAAATTATGGCAATTAATATGCCATCTGATGTCTCCCCCTCTGGGAAATTAACATTACAAGACTTTCTACATAATTTTTTAGAAATTATATACCTTTGCAGTTATCTTTCATGTGATACCCACTTTAAGGCAGTAAACAGTCCATGTTCTCTGGTGGCTTTTTTCCTTCAGTTACTAGCCCCTGCTCAGAAGGAAGATGTTGGCAGTCAGTCAGGTCTTCCATAGAGCACAACAATATTCCCAAGAAACAATAGCAACTATGACGCCCTACAGTGACTTACTAGGAAAACTCTGTGCTTGGTCTCCAAGTCTGGACAAATCAGTACAAATCAGTTAAGTGTACCTGTTACCTGGAAGATCAAGAAAAAAAGTATTGTTTTCTGCCATTGGCACAGCTAAGACCTTTTAACTATTGCACAATTATCCACAAACCCATGACAATACGAACTACAATGATCCCAAGTGTAAATGAGTAACCAAGCAGTTTTTGAAAGACAGAGAAGCAGCATATTATGGATAGGCTGCATGCTACGATATTAGATAATGCTATCATACAAATAGCAAACATTCCCTAGCTGCTACCTCATGAGATCAGTTTTACTGCTGTGGACACAGGAAGGCAGCCTAGAGGCTCTCCAAGTGTGACAGTGCACACTGTCAAATCCAACAGAACACACAAGGTAACTCCTCCTTGTTTTACCATTACAGGATAAAAAAGGGGAGGCTGTATTCCTGCAAATGGTATTTTGGAGGACAGAACAGGTCTGTGAACATGGCTTGTCTCCATTTACCTCCACACAGTGCTCACCCAGTTTACCTTTAAGAACTTACTGTCTCAAAGGTCCAAATTCTTCAGTGTAACTGAAACTGCTTTGCAAAACAAAGCAGCCTTCATCTGGTTTATTGAGCTCCTTAAGAATTTTCCTTATGTAAGGCAAAACTCAGGTAATCCAGAGACATGAAAGAAATGCCTTTGCTGTTTGAACATTTCACATTGATAGAAGGGAAGCATTTGGGGCAAATGGAACATAGTTTAATGTCTCCTGCTCTTAGAGACATCTGCTTCTTTAAAGTCTCCTTAGGCTGCTTTAAGGGGTGCTAGTCCTGGACTTACACAGGTTAGACCAAGAAGTGGAGAGTACAGAACTGTATTGCTGTCATCTTTTTACCAAGGTACAGCTCAGTTGTGGCATAGTAGGGCTGAGCTCTGACTGTTGAACCGGCACCACTTGGATCATTCCAGGCTTTCTACTCATAACTACCTTAAGTAAATGCATTTTCACTTCCAAACGTTTTTACTGGATTTGAGCAGCTACCAAAGGACAATACTGCTGAGTTAAAATAGAAATGAAAATCCCATGTGCTCTGCTACTGGTGGAGCTTTTACATTCATGAGTCATATTTCTATCTGGTTTGACTGTGCTATTACTATTTTCTTTCATTCTTTTTCCAGAAGCTGCCTATAGTTACATCTGATGACAGTTGTTGTTTCCACTGTTGCTTTCCTAGTGCAGTGCCCAGAATGGCATATCGCTTTGCTGTACATAGTAAAAGACAAAAAAAAAAAGAGCATAAAAACAATCTGCCAATTAAAATAATAACAACGTGCCTCTGACATAGGAACAGCACTGAAAATCTTCCATCCAGGACTCCCAGAGATGTTCCTGAATCTGCAGAAACATCGCATACCTGATGTTTAATTAATACCTGTATATATTTACATTTCAGCTTGTTCCAGAAGACAAGAAGGGGAATCATTATGAAAATAAAATAAAAAATATATATACTCCACAACAAGATTTCATTAATGTAGTAGTTGTTAACAAAGAAACTTCTCCTGTCCTGAAGTTTATAATCCTCCTTTGGAAGGCAGCAGTTATTTAACCCTGAAAATGAATGATACTCTACTGCTCCGAGCTGCAACTGAAATTGAGAACTAGTCAGCAGTGAACTCTTCCTCTATAGGATTCTACAACGAGGTAGTCAAGGTCCCTCAGGTCTGAAATGCTTTATTATTATTTTCCTCTCTCTCCCATCTTCTTTAAAGGACAAGCAATGTGGGGTGATTGTGCACCTGGCTTTGTGACTGTGAAGAAGAAGGTCTGTGCTCAAAAGAATAAACCTTCTTTCTTTAGCTGCAACCTTGGCTATCTTTTCTTTGTGGTAGCTGCAAAGCAATTTACACTACAACAGAAATGAAATTTCTTTTAGCTCCAGAAGTGCCAGGAGACCAAGGTGAAAGGATGAAGGAGCACATATGAACTAAGCTGCCCTGGTCCATGATCAGAATGGAGTGAATCATGGAATGATCAGAATCCAAATTCCAGGACTGATGGGGTGCTCTCCAGCCCACAGACTTTCACCATCTCATTCTTTGAGACATTTCTGCACAAGAAAACCTGATATTTAATCATTCAAAGTATGACTGTATGCTTCAGTGAAGGATATTTTCATCATCTTACATTAGACATGAGACTTCAGAGCTTCAGCTGATATTCAGGGTTGTCTACGTAATGAAAAGCATCAGTGAATCACTCACTGAAAGAGTTGAAGTTTGACCTCTCTCAGTTCACCAGCCATTCCAGCAGTTCAAAGATTTCTGCCTAAATATGGGCTGCCTGACTGCCTCTGTGTGGGACGTTTTCACTTTTATGATTGAAATCCAAGACACTAACACAGCATTTACATGTAGTGACTCTTCAAGGTAAAACCAAACCTACTTCACCTCCCCAAGAGAAGCTTACATAGACAAAATAGAATCAAGGTTAAAATTAGACCCTAAACAGTTAAAGAAATACAAACCTGACACCCAACTGTGAAAAACAGAGAAGTACCACCAAAAAAAAGAGAGAAAAGTAACACAGTAAGTGTTACAGTAATCTTCATGGTATACTAGATATTTTCCTTTAACAGTTTTTGCAGCATTGTGAAGTACAGTGCAATCCCATGTCACAGGTGGGAATTTACTATAAAAATGTTAAGATTCAGAACATGTACAGTATCCATATACTCAAATTTAAGTGTTAGCTTAGTGTTAGAGCACTCAAGTCCTAAACGCTTTAGAGGGAATATGCTTAGATAAGTCACCTTTGGGTTAAATCAGAAGCCTCTGTCATTGGAATGGATCTTCCAAGCCCAACAGATCACCTCTTAGAACTTTTAGGGAAGCAGTCTTCTAAAGCTGTTTTGAACAGCTGAATATGGTCTTTTGCCAGATGATGTTATGTAAACCCTCTTTGTAAAATCTATGTTACAACCATTGACAGATTTCTAGAGGTAGTTTGTGTGCCCAAATATTTAAATTCATGTTTAGGAAAAAGTAAAACAAAAAACACGGGGAAAAGAAAAGAGAGGAGGGAAGAGAAGAGGACAGGAGATACTGACAGGTGTGGGGCCTCAGCCACTTCTCTAGGAAACCTGTTGAGGGTTTGACCCTCTCAATAAAGAAATTCTTGTTAATGTCCAGTCTAGACCTCCTCTAGTGCAGTTTTGACCCAGTCCTATATGTCTCATTACTGGATGTCAGGGAGAAGAGATCACTACCTGCCTCTCCCCCTCCCCTCCTCAGGACACTGTAGAAAGCAATGAGGTCAGCCCTCAGCCTCCTTGCCTCCAAACTAGACAAGCCCCAAGTCCCCAGCTGCTGCTCACAGGACATGCCCTCCAGCCCTTCCAACAGCTTTGCTGTCCTCCTCCGGAGGCACCTGAGGGCCTTCACATCCTTCATTAATGGTGGGGCCCAGCACAGCACACAGGGCTCCACAGGTGGCTGCACCAATACTGAATAGAGTGGGAGAATCACCTCTTTTGACCAGATGGTCATACTATCTGAAGCACCCAGGATGCAGTTTGCCCTCTTTCCTGCCAGGACCCACTGCTGACTATTGAGCCTGATGTTGACCAGCATTCCAATCTCCAGCTGTTTTCTGCAAAAGTCTGTCTTTAACTTCCTCTCTGCAGAGTAAAAATGAAGCTGGTAGGAACTTTACAAGGGTCAGGCACACAGATATTTGTGCAGGCTTTTCTATTTCAAATGCACACAGGCTGAAAACATAATCTTTTAGTTCTTGCTTTGTACACTTTGCACTGCTTACCATCATAGTTCATGGGCCATTTCCACGAGCAAGCCCCTCATCACTTACAAAGGGCTGTTACTGGCTTCTTGAAGACTGGAGGAAATGAGCAATGGGTATGCCACAGACTGTGGGAATCTTTGGATTAAACCTCCAATAACTATAGTAATTAACACCTTTTTAATGATAACAGTATCATTGGGAGGTATTCTGAACTGATAGGTATTTAGGGGAAGATAATGCACCAAAAATATAAAAAACTACTATAAATACTGAAAAATCTAAATAGGCAATGCTCTGAAGTTGTAGTGCTAAGAACCCAACAGAGGTATATACATACAGAAAAAGACACAGACATCAAACTAAATTTTTTGCTTTCCAGTAGCCTGTTTAGACTGTCCATTCAGATTTACTTTCCAGTAGACTGAAAATAAAACTTATGTGCATATTCCAGTCAGCTTCTCTGTTTCTCAGGCAAAATACTTTTCCCAAATACTTTAAAGTTCTTCTTTGGATATTTATGTGTTTTGCAAAACTGGCATTTTGCGACAGACTATTGTGGGAGATCTCCATCACAGCCTGCTACGCACAGGATCTCACAGAAGGCATTCAAAATAAAATGGCCCAAAAGTGCACCTAGGCAGCGGTGGCACCAGCAGTATATGAAACCACTCCTCTCTGTCTGTTCCAGCTGAGTCAGTGCTGGCTGAGAGCTTCCAAGAGCCTCTCTGTCCCCTAACTCATTTGTCAGCAAAAAAAGTTACAGCTCTGCTGCATACCAAAACAAGGGGGGAGCAGCACCCTGTCCACCTCTACCTTCAGCTGAGAAGGCGTAACTTGTCCAACTCTTGTTTCCCTCTCTCTGTCCAGAATGACCAAAATCCCTGTATTGTAATCTTTTTCACATTAGCAAATCAGGCTTCCTGACATTCAAATACCTTATTTGCTTCCAGTCAAAAATAGGATCTTCAGGGATGATAAGCTGTTCTACGAAAATATCTACTTAATGTTCTGTCAAAAGTTCTAGGTTCAAGAATTGTGAGAAAAGGGATAGAATAATGCACCACATCGTAAATCCATTATGCGCCAAAAATCTAACAGGAAAGCAGTTCTTGTCCTATAAAATTGAGGGAAAAAGAGAAGAGCAAGAAAGCCAACTAGAAAAGCTCTAAAAAACTTCAGACAGAGAACGATGGTCCTTTCCGATCCTAACTAATCTATGATTCTATGATTACGGAAACTATAGCCTAGAAAAGTGATGGCGGGTATGAGAAGGGATGTCAACAGGAGGGCATAATAGAAATCTATAAACTTATGAGTAGCTGAATACAGCATGACTGTTCCTTACCTTCTCTACAAAACACAACTCAATCAAATGAAAATGTCAGGAGGTAGACTCAAAATAAACACGAGATTCTTCTTCAGTACAATAGTTAAGCAAGAGAGATATTCTAAGCATAGGACCTTATAGATATCAGACACTTATATGGGTTTAGAAAATATTTCGTTAGGTTCAAGGAAGAAAAATGATGCCTCACAGCCTTCACTCAACGTCAATGATGATCCTGTAGGTTAAAGGAATCTTTTGGCCATAAATCGTGTCAGCCTAGAAGGCTGTTCTGGATAAGAATTATGCAGTTTCCCTGTTTTTGTATATTGCTTGACACCAGCTAGCAGCCACTTCCAGATACATGTTAAGAGAATAGATGGACTTTCATATTCTCTTGTTAAACTACTCATATGTTCAACATTCATTTTGATTCCAGACTGGTACAAAAGAATAGCTGGTGCTGAAAAGCACCAGAAAAAAAAAAAAGCTATTCTGGCACACAGGTACCTTCCTTCTCATTTTTCTGCCTGATTAGACACCTGTAAAATACACTAGCATGCATTAAAAATCTTCCACAGTGATCTTCCAGTTCATGGATTTGTACCAACACACCCACAAGTACCACTTATCAGATACATTTCTGCCAGTATTCAGCTCACAGGTTTTGCAGCTCCTAAAGCCCAGCTGTTCCTCTAGGTACAACCATAAACAAAATAAAATGGAAATTATCTCCAAAAGGGAAAGGTCATCTGGAAAGTCCTGCACCATGTTTCACCTTGCAGTGTTTTCAGTGCAGTACTTAACAACAAACAATCCAGACAGTGAACTTTGCTCTGTATTATCACACTGGATCAGCCAAAGCAAGCAGTAGGATCACAAAGGCGACTGCGTATTGATTTTTTGAGAGACTGCATGTAACTTCAGAGAGCACCAATGACAGCTTTTGCTGTCAACACACCTCACTTTCCAACACAGTAGGAAATAAAACCTTATTCACCTTTCAGCTGAAGATTTCTGTGATTCTGACTATTTCTGATTAACCAGCTTATCTCCAGAAGCTTACAAGTTAGACACCAAGCGTCTGAGGTAAACAGGTCACCTTAAATATAATGTACTTTTTTTAATTCCACAAGTGAATTGCTGAGTCACCCATACCCATCCCTTTGAGAAAAAGAATTATGGAGCCAATACAGGCCTCTGGTTGTTTAGGTTTTTGTAATGATAGTTTTTATTACATGGCTGATAAAGGACAGCAATTTTCTTCCCCACACTTATTTGTCTACAACCAAACAATATTAAGTGTTTCAGGCTCTAGTAATTATCATATTAATTAAAAGAATCCCACTTAACTCAGCCGTGCTGGGATCTTGTGTATTCCTTTGTCTCAGTAAATATTCCTGTTGACATGAATTACTCACTGAATGAGACACAAACACATACCATCCCTGGTGTGGGGCTGCATCTCTCCACTTGGCCTCTGTACCCTGTCTGTTTGAACCTGGATGGCAGTCAATGACAAAAGTAAAACTCTTTTTATTATTGCAATAAAAGATAAGCACAGCTCAGCAGTCTAAGCATTATAAATAAAGGCAAAAAGCTCAGTATTTTTGACTGCAGAGAGAGTTTCTTCCACAATGATACACGTAATTTAGCTAATAGTTTTTAATTGTTGCTCACACTGCCTGCTTACCACAGCAATATGGAACAGGCATCAGAGCAGCACAGGAATAACAAAACCATTTTAGGAAGTAAAACATAATTCAGAACATCGGATGTTCTGAGACATCCCTCAGTGCTTGGTCAGGTTACAGATTATTTTGCTGTCCTGAGAATTTCCCTGACCTGAGTTAACTGTGGCTAAAGTTTATCTCTCATTTCCTGCCCTATCCCCCTCATAAACCCCAGCTCCTGGTTACACTGTCCAGCACCGAAATCAAGCCTGAGTGTGTCACAGCTTTGGAACTCTGGGACAACTTCAGCCCCGTCCTTGAGGCTGAACACTTCCTTCTTCTTACCCTCTCATGCCTTGCATGAATTGTGTGTATCTTAAACAGAGAGAGTAAAAATAATCTCAGCACTAGTTGCGAACTACTGTGAGCCTAGGGACAGCTTTGCTATCCCAGACCAGCCCCCTTTCAGTGAGGCAAAACATAGCAGAGCACTCCAAAACTACCCTAATTAAATTGATTCAGTTGTGTTTCATTTTCTACACCAGAAAATATGTCTATTATTCCTTCTTTTCTCCTTCTCTCTTTTGTGATTATATAGGTTAAAGTATGCATTGAGTCTTCTGCTAGCATACATTGTCTGCCAGCTGTCTCTGAGAATGTATCTGCCTTTCAGCAGGTCTGCTTTTTGCTCTTTGGCACCCCTTTCAAAATGTCACCCCTGCACTGAACTGTGTTGCAATTAACTAAGGGCAAAATGTAAGTTCATAAATATTTCAGTTTCAAAGCATTAGAATTGTTTTATATTCCTTTACTAAATGGAAATTGAAGCCAGCAAATCTGCTATTGAATTGGAGTCTGTAGCAGAGCTCATGCTCCATTGGAAGGGGACACAGGTGACTGTCAGCACAGAGGATTTACCACTGCCTCTCCTAGTCAGGCATGACTTTACTTTGTAAACTCAGCCATGCTGCCTTCTCACACAAAGTTAGGTATCCTTAGAAAGCTGAACCCAGCTTCACAGCTTTGTTCCTAGATCATCTACCAAGCACCCTTTGAATGAAAGACACTGTAAATGCATGCCAGTCCAACACATTTAAATACAGACTCTCTTAGCTGCAGTCTACACAAGTAAACTGTCTTGTGTCCTGCCATGTTGGTAACTATCTGTAGGCCCAGGCACACAGTTGTCATTGTATGGAATTAAGGTTTCAGTGAACACTGCACAGAGACAGAGAATAGCAGAAAATGGGTAAGGAGACATAGAACGTAAATCAAAGAGGTTCCAGATTCATTAAATTCAAATTGTGAGTAGTATAGGCTGGGATTTTTCACCAGTGTTCAAATGAGTGGGATATCTGAATCCAGTTAAAATTCACTGTAACTAGAAATACTTGCTAGGCTGTTTTAAAGATTCCAGTATCTGCACACTTTTTTTTTACCAACAGTAACTTCCTCCAGGCTATTTTTCACTAATATTTGAATAACCATAGTCTTCTTCTTGTTCACCTCTAGTGTAAAAAGACTGCTACAAAAACTAAAAACATGTGTTAGACTGCCTTAGATAGAACAGAGATGATAGAAATGCTAGTTAATCTCACTACTGCAGAAAATCTAATCTTTAAAATGCTATAGAAGAGATTTTTCATAGATAAAGGAACAAGGAGCCCAGCAGACAAACTGGAAACCACAAAGTAGTAACTTTCAAAGTGATGACGGCACCATGTCTTAATTATATACCAGTCTGAGCCTGCTTATATGCCAAGCATATCTTTAGATGCAAAGGCAAACTGTCCTTTTCTGCCAGGGAAAGACAAATCCTGTCTCAGTGTTTGCAGTAAAAGAAGACACGTGGAGGAAACAAGCAAAGTGATTGGTGAGCAACCACTTAAGCTCATCGATCACGGGAGTCCAAGGAAGAGGAAGCACAACCACTGATTTGGACCTTACATTTTACCCTTTACCAGTTTCAAAGGTTTCAGTGGGTTTAGTCACAGGTTTATTTAGGTCACCTATTTCAGTCTTCCCAAATCAAAAAGTGAAGAAACTAAAAAAAGAAAGAGCTAGCAGGCAGCCATTGTTTTTACTGAACAGTGTTCATATTTCTTAAATCTGAGATTTTTTTCCTATATTTTTGTAATCCTATTATTTCTTTAGACAACCACTGAATACTATTACTTTCAGTGAAAACTGCTGAGAAGTGACTTACTGGCTTGGGCATAGTCCTGTGCTACCACATCTATTTAACTTCCATAAAAAAGTTTTGTGTTTCTGTCTTTTATCGGCAGTGAGTGGACTGTAGTTGCCTGCCTAGCTAAATTTTTCAGTGCAAGTTTTTCTCCTCAGTATACTCACATGG
Organism: Pezoporus wallicus; assembly: GCF_028554395.1. NCBI lineage: Eukaryota > Metazoa > Chordata > Aves > Psittaciformes > Psittacidae > Pezoporus > Pezoporus wallicus. Next base: position 1,504,122 of record NW_026636990.1, read on the forward strand.
TTCATTCAAAAAGGGAAATGCAGATGAGGAGTAAATGAACTCCTCACTTCTGTATGCACCAATGCAGAACAGTCAGTTGAAAGTAAAAGTCATTAAATGAAAAATTATATTCTTGATTTTTTTTTTCTCCTGTGGTTGCTCTTTCATCACAAAGTTAGTTTATTAGTAGTCAGAGAACAGAGCATTTTGGAGACCACCTATTTAATTTCCTTTCAACTACTATATCCAACAGGAAAATCTAAATTTGCAAAATTTGTCAGAAAAAAAATACTATCGTCACACTGTGTAAGATGTTCTTACACTGCTTAGCTGTAAGTGAAGTTCGAACACTATATACAAAAGCTATCTCTGTTTCTAGCCGTTACAAGTTCATTAGACTGAAATTTGATATACGAATTCTTAACCTCATAGAAAATTTTCAGCTCAGAAAACTTGCCTTACCAAAACAACACCTAGGGAATTAGACGGTGAAAGAAATGTATGTTTGAACTTCATTATTAGAATTAGTTTTTTCAGTACAAACACTACAGCTGGAAGTATGTTGAGTACCTTCCCTCAATCTAGATTTTCAGGATTTTATAATATAACCCAAACCTATTGAGTCACTTTCAGTCAGGCCTGTGAACGCAGTGTAGGGGTAGATGGCACCATACTCTTTTCTCTGAGATGCAGAAGATATAAGAAAATTTGCTGCTACTCCTGTTCAAGAGTGACAATTCTGTGTCCAAATCGGTCTCCTTACAGAGCATGTCTATTTGTTTTACAGGCAAAGGAAATCAAAGCCCTACCTATGAATTGTGTTTACGCACCTTAAATACCTGAATCAGCTCTAATTCCAGGGTCACTGCATACAAATAAAACTTTATGGGCCATTGAGAAAACCAGAGCGTAGTAGCACTTGATCACAGCTGTCTCTTGGATAGAGCTATCAGCAAATAACTTTGTTTACAGCTTGGCTACACAAGAAATAAGTAAACCTCTCAGGAAGTACCAAGATAAGAATTTCCCTAAGATAGTACTTAAAAATTCTGTCTTGAAATTGATTAAAACTGTTTAAAAATGTATTATTTATTTTCCTTATATTTTTCTGTGTTTGTTCAGCTATACATAATACCTGGAATTCATGCTCATTTTCTCAGGCAGGCATTCCTGCTCCTTTGTACTTCTAAGAGCATTGCAGTTATGGCATCAGTACACAGTTTTAGCCTATTAGTTTGCTGTAGATTTCAAAATCAATTGTCCCCAAGTACAAATATATTCAGGATGACTCAGCCGTAATTTTCCCCAGTGACTATTGAATTCACAAGCACATTTGGAGGCTTGTGTAAATAGTTAATAAGCCCAGAATCTAAGGAGGAGTACACAGGGATAGGTTGCATGTTTGCCTGAGACCAAATGCTATGCATCTCAAACATTGTCTGAACCACAGTTAGTGGGAACTGGGCCAGTGACACTGGTAGCATGTATCTGCCCAAGTAGACAAACATTTTACTGTGTCTCCATTGTAGACAACTTACTTAACTACCAATGCATCAGGCAAGATGTGCTTATTCCATCAATGTGTCATTCATCTTGACTTTAAAACAGAGTTGAAAATAACTTTCAGATAAATCTGTTTTCAATCTAGAACCATGTATTATGCTTTTTAAACTTACACAGTATTTACTTTTAATATATTGCATGGAATACTTTTAGTTATCTCTGCTGTTAGGCACAGTTGTAGCCAAAAGAAACCCCAGCAAACCAGTGACCTCACTTCCAGGCATGCAGAACAAACCTACTAGCTAGCCCTGACTATTAGGCTTGAACAGGACCAGGCTGCAATAAGACTGCAATATACCCGAGCATGAGCATGTAAGTATCTCTAACAAGCATTCCATTCTTTCAATATTTTGGAGCCAGTCTTGGATACAGGACACACAAACACTATGTGGGGAACTCCCATCACATGTCTACTTGTCATTGCTCAAAAGAGTGGTGCAACAGTCCATCCGAGACTGGCTGTTTAAAAAGAAGCACAGGATAGGGCTTCAATCTCTCATTATCCTGAGAGTAGTTTCCTCTACAAGGAGCAACCTGCTTAGAGAATAAAGATACGTCCACTTTAGTGATAACATATGCATGCAAGATGTGTATCTCACACTCATTTGGTAGCTGTAGACAAATGGTATACATTCAATGGGGCTGTGAGAAGCAGTTAAGGTCATAGCTGAGTATAGCAGCTCTGAGGATCTTAGTGTAATGCACTGCAAAAGCTCTGACATTTTCTCAGTATACTCACCCAGCAATGCTCTATCCTTAGTAAGGAAAGGTGTGAGATTAAAGAAGAAAAAATTAAAAAGCATGAGAAGAAACAGACAGAAGCTGCCAGCTTATGCTGTAAGCAATCTCCAGATATCACAGTTACTTTATTTCTATTTTGGCTGGGTTTTGGTGAATATATTTTCTGAAGGCAAAAAATAAAATAAAAGTGAGTCTGAAGACAGAAATCAGCTAAAACCTGACAAACCTGTAAAACAGTTTTCAGCATCCTGCCTCTTGATTGCAGATGTCAGAACTTGAGAAAATAGCAGTTGGGTTTTTTTTGCAAGGCTTGTGTTAAAGATGCGGTAATATTGAGGGAATGTGAGATTCCTGTGGAAAATAAAATACAGAAGGAATGGGACTCACTGGTAAACAAGAACTTTTAACAGCTAGCAATGGTTACAAGAGGAGCTAATAAGAAGATACTGAACGTTAACTCAAAGCTGCATTGTGCTCCTCCCACACATTTAGTCCTCTCTGGGTCAGCTGCACCTCCCATCAGTTTCCTTACCCTCAAGCCTTGCTACACATGCTGGCCCTTGTGCAGAAAGGTTAGAATCAGACAATCTTCTCCCCCATAGCCACAGCCACTTTCTGGGAGGAGTCTGTAATGGAAATTTCTACTCAAATTCGCATCTTTCCTCAGCAGTTCATCTACACGCTGTTTTCAAAACTCTAATGCCAAGGAATTAGACATTGTTAACACAATTGCTATCTATGATGATTATCTGCAAAACTGCAGGCAGAGCCCATAGGAGCTCTCACTGCTGTTTTGTGCTGAGGCCCTACTTTTCCTGCTGGCGTTCCATGGCGCAAGAAACTTCGTCTGCAGACCAAACTTGAAAATAGCACAGTTTTATAGAGAACATCTGAATCCATTAGGGAAATCCTTGAGCTGGAACCAGCTTCTCAGCTTTATCTTTACAACCTATGTTCTTGTCTGAAAGCAAAAACCTCAACAAAAAGCGAACAGCAAAATCCAACAAAAACCAACACAAAAGCAGAAAGCTGGAGGAGGAACTAAAAAGCCTAGAATAGTTCAGAGAAGGAAAACAGAATAGACTGTTCCTTAACAGAGAGCAAAACAAGACAATCAGGATTCCTCCATTATATACAGGTGTCAGGGTGAAACGGTTTGATGCAGTACATCACAGACATGATCTCCTGGCATGAATTGCAACAAGATTTGGTGGCCACCAGTTGCTGACCCAGCGGCTGATATGATTTTCCTGTGAAAGAGTAAAGAAGTTCTAGTTACTGTGAAGAAGTATTCCTGCACAAGACGCTAATCACCCTTGGTGCAGCACAACACTGGCCTTGATAAATTATTTTCCCTACCTGCCCTAACCCTCTTTCTGTCATGACTGAACCTTTTTCTCATACTGAAAGGTGGCATCATGGTGACTTGTAAAAGCAAATACTGAAACACGTATAACACAAATGTCAGGGAGTGCTGGATCTCTTCTGTGCTGGCCATGCCTCAAATCTGTGCTGGTTTTATCTCAAATCTGTGCTCAAGAGGCTGATTTTAATCTTTAAGAGTAATTTATTTTAGATTATAGAAGTTCCAAGTGAGACAAAGTGGTGGCCACAACATGGAGAACTTAATTTATAATAGATGTGGCTTTAGCAATTTGTGATATTACTGACTTTAACTGCTTAGTCCAGTCACACAGCTGTCCCACACATCAGGAGTTACATGTAGGCCTCTGATAGCAAGTTACAGTCCTATACTTAATTTATATGGTCACTAACTTCACCTTTCAGTAATATACCAGAATTAACTCAGACTGAGGAGATCACACAACATCAGTTTTGCTGGAATGGGTTGCCCAGGGAGTTTGTGAATGCTCCATCCCTGGCAGTGTTCAAGGCCAGGTTGGACAGAACCTTGGGCTGCATGGTTTAGTGTGAGGTGTCCCTGCCCATGGCAGGGGGGGTTGGAACTAGATGATCTTAAGGTCCTTTCCAACACTATTCTATGATTCTATGATTCTATGTATTTATGAAGACAGAAACATGCATAAGAAATGTAGTTCAGACAACTTTGGACAACTAAGGCCAGTGATTAATTAAAGCATAACCCCAGAGTGCACCCCTCAATACCATAAGCAGGAAACTACTTGGGATGGAAATCAAGCATACCTTAACCCAAAGGTGATCATCATTCTAAAGCCACGACAACTTCACAATGATATTTTGGAATTAGCAGTCATATATAAACAAACAAAAATTATATGCCCAAAGTGCTAACACTAGCTCCTGATCTGACACTAACATGCACGTTTCTTGATCAGATTTTCCCCCCTTAATATTCTGAATAAGATTTTTTTTTGTAAAACAGGGATCAGGCTTCATTAACTTTCAACTTGGAGCATAGAACAGCTTCAGTGAAATTTATAACTATGTGATTTCTCTGCAGGCCAATCACTTAGCGAACTAGAAGAAAACAACTCATAACAGGATGTGTTTGTGCATTTATGTATCAAATGAGTTGAATATATGTATTCTTACAAAGTAAAAATCTTGGTTAATAAATGATACAACCTGAAAACACCAAAAGTGATGTACAGGATGAACATTACCAAAAAAACGTGCAGTCACATAAATAGAATTTGATTTGCTATAGGGTAATCAGTAGAATCATAGAATAGAATTGTTAGGGTTGGAAAGGACCTTAAGATGATCTAGTTCCAAACCTCCTGCCATGGGCAGGGACACCTCACACTAAACCATATCACCCAAGGCCTCGTCCAACCTGGCCTTGAACACTGCCAGGGTTGGAGCATTCACAACCTCCCTGGGCAACCCATTCCAGTGCCTCACCACCCTAACAGGAAAGAATTTCCTCCTTATATCCAATCTAAACTTCCCCTGTTTAAGTTTTAACCCATTACCCCTTGTCCTGTCACTACAGTCCCTAATGAAGAGTCCCTCCCCAGCATCCCTATAGACCCCCTTCAGATACTGGAAGGCTGCTATGAGGTCTCCACCTGAACAGCCCCAACTTTCTCAGCCTGTCTTCATACGGGAGGTGCTCCAGTCCCCTGATCATCCTCGTGGCCCTTCTCTGGACTTGTTCCAACAGTTCCATGTCCTTTTTATGTTGAGGACACCAGAACTGCACACAATACTCCAGGTGAGGTCTCACAAGAGCAGAGTAGAGGGGCAGGATCACCTCCTTCGACCTCCTGGTCACGCTCCTTCTGATGCAGCCCAGGATACGGTTGGCTTTCTGGGCTGCAAGCGCACACTGAAGCCGGCTCATGTTCAGTTTCTCATCAGACAATACCCTAAATCCTTCTCCACAGGGCTGCTCTGAATCTCTTCTCTGCCCAATTGTAGCTCTGCCTGGGATTGCTCGAGCACAGTTGTAGGACCTTGCACTTGGCATGGTTAAACTTCGTAAGTTTGGCATCAGCCCACCTTACAAGTGTGTCAAATCCTTCTGGATGGCGAAGCAGTAGAAGCAGCACACACCCTGACTTTCTTCACTGTGGAAGTAAAGCAAGTTTTAAGAAGCTTTAACAAAATGGGTGCCAGTTTTAACTATATACTCCAGAGAACACTAACTTCGAAACATACAGATTGATATTTGGAATAATTATATAAACAACAAGAACTTTAAGAAACTCTTATACGACTGATCTGATGCTCCTTTTTTCTAAGGATGAGTTTTCATTAGTGTATTTGTTCACTGATAAAGCAACAGTAAGTGATAAAATATTAGAGGTTGGGGGGGGGTTGGTGTATTTTATCACAGGTAAAAAAAAAGCTCCAGTATCCAGCAAATCCTAAAGCCTTTCCTGCTTAAAAAACAGGGTATACAGGGGAGGAGAAGAGATCCCCAGCTATAGCCTATTATTGCAACTTCCACGCATTTAGTGTCTGAGTGACCTTAACATCTGACTGATGTCTGCCAACACAATCAAAACTTATTTGCATATAGAAAAGATCTGATTACATTTTCCTTAGAAATCAGATTAGAAAATAATCCATTGCTACTGGAAGAAAGACGAACTAATAATTTTGTGCTGGAAAACAATGTACATTTGTAGGTATGATGTAGAGAAAGAATTTCAAGGCCCACTTTCTTAATTAGTAAGCAAGAGCAACCAAGAGCATGAAAATACTAATAACAAAGTTTTCATTCAGGTTTCAATTTCCTTCTGCAGGTATCTGGATATTTCCTCTCCCCCTCAGCATGGGCCCAGGGAAAGATTAAGTAAGCATATATGAAAAATCCAAGCTACGAAACAAAAGCATTATCACCAGTTCAGTAAAATCTGAAGGTTCTGTTCATCTACTTTCACCCATACAGTTTCAATACCTGGCAATATGAAAGCAAGTGCTAGAGCTAAACAAGCTGCAGCAGCTGGTCAAATGCATTTCATTTTTTTGTTCCCTTTATTCAGCAGAAGCTTTCATTACGCATCTATGACAGCACTACTAAGAAAATAATCTTCTTACCAGCTTTTACTTAAAATTAAATCCCACTATGTTAAATAGCCTGATATTTCTAAGCAGTACATATCTGAAACTTTATTTTTCAATATTTCCTGGCTATTCCTTATTTAATATAGGAGGAAAAAAATCAGAGCTTGTCTGGGTATTTCAGCCACAGAACTGCAAAATAATTATGACAAGTTCCAAATATTGAATTTTCCTAAAAATACCCACCTAAAGCATTTGTACCTCTTTCTAAATTCACTATTAATTTTTCATTTTACATGGAGGTATTCAAAACTTCAAGGTGCTTCATTTAAATTAATCTTTAATAAGATTATTTTTCCCCTGCTGATGCAATGATCTAACTCTGTCATACAGGAATACAGTAGTATATATTCTATGTGTGTATAACATTTATATACATATAAATGTAGATATGAAACAATCACCTTACAGGAGCAAGAAAATGTTCCACATGGCTTAGTTCTCAGTGCTCTGCCTTCATGCTTGTTCAAATTGTCTAGAAAAGGTCAGCATGCTCCATTCACTTTCCATTTTTATATATGGAAAACTGTTTAAATATACTAATTTCATAGTTTTTCTTGTGTGAATCTTAGATGTGTTGAATTATTTTTTCTTATTTCAATAAGCATCCATGCAATCTGTGAAAAAGAGTTACCAAATACAGACATAAGTACCAGCTTATCTGAATCTATTCTAAAGCTACTTTTAGTTAAGCAAAGACAAATAGCATAAAGAACAGCCTTTATCATGGTTGTAGCATTTTTGTCTATTCTGCATCATGTATGACCTTTGAGAAAAAAAGTCTTAAATCAGTCAGCACTAGGATTTGAAACACTATCTAGTATTTAACATAGTATTTAACCCTCATATGTCAGATTACTCTTAACATTTATTTTGATCTGTGAATGAATATTTTCACTGTATAGCAATACAACCATCATTCTTTAGTAGATATTGCTATTCTTAAAGAACACCTAAAATTTGAATGTACCCCAGATAGGCTTCTCAAAAAACTACATAAGTCCAGGATGAACCTAATCCGTAATAGTTACTATGTAGGAAAAAAAGTTCCATTTCAACTCTAAACTCTAAAATAAAAATGCAAATCCCTGTTCAGGAAATGATTCTGTTTCATAGAATCAGTGGGACAACTCCAGGAACAGTTTGGGTTTTGGGTTTGGGTTTGGTTTTTAATTTTTGATATTTTCTTCTAACTTAGTGCCTTAATTATACATACCTGTATGAATGCATAATGCATACATTCTTCTGTACCCTTCTTTAAAATTGCTGTCATTAGCATAGCAAATCATATAAGAATATCACAGTTCTCCACCTATGACTCTAGTCCGTACTATACATGCCCAGACATGTATAGCACCCAGATTGCTCAGACAAGCAGTGAAGAGAGTGCAAGAATTGACTATGTTGTACAGCTATACCAGACATCAAGGTCATAAAATGAACACTCTTAGGTAAGGTCAAACACAAATAGCATGGGCAGATACGATTCTCATGCAAGGCTAGGAAAACAACACCTAAGTATTGAAAACAAAATGTAATTTATTTGGTGTTTTATGCATAAAATAACAGTTCTCAGGAGGTTCCCCATGGAGCCTGGGGGGCTGCTCCATTCATTCTCTTTTAACCTTCATGTGCAACTAAAGTTATGAACAATACTGAAGCAGTAAGACCCGTAATGCTGGGCTTTAACACATAGGAGTGCTTTGCAAAAGTGGTTTGGCAGAAGGATCATAATGCTAAACTGTCACCCATGATGACAGGTCTATGACACAGAACCAAACAGGTAGCCTGATGGCAATGACATTGCCAATTGAGAGTGAAATCCTACGCTTTTTGTCAGACCTCCCGTCACCTTTGGAAGGAACAGAAAGAGTCATAAAGGAGAATAGATCCTCAGCAGCTGCAGACTTTTCCTTTAAAACAGGCATGATGAAATGAACTAGCACATTCTCCATCAACATTTGATTTAGTGTTTTAGATAAACTAAAGAAAAGGGAATGATATATTTGTGGGAGACTGCAGGTAGTTTCATTCCAGGTGTTTAAAAAAACCTGGCATTTGATAAAATAAAAGAAATTCCTCTTGACCTGATCCTTCGGAATGAGCTGCTGTTGAAATGGAGGATATAGCAGTATTCATCAAAGCAGTGGCTTCTTTAGGAGGAAGGAAATCCCCTTACCTCTGCTTTCACAGGGGAATTTTAATAGAGATTGCCCAGAGCCACAGACACTATTTCTACCCTGGCATGTAAAGCACACACCTTAAAGTTAACAGTTGGCTTTCTTGAGATCTACAGTGTTAAGGTCAGGCTGTTTCTCAGCAGTAGCACAGCAGATATGCACTGGATTCACGAAGGCATGCCAGCAATTCTGCAGAACAGGCTTGTGCAATGTCTTCATTATTAAATGTTTGTGGGTGTATGCAGGTTGTGATCAGTCAACAATTCAAATGTGGCGTTTGTCTTTCTGGACAAGGAGTCTATTTCATGGTTAACTGCAATTCCAGGAATATTCTTCCAGGCCTATCTGTTATGGCCAAAGGGCTGCATTATCATAACCATTCACATTTAGAAGTCAGTAGGGCTGTCTGAGAAGTACACATGCACAGATTTTCATAGAAATCCTGGAATGGATGTTCATATTATGATAACATTAAAATACAATGTTGTCTTGCTGATATCTTACCCTAGCATCAGTCTACCTTGCAAGAAAAGACAGTGGTAATAAAATAAAGGAGAAAGATTCATTTCAAAGTCTCAAGCTCAGGATATCCAGTCCTTTCTGCTTTGATTTTATTGATAGGAGATATCTATATAAATAAGTTCACAAATCCTGTAAGATCTAAGTGTAGATAAATGAAATGCTCTGATGTCAAACAACAATTGTTTTTAATTGTCAAGACCTGTGTAGTCCCCAAATAACCAGAAATCTAGCTTATTATAATGCCATAAAATAAGATACATTACATTACACTTTAATTTGGAAAACTTCAGTAAGCAGAAGACTTAAACCCTAAGGCAATTAAATGATATATATTTTATTTGCTTAAGGAGGGAAAAGAGTGAGTTGTCCAAACTGATATTTTCCACCATAGACAAGTTCATACTTCAGTTTGAGCAGGTCTCTAACTGAAAGTATAAAAAAAATCTGTTAGTCTACTGCTAAATTCTAACCAACCAATCCACCTAATGGATTCTTAAAAAAAAAAAAAAAAATTGGAAACAAGGCATTTTTACATTTAGGTTGATAATCTGCAGCCTGTTTCATAAAAGGTAGAACTCAGGAAAACTGCGTTTAGTTGATACCACTGAAGGAGCTTACACAGAGGTTTTGTAGAGTTAAAACCTATAGCTGGTGGTTGCTAAATAGATTCAAATTTGAAAGCCTTCTGCATAGAGGAGTTTAACTGGTTCTAGAGCAGTGAACAGTCACATCAGATGTATGGTAGACAAGTTGTTTTTCAAAGCTCACAGGTGCCAGAAAGCAGCAGGAAAGATCGACCTTAGAAAATATAATATTGCACATTTATGAGTGCATTTGAACTGTTTTTAACATAATCATAAAGGAAGACAGAACCAAAACATTTACCACAGGTGCTGTGTACTTCTATACCTGGACCTCCATTACAATTTCTGAACAATGAATGCAAACCTAATCATCAGCTGAGTGTGTCTATACTTGCACTGAAAAACAGCTGACTGTTTTTCTACTTCAGCTGTTGACAATATCCTGGAGAATACAGAGTAGGAGATTTAATACACACAGGCACGTTTTTGCAAGCCGTGTGCTCATGATCACACTCCATAATGCAAGATATCTAACACTTTTCCTTTGAATTAGTTGTCCCCTATTAATTTCTTCTCCCTGCAGTAACACAGCAATTTATCCCTATTGTCTTTGAAATACTGCAAGCTTCTTAGGGTTTATGTTTCGGAACAGAAATCTTAAAAGTAAGTACAAAACCAAGATGGACACTTTTTCACATAATTTCCCTGTGTTTGGAGTTCTTAGTTTCCTCTTTCACCTTTGAGAGAGGCAACACAAGCTAAGAGAAACCACAGGCACCATGAAAACAAATTTATCTTGTGCAAACAAAGCTTTCATCTTGTTACCTCCATGTGCAGTATATCTTGCTTTACTAGTTTTCAGTTACAATTAATGCTAATACCTATTTTTATTGTTTTTCTATTTCCTTTGAGGACAAGTGGTACAGAAGAAATACAGGTTCCTTTTGGCTTCATTTCTGTGCTAGCAGGAGTCAGGTGGACACTACATCACTTGTGCAGAATTCCTTGGTGAGGGAAGTTACAGGACAGAACCACAAATTAGGTACACTGGGCTTTGTGCAGTGCTCTTCACCTGTGGTAAGAAGGAAGACTTGAGTGCAGTTCTAGTTTGCTAAGGTTTTAGCAGCCTAAACTAGTACAACCCAGCCAGGTTTTGCTGCTTATGAGACTTACCTAACTCCCCATAATACAACTGGCACATTTCTTCCAACTGTAAACTTTTGAGAAGTACTGAGAGCTTTTGTGCCCAACAAAATGTTGTTAAGATCACTCTGCCTGCAAATCCATCAGGGTGGCTGTTCTTAGACTCACCACAACCTCCACTGCGCTCTCACAGCTGAGAGAGAACAGAAAATAATGGGCTTGGGTGGATGTCTAACCATCAGTGCAAATATTTTTCATGTGGTTTTCTTACTAAATGCCAGCCCTTCTCTATTAAATAACCTTCTGGTAACAACAGATCTCAGCTACAGGTACAGGCACAGAGGCAGCAACATACGTTACTGCTTAGGTGAAAAGAAATAAGTGAAAGCTAAAAATAGGTAAAAGTAGCTAAAAATAAATAATATGAACTGAAATGAAAAAGAGATAAAGAGTATTTCAATGACAAAGGCAAGACCAGGCATGTTAAAATCATTTGGAGAAGTGCAGATCTGAAAAACTTGATAATTAATACATGTTGGCTAATCCAAATTAAACATGCCAGCAGTTTGTCAGGTTATAAAAGTCAGACATATTGATTAAAAATACTGTCAAATAATTAATATTTTTCATTCTTTTGTTTTCCCCTAAGTACTTTCAATCCATTCAAGAACCATTTTTCCTTGCCGTGTCTCAAATTTAAATGACATTAACAGGAGAAGCAATTCAGCAACAGCTTCCATTTCTATCTGAATAATGATACTTGATGATTGGTTTCTACTGCACTTTAATATCACATAAAAATACTGGTATACACACAGTCTGAAAGTATCTAGACATCACTAATCCAAGATAGTGTCAGCTATCCACTTCATTCTGCATTTGAAGGTAGAAATCTAACAGTTAATACACTGTCTCTTTTTCAATGGTGAAAAGAAGATATGACAGAGGAAATAAGCAAGGATTAAATGCAACCCTAGAGACCTTGCTTTAAGCTCAGATATTTCCATTTACCTTGCTGTCCCTCATTATTTGCCTATGTTTTTCAAAGTTATTGATTTTTAACACCATCTTTTCTCTTGAACAGCTGTCACAAATCACAGAATGGTTGGGGTTTGAAGAGACCTCTAGAGGTTGTCTCATCCAACTTCCCCTTCCAAAGCAGGTTCACCTAAAGCAGGTTGCACAGGATTGCGTGCAGATGGGTTTTGAATATCACCAGGCAAGGAGACTCCGCAACCTATCTGAGCAGCCTGTTCCAGTGCACTGTCACTCTCAAAGTAAAGAAGCCTTTCCTTATATTGCGATGCATCTCCCTGTGTTTCAGTTTGTGCCCATTGCTCTTTAATCACTGAAAAGAATCTAGCCTCATCCTCTTGACACTTGCCATTGATAAGATCTCCTCTCAGTCATCTCTTCTCCAGACTAAACAGGCGCAGCTCTATCAGTCTTTTCTCCTAGAAGGGGATGCTCCAGTCCCCTAACCATCTTCATAGCCCTCTGCTGGACCAGCCCCAGTAGTTCCTTGACTTTCTTGAACTGGGAGCCCACGGCTGGACACAATACTCAGATCTGGTCTCACCAGGGCAGAGTAGAAGGTGAGGTTCACCACTCTTGACCTGCTGACAAAACTTTTCCTAATGAAGCTGGGGTACCTTTGACCTTCTTGGCCACAGGGACGCATGCTGGCTCAGGGACAATTGTTGTCCACCAGGACCCCCAGGTCCTTCCCTGCAGATCTGCTTCTTAGCAGGTCAACCCTAGCTTGAGCTGGTGCATGCAGTTATTCCTTCCCAGGTGCCCTTCCGTGCACTTGCCTGTTTTAAACTTCATTAGGTTACTGTCCACCCAGCTCTCTAAGCTGTACAGGTCTTGCTGAACAGCAGCACAGCCTTTGGGTATATCAGCCACTCCTCCCAGTTTTGCACCATCAGCAAGCTTGCTGAGGGTACACTCTAGCCCTTCATCCAGGTCATTGATTGATGAATAAGTTGAACAAGACCAGACTCAGTACTGGCCCCTGGGCAACACCACTAGCTACAGGACTCTACTAGACACTGCACCACTGATCACAACCCTTTGAACTCTGCCATTCAGCCAGTTCTCAATCTGCCTCACTGTCCACTTACCTAACCCATACTTCCTGAGCTTGCTTATGAGGATGTTACAGGAGATAGTGTCAAAAGCCTTGCTGAAATCAAGGTGGACAACATCTACTGCTCTCCCCTTATCTACCCAGCCAGTCATTCCATCATAAAAGGCAGATAGTCAAGCATGATTTTCCCTTGGTGAATCCATGCTGACTACTCGTGATAACCTTCTTTTCTTCCACATTCTTAGAGATGACATCCATGCTGAGCTGTTCCACCGCCTTTCCAGGGATGGAGGTGAGACTAACTGGCATGTAGTTTCCTATGTCTTCTTTCTCACTCTTTTTGAAGGCTGAAGTGATTTTGTCTTTAGTCTTTAGGAACCTCTCCAGTTCTCCAAGATCTTTCAAAGATGATGCAGCATGACTTAGCAATAGCATCTGCTCCCTCAGCACTTGTGGGTGCATCCCATTGGGGCCCATATTTTTCAGGTTGTCAAGTTTGGCTAAATGATCTCTAACACAATCATCCTTGATCAAAGGAGAGCCTTACTTTCTCCAGACTTCCTCTCTTGCCTCCAAGATCTGGAATTCCTGAAAGCTGGACTTAGCAGTAAAGACTGAAGCAAAGAAGGTAACTGCCTTCTCTGTATCCTTCATAATCAGAGCACCCGCCTCATTCAGCAATGAGTCCACTGCTGGGACCTTCTTCCCTGGGCTTCCTTTTACTACTGATGTACTTGAAGAAGCCCTTTCTTGTTGTCCTTGACATTTCTTGCCAGATTTAATGCCAAGTGAATCTTTGCCTTCCCCATCACATCCCTGTATACTGTGACAATATTTCTATATTCCTCCCAAGTGACTTGCTCCTTTTTCCACATTCCGTAAACTTCCTTCTTCTGTTTGAGTTTTTCCAGAAGCTTCTTGCTTATCCATGCACGTCTCCTGCCCCTTGATTTCTTATTCATAGGGATGCACCAATCGAGTTTATAGAAGTGATGCTTGAATATTAACCAACTCTCTTAGACTCCTGCCACCTTCTAGACCCTTAACCCATGGGATTCCTCCAGGTAGGTCCTTGAAGAGGCCAAAGTCAGCTTTCTTTAAGTCCAGGGTTGTAATCCTACTTATTGCCCTGCTTCTTCTACACAGTATCCTGAACCCCACCATCTCATGATAACTGCAGCCAAGGCTGACCAAAGCCTTCACATTCCCAACCAGTCCTTCTTTGTCAGCACTAGGTCCAGCACCACACCCCTCCTGATCAGATTCTCTACCACCTATGTCAAAAAGTTGTCATCTGTGCTTTGCAGGAACCTCCTGGACTGTGTGAGCTTTGCTGTGCTGTCCTTCCAGCAGCTATCACAGTGTTTGAAGTTCCCCATGAGAACCAGGGCCTGTGACCGTGAGGCCACTTCCAGCTGTCTGTAGAAGACCTCATCAACTTCTTCCTGATCAGATGGTCTGTAGTAAACACCCACAGCAACACCACCCATGCTAGCTTACCTCTTAATTCTTACCTGTAAATTCTCAACTCATTCTTCATCCACCCCTAGGGAGAGCTCAATGCATTCCTGTTGCACTCTCACATAAAGAGCCTGTCTTTCCTAAAAAGTATGTAGCTATCCATGACAGCATTCCAGTCATGCCATCTATCCCACCATGTCTCTGTAATTGCAATGAGATTTTGGCCCTGCAACCACATAGGTTTCTAATTCTTCCTGTTTGTTCCACATGCTGTGTGCATTGGTATAGAGGTGTAGAGTCATTTCAGAAAGTTCATTGAGCATAGAGATTTCCCAGGAGGAGTGCAAGAGGGTCTACCACAGCCATACACATCCTTGAGGTGGGTTGCCTTCTGGTTCTCATTTTGGGAGGCAGCTAAGGAACATTTGTTTCTGCTTGGGTTGGTCTAGCTTGTTCCCCAGTTGGATACAATGGCATAAGCACTGACAATTTGGATCCTGTCTCTCAAGTCCTTCAGTTTAAAGCCTACTTCACAAAGCTGGCCAGCCTACTGCCAACGAGTCACTTGACTCCTCAGACAGCTATGGGTTGTATTAATTTCCCAGCTTCTGTTCCTACCCCACCATTTTTCTTCAGAAACAGCCTTCAGCTTCACCTTTGCTTTTTGTTTAAATTTTTTATGTTGCAGGTGTTCTTGCTTACTTATAAGCCAAATACCATGTAATGTTGAATTGATAAATATCAACTTCAACTTCTTTGTTACTAATTAAAATACCACTTAAAACCTCAACACAAAACATTTACAGACATGCTTCATTTTGACTCCTGTGAGACTCCTCTGATGAGTCAATTGTTCAAGCTTAAGCAAAATAAAGACATGGAGGAAACTACTCCAACATCAGGTAACCCTTTTTCAGGTCAGAAATTTGTTTTCCAAGCCACTGAGTGGAACAGGAGCAGAAACATCCCTGGAGTGTGTCCCACCCACCAGACTATTGGGTATCATAGAAAAGCTCTTAATCTGTTGGCATTAGTCCACTTGGGATAATAATTAAATACTCATTGAGCCAAAGAGAAGTAGACAAGGACTTTCAGGCTCAGTGGTTAGGGCACTGAGGTGGGAACAAGAGATTCCAGTTTCACTTCATCAAATATTTAATTATTTATAAAGAAGAACATCTCCAAAACATTTAGAAAGACTCTTTTAAGAATAGACAACAGCCAAACAATTATCACATGTGGACACCAAATTTTAAGTCCCCCTCTCTTAAGAGACAGCGTAATGATTCAAAGCTCACCCTCTTATATCCATCACAGTACTCTAAACATCGGGCATCTGAGTAGAACAAACCTAAATATTGGCATGTCCCCAAAATCTCAGCCGTCTTATATGTTACATTTCATGGGAAGTGTCCATGATGTGGTAGTGCTTAGATGAATGAATTTGCAACTGCAAAAGATAGTGAGAGTCTTAGCATTCAATCAGGGTTTTAGTGTGGACTAGTAGCTCCGGCTAGAAAACTGTGCTTAGAAATCCACTTTTCAGCAGAAACTAAGGGACTGAACACTTAGCAGACTAAGAGCAGACAGCCCTGTCTAAACTTCACTATGCTGAGTCAGTGATGTGCACAGCATAATGGCGTAAGAAGAAATTGCATTTTAATATCATTTTTTCTTTCATAATTGGGTATTATCACAAGTTAATGTGAGGATATATTTCAATCTTTAGGTTAAAAAAAGACTTGTATAAGCCTTTAATCTCACATCGTTTGGTTTCAGGTTGGTCTTGTAAATATTTAAATGAGTTTACTTTATCATTTACTTTATCATAAATCTCTGTAATTGTTTAAAATGGTTGTTTTCATCTATTTCATCTTCTGATCCCTCCCCCAAAACATATGAAAAGATTAAAGCATTTGATTTTTCTCTTCTAAAGAATACGTATGGAAAATTTTAGATTAGCTACAAGACTTGAATCCACCAGCCTTTGCAGGCCCACGAAGAATTAAGACACATTTTTTCATAAAAAGGAATTAAAAATGCAAATAGAATTTGTCTGTCTTTTTTCTCATTCCCTTATTACGTATTTTACATATTTTCTTTAAAAAAGCAACACAGTTAGGAATAAGATTCTCATCCTGTCAGTAGAAAAGAAATTACGATATTTCCACCAATGCCAATAGACATGGCACGTCTACGGTAAGAATCTGCTGTTCAAACTGAACTTTTTTTTCAACCCTTTCCCTGTTGGATATAGACATTGGAAAAAGCAGGGGTTCCTTACCCTCAGCATCTGCACACTCTCGTGGAAGTGCTAGTTGAGGAATTATGACTACAGCCCTGGGGATTAGGGGTTCTGGATTCCTGGCACGGCCACAGATTTCCTGCATTTTCTTGACTAAATCATCAAATTTCAGTAGGCCAAAAATTTTTTTAAGCATTTCAGCACTTCATCATGTAGGTAGACACCTAATATCATTTCCTGCACTGCTAAATGGGGATAATGCTGTCTTTTCCCCATGGAGTGTTGTGAAGCTCAAGTCATCATTAACACATGTAAAATGCTCCAAAAATCACATGTTGAAACCTGCAGAGACAAATAAAGCACACTTGCATTCTTCTTTACAATTTCCTCAGGCTCAACAAACTCTTCAGAAAACGAATATTTAAAGCATGACCAAGTTCTATTTTGAATGTTTGACCAAACTATAGAAAATGCCAGTTCATACAAAGTGTAACATCAGCAGAGTATCTTAAAATGATGTTCAGTTTCTTTGCCACATGTACTGTAAACATGCATCTTGACTCACTGAAGAAAAAAAAGTCTGTGAGAGGTATGTTTGAAAAGGAGAAAAAAGTTATGTAATGGTAAAGCAGTGAACATTTTTAAGAATATAATTCTAGGCAGCAGAAACCTATGCGATACCTGTGTTTCTGTGAAAAAAAATCAGACTTTGTGAAAACAGATTTATGTCCACTTTAATTTTACATACAGGTTTATATAAAACTAGTGGAAATGATCTTTCTTGATGATCTTTAAGGTCCCTTCCCAACCAAACCATTCTACAATTCTACGATTCTATGAAATGTAACTGTGGATTAATAAAACGCCAAACTATTTTTAGCTGGAATAAAATGATTGTACATTGTGCGCACTTAAGTCGTAGAATAAATAAATAAGTTTAAAGTTATCACTATAGTGCTATGTCAATTTTAGCTAGGTTTAGCTCAAATGCTATATAGATCTTCAGTGTAACACAGCATCCTGAAATAGTTGTGTCATCTGCTTCTTTGTGAATGTAGGGCAGAGTCTAGTTCCCAAACTATAACAACAATGAAATGCACCATCTCTGTGTTATGGTTTTATTATACAAGGCTTTAAATGGTAAATTTATTAATTGATTCTTTATAGCAAGTTAAGAATATTAGTATTCTATTGCATAGCTACTTTAGAGATGGTCAAAAGGCAGGAACATAAATAAACACCTGATCTGATAACTCCAAAAACGTATTAAAATATATACTAAAATAATAACATTCTATAAACATGGTTTGAAATCTTTCACAGTTTAAGGGCATCATGTGATTAGCCTGGGGTTTTTTTATTTATCTGGTAATACAAAGCTTGCGCATGTACATCTTCAACTGGGATGTAGTTCACACAATTTTAAAAATATATCTGATATGAAGTACCAACTCAGAAACACCTTCTAACAGTGTCTATTTCAAGGCAAAAATCTTATCCCCAGAGGGACTCTCTGGCAGTTCTCTGCAACGCAGGTCTGAGCTCTACATCCCAAATCTCTGCTGACTCTGCTGACAAATCTTTCTGCCCTCTGAGTTTATGTATTTTGCATATATGTAATTTATATATATTTTACTCTCTTGTTATTTTTGTGACATTCTAAACAAAGTTAGCATCTCTTGGTCATCTGTTATATACAGATTCCTCTACAATATATGCATTTTTGCTATGTACACATTGTCTTACTGCCTCTGTCCTTGGTAAACTACTAAAGGCAGCAAATGAATATATGTCACAAGGGAGAATGGAATCAGTGTGGTCAAGGTAATGTATTCTCAGAGCTATAAGTCTTTGCAGGAGCTTTTTAAACTTTGTTTCTTATACGAGAAAAAGGAAGCCTATCGGCCAACATAACACAAAAATTTAGAAGATCTTTTTAGAATATTTTTCCCCTTTTTTCTCCCATAACCCAAATGCATAGAGAGAAAGATTTGTGAACTCATGTTGTAGTATCCATCTGCATCAACATTAGGAGAAAAACACTTGTGTTTCAACTGAGGAGTACAGATACTGCCTGGCCCAGCCAGCAAGCAGACACTCAATTTTTACCCAAGTGGATTTGTCACTGGCTTCAAGAACCATTTATTGCTACTGTAAAAAACAATAGGAAATCATGACAATCAAAGCAGAGGAATGAGTTTTAGTGGCAGATAAGAAGCTACAGTCACAACTCCAAAAGGAGAAACAGATAGTAGAGCAGGCTACAAGTTCCCCAGTAAGCAGTAAAACAACCTGCCTGCTGATTATACCTATAATTCAGGGAGAGGTTTTGTCTCCTAAAGAGCAAGGAGTGTTATATTAAGTCAATCCAGCTCTCTTATTGGTACATGCATTTTCTATGTGAGTATTAACAATATCCTAGAGGTGATCCATAGCACGTCAGAAGTGACTTAAATATGCTGGAAGCTCAGTTGGAGTAATAAATGTAGAAATAAACCATGAGTAAAGGTCATTCAGGTGCAAATGTATTTTGGAAACAAGGTTGTTTTGCACCGAGGTCAACTAGAAAGCCTTAGCCTCCTTGACAAAGAACATCCCAGGAAGGAAGACCTGTAGCAAAAAGTTGTGCTCTGCTCTCAAGGAGGAGAGAAATGACCAGGTATAGACTCCCAGTTCTAGAAAAGAAAGACTTGAAAATTTAAAGATGTAGGTTGTAAAGGACTAGAAGAGAGCAAAATACAGTAAAACAGCCTTGCCAGATGTCGTGGTTTAAACCCAGTCAGATAATTCGTTCGCTCACTTCCCCCCCCCCCCGCTCTTGGAGGGATGGAGAGGAGAATTGAAAAGAATGCAACTCCCACAGGTTGAGATAAGAACAGTTTAGTAACTAAGGTATAACACAAATCACTACTGCTACCACCAATGATAATAATGATAAAGGAAATAACAAGGGAAGAGAATACAACACCTCAGCACCAGCTGACCGATAACTCGGCCCCCAAGCCCGACCAAGCTCCGACCGATACCTCCTCCAACCCTGCAGTCTCCCAGCCCTTCCGGCTAACTCCCAGTTACATCCTGGGCATGACGTGCTGTGGTACGGAATACCTCTTTGGTCAGTTTGGGTCAGGTGTCCTGTCTCTGCTTCCTCCTGGCTTCCCCTCCCCCCTCGCAGAGCATGAGGCTCACAAAGTCCTTGGCCAAACCAAAACATCATTGTTATCAGCTCTGTTCCCGAGCTGAAAGTCAAAACACTGCACTACACCAGCTACCAAGAAGGGGAAAAATGACTGCTACTGCTGAACCCAGGACACCAGAGAATTAGCTTCTAGGGGAAAAAAGAAAACAGCAAAAAGACCATATGGGAGATAAAAATAAGACTTATTGGACCACATTCTGATGTCTTTACATATGTAAGGGTATAGGAAATAAAGAGAAGCAATAAGAGGCTGAGCATACAGCCAAAGCCATGACAGAAGTGACATCAAGGAAATGTGGTAGAACAAACTGTGAGATATGTACTGGTATAAGAGTACAAATTATTTGAAGGAACACATGGGAAAATCCAAGATTATATTTTTTCAGTACATATACTTATTTTGAGCATGAAAAAAAGGTCAAAGGGTAAATTCAAGTATGAAGAAAGAAGGGTAATGTCATGGTAGACTTCTATCTCTAGTTAACTATTGGAGATATGTAATAAGTCTAATGCAACATCAATAAAAATCAAATACCCTCTTAGACAAACTTGCCAAGAGATAACAGGATAAAACAAAGGAAAAGTGTTAAAGAAAGAAGAATTGAGTAATTACCTGAGGGTGGAAAATAAATTGCATGAGTTTAATGAGAAATTACATATCAATCTAGGAAATTGAAGCATCAAAAGAGGGGTAGTGTCCTACAGAAAAGCTGACTTGAGACGTGAAAATTGATAGACATTATTTCTTGATAGATAGCCCAAGGATTCAAGGACCACTAGCTACAATTTAAGAAGTGTTCAAAGAGCAGCAGTAAGGTGTGACCCCAAAAAAAAGGGAAATGTAGGGTATGTATTGAGAGTGCCTTATGGGTAAGAGACTTATAACCACTATTTGACATATCAGGAGCATTTACTTATTTAAAAATAAGGAAGAACTTAAAATTGGAAGGAACAGAGGTGAAGGTAGCCACCAGAGCCCAATCATATAATGTAAATGTAAAAACTGCATACAGTTTTTAATACATAAAAAAAAAATAAAAAATTCCACAAATACATTCAAAATGAAAATATGCAAAGGGAATTAGAAGAGGCTAAAAAACAAATGATAAGACATGATCTATTTTCTGCTCCAGTCCTCATATAGACAAATTCCATGGGTACATTTTTTCCGTTAGACAAATTTCATCTATGGAATGCTTCCTATCCTCAAAAAGGCAGCTGATATTAGTGAAAGCCTCTTTGGAATTATTTGTGTCTATATAGAAACCTTTTCTATTATGAAACTACAAATGATTTTGGATAGCATTCAGTGCTGTATGTGGCAACTGGTACAGTAAAGCTGGATGTCCAAACGCTGGATTCAGAGACACAATGGAAAACTTTCAGTTCACACTGGTGTTATGCATTTATCTCAAATCTTAATTTTTTCAGTGTTCTTCAGTAATTTAAAAACTGATATTTCTCCCTAAAAATCTTAGAGATGCTTTTACCAAAATACTTTGTGCTACAAAACTTAGGTTGCAGTGTTTACATTTGGACTCAGCGTGAGAGTATGTATGCGATTCAGAAAAACTTCAGAGACTCTGGGAGGAAGGATCACAGCTAGCAATGATCAGAATGCTTTACAGCAAATTGCAAAAATTAGCTGAAGTCAGGTAATTTTTCTGTGTCATATTTGAAGTACAGAAAGTGAAAATTAGTTAATATATTAGTAATATAGTGTGTGCTGTTCAATCATGTTTACTGCCATGACATTCCTTTCCTGCTTAGGGAAAGAATAGTAAGGCAGGATATAGCATAAGAAGCACCTTCCCCTAAAAACATATGAAATTGTTTGGTATTCATCGTACTGGCAACCATCAGGATGCATTGATTGAAAATGCATGAAGTAGATCGAAAAAAGCTCACTCACTAGTGATATGGGTTCTATTTAAAATGTTATTCCAAAGTTACGATTCTTCACCCCATGATCTAGTCACACTCTTGCACATCAATAGCTACTTCAACATTCTATCTAAGAATCATGCTCATGTGTCATCATTTCAACCCAAAGTGGCTTAGGAAAATACAGATCTACTTCATCTGAAGATGTGTATTCATTATAATGGTTACTGATGCACTGGAAAAGTTTCTCACAGTATGTGAATTTCCTGACAACAGGGTGCCACTGGGGAGACACACTCCAAAACATACTCACACAATCAAATAACAAATATCAAGCTTAGGAAAGTTCATTTATTCCTTTGCTGTAAAAGCGTTCTAGAGACTATAATTTTCCCATTCCACGTCAGAATAAAACCAAGATAGTTGAAAATAATATAAAAGATGCATACAAAAATCTTTACTTAAAAAAGGAATAACAGGTACAAAGTCATTCAGAGAAGCCTAATGATTAGGGATCTGATTTGGGATGCAGAAGACCCAGTTTTAAGCCTTGGTATGCATTATTTAGTGGCATGACTCTCTGGTCCTCTGTCTCCCCAGTAGCTGTTCTAACTTCTAAGCTGATGTGACAAGTTGTGACTGAAGTTATCCTGCTGAATTCTGATTGCATAAATAATTAAATTTTTTTTTGAGCAGAGATTTGAATGTCATTCTTCCCAAATGAGTACTCTTAACTTCTGGGTAGTGAAGTTCCTCCTCTCACTAATTTTCTCTGGTTCAATGAATATTCAATATTTTATATAAAGTGGAACTGTTCCAAGAAGAGCAACTGAAGAACAAGCTGTATTTTCTTTTAACTTGGCTCTTTACTGTGACTGCTGCTACACTGTCATGTGTTCATGTTAAAAACATGTCTGGCTCAGCACCATGCAGTCTGACAAATTTTCCTGAGCATCTTTAAGAACTGCATTTTGAAGGACCTTATGTTCTCATTGGTCTTATAATGCATATTATCTATCTATTCAGTCGGTAAATTTTTCATGTTTTCCACCCTACCTTTTTGCAGTGCCACAATTTCTGATGAAGTTTCATCCATTTTCAATAGCAGATTTTCTGCAAGTTTCAGTGTGATCAAATTTGATTTTCATTACTTTATCAGCTTTTGGCATACAAGGTACCATGTAAAGAGCAAGTGATTAACTTCAATTGATCAAAAGAACAGAGAGGAAAGGAAAGACAACAAAAGATAATATGACATTACTTCAATGTGCAATGAATGTAAGAGCTTGTATTGTCCTTTTTTTGGTATCATGTGCACAGCAAAATTCTTAGGAAGGCTTTTGAAATAACAGGCCTATCTATATCTTCCCTTCTTTTTAAAAAGTAAAACGCTATAAAAAGTGAAACTAATAAAAGGTACTAAAGGAACAATATTTATGAAAAAGAAGACTACAAAGAAAGCTTGAAACATTTTGTTTTAAAATAGAAGAGCATTCTGAGATGAAAGAGAATTAATCAAAACTGCAATGAAACATAGTACTCAACAAAGGAAAGAAAAATCTTAAGTATGTCTATTGCTAAAGCATAGTTCATAGTGATTTATAATTCTCTCATGCAGTCTTTAACTAGAGCCCTTAAAGTCTTAAGTGTAGTCTTTGAGGTTATGACAGCCTTAAGAAAGAGATTGATTAATGAGCTTATTGTTCTTTATAACAATCAAAAATATACCTCAATTGCAATAAGATCTCAGGAGAAAACTCCAAGATTTTCCTTTGGGGGGACACCATCATTAGGATGGAAGAACAAGCCCTTTTTCAGTCCACAAATTGTTTTATTTTAAAACAATATATTTATATTTATATTTATATATAATATATAAATATATATATTATATTTATATTAAAACAATAAGCATGTTATTTTTACTGTTACTCTAAAATTAAATTTTTAACAGTTTCTAAAATATGTGATTTGCTCCTAAAGAGCAAATCTTCTGCATTCAAGAAACTCGTATGACTCCAACAGTCAGTCCCTCTGTGTGACACGTGTCTGAAACATGCAAATCATTCCAAATTCCAATGTATGGACATAACATATTATGTAAAATCTGGTAGACAGTATTTATTAGAGCTATTCCACTATTCAAAACCAATGTATTTTGAAGCATCTCATCTAACCCATTGCAGCTGTAGTCTTTGCACTCATACTTCTCAGGTTTTCCCTCATATTTTGGTAGCGATGTGAAATGCTTGAGCTTACCAACCTCAGGTGTGAAAATCCAGACCTTTAATTTTTTAATGATCCTAATGCCAAAGGGTATCTGATTCAAGCTTCTTCAATACATAGTTAAAATAAGTACCGGATGGGATAAAAAAGTTAATTGCTGTACTGCTGAGTGACTGAAGTCTTTCTCATTCAGAAAATTAAAGAACTAAGACAGGTATTTAGGCAGCATTTTCCCTCACTGGTGGGAAAGCTCACCTGCAGTTATTCTCCAGTGCTAGAGAGAGGAACAACTTGTGGAGTTTAGATAATTTTCCTGAAATGTTCATAGAATATGGTATGTCTTGAAGGAATGAGGTAATAAGACAGTCATTTTGAAATCTTGGCTGCTCTCAACCAGCACATTTCTCTTTCCTGCCTTTATTACTGTATTATTTCCCAATGCACTTAATACAGAAACCTAGCAGATGCAGACAAAGAGTGTTATGTCTCTGGTCAGCAGGCTTTTTGTTTTCTGGGATCACTACTTCCAGCAAATTCAAGTTCTAAATTTGGCCTGAAGACTGAAAGACAAGCTTAATGGTGCTACAGAGTATTATCATAAGCCTTTGCTGACTATTTTCTTACGTTCCAATTGAAGTCTTAATTATGGTATCACAAGGCATTACGCCAAGAATCCCATTTTGTTTGAGCAATCCCATTATCCATCTTTTTGCCTGTTGTGATTCAGCTAGATTGCATTTTTTGAATTGAGTTTCCATTTCCACTTTAAGCAGTGATGTGATTCTACTTGTACTCTTTTCCATTACCATTTCTTGGTAAATGGGTTAGTATGAATATTGTTTTGTGTCTTCTTTCCAGAAAGAGCAAAATAAATGTTCTAGTGGATGAAGTAATATAAGTAAAATCCACTTTCCCATGGAATATTATACATAATTTCATAAAGAGTCACACTGTTTTTCAGCTGTTTAGGAGGCTATAGTAAAACTAGAATGGATATCCTAGATGTAGAAACATAAGGAGTAATTAGAAACCTTTTATCCTAGGAGACCTGTGCCTAAATTCTAACAATTGGTAGCACAAAAAGTGGAATTTGTTGCTATCATTTAAATTATCAGTGACATTTGTACACTTCAGTATTGTAAATCAGTGCATTACACTCTGCTTACTAGAGATCCAGTACTGAAGTATACAAACTTGAAGACAGAAAAACTATATTATACTGAGAAACCACCAATGTCTGCCATTAGGCATTGAGACTGACAAGTCTGCAGATGTATATCATGTATTTGCTATGTAGCTTCCCTCTTTTTCTTCAGCTGTTTATTTGTAACTCTTGAGGAATAGCTCGAACATAAAAGCTCTCTACTAAGGGCTGACAGGGACACAATGTGTACAACACCTAGAGAAGCATTTGATTTGCTTGGCCAGGGCTGATCTTGGTTATATCAGTGGAACATAAGCTGGTACCATTCCCTGCCACAGATGGGTATCTTGAGGGAATAAGAACAACAAAGTGCACATACCTCCACTGAGAACTTGACTGTCATTGTTGCAAGAAAGAGAAATACTTCTGATACCTATTGAATTTTGTTGGAAACTCATAATAATAGAAATATTCTCCCTTAAAATTTCAATGTAAAGGTTATTTCATCTTCAGTGACTTACTGCTTGGATAAAACTATTAATTTTTTCCTGAAAGGAGTTTATTTATTTTTTCATCTTATTTTACTATGCATCATGTGCTATCTTATCCTCTTTTTCAGTGTAAAGGTAGACCAGAAAGATCGTAATTTCTTTTTTATTATTTCATGTGTTTCATCTTTTTCTTTACTTAATGCAATAGGGGCTATAAAAATCTTTCTGTAAACATATATACATATTTGAAGATATCAAAGGCTGAGATGTGGTCTGGCATTTTTGAATGACATGTAACATGGCGGGATACAGACTAATTGCTATGATGTAACAGACAAACTATTTGGCTAGTGCAAATGCTACTTCCTTTCTCAATTAAGGCTGCTGCTGCTTAATACTACCGGCTATATTCTGAGGAGACAGCTTCTAGGAAGGGACAATAATTTATTCCTCTAAACTGTTAATTAAGATACAAACACAATGGCTTTTAAATCAGATTTAGCCTGCATTATTGGTTCTGGGTTTTGAAATGGAGATTGCTGTTGGCAGCTGCGGGCTGCACACACAAAGTTAAGACATAAAAGACTAATTTCTGTCTTACCATATGGAAGTGCAAATTACCCCCTTTCTTTATGATGAACTGAACTAACTGCTTAAGCTCTAGAATATCACAGCAAAATTAGGCTAAGCCACTGGGATAATTTCAGTCTTGGAGAATCAGAAGTAAATTTGAGTCTCCTGTAAAGGCAAAGCAGTGAACAAAACTAGAACAAAAGCTAGTAGTACGTGAGACTTTCCTTCCCAAAATACTCAAAAGTTGGGATTTAAGACAACATTTTGTTCTTTCTTATACCTGTTTACTTCTGGAAATCATAGGTTTAGGTGGGAATCATTCATTGAGGTGGGAAAAGACCCTTAAGATTTCTAGTCCAGTCATTAACCTTGCACTGCAAAGCCCAACACTAAACCATGCTCCTAAGTGCCATAACTACAAGTCTTTTAAATATATCCAGGGATGGTGATTCAACCACTTCTCTGGGCAGCCTGGTTCAATGTTTGACATCCCTTCCAGTGAAGAAATTTTCCCTAATCTCCAGTCTAAACCTCCCCTGGCGCAACTTGATGCCATATCCCCTTGCCCTGCAGCTTGTTCCTTGGGAACAGAGACCAACACTCACTTCGCTACAAACCTCCTTTCAGGTATTGTGTGTATGTTTTTTAATATAAAGCTGAGGTTCTGTTTTCCTACTGCTCTTGGGATTACCCTCACAACATTCAAGAAGGCTACTTGCTTTGTATTTTTCCAGAACCCTAAGAACAATAGTTTTAAAGCAGATATACAGTGGCCCACTTATTCATATAGCTTGTTGAAGAGACAAATAATTATGCACACAAAAAAAAAAAAAACCAACAGAAATCCCTACAAATATTCATATAAGCTATAAAATGAAATCACTGATGTTATTTTTGCATTCCTGTTGTACTTTCCAGTAGTTATGGAGGAAATGAATATTCACTACAACAGTAAATTCTAATGCCAATACATTACTAAAAGGAATTTTTCAAATTGGTATTTATCATGTTCAACAACAGAACACAAAGGAGATAAAGCAACACATTCAGTCACAACATCTTAAATTTGAAATATTTAAAACTGACTCTGAAAGAAGTTTTAGACCTTGTTCAGAGTAAAATGACAAACACACTCATATTCATGAATAGTCACAAATAAAATGGGTTAAACACGTTAGTTTTCTCCAGACCTCTTGTGTGATCATCCATGCCATGGCTCTAAAGCTGTTACTGCTTTCTGTCCAACCTCTAAGGTTCACCACACGTGTGAAAGTGGATGCTGTGCATGGTAAATGTTCAATGGAATGCACACTAGCACTGGTCTCCTAATAGCCCTGTGTCATATCGGCCAGGCTTGTGCATTTTCCTAAAATGCCCTTGCCTTTAAAGGCGCCACTAGACTTCACAGTAGAAACCTGAATAAGCCAATGCTAAAGAATTCCAGAACTAGGGCTTCTACCATTACTTTTAAAAGCTCTCCCACAGTGAACATAGTTTAAAAGCACTCCTTTCCCTATATACAGAACAACATTTTGCCTGAAATGCATGTCTTTATCACAGAAGGCCTGGTGCTGGGCATGCTTCTTGTACATGAGCACCAACAGTATTTACTGCACAGAACTCTTGCAACACAGTGTAAGAATTCTCCAGAGTTCAGTCCTTGCAAGGGCTATACAGTATAGCACAGTAAAGTTCTTTTGTGGAGCAAGTACTTTACAAAGCTGGCACAGACTAAACATTTCCATTTTTTGTCTGAACATGCCTTAGAAGAAATTATTTCTAAGTCATGCAGCAATTAGTTAAGGCATGTGGGTGCAGATGTACATCTGCAGCTCTGAATGCTGCATGTTGTTGTGAGCTTTTCTGTATTTCAGTTCATTCTTGCCCTAACCTGAAATTAAGTTCAGTTGTAAGGTGTTTAAAAAGATATTTTTTTATAATCCCAGCATGTAAAGTCAATATAAGATCTCAATCATGCAATTTAATATGGAAACCTAATGACTAAAGACAACAGGGAATTTGGCCTTTAATTCTTTAAGACTTATTAGAAGAGTTTCTTTAATTATTAACCTATTGAAAATGAATCTGTGCATATAAAGTATCTTTTCTTATAGAAGGAAATGTAATACACAGGAACATATTTAATGTCTTATTGAAATGGGGGTAAGGGAAAGTAAGAGAAAAAAGCATGCATTAAGTTCAGTCATAAATCACAGATAATTCCTAGCTATTTAACAAAATGACACACAGAGGAGCCTTTCTTCAGAGAACTCTCAGTTTCTAAGCACTACTCACACATGATTGAGTAGATTGCATGAGGTAGCACAGGCCTGTATATATCAGCCTCCATCAGATCAAGAAGCTAACAACCTGAGGTAAAGATTCAGCAACATAGGCAACATAGGGATATGGATCATATGACTGGATCACAGGCAACGATAATTGTCCCTGTTTGCAGCTAATATGCTACTGACATGGATTGCTTTCCTCTTTCATGTATTTGCAGATGAAGTGATTCAGCTAACCATGGCTGAGCTAACTGCTAAGACAGGGAAGGGGCAAAAGACAAGAGAATTAACAAGGTAACCTGCAGTTATTTCACCCAGATGCAGGCATTTGCATTTGTGTCTGTTGAACATTCTGAAGTTCACCCCAACTTTTCATCCTGTGTTCCACTAAATAACAGCCCATCTCTCCCATGTACCAGTCCCTCTCCCAATTTTGATATCACCTACAAACTCACAGAGAATTTGCTTTTTTCTTATTATCCAGATCCATTATCTCTTGCTGATGAAGACATTTAACAGTCTTAGATGCAACATTACCTCCTGAGGAACACTGCTTGTAACTAGATCTCATGGTACTGGAAACTTATTCTTGCTACTTTTACTTCTTTTTCATCACTTTCCAAAGTCTTCTTGCCTGCTGTGCATTTTTCTTCTTTTTTTTTTTTTTCCTTTTTTTTCCTACTCCATCAAGGCTTTGTTTTAGCTTCTACGTT
Source organism: Pezoporus wallicus (assembly GCF_028554395.1). Taxonomy (NCBI): domain Eukaryota; kingdom Metazoa; phylum Chordata; class Aves; order Psittaciformes; family Psittacidae; genus Pezoporus; species Pezoporus wallicus. The sequence goes on from NW_026636990.1 coordinate 1,533,665, forward strand.
ATGTCAGATATGTAAAAAACCTCCATCACCTTACAAAACCAGGTCACATTTCTTGATTTGAGTAGTTGATTTCAGAGAGTGTCACACTTTGTTACCCAATGCAGGAGGAATAAATTACACTAATATTACTCACTTACGCTAAACTGAAGGCATTAAACTGAAACCCAGCCTAGGGCTGCAATAACGCTTTGTGAAGTACTGATTGTGTTGAAAAGCTTTCATATAGAATCACAGAATCACAGAATCATAGAATGGTTTGGGTTGGAAGGGACCAGGTTGCTCCAAGCCCCGTTCAACCTGGCCTTGAACACAGCCAGGGATGGGGCAGCCACAGCTTCTCTGGGCAACCTGTGTCAGCGCCTCAGCACCCTCACAGGGAAGGACTTCTTCCTAATACTTAATCTAAATCTATCCTGTCAGTTTAAAGCCATTACCCCTTGTCTTGTCACTACATGCTCTTGTCAAAAGTCCCTCTCCAGCTTTCCTGTAGACTCCTTAAGGCACTGGAAGGCTGCTCTAAGTTCTCCCTGGACCATTCTTTTCTCCAGGCTGAACAAGTCCAACAATTATCTCAGCCTCTCTTCATAGAAGAGGAGATGTCAGAAATTATATTTTTTTGCCAAACAAGGCAGAGGAGCATTCTTCAGCATTACGTCAGCTGATAAAATTTAATTAAAATGACTTGTGTGCAGGAAAAGCATGAGCAGCAAGGAAATATATGGTTAAAAGTTTCGATTCAGTTCACCACTGCTTGCATCTATTTCAAGAACTGTTGTTTAAAATTACACACAAATGGTCTAATGTGCTGATGGAACAAGAAGTTTCAGAATTTCCAAGGTCCTTGTTATTTCTGATTACACATAACCGGGATCTGCATAACTTCTTTTGCTTTTTCAAGGAATATTTTTATTTGCCACAGAAAGGGAGGGGGTGGGGAGGATAAGAAAGAAAAGAAAGTTGTTGTTATATGAACTGAATTAGTTGGCACAAAATGAAACCAAGTCTTAACAGCCTTTTCCCGAGGCCTGATCCTTTTGCTCTCTCACATTTAAGTCTCTCATCAGGAACAGATGCAGAGAAGAGAGTTAAAGACCTGCTACGAAAGTTCAGTACTAATCCTCCTTTTAAGTTTCATGCCAGGGGCAAGTAATACTATATGCAAATCTGCACACAGAGGAAAGTCGAGGAAACCTGGATCTCCAGGAAATCTTATGGACATAAACTGACAAAGAGCATTTGGAAAACACATGTTTGTCAGTGCAAGAAACTGGTATCCTGGAAGTGCTTGTAGAGTCAAAGATGAACAGAAATTTCAGCCCAGATGCAAGAAATCTTCAAAGTACAAGTGGCCAGTTCCACCTACTGTGTTACAAGAAAAAATGGAACATAAGGAACAGTTTAGAGATTAAAAATATGGATTTCCAAGGAAATAATTGTAAATTATTATAATTACGATTATAATAACATTGTCTTTTACGTATCTCCACTCAAGGCGCAGACAGAAACAACACAGACTCCGCACTCCCTAAATTATCACAAGCAATTTGCAAAAAATGTGAGGCTGGTTTCTTCAAGAATTTTGGTCCATAATTCTGTTAAATAAGCCCTGATCTACATTCAACCCCTTTCTGGAGCTGTGTAAATGGTATTTTGGAGCAACATGGCCTATTGACATTTTCACTGTGACAGTCTAACACCTGAATCAGGAATTTATGTTTACCAATACCAGAATCAAGAATTTAATTCTCTATGGAACTGGATCCTTTTGATTTGAATTTCAATATAATTTTCACAGTTTTCCAAAACTTAATCCAACTCAGAAAAAAAGAGAGACAAAGGTTAAAATAAAGATAAAAACAATTCCAGCATAACTAGACCAGAAAACCAGGTAACATTTTCACCCAGTGACAATGACTTGTGAAACTAAGGTTCAAACTTTTACAACAATGCATTATTTTATTAATATATTTTAGGGAAGATCTTTTGGCAAATAAGAGCTAGGATGATGCAAGGGCCTCGACTATCCATGAAGTTTTAAGAAAACAGATCTAGTGAGAACAATAAATTGAGAAGGTTTATGGGCAAAACAAATGTCTGTGATTCTCTCCTGTGACTCATTTAAGTTTTTATTATGTTGCCACCAGTCCCGTAGGTAATTTTTATTAGTGACTCAGCAAAAATGACAGTCTTCATCACCCCTGACTTTGTTTGTCTGGACATCCTCAGTTCATTACACAAGTGTCCATAGTGCTAAGCACGAAAACCATCCCTGCAATTTTAGACTAAAGGAGGAGACTAGAGAGGAGAAATGAGAGACAGGATCATGCTTCAGATTCCATCAACCTGTCTGACCATGCTTGAGCAAGGGCAACCCACGTTCAATAGAATCAGGATGCAGTGCAGCCTGATATGCTGTTTGGATCATATAATGCAGTAGAGGCTATAGTACCTTGAAGTACCACTTACCCCCCCAAGCACAAACTTCTGCATATTAGTGCTACACTTCTAGCTCCCTGAATTATATCACATAGTGAATCTCTATACAGAGACATGTCAACAGTTCAGAGTGTTATATGATGTAAGTATTAACCAGATTCATCCTTCTGTGTACATTTGGGAATTTTTGTTTCCAAATGAAGTTCAGTAGGAGTTAGATGAGAATCGTGACTATTTCAAAGTGCCAGTGGGTAGAGAAGTGAGTGAAAGTGCAGTGCCATTTCTCTTCCTTGATGTTGGTGAAGTAAGTATGATTATTAATAGATATTTTACAAAATGTTTTCAACTCTCTTGTTTAACAGCCTCCCCCTTATCCACTTTTGGATTAAGTGGTATTCAGGAATCCCTTAGTATCTTCTGCAATAGTTTAGGACCTGCTCGGAGCTACACACGTTTTCTAGTGATAATGAGGAAGAGAGAAGAGAGCCACCAGACCCATTCTCAGTACATGTCCTCTGCCCACTGCTGAAGTTTTAGCAGCAAAGAGCAGTTCTGGCAGCTCTACACATATGAATCTTTTTCCCAAAGATTCATTGACAAATTTCTTTAATACCTACAGAGCTGAAAAGAAAGGCCATTCTACAGTTGTCATACAAGTGTGGAAAAGATATATCTTCACTTAACCATTCCCTCTGACACATAGCACACCTCCTCTACATAATATACATATATAATATTAATGAACTGTTTAATTTAAAATACATTGAGTTTTGTCCTCTGTTTAGCCCTGCAGACTAACATATGACAAACCTGGCTTGATGTTTTTTCAAAACCTGGTTGCTTGTTTGCTAAGCTAAGAGGAAAGGGTTTATGTTACTTTGGAAGAAGTCCAGGATTATGTGAGAAACTGCTTTAGCACCAGGCTATCCCTTATTTGGTTATCCATTTTTGGCTACCCGTTTGAGAAATGTGGAACAGGATTAATTTCCACAACTATAAATGTCTACACTGTAGCCACCTACACCAGAGCTAGTCATCTGGACTCTGCAATGGGAGGAAAGAAACAGGCACTTGTAAAATGCAACAAATCTTGCTTATTTTAGACATCTCTCTTAGAATGAGATGAATCACTCTCTGCATGCATTTATTTTTCTTCATTTTTTTAGAAGAGCGCAGATATCTCAAAGAAACCTACACTGTAGATTTCTGAAGATGAGCTGAATCCCACCCACTCATTATCATGATGGAGTCCTTTAAAAACAGAATGTTGTGCTATCATCTTTTTTACTTCATACTGGTGTAATGTTTTTAAGTGCTTCTGAAGTTTAGTAATTTGTAAATGTTTTTTGACAACGTTCTTAAACATAATAAATTAAATACTGAAATGTTGTGCAAAGTGTGTAAGGAAACCATTGTTCTCTTCTCTGCTTTAGAGAACTGTGGCAAGCATAGCTGAAGTTATATAACCAGGACAGGGTATATGCAATTATCTCTATACACAAAGTGCCGGTCTTATTTTACACCAAGAAAGGAAACAATAATCATATATTGAAATGAAGCATTTTTATACAAGGGAAATGGTAGTCATCCTATGGACTTTACTGGCAGAAGTATGTATATTAAAACCACGAAACTATGGTGTTCTTATGTGCCTGTGTCGCTCAGGCCTTAAAAGAAACATACTTTAACGGTGCCCTTGAACATTTCATACCTCAGCTTGTCCTGAGCTTGCTGCCTTAGTGCTGAATCTGCAGTGTAATCATCATCTCTACCTTTTTGTGTTAACAATGTAGATACTTATCTCCAAGCTAGCAGACTTCCTTTACAGTGAATGTAGTGGGATGTCTTTCGGCATTTTAAGGGCAAAATTCATCTGACCTGTTTTAGACATGTACTTTAAGAAAAGCTGAATCACAGAACCACAGAATCATTAGGGTTGGAAGGGGCTTTTTGAGATCACCTAGTCCAACCTCCCACCAAGGCAGGGCATGTTGCACTGGAGCAGGCTACACGGGAGCGTATACAGGAAGGTTTGGAATGTCTCCAGAGGGGGAGCCTCCACAACCTTCCTGGGCAGCCTGTTCCAGTGCTCTGCCACACTCATCATAAAGAAGTTCTTCCTCATGTTGAGGTAAAACTTTAGTGTTTTAGTTTATGGCCATTGCTCCTCCTCCTGTCACTGGGCACCAGTTAAAAGAATCTGGCACCATCCTTCTGGCACCTGCCTTTGAGATATTTATCTGCATTAATGAGATGCCCTCTCAGTCTTCTCTTCTCTAAACAGGCCCAGTTCCCACAGTCTGTTCTCATAAGAAAGATGCTCCAGACTCCTGATCATCTTTGTGGCTCTCCACTGGACCCTCTCCAGTAGCTCCTTGACTGTCATGTACTGAGGTGTCCAGAACTGGACACAGTACTTCAGATGTGGCCTCACTAGAGCTCAGTTAAAGGGAAGGATCACCTCCCTCAACCTGCTGGTGCATCAGAAATGCCTTTGTCTTTCTGGATTTGTCACTGCTAGTGAAACAGGGCTGCAGTGAAAGTACTTGCACAGGTATACCCATATCATTACTTTATGAGCACAGCTCCTGGCATGATTTTGGCTCATGCCAAACCGCAGTCTCCAAAGAAAAGAGGACCAAGGACCATTCTCAAAAAGCAGTTTGAACACAGCAAACTTATTTTGCAACATAAGAGACTTTAGGCCTATGGACATGAGCAGCGCTATGCCCTGCAGCTTTGAGGCTAGGGAACTCTCAATTTGGTCACTGTATCTGGCCACAGGTTGCAGAGCTGATTCTAGCAAAATCCAATAGCTAACCTCTGCACCACCAAAGATGAAAGTTACTGTATGCCAATGTGTTCACTGCTCTCAATGTGAATGAATGTACTCAACTTTTGCAACATTGAAAATGTAGCCTGTGACAAGGTTTTAGTTTACGGCACTCATAAATGCTTTTTATGCAGACTGAAGAAATCCACTATCAGATTTTAAGTGAGCATGTTTCAAAAATGTCATTATGTCTGCGGCTAACCAAACACCTATGATTAGGCTTTTATTGCTGACATTTCTAAGAGAAAATGGAAACGTTCTGTATTTTAACCATCTAGCTGGTTTTCTAATTGCAGTCTGAGAATACCTGCACAAACATGTATTGATTGCCATCTATTCTTAACACAACATAAATGCTCTGTCAACCTTCTTTCTGCTCCCACTTCTCACATTTAGAGGCTACCATGGTAGAAGGCTTATCATGGAGAAAGCCCTGACCCATACCTGTATCTGACTTTGTACATTGATAACTAGACACAGACCTATGGACTTCCTGGCAAATATTCCCAGCATGCATGCCCATCTTTGTTGACACAAGTGCTGAAATCTCTAATAGGTGAGTTTTCAAATGTGAGGACTAAGTCTATAAATATATCTAGAAATCACTTTTGCTGATGTGAAACATCAAATGTTAGCAGATACAGGACAGTGCATTTATTCAGGAAACTGAAATAAAATAGAACTGTCCACACTCCCTAGTTTTGCTAGCACTACTAGGTTTGGTAATTAATTTCTCCATGCTTACTGGCCAAGAAATTTTGGTAGCTGAAAATTTTGGTAGCTATGAGTACTCACTGCAGAAAACAAGTCAGCTGGCCAAATCCTGCTCACTTCATAGTGGTGTAGCTCTGGAGTATATCTGCCTTAGCACTAACTTGGAATGGAAATAAATAGTGAACTGCTGCACAGTGCAGCAGAATTTATTATTTAATCTCTTTTTCCCAAAGCTGTTAGTGGCATTACTGTAAACTCTTCACATAGATATTAAGTTCCTGAGACAGAATGTTCTTGTACTGTGTAGGATGCCTTCCCCAATGGACTTAGAATTCCATTTTTTAGGCCATAACTTTATACAAAACTTTGAAAGAAAATTGAAAACCTGTCAAACAGCACACAAATATTAGTTAATTTCCTTACCAATCCTATCTATGCCCCAAATTCTATAACACTTCCAGAGACACAACTTTTATCTCCTTGATAAATAAGATTTTTATTCCTTATTTCTGCTGGGAAGCAGAAGCCATTTTCTTACTATAAAATTTGGAACAATTTTCCATAGAGGCTGCAGTCCAAGAACCTTAACTAATGTAAAGACAGAGACCTAATTTTTAGGTGATAAAAAAGGGAAGGACTTAATATCCAATATGCGAACTCTGTTTAAATTTGCTTTTATTCCTAAATGTCCTTGTTTTGAGAAACTTAAAACAGGACCCACCCAACCAGTTCTGAAGAACTGTTGTTTTGATAGTAGTTATCATAAATTATGTCATGATAAAAGGAGGCTACAGTTAATAACTTAGTCTAAAACAGTCACAGCAAGATCCTACTAGGCTATGTTGTGGCTTAACCCACAACTTCTAAGACATGAATAAAGTGAAAAAAGACAGGGGAGATCAGAGGCAAATACTCTTCTTCCACCACTCTTCCAGAACTACTATATCACTGTGAGTTATGTCAGAGAGGAGCAAATGCTGTTCCTCACTAAAATTAAAGACGATTCTTTTAATTATTACAGTAAATGCTGAGGCAAGATTTTAATGAGATTCCTTGTTATAATCATTTGCTTGGCTTTTATTTCCTTTGTTAGTTTTTAAAGGCAGAACTGAAAACAGATCACAGTGAAGGTACAATGTGTGTCCTTAGGTATCTATTTAAAAATATTTTTTGTTAAGAATCAATGTGGTTCAATACATTAGTGTACTGACCTAAAGATCAAACAAGACACGTTTTATTACTTATTCTGCCAGTAAATTGCCTTGAAGCCTAGTATAAGTCACTGTACCTTCCCTTTTAACATGCTGTGTACACTGCATGCTGTGGCCTTAATGCTTTCTAGTGACTCAAACAAATAATCTTTAAAGAAAATCTCATTCAAACAAGTAGATTTAGGAAATACCCACTTTTTTAGGGTTTTTCTGTTCACTGACTAATCTTTACATATGGGATAATAAAGCAAATGTGTGGAGCAGCTCTAGGGATGTATTAGAAGCATGTGCTTCTTGTAACAGCCTCTCCTCTAATTTTTTCTGTGCAAATTTGCCCAAATACCGTTCAATTTTCCTGGTGGTCTATCCTGCTCTACACAGGTCTACTGGAAGGACAGTCCACTCCTTGGCATAAATTAATTTCTCGAATGAAAAGCTTTGATGGTAAATAGATTTTTTTTTATGATGGTATCTGTGTCTGTAAGAGGTTTCTGCTGTGTCAGTTAGGATATCAGATTTAACTGCAGACCAAGCCAAAGATTGTTCCAGCTCTTCCATTAAAAAAATTATCTCAATTTACTCATTGCTTCCTGAAATTATTTGGCTATAATCGCCCTGGGCTAGTCTTTGCCCAGAGCTGTCATTCTGCTTCAGGATTTCAGCAAACAGACTGTCTTTAAATGTGTTTTAAATCTGAGAAAGCTGAAGAAAAAAAAAAAAACACCAAAACCAAAAAAACAAAACCCCAAAACACTTTCTATACAATGATACATTTTCATTTCTGGTCAAGTAACTTTGAGAAAGAGAAATACTCTGAGGGAAAAAACAGTCCTCAATGAGAAAAAAAGTCTTGAAAACTGTTTTTGGAAAAACTGATGGTGATGTTATTGAGTTTTGCAGAGTTCAATATTATATTTTGGGAATTATTCTGGTTTTATTATTTTCTTACCCTAGCAGGACCATATGAGCACATGCAGTTAAATTAGCTGATAGGAATACCTCCAAGGAATGCATTAAATAGAATCATCATTAGGAAGAAAAAAACTCAGTGTTTTCTGCCCATATTCTTTGCTCTTGAAAAGTATTCAGGGTGGGAATTGCATTAACTTGTATTCTGAAGGCTGTAAATCAGGAGATGGTGAAAATATGGTGTAATTCACGCAAACATATCTTAATGATCCTTCTTTTTTTTTTGCCAGATACTGTACTGTACATGTATTGTCAGAAGTTACTGCTTAACATATTAGACCTATGCTTCTTTAATCGAGTTTGCATTCAAGACATCTGCATCTTTGATGAATTCATGAGCTTCCTAGTTGAGAGTCTGACAACTGTTACAACAAAGTTTATTTTGTTTTAAACCAGAGGAAATGTTCAGGCCAGAGAATCTAAGTCATAATTCTATTACTTCCATGCTGCATCCTGCTGCAAGTTTCACTGCTATTTCACTGTTACTGAAAATCATAAAATCACAGAACGCTTTTGGTTGTAAGCGACCATAAGGAGCATCTAGTTTCAATCCCCTGTCTTGGCAGGGACACCTTCCACTAGACCAGGTTGCTTGAAGCCCCATCAAACTGGCCTTGAACACTGACAGGGATGGGGTAGCCACAGCTTCTCTGGGCAACCTCTTCCAGCTCATCACTACCCTCACAGGGAAGAATTTCTTCCTAATATGTAATCTAAATCTACTCTCTTTCAGTTTAAAGATATTGCCTATTGTCCTATCCCTACATACGCATATCAAAAGTCCCTCTCCAGCTTTCTTGTAGGTATTGGAATGCTGCTCTAAGGTCTCCTCACAGCCTTCTCTTCTCAAGGCTGAGCAAGCTCAGCTCTCTCAGCTTGTCTTCAAAGCAGAGGTGCTCCAGCTCTCTGATCATCTTCACTGAGTCCTCTGGACTCACTCCAACAGGTCCACATCCTTCTTATGTCGGGGGCTCCAGGGCTGGAAGCAATACTGCAGGTGGAGTCTCACCAGAACAGAGTAGAGAGGCAGAATCACCTCTGTCACCCTGCTGGTCACACTTGATGCAGCCCAGGATAGGGCTGGTTTGTTAATGAAGGCATTAAAGGAAACAATAAAAGGGGTGAGGATCTTAACACTCCTCACTCCCAGTTGAATATATTGGAATATAAGAATAGGTCTCCAAAAGTTATGATGCTATCTTGAAGCTATAATAACAGTGCAAATCCTATTGCCCTCAAAGGAATAAAGTCAGAAAACAAGATCCTACAGGTTCAACCTGCATAAATCTGCCTCTCGCTCTGCATATATTTATGTTCTTTGGGAAAATCCTTCTGAGCACAGACAGGTGATTATGTATCTTGGGATGCCAGACACAGGCCTGGTAATTAAACTTCTAACTGAACATCCTTCCATCTCCACTCCCTCGATCAAAGACAGTTATGCTACATGTCTTCTTTCTGGAGCCCTCTAGAGCATAGCATATTTCTCCAACCCCGCATCATAACCCCAAATCCTGAAAAATTTCCCATTGCCATAGCTCAGGGGAAAACAGAAAGCAGAGACTCTTTGTAGGAGCAAAACCCTGTCACTTAACCCAAACACAGTGTGTGATCTCGACATGGTAAGGATGCAGCCCTGCAATGTGTCTGTGTCGTTATCATACATACAGGTTATGCATATAATTTAGTTTTGTTTTGTTTTTTTTTTAATTTGGTCACTCTTCTTTATTAATTTCTGTACAATGGGGCCACTGTGTCTTTCAAGTGAAGTGATAGGATCTAATAGAAATAGAATCACAGAGTACACAATTTGCATCTGCAATCAGACCCATGAGTGCAGATGAAAGATCGGGCAAAAAATACATGGAGACTGCTGCCAGAACTATCCCAAATAAAAAATGACAGGAACTACCCATCTGTTTAGCATCCCAGTTTCAATACCTAGGCTTGACAAGCAGAGGTACACCATAGTGTAATTAATGCTGCCCAGGCTGTGAATATTTTCAAAGATTGGTATGAGATCTGCTAAAAGATCCTTCATGCTCAAAGATCCATTTTTAAAGATTTTAAAGTTACCTCACCCTGGCTTCAGTCACTGCAGTCTTGTATATGAAGCACACTGAGATAGCTTATGAAGATATTTACAGATTCACACTTAAAACCAGTGCAGCAAGTTTGCTAAAGAGATTTTTAATTTCTTTGCTTCTAATGCATAGAAACAGCTTGTCTGGCTCCCATTTGGGATTACTTCAAATATATATGAAGAAATTCCAGGCTGAGAAACTCCTTATAAGTAGAGGGATCTGTCTTCCTATTTCAATACTAATTGAAAAATGTTAGGCTTGTCACATAGAACCTGAGTTACAAAGAGCACTTGTTCAGATGAATCCTTTGTCTCGTAACACACCCAAAGCATACACAGATGGCTCAGGCTTGCACACCCTGGGTCTGGTTTATTGCTATAATTAAGCACTAGACCTGTCTACATATTATTGCTATTATTATTATTATTATTATTACTGAAATGATTTAACAACAAGCACTATCAAACTTTGCTTTGCAGTTTCATCTATCCACAGTCTCAAAACCAACATCATAATAGCATGCAGGCGAACGTAAAAGAAAACCTCAGACAATTTCTTCAGGCTCTCTTGGAGTTGGAAAAGGCTGGTTAGAGGGTCTGGAGCGCAAGTGGTGTTTGCCTCCATACCTGTTACAAGCCAGGGTGAAGAGATAAATAGGAAGAGTCTGCAGATTAATGTATGGCTACGTGACTGGTGCCAAAGGCAGGGGTTTGGTTTTTTCAATCGTGGGCTGCTATATGAGACACCGGGTTTGCTGGTGGCAGGTGGAATACACCAGTCTCAGAGGGGGAAAAGGTTTTTGGGGCAGGAGTTAGCAGGGCTCATTGACAGGGCTTTAAACTAGATATGAAGGGGGAAGGGGAGATAACTGGGCCTGTTGGGGACAAGCCCAAGAGAAACATGCTAGGGCTTGAAAGATGGCGGACTAGGGAGGACTCTCAACCTATTGTTTCATTTGAGGGAAAGGATAGTTGTTTAGACCCTGTCCCGCAGGGGAAAAAGGGTACCAGGGCAAGAGTTAGCAGAGCTCACTCACAGAGCTTTAGGTTAGATTCAAGGTGTGAGGGGGTTGTAGCTGGGTTTGAACTAGTGGGGCATTGTTCTAGTATGAATGAAGACCAGAAGGCCTCCCGCCTCCCAAGGGTGCCACTAGCATGCTGTGCTCGCTCCCTGAAATGCCTGTACACCACTGCACGCAGCGTGGGGAATAAACAGGAGGAGTTAGAAGTCTGTGTGCGGTCTAAAAGTTATGATCTGGTGGCAATTACAGAGACATGGTGGGACAGCTCACATGACTGGAATGTGGTTATGGATGGCTATGTCCTTTTTAGGAAAGATAGGTTGGCAAAGCGATGTGGTGGAGTTGCTCTTTATGTGAAAGAGGGACTACAATGTATTGAGTTCTGTCTAGGGGCAGATGAGGACCAAGTGGAAAGTCTGTGGGTACGAATTAAGGGACAGGCTGGTACGGGTGATACAGTTGTGGGGGTCTATTGTAGACCTCCTGATCAGGACGAAGGAGTTGATGAGGCTTTCTACAGGCAACTGAAAGCAGCCTCATGCCTACATGCCTTGGTCCCCATGGGGGATTTTAACTACCCCGATGTTTGCTGGAAGACTTACACAGCCAATCATTCACAGTCTAGGGGGTTCCTCCAGTGCATTGGTGATAACTTCTTAATACAAATGGTGGACAAACCAACTAAGAGAGGAGTGCTGCTGGATCTAGTACTCACAAACAAGGAGGGTCTGGTTGAAGCTGTGATGGTCAATGGCAGCCTTGGCTGCAGTGACCATGAGATGGTGGAGTTTAGGATCCTGTGTGGGAGGAATAGAACACCTAGCAAGGCCACAATTCTGGATTTCCAAAGGGCCAACTTTGGCCTCTTCAATCAATTGCTAAGGGAAGTCTCATGGCAAAGGGTACTAGGTGGTAAAGGGGCTCAAGATAGTTGGTCAGCATTCAAGGACCACTTCTTACAAGCCCAGGATCAGAGTATCCCAATGGGTAGGAAGTCAAGTAGGGGAGCCAGGAGACCAGCATGGTTAAACAAGGAACTGCTGGGCAAACTCATGCAGAAAAAGACAATCTATGGGTTATGGAAGGAGGGGCTGGCCACTTGGGAGGAATATAGGACAGTTAGAGGATGTAGGGAGGCAATTAGGACAGCTAAGGCCTCCTTGGAACTTAATCTTGCAAGTCGGGTCAAGGACAATAGAAAGGGCTTCTTCAAATACATAGCAGATAAAACTAACACAAGAGGCAATATAGGCCCACTGCTGAACGAGGTGGGTGCCCTGGAGACAGAGGATATAAAGAAGGCAGAGGTGCTGAATTCCTTCTTTACCTCTGTCTTTACTCCTTCAGACTCTCCCCAGAGGACCCAGATTCCTATAGCCCCAGAAGGAGTCAAGATAAAGGAGGAGTTTGCTTTGGTGGATGAGGATTGGGTTAGGGATCAGTTAAGCAATCTGGACATCTATAAATCAATGGGTCTGGATAGAATACACCAGTGTGTCCTGAGGGAGCTGGCGAAGGTCATTGCTGGGCCACTCTCCATCATCTTTGGTAAACAAAGGTGAGAAACAGGTGAGGTGCCTGAGGATTGGAGGATGGCAAATGTCATGCCAGTCTATAAGAAGGGCAAGAAGGAGGACCCAGGTAATTATAGACCGGTCAGCCTTACGTCCATCCCTGGAAAGGTGATGGAACAACTTATTCTTGTCACCAACTCTAGACATATCAAGGATGAGGGGGTCACTAAGAGCAGCCAACATGGCTTTACCAAGGGGAAGTCATGTTTGATCAACTTTACAGCCTTCTATGAGGAAGTAACTAGGTGGCTGGATGATGGTAGAGTGGTAGATGTGGTTTTTCTTGATTTCAGTCATGCATTTGATACTGTCTCCCACAGCATCCTCATAGATAAGCTAAGGAAGTGTGGGCTTGATGATCAGGTAGTGAGGTGGATCAAGAACTGGTTGAAAGGAAGAAGGCAGAGAGTTGTGGTCAACAGGGCAGAATCCAGCTGGAGGTCTGTGACTAGTGGAGTCCCTCAGGGGTCGGTGCTGGGACCAGTGCTGTTTAATATTTTCATCAACGACCTGGATGAGGGAACTGAGTGTACCCTCAGCAAGTTTGCTGATGATACTAAACTGGGAGGAGTGGCTGACACGCCAGAAGGCTGTGTTGCCATTCAGCGAGACCTGGACAGGCTGGAGAGTTGGGTGGGGAGAAACTTGATGAAATTCAACAAGGGCAAGTGTAGAGTCTTGCATCTGGGGAAGAACAACCCCATGTACCAGTACAGGTTGGGGGCTGACCTGCTGGACAGTAGTGAAGGGGAAAGGGACCTGGGGGTCCTGGTGGATAGGAGGATGACCATGAGTCAGCAATGTGCCCTTGTGGCCAAGAAGGCCAATGGCATCCTAGGGTGCATTAGAAAGGGTGTGGTTAGTAGATCAAGAGAGGTTCTCCTCTCCCTCTACTCTGCCTTGGTGAGGCCGCATCTGGAATACTGTGTCCAGTTCTGGGCCCCTCAGTTCAAGAAGGACAGGGACCTGCTGGAGAGAGTCCAGCGCAGAGCCACAAAGATGATTAAGGGAGTGGAACATCTCCCTTATGAGGAGAGGCTGAGGGACCTGGGTCTCTTTAGCTTGGAGAAGAGGAGACTGAGGGGTGACCTCATCAATGTTTACAAATATGTAAAGGGTGAGTGTCAGGAAGATGGAGCTGGGTTTTTTTCAGTGATGTCCAGTGATAGGACAGGGGGCAATGGGTGTAAACTGGAGCATAGGAGGTTCCATGTGAACATCAGGAAAAATTTCTTTACTGTGAGAGTGACAGAGCACTGGAATGGGTTGCCCAGGGGGGTTGTGGAGTCTCCTACATTGGAGATATTCAAGGCCTGCCTGGACAAGTTCCTGTGTGATGTACCCTAGGTTACCCTGCTCTTGCAGGGGGGTTGGACTAGATGATCTTTTGAGGTCCCTTCCAACCCTTGGGATTCTGTGATTCTGTGAAAGTCTCCATGTTCATAGCTGACAATGGCTGATTTTCTGTCTGGAAAACAGCTTCAGAAAAATTTTAAAATGGAAATAAAGATAATTAAACAGCCTAGTCACTCTAAGTGAAAATCCTTCTGAGCCTGGACATGTGTTCTGACCAATTTCTCAGGGATTATTTCCAACTCTATCAAAATGTATGGAACAAGCTACATATGCAACATAGTAGTTTTCCAAATATATTGTGAGTATATAAGCTTTAAATGTGCCCAAGTCCTTTCAATTGCTGTTTAGCAATACTTGATTGAAAGGATAGGTCAAGAATTTTGTTTTTTTTTTCCATGCTAATGTCACAGCTGGGACCATACTGATGATGAAAGGGGTCAGTCAAACTGTAATATTTGAGGGGCATTACCAGCTATGTTTTTCTCTGATAGACACATTATATGTTTTCTTTTTCTCCTCCTATGCTGGCCTTCTTAACATGTCCTAAGCTATGGCAATGGCCTAGCAGCAAGCAGTTAAAGGAGGCTGTGGCAGCAGGAGGGCTCTTCCGGATCAGCAAAGTACACTTGCTCTTTATTGTGTCTCAGTGGACCCAAGCACCAGAGCAGAAGCTCTTCCAGTACTGTCTGAAGTACAGGGACAACTGAAATCCTTGGGGCACACAGCATTATTATATGTGCGTATGCTTTATAATACAGAGGGACACCCAAAAACCACTATGATAAAGACATGCATTTGAACCAAGCATTCAATATGCAGAATCACAGAATGATTTTTTAATTAAAAATCTAATATAAGAACAACTGCCCTGGGTGAGTTAAAAGTCTGTCTAGCATTGTACCCTGTTTCATGCAGTGACACGGAGTGGACGCTTACCAAGCACAGTAAGAAGATGGTAAACGTATGTGACAGTTAACACAATGCAGTCCCCAATTCCATTTTAAGAAACTGCTGATTCATAGGTGTTTGTCTTCCTAACTAATAGGTCCTGATGGACCTTTTTCTGTGTTTTCTCTAATTGGCTTCCGACAGCATATAATCATTCAACATTCTCAGCATCCTGAGGCATCTAACTCCACAGCTAAACTACATGTTATCTGGAGAAGTATCTCCTTTACTTGTTTTGGAAGTACTATTTGACAATTTCCTCTTTGTCTTCTCCTTGACGGTCATGATTTTGTAAACATCTGTATATCTTCCTTAAATGTCTTGTTCCCAGGTTGAATACTGTTATGTCATACATGTATGTAATTCTTTACTTACCTTTCCTGCTGTTCTCTCTATTCTTTTTATTTCTCTTTACCATTTTAAGGGATGAGGTGAGTAACTGGAACTATTTGGAGGTTTCAATGAATGCATGTATCATGGATTTCTACAGGATATTTTCTGTGCTGTTCATTATTTCTCTCCTGAACATTAATATCCTACGCAGGTTTTTTGTTTGCTCTTGGTTGCTATTGAATACTAAGCTTAAGTTCTTGGTGAACCGCCCACTGTGACCTAAAAATAGTTTTTTCTCAGTGATATTAGCTAATAGGAATAGTTTTGTTATATATAGCTTCTCAAGACCGTTTCCCTCAACACATTACATTCCATTTACCAGCATTTAGTTTCATTTGCCATTTTCAGGTGCAGTTACTGATTGAGGAACTTTCCTGTAACTCTTTGGATCACCACACATTGTCATGTTCACCCTGTGCCCAAATTATTCTGGACTATGTTTAACAGCACAGCATCCAGAAGTGCTTTTTATGGACTATACTGAGAAGCTCCTTCCACTCTTAAAACTCACAATATATTTTTATTTTTAAATTCCTGTCTTGGATATATCATAGGCAGCAAAATCTCATTCCATAACATCATGGTTTCCTTAAAATCTTCTGGAGGGGAACTATGCCAAAAATATTTGGAATATTTAAATATTTTTTTATATTTTTGCCAACCAAACCGTATCATCAATGATTTCTTCAAAGAATTCTGACAGAATTATGAGATGTGATTTTCTGTACAAAATAAGTTTTGGATATTTGCTATCATATCATAGTTCTAATTGTGCTAATAAATTTAATTCTGTAGTGTGATTTTTATCAGTTTTATCAGTATGGTCTGTAGTTCCTTGGAACACCCTTGAAATGACTTAAAAATTGGTGAACTATTAGCCATCTTCCAACCCACTGGTGACAGAGCAGTCAGTGTAAGGCTTATATAAATATCACAGTTAGCAGTTCAGCAATTTTATATCCAAGTTCCTTTAGAAGTCTAGACAGAATACCACCTGCCTTAAGCAATTAGTGTTCATTATATTGATTTATTTTAGAGCCTCTTCAACTCTCCCTTTGAGACAGTCCCTCATTGTAATCTCAAATGATAATTGAGCTGCTTCATTAAAATATATTATATATTGCTGAAAGTAACTTTCAGGAGCCTGCTCAGTCTGGTCCCATGAGATAGATCCCTGGAGGGCAGGGGAGCCAAAGAGTGCTGGTTAATATTCACAGATCATCTGTTCCAAACTCAGGAACATTGTGTCCCAACAAGTAGGAAATAGCTCAAGAAGGCCAGAAGGCCTCCATGGATGGTCCAGGAGCTGCTGAGCATTTTTAAAATATAAAAAAAGCTTACAGAAGGTGGAAGTGAGGGCAGGGAGCCTGGGAGCAATAGAGGGGCATTGTCCAGGAACCTAGGGATCAGGTCAGAAAAGGTTCTGCTAGAACTGACTCTGGCCAGGAATGTCAAGGATGACAGGAATGTCTAGGATAAAAAGAACAGCTTCTGTATATATGTTTCCAGCAAAAGAAAGACTAGGGAAAACGTGAACTCCCTCCAGAAATAAACTGGAGAACTGGCTACCCTGGATTTAGAAAAAGCTGAGGTTTCTAATGACTTTTTTGCCTCAGTCATCACTGGCAAGTGCTCTGACCATGCCCCCCAAGTCTTGGAAGGCACATGCATCAACTGTGAGAATGAAGACCTTGGGCCCACTGTAGGGGAGGATCTAGCTCGAGACCATCTTAAAAATCTGAACGTGCACAAATCCATGGGTCCTGATGAAATCCATCCGCGGGTCCTGAAGGAGCTGGTGAATGAAGTTGCGAAGTCGCTGGCCATCATATTTGAGAAATCATGGCAGTCAGGTGAAGTTCCCGATGACTGGAAAAAGGGAAATATAACCCCCATTTTCAAGAAGGGGAAAATGGATGACCCAGGGAATTACAGACCAGTCAGTCTCATCTCTGTGCCTGTCAAGATCTTGGAGCAGATTCTCCTGGACACTATGCTAAGGCACATGAAAAACAACAAGGTGCTTGGTGACAGCCAGCATGGCTTCACTAAGGGGAAATCCTGCCTGACCAATTTGGTGGCCTTCTATGATGCAGCTATAGAACTGATAGACAGGGACAGAGCAATTGACCTTGTCTACCTGGACTTGTGCAAAGCATTTGTCATTGTCCTGCACAACATCTTTGTCCCTAAACTGAAGAGGCATGGTCTTGATGGATGGATTCCTCAGTGGATAAGGAATTGGCTGGATGGCCGCACACAGAAAGTTGCAGTCAGTAACTCAATGTCCAGCTGGAGACCAGCAAGTGGTGTCTCTCAGGGGCTGGTGTTGGGACCGATCCTGTTCAACATCTCTGTCAGCAACATTGAAAGTGGGATTGAGTGCACCCTCAGTAATTTTGTTGATGACACCAAGCTGTGTGGTTTGGTTGATAAGCTGGAGGGAAGGAATGCCATCCAGAGGGACCTTGACACGCTTGTGAGGTGGGCTGATGCCAACCTCCTGAAGTTGAACAAAGTGAAGTGCAAGGTCCTACACCTGGGTCAGAGCAATCCCAAGCAGAAATAGAGTCTTCATCCCTGAAGAGAAGGACTTGGGTGTTTTTATTGGTAAGCAACTGAATATGAGCCAGCTTCAGGGTGCACTTGCAGCCCAGAAAGTAAACTGTGTGCTGAGCTGCACCAAAAGGAGCGTGATCAGCAGGTTGAAGGTGGTGATCCTGCCCCTCTGCTCTGCTCTCATGAAACCTCACTTTGTGCACTGTGTACAGTTCTGGTGTCCTCAACACAAGAAGGACGTGGAGGTGTTGGAGCAAGTCCAAAGGAGAGCCACAGGGATGATTAAGGGGCTGGAGCACCTTCTGTATGAAGACAGGCTAAGAAAGTTAGGTATGCTCAGTCTGGAGAAGAGAAGCTGTGTGGGGACCTCATAGCAGCCTTTCAGTATCTGAAAGGGGGCCTACAGGGTTGCCTGAGAAGGACTCTTCATCAGGGACTGTAGTGACAGAACAAGGAGAAATGGGTTCAAACTTAAACAAAGGAGACTTAGGTTAAAAAAAAGGAAGAAATTCTTTACTGTGAGCATGGTGAAGCACTGCCACAGGTTGCCCAAGGAAGCTGTGAATGTTCCAGGCCAGGTTGGATAGAATCCTGAGCAACAGTCTAGTGTGAGGTGCCCCTGACCATGTCAGGGGGGTTGGAACTAGTTTATCGTAAGGTCCTTTCCAACCTAAACCATTCTATGATTTTATGATTATAAGTAAAATCCCTTCCAGTTCTTTAGAGCAATGGATGCAGATAGCATACAAAGAATAAAAGGCTGTAGCGATCCCAGTGGAAAAGCAGTAACACCTTATCCTGAAGGACAAAGTAATTGGCAAATTACCTACCATTACCCGTTGGAAAAAGAAATAACAATAATAGTGAGAAAGTAGAAGGTAAAAGAGAAAGGAGAAGCTCTTAAGTAGGACATAAATTGAAAATAGGATCTACACAATCTTACCTTACGTAGTCTGTTGGTAAAATATTACTAGAGCCTGTCAATGCTGTTGTCTGTATCTTATAAGACTTTGAAATATTGGAAAAAGTACAGAAGAGTCAGAAAAATCATCTGAAGACTGGAAAAGACACCATCTTCTCACAAAGGAATCAATTAGTTATTTAATAGATGCTCAAGTGTAACTAGGTATTTACTTCTATTTCACGTCTTCAGAACAAGTTAGAAAGCCTTTTTTGTGTACATGGTTTGCCAAACATTAGAAGCACTAATCTATCCCTTTCTAGATTTCTGTATGTAAGGGACAATTTTTTCATATAGGACTTACAAACATACAGTTTCTTCAGCATGCTTGAAACTCATATCATTTCTCCCCAGTACTCCTAGGCCCATAGCCTGAAAAAAAAAGTGAAATAATATGGATGCATGTGAATATCAGAAATTCTGCAAATCTGTAAATAAACATATAAATAAATAACTTAGCTGACAGTGTAGGTAAGCACAATAATGACCCTGAATTGCCGCTGACAACCTGATACATGAGAGATCCTTTTCTTTGGTAGAGATGCATCTATTTTCAGATAATTTGTCTTTCATATACCACTGAATGTAAAATGTGTCTCAATGATTGACTGACTGATAGAAACAATGACAGAAAGAAACAGTCATTAAACATTTAAGCCCTTTTCTGGGTCATCTTTGAGGATGTATTATGAGGAGGCCAGGCTGCCACTGAAAGTAAAAAATCTACCATCATGTATCTGTTGTGCCAAATGCTTATTTTGATTGTTCAAATCATGTAATTGGAAAAAAAAATTTTCAGACAGAACTACATAATCAAAATCAATTAAATAGCTACGTGTCTTCAGGTTTAATTTATTTATACAAAGCACTTTGCAGAAAGAGAAGAGAAGAGGAAAGGACAAGAAAGGGAAAGGAAAAGACGGGAAAGGACAGGGAAGGGAGAGGAAGGGAAGGGAAGGGAAAGGAAAAAGGAAAAGAAAAAGAAAAATTGAAAAAAAAAGGAAAAGGAAAGGAAAAGGAAAAGGAAAAGGGAAAGGAAAGGAAAAGGAAAAGGGAAAGGAAAAGGAAAAGAAAAAAGGACAGGAAAAAGGAAAGGAAAGGAAAGGAAAGGAAAGGAAAGGAAAGGAAAGGAAAGGAAAGGAAAGGAAAGGAAAGGAAAGGAAAGGAAAGGAAAGGAAAGGACTCATTCAGCACTTACACTGGGAGAAGTCCTGATAAAAACTCATGTTTAGGTTGTAACTCTTGGCAGAAAAAGCTGGTTTTGCTTGTTCATATGGCCTTACACAAGAAATTTATCACTTAGAATTTTATAGAAAAATGTGGATCTACAAACCCAATAGATAACTCTGATCATTTCATCATCCCAATATGAGCAGAAAATCATGACTGTGATCACTATTGAACTAACCTGCATGAATATATCAAATTGCTGGAAACAAGAGAGAGAAACAGTCCCAGTCATGTGAACTTGAAAGCCAAGGTGTCCCAATATTTAAGACATTCAAATATGAATGTAAGGATCAGGTCTGGGGTGAAGGTTTAGCTCTCAAATTGTTAAATGCAGACCCAGATCTATTCAGTGCTGATCATTCTGCTAAATCGGAACCTGTCCTCACTTGCTGTGTAACTTTAGATACTTTATTCCCCAGCCCACTCTTTGTCAAAGTTTGCTGTTAACTCTCTACTGAATGGCAGCACAGCATGAGAGCAATTGATCTGCTGGCAAGGTATCAGTGCAACACATCAGTAATCCATCATTCAGCTTCATTCATTGATGAAACACAGTAGGAAGCTGAACATCAACCAGGAAAACGTTTCTGGCTGTGCTTCCTGCCTCTCATGTGATTAAGACATATGGACTTCAGGAATAAATGGACAGACAGAAGAGGGACAAGTTAACAGTCTGAGAACATGCTCTCCCACAGCACTGCTGGGACAGACAGCAAGCTAACTGGGAGGGAAAGCTCCACTAAATGGGAAGCCTCCCTCACATCTCTGACCAAGTTCACTGAGAAAATGGAGCAAGTCCTCTTACCTTTCACATGGACCATCAGCTAATCCCAAACAATCCCTAAAGCTTGCATGCTGCAAGTCGCTTCATTGGCAGTGAGCCACCCTTAGCAGACATGAATTTAACAGGGGCCCTCACACTAGTTTTATGCCACATAGTGCATGGATGCATGCGGCTGTCTGAATAGCTATGTTTATTCAGGTTCTTTTCCTCTACTTTTTCATCCCTCCTCCTTTAACAGCACTCTTGGCAAAGACACTTGTATTGCTGGGTCACTCAATAATCAGAGAGAAGTGTCTGGCAGAGACCAGGTTCACTCCAAGTTCCTGAGCCCTGCTCAGCATGGGTAACTTCACAGCACGTCACATACATTCAGCTAGCTATCAGTCTCATACAGTACACTTTTCTGTACAGAACACTTCCTGAAAGCTGCTACTGTACAGGAAGGATGCAACTAACAGCCTTCTTGGTTATAGTATTACCATTTTGTTAACAAACATGCTCTTAAGGAATAGAAAGTCTGCTACTCCAAGCTTTATCCATGGAATTACTTGTACATGCCATAGATGTAGGACTGGCATTTCCTTTCACCACATTTTTGACTTCCATGATATCTGAGAAATTGTACGCTACCAAGAGCAGAGCTTCCACTTATTTCCATCTAGGTAACATGCTTGGACAGGACAGGACCTGTAAGATGTACTTGTGTCAGAGCACAACGCAGTGCTGCATTTGGGCATCCAGAATTTCATTTGAGCTTCCTGCAACGTATGTTGAGCTCTGTAAGTTTAGACATTTTTTATAAGTTTATGAAAGAAAAAATTTTCAGAAGACATTTTACCATTTCAAACGTAACAGCAAGACAGTGAAACTGAGAGTTTAGGCAACTATGACAAGCTGAACTTTTGTCATGGAGGATTTGGGGTCTTTGAGTTTTTTCCTCAGCAGAATTAATTCAGTCTGATTTGAATCTCTCTCAATGAAACTCTGATATCAGTATTAGAAGTCTGAACAGCATAAGAAAAAACACACAAATGAAAACAAACAAAAAAAAATAGGCCAGTAGATACAGTGAGAAAGTCTTTGCAAAACAGTATATATATTGGTGGAGCCAGAGACTCACTTCAAAGGAAATGAGAGAGAAATATAGAAATGCATTTCCTATCCAGATAGCAATAATTTATTGTAAAATTCACCCTTAGGGGTGAAGTTATGGGCCTAATAATTTATTTGAAGTTGCGACAAGGTCACAGTGGCTCATGGTGCCATTACAGCTAACCGAACACTTGGTCTTCCAGACTTCACAGACACCCTGTGGCTTCAAGAGCCCTTGGAACTGAAGAGACCGTCTACGTTCAAGGCATGTCAGCACTCTTTCCAATATCACTTCAGGAACAGTTTATTCCTAAGCAATTACTCATTTTAACCACAAGTATACATAGAATCCTATTCATAAGAATCAGAGGTGTCTTAAAAATCTGAATGTTCGCTTATACTCACACAAAATCTGCCTTTTTTCTCAAAACAATTTCCCAAAATTTTACTTTGATGGAATGAAGGTTAGAGTCCATGATAATAATATTTATTACAGTAATCTCTGTGATCTAGAGATCTGATTTTTATACAGTTGTTTGACTTTTGCAATTGGTTAAAATACAGCAGTACTGAGTGTAATTGTTAACCTAATTATTTATCAGCAAAGGACACTTAAAGACATTACTTGCCAGCAGATCTAAACAGCAAATCAATAGGAGAACTAGAGCTTCCAACAGTGATGGCTATCAATTGTTGAGTCCCTCAAGAATGTAATTAAACTAAAAGAGGAAACGATTGCAATAATCTAATAACATGTTTTTTTTCATACAAACATGCTTTAAAAGTGTCAGTTTATATTTTTTCAGAAAGCTTGAAATATGACACCACCCCCACTTATTTTCAAGGTCCCTCAATTCTTTCAGAAATCTCACTGTATGCTTTACAGCAAGGCATTTATTTCCTTGACGATCTTCAGTCCCTCAGACTGGCAATCACATGGCAGCTCTAGAAGAGTAACAAAATGCTAGGATTTCATTGAAGTAAATGTGGCAATGGATAGCAAAATCAGACCAGTGGTTTCTATTTAATTCTTTTCTTTATACTGATACCAGATTTTGTAATATCATGTCATCTTATGATGAATGGCTCCAGAAGTACTGCCATGCAAATCACATTTTAAAACATTATTCTGAAAGTATGGATTTATAATTACAGAATTGTCACAAGAAGACTAAAGTTTTGGTGGTTCAACCCATACTGAGCTCATGTTGTGCTATCAACATTAAGAAGGACAGGAGTTTTAGGTGGGAAAGATAAACTCATTGCTCAAGTATCAACAGAATAAGCAGTTAAAATGTTCACTGTTAAGAAGTATATGCAACTCATTTGAAAAAATAAATAAGCCTCACTACAGCAATCTGTAAGCTATCCTGGGAGAAAAGGGTGCTCCTCGCTCTAACTGAAGTCCTGCTACTGCGCAGAGATTAGACACATTGGGCAAGAAAGTGATGTGAGCTGTGCCTTTCTTGGGTCCCAAACAGCATTTTAGTGTTTCACCCAGTGACTGCACAACATGAAATGGGGACTGTCCTTAGGCCTGGGACCCACGATTTTTCCTCTCTGCCCTATGCACAGACTGGAGCATGCATTCCTGAAGCAATAGGCTTGGAGGAACAGGCCAGGTACCTTGCTCCAGGCTATCAGGTTCTGAATCCTTCACAGGGGGAGGGATGCCAGAGATGACTGACAGAGGTGGAAAAGCCTTGGTGATGCATGAGATTCAAGACATGCTTTTGTTGTCACAGTTCACCTGGGAGTACTTCAGGGATCATTTACATCTCTTCCCTAAGCAGATCTCATTCCAAGGAGTTTAGCACTCCACATACACTGATCAAGACTGCAGGTAAGGCTTTGGATTCCCCGTAACATCAGGCATGAAAAGATAAATACTGCAACACTGAAAAATCTGACAGTCTCAGTCTCATTTTTAATGAGGCCTCTATCGCCACAAAGCAGTAGATTCATAAGGAGATGATAGTGTCTGGATAGACAAAAAAAATACCGTGTAGTAATATCTCTGTGGTAATAAATAATAACAATATATATCTTCACTTCTGTGAGCAATAGAGTTTGTGAAGATTAAAATTTTGGCATCTGAACCTGCAAAAAACTAAATTCTTCCTAAAATGACACTCTTGCAGGCTTGAAGAATACAATGGTTTCAGTTATAACCAGGACAAATCCAAAGCTGCAATGACCAAAAAATTTGCGACAGCAAAGCTTTGAAACTGAAACACTTCAGTGAAAATCTGACACCATGTTAGCCACTACCCAAGCTTTCTCATTAGCTTTCTAACCAATTGAACATTTTCAAATATGAGTGCATTTGCTAAGAGAAAGACAGGCTCAGAGCAACAGGACTTCTTCTGTAACTCTCTTTGTTCTCTGTTTAAGCATTATCCATTTGATAGACACTCAGCTTTATATAGGTCAGTCAGTGCATGGAGTAACTACACTCTGAAAAGGAACATTTCTATCAGAAAGGGAAACTGCCTTATTTGAATATGGTCGGAAATAATTAAGTAAAGTCAACAACAGGGAAAAGTTCACAGCAGGAATTCGTGACAATGATAGGTCATGCTTGCACAGTGAAAGCTTTGACACAAAGCTTGTGTCACTGTTAGCTCAATGGAACGTTAGTCACTGCATTAGTAAGCACTTGACAATAAAATTTCCTAACAGAAGGTGCAGAGCATGTCTGAACACATTTTAAAATAGTGAGGATTCCTTCTTCACATTGCAGAGCCTTGGCTGTTCCTGGAGGCAGGAGGGAACATGCAGTGGAAAGCTGTTCTGGTACTTTACAGAAATACATATCGATAGCGATGTATTTCTAATGTGCTTTCCAGCTCTGCTTTCATTAACAGTCTGTCAGGTTTCTCCTATAAATCTCTTATTTTTATGCCTCATAGCTTAGCCATAAAAGTTCACCGCAGTGTAACATTTGGCA
This sequence comes from Pezoporus wallicus, assembly GCF_028554395.1. NCBI lineage: Eukaryota > Metazoa > Chordata > Aves > Psittaciformes > Psittacidae > Pezoporus > Pezoporus wallicus. Next base: position 1,558,780 of record NW_026636990.1, read on the forward strand.
GAAAGTCTCAGCCTCAGCCCAGGTCTCACTTTCACATTTAAAACAAAAATTAAAACAACACTAAAAAAGAGAAATAAAAGAAAGACCACAAATATATTTAAAAGTGCTGCACTGAGTTCAGAAAGGAAACCCTGGATTCACATAGAAGGCTAAGTACATTGCCGAATGACACATCTAGCACTCAGGTATTGAAATAATTTCCTACAGCAGACCATCTTCCTGTGCAAGCATTGTCTTCTTTTGTACACATTCACTAAGGCTGAAACACAGACAAGGTTGGGCTCTGCTTCTCCATCTGTACTTGTGAGAGTCTGGATGATCTTTGCAGCTTAGTCTCCTTACTCCTTGCTAAATGCAGGTAGATGCTGGACCATTTATTTGACTAGACCTGATAGTAAAGCAGATCTAGTACCATATCTTAGTAACAGACAGATCTACTATGGTGAAGTTTTTCCCAAGCTTGGGAAAGTGTAACACGGAAATGGCTATAATTTTCATTTACTACTTGAATTCCCTCAGAAGGATATGCCATGAAATGTCATTTCTGGATGCTTCTGTTTTGCATGGCTGTGCTGGAACCTGCAGGGAAAGAAAGAGGTTTTGGCATAGCCAGCACCATGTTCTAAGGATCCCACATCACAAATTTTGCCAGCTGGGTAGGGTCTATTTCTTTTCTGTGCCTGGATGGTATGAGACAGAAGAGGACAGCCTTCCTTCAACTTCTTACTTATTCTAACTTCCACTGCAAACATGTACACTCTATGGTTCCTGTAAGCAGTACAATACAGATCGGAAGAGCACTCTTCGGTTTCCTTTCATCTCTAAAATAATCCTCCACCTCAGTATCCTTAGGCACTTCCTAATGACACATCACTAATTCACTAACTAAACAGAGATATGACAGCCAAAACCCATGCCAAAACAGATGACAATATAACAACCAGACTGGTAATACTATCGTTGAAAGGAAAAAATAAAGGGCTGAGAGCAGAGTCTTTGGGATCAGTGGTTTACTGGACATGGACAGAGCAAAATTTCTTAAGCTTCAACACTTCAGCTTTGTGCTTCTAGCTTCGTGCTTCAGCTTCTTGCAGGATGTCTGCAGTATGTTTCACCCCACTACATCACGGTTTTCAGCTAGGACCTCTGTAATTACACAGTGTGACATGCAGGGTAGAACTGAGCCTGCAGAAGCTAAGATTCCAGTCAGTGCTTGAACGAATGTTTAGGGGATTTGTTACTTAATTTATATGATGGCTTATATACTGGGTTTTTAAATGCACAAAATATTTTATATAGAGCTTATTAACTGTAATTAAAATGTGTGTAGTGCAGCAAGATTTTAAACAAATGTTCCTGGAGTTATCCAAGCAATCTTTAAAACTAGAGATTTGTACCGCTACCTCCAGAAAAACGAGATGATACTGACACTTAAAATTTCTTAGAGGAACAGCTATTTTTGCTGCAAATGCAGAGTGGTTATGCCGCAAAACTTTACATTTAAATAGATAATACATACATGACTACATCAGTGTCAGGGATGATAGCAGTTGCCACTATTAGAATTTTCTGTTAGTGAGTTTATGTTCAGTATCAGCCTACAACATATAATGAAAGAAGTTGTTGTGTATCATGACCATATTCTAAAGAATAAAAGCATAACTATTTTCAATAGCTGAAATTATTATTAGGTCATCCAAGTGAGGAAATGATAAACGCTCTTAGAGAATGTAGCACTCCTTATTTATGCACAAGAGGCACCTGCAAAAAATAAATCCCAATGACCATTTAAAAGCAGGTTTTCCTTTTGACGTCTAAATGCAACTCAGATATGCATTAATTAGAATTATTCTTGTGGTATGAGAAGAAAGAATCCAACAAACCAAACTTGTCTAGATAATCACCCTGCTATATTATTATGTAATAATAAATAGAACTAGAACAACATTTTAAAGGAGACTTTTGCCACAATTAAACCATTGTATTTGGTGTATTTATGCAATTTTTCAAGAAGAATTGTTTCTTTGTCTTTTTTAGACCTAACTTACGCAGAAAATACATGACTAATTGCACTTGTAGGACAATTTCTGCCACCTTCATCTACTTCTATCGGTATGTCTATATGTCTGAATGACAGAAATGTATACTTTTTACTATATGACTTAGAAGACACAGGACAGAAAGCTTAGCCAAAGAGGGATTGAGAAAAAAATCTTGTGTTAAGCAACTATAGCCATCTCCTCACCATGAAAGTATGATGACTACCCACTGCATTTCACACTGGTGACTCCTTTGAGACCATACAGGGTGCTTTTCAATCCAAAATCATTCCAGTCTGCAGTATTTCAGCTCCATGCCTCTAATTGTGGGTGCTATGAGGAGAGACAACATAAAATTATTACTTTCAGTCCTGACTGCAATTTTCACAGCAAGAAATCTCTGAGGTTTCATTACAGAGTCTTTGCGAGCCACCATGGAGGCATTGAGAGCTACAGCGAAGAGGATTTTTTTCCAAGAGCTTTTTCTTTTAAAGGCAAGTTACAACAGATATCTCAGATCCTACCTCCAAATTGCAAGCACTGACTCCCATGCAAGCTAACCACAGTGGAATTCCTGCTGTGGCAATTGCATTCATAACACTTAACCAAGACATGAAATACTGTAAAAAATATTCACTGAAGTTTTAGATTTTTGATTATCCTTGTTTGCTAAGCAAATTATATATTTTTGTTGTCTGCTTCTTTTCTCCATCTGCAATTAGAAGATGTAATGCCAGATGGAGGCAAAAATGTTGCTCTTGCTATATTTCTGATTCAGATGTAACTCATACAAAAATATCTTCAGATTCTGCTCCTAAGAAGTAAATCCAGTTACAAGTTACAGTGGTTTAAGGGAGTTTCCAGCAACATGAACATGTGAAAGCTTAGTTGTGACCTGAAGCCCATCCATCATTTGTGCTTTGCCCCTTAAGGTGAAAGCAAGTAGAGGTAACCTTACGCAGAGCTCACTTATATGCCATGTTGGGACTGAAAATGCTGTTAACAAATGGATTATCCAAATAGGTTAATTTTAACTTTGTCCATGAACAGAGAAAAACACTTCTAAACTAAAACACAACTGATAGTACTGCTAGGGGTTCACTGACCCCAATCGCTTGTTCAGCCTGAACAAAACTTTTCTGGTTGATTTTAATGTGCATAAATTTAGACAAGGACATTATCTCCCCACAGTCCCTCACCAGGTACAGAGGTAATCTGGTTTGTGTTTTTATAGTGGAAAAAAAAAAAAAGAAAGAGTGAGCGAAGGAGAATTTATGTCAGCCATCATGATTAACTGCTCATAAGTGTTACATCCACATCTCCATCAGTGTCAAGTGATGGAGTTTAAAGATGTCAGAACAAATTAGTATAAAAGGGGTACTGAAAATGAAGCTTTATTCCAAAAGGCGTGATGGGGGGGGGGGGCGGGGGGAGAATTAAAGTCATTTAGCAATTGCTTGAGAAAGAAAATCCAGATTTCTTTCCTGCCACATTGTGTTCTGTCTGGCAATACAATGTAACATATTTAGCAACATGTAGGTAATGCAACGGCAGGCCACAAAGTACCATGTTATCCTTTCCGTTATGCGTATTTACTTAAACATATATATATGTATATACATATAAAGTCAGAGAAGTAATTTAAGAGAGACACTTGTTTAGCATTTCCCCTTCAAAGAACGCAAGACAAATAGCACATTTTTTAAAACCAATACAGCTGATTTGCAAACTAACTCTGCAAAGAAGCAGGGTCTGTCCCAGCCTTCTTGCTAAAACCTATTAAAGAGTCAGGTGCTAACTGGGCCATTGACGCTGCTGACTGCATAACAATCAGCGAGCATCTCCCTTTGTTTTTTCACCTTTGTTTTATTTTTTGTTATGTTACTGTTCCATAATCACAACTAATCTTCAAAACTGACAAATGTTGCATGAGAATTTATCAATGAACAAGTCTAGGACACTTCCGTGCCAGACAGCTGTTCCTGTGTCTGGGTTTTAACATCATGGCCACATCAACAGATTTAAGGCACTAGCAGAGTGCCAGTTTTACATTTCAGGCTTTGCTGTTGTGCCTTTAGATATGGGTGGCATAGGAGAGAAAGTGTTTCAGAAAAAAAACAAGAGAGAACATTTGTGAATGCTATATCCAAGTGTCCTTGGAACTTCTGTTGAGGGCCTTTCTCCTCCTGCTCAAAATAGGGCATTTTATGTGCTTGCTTTTCCAGATTTTAATCTCTCAGGCTGCAATCCAGCAAACACTCATGCATGTGATTAACTCTGACTACCCACATGTGTGAAGTGCTTGCAGGACGGGGGCTTTAATTTGTTGTGACAATGTCATGGGAAAGGAGCTAAGTGGCAATATGTGAGGAGAGCTGTGTAACTGAGGCCATTAAGAGCAGGCTGTGTTAACCCTGTATTGGGCAAGACTGCTAATGACTCCTTCATCTCCAGTGACCAGTAAGTAGTTCATGTTACACTGTGTTTTGTTTCTGGAGATTCCAGGATCACTATCAAGAAATTCAAAGGAAAAGACAAAGAATCTCATAATTATGAAAATTTTTATTTTGAGGATATTTTTTTCCAAAGGTTTCCTATTATTAGTTGACTTGTGATTTACCTGTGGGAGTGCAATGGCTTTGCTCATCTGTCCAGAATGGAAAAACAGAGACACACTGAGTCTCTGGCATTCCTGAAAATTGTCATGCACATAGTGAAGAGTGTAGCTACTGCGTTTATGCAGCATGGTGATATGGACTCTTTCTCTATCTATGATCCCCTGTGCCAGATGCAGTTGGTCTGCAGATTAGCATGATTCCCTCGTTGTTTGCATCTAGGAGAGAGAGCAGGAAAGAAGTCACAGTGCTGAGTTCTGTCCAATATTCAGAAGAGCTCTGTTTTGAGGTATTTTCCTCACTTTAGTGGCACAACAACATATAACTTGCCATAGGAGTAGCCCTTACAATGAATGTTAAGAGGTATCACAGCAAAATGGAGCAGCCACATACATATCCCAATCAGCCAAAAATGACCATGCTGTCTTATGCTGTAGAGAAGACAAGACCTGATAATTGGCAACCTGACTCAGTTTCAGTCATACCAGTTTACAAAACAATGATTTCTCTGAAGTTCTGCAAGTTTTTTTCCTATGAAATGATATTATTACTGTTTGGCCTATGTTGCAGTTACTGGCTGTGTCACCCTAAAATCTATCACTTTTGTCTCAAGTGAAACTTCAGTATTGCTGTCATCATCTTAAACATTGCAGGACAAAATAATTTTTCATTTTAATCACAATATAGTAAACCTTAGCAGATAAAAGAATAAGCAGAACTTGTAAGAATATACGGAAATATCACTGAGAAATTGAGAGAGAGTGGGTCACAAGCATTTGTTCCCAACCTGCACTAGCACAAGGGACTGTAAACACTATCTTGCTGTTGTAATTTAATGAAAACAATTTAATAAGAGAAAAGAATACAGCTTCTAAAAATAGGAGTAAAACTAATTTGTTTAATAGAAATTGGACAACATAATGCAAACACAATTTTAGCAAGTGGTTGAGTCTCTTATATAACCCCCTGCTTAACTAGACTGTGGGTGCCTGAGGAGATTCTGTAATCATAATGTATAACCAAGTGACTTACCTCCAGTTTTCAGTTCTATGAGCAATTCATTAGCAGTTGGAAATGAAAACTTCCTATGAAATGATTGATTCACTCCAGAGGTGTCCATCACAGAGATATAAAAGATGTAAAGCCAAAAGGGATTTCCAGGTGTCAAACTGTAAACCACTGAGTGATAACATTATTGTGCTTATAATTCTGCACCGAAGATAGTTTTATAAAGCAAGTTCTGTAAGCAATGCAATGGATAAAGTGTTTGCCTATGTTTTCCTGAAATGTGGTTAGAGTCTTCCCAAGGAAGAGCATGCTCTGACTGATGTTCTCAAAGAGTTTTTGCCCTACTAGACATTCAGAAACTGCTATCATCCAGACAGGATTTGCATTTCCTTAATCTCTTATTAGGTGTATGACAGTAGGGTCTATTTAGTCACAAATAGACAACAGAATTTTTCTTCTGGCCACATTCAATGGACTTTTGCCAGATGAAGGACTGTTGTTCTGTTGCAGATTTTCGATAAATAGAATGGGACAATGTTAGTACTGAAAAAGCTTTAGCGCACTTGCATATAAATGCAGAGTCTGTGATGCAAACACATCTGATTTCAAAAAATCAAATAACTTTCTGTTTCAATTCTGAAAGAGTACTGGAGTATATAATTTTTTTTTTTTTTTGTGGTTGTTTATTTGTTTGTTTGTTGGTATTTAAGTTTGATTACAAAACTAGATTACTTATCCAAAGATTGAAAACCAGGAACCCAGCAGACATGATACATGGTGCCATCTAGGACCAAGTTACAGGTTCTGAACACATTGAAACTTCTTCCTGGTCCAATGCAGTTCAGATACCGTATGCCTGAGAAGATGCAGATCGGCATTAGTATGGTGCTACCTAAGCTAATTTACCTAACTCCTCTGTGACAACTAATTAGGGTGTAGCACTGTGCTGACATTGCAATTCCATATCCAGTTCGGGCATTAGCTAAGATACCTCTGCCTGTCACTGAGTTGCAGGGTGTACACCCTGCAATATCATTTCTAAAGAATGTGATAGTGCGGAACACTATCCTATGCTTAAATTTTAAATCATCAAAGCTCTTAGCATATGCTTAAATTACGAGATTATTTTTTCCCCTGTAGCAGAGCCTTTAATCTCCCAAATATAGAGATGTGAAAAGACCCAGGGAGATGAAACACACTACCACAAATTAGATTCATACCCTCCTTTCTGTTAGCACAAATGGCTTGAATAGCCAGCAATACTTTTCTAATAACACAGGTAAAAGAAGATGGAAAAATATGCCATTTCACATCTTGAAGTTTATGTGGTATACTTTTTTTCCTTTTTACACATTGTCCTTCTAAAAGGAAACCCAGTGGATGCTTACACAGCCTCTAATCAATCCATTGTCAATAGTCACAGAGTCATAGAATAGTTAAAGTTGGAAAGGACCTTAAGATCATCTAGTTCCAACCCCCCTGCTTCAGGCAGGGATACCTCACATTAGACCATGTTCCCCAGGCAACATAACAGGTACCAAGCAAAAAACCAAAATAAGACTAAAAAACCCCATCAAACAAACAAGCAAATAAGCAAAAACACAACGTAAAATCTCTAACAGATTTATGGTTTGTATCAAGGCTTCTGGGTTAAGACTTTTGGGTGTGTTTTGTGAAACATGGACGTTTGCCTCTGTTTTTGTGAAACATACGAAAGTTGTTCTTATAAAGGTGGTCAGAGTCTGAAATTAAATGGTCCCCTGTGGAATATCTTTCAATTTCCATACACCCAAGGCTTTTATTTTCTTCCCACTGGGTTTTTCTGAATATAGGAATTTTAATAGCTTTATACTAAGATGCTAGGTATGTCTCCCCTGCACAAATATGTATACTCAAGACAGCATGCTAACTCAAAAGCAAATAAGGCTGCCTCTATCCTGTTAACTTCTGTACACCTTGGATCATCCCCAGTACCAAGATTTGAAATTAGGTGGCTGAAATTAGCCAGAATTTAAGATCTCTCACTGCCCCAAACACAATGATTGCATCCCATCTGCCTTCTGGGAATGCTCCTTAGACCGCGCTAATTCCCCTGCCATGTTCAGGAATCGTTTGGCTCAGAGTTAGCTGGCTCAGGTTAAAGGTGTGCCCAAGTCTAATGATCTAACAGTACAAACAATTGAGTTTCAGTGCCCAGGAATGCTGTCTAGCACTTTTTAATTGAACTGTATAGAGGAGTCCAACAGTCTACCACTGAGAATACAGACTTCTGGACAGCTGTATTTACTCTGACTGTCTAGCAGGGTTGAGGAGTCTGAACTGAGCTCTGTGGTGCAGACAGAGAACTGTTAATCAAATTGCTCTTTAAAAGTTCCATAAAATGCTGTTGTGTAGATGAGATATGTCCTGTCTTGTTCCAAGCACTAGACACTATTTGAAAGGAAACTGCAAAGACACTGTGGCATGAGTGGCCCCATTACATCTTGCAGTCTCTACCCACAGCCTTCTTTATACGTATAATGCCAGTTGCGGTGTTCTGTTTTACCTGACAGACATTAAAAGTGCTTCTGTAGTACATTACATTAAGAAACCTTGATTTCAGACAGGATCAGGCTCTCTGCAGAGGCTTAGCCATTTATGTATTCTGTGATCATACAGAAGTGGCACAGTGACAGACCAGTCCCGTGGAGATTGTTAAACACCTCAGATAGCTGTATGTTACTACACAGCAGTATAGATTTAGCAGCATGGGCATCTAGATGAACTATTTAAGAGGCCTTTTTGCAAGATTTTCATCCAACAACATTTGCGTAAATACTTCGGTTATCTTTTTGACCTCAATGTTAGTAACAAAGATGAATTTCTGAGTTACATGGTCTCTGCCCTACCACTAACAATGGCCAGCACTAGTTGCTAAAAAAAAATAGGTCTGAGAAACCCCATTACAGACAGTGGAGAAATCTACAGCAGGAAGTTTCATTCCACTCTCAGGCAATTCTTAATTGATCCATATCCTAAAGCAAAACTCTTCTTATGCCCCCTGAAAAACTTACCATCTTCTGCATTTATACAAGTGCCCAGTGGCTTTTGAATTTTTTCCAAGTCTTGGCATCGCTGAATCTTTTTGCAAATAGTTTTCCAGGCTAAATATCTTTTCAGTTTTAATGTATGATGTAACTTTAGCATCATTGGATTTCTCTCCATATGACATGCTCTTTGATTAGGATATAGGACCACAGTTTACTTTCACTCAACTATTCCTATCTGTACTATCTCCCTCTTATTGTTTTCTTACCTCAGTATTGCTGGCATTTTCCAGACTCTAGAAGGAAACTGTTTCAATAATACATACTTGATAGGATATGCCATTTACTCCCTACAACTCTGCATCAAGATTTGGAAATGATCATCTTCTGTGTGGATGTTGCTAGATTTGTAATAATTTAGAAAGTGCTTTGGGTTTTTATCCAGGGTCTTGGGTTCTTCTTTTTTATATATAGTGAGAAATTTCACATTCAGGTGAAAAGAGATCTCTTGTTGGGAAAAATCTAATTTATGTTCTCTAATGTTGTCTAGAAGAACAACTGTAAGAAATAACAATAATTAACAATCAATAATTACTAAAAGATAAATTGGCAAAGATCAGTCATGAGACAACAGAATATGTTACCTCTGTTCACATGCATATTAAATGCAATGTCCGTCTTTGTGCTCTGAATTTCAATCTGAAGCAGAAACAGTATGCTTTTCAAACAAATTACAATTATACGCTCTGCCTAAGAACAAAAAGAAGCCAGGATGTTAGTCCTGCTCTTTTCCTTTTCTTCTCTGCATGCTTGGTGACAGTGAGAGAGGAGGCTGCAAACTCTGCTTGGATATAAACCTTGAAGGACTCTCTGACACAGACAAATAACCTCAAACAACTCCTTCAAAAGAAGTATTTCATACTGTTCTATTCTTACAAATGCCTACTTGAATAGCTATGTTGAACTATTTCTCCAGTTAGAGAAGCTTCTAAATGCCAACTTATTTCCTTTAATTTATCAACCTTATAAAGACCTGTGAAACGAACTTAAGTATAAGATCTGTTAAATGCAATCACAAATATCTGTTGTCCAGAGACCGTGTTACCAGGGAATTTAGCGTGACATGCTAAGATTTAACTTATGGATCTAAACCTGGTCCCTGAGGACTCAGCTGTAGGTACCTTTCATAGCATAGCATTGTATAGCATGTTGTAGCATAGCTGCTTTCTCTACAGAGAAACATCAACAGACCAGTTTTTTGAATAAGGCATTTATGAGGATCAGAATCTGGTCTTCAGTGAATAAAGTTTATAAAAGAGCTGGAAAAATGTACATGGCTCCTGGGCAATGAGCTGCACAGATGTGGAAGATGGTATGCTGCACTAAGGAGTTATGCACTACTGAAGGAGTTTCAACCTTGTCAGCCAAAAGGTGTATCTGCATGTGGATCACTGAAGACAAATTGACAATATTAGTAACAAATTACTATGTTTGTACTTGTTTTTAATCATGCTTCCTTGTCTTTGTCAATAATCATTTTATAGCAAGGCAAGGAATTCTTTATCAAACTGCATAGGGTACAGTACATAAATAGAAGCATCTCTGGCCTGCAGAAATCACTGCAAATTAATGAACGCTTCAGGATTCTTGAAGTGTTAGCCTTTAATCCTGAGAAGAGAAGAAAATGGGTCATCCTTTTCCAATTGTCCTGCAGAGAATAAAATCTGGTGAAATAACATGAGCTTGTTAGTTTCAGTTGATAATTTCTACCCTTTTTACTAATTGTCAAATCAGTCAGCTGAGAAATGCAGTGTTAAGGGTGTAAGAGAACAATGCAATAAGGGAAAAAATCCTGAAAGATATTTTTAGACAGTTTAATACAATGAGGAAAAATGTCACAGTGTGCTGCTGAACAGAAGTTAAAGAAAACATGTCCATCCCCATAAGGTGTTTGAAATATATATCAGGGACACCATATGTGTATTATGTGCAAATCAGATATGGTTTGAAGTGCATCTTACAGAAGCATTTTTTCAAAGCTAATTATCGATCACCAATTTAAAAATACAACACACAAAATTAAATAAACAAGTTAATTGCCCAGCTCTTCATCTAGAGCAGCTAATTTATCCCTGAGCATATGAGACAAAAAAAGCATTACCTCAGATTTGTTATGCTGTTTTAAGAACAGAAAGAAGAAACTGGAAGAATAGACTAGGGACAGTTAATCCTGAGGAAAGGGTAAAGCAGCCAGGTGAAACATTCTGTCAGCCTTGGTGACAGAAAAGGCACTTATTCCCTCTCCCTTTAGTACCAATCTGAAAAGATCTGAAATCAGAGGCCTATGCTGAGATAGAGAGAATTATTTTTTTTGTTTGTTTGTTTGGGGTTTTTTGTTGTATTTCTTCTTTGTTCCTTCATTCTGGCCAGTGATCAGAAGTCATCTCAAAAAGCAGTGTCAAGCAAAACAGTTACTAGGCTGCTTTTGTGGTCTGTTCCCACAGCATCCAACAGACTGGAAGCAGCAGCACAGAACTGGAGCAATACAGGCCCCAGCCTAGATCACAACATCTTGTGGCTACCTTCAAGATGCTTCTCTTGATAGCAGCTGCTAGATGAGTTGGCATGGAGTAGCCCCAGCTGTTCTATAGCTTCTATGCATTAACCTCATTGGGGTTTTTCCACCAGGGCTTCACCTACTGTTTTGCATTGTAAAGGGACTGACATCCCACTGCAGCCAGCCAGGAACTGTGCCCACTGCAGCACTAGAAGGATCAAGGATCTGACATGTGCCACGCTGGTTTCACTGCAAATAAGCAGTGTCCAGACTGTGCTGTTTAAATAAAAGAGTGCATGAATTCCCGTATTAGATATTCACATTGTATTAGCCAGAAGACAGCAGTAAGATGTTCAGTTACTTTGGGGGAGAACAAAAAGTGTATTAACATGTTTATCTGTATACTTTAAAATAAGATCAAATACTCATTAACCATTCATAAAAGAATGTAAATGAAATGAATTTCTCACAGGCAATTTTCAAACACAGGACTTCTCTACTTCAACCAAAACCTTTTGCCATGGTACTATGTTGAGATTAAATATGCATTTAAATTTGTGTTTTCCCAATGCCTCTGCAGAAAAGCAGTTACGTTTTCAGAGTACTTATTTTTTCTTCTCCTTCTAACCCTGCTTCAGACCCTTGTGGCCACTTTTCCATCCTTACACATCAGGTGATATAAGTAGGCTATATTCTGTTCATAGTCTACCTCTCTACAGCGTTTTCTAACAACTTCCTTCCAGTACCAGTTCCTGAAAGCATGGGGTATTTAATAAAATCAGGATTTTTTTCCCCTTTGTAATTTATAAACTATTCAGAATAACATCAGTTCACTGAAAGAATCATGCTGCTTTCTGTGTACTCATCTGAGGGAGCCCATGTTAAGGGAAACAAATTAGCTGTGATACTTATCTAAGAAATATTTCACAGTTTGGACTAATGTCAGTAAAAAAAATATTGAAGGAGTAATCCTATCCTGTTCTTTAAAAGTTTTCCCTTTTTCTATGGCCTCCTTAAACTTGATTTGCACCACTTATATCAGAAGAGGGGTAATCTTCTATAAAGTAAGAAATTACAAAAGGCCTTCCATTTGATAACATGTAATATTCATTTAGATTGCAACTATGGCTATAAAAGGTGCAGGAGAAGACAGTGTAAAATGGATCAGGGAGGGTGGAAAAGTACAATATTGGTACAATATTGCTGATGTAAAAAATTACCTTATCGTGACACTTTTCATCATTCGTGCTGATGTTGGTTTGGCACAGGAGAACTGTCAGATGGATAAATCTGCTCTAAAAAGCTGAAATAAAACATGAGGTGGCTTACATTTACCTAATGAATAACTGTACTTCAGTAGAAAACAAAAAATTCATGGGTTTTAGCAAGAAAATAATCAATGTGTTTGCAGCATTACTGTTGGAGAATGTTAATTTATACAGCATGATAATTCCAAAAGAGCCAGGCTGTTAAATAACAGATGCCTATACTGGACGGTACATCAGAACCATCTGTATCTTCAAAGACAATATGAATTTACAGTAGATTTGACCTTGGAAATATATCACATAACATCCTTTGTTTATGAGTGCAATGCTTTTTATAAAACTCACAGCAGTGCTTATAAAAAGGCTTTGAAATTCCTGACTTTATTACTTCTAAGTACTAAGTAAAATAAATATCAAGCCTTACTCTATGGCAAGAAGCTTGAAAGTCAGTAGCAAGAAGACAAAATTAATATTCTGATCATACAGTGAATGTTTATTTCAAGCTTGAACCACTAAAATTTAAAAATTACATGCAATTTTTTAATTGCTTCAGAAAACCTAATCAGCAAGAAACTTCCAAAGAAGTCTGAAGGTGACAACTCTGAAACAGATTGAAGTGTTAAAATACTGAGCACTGAGTATTTAACACTTAGCTGTTTACCAGAAGTGGGATCCACATTCCCAGGCTAAGCATGAGGACAAGACACCTCCAAAAAGTTCTGCACAATGAGACATAGAAACTTGACAAACTTAACAAGAAGAAATATCAAAGACAAGTGTTAAGATTTATACTTCTGAAGAACCTGGACAACACCCCCAGTCTGTATCAACGTCGTGGCTCTGTTTTTTTAAAGATTGAGAGGTCTGAAACCTCACTTTGAGGCAGTTGCCTACAGCTGCCTTCCTCTCATAACTCTGCCATAGGCTTCCCTCGCTGTGCCAGTAACTCACAGAGCTAAGAAAGACCAGACTGTTGACCATCAGTCCAACACCAGAGATGCTGAAAGTTACATCTATCACAAGTTTATCTTCTGACTTCATCTGCTAACTTTGTACCCACTGAAGGAATACTTTCCTTCACTTTCTAAAAGACATTTTATCCTTCACCAGCAGGAAGGATTTTCAGGTAATACTATGCATTGGATAAGTTTTTACTTCTGCAAACTAGCAAAACCTCTTCTTAATAATACTGTAGCACAGCGAAATGTGTTCTCCACACATAAAAATCCTGGAGGAGTCTGTAACTAGAGAAGGTTGGACAGGCATGCCAGAGAGTAGAGACTATTTCTTGTCCATTAGAGGGATAAGATACGTTACATTGTCTGACTGTCAGGATGGGAAAGAAACCATGCTGGCCACAGTCCAGGAACATTTATGCAGGTCTCCTGTAGGTGGTTATACAATTCATCATGGGATTATGTCTTTGTTGAACATACTGGGAGGGTCCAACATGAATCTGTCAAAGGAAAATAACACTTGACCAACCCGAGTGTCATCTCTGTAGAAATGACTGGCTCTGGATGAGGTGAGTAGCGGATGTTGTTTATCATGGTTTTGGCAAGGCTTTGGTGTGGTTTTCCACAGAACATTTGAGGGTGAATTCTGGGTACGTAGACTGCAAAGTGGCTGAAGAATTGGCTAGTAAGGAGGGTTTTACCATTGCAGTGGTCCATAGTTAGAAGCAGCATTCTATGAAACTCAAATGCATGGAAATACATCCATTTCTGGTTGGGCAATAGAAGAAAGACATTTGGAGCCTTGCCCTTTAAATCTGTTGTATAAAAATAAATAAATGAAAATTAATACATTGTTCAAACACCTTAGACTTCAACAGAGTACTTACATAAATTAGAAATGCAACTGATCATTCCTGACATTGTTTTCTTAATGAAAACTTACACAGTGAAGAAAGGTTTTGCTTTCTCACCCATGAATCTAAGACAGATTTGCATATAAACACCAAAAAGATAACATTAATGTCTAGTATTACTTTGAAAGTACTTCAAACCTGCAAAAAGCCTGTGTTATGAACCTCGCTTACCACCATCACATAAAGAAAGCTTACTTGATAGTGCCATGTTAACCACAACTTACATTTCTTATACTAGATTAGTGTCCTAGGTCATTGCAGAGCAGTTGGTAATTTTAAGTGGTCTGATGCAGCCAGCATGTTTCTACGTGAACTTAAAGAAGTTTCTAAAGAGCCTGAACATAAGAAAACACCAAATAAAGAACAGTTTATGAGTGATCTAAAGGCAAAGTCCCATAAAACCGTTGAGATGTGAGCCAGTGATGGTTACTGAATTCCTACCAAAATCCCCTTGGTACTTTCAAATCTGCATGAGAATTATTCTTGTGTTACAACTTCCTCTTCCAGATAAACAGACTTTCTCAGACCTAAAGTCTAAAAACACTTCTTTACACTACTAATATCATATATATTGCCTATGTTGGGAAATCATCTGAAGTATTCCTACAATTACCTTCCTATCTGGAAAAAAAAAAAAAAAATTATTCTGTGGTTGCTTTTATGTCCAATGAGAATATATAAGAATCTATTTCCAAGTGGGGGCAATCCTCTGCAGTTAGACAACTGAGTTAATAGGACGCGTGTACAGTGTCCAGCAAGAAATTCTTCCTATGCCCTCGGAGTACTGGCACAGCAGGGAAAAGTTCTGAGAACTGCCATAAGGGGGCTGGGAAGTGAGGCATGGCACCCATGGCATATCTCCCTAGCCTCACAGGGCATATCGGCAAGTGCTGTGTTCCTTTTCAGCCACAATCTTGTCAACTAATTTTAAAATGCCTCAACTTTCTTCTTCACTATTATACTACCACAGCTTGGTTCCTCATACAAATTGGCTACATTGTTGAGCACATGCTCAAACTTCAATTTAAGCTGTGAATTAACCATCTGACTATCCATACATACCTAGGAAGCTTGCACTGGTGTGCAAAGTACTCACCCAGGTTTTATTTGGATAATGCTATCTACAATAAGTCTAAAAAGCAAACAAAAAACTACAACAAAACCAAAAAAAAACAACAAAGCAAAAAAATAAAAAAAAAATACAAAACAAACAAAGCAAAACAAACAAAAAAATAGCAAACAGAAAACCAACCAAACAAACCAAATAGTTTGAAGGAAAGTGAGGGGGCATTGTGCTCCCGCTGTGGGCAGCCTTCTACCCAAGGCACCTATTCATTCTTCACTATTCCTCTATGTTAGCTTCCCTAAATTACCTATAAATGATATTAAAAGGTCACATAAATCATCATAGTCTCTACATCCAGGAAATCGCCATGCAATCCTAATCAAAATTGACAAACCTCAAGGAGAGGAAGGCATCAGAATTTAACTGTTCAGTTTTATTTGTCCATAGCATACCAGGGAACTGACACCTCTCCTTCCCTTTTCCCCCCCTTTCCAGATATATCCTACTTTCATAGATTCACACAAATAGCAGATGGATAGGAGATTTTATTTTTCAGTGTAGCATTAATTCTTGCTCTTTCATGGGATAAACAAAAAAGAAATGACACTATATTTTGTGAGAGAGAATAAAAACTGAGATAGAAGAAATAGCTATGTGAATTTTAGTGTGAGCAATTTCAATACAAAATTAATTTCACAAATAGAGGTGTAAACCACAAAAAGAAAATGGGAAATATTTAGCATGTGAAAACTAATGAGTCTTCTAGCTGAGTAGCTGCAGATAAGCCGACAATATGTTAAAAGAAGTGTTAAATCACCTGTAGCACAATGAAAACATTCTTAGATTTTCAAGAGGCAATAATGAATTGGAATGTCTCAATTTTGTTTGTTTAATGAGGCTTCTTACAGGAACCAGAAATGCTCATCCACTCCTGTAAAACATATTTTCTTTCTAATCTGGATGAAATGCTTACATTCAAGTGTTCTAAAATTCAGCTCTGAGTGACATCACTTTTTTTGTAATTAATAACATTTTAGTTGTAGTATTATAATTTTATATATTGAAGTATATAGTATTTCTAAACCACATACAGCGTGGAAAGATTGTTTAGCTTGTAATCTGCACTGGCACTACTTCTAATACTAGCAAACCAGAGCAAAGAATAAGACTGTGTGGCTGGCAAAAAAAACCCTGTGCTTTCTGAGGAACCCTAGTGAAGTCAAATGAAGGGGAAGCCAAAGGCATGCGCATTCACACCAAAGGTGTGTGATCCCTTTGTAGGCAAGCTGCAAAGACTAAAGAGCACCAAAGTAAGAATCGAGACAGCAAGGAAAGCAGCTGATAAAGAAGCACAGAAAAGATGGGATGTCAGCCATGCTTGTCAGGTTCTACACAGTAACAGTATCTCCTGTATTAAATTATTAGGTCTTAGTATATATATATGTAAAACAACAACACATACACATATTTAAAAAAAAAAAAAGGGCACAAGCGAGAGGACTTTACTCATATTTCTTCAGTAACTGACTGCTTTTCCCAGTGTTTAATACCCAATGTTTCCCTAACTGAAGGAGGTCAAACTGATCCAGAGTTTCCAGAGTTAACTATGTTTCCCATACAATAAACCCAAAGAGTCACACTTGATGTGCATGTACGGTAGCATATGTGCGTTGATATTGACTCACACTTGAACACTTGTAAATGTTTAGCATCTCTGATATAAAAAGAAAATTTCTCTCTATTTTTAAACCACCTTTCTTAAGTTGTCTTAATAAGATAACATTCCCTTGGCAGAAAAAGGAAACGGAGCCATGTTTGGATAGACTAACTTGTGCTTTGACATTGGAAAGAGCAAAATATCTCAGAAGGCTTTGAAAAGAGAGTCAGAAGACCTAGCACAGGAACCAGCAGAGAAAGGAAACTGGGCTTACCTGGAATTTGTACCTGAATATGAACTTATCTTATCAGACAAAACTTTTTATCAGGAATTTTGGACTATTGTCTATTTGAGTTTGGAAGCTCTCCCCATCAGCTACTCATACCAAAAAAAAAAGAAAAAAAAAGAAAAAAAAGAAAAAAAAATGGAAAAAATCAAAGATTAGGAAGGCTGGTAAAAACTAGGAGCATTCATGAGAAAAACAAAGTATAGGCAGCTATCACCAATTTCCATAGCTCAAAAAAGGCAATTATCCTGCCTCAAAGGAGAAGGCAAGTTTTGCATTTCTCCTGAGGGACGCATACTCAGCCACAAGCATCAGGCTCAAAAACCAGCTCTTCACAAGACAGCCTTTGAATCTTTGTTCCAGAGCTCACTAACTTCATATTCAAGCCATGCTACTGGCAGGGGAGTCAGAGGGAGCACACTTCAATGAATGTGTGGTACACCTGAATGCAAATTCACACTTCAGAGGACATGTTTAGAATTGCCTATTTGTTGCAAATGTAAACACTGTGTGAAAACACTCTAGATCTAGAACTGAAGGTTTCAGAGTTGGTGGCAGAGTCAGTATGTTTACACAGATGGACACAGTAGGTGTGATCTCCACTACCCGTTCCAAGCTGACTGAGTGTAAGCCAGTGTCCTGGGTTCAGCAGTAGCAGTTATGTTTGTCCTTCGTGGTAGCTGGTGCAGTGCTGTGTTTTGACTTCCAACCTGGGAACACTGCTGGTGATACCGATGTTTTCGGTTATTGCTAAGTGATGTTTACCCTGACCAAGGACTTTGTGAGGCTCATGCTCTGCCAGGGAGGAGGGGAAGCTGGGAGGAAGCAGAGACGGGGTGCCTGACCCAGGTTAGCCAAAGAGGTATTCCACACCACAGCATGTCATGGCCGGGGTGGGGGGTAACTGGGAGTTACCCGGAAGGACACGGGCTTCCAGGTGGGACTCATTTCTTGGCCAGTGGTATTGTATTCTCTTCCCTTGTTATTTTCTCTTATCATTGTTGTCGTTGGTGGTAGCGGTGGTGATTTGTGTTGTACATTGGTTGCTGGATTGTTCTTGTCTCAACCTGTGGGAGTTGCACTCTTTCGATCCTCCTCCCCATTCCTCCAGGAGCGGGGAAGAGGAGAGCCCGGGGGGGAGGGGCTCGATTGCTCTCAGCCCGGCACCACTCACTGGGAATGAGTGAACAAGCTGTCTGGCTAGGGTTTAAACCACGACAGCCAGCTCCATCTGCAAGCCATATAGCGGATGTACCCAAGATGTCCTATTTCAGGGTGTATTTGGGTTAAGAGCTATAAGGACCAGAAATGTTTGTTACTGATCAGCTTAGAGTAAAAGGCCCATCTGATTCTGCCTGTGGAGATATGTTCTCAAAAATCATGTCTCTGAACTCAGTCAAGCTTTGTATTCAAGTTAATAGTTTCAGGTTTTAATGGATCTTAGTGGTGTCAGATCAGGCCATATCACCACAGCTGTGTCCTGTTACCCAGGTGTGTGATCCAATGGCCTATGTCTCCTACTTTGCCAATGCCAGCAGTCTCTGTATCTCGGTCCAACATCTGTCTCTGTGTTTTCTCTGCATCATGTCCTCTGCACAGAGTGCCTATCCTGAGTTGTTCTGCAAGGTCAGTGTCTTGAATTCTCTTAAGTTCATTCTCCAGACACGCTCCTTTCACAATACCTTAATAACATCAACAAATAAGACATACGTCCTAATTAGAATAGAACAACAAACAAACCCCCTTAACTGCACTATACCAAGCACCGTCCCTTGCCAAGTGGCCACATAACCCTATTGTTGTTCCTTCTGTCATTCCTCACCACCATATTACTCAATAATTATTCTGTGTCTATAATTAGTTCACACTGCTGCAATACAAGATACTAACTCAGCTCCCTGGGCTTTTCCTTGAAGAAAAAGGTGATTTCCTCATATCAGAAGGATTTATGCAGAGGAGAGCAGCCACTGGTGGCAACTGCTCAGCAAGTCCCTCAGGAGAAGGGATGTCCCTTCTCTTCAGAAAGGTACTTAAACACCCATAGAAATCGTCAGCACTAGCCACATTCCAAAAAGCCTGCTAGCTCAGGCCCTTAGCTAATGAGATCACTGGCAACAAATACAGCTTTCCTTTCTCACTGTGGTTCTCCTGGTATCAGTGGAACTGCTAATGTGATGCAGGTGAATGTGATTTATCCATAAGAAGCGCCTAAAGCAATAAGGAGCACCTACTCCATCATTGTTGGGAATCACTTATCATAGAATAAGAAAAAGAATATCCTTTTTACAATGAGAGCAGTAAGTGAAGTTCAGAGAAAATTACAAGACTCCTTTACATTTCTTCATTGTTTTATTCAGAAAAGAAGTAAAACTGTGCTGCAATTTGCTGTGTAGTACCTGAAATACTGAAAGATTTCTTCTAAATTTAACTTAAAACCATGTTATGGATTTACTCACCCATACATAATATTAGGTAGAGTCATTTTACTTGTTCTCTGTGCCTGCTATAATCTTACATTGTAAGAATTCTTGAAAGCATGAAATTTAAAAGACTTGTAGATTTATGGGGTTTTTACATCTGTTCACTACTAGAAAATATTGAATAACTGATCCCTTCCTTCTAGTGAAGTCAGAAAGCCTTTTATAAGCATTATTGAAATTAAAAATAAGAAAATGCTCTGTTGGCTATCAAAGAGGGAATTAATGAAATGTCTAAAGGTCTTCTAAATGGCAGAAAATACACTGATCACATTTTCCTCCATCTTCTAGTTTGCAGAATCCAAATGGGTTAAAACCCAGCATTTATAAACCTCTGCTAGTGAACGTAACTACAATTACAATGTCCAGTACTCTACCTTTGGAAATGGTAGAACAAAGGTTGTTTATACAACATAAACTGATCCCATGATTAAAGGATCACCGTTTGTTTTTCTCAGACCATGGTTTCAGTAAATCCACAGCATAATTCCAATGCTTGTGAAAAGAACTGGGGTTAATTAGAAAATACCATGTCTGTCTACAGGACCTTTTCATGGGTTTGACTGCATTTTTCTTTTCCTCCCCCAAAAGCAAGGACATCGCTATTCTCAAATTCCTCATCCTCCAAGTTTCTACTTTGAGACCTCAGGACCAGATTAGAAGAAACATTGAGCAAGAGAAGGAGCAATTGATACCATTAAGATCTCTGAACATTTGAGAAACACTGGAAAAAGATTTTAAACTGATAAATTCCTTCTGAGCTCTGTCTTACTTTCACAAAATGGACATACTAATCCCCCTTGTCTGTCAAGCTTGTTGTACATAGCAGTGTGTTAGTATCCAGGAAGAAATTCTGAAGTGGCAAGCCCTGTAGAAGAGCTCCTAATTACTAAACAGATTCCCAAAATGACCTTCAGCATCCAGGTATGAGCTGGGTGGATATAACATTCAAGAAGGAGAACCACACTGTGAGTCACAGAGACAATGATGCTACAGACTCTCATTTTGGGCAAGGCCCCTGTTTCATGTTGCTGAGTTGTTACTCCTTCCAGGTAACTGTATTTCCAGTGTCTGCATGCCTCCTTGAAGTCTATTTATCTCACAAACTGCCTTCCTGTTTGTCTGTTCCAAATATTTCAGATTATCTGAGCTCTGTATGTCAAATTTGTGATATCTAGATACACAGGAAACATTAAGTCTCCAGCTGTGTGGTATATATGCTGTTGCTGTTACTTAGCTACTGTGTTTGGTTTTCCCCCTACTTCTCCAGTTACCCTTGTAAAACAGGAGACAAGAAGCTTAGTCTTTTCTTCTTCATTTTACTTTTCTCATTAAAGGATAGATGGTTACAATGACTTTTTGTGGTACTTCTATACCTGAAACAATCTGAAATGGGAAACCTGAGGCAAAAGAAACAATCTATTATAAAGACATTAAATTATATATAAATTAGAAAACTGAAATTATTTACTTTCCCATTTATGCAGATAATGAGCAATCAAATGAAAGCAGCAATAACCAGAAAGACAGAAAATAAACCATGGTAAAGTACTTGAAAACAGAAAGCTCTTTCTAGTGAAAGTACCATTATGGAACAGGTACATCATACAAAAGTCACAAATCACTGCTAAAAGCTTAGCCTCAGAAAATCAATGGTTGGTTCCAAAAATGCCACTCCTATTCCATGCACCTCAGACAAAACCCACCATATCCCTGGTCCCCCACCCCACATAGTCTCTGACCAGTCAGGAGCTCAGCTTCACGGTGTTTTAGCTGCCATGCCTGTTGTTTAGTCATTTGCCTTCTTCCCTCTGAAGACTTCTAGCAAGGATACCAATTAGTGCAAATGGCTTGTAATTAGCGGTGATTTTTGTAATGTGGATACCTTCTCAGTATGAACAGGAATGAGCCACCAACTCATTTCACATGAGGCAACCATCAGGAGGTAAAGATTTGCAGTTAATAAAGGCCCATGTGAGAACGAAACCAGTGACTCAGAGAAGTAATACATTGTCTTGCAATACTGGTCCCCAGTGCTAGCACCTCTAATCTAACTGGATCATTGTTAATCCTTTGTTTTACTGAGAATGTGAAAATTTTCTAAACACTTACTTCACCTTTAATTTCCTCAGAGATGCATATTGTGTGTAATAACTGTGCTGCCTCCTGACATGGCACCTTCTCCATTACGTGGAGGGGAATTCACTCTCCCTGTGAGCCTCCTGCTTTTGCCTGTCCTGCTCGACTCCCATCTCCTCCTCACAGCACACTGACTGTGTCTACTGCCTTCACTTTCACACTGCTAATCCTCCACTTGACCCACTTCAACACTACTCTCAGCTCCCCTACAAGCACATGTGGAAAAGCTAATAATAAGTAACTTCAAGTATCTCCCTTCTGTTTTCAGCTCCATTTAATGTGAAAAGGCTCTAATTTCTCCAGGATTTTGAACTTCTCCACTTGACCAGTTCCCTTCTCTTTTCTTGATTCCTGTTGCTGTCTTTTCTCTGATCACAATGCTTTCTTCCTCCAGTATTTCCCCTCTGGTCCATGACTGCTTTTATCAACAGCACAGAGTGCTGGCTGGCTGTTATCACCCATTACAGTACCAACTCTTAACAGCTTTCTTTGATACTAACTTAGGAGATGCCTGAGCTTCCCTCCCTCCCCCCACTCCTTCCCTTTCAGTGACTGATAATGGGTCTTTTCCTCTGTGGCTTTTATTCACTATAGTTTACTCCTCCAAAGACCCCTCTCTTCTTCCCCTCCCAATGCTGCAATGACCCTAACACATGCAGCAAAGATGGCTGAAAGCAGGCCTCTGGGCCTGCTGCTTGGGCTGGCCTCCTGCTGGCACAACAAGCGTCTCACCTGGCTGTCTCTTTTCTCCCTGCCTCCACTTCCTTCACAACGTGCTTGCTCTGGGAGCCTCTGCCTTCCAGGATCTCCAGGCCTTCCCCCATGTTCTCTTCCCAGGGCTGCCTCCCCTGAGTCATAGCTCTCCAGCACCTTCCCTTCCTCCTGGTGTTATGAGCCCCCTCACTTTTTCCAGAACCCCTCTGTAAACCCACACATTCCCACATACCCTCTTGTGCCGTGACTCACCCTCCCAAGCTAGCCTTCTAATTATTTATAATTAACAATAACAAGAAGGAACTGACATGATGTGGAGATGATCAGATGTGAGGCTGAGAAACTCTCTGTAAATGCTTAGAGAGACAGAAACAGCATCATATACTACTGAATAATCCTATAATCACTCTGTGTACATTCCCCTTTCCATAACCCCTGCCTGACACTATCATGCCTTGCATCCTCTTACGAGGTACCTAACCTCAACTGTAAGCAGAGACCATCCAATTTCATTTCTATAGGTGCGCAGGACTAAGAGAGATCGGGACATCTGAAAATCACAGAATCGTGGGCTAGCTTTTTTCATTCTCTATGTAAAACATCATACACAACTGTTGCAGCCTGTGCTAATATATAATAAAAAGCATTTAAATTACCATGAGCTTGTCTCAGCTGCCTTGGATTCTCTGTACTAAAAAGTCCAGCCTTTCCAGTTCTGTCTACTTACTGTACCTCTCATGCATTTTTTACTGCAGCTTAATGTGATGGCAGGCATGAGAAGCTGGCCTTGAGGATGATAAGCAAATTGGCTTTTTTCCTTAGAAGATTAAACTTGCTTTGATGACATAACCTTGCTTCCTTTCTTCCACTCCCATTAACTATCCTTCTCTGCTGCAGCTTACTTTAGAGTGCACTATACTTCCCCCTTCTCCTCCCATTCAGAACCAGTAGTCTTCATTCACTGGAGCCAGAATCCCACATCAAAAGCCATGCCACTTTCCCTCTTCCAGCGAATGTCGATCCAAAGCCCTAAATCTTGGAACTTTTCAACATTTTTATTTCTAGCAAATGAGGGAAAAAAAACCTTAACACCATAAGTTATAAATTATAGAGGTTACTTTTAAGAGAAGAAATTTTTGTGCACGTCGAAATTCTGTGAATTGTCAGAATTTGCCTATTAATTTGATTCTAATGCCTGTATCTGTGAAATCAGTGTTTGAAACTTAACTGGGAGTGGGTGAGTAAGCATTTCTGGCCTGCCACAAAATAAGGCACTACTACATTCTGGCAAAATCCTGAGGAATTCATTCAGTTCTTCCACTCAGAATCCTTTTGTAAAGTACCTTATTATTTTTTAATCTCTGACTAAAAAGTGTTTAGTAACTCCTTATATGGGCCAGCAGAGTACCAGTAATGCCTCTGTGTAAGGTACTATTGATCTCATCAACTCTTTAATGTTTCCTTCATGGCAATTCAAGGTGTTTCTTCAAATACTAAGTAGAAAAGTGGAGAAAACGGTCAACGAAGACACCACCTTACTTCTGTTCAGATCACATATACATGATACAGACAATGTAAAATGTAGCTTTTTCCCTATGGTTGTACAGTAGAAAAAAAAAAAAACAGGTTCATACTTAGCCCAAATCTATGTCACTATAACAGAATCTTTCAAATCAATTTTGTTTCTATACTGAAAATAATTTACATGGATAAATCCCAGAGCTAAATCTTCACGTTTCCAAACACTGATAAACCATGATATTTGTTTCCAATACTGTATATTTAAATGGAGCTTAACCTCTTAAATTGTGTATATTAGTCTAACATTGTGGCAATTCAATCAAGGATATGTCTGCCACTATTGATGTTAGCAAGGCAGAAAGAATATAAAACTAAACCAAAGACATGCATGATTCTGGCTGTTATGGGCAGCTGAAAGATCATTCTCCAATATATTTTCAGCAGAAATAAAATAGTTTTAAAGTGACTGAATCTCTTTCTAGTTTCCTGAGTAAGCCGGACAATAACAGAAAGTTTGTTCAATGTTGCAATATAACCCTAACACTCAATTTTTTTTTTTTTCTCATATATGGTACATGAGGTGATTTAATGAAATTGAATGATTACCAAATGCCCTAGAACACTTGAGTGACTAGTGGCATCACTGGGTAATACATTACATTAACATTGAAGCATGACTTGTTTGAATTGTTTCCTTGACTTGTTTGCTACTGGCAGGTTAGCACACTGGGCTGTTCAAGTACTCACGTATATTTGCAAAAAATGTATTTTAAGATTTGATAAAGATGTTTTGAAGAGTACAAGAGTGTTTTTTTTCTTGGCAATGTTATTTCCTGTGTCCACCAGCAATACCTGAGAAACCTTTGTGACAACTTTCACCTAATCCTTTAATCTCCACATTTTCATTCAAGTACATATGCTTCTAAGCTAAACACTTATGCTGTGTTTGCCGTTGTTTTCAACATAAAAGATTAGAATCACTGTCTGACAAGCATAAAATTCAGACCATATATTTCTCTTGCAAGAGAAGGCAAGACATTTGTTATATAAAGTGGGCAAGCACTTTTCTAATATTAATCTTCCTAAATGCAGAATTACAAAAGGGGTGTTTTGTGACTGGGTAAAGAAGGTCAATTAGAGCACTACCGTGTCTTATTTAAGACAGGATCCACCCTGGGAAAGAATTTCAGACCCTTTGTTCCTGATGCAAGTTCTTCTATTACAAATTTAAAAGCAGCTTTCCCTCCTTGGGCTGAGGAACTAGGGCAAAGTTAATATACTTTGAAATAGATATTTCAGATTAATCTGATCTAAACACCTCTCTCATTTTGTAATATGACAATAAAAAGTGAGGTTGGGATACATAGCACTAACCAGAAAGATAGATTTAGAAAGCTCCAAGCATTCTAGTTCCCCACATATATATTGCATACAAATAACTGATTCCCTTAACTGTATTTGCATGAGGTGCATTACAACTGTCCACAACCAACTAGGATCCTACAACATTTGGATTTGGAGCCTTTACATCCACTGTTAAACATCCTACACTTGAAGTCAATTTATTTGCTTACACTAGACAGAATTTTAGCCATCAAAAGGTAATTCTGGTGCTCAAAGAAATTATAACAGCTGAAGGTTCGTACTTTCTCTAGCACACAGACAAAGAAAGAACTGTTTTTCCCGTTTGAAGAAGCACTATAGTTCAAGTAATTTTTGTGTTTCAAACGCACATGAACTGCATGTTTACTGGTGTCATAAACAAAAAGTGAGATCTTACTTTGTCAGAGAAAAAGGCTTAATAGTGGCTGTATATGTGCAGGAAAATAAGGTAAGTCATGGCCTCCCAGGGATAAAATCAATCATTACCTCTTGAAGAAAGCAGACAGCTGGGAAGCTGAATTCTGCTCACAATAGCAAGTATGTGTTTAACTTCACTGAACTGCCTAGAGTTACATTAATGAACCTATCTGAAGAACTCAATTAGGTGTTCCTGTCTAGACTTGAGAAGTTAATAAATATTACCTAATGCATGGTATTCGTTACAAGCAAAACAATCACATCTATACACACTTACTGCAAGCGGAAGCAATCCAGTGATATCTCCTCTGCTCACTATTTTGGGTTGACATCTGTACTTTGTTTAGTCTGCACTTTATATTTCTATTGACTGTCTGATCCTTGCATTCAGCTACTTTGATTGAAACATGGATAGCAATTGAGGGGTGTCTTTCTGAACAGACCTAATTCAGTTATGCAAAGATTAATCCAAATAAGCAATTGAACTACTTGCTGCTGCATCAGAACAGTTGCTTGAAGACTTCCGTGTTTATGTGGGTCCAGGTGCCACATATTATCTCAAAACAAGCCCAACGCACAAGCACACATTCCTCCCCCTGCCTTCCACCGAGTTGAGTCCTCAATAGTTCCATCTATTTGTAAAGTTTAACTGACAAATGGCATTTCCTTCAGTTTAGGAAAACAATTGCTCTAATAATTGTATATTTAGTAGCAATGGGATTGCACTAAGCAGCAGGCCATTCCTATGGTGCCTTCAGCTATTTTGAACTACTTTATGGAGGATTTATGGAAATACCATAAGTGGTATTTGGTCTTAGCATTAGGTGACCACAACTGTTACTATCAACTTGGTAGAATAAGCCCAAATGAATCCTGGTAGAATAAGCCCAAAGTCAGCCTTTAATCTTCTCACCATTTTGATTTTACTTCACTAGGGTTACCATTTAATCCAGGGTAGAGAGACACATACAATAGAGCACAATGGAGGGCAGCAATAGGCATGGACAATTCATTCTACCATTGAAGTGTCAGAATACTTCAATCCCCATGTGAATATGAGCAGGGCTTCCATGGTAAGCAAGAGAAGGAAGCTTATACAGCTAGTTATCGTAGTTACTGTCCACCAAGTCCCAACCTGAAACAAGGAATTCTATTCAGTCAGTGTAAAACATCAATTCTGGAATGTAATATCTTGAAAAGATCCATACTTTTGTTTTTAACCCCTATGACAACAACCAAGAGTCAAGGCCTACATCATTATGCCATAGGTTCCATCAGCAGTTTGTTTAGGGTTGCTACTACAATTAGCAGCAGCATATTGATGCTTGTGACTACAAGTGTGCATAGGCACGGACAGACTGCTCCATGTTAGACTGTCATTCATACCCTGACCTGTAGCAGACTCTTCAAAAATGGCATAAGGAAGGGAGACCTGCAGATTTTTGGTAATGAAAAGCAAAGCAGGTTAAGTTGTACTGTAAAAAAGAGTGGAGCATGATGCTTCAGATTTCCATTGTCTTTATTTAAAATGCCAAGGTACCAAAAAAAAAAATTTAAGAAAAAAAAATGTGTAATAAATATTTCACTTTAGGCTGTAATAAATAAAAAAAAAAAATTAACAAGGAATGCACTTTGCCAGCCACAAGTGTGGGAGTTTTCGAAAAAACAAGGGAAAAAAGATAATATGGCCATAGTTCACAGTTAAGCAGCCAGAAGCTGCTTATTACAGCTATTCCACAATAATGGATATCCCCGTCCCTCCCTTTCCAGATGCATATTCACAGTTTAACTCCACCAGAAATGCTCTCCTACAGAGGAAGCAGTCACACTCTGCTCAGAGTTCAAGTCAAAAATATCTTTAACAAACACGAAGCAAGGAAAACTATGGTCCGAAAAACTCCTTGTCACACCAACTTAGTCCAACAGTAGGTTTAGGCTTCTGTCTAATAGATGTGTGCCCAGCACACTAGGATAGCCAAGTTTTCGTACCACCACACATCCATCATCATCATCATACTAGTTGCTCCAATATCCCCACTGTAGATTTCACAGTGAACAAGAAGGTCCATTTGGTTTAATGAGTCAGTCCCTTCAGTTACATCGCTGAAGCAGCATGTTCAGAGCATATTCCATCCTGTGTTTTAGTTCCAATGAGCATCCAGAAACCAGAAGAGTTGTCAGACGAAACGTTGTGGATATCCTCTCTTCATTGATGTAGGTAAGGAGATACTCCTCACTCTGACTGCAAATGATAATTTTTGTGTGATCATGATAGAAGTTCACCTGTAAAAGAAAAAAGTTTGTTTGCATACTTTCTCCTCAGTTTTTGGCACTTACCTAGTTTTATTGCAATAAGGTATTCCAAAACATTTTATCTGGTGCTGCTACCAAACTTACTTGAAACGTGCCATCATTGAAGAGCATCATTAATGCTTTATCAGATTTAAGCCACTGTAAGAGATAAAGCCTGGGTCTGCGTACATCAGTTAGGCTTGGCAAATCTCCTCCCTAGGGAGGGAAACAGACATTATGTTAAGCATTTAGATCACATTTAGTGTATTTTTACAGTTCAAGATCCAGAAGGTGCTGAACTTACATCCATGAGGTTCTCTTCCATATAGTGAGAGAAATACTTCAGTACAGTTACTTGGCTAATGAACTGTTCAGGAGCCTCTGCGGCTGAGAAGACAGAGCACTGGCCTAGCTCAGCATAGTAGTGGACTGTCCTGTAAAAGGAGAAATAGAGTAAGGAGTTAGAGATGACATAAAAGCATTTCATGTTTAAGTCTCCTTAGATGACTTGTCAGTTTTGTAAGCATTCTTACTTTTTGTCTGGCAAAAGGCTCATATGTGCCCCATTGTTGAAAAGGACACCAACAGTGTGATCTGACAGCTGATACCCGAAGCCATACTTGTTAGAGTAGTCCACCCATTTTGTAACCCACTGGAATGATGTTGTCAGCTGTTCTTTGGGAATGCTGTCTGCTTCTGGCATGTTCTCCAGACATCCTCGCAATACCCTTGCGACTGTATCAGCAACACTTCCCATGGTACTATCTTCCAGGCCTGAAAGAAAAGGACTATTAGAGTGACAAGAGCATACAGAGAGCAGGCTTTCGTTCTAAACCTTCCAGTTATCTAGACTGTAATTTTAAGAATTTTAGCCTTTATGGCTTCCCAGTTTAAATTCTTCAAAAATATTGGCTCTAAAATCTACCACATCAAAATAGGGGGTCAGGAGGAAAGCAGTTGTTTATTTCAAGCTGCTA
This sequence comes from Pezoporus wallicus, assembly GCF_028554395.1. NCBI lineage: Eukaryota > Metazoa > Chordata > Aves > Psittaciformes > Psittacidae > Pezoporus > Pezoporus wallicus. Next base: position 1,588,092 of record NW_026636990.1, read on the forward strand.
AGTCTGAGACATGAAATAAAGTAAAGGCAGCATTTAGAATTAGAGATTGCATTTTGCTGCACTTACATTCACTGCTACTGCTGCAGCTTCCCAGAGTTCCTCTGACTATCATTCGAATTGAGTCTCCAATCTGCTTAGTTTCTGGCAATGCTCCCGGCTTCGCTACTGTTGTGGTAAGAGGCTGGATCTCCTGGAAGAGATGTCAGACATGTAAACATCAAACATAACACAAGCCAAGGCTTATACACAAGTTTTGCATGGCTTTCCTGTTTCTCAACAAATGACAAATTCCAGGGAAACTGGTATTAATGTTTCCAGCAAGCACAAAGAGCTGCTGTTTGACTGAGTTTCAAGAAGCTGAGCTTAAAGAAACACACCAGGTCTTTCCATTCTTTAGATCTTCAATTTGCATCTTACATGCTAGTAATCAGTTCTCTGCTCTCCTGTCCTAGCAAGAGAACAGCTGTGTGCAGGTCTGAACACCAAATGGTAAGAGTTAGATCTCAGCAATTTGGTCTTTAAGAAGTCCTAGTTAATCATAAACTGAAGCCTTGTATTTCGAATATTGGGAAAGAGCACCTGACAGACAAGTTACCACACAGACAACAATGGAATCTAGGCAGATACTATAATTACTTAAAAGCCAAAATTGATAGTCTCCGTACAAAGGCTACCATTCCTTGGTGAAGCTTGGTTAAGCCCTCTTAAAGCAACTCTGCTAATCATTTAAGCTTGATTATGCTATGTACAGCCCCAGCTCTGATATCCAAGTCAAATATAATTTAATTATAGCCACTCCACCCAACTGTTATTGGATTTGAATTGAACTACACTTGCGTTTACCTCGTCTGTTCTGTGTTTGTGGGGCTGCTGGGTTATCGATGTCTTCTTCAAATCATGTCTGAGCTTGTAGATTTCTTCATCTTCTTTAGCTAGTCTGTCTGTAATACATGAAAAAGAAAACTTTATGCTACATCTGCAAGTGCTGTTCAACTACAGAAAGCCTAACAAATTAATTGCAGAAAGTACATCATCTCCCTTCAGTAGCTTCTTCCAAACCTGCCATAGTTTCTGAGAACAGCAGTGCCATTATACAGACAGGTAAAAGACTACACTTTAAAAGGCATTACAGACTAACAGATGGTCAATATGCAAAAAAGAAGCATTTAATTATGTAAGTTGGTGTAGGCTGCAGGCTACCACCTATACTTATTGATAAAGATGTTGAAACTAACCCATAGAAGCTCTGAGAAATACGAGTGCTCCATTGCTATGTCATAGCTGTACATTACTAGCATGACATTGATGGCGTAGAGATAAGTTTCAAGCATAGCTACAATTCACTTACTATGTGTATCGAAGTATTTAGCTTTATCCTTTTTACCACCAAAGAGAGCAGCAGCTGCCTTTTTGAAGAAATTTTTAGCAGGACTTGACAAATGGAAATCTGGAACGGTGTGACAACAGCTGGCAGAAAGTCTATCAGGTGTAAAGCCCTGTGGAAAAGTTACATGAAAAAATATTTGTTTTACATGACAGTGCATTTTTGGGGTGAATATTTTTTCAGCCAGAACACTAAACAGCACAAACCTGTAAGAAAAATTCATGTCGAATTATCTCATCTAAGCTGGGCCGATCTTCAGGGTTTTTTGACAACATACTAGCTATTAAATGTTTTGCAGGTGCCAAGAGAGATGAAGGCAGGCTGTATCTTGCTTCCCTTATACATCTGTATGTTTCTTTAAGATTTGTGGTCTCAAATGGAGGTCTTCCCAAGAGCATTGTATACCTATTGAAAAGCAAAGGAAACCAATTTTAATTATTTTACATATGCACAATACTTTTCTACAACTACAGAAAAGGCTTTGTCTGTTTCTGGAGAATTTCTGCACTTGGGCTACACACACAAGAAGCACTGCAAACTGACGCACTACTGCATCCCCTTTGAACTCTGAGAAGCCTAAGCTCGTGACAGAAATATTTAATTTCAAAGGCAGAGAAGTACTTACATTACACAGCCTAAGGCCCAGATGTCAGATTCACAGCCATGCCCTTGTTTGTTGAGGACTTCTGGAGAGAGGTAATTTGGTGTGCCACATATTGTTCTGCAAATCAAAGAGGCCATAGAGCTGGTTAGTACTTCAGATAGAAAGAGGAAAGAAACTACTTTTCCTAGAGCAGTTTTTCCTCTCAAGCTCAGACAAGAACTTGGAGACTCCTAAAAAGAAGCTGTATCAACGTTAATAGTGTAGACGTGTTTCATGGTGTCTTCATGATACAAGAACAGCAGATTCATCTCTGCACTATTCGTCAGTCAGGTAAACTGCCTCCGGCATTTACTATTATTCAAATGCTCAGAAGAAAGCAGAAATCAAAACCTGTTTTCTAGAATGGGAAATCTTGATCCCAGAAGCAAATATCTTTTGCTATGGAATGGGATTTCTCATTTTTAAATTAATTTAGTATCATTTACTACTAGACTTTATACTTTTTGATGCTCCTACCTCCTCCTGTGCTCCAGTGGTTCCAGCCTAGCTGCCAAGCCAAAGTCACCCAGTTTCAGTTCCATGTTCTCATTAATGAAGAAGTTGCCTAGCAGACAGAGAAATTCCAGTTAGTCCTTTTCTTGCAAGGTAGGAATGCATTTGCCACAGGTGCTGAGTCATACTTTGTTCAAAGCCATAAGCTAGCCAAGATTTTTTTTAAGTATGAATGCTCAGTGTCACCCTTTAAGCACTCTAAGTTTCCACTGTAAAGACAGACTGAGCTGATTCTATTAATTAAGCTATCACCATATAAGTGTAAAGTGGTACAATGTCAACAGGGATACAGGAGTGTATTTTGAAATAGTCAAGGTGCAGAACTTACCTAGTTTAAGATCTCTGTGCAAGATTTCCTGTTCATGAAGATACTTTAGCCCTGACACAATTTGCCTGAGGTAGTATCGTACTTCTGGTTCTGTCAATACCTTCCTCGCTTTTAAGATGTGAGCCATTGACTGCAGAGGAAAAACAAAGGCAGAAACGTCATTGAACATTCACACACAAGATTTACCTTAAGCAAAGATAAATCAATACATGGAGAAACGAGAACTAAAGAAGCCACAAAAAAAAAAAAAAAACTTTTACATATCACACATTTAAATTAGTTGTAGATTCCAGGTAAGTAAATACTGGATTTCTCCCAGTTGATGCTCACCCTTCTACTGCAGTACTCCAGAAGAATGTAAATATTCTCTCGGTCTTCAAAGTAGTGGTAAAACTGCACAACATGTCTATGATTAAGCATTCTGTGCAGCTCAATCTCTTTATCAATCTGAAATGACAAGAAGGAGGGAGAAAGTGTTGTTAGCCTGGTGTCTACAAGGTTGGGCAGACAAGTGTATCAGAACCATTTCAGGAAAAGGGCTGGGAAATCCAGCACACAAAAAGAGTTGGGGGAGGTAAGAAAGAAGAAAAAAGAAAGAATCATTCATGCACACACACCTTTTCCCTTTGATGAGGTTTTGCTACTCTGCTATGAGGAATGATTTTTGCAGCATAAACTTTATTTGTTGTCAAATCCGTCATCTCATAGCACTTGGCGAATCCACCCTAGAGAGACACACGAGAAAAAGGCAATTATAGCAGGTATGAAAGAGTCTCACACTTAGTCATTCACCAGCTCACGTATTAGTCAAGGAGCACAACTTCCTTTTCACTGGACAATTCGGTAAAAGACCGAAGGTCTTAGGTTCATCGCCTATCTGAAGGTCCGCGTTGCGCTCCTTGTCGCACTCCCCGCCCGCCGCCCCCCCCACCCAGCCCCGCATGCAACATCAAAGCCATTTCTCTGGCGTCGCCCGAACTGAAAGGCAGAATTCCGCTTGTATTGAGGGCGCAGATGATCCGGACCCGCTGCGTTCGGACGGGGCAGCGCGGGGGCAAACTCATCGGCGGCCAGGCTGGGGCCGGCAGCGCGGCGCACCCTGCCACCAAGGAACACAGCCCCGTCGCACCGCGCTCCGGCAGGGAGGACGGCCAGGACGGGGCACACCGAGGCCGCAGCCCGGGAGGAGGGCACGGTCCACCGTGGCCATTACCTTTCCGAGCACCTTGCCCCGACAATAGCGCTTCCCCGTTGTGGGGTCGGTTATAATCCGGGAGACCTCAGCGGCGGGATGGCCGTGCTGGTGCGGCTGCTCGTCCGCCTTCTTCCTTCGCGACTCGCCACCGGCCGCTCTGCCCACTGCCGCCTCGCAACACTTGGCGCCGCCGCTGCCGCCGCCCGGCGGGTAAGCTATAGTCCTCAGCAGCTCCATCCCCGCGCCTCGCCGGCTCTGCCCGTTCTGCCCGACTTGCTTTGCTTTGCTCTGCTCGGCCCCTTCCTTCCCCTTCCCCTCTACGCACTCCACTCCCGACCCTCTCCCAACGCCGAACAGCGCCCCGGCTCGTCCCTTATATCGCTGACGGCGACTCCGCCCCGGCGCTCCGGGACGGCCCCTGCCGAAGCCCTGCTCCGCCCGCGCTGGCCCAGCCCCGGGGTGGCCAGAGGCAGCTAGGGCAAGCTGGGCTGCCCTCCTGCGTTTTGTAGTGCTCGGTCCTGCCCGACAGTGCTGTGGCGGCGGCAGCGCAGCAGCTCCGCAGGATGGGGCTGAATCGCTCCCGAGCCCTGGGGCAGGTGGCCGCTGCCTTTGGGTCTCCCCGCGGCTGCAGTGGCCGCTGTGCCCCTCAGTGCCCGGCGGCGGAGCTCGGCGAGTGCAGCCTCAGCACAAGGTGTGCTTTCCGGACTCTGCTATTGCTCCGTGTGGAGCAACGGCAGTTCTGACAGATGATCAATGCTGTAGCCCGTATGAGCAGCCCCACTAACAAGTGTCTGTTGCTGCACACGAGGATGGGAAGACAGCTTTCCCACCTATGCCTAAGCAACTCCACCACCGCAGAGAGCCAGGGCCTGTTTTTATCTCAGCATAAAACTGAGGCTCATACACTTAACACAGATAGTACAGGTTATTGGGGTGCATGCCTCAGTGCCAAGGAGCTACTTTGACCCTCGTTCTGCATGGAGAACCTATGTCTAGTGACACCCTCCATAGCTGCCGGACAACAGCCAGCTCCAAAATCTTCTTACAAGCAGAAGCATCCCAAACGCACATAAGTTAATTTTGAAGACCCCTGAAGGCAATTGTAGTCCAGGACCTCTGATGTAGGTATTTGCATACAGACAGTTGTTGAAAAGTGAAGTGTGTGTATGGGAGAAAGTTTTGAAATATGAAATAGTTTTGCATTTCTCCCTTTCTGAAGATGCAAAAATGCTGAAGTTCATTACTTCCTTAATTTGTTGCACATTTCTGAATATTATTTGCTTGCTGGCACACACAAAGAATATTTCATTGCTGGTCAAAAACAAAGTCTAGTTGATTTAATACAAAGACTCTTAGCACATGTAACTGTATAAATTATTTCAGTGTCACTCTCTGAACATCCCTTATTTCAGGTCTTGAAATAACAGCAAAATATACTTATTTTCCTATGTCAACATAAGGGTGAATGCTCTAACAGAAGACCCTCAAAACAGCAAAAGCGCAGAACAACATTTCTCGGCATAGGTATTACATTATGAAGGTAACAGTGCGCAAGTGTCTAATTTATTGGATTATGTACACTGCTACCCATCCACAGTATTTTACTGGACATGGGATCCTGCATTCAGGTGTCTTACTTCCAACCTTTCTCTGCAAAGTCTAGTCAAGTCATGTTAGTATTCCTCGTGTTTAACCATAGAGCTAGAGGTTAAAGAAGGAAAAATTGGCATACACAGACAGTACTCAATCCTCTGCCACTCACCCCTTGGCCATACAAGCATTGGCTTCCCAGGCAAATATCGCTTCCTTATGCAATTTTACTTTCCCCAGATTAGTATGCGTTATTGTGAAATAGGTTACTTAACGTCAACATGATTTCTTGATGCTTTGTTTTCTGTCGGTAAATTGCTTTGGTTTGCTGTGCTGAAAGACGTGTGAAGAAAGAAAAACCACGTTGGATAGACGTACACGTTTTCCCTCCACTGGAAAGAAGTGGTATTGCACATGGCAAAACTCGAATTTAAGAGCAGGCTTTGCCTGGTAAAGGATATGGGGAGGTTGTTAAGATTGCTTTCAGGAGGGCACGAGCACGTGGTTAAAGATGAATATGCAAAGTGTTCTGCTAGCCAAGACTACGACTCTATTCTCTTTATTCTTTGCTGAAGCAGAGTCTTGAAGCTGTGTTCTCTCTCAGTTACAAAAACACGGAGGCTGCTGAGCTGCCCCATGCAGTTCAGTTATTCTAAGACTGCTTCTCCCAGTTTGGCACAGGTAGTATTTACCAAATACTTGCTGCATGCTGCCAATTTTAGCATACTATTAAAAGGAAAACCTGTTGCAAATATAAGAGTTTTTGACAGCACTCTTAACCCCGATAATAAATTGCGTTTCTGCCTCTCCTGCCTCTGAATTTGCTCCATCTTTTCTTTTCTCTAGTCTTTCTACCATCTTGCAAATTCTGCTTTTCTTTCCAAGTCCAAATATGCACAGCTTATCAAGTAACTCTAGCTCTAGGTACCAAACTCAATATTTTAGTGCTACAAAGGCCTCTAAAAACTTATCTGCTGGCAGTTACATTTCTTACACTGCTTACGTTTCTTAGCTTCTGTGGAGAGCTACTGGGTATTTTGCAATTAATATACTTCACTTTCTCCTTCTAAAGCTGTTCTCTTGGATAAAATAACATCAATACAAAGGCTTGAAACTGACCCTTTCATATCTTGCAAAAGGAAAGCCATCCTAGCCAGTGCACTGTAATCTTCCCCTTTTTCTTCCCATTTACATCAGCAGAGTGCTCAGGTGTACCTGCAGCCTGGACGAGAAGCTCATTTGCAAGCTAGCTAAGATAGCAGCAGCTCTGAAGCCAGATCAGTATGCAGCACTGCAGCTACCCTGCCAAGAAACAGGCCTGAACTCAGGCTTCAGACATACTTTCTGTCCCTGGCCGCAGGAAAAAAAAAAGTAATTCCTTATCCCTACAGCTTCATTTTGGCAGAAGTGCACAGCTTTTTCATAAAAGCCTGATTACTGGGGGTCTGGGAAGCCTGGGTATGCATAAATCCCTGGGTCAGATGAGGAATGGGAATTTGACAGTCCTAAGTGGCCTAATTACAGGCTTGTGGAAAAAAGCTCTTGGCAGGAACCACTCGTTCTTATCTTAGCATTGGGGAAAAAAGGTGTTTCAGGACTTTAATTTCCAGAAATAAATGCATTAAATCCCAGATGTCCAGCTCCCTGCATATTAGAGAGCCTTGAATTTGCCAGGGCAACCAAGTCCGTGAAATCAACACCATATACCTGGCCTCCAGACTGTCTCACAGCTGACCTTCCTTCCTGCCATGACACTAATATATATGCATTTGCATCATCAGTGTTCCAGCCTGAACCAGTTCACAGTGCTCCTTAGTCACACACACCGACAGCCCTGCATCCCTTACTGGGCTCAGGTGGCAGCACACTCTGGCTCGGCGCGCAGAGCTGGCCTTTTACCAGGCTGGTCCCTTCACTTGCTCTCTGCTACCGAAATGTCTGCTCTCGGGCTTCTGTTTAGCTACCGGCAGAGCTGTGATTTTCAGTTAGCCTGTCATGGAGTGCCCTCAGCTGCTGAAGTGAAGTTATGACAATTTGTACGAAAAAGTAAGTGTATTCTACAAGGAGATGGGACAAACTTATGAACCCCACTAATAGCATCATTACTGGAATATGTACCAACTTATGTGGGTGATAAAAATTACACAGCTTATTTCTAGAACATCACCCTACAGGAACTGTTATTAGAATTACACATTTCACAATCCTTTGAGTCTTGTCAGAGGAGAATAATTATGTCTGAAGAAACTAGTGCTAATCTTACTGTGTTTTAGTGATTGACTAAGTCTCATTTCTCCTTTTGACTCCTTCTCTAGCTCACCCCCCTCATTTCGTTCTTCTAGTTTATCCTTTTCAACCCCACCAGCTCCGTAACATCATTTTCCCACCATCCCATATGGGTCGGTGCATGCTCTGCTTTTGTGTTCCACGCTTTCTCTGTTCACCAGGGCACTTGCTGTTCTGCTTCCAATAACGTACTCATTGCATAGTGTGTGGGGTATCTGGCATAGGCTGCTTCACCATATAAAGTTCAAGGCACATGAAAACTGAACTAGATACAGAACTAAACACTGCTCTGATGATCCCGTGCAGTTTCATTGTGCCACTTCCCCTGTAGGATTTTGTCACAAATTATCCTCACGTACAGGTATGATACAATTTGCGCTCCCTAACTCGCTGCACAGCTAACACAAAGCACTTGTTTCTGCTGTAAGTTGTGTGTCTTCACTTCCCTTCTTTGAAGCTTGGCAAAGTTTACAAAGACTTCAATTCTTCCACAGTTTTATTTGAAGTGATCTACTAATTAAAAAGTACGTAAACTACCAAAAGCTTAAGGCAATCCTAGGTTTTCACAGAAAAATCTCAAGAAAAGAGGGTGCTTAGCCTAGTGGTCACATAGACTGTGCTAAGTTTTTTGTTTCTTCTGTTGGTGCCACTAGTCTGTTCCCACCCTGTTGGTTCAGTGTGGGTTTGCTGGGGCCAGCAGGAAGGCAGGACTGCAGCTGTGCTGGTTATAGGACCCTGAATTAGGTTCCCAAGGACACAAAACTATTTTCTGGAGTTTAATGAGTACTTACATGGTCAGGATGGATGGATGGCTCTGAAAGATCTGCTGCCAGTGCAAAGACTGAGTATGGGAAATAATATAGCTCCAATCAAGTGTTAGTATCAAATGAAGTCAGAGTCAAAGAGACTCAGATTTCTCTTATCCCTCACTACTCCTACACTCATTCGCTGTGCTGCTTTGGTAGAGTAATGTCTCACATCTTGATTTCAGGCACTAGCCCGTGCACTCAGGAAGTGCAGTAACACCTTCATACAGCACCTACTTCTAACAGTGAAGTCAAACCACAGGTTTGCACACTATGGTTTTTTTCTCATTTTGTTTTTTCACAGCTTGACTTGTATTTCTTGTACATCCCAGGCCAAAACAAAGATTATACTGACCTCAAAGTTAACAGTATTGCAAAAGTAAAGGCCCTGAAGCCTTTGCCTTTACTTCTAAAGTTCGATCAAAATTGTTGTTTTAAACTTTGCAAGGTTAATAGATAATGATGTGTTTGCACAGACAATACTGTCAGATACATGTTTCCCTCAATAAGATTCTCTGCAGCCTCTATTTGAGCCCTTGCAAATGTACTGGAGAGAACCAAGAGTGCCAACTGTATTACCCATCCATAAGAAACAGTTTAACCTAATGACAAACACATGCAAATACTCATGCAGTATCCTGTAGGAATCACACACACCCTTGACTCTGCATTTCAGTGTGAACAGCTCCTAAGTGCTCACTTAGTCAAAGAGTGTCTGTCCATGAGATATTTAGTGAGACAACCTGGTAACCTGCCCATCTTTCTGCCAGCAGCAGCTTTCTCCAGATGCTGCTACTGCTTCTGCTGAAGCACTGGTGATTTTCAGTATGCTGCTGGAACTTGGTGGGACCAGGATTTAAGATATCACGTGCCAGTGAAATAATAGTTATGCCCAGAATTAGCCTGCCTCCCATCTAAAAGATCACTTGGCCCATTATGCAACTGCATCAATCATGCAGAAGGAACAAGGACCTGTGATGGTAAAGCATCATGCCTAGTATTAGACACACTTGGCTTCAAACCTGAGGAACGATCAGAGTAGTGTTTTGTGCCTTGAAAGAGCTATCTATATTCTTTTTCCTTTTTTTTTTTTCCCTGTAGCCCTTTGCAGTGCCCAGATGCCTTAAACATAAAACCTCCTTGTCAAAGGAAATTATGCCAAAGGGTAGTCAGAATCCTCTATATAGAACAAAGAGTTCACTGCTTCAGTCAGTTGGTTTCCTTTCCTGCTCCCCTTTTCCAGTTTCAGTGTTCCGCTACTGCAAAACACAGGACAGGAGAGAGTTTCCTACTGATTAGGCTTCACATTGATTTCCTTTCTATGGGTAGGAAAACAGTTTCCTGAATCCATAGAGTAGAAGTTAGTGTTACTGGTTCTCAGATAACACAAACAACACAGGAACAGAGTTCTGAGATTTATGGGATAAGAGCACATGTCAGAGGTTATCTGTTTCCATGGTGTTTCTTTCAGTCAAGAAAAAACATACCTGTTTTTCATGTACATGGTTCCAGTAACTAGACATGTATAGGCCACATCTGACTATATATTATAAACATGAAGCACAAAAGAGAAGAACAAGTATTTAGGAGATTGAAAGCATTTGCTGCCTTATTTTCTGCAATTAACTAAGCTTGTAGAACAAAATGAGTTAATGTTTTGGCAGGCAGGAGTACAAGTCATTATTTCTATTCCTCAACAGTTGTATATAATATTCAGACTCAGCAAGAGTGATGCATGTCTTATGCATGCCAAGATACAGTAGAACTCTTGGAAGTTACAGTTGAAGGTAGAAGAGTTGATAGTTTATAGAAAACTAAGTTACTGGATAATTACATGCAAGCCAGCACTTCCTTTCAGTGCTGCAGGTACTACAGAGGTTCTTTGCTACCAAAGCAAGACATGCCAGAAGCAATCTTGAACAGAGCAGAAGGCACAACATGACACACATGACATTCAGAGGTTCTGTAGAGAGCTGAGAACCATGCTTTTCAGTAAGCTGTTTTTTGTCTTGCATACATTAGAATTTTTTCTAAATGTACTCTAATTTCATTTTGCTTTATATGTAGATCACTACAGCTTTTCCAGTTAAGAGTAGTTTCTATATTTCTGTAAATATTTAAAAGTGACTGGTGCTATCTTTCATTTACTGGAGACACTTGTCCTGACTGTTAATCTGAAGAGTTGAATCACGTGTTAAGTAAAGTCAGTGTATCAAAAAAGAATCACATGCAAAATGTGGCTTCTAATGAAGGTTAAAGTATCTAGGAAATAAAGACATATATATGCTCTGCTGGCCTTTTTAGGAATCAAAATGAGGGCAAGTAGTGCTTAAGACAGGATGGATAAAAGAAAACATGAAAAAAAGCTTGCCCTAAATAGCTAGGTCTGAAAGTGAAAATCCCTCACTAGATGTTTTTTTTTCCAGCAGCTCCCTTTGATCTTTCTGTTCCACCATCCTTTTCTGATTGAAGCTATTATTAGCATTTGTCACCCAGGGAAGGTAGGTATGCCAGTGCGGTACTTTTCTCTTCCTGACCTTAGCTGCATGATCTTCCAATGGCCAAAGACCTTGAGCAGCTGTTGGACAACTGCTTTTTCAACTAGGGAATCCAGTACCTTGAATAATGCTCCTCATCCGTACAAGGGAAAAAGAACAGGGGAAGGTATTTGTCAAGTGCAAACAAAGCTAGAACTAAGATTGAAAACCTGCTGGCAAAATGACTAAATCCACTAGCTAGAAGGGTAAATATTGCCCTCTGAACAAGGAAAATTTGTCTGGGTACAGCTGCTGACTGCACAGACCAGTCACAGGCTGTGCAATAAAATATACACATGCCTCCCAGCACCATAGCAGACACTTTCCTGCAGAGCTGCATTAAGAGAAGAAATTCAGGAGTACGAAAAAGGAAAATGATAAATCAGTTCCACAGCTAAAAACTGACCCAGGCATTTTGTCCAGCACAGGGGACATTTTGGGGAAACTTTAGCTCTATCTAATCTCTATTTTAAGTCTAAATTTTGAGCACTTCTGGGTTGTGTGTTCTTTAAAGTTGGCCTTTAGTATGCTGTATCACTTGACATGGGGCAGTTGTTTTTAAGTCTTGAGAGCAGTTACTGTTGGCTCATATCAACCACAGGGAATTTATCGTGTAACAAGTACATCACACTGGCTTGTCTAAAGAGTATAGTCGTAGCCCACAGCAGATGCAAAATAATGCAGAAAGATATTGCTCAACTGAACTTACAACATGGTAAGAATGTGAACACAAGTAGCTGTGTTTCTGTGATGCCAAGAGAAGCTGTGGTACCTGGCAAAGAGTGAGCCTTCAGAAAGGAAGTAAAATATTGCAAATATAAGTTTAGCAACAGGATGGGATAGCTCAGCCCACAACATGGATTATTGGAGTTTTGAGATGGAGCTGAGCTAATTTTAACTCTCATTTCAAGTAGAGCAGGCACTTCCTCCAGTGAAAAAGTAGCAGTGACCTTCACAGTGAACTGTGAGGTTTCTTCTATTGCATTTAGCTTCTATTTAGCTTCTATTGCATTTAGCTTTCAAAGTTCCTGCTTCTATTTTAGACTTTGAGAGTGCTAGAAGACCCATTTCTTTTTTTAGATACCTCAACCTGAGTAAATAAAAAATGTTACCTCTCGCTTGTCTGGCTTCTATCTTTAGACACTCATGGCAGAGATAGTGCCTCCAGAAGCTTGCTGTTATATTCTTAGTTAAGTAGTTCATTGCCATTAGCCTTATAGGAAGATCTGAGGATAATGGAATCAGGAAACTTCTGGCTCTAACAGACATGGACAGTTTTCAGTCATCTCCCAAATGGTGACAGGGACTCATGGTTAGGGTTCCAAGTAATACCCAGTTAGTAAGTAAAATGTATGAAAGCAAACCTTCTAAATCACTTCCACAGAAAATAACTATTTTTTTTTTAAAATAGAACTATTCTGTGGCTTGTTGGCTCCTTGGTGATGGTGGTTGTGGTTAGACATACAGTGCTTAACAAAATACCTCTTCTAGAAGAGCAGTGCTGATTGGGAAGGGCAGAAAGAGTGAGCAGCATTAAGAAGTCCTAAGATGAGAAACTGTGGTTCCTGTCCTTTCAGCAGACAGGCTGTTCACATTTGTATGCACTTTGCACAAAACAGGAAAAGGTCACTGAAGTGGGAAACAATGTGGTTGAATGTTGTTTTGTAACTACATTAGAATGCTTTAAAAAGATGCACTAAGATATTAAATATACATGGCCATTCATGGTTGGAAAAATTGTTTTCAAACACACTTCAGTCCCACACAGAGCATTTAATCAAACACCTACTTTCGAGCTGTCCTGAGTTCTGTTAGACTGGTCCCCAAGCATGTCTTTGTGCAGAAAGAAACAAAGCAGACTGCTTAACAATGTCTCTGGCCAAGAAGTGTGCATGCCCAAGTCTATACACATCAAACACTACAGACTTCATTGGACTTTGTCAGACCCAAGCTTACCAGGTTATTCTCCCCTGTCAACTCAATGCATTGAAACATTTGTCACGAGTCTGCCAGCAGAAATCATTCTCCTGCACAGACCTTGCCATGCCTGACAATATTTACTAGTTACTGGAAGACTTGCTCTAACATTGCAAGCACAGGTCTAATTCTGACTCAGAGAAACTCTATTTTCTGATATCACGTTTCCCCATGGATTACCACCGGATAACTGAGACTTGTCATAGTGATGAACTCAATGCACAGTTTCATCACTGATGAGAGCACAGAACTGACCAAAGGAAAAAATAAAGACCGTATTGTATTCTGCCTGAAGAAACAACAACTGAAAGAACACCAGAAATTTGCATTTGACTGATACGCATTTATTCTGGGTTGAAAAATAAATATAGCTATTAAGACTTTTTTTCTAGAACTGATGGGAGAAAACTGTTCTGTCCCCTAACCTTTACCTGCTTCCCCTATCTGTGACTGTTCTTTTGTTTGGAGGTTGTTTGTTTGTTTGTTTTCTGCTTTTAAACTGTCATACATTCTCTGAGTCACTGTGCCCCTCTTATGCGTTTTAGATGAGTGATACACTGTGCTTCACTAGTTTCTTAAACTAAGCTGACCTCCATGAGTCAGTCTCTCAGGCAGCTCTTAAACTGTCCTTCTCAGTCTAAACCCTTTCCAGCAACTGCCTGGGGCAATCTCCCACTTGCATGAATTCAACCAGCTCACTTTGCTCAAGGACAAGTTTGAAAAGAAGCATTTTCAAGTGGAGGGAAAGTAAAACTCTTGAGAAAAACCTCAAAACTGACATTGCAAACATCAGGAAAGAGAACGTGTGAAAGCATACAGAAAATTAACATTGTGGCGAAAGGAACGGAGAGTAACCAAGTTGTACAACCAGTGAGAACAAAACAATGCAGTAAATCCAGAGGAGAGACAGTATTAGAAATTGCTGCTTTGCAAGAAGCTGATGCCAAGCACTAAGCTAGATGAACTGTAAGATTAACAAGTTTGGGATCAGATAGATACGAGTTGTCTTGCCTGAAGTAACTTCTAGGTGCTTTCTCCCTCACTGCTGCCTGAGAAGGAGCAATATATTCAACAATCCTCCTGAGATCCTACATTAAGCAGCATTTACTGAATTACAAGGGGGTTAGAAAGGGAAGAATAGAGAGAGTGCACATCTCAGTTAACAGCAACAGGCTCAGGAACTGGCAAACACCTTGTTCTGTGAACACTAATTGTACAGCTGCTTGTCTGAGGGCATCATTCTGTGCCTCACAGAACAGCCATTTCATCAATGGAACAAAGCAGCGTCTCTGAGGGAGTTGAGATACTCTCCAAATAACAGTTATGAAGACATTCATTTGTTGCATGTTGTCTGAACAGATTTGATTCATTAGTGTTCAAATTAATCTCGGGGGAAAGGGGATAATAAAAATCTGTCCCCTGTGTTATAATCTTGTGAGAAATTATGAGCAACTCCTTGGTCAGGGACTGCAAACAACAGATTGACTCGGGGAAGTTGTAACGTGTTTATCTATAGTTACATTTTCTTGTATGCATGCCTCATGGCTAAAACCAGTATATTCTCCCCAGACTGAAGAGAGAGCTTTGCACCTGTAGAGACATGCTGACTGATCTGCTCAGGATATCCCAGTTACACTGTACCAGGGCCAGAGAGAGTGTGTGCACGTGCAACTGGGACACAGCTCCACAGACAAGCAGCATGCAAACAATTAATCAGGAAACTCATCCGGCTGTTTGGAGTTAACACAGGCTAAGCTCACTTGCAGGGCAGTGGAAGGATAGGAGGGATCTTCTTGCTGGGTGAAAAATGCTTTTTTACCATTAAACAGGACCCTATTTCAAACAGTATGAGAAGGGGATAACTTAATGATATAAGCTCTCTCCATGACTGTGTTGAGCCCCAGACCAGGTAAACTTCTGGTCCATTCTTCAGTGATTGAATCTTGAGGGCCACAGCTATGATCCCTGCATCACTCCCCCTCAATCAAACTGGTATACTCTGGCACCAGTTGGCCATTTCACAACTGCTCCACTGAAAATACTTCAGTAGGAAAAAAACCCACATAAGGCAAAGGGGAAGAAAAAGAATACTGAGAGACTCTGCATGTGTTTTTTATCTAAAGGCAAATTTATAGTCCTACCTTTTTCGGGTATGACAATCCCCAAAAGCGTGATTCCCCACTACCCAAGAGAGTGATTCCCACTGATATTTCTGCAGATACCCTCCTAGCAATGATCTCCTTTGGCAGACATAACAGCTTCAAAATGAGCTGAACTGCCATGTCATTGAAGTGTTTCCCGAGAAGAGCATGACCGTTCATCTCCACCTCTAGATGTATGATGCTTAACAATGGTGCCTCCAAACAAGTCCAATAAATACATCCAGCTGCCATTTAAAAAGCCATCATTTCACTTTACCCTTGTGAATTCTGAATATGCAACTAGAAATTCATGCCAGAAAACTTCCACATTTGTGTAAACTCCCCCAGACACAAGGAATTCATCTGTGCTCAGTTCTAAAGAACACGTATCTGTTAATGAAAGCCGTAACTGTAAATGACAGCAAACTGCTGTTCTCCTATTCCATGAGAGGATTCTTTTTTTTCCTGGCAATAAGTGCACAGCACAGAGCCACAGGAATTTTCTAAGAACTGTCTTGCCATAAATCATTCCAAATAGATGTTGAGCACACCTGTGTCAGCCCACCCTCCCTTTCTGCAGCTTATTAGGAAGTGCAGGCACTGCCAGGGTGAGAACACCAGAGGTTTCTCCCTCTTAACACTTCCCGCTGAGCAAGAAAGCCAAAGTACATCTCCCTCCATAATACCAGGATATAGCAAATGAAGGCAAGCAGCTTAAGCAGAGACCGAGTATTTTCAGTCCCCTGTTTCTGAAATAGAGCTCAATGCTTCTCTTCACTGTGAAGCACAGACACATGAACAACTCATCAGTCCAGGTCTGGTGCAAGGCCTCCTGGCTTCCTCAAAATGCAAAAAACTTCCTATAGCAGCAGTCAGATCATCCATCTTCAAAACTCTGAATTCAAAACCATTTCAACGCATGAATAAAGACCTTGAGTCCAACTTTTTCTCAAGTCTGTCTGTCTAAGTTTAAGTGGAACATGCAATGAAAGGCAGAACATGGCACATTACTCTCAAGAAACACATTGCTTCCTTCCAACCAGTTCCTTTCAACCACTTTCAACCAGCAGAGAGAAAGGTATATTTCTGTCCTCAACAAGTGGCCCATGGTCACGTAATTAATAGTCCCAGTGCCAATAGGTCAGGTATTTCTTTAATTGTAATGCCTTCAAACAGCTCAACTGACGAATTATGTGAACTGTGACTGATGAAAGGCAAAGCAACACAATGATTTATTGTCTTTTCTTAGTTAGTAAAGTTATGTGGACCTTGAAGGATGATTAAAGGAAGTTTTTATTATCAGCAGTGTTAAAAATTGTAACTTGGCATTCCAGGTGCAGTGTTAGCTCATAATTGACTACACTTACTTTTCTTTCTAATAAACAAAATGTAGTAGCAGGCCTAAGCCCTAGTTATGTTTTGAATATCTGCCTGAGCACATTTGGTGCTCAAACAGATCTCAAACATGCAAAATTTAGGGGACCTGAGAAAATATCTGCATGAATAATACTGGCATCAGGAAAACTCTGTACAGATGCAGGTACATGAAATTCAAAAAGGGTAAAAGAAGACGACAGGAGATTAAGAACAAAGCAGTGATACCTGCTAAAAATTTCTAGGTTCCACCTCTCACAGATGTTAGAGAATACCTTTTATGAGAGAGAAACCACTGTTCATAAAGGTTTTTGTTCATGCGACAGTGCTTATGAAAATCAAGTCTGACTAGCGAGAAGCACTCATACTTTAGTAAAAGCAAAGCAACTTGCAGTTCAGTTTTAAACCATATATATGCAGGCTACCACTTCCACCTACTTGTGGAAAAATTCATTAATACTAAGACATACCCAGAGACATACTCAGAGAAGACAGTGTTTAGCAAGAATGGCTCCTCAACTTCTTAAAGGATTCACCCACTGCAAGAATCACTAGATTTTTCTATGCAAGTAACTCTCATAATCCAAAGTAAGCCCATACTTGCTGGGAGATGTCTCAGCAGTAGTGCACAATAAGGATAATGACTTTGTTTTAGAATGTGCAGCGCTGGACTGGTGATCATTTATTCAGAGGCTGTCTTACTAAGGGATATGGCTACTGCTACAGTCTGCATTTTGCTGTTACAAGGCAATTTTAAACCCTTATAAATAGATGCTGTCCTGGAAATGCATAAGCTTTGAAGGATAATCAGCTTCCTTTCAGTTCTTTTCCTGAAGACTCAGTTCCCTCTGCTTCCTCTGACCCCCATGCCCAAGATTTTCTCACCTTTGGAAGAAAAACTACAGACAAGCAAAATACCACGATGAAATACTGTCAAAGTTTCATTTTTCATAGACTTATCTTCTTAAAGCAGTGTCTTCCACACTTACATACTCATCAGCCAGACAAGTATTTCTATACAGGTAAACTATAGCTGCAATAGGTAATAGGATCACTTCCTAAGTTTGAAGGGGTTAAGCATTAAATCGTTACCATGGATTAACATTATTTTTTGATTTAAAAGTTCTTGTCCTAGTATATTATGAAACCAAAAGGGAAGAAAATAGAGCAGGTATTTATCTGGTAGCTAGTTGATTATTTTTTCAGGTAAGAAACCAGTAAATAGTTAAAAATATTATGTGCAAGGTCATTTTTCTTAATGAAAGCTCTATTAAATTCACATTGTGTTAGACTTGTTATGTCATTGTTTCTGAGTAATCTAAGTGTTTGAGATTTTCATTCTTTTCAAAGAAGAACTTAGTGAAAAACAAATGTTTATGCTCAAATCGGAAACCTAGATCCAAAGAAAAAGATTGATACACCTATAAAGAGACAGCAGGTTGTATAATCTTAAATGCGTATATTTGCTTTTAAAATATAAAGCTATTGCATGCATTTATTAACAATTATTTCCAAGTTGCATATATTACATCAGTTTCTGAATTCAGCTCATTCAGTCATTCAAGGTACAGAGGTCATTTTGCTCTGCAGTATGTTGCTGGTGGAGCAAGTCCAGAGGAGGCCACGAGGACAATCAGGGGACTGGAGCACCTCCCGTATGAAGACAGGCTGAGAAAGTTGGGGCTGTTCAGCCTGGAGAACAGAAGTTGTGTGGAGACCTCATAGCAGCCTTCCAGTATCTGAAGGGGGCCTACAAGGACACTGGAGAGGGACTCTTCATTAGGGACTGTAGTGACAGGACAAGGGGTAATGGGTTAAAGCTTGAACAGGGGAAGTTTAGATTGGATATAAGGAAGAAGTTCTTTACTGTGAGGGTGGTGAGGCACTGGAATGGGTTGCGCAGGGAGGTTGCGAATGCTCCATCCCTGGCAGTGTTCAAGGCCAGGTTGGACAGAGCCTTGGGTGACATGGCTTAGTGTGAAGTGTCCCTGCCCATGGCAGGGGGGTTGGAACTGATGATCTTAAGGTCTTTTCCAACCCTAACTATTCTATGATTCTATTAGTATCCTCTTTTCCCTTTTCCGTATTTCCCAGGCACAACCACACTGTCCAACTGCCTTTAAGGTATGCTATTTTTGGTATGCAGCAAATGCTCAGTAAAAGCAAGAATAGATATTTGTACCCTTTTCTGGCACAGAAAGGCAGCCTGTCTGCTAACATCAGACATCTGTTCCTTTATATTGCCCACAGTTCAAAAGCAGAGCATTAAAGACTGTCAGTGTTGAGTTCAGTGTTTTCAAACACCACTTAAGTCTGCTGGACTACCATGAGAGATGTTTTTTCCTGTGAGGGTGGTGAGGCACTGGAATAGGTTGCCTGGGGAGGCTGTGAATGCTCCATCCCTGGCAGTGTTCAAGACCAGGTTGGACGAGGCCTTGGGTGATATGGTTTAGTGTGAGGTGTCCCTGCCCATGGCAGGGGGGTTGGAACTAGAGGATCTTAAGATCCTTTCCAACCCTAACTATTCTA
This sequence comes from Pezoporus wallicus, assembly GCF_028554395.1. Classification (NCBI taxonomy): domain Eukaryota; kingdom Metazoa; phylum Chordata; class Aves; order Psittaciformes; family Psittacidae; genus Pezoporus; species Pezoporus wallicus. The sequence goes on from NW_026636990.1 coordinate 1,607,395, forward strand.
TGATTCTATGATTCTATGTAGCCAGCAGCAGAAGTAATTTTCTGGACATCTCTGGAGAGGACAGTGGATTTAGAGACCCTCTGTCCTGACTCTCCAAGTGAAACTGGAATTGCAAAGGCAGTTGCAAAGGGGTTCTTTTTCAGAATGAGCCTAACATAATCACAGCAGTCAGAATAACTGCCCCTACACTTAATCACTTTAACTGCCTTTTTTTTTTTTACCCGTGTTTTCCAGACCCTTGGAAAATATTAATATACACAACATCCCTTGCTCATCAAAACACAGAACAACTTTAATACTCATCATTGAACAGGTGCTAAATGAGAAGATGATTACAGTTTCACATGTGCAGTCTTGTTTGTTGCAGTGCATTATAAATGAGAATGAGGTCTGGACCGTAAACATCTGCTTTTGAATGCCCAGTTTTGGTGAGCTATTGAATCCCATGTTTTTCTTCATGCAAACATTAATCAAAGTTCCAGCACCCTGACATTTTTTGTGTTTTTATCAAAAACATGGCAGAAAAAGTGATGCCATTTTAAGAGACTTTTGCTGATCCCAGCATGACAGACCGTTTGGGAAGTCCATCTTTCCCAGGAGGCTGAGCAGAGCAGCCCCTGCTTGCCAGGACCTCCTGGGGGCTGCCACCCCTTCTTGCCCTCCCTCTGCACCTGATGCAGCCAGCACAGAGGCCACTCCAGACGGCACACCTGTGAAGGAAGCTTTCTGTTGTGTCAGTGGCAGAAGAGGAGAAGGAAAAGTAAAGAAAACCTCCTTTGAGCTGTAAGAAAGCAAAAGCAGAAGAGGCACTGTTTTTAGCAGGTAGTTGTTTGGACACTGACACGAGAACCTTTTGTTGTAAGATATGTAGTACTATAAATAGTACATTTTGTTCCTTTTCGGGCTTCACATTGTTTAATATCTGCATTTAAAAATAACATTTTCCAGCTTGTTTACTCAGCTCTTTCCTTCCAGTTTATTCTGTTATTAATTACAATTGGAAGCGATAAAAGCCCAATAGCACAAAGAGCGCTTTGCAGCAGCCAGCCACCCTCCCTTGCATGGTGGATGGTGATGTCCATCAGCTTTCTGTTACACAGAAATAAGAAATAAAACAGAGCAAAGCAGAATCAATGTCTTACCACTAAAGACTGCAACTTGAGTTGTTAAGAAAGAAGGAACAGAAATCCCTTTCTGTAATTTGCAGCAAGAAAAGGTACTTTAGATGAAGTATATGGAATTACAACATGTACAACACAGCTAATCTGTGTTCTTTCTGTACAGGAGTCAAAATCTCTTAACAACAGCAGTCTAATTCAGTTCAAGGAATTTTCTGTGAAAGTACTGAAGTCAAAGACTTTAAAGGCAAGAATGCCTGATCAGGTGCCACAAAACACTGGCCCTTAGGAGACTACTGAGGGGGGTGCTGTCCCAGGGCTTGCCAGACTTACCTAGGCTTCTCTGCTGATGGCCTGCTGAAACATGCAGGCTTCTCTTTTGAAACTAAATCTTTGACTTCTAAAAAAAAAAAGAGTTTATTCATTAAGGATTAACTAGAGAGAAGACATAGGGGAGGGTCAACTGTAGAAAGCTACCTTTTAGTGATTGCCTTAACAGCATATTGGTGTGCAATCTCAGGTAGACCGACTTACATTTGAGCTGAAACTTTGAAGAAGGAAAGATTGTATCATCTTCCTCAAGTAAGGGAAAAAAAAAAAACCAAACAACCCAAACCCCCTAAAACACCACAAACCAAACCAGACATTTCTGGGGAGGTGAGATGTGGTTATGAAAATTCTAGTCTTACAATTTCTCAAGTGCTTTGTTTCTCACAATATGTGTGGCTGCCAACACCTGGGGTTTTGTTCCATCTTTTGAAGCAGGGTGACTCATAATCTTTAGGAAGAGATGATGTTTGCGTTCAATGTTTGCGTGTACACTGAATGGGAATAAACAAGGTAAAATAAGCCTTTTATCCTTCTGAATAGACTAGATGAGGAAAGCACAGAGAGAAAAATACATGGTGTATTAGTGGCTGTTCCAAAATAGCTTGAGTGGTTTGACTTTTACAGTCTAGGTATAATAGCATAGTTCAAATATGAGTTAACTATTTTGATGATAGAATTAAGAAAAATCAAAGTTATTATGAGATTGCACAAATTTCACAGGGACAAGGTAAAAGACTTTCCACTATCTAAACAAGATTGTGACAAGAAGGAAGCAGGCTTTTTAACTACAAGTAGGAGGGTTATGTGTCTCAAAACTGGATTATCTGCTGACTTCTTCAGAAGCCTATCTGCGAGCAGCCAGAAACCTAGACAGTATTCTGGGCAGCAGAGTGGTACAAGAAGCCCTCCCCATTCCCAAGGATGAGCCTAGAGGCTTGAAAACAATGAATCTTACTATGAGGGAAACAGAGATCTGGCTTTGAGTTTACAGTACTGGTTTTATTCTGCCATCAATATTGCCATTTGGCAGTAGCATTGAGAGAGTTTTCCCAGAATGGCTGAGAGCTACAGAGGCAGTGTCACTGTTTTGCACAGCATCACAAATTATTATCTGTGGATGATGATGTCTAACCTAAGGACAATTACTTTAATGGTGTGTTGTTGCAGGGTAATAGTGGGCAGAGAATCATAGAATGCTTTGAGCTGGAAGGGACCTTCGAAGCTCATCCAGTCCAACACCCCTGCAATGATCAGGGACACCTTCAGCTATATCAGGTTGCTCAGATCCCTGTCGGACCTAACGTTGAATGTTTCCAGGATTGGAGTATCTACTCCCACTCTGGGCAACCTGTTCTAGTGTTTCACCACCATCACAGCAAAAAATCTCTTCCTTAAATCTAGTCTGACTCTCCCTTCTTTCAGTTTAAAACCTTTCCCCCTTGTCCTTTCTCTACAGGCCCTACTAAATGCTTTGTCCCCATCTTTCTTGTAAGCCCCCTTTAAGTATTGAAAGGTCACAATAAGGTCTCCCCAGAGCCTTCTCTTCTCCAGGCTGAACAAGCCCAGTTGTCAGTTGTCCAGTTTGTCATCCACCAGTACCCCTAAGTCCTTCTCTGCAGGGGTACTCTCAACCCCTTCTTCCCCAGCCAGCATTGATACCAGGGGTTATCCCAATCCAGGTGCAGAACCTTGCACTTGGCCTTGTTGGACTTCATGAAGTTCACATGGGCCCACTTCTCAAGCTGTCCAGGTCCATCTGAGTGGCAGGAATAGCCATGATTTTGTTTAGGACAGCTTTCACTCAGGTGAGCAGTCTTGCCTGCTCACTCCTTTGGACAACCTCTCCATGTTACAGACGTTGATTCACTGCCTTCGTAAGAGCTCATCTTTTCAGGGAGGAAACCATAGTACATTGAGTCTGTTGTTTAAACTGGACTGCTGCGCTTCCTGCCTTTTGCCTTGTTCAGAGCTCCAGGTTGTGATGAGAAACCCCAGGTATGCTTAATGCAACTTTCTTGTTAACTATTAAGAAGCAGCGAAAATGTTTTTTTTTTCTTGTATTTGAAGTTTTTGCTATTGTGAATTTTTTTTCAAATGATGTTACTATTCAAATGGCCTGGTTTAGTTTTGTTTTGATCCTTTAGCAATATCATGTCTTCAAAATCTTACAAAAGAAAAAGAAAACAATGGTATGATATGGTCCTGAAGAGGATTTAAAGTAACTGACTTTACAGCCAGACCTCATTCATATTCCGCTTGCTGGAAGCTGCCAAGGGAAGATAGTCTCTCAGTCTGAGATCTATGTACATTTGTCTGAACTTCTCAGCCAGATTTCAGCAGTTCATTTTCACAGTTACCAGCAGGCATCAACAAAATGAGCTCCTTCCTCTTCTGAGCAGCTAGGCTTAAAAAAATCGGATACACTGGTTATTGCCTTTTACCTGAAAATCAGAACTGAATAAAAAGGACATTCAGGCAGTAAATTATCTACCTAAAAATTACTTTTCTCCACATGAAACCTAATTTAGCCACTGGGGTATTCATCTTAAAACTGCCCAAATTTACACTGAAGTATACTTCATGCTTTATCCAGGTATGTGTGATACAGAGGCATAACTGGAATGTCAGTTTTCATTCTTACTGCTGTAATCTTACACCATGATGCTTGTGTTATCATCACAAGTTGAGAAAGCAGCAGGTAACCTACAGGTTTTTATCAGCAAGCCTAACAGGATCTAAGCATTTTGATTACAAGCTTTCTCACCTAAATCTGTATCTAGCAAAGCATGCTGTCTCCATACAACAAACAAATCAGTGTAGAGAAGGAAGAATCAACAAGTGAAACTGGAAACCTAGCTTTCACTATGATTGTGTTATTCCTTCGAGGTTTGTTTGTATTATGCCAGACTTCTACAGTGCATAATAATTTAGATCCCAGATCAAGAAATGCCAGAGGGTTGGTGTTCATAATGTCCTCCCTGTATGGAATAGAAGATCTCCCAGAACGAAAATCTTTGGCTGGAAAAAGCCAGACCTGAGTGGTCTTACCTGATTAGGTAATGAAAGCTTTATTATCTGCTCTAAACATAAGATGCAGCATACTTTAGTCATGCATTGTCTTTCCTGTAGCAGAATTAGTAAGCTCCTTACCGAAACCTATGTTGTGTAATATTAAAAAAAAATAGATAAATCATCAGAGAAAGATTCATCAGAAGGTTCTGAATCTTGATCTATTTCAAAATATAGGCTGGTTATTAAAGGAGGCTAACTGGAAAATTAAAGGGTAGAATACATGTTGCAGCTGTAACCCTTTCAAACTCTGCAGTTATCCCCAGGGACCCTTTTGTTGGACTTGTGACACTTGATACTCCTCCTTAAGCTATTTCTTCTACCTTCAATGGCAATAGGTGTCCCAAGACCACAGTAACCTTTCCTGAACCTCAGCTCCATCCTAACGCCTGTTTCTGACATTCCTCAGCACCCTGCTCTTGACAAACAGGCCTTTCACAGGCATTTTCACCATGCCAATCAGCTTATAAAGGAAAGGAAAATCATGTTTTGCAGTGCCTGATGACTCAGTTATCTCCCCAGATCATCCAGATGAGATCAGTGCTGTCTCTTTCTGATAGTCCCTTTCTAATAGGGGAAACTGGCTGTTTTACCAGTATTCCCTCCTTACCGCTAAGAGACTGAGGGTGCAAAACCCAGCCCTCCTTTCTAGCATACCCTCAGGCTATACCCTTAGCAGGCTGATCTGCAGCTCTAATGAAGAGGTTTTTTTTTTTCCTCTAAAAAAACCTTGCCGATTGTAAGTATCTATGTCTGAGTTTTATTTGCATGAACAAGCTCCATACAGAGGAAGACTCTGAGCCCACAGGAACCCATGGCTTTGCTGATACAAGATGTACTCCTGATGCAAAGCTCTATGGCTTGCAGAGGCTGTTATTTATTCAGAAGCAGCTTCCACGTCTCTGATTACTTTGAAGTCATTGGCAACTATGATGAAAGACAATTGGAGAATATAAAATATTCAGGGTTTTTATTTCCTTCAGGATGTACTTTTTTACTAGACCCAAGTGACCCACCTTTCTTATCAGATTTAGGTTTGCTTCTGTTGCCGGGGAGCTGGAATAACAATTGCAGCTGTCTGATGCAGATCATGAGCCCTTTGCCCTAATCCCAGATGTCTAAATAAATTCTGACACCTTGCAGGAATATTTTTGCAAATAGTGGGCAGGGTAAGTATGCCAGTTATGTACCTTGCTTTTGCTTGGTTTATAGAGAGAAGCAAGTGATATTAAAATGAGCTTCCATTAATTCACCCTGAATTGAAGTTTTCATATTCCCCAGGTTTCCTTACATTTACATCTACAGATGGTACATGCTTGTTGTGCTGCTGAAAGACATAAATAAGATTTTTATCTCCTCATCTTATGGAAGTGTACAAAGAAATATTAGACAAAAGGGTATTATCTGCTTTTGCTGGACAGATTTCAATAAAGCATTTGTAGACTGCCCCAGCTGTGTTTTGGTTTTCTGTTTTTAATAAGATGACAAAGCGGCTCTGATTTAAAATGATGACAAGGACGGATCTGCTCATCTCGTATATCAAATTGTGCAATATAATTTGACCTCCCTTTATCTTGGAGGATGTACTTCAGCTGTGCAGTCCCAAAAGTTCCTTTTGTGTGTGCTCTCCTTCAGGGTAAGGGAAAAATGGAGTGAGTTTCCTCAAGCTTCAGAAACCTTGACAGCGATAAAGACTCGCTTTAATAAGCTGCAATGCAAGCTCTAAGATCTTAAACAAACAGCACTCAGGAAAACATCTAATTCCAGCAAGAGATTATAATGATAAAAAATAAAGCAAAGGAGGAAAATGGGGGAGATGGGAAATAAATAAAAAAGTGGCTGACTAACAAAAGCAAGTACAAAATTATATTCTTTCTTCCTCATATCTAATGTAAGACCAATCACATAAGCATCTACAGTGTCATTTTCTCGTTCCAGCAAACATGTGTAGCATGAAAATCACTGAAATGGGCAGTGATTTAGCCTGAAGACCAGGGACTGAAAGGATGACCAATTACCTCTCATCTTTCACAGAACTGTCCACTCTGTGACAAGAGCAATCCCGGTTTAACACTGCCTTAGCAGCTCTTCCCTTCTAGCCTCAGCTGGTGAGTCCCAAAGATCTTGTTATTTGTCTAGGTTATGGAAAGCTGTAAATAGCTCCTAAGGGTGAAATTAAGGTTGAGAGAGTCAAATAGTGCTATACTGAGTGTATATGCATTCATGATGCCATCTGCAGGGTTCATTTAAAACTTGTGCTTTAAGGTAGACCCGTAGCTGATAACATTGAACTGGAACCCACCTGCAATTAGGAAGTGAATCAACACCACCAAGACTATTCCTTGCAGGTTACTGTCCATCCTATTCATAGACATATACTGCTAATGCTTAAATAGCCTTTCTGTTAGAGTTTCCCTCATGGTTGAAACTGCTGCAGTGTAAGCCCATCATTCCCAAATCCGTTTCTGGTGAATACAGAGAATAATTGCTTACTTTCCTTCTTTTCAGATATTTGAAGAATGTAGTATTGCTTTCCAAACCAAACTTTTTTTTTAATTCCTTTCCTCACACAATGCCTCGATGTCTGTCTGTATCTGCTGCCTGGACTCCTCTGGATACTTTCCAATTTGCCCAGAAGCAAGATCATTGTTTCAGAACAGCAACCAAAGCTTTGCAAGTGTGCCATGCAATGGGAGAACTGTTTGGTATGTCTCCCCAGCTCTAGACATCATATTTTAGCTGATCCTATTTTTCAAAGTATTGCTCGGTTTTTGTATAGTGGTGTTAATCACTCGATGCTCTTTAAACTCTTACTCTTTCACAGAAGTGCAGTACAGTCAGTTATTCCATTTCATAAGTCCATGCTCTTGATTGTTCCTATTTCCATGTGTGGAAATTACTGATTTCTCTTCACTTGTTCCATTCTAGTTTTTCCAGTTGATTCAGTTCAATTTGTTGGGTTTTGGGGTTTTTGTGGTGGGGGAGGTAGGGCAGGGACAGAAACACCTTGCACAGTTTTCACAATTGGTATTTTCAGCAGTTTAACTGGAGAAAAAAAGCCTCTTTCATAACTTTGCTCTCTTGCATTAGGGCAATTAAGTGGCAAAAGCTAGAGAATTCACCACTCAGGGTAATTCTGGGCAGTATCAAGGACAAGGAAGAGACATACACATGGCAGGCTGTGTCTGTGGTGATGTTCCACAGACAAACATGGAGATCACATCTAGGGTTTAGATGGGATCTTTATACTGCAAAATCTCATCCTACCAGTGAAACTACATGGCTTTCTGTATATGTGAAGCATCCCTATCCCATGCCTTCCCTGCAGCTGTGCCTGGGCACTGCCTTAGGGGTGCAGGTTGGCTGAGCTGTGAAGCACACTAATACTTAAACACTTGGGATGGCCAGACCTCATTCCTGTGCTCAAGCTCGTGCTCTAGGTCTGTTGCAAAGATGTAGCTGCAGATCCCTTTGGTGCTTGCTAGCTTGCTGCTGCACTGATAATTTACCATTCAACCTCCCTGATAACCAGGACTAAGCAGCTGAACAGTTGTAACATGGATCCTAGTTTTGGAAGGATAATATCCATCCACAGCACAATCTCTTGTAGGTAGAGATGTGTTTTATGACGGCTTATAAAGTCAGCTTACTATCCTCTGCTAGCCAGGCCTTACAGTGACCGACAATGTGATGGCACCAGAGAGCTTTCTGCTTTGTTCTTAAGTCAATCTAAAGGTTCAACATCAATCCCCTGAAAGCAGACTATTACAGGACATTTTTTTCCTTGCATTTGCAGGTGACTAAAATAGCCCAGAGTGACTTGCTGTAACAGTGCACTTAGCATCCATCAGCCATTAAAAAACCCAGAAATAGTCAGATAGTTATATATCCCCATGCTCTGCCAATAACTGTCACTCCCACAAAGATCCATGATAGTAATTTAGTTACCATAAAGAACACTGTTAATTCAGCAGACATGCAGAGAATAGTACAAAAAACTCTAAGCTGAAATGACAAAAGTGTCAAGACAAACAGGGCTTCCAGAGTGAAAAACTAGCATTTATTAAAATATTTATATATACTTATAGTAATGTATACATATTAAAATATATGTGTATATGTATATATGCATTTATATATCCTCTATATTTGTAGTCTGAACTCTGAACACAGACAGCAAAGTGAGTCCTAAATATCTGGGCTCATGGATGTAGTCTTATCAAACACATTTTGTAACATTTTGCTTGTGGATTTTTGAAAAGTAGTTGTATTTGTCAATATGAGAATTGTACTGAAACCTTCAGGACTTCACGTCTTGACCAACATAATACATTATTCATCTATGAAGCACATGCTGGTTTTTATCAACAATTACTGTATTCAGCAGGATTCTTCTTGTTTTTAAAAAGGAAAGAGCAGGCCTGAATCAGCCTGACCAAAACATTGATTCATTAGTAGGAACTAATGGTTAAAATTAGCTTGACTTCCTACCTAAAAAACCTTTTGCAACTGAGGTAACCTTTAAAACAAGGTTAGCCTGAAAGATCCTGGTGGCTCAGATACTGTTTTCTTGGTGGGTATGGCTTCTTTGCACACTTTTTTGGGCGCCTTGTCAAACTGCTGCCCTACAGAGAGTGCCAGGTAAGATTGTGTGTGAGTGTCAATGCTAATTTCCCATAATGTCAAAAATAATGGCTAGATATGAGCTCTAATTCTATGCTTTAACCTACAGGGCATTTATATCAGAATTGCTGACTTTTGTATCTTGCAATGATCAGTCCTATGGGTTGTCTCGAAATGAAATGAATGTCGTTGTCTCTTCATATGACACTGTCTACCCTCAAGTAAGGACAGTTCATCTGCCTTTCTTAGATAAATAAACCTATGGTTTATCTATTTGTTGGTTCCCTAATGCTTTGTGTCCCTTGCGTTTTCAGTTTTTCCTATTTTCTTCCTCCCTTCCTAGCAGTGGTCTCAAATCTCAGACAATGGTAAAAATTTTAATAACTTTTTTTAGCTCAGAAAAGGTAATTGAGTCTCCCCTGTCCTAAAAATACAAATACAGATCAGAGAATTTTCCTTAGTGGTGCTTCATTTAGCCCTAACTAGCTTTTGCTTGACCTGCTGGTTTTAAGTAATTTTAAAAAGTCAACAGTGTTGATACTTGCTTTCCACCACTTGGATGTTTTTGTATCTCGTTATCTGTTTAAATGCTTAATTGTTCTTTCTGTTAATCCTGCACTATATCCTGTTTGAGCTTTGCTGACTTCAGCTTCAAACTTCTTTTATCTTGCCTTTCTCTGCTATACTGAAATAATGTGCTACCACCAGAGCACATTATTAGCTCCGTTAGCTGTGTCTGCAGAGTGAAAGTAAATCATCTTACCCTCTCTCTCTATGCTAAATCAATGGGCATAAGTCAGAAAAACCCCAAACAAAAACTCCAGCATTTTTTTCTGGCATTTCTGAGAAGTAAGGGTTTTCAACTCCTGTGCAGGTGAGTGATGTTAAGTGATGTGCTTGATATAGCAAGACTGTATAAAAGAGACCCATAGATGTATATTATATATTATATACATATAAGGAGATACATATATATATATAATGGGTATAAACTATTTTGTTGGCCTGAAATGGTGCAGGTCAGACTCTGACCATCCGTATCACTCTATCGTATGTGGAATGGCATCAGCATCCAACATTTTAATATCCTTTTTCCAAAGGCTTCTTTGCTCATTAAGACTGTATAAAAGACAACAGGCAGAGAGAAAGTGTCACCTTGAAATGCCTGATGACAGTATTTTGAAAGCCTGTTATTTTTAATATAATATGACTACCAGCCACTAGAGGCCCTCCACGTCTAAGAGACTGGCTGAACCAAGAAGCTGTAAAATATCTGTCTGGTTTAATTTAGTGTACACAGAGGGAAAATATTGAAATTATAAGCCACCTGACTGAAAAGCAATATTCAGAGTGTCTGCGTTAGGCACCTCTGACAGGATTTGATCTCTTCTCAGCTTCTGTGTTTTTCAGAAAAACACCCTTGATATTAAAGTCCCTTTGCTTAGCCACATCTTTTCATTCCTTGCTCTTCTTACTGTTTTCTGAGTTGCTTACACTGAAGTATGGATGCTAATCTTTTAGTCTTTCTGGTGTCAGTGCTCAAGACACCTAGTCTGGAAAGCAGAAGGAGACCATGGGACCAAAGGGGAAGAAACAGAAGCAGGACACATAAGCAGCACTCCCTTATGTCCCTCTCCCATTTGAACAGTCAAAATAAATTAGATTGGATCTGCCAAAAAGTGTGGACTCAGACCTGCTCATATATATTGTGAGTGCTTAGGCAAAAGCATAAGAGTAATTCTGTGACTCTTCACAATATAATTCTGTGGCAGGGTATTCATAATTTTTTACGTTACTTCTATGCCGGAGCTTCAATCTGCATTAAGGTTTTGCTATGTTTAGTGCTTTTCAACCAGCAACACGTATTGTCAGTTTATGATGCTGCTCCAGCTTTCAACTCTAGAGGGCAGGATTTGAAATGCATTGATATACTGACGAAAGTGGCTGCCAAGAGGAAAATGATCCTTTGCCTTGTGAAAAGACTAATATATTGTGCAAATCTGCTTCCTGAATGCCAGGAATGCTGAATGCCTGGCCACCTGTGCTGCCATGGCTGTCCTCCTCTTTCAGACAAGTGACAGTGAGGAAAATGTCGTGTTTCTCAGGTCTCACCTGTTTCAGGTTTTTTAGCTATGCAGTGTTTTATGGCTATTAGTTTTTCAATGTTGTAGTCTTTAGTGATGTCATAATATTCATACAGAAATTAAAATAGGATCCAAATTGGAGGGTAAATGACTCTTCAGGATTGTATTTAAGTGAGAGTGGAGTTCTTTCATGAGACTTGCACCTTGCTCAAGACAAAACCAACCCTTTGAAATGGCCCAGCAAAACTTTGAAAGTCATGTAAGATTAGAAGTGTCCTTGAGTTTACTCAGGCCAACAATAAAAAGCAGAAGAGCTATGTGCTGTTGGGAACATTGGAACACATGAAGGATGAAGTAATTTCTCACTGTGCTAACACCACCACAGAGGAAAGCAGATCTGTGTGAAGGAAGGAAGCTAATATTCAGCGGGACAAGAAATACGTTACTCAATAAGACTCTAAAGAGTTGTACCAAGACAACAATACTGTTTGGGGTGGACAGATCCTGACCTGTAAACAGCATGATTAATATGGAGGGCCTGTTAGAGATTACCAGCTTTAGAACTTAATAAAAAGTATTTTGAGATGGAGATGTGCCCAGCTTTGTGTTTTTCTTTAGTCCGTACTTCTTCTTTTCACTTTTAAAAAGTCTATTTTAATAAGAGCTTTTTCTTGTACTTGACTATTAATGAACATCAGGTACTGGCTGATTAGCAAGGAAGGTAAAACGTTTTCTACTTTTGCTAGACGGAGTGGTAGGAATTAAACAGAAACTGCAGAAATTAAACAGAAATACTGGCTGAACAGGAAACAGATTACAAGAGATGAGGCATAACTGTGGACAGTGGGGAAGCTGAAAGAATGCCTGTGCTATATTAATCTTCCTAAAGGTACAAGAAGTAGAAAAAATAGGTGGCTAAGGATATCTGTCAGCATTTGATTTCATTGAGATTAAGATGTATGGAGAGCAGACCTTCCTTAATCTTTCTTTTCTCTTTCCTTTATTACCTTTCCCTCTACACACATGAAATTGTGGAGGGGGAGAGAAAACATTTGTAAAATGTTTGAGCTGCTCTCCAATCTTTTCTCCCAGATGAGCTTGGCAGGGAGGGAGGGAGTGAAAGACTTGAAGGCCTACCAGCATGTCTGCCTTGACTGTGCAGACAGCACAAAGCCCATGGGAACTCAGTGCAAGTGCTGCAGCACTTTGGCTTTAATGTTAAGGCACAGCATCATCTGCATGTGAAACACGTCACGAGCTGAGAAATGTTGGTGTCTGGTCAGGAGCCAGCAAATCCACAGAGATGTCCCAGGGTTTGTACTGCAACGAAAGCAGGGGTAGCTCTGGCCTATATTCTTTGCTTAATCTATCTGTGACCTTCTGAGGGACATTTTCCTGCAAAATCGTGTTGATGTGGCCTGAAGAAAATTCAGTCCCATGGTGATGGAGTGGACTATTTCATTCTGCTTGTGTCATGACAAAACCTGCCTGTGCCTTGTCTCTGACAAGATTTTCCACTGCAGACAGACTCTGCGCTGTGAAAGGAAGCCTGAGATAATTTTCTTCAACCCTTTCCATCTAGGTACTTATGTCCGCCTCCTGAGTGTGTCTTTCTAAGTCCAGCCTAGGGAAGAGGGAACACAGCTCAAGGGTTTCTGAGGCCTTTGCAAAACTCTTCTTTTCTTTGGACTTCGCTCTTTTTAACACAAGGTGTGGGTAGAAGACATTTGGGTAGACCAAATTCAGATATAGCATCTGGTCTTTTGCAGAGGCATGTCAGTGTTGGGCAGAAGAACTGGTAAAACTTGCCTTGAGAAGCCCTCTGAGAACTGAGGTGACCACTATCTCATGTGACGCATGAGCTCAAAATAGTTGTTTCATGGCCATCATCAGAGCCAAGAGGAGGGCTCACTCTCTGCAAAGATAAATCTGTATGAATACCTAGTGTTTCATGGACTTCAATTCTTCCAAATCAGTTTGTACAGACATATATAGAGGAATCTTTACAATTTCAAACTCCATGCAATGAGCACAGAAAACATTAATGCATTAAGCACCCCCCCCCCCCCAAAAAAAAATAAGGCTGTCTGTGCAATAAAATTCAATCCCTTTATGCGGCTACATTTACGATAATCTTCTCAATTTCAGATTGCATTCATGTCTCATAATTTTGAGATATTTTCTCCCCACAGAGATGGAAAATTTTAGCACAGTTTCACAAACATTAGAAGCTGCTGACAACTGTCTTACAATGGTGGGTGTTTGGCAGTGCTGGGGTAAGCTGTCAGTCCCATTCATTATAATTGCTATGAAGCAGAGTGAGGCCAGCTTCTCCATTTATCTCATTCATTTTATCTCATTGTAAAAGAAAACAAAAGGGATTTCAGGAGTTTGATTATAACAAATTAATAACTCTTTTATCATAATCCTGCCAGACTTTTCCAGGTAACTCCTGCTTTAGACTTCATGCCTTTTGTGAAATCCATGGCTGTTTGGAAGGAAGGAATGGAAAGGCTTTTACTTACAAGCTCCCAGTCTGTATTTCTTGAAATTGCTACAGCTGCTAGAATTGAACTTTGGTAACTCATGTCAGGCTCTTCAACTTATGCTGATGTCTGGTCCTTAAGGCATTTATTTGAAAAGTAATTGTAATTAATATGCTTTCCCTTAGTGCTCAGATGTGCACAGGTTAACAATTACTGAGAATGGCTCGTTACACAACTGTATTCCTGTATTCAGTAACAATAATGATATGCTTCCCCTTTGTTCATAAAACTACAATTTTAATTGAACAGTCTATGAGGAAACATATGTAATGAACATGAACAGTAAAAAAATAGGGCAAAGTCCCCAGTGATCCACAATACCTGTTAAGTAAATGAAGTTGAGTTTGCTGTTGCCAGAATGCAAGCTGGAAAGAAATCTCTGCCACTGCTTTGAAAAATTCTGTGAAAGGAGTTAGGGTTAAATTCTTTTAGGTCAAACAAATGTAAGGATCTCTTTAGCCTATATTTTCATTGTCTAAGTGTTTTGGCTTGCTGAAATTATAGATTCTGGAGTGTTCATGCTTTTGTTTTGTAAGCAAATTCCTTCTCTTAAATAAAAATTTCTTAATCAATGTAAAAAATAAAAGTATTATGCATATGGAAGAGAGCTGATCATCTTTACTTTTCAGAATTTTGTTTGCATACCACCTTAGCATTGTTTAGTGGATGGTCAGACCACTTTACAAGGAGTTTAAGCTTGCTGTTAATTAAACGTTCTTAAAGACACTCTTTTCCACATTAAATGGTTGAAAATCATGGACTGTTTTCCTGATAAGTAAATTTCAACCTAGGCTACGATTTATGCCCTATCATGATAGTTGCATTAAACTATTTTTGCAAAGCATTTCTGAGAAAATTATGCACAAACAATCGAGTTACTTCATAAGCTTGTCTTAATGAAGATCAGCTAGAGAAATTAAAAGGTATTTGCAGTAGCAAACAGAGTTGCTGAATCTGATTCTCTGTTCCTATAAACTCTGTATGACTGCCTGCACTTGGGCAAACCAAGTGGAATGGGTTACCCTTGAGAGTAATGGTGTGAATGAGTACACACTGTGCAAAGCTGCAAAGAAATGGCAGCCTTTACTGCTGAATGAGACGTCAGATGTAGGCACTTTGCCACTTTCAGGATGGACTTATAGGACTTTTGGTGGTTAAGACTTTTCAAAAGCTGAATACTGAAAGTTGGGTGTCCAGCATAGAGCAGAAGAGCACTTTTATAGTTTATTTTGTGCCCTGGTTTGGATTTCTTGCTTGTCTAATTTAGGGGGCTGGGAGAGAAAGTGTAGTAACAGGATTTTTAAGTTGGTAGGTACTTCTAGACTGCCACATTGCCATGTATTTTAAACACAGATCTGAAACTCGGGTGCAGCCCTTTGATGAATTGTCTAAGGGGAAAAGTCCACTTCAGAAAGCGTTTAGAAAGTGTTAATTGCAAATGTTATCAAATAAGAAACTGGCACATGAAAAAGGGAGGAATGGTCTTTCCAAGTAACGTGGTGTCCTGAAACAAAATGCTTATCCAGAAGACAGGAGATTTAATGGTAGGGTACCTAGTACATCCATATATGATGCTACTCTTTGACCTGATTGCGTAATTTGCATGAATTAATCTATTTATTTATTTTGGCTGTCCCTCTGTCATGGTCCTCCTGGATTTTCTTACTGTTAGAAATGATTCAGAAGTTTTCCTGCATTTCACACCTTTGGATACTGTGGCTAGTTCAGAAACAGGCTTGGAAGACTGGGAGGGTTACAAAGGGCACAAAGAAGGGGGAAGTGAGCACAGAATCAAAAACTCTCAGGTTTGAAATTAACACAGGAGGGAAGTTAACTTGTGTCAGGGTCTGTGGTCAGATGAAAGTTGAGGGAAGAAAATAGTAAGCGTGGAGAGCAGAGATGTGTCTGTGTGGAAGGTCAAGCTGCAAGGGCAAGAATCATTGTTCTACTTAGGTATCAAGTTGCTGCAAAACTAGACAGTTGAAAACAAATGAAGAAAAATGAAATCCCAGCCAGTATAACATTGGCTAATATGTTAAAATATTTACCCACTTCTGGTTTAATGTGGTCATTTTTCCCTACACATGAAATTTCTGTATTGAGATTCCTTTCTTGGTTCCTTTTAGCTACAACAACATAACTGTCAAAAGGATAAGTGAGAACCAGTTCCAATTTGGTCATAGGGTGTGGAAATGCACACAAAGCTGGGAGCTCTTAACTCTTAAAATTGCACAAAATCTGGTGGACAAATTTAACGATCTGATGTAAAATCGTTGATGTGAAACTATCTATGAATAAAAACTTCAGGACAAATGTTAACATGCGACACTGATCAGAAGATGATCAGAAGTGGCACAGATGTTCATCCCTTTTATTTCTACCCAGCTGTATAGCATAGGATGGATTGGGGAGATTCTGTTTGGATCTTTCCATCACCAAACATGGGGACAGCTGTTTTAAGAAGGAAAGTTAAAAAGCTGCCCAGATTTATATTTAAAGTGTGTGAAGGTGGTGAGGCACTGGAATGGGTTCCCCAGGGAAGCTGTGAATGCTCTGTCCCTGGCAGTGTCCAAGGTCAGGTTGGACAGAACCTTGGGTTGCATGGTTTAGTGCGAGGTGTCCCTGCCCATTGCAGGGGGGTTGAAACTAGATGATCTTAAGGTCCTTTCCAACCCCAACTAGTCTATGATTCTATTCTACGATTCTAAATATTGGGGCATATTCTGAAGAAAAAAGTAACATGAGTACTCAAAAGTAATATATGACATGAGGAACGGTACAAAGCTGTTGATGGTCTTACCTAATTGTCATCAGACCCAAGCACTTTGACGCTATATTTTCAAGAGAAGAACATTTGTTGAGTATCTAAAATGTACTGAACAGTAACAAATACATTAAAATTGTTTTGGATATATGAACCTTTGTTTTAATAAGTGTTTAATTTGAAACAGTGTAAACAAGTTGGATAATGAGATTGAGTCAAATATAATCAGAGGCTATGGGGAATGTTTATTTTCCTTTCTGTGTATTCAGACACTTGCATGCAGCAGTTAACTCCTGCAAAGCCACAGAAGGAGTCCAGTATGAAGAGTGAATCCCGTATGAAACAGACCCCTGTGGCTTCAATGGGCAAGCAACATAAGCAAAGATTAGTTAAGTCTGTAAAATTATCCTACAATGCTGACTATAAGTAAAAGAAAACAAGTCCCAAGCCCATTTCGAAAGAGGCTGTTCAGTAGCAAAGACACGCTGACCTCATCGAAATTAGCAAGAAAACCACTGACTTTTATGGACCTGAAATTCAATGAAGTCTCCAACACTTCAGCTGCTCATCTGAAGTAATTTTTATACTAGTTCAAAAGCAGAATTCCCTATACTTTTGATACACCTTGTTAAGGGAATGATCTATGCAGCACAAAAACTACTGTCACTGTACTGACATTGATGATTAAGATCCTGACAAATCTTGTTTCTAGCCTACCTAACTGAAAGAGCCTCTACTAAACAAGGGGCAAACAAGTAGTGTGAGGGAACAGTGCAAATTATTTTTCAAATCCCAGTTAGTTTAATCTAAAAAGAAGAAAGTCATTGCTCCATTTAAATATGGGAGACTAACCCTCTCAACTATACAGTCAGCTTGCAAGTTGCAAACCTCTGAATATTTTATCTGACCACACAGTCAAACTATACTAGCCTATATAAGCCAATTATAGCATAATATAGAATAGTTTGGGTTGCAAGGGAACTTTCCAACCTGACCTTCCAGACTTTCCTGCCACCTCTCTGGGCAACCTTTTCCAGCATTTCACCACTATATAGCCAAGTTGACACCGTTTAGCCTATATAAACTAAGCTGTTCCTCAGCTTATACAGGCAGGATTCTTTGGGTGGAAAGGTGCAAAAAAACCCGAAGAAATAGAAGAGGTCATCAGTGAAAGATAATAAGATTTAAAATACTCATAGATTTTTTTTTCCCCATTTGTCTCAGCTTCTGGAGGAGAAATGTTCAGTGGGGGATATCTTGTAATGACATAATTTATATCTGTTAACACAAGCCAAGAGCTTTGTTTAGCTGCTTATTATTTTCTTGTTCACTGCTCCAACCAGTTTCTCCTCTCAGTTACAAGAGGTCTGCTGAAAGTGATAGTATGTGAGGCTCAGTTGCAGGCATCAAAGGCGTAGTACAGACAACTTAAATATATTTGCTGGACATAATAACATGTGAGAAGTCAATTCTGATTGCTCAGAGGTGAATTATGGGAGGTTGTAGTCATGACCTTGCTTGGTAGTTTGCTGACAGTTAAGTAATGCAGATTCAGACAAATATAGGGTTAAGCTATTTTCTCATTTCTTGCTGGGTTAAGAGCATTTAAAAAGAGACAGTGCATATGAGCCAGCACTGCCCACTTACTTACAACTTTTTTTCTTCTTTTGTAAGAGAGAGTTCTATGCTGTTGACATTGTTTCTCCAGAGAAAGTCTTTGAGAAGGGACTTGTCAGCTTTTCCAGCTTCCGTTTGAAAGTAAATACCAACATTTCCATTAGCAAATACAGAAAGAAATGGTAGGGGAAATGAAGTAGTAAGAGTTGGAGACCAGCCTGAAAGAACTGTACCATGACACCAGCCAGCCCAGAAGCGACATCAGCCTTTACCAGGGTTCTGGGAAAGAGCTGGCAGGAAAGGAATGTGGAGGATATAAAGGCTGTGTTTTAAAGTATCCTAAAGAAACTCAACCTTCCTGCAATCCCTTCATGAGGCTTAAATCATCTTCCATCTCCCTTTTTCAAAACAATTATGTTTTATATACAAAACTTACTATTAGCACTTGTATGTTTATCACAGTGTAATAACTTGACTCTGACTCAAAATGAACACTCCTTTCCTTAACCATCTATATTTATAAGCTTAGCCAAAACTATTCTAAAAGAAAGGAAACACACTTTATTTGTGTACCTAGTAATTAAACATTGGCTGGTCTGAACTTGAAGGCAATGTATATTATGCATAGTTAATGATATTGTCTTTTTTAAATTTATCAAAAATGCCACCCATAAATAGGAAGTAACCTATGATAGCTACATATATATTTCAAAAGATATTGCTCACTAGAAGCTAGCAGTAATCACCACTTTACTAAACTAGTATAAGCATTATTTTAAGTTATTACCTGGAAACACAGACTTTTTTTATGCTTGCTTCCTCTGTGTTTAAGAGATTTTTGATGCTGTCAGTAGTTTGGTCTTACAGGAAAATTGGCTAAGAAAAGTTAAATTTTTAGGAATTGCCTTTTTTATTTCTGATTTTAGAATGGATTCTACAATATACTGCAGAATAAATACAGCACAGCTTCTTGTTATTGTGTAATAGAGAGCTACTAACTTAGACCTCTGTTAGTTAAATTGATATCTGCAATACACAAGATGCGCAACATAAATGTAAATTAAAACCTCCACTGTGCCTGTTCAAGGTAATGTATGTCTGATCTATACGCAATTTTGCTTAGCACAGAAAAAATATTCCATACTGAAGATGCCTTCAGAGTTTAATTCTGTCTGTTCTCAGTGTTTTTACCAAGAAGCAACTGAAGGTGGTTATTAGGGAGAGACCTACAGAAAACCATGAGGAAAGCTTAAAGATCGATAGCTGGTGTCTGACACCATGTAGGTCAAACCTGCTTGAGGACACCATACAAGTCAAAGGTGCGCTAGTAAGTGTGTTTCATTACTAGATGCACTCAACAAGATTACATACATTTACTAGAGCCTGAAATATTGATATAGACTACATACTCAAGCCTTGGAGTACAGAGCTAGGGACTTGTGAAAAGCAGACTACCTCAGACAGCTGAAACCTGCACGAACAGAAAAGTGCATAGTGGGTAACCAGATTTGTTCTTTCATGGAAAAGTGTTGTGAAGTAGAGAGCACTAACATGTTTGCATTTGAATCTGGAATGGTTTTGCTTATGATGTGCAGCACTTACAAACTGTGCCTTGTTGTCAACACCAGCATGGTGACACGTGCTCACCAGCCACTGGGAAATAATGTTTCTTACCTTTCTTGTATTATTCCTCTGCCTTCAACCCCCTACACAAACACAAATAACTTCTGCACAAAGTCATTACAGAAAATCAGTTTCACCTGAGTGTCCACATTTATATGAATTTCCAGTGTCTCAGCTGTTCACACTGATGAAATGTGTTTCTCATTCTTCTTTCCATTCAGAGCCTGGCACTTCACCAGTGTACTTTCCTGAGTTGCGGAAGAAGTTCAAGTAGACTTCTTGAAATTCTTCCATGTGACAACCCTCTCTCTTTTGTAAATATTGCTGCTGCAAATCAAATAGAATATGGAGCCATCTTCTACTGAAGAAGAGCAGCAGGTGCCATCTCTGTGATAAACCTTGACTCTAGAAGCTAGGTAAACCAGCCTCTTGAACACTGGCATGGCTGACTCAGGACCTCCTACATACATATAGCATATTGATTAATATATCTGCTTTTCCTCTATATAATTGAAGCTCCTGCTGCCTTTTGTCTTTGCTTCCTGATACATTGCTTTTAGATAGCAACGTTATGTTTGTTTCCTGTGTAAAACCAATTATTCATGCAGTGAAACTATTTGCATTTGAGAGGAACTGCAAAATGCAGTAAGCACATGTAACAGAATACATGGGTACAGGAATACATGGGTACAGGTCTCAGGCAGAAAAATAGGTTCATCAGTCTCATTATTCCCATAAGAAATTAAATCAAAAGGTTTAAAAATACATGGAAGACAAGTTTTGTGCTTGTCACAAGTCACAATTTTGATATTACATTTTTCAGATAAAACAGAAAATATATGTCTTCGTCTTCACGTTCTTTTAGTTAAAAGAAAGGCCATCTGGGTTTAACAGATGACTTCTTTATTCAGTTCAGTTGAAAGGAATTTCTTGCCCTTGCAAGGCCTCTTACAAGCTATTAGAGCTCAGAGGTGTGATGGCAAAAGATCCATGCATGAAAGATACAGTATATGTTTCTCCTTTGAATGCATTTTTCTCCCTCTTTACTAATGTCTGACACTGCAGCTATTTGAACAGTAGAACTCTTGATGTAATGCTTTCTCTGCATGTCCTTAACCAGAGTGTTCATTGCCATTGTTGGTTGACTGAACTTGTCATATATTTCCATAGCTGTCATAGAGCTGGAATGATCTGGGACACTGGATGAATACAAAGAGGTTGACATTACCACAGTACGTATGTTTTTTACTTTACAAGGCTGACGGGTGAGTAATTATGAAGGCAGTCCTAGTGACAAATGAGATTGCCAAGTGACAAATGAGATTGCCAACCACAAATCTACATTTTATATTCGTGAAAGTAGAGCCATATGACCTTGCTTTGTGTTTCTAACCAGATGAGAGTAATAAGATATTAAAATCTGAGGAAGCAGAGAGAGCTTAAGATAAATTCTTCCTTATGCATGCACCTATTCCAAGAACATAAAGAATAATTCACAAACTGGAAGAAATTGCAAACACAAACCACCAGGCCTTGCTGAAATCTAACCAGAATATCTCAGTTGATAAGTTTTAAACTCTGTATGCCATGAAGACTTTTGTTTTCCTTCTGCTATGAAGTGAGACTTTGAAAAATATATATAAAGAAACCCCACAAAACCAGAAAAATACCCAAAACACCAGAAAACAAACATTGCCTAGAATCTTGCATTTTCTTGAAGGAATATTTTTACTTGAAGTTATTTGAACTGGCAAAATATTGTCTGAAAATATACCCCAGAGAATGTTAGCAAACCCAAAAGAAAATTAAAATTGTTCCAGCACAACATTCTCATTCTTCTGCATTTCAATATGGTTACAAGAAATGTAGGAACAAGCTTCTCATCGTATAGAGTTCCAACTGCCTCATTGATTTATCTTCTTCAGAAAGTGTATAGGTAGATGCTGCTGCAAGAATAATTGTTGAATCATAATTGATTTTGCCATTATTTGTATCTATATCTGTATCATCTATATCTACATCTATATCTATATCTATATATCTATATCTATATCTATCTATCTATCTAAGGAAGAAATTCTTTACTGTTAGGGTGGTGAGGCACTGGAATGGGTTGCCCAAGGAGGCTGTGAATGCTCCATCCCTGGTGGTGTTCAAGGCCAGATTGGACGAAGCCTTGGGTGGCATGATTTAGTGTGAGGTGTCCCTGCCCATGGCAGAGGGAGTTGGAACTAGATGATCTTAAAGTCTTTTCCAACCCTAACTATTCTATGATTCTATCTCTCTTTTACTGAATCACATTAAGCACTGTTTTCAAAGAACATAATCTTATTAATTTCCTCAAGATCTTTTCTGTTGGTTTTTTTTTTTAATTCCTCCCAAATCTTTTTTCCCTCCCTAACACCCTCAACATCAGCACCAATTATGATAGGATAACAATAGTATCATATTTTACAGAAAAGAAAATGGAGACAGAAAGACTTAAAGCCACACAATGAATCAGTGGTAAAGGTAGAACCCAACCCCACTTTCAAACAAATTTCCAAGCACATTCATTCTTCCAGAACATGCAGCTTGGCATTTTGATTGCACTTGTGAGAACTAAACATGTATGCAGATTAGAGTGCCTTAAGCACCCTAGAAATGATGAACAGGGAAGCTGAGTGCTGAGAGTTTCACTGCAGCAAGACAGTGTAAGGAATCCTTCCCTGAGGACTGCCTGTTACTCCTCCTCACTACAGGCTGCTACTGCAGTGGAGAGCTAATGGAATGATTTGCGTGAGTGCCCATCATCAACTGGTCAGAAACTGGCCAGCTCTGTGCAATGTCTTAAAATGACACAATGGTTTCTGTAGTGAATAACACTGTGGAGTCTCTGGCCAGCTGCCAATATTTTGCTTGATACCTTACAGAGAAATCATCATGGTAGAAAGGGGTTTGTTCGCAAAATATGAATCTCTTATATCCCATCGTTATATACTTGCCTTTATAGTCTCACTTTCTACATATTTTGGAGGTTCCAGAGCACGTGGGACAGACCATGCAAACAGCCTGATTGTCTTCCTGATTAATTCCTTCTGTGTGCCAAATGAGCATTCCCCTAGTATTGCCAGCAAAATGAGCTAAACCATGTTACTATGGCTGAGCCTGCGCTTAGATTCAGAGGTTCATGTTGAGTTATTATTTTGGTGATAGGTACAATTTTGCAATGAACAAAAGCAAGAGAAGGAAACAGACATTAAAAATTTGGACATACTCACATGTGACAACCCCCCCTTCCCCTCCCCCAATGCTTTTTCCAAACAGATGAAAAGATATGATAGGAATATAGGTTGTGATGATTTCTCTGGAACAGTTAAAAAGCAATCCTTTAATGGAAAATAATGGTGACCTAATGTTAGGGGCTACTGCCAGCTCCCTTGCATGATAATGTACTGCACATATAACAAGGAAGAAGGTGAAGTGTGGAAGCATTTAGCTTGGAAATAAGGAGTAAAATGGAGGCAGACAATATGTTGTTAATCATATATGGAATCTACCAACCACTCAACATCTCTACCCTCGTGAAAAATGTTACTGGCTGCTTTTACAGACTCCAAATGATGCTTATGAGCTGATATGACGTGTAAGACCAAGCTGGGGCTCCTTATTTGATTCTGAATTTCTCTCAGACTTGAGAGAAGGTGGATGCTTCTAACTGAAAGCTAACGAGATCTACAGGGGATCAGCATCTCACAGAATCACACCCTCACATTTGACCTCTAGAGGCTTATTCTTCATCGGCCTGATGAAACAAGACTGATGTCTGAGTAGGCCTAGTGATTGGCTTTTAAAGTACCTAGGCAGAATAGAAAATCAAGTAATGATTCTTTTTCTTCCTGAGTCAGGCATAGCTAAGGGACCCAAAAATAGCTATTTGGTTGTTTCCTGCCACAACATCCTTTTCTAACACAGCTGCAGAGTATTCATGGGAAGTACTTGATAAAATCACCATGATATCATTAGCAGCAACTGTGTTTCTATCTTGAAATGCTTATTAGATGAGAAAAAACAAGTAAAATTAAATTAGAGCTAGAGGTCAATATATATGTGTATTTTTTTCCTGTTCCCATTCATTTTTACATTTCCATTCATTTTTACATATTTGACTGAAAAAAATGCCATCTGCCTATACACTTTAAACTGTTTCTCCTTTCCACCTTCTTTTTTACTTCAGTCTATAGTTACTGTAGCATAAACTTTCAAAAGAAAATCCAGTGAACTGTAGATGAACCAGCAAACTGTAGCAGTATGTGTGACAGTCATTTCCATTAATTATTGGAAGCTTTATGCTGACATCATACTGAGGGAAGACATACAAAAAAGATGCAAAATTCATTAACACAAAATCCCTAGAAGTCTCATTGACAGTGTGTGTGTGAGATTAAAAAAAAAGTTAAGATTATTTCCTTAACCAACCAGCCTTACACCAAGAGTACAAAAAACCCCAGCAAATCAGCTTATTTGGTCTGAGAGGCCAAACCCCTTTGTTTATGGCTGCTGCTTCCCTTGGTCATTCTGCAGAACTCAACGCAGCCAGATCCCTTACACAGCATTTGCTGTTACGCTGTTTTAACAACTGTTTCAGCAGTGCACAAATGATTTCACAGGAGGAACTGCGTGAAATTCCTGCGAGAGCAGTAGCCCCAGAACCCCTGTCTCTAAGTCATCTGATGGATCTGAGCTGTTGTCAGCACTGGGACACCAGCGTCACCCACTGACCATCCAGCACTGTGACTTCGTATATTATGGATCTGACAAAGCTCTGTTGTTTGTTGTTGTTTTTTTCTTTTTTTTATTGTTGTTGTTTTGGTTTTTTTTTCCCATGTTTAAAAATTTTGATAGTTTAAAAAGTTTGATAGAAACTAATGCAAGATCTTTTTTTTCCATCAGAACTTCCTCTTGTCTATGATGTATCTTGCGATTAATGGTACAGAGCATGAACAGTCAAACAACCTCATATACAGAAAGCTTAGGAAGAGGACGCTTTAAAATGAATGGGAAGCATGCTGCAAAAGCATTACAAAAGCAATTTAATTTGTAATTAAGGTGTATTTTTTACATGACACAGGCACTGCTACTAAGTATCTCTACAGATTTATGCACAATTCCAAACTTGGGTTTATTTCTATTATTTGAATAACCTTTATAACCTGTTCCATCATGAAGAATATACAGTGCTTTGGTCTTCATCTTGAATGGCATGCAGTTCCTGAGTTTAAAGCCCTTGTTCAGAAAACAGCTGAGCAGACGTTTTCAAGGTTGTTAAAGTTACACTTTGCACCAAAAATTGTGCAGGAAGACTTGAAGTACCTCTTCCACTCCAGGTAGCAGTTTGTCCCTTGCCTGCAGAGACATGCAAATGCACAGTGGTGTGAGTGCTCAGATTAGGTGTTGACTGAAGTCAAGAGTATGAAGCTTTTTTTCTCCAGCCCCAGGACATGTACCAAAGCGAGATACCTACAAAGGCTGATGCATAAAATGCCTGTTTGATCTCCACAGACCCAAGTGAGCTTACTGAAGTCAAGACAGCAGGCTATGCAACAGAAAATTAAAAACAGTGCAAATTTTCCCTCTTCAAAACACCAATGAAACTATTGCACGTAGAACATGAGGATGCAGGAAATGTAATGGCATATCTGGTACTATGACCCCATAGCCATGGCAACAACACTGCAAAGACAGATCACCCAGTACTCATTTCCATCAATGGCAGAAATGTAGTGATTTACACCGGTCCCTTACTCACAGAATTAAAACCTGCATTTCAGTTCTGTGTCACAGTTTTAACGCTTACAGGGTTTAACAAGGATGAGACTGAAAGTATCATCTATTCTAAGAAGAAGTAGAAGGAAAAAAACCCAAAAACTTCACTGACAGGAACCATTTATTTGTCTTTCATTGTAATGCAGACCTGTCAAGTCTCACATGATGAACATCAGACTTGCTCCTTTAGTCACTGCTTTCTCATTCCCCATTGTGGTATCTCCAGTTCATGCATCAGCAGCATCCTGTCATGCTGCCTGATCTGTGAGTCTCATCCGTTGTGATTTTAAGGACTCAGAGAGTCTGGAAAGGTCACAAAACCAAGCATTGGTACAGCAGTGAAGCATCTACATCTGCTGAAAAAGTAGCAACTTCCATGGTTTACCCCATGACAATATTCTATGTAGTTTATCTGTGTTCCAGCCTGAGGAGAAGTCCCCACAGATTTTTTGCAATGGGCATGTACTGTAAAATTAGTGTTTTGAGCAAAAAACAAATTGCATTACAAAGATTGAAAAAAATGTCCTAAAATCACACTGTTCTACATCTAAATAAGGCAGACTGACCATACTAGCTATCTCCTGGGCAGCATGCTCATTCTAAGTTAGCTTTTGTGATAACATATATTATTTGAATGACTATTTGCCATCACCTAAGGCAAATGAAAATTTCTCCTTTTCTCCTTAGTCCAAATTAGCAAATAATAATTAACTTGTTCTGTGCATTCCAAGATCCAGCATTTGATGTGAAAAAATAAAAAATTAAAAAAAAAAAAATCACTCCTGCTGAGTCTTAGCAGAAGAAAAGGAGGTAGTATAACCAATGGAACTGAAAACCTGAACCGATGCTCATGACTACTTCTGCAGTTTCTACTGTTCCTGGTTAAAAGAATTAGGTATTTTATTAAACTGTATATTAGCACCTGGTGAAAATAGCTTGTTCATAGTAATTATGTACAGAAGAGAGCTTCAAATACACCATGTTCCAAAAATGTTTACATAATGTAACACAGTGATTAGTGATCAACAGAAGAACCTGCCTCACAAACACAGCACTCTGTGAACAAGGGTATTAAGGAGTATTGTCACAGCATGCCAGTGGACTAAGATGCTTGAGATATAAAACTGTAGTTCTGTCTAGCATTATGGAGTTCAATTCTGGTCGATTTCTTTTCCATACTATCTTCAAAAGCCTCTGAAGGAGACAGCAAGAAAAGGACAAAAATGCTGCCAGAAGACAAATAATAAACAAAATCTGAGGAATTAAAAAAAAAACCTAGTATGGTCTTTCCAACCCACATGCAAAGTGTCACCATTACTTCTTGCATTTTTATGCCTTTAAAAATTAAGCAAAGAAACAGAAAGGTGCTATTTTTGCGGAGATACTGCTAACTTTGACATTTTTAGTGAAAAAAAAGCTGATCCCTTGCTTTAAAGAACAACATATGACAATCTAAAAACTAATCCTACTTTATGTTCTGTTGATAGTTCCCTGTATGGCGGTTTTAGGTGAGAGGTTGCTTAGAGACTTCAATGCTAAGATAAATGTCAATACAGTAAAAAGATGTGGAGGATGTTTGTCTTGGGATAAATTTGGGAACCCAGCACCAGTTAAGTCTTGCAATTTCTAATACAGTATCTGCAGTAAGTCTACTTTAAAAGTTTAATAGAATAATAAACTCAGAGTATATGTTCTCTAAATTCTGAAATAAAAAGCTTCTCCGAGTACTTTAATCCACTGTTTCAAAAATCTATTCAGCTAAAATTTAAACATTACAAAATGAGAACTGTTTCATGAAAAGCTATAGTTTCATATATTCATGATTGCATAGTATATTACTTTGTTAAAAATAAAGCTCCATAAACCAATATTTTAAATAAAAGGGAGATTTCTCTGTTTTTCCCTAATTGCAACTGATAGCAAATATAATGTTCCATGCTTTCAGAGTGAAATGGTTGTTATTCATGATTTTTTTTGGCATGTATCTGTCTAAAAGGAAGAATAAATCACATGGATTAAAAAAATTACTCTTAGCATGCTCATGCATGCATGCACACATACAGGTAGTCTAAAATGTTGAGAAAATTGATGATGTCTACATGCCTGTATTATCAGAAAGAGTAACATTCAGTGTTTCGTGCCAGAAAGAACTGGCTGCAAATATGCATGATGGCATATATCATTCCTTTGAACAAACCTCCACTTAATTCCTATTTTTATGTTATGGTGAGGTAGGTTTAAATAGCTCTAAAGAAATTAAAAATCTGCAGAGCTAGAATGAAATTTCTTCTGACATACACTTTAATCCATATTGATGTCTCTATTATACAATTTGACTATGTCCTAGATCCCAAAGGTGATTTACTTTATACAACACATACCACATACATAGAAGTGGGTAGCCTGCAAGGCAGGCTGTTTTCCTGCTGCCTCAGACACCGCAGCTGCCTTCTCCTGCCCTTCCCTCCCTGCCCAGACAGCATCCAGCTCTCAACCCTTGGGCTGACATCCCAGCATGAGCCACCTCTGCTGCTTACACCCATGGTTCATCTTTACCCTTTCAGGAGCGGACAAAAAGCCAAATCTAAAAGCTGAATGCACCACTATTTATATATTCTGTCATTTAGAAGGAAGGAAGAATTTTAGCTGACTGAAACCAAACTATTAAGTTCCTGATGCCAGATTTAGCAGCCTGACATTAGATGACCCAGGGATTTTTGGGCCCAGCCTGGACTTTCACACATTGTTTACATGCAGGCTATGAAGACACATTCATGTATGAGTATTACTCACAAGTAGGTTACAAGACTGATCTGCTTATTGGCTTGTTTTCAGTATGAGTGAGAAATCCAGGATTTAGTCATGCTGACCTTGCTCTAGGGAGTAATCCTTTCGACTACGGATTAATCCCCATCTGAACTATGGATTGACATTCCCTGTATGAATGAAACTTCCCAAATAGGACCAAACAAATCGAAAGTTTTAAAAAATTCTGAATTATTCCTTTGGCTCTTATTCACGTAAGAATTTGTGTATGATGCACTGTCATAACAGAGTCCTAGATCATATAAGGAACAATTTCAAGTTATTTCACAGGTTGCTGTGTCCTTTAACTCATTTTAGCATTATGAAGTCTTGAAGTCTCTGGTTTAGTTTATGTCTTTAATGCCATTATTCTTGTAACATTAGTACCCCTTATACACAGATTGTTTACAATGGATACCTCATTGCTGGGGAACACAGTTTTATGCCCCATCCCTGGCAGTGTTCAAGGCCAGGCTGGACGGGGCTTGGAGCAACCTGGTCTAGTGGAAGGTGTCCCTGCCCATGGCAGGGGGAAATAGATAACCTTTAAGGTCCCTTCCAACCCAAAACATTCTATGATTCTATGGTCCCATATATTTGGGCCCCAAAATGTGTATGGACTATGCATTAGAGGATGGGGTTATGAAAAATATGACGTTATGCCAACAAAGATGTTTAAAACACCTTCTTGGACAATAAAAACCATGCAGAAGATGTGCTTTTTGGCTGCTTTGTTAACATTTCCTCACGATGACCTCCATACTGCCATCAAAATTGAGTACCACTGCCCAGAAGCAGCGACACCATGTCAACGTTGGGCTGCTGCCATTGAACAACCCTGACGCCTGCCTGCTACCGTTTGTCAAAGGCTGGAGAAAAATCAGGTGAGGAAAGCAGGGACAACCAGAGAAGACCAAGAGAAGTCTTGGTGTAGGCAGGGGCTGTCACTATACCACAGAAAAAGCATTAACCAGCAGCCACCATGCCGAAGGGGGCCCGGCCTCGCTCAGCCCCAGGGCTGCCTGTGGGGGAACAGGGACAGAGCCCGTGAGCGCGGAGGACCACTACTCCAGGGCGCCCCCTGCTGGCAGGGAAGAGCGACTCCGCCCCGGGTGTGGTCCAGGAACACAAGGTCGAGACTTGTCCGTGCAGCGCCGGTGCTTCCCGGCCACCACCCCCTCGCTGCCTGCCGTGGTGCAGGCCATGGCCCGGGAGCAGCGACTGTCTGCGGCACTCCTTCGACCGACTTCCGCAGCCCTCGCTGCCTGCCGTGGTGCAGGCCATGGCCCGGGAGCAGCGACTGTCTGCGGCACTCCTTCGAGCAACTCCCGCAGCCCACGCTGCCTGCCGTGCCAGCCGCCGGCATTCGGAAAGGACCCTGCCGGCTCCTCTAGCTCCGTTGCTGCTTTCCGCGCCCCCCATACCGCCACCGTGCCCTGCCCCGCCCGGCGTGTCACTCCGCCACCGCCCTCAGTGGCCCCCACACAAGTTCTCAAAGCGCTCCTCTCGCCCTGCCACCGCCCCCTGTGCCCTCCTCTTTGGCGGTGGTCCGCGGAGTACGCCGGGAGTTGTAGTCCTTCCTTCCAGCCCCGGCGGCTGCGGGCACGGGGGAGTGGGACAGAGGGACTACAGCTCCCCGGGGTAGGCGGGAGAGAGGGGCGGTGCCGGGGAGGAGCGGGGACAGCTCCGGTGCTGATCGCGACGCGGGGTTTCAGCAGAGCCCGGGCTGACGGCGGCGGTGGCTGTTGGCGTACGCGAGCGGGCGGCGGCAGAGCGGGCGGCGGGCCGCGCTCGGCCATGAGGCACGAAGCGCCCATGCAGGTCGGTCAAGGGCCGAGGCCGAGCGACCCGCGAGGGGGGGCGGCAGGCGCAGCGCGGCCGAGAGCCGGGCTCCCGGGGGGACGGAGCAGGAGCCCCTCCGATCTGCAGCGGCATGACAGGGCCGCCGGGCCCGCTGGTGGCCAGGGGGTGTGAGGAGGAGGAGGGTGAGGACGCCCCTTGTGTGAGGGGAGCCGGGAAAGCCGTGTCTGTGCCACCAGCCGGCCGCGAGTGGGTTTCAGTCTCATTCGGGCAGCCTCAACTGTGTTTTACAGACACTGCCCGTTGAGCACTGTTCCCTGGGAATGAGCGGGTGTATCGTGTTGGGGGATGAGGTCCTCCCTGGATGCACAGGAAGTTGCACGGTATCTCCACCTGTTTCTTCAATGAACGGTTATCCTCCTGCGCGAGGCTCATGGCCAGAACTGGGGATAGCAAAGAGATGGCCCCTTTTTAGCAGCTCATTTATATGTAAAAGTATAATACCTCTTAGTACTGGAGAAACAGATGTTGTAGAGATACTGGTTAGGTTATGGAGAGTTTTTAGCAGTTACTACCTTATGGAACAAACCAGTTTACACTGAACTGTACTTCAGTTACTTTTTTGATAGAAGATCAGTCGTGTTACCAGTGAATTG
This sequence comes from Pezoporus wallicus, assembly GCF_028554395.1. Classification (NCBI taxonomy): domain Eukaryota; kingdom Metazoa; phylum Chordata; class Aves; order Psittaciformes; family Psittacidae; genus Pezoporus; species Pezoporus wallicus. The sequence goes on from NW_026636990.1 coordinate 1,638,235, forward strand.
GTAACAATCAATCCCGCTGATTTTAAAGAATGGAAAAAGCGCTTTGCAGGCTGTTGTGATTTAAGTTATAAAGTACAGCTTTCTTAGCTGATATATTTCCTGATGGATGTCTACTCCATCAGTAATAAGATTTCAGCCTGAAGGGAAGATCAACATCTTTTCAATACGCATGCTCAAAAAGAAGTCTGAAATCTTAATTTATCCTAATAAGGACTTGGGTTTGCTTGACTTTGGAGGGAGACCGATAATCTTATAAATCTTTTGCAGAGCGATTGTTCAGATGACACATGCTGAAACCTTTTAACTAAAGAAATGCACTAGAAATAAGCTATTCTTCAGTAAGAAGGTCTTTCAGTTTTCTGATGGCAGAACAACAATAATTAGGATGCAGTTTATTCTGCATGCTACATGCATATGTTGGAAATGTTTTTGTGGTATTTGCAACTTATGTACACACGCTTATTGAGGTCCTGAAGTGATGCCTAGTACGTATTGGCTTTGGAGAACATTTCATTAAAAGCAAATTCTGCTAATAAAGGATGACAACTACACTTTGGTCACTATTGCATTTGGTGGTTTTGGTGGGTGTTGAACTGATGTTATTAAATAGTTGTGGAAACAAAATGATGGCACAGCATTATAATAAAATCTAAAATCCAGATAGAAAAGAAAAATATATGTACTTGACACATCAGAGAACAGTTTCTTGGTTTTTTTATATAATTAGACAAATCATAAAAAAGTACAGACAGAATTATTGTTAAACATAATGGAAGGAAAGTTGTCAAAAATCACACCCTAAGGGTAAAAAGAGATAGCAGAGTGCTGTAAAAGACCCTAAAATTTCCACTTTTTCAAGGCTGCTGAAATGGCCAAACACTGTCTATTTTTAAGCATATCTCATCCAAAATAATAATCACAAGCATCTGGATTTTTCCAAGGTACGAAAATGCAGTCTAGTAGATGAGGCTTAATTTTCTGTTGTTTCTGCATGTTTTTTCTTCTTTCTTCTACTTACACTATTCTCAGCATACATTTTGTCTTATTAAAGATTCCAGTAAAACTATATTTATTGGAGATTCTTCTTCTTAAGAGTCCTTTTGTTTTCCAACATTAGCTAATATGGTTGATCCTTGTTCAAATATAATATAGACTGGCTGACCTAATTGCTTGACTTATCTCTTTAAGCTGTCTGATTTCCTATTACATGAAATGAAGTTTCCTTTTTGCACACAACAAATTTATAGATCAGTGTGTTACAGAGCTACCATCTCTGACTTCTAGAACAACAGAAGGAGTGATCAAGTATATGTCTCTTGATCATGACAAAAGCAACTCTGAGAAGAGTTTTTTTCAAATTTCCATCAAGAAGCAATTAAATAGAAAACTAAAAAGTTAAAGTATTTTAGCAGGATGAGAAAAGGGGCCTGTGTGGTGTCACTGTCTTTATATTTTTATGAATTCTTTGTTTGAAGCTCATGCCATTTCTCTGTAGGCAAGAAGGGCCAACAGTTACAAGAAAGGAAGCCCAGAAAGTCCTTCCAGAAGAGGAGTCACCTGGTATAAAAGTTTGCTGTTGTCATCTGCTGGGTATAATTGGATCTGTGTCAGAGTTTGTAACTACTTTTAATTTTTCTAGCCATGTTTTCAAAAACAGAAGTTAGTCTTAGTAGTTCTTATGGCCATGAAGAGGGCTTTGGGTTAGAAGTCAAAAGCGATGAACTCTCTTTTTCTGAAAAACATGGAAGTCTGTGTGGTTTGTATTCATCTGAATTTATTGAAATGTCTGTGTAGCTCTCAGCAGTTTTCCGTAAGGCTTTCTTGGTACTTTCAGAAGTGAAGGTTCAGTGGGAATTTCTCAGCGATTCATACACTGATTCATTCACTTCAAATTTCACTCCTTAACTGATTTGATTGTAGCATTCTTAAGCTACCCTTTTCGTGGAGAAGGTAAATTTAGGTTAAAGAATGACAAATGTGGGATAATGCTCTAACTCACCAAAAGTAGATTCATCCATATCCACGTGCTAGAGCCTTGCCAAAACTATTCTTTACTGCTGTTCTTTACTGTTGTGTTCTGCAGTCCTGGGCATCTGCCAGCACTGTGGCCACATCCATGCTGCTTCTACTGATACGAAACAAGTAGAGTTTCTTTAAAATGTTTTAGGATTCCACCTCTCTCTATCTTCTTGATATTCCCCAATTTGGCATTTCAGTACACTGCTTATAATAAAACTTTGCGTGTCTAACTTTTCAGACTGGGTTGTGCTGGTTATGCTGAATATGCTTACACATATTCATGAATCTAACCTCATAATACCTTGAAGCAGATAAGCTTCTCTTGATGCTGCCAAGTACATTGATTCACAAGCTGTGCTCTGCAGATGGCTGGCAATCCGTATATTCCAAATAAGTGGCTGGCACATTGTCCACTGAACTCTTAAGTCTTATGAATTACTAGTTTAATTTATTAAGATGTAGCAGTGTGTGTGACAGTAATTTCTATTAATTACTGGAAATTTAATACTGAGGAAAGACGAACAAATCAGATGCAAAATACATTAACACAAAATCACTAGAAGTCTCATAGACAGTGTGTGTATCTGATAAAAAAAAGTTAAGATTATTTCCTTAACCACCCAGCCTTACACCAAGAGTAGAAAAACCCCAGTAAATCAGCCTGCTTGCTTCACAGGAGGAACTGTGTGAAATTCCTGCGAGAGCAGTAGCCCCAGAACCCCTGTCTCTAGGTCATCTGATGGATCTGAGCTGTTGTCAGCACTGGGTCATCAGCATCATCCACTGACCATCCAGCACTGTGACTTGGTATATTATGGATCTGACAAAGCTCTGTTTTTTTTTTTTGTTGTTGTTGTTATTTTGGTTTTTTTTTTCCCATGTTTAAAAATTTCGAGATTTGATAGAAACTAATGCACGATCTTTTTTCCCATCAGAACTTCCTCTTGTCTATGATGTATCTTGCGATTAATGGTACAGAAGAGCATGGACAGTAAATTAATTATTAAATGCTCAGTTAAAAATTAGATGATAAGGATTTGTGAGAATTGGCTGTGGCCTGCATCTGTGGATATTGAGGTATTAATTGAGAGAACACGAGAAGTAAGAGTTGAAGCAGCTTGCTCAAGACATAGAAAAAAAGGAAAGAAAAAAGTCATAGGATACCCCTGAAAGAGTTAGGAATAAACCCCAATCTCTAGATTATTCATCTGGTATACCTTGAAAATAATTGAGCTTTTCATGACTGGGTTATGTTGTCATAGTGTTCTTATAAATACAGAACATGGTAACATTTTGACTCTGGTGGTGACATCTGATCTGCACATTAAAGACAACTCACTTGTGATGCATCCTACATGTGGTCCAGTGAGTTACAAACATTAAATTTTCCAATTGTATCTCATTGTTTCAATATCCATTTATTATGTTTAACTAACTATATTTTACAAAATGCAAAAAGGTCACTTCACAGAAATTGAGTGTGTAGGAAGTTCAGGTTTTTTTGAAATAAAACACTGTGAAGTGCACAAAGGAGTGAACCTCAATATTTTCAGTTCCAGTTTTTCTTGCCTTTTGCATCATATTCGCCAGGGCAAATTCATCCTGCATTGGGCATTCACAGTGGGGTGTATACATAAGTGCAAACTGAAGTTATGTGCAGCTCAGGGAGCTCATGGCATACTGCTCTACTTAAGTGAGAAAGCTGATCAAATTGATTCTGTCAATGAATGAGGTCCTCTATGGCCATAAAGAGATTAACACAGCCAAGTGTTTTGTTATTATTGTGAAGGTGAACACATACTTTTTCACATTGGTTCTCAACCCTGCCCTGTTTTAACCTGTTCTTTTGAGATCAAGGGAACAGCTGAGCACAAGACTTGAAAAGTACCTGGGTCTGATACAGAAAACTCTGCCTAATGATAAAACTCTTCTATGCCAATAAATAATGGACATTTAGGTATTTCAAGATGTGCTGTAAGCAGGGAAGCCATCCTTTTTTGTCCTTGGACCATATTCTAGCTGTGGACATATCTACTCCTAAATCCTCTAGGAGGCTGGGGGAATTGCACCTGCTCCTAAATTCTCTAGGAGGTGGCCTGAGACTGCCTTTGGTACTGAAATCCTAATGGATGTAAGGATCTGAAATAGGGACTCCTTCTACAAAAAAATAAATATGCAGTATGCTAATGAAAATACTCTTATACATTCTGTCTTCAATTCTACTAAATGAGGACAAAATTTTATGGCAGAGAAAAGTTAATGTGTTTTGCTGAAATTGATGGGTGTTTAATATATGCATTCAATCATATGAGAGAACTTTGTGAAAATAAATGAAAGAGTTTTGCTTTCTTGGAAACAGAATATCATAATGTTAGTGAGGTTGGCATGTTTATTTGGTTCTTGTCCATGTATGTAGTATTTAATTACAGGTATGAACATGTCATTCCTGGTGATTATTTCCAGCATTGTTTCCAAAGGAAGAACATAGCATCAGCACTGTCTTCTTCACGTTTCTTTGCCAAGTGCCTCCATAGTTGGGACAACTCCTGTTAGGGGTGAACTGACATATTAATACATGAGCAGGAGGGCTGCAGTGCATCCCATAGTTACTGGAAGTCAGCAGCTTGCATTTAAAACAGAGAAAACACTGCAGACATATTCCAGAAGTTCAAGAGGACCAAATATCTTGGGTTTCCCTTACAGTCAGCAAAAAAATAGAGACTCTAGAGTATCATTTAGGGTGGGAGCCTGATATAGGTGATGTGAGTTTGTATTCTGAAGAATCTGTCTTTATGCTTAGTACACAATGAATAAGTTGGGGAAGTAATAGCAAGGTCTTAACACATGTCCTGAGTTTGATGTTCCTCCAGACTCATGAAGGCACTAGTACTTTTCTAAAAGTCATTTGGGTTTTGGACACAAGAAAGGATCGCTATTGGTAATGTAGGGAGACTGTCTCCCTAGGCTAAAGTGGTCTTTTTAAAAAATTTTGAATTATTATCAAGAGCTCATGATTTCTCAGGTGGGAGGTACAGAAATTAGTCCTTTCCCATGCCTTTTCTGTGCCTTCTGCCTTCTGTAATAGCCAGGCATGCTTTGAAATAGAAGCTGGCTGCACTTCTGTGTTTAGCTTGTCCATAATTCTGCCTATGACCCTGCAAGTAATGAATCCATAAGCTTATGGCATAGTGAAGATGGTTTTTGGTGGGTTTTTTTTTTTGGGTTGTGTGTGTGTGTTTTTTATTTTTACTACTATTTTTTAAGAACTATTAAGGAAACTATTCCATGGATAATGCACATAAATTTAGAGGAGCACTGAAATCTCTCTGTGGGAAAAATCTGCATTTAAAACCAGCCACAGGAAACAAGTTCTTACTCAGTAAGGCTACATAATGTACAAAATTTACCGAGACTGTTGTTAGAATCCAGGTCTCCTGATTCCTTTCCTGACTGAATCATACTGTTTCATACTGTTTCTGAAGTAATAGGCATTAAAGTATATGGTGATGATTTGTAAGGCACATAGGACTGAAGGCAGCAATGAAAGTTAAACTCCCTTTTTGTAAACCTTAAGTGAGTTGAAAAAGCTATGTGGGAGGCTTCCTAGGACATCAAAAAATCAAGAAAGGAGATTATTCTTCTTGCTAGAAGTGGTTTCCAACCTCCGGTTTCAGCTGTTGCATTGCAGGTAGGAGCCAGAAGGGCAGCAGAACCGGCTGCTGGGCAAGTGTACAGGTTGCACACTGGCATCCCCAGCCACTTCACAGTCTTTTGGCTGCTGAAATTATTGACTTGTTGCAAACTGTTGCAAACACAATGTCAACATACTCTTACCACTTTATTGCCAGTTGTGATTAGACAGGAATAAGCAGCATTTGATTTTCTTTTTCTCATGTTCTAAGCAAAATATCCCTGAATAGTTTAAAAATGAGGGAGAGTAGTGAAGGTTAACATGATCTCCTTTTGTCTAGAAATCAGAAAGTTATAAAAATAGTGGTGTGTATTCTAGGTAATATTTAGGGTTTTGTTCTAAAACTTCTTTGTTGCATGTCTGTGAAAGTGAATAAGTGCTAAGGCCAATGCAAGTACTCAGGGTGCAAGCACATAGGTACCCAAGACTGCATTTAATCAAGATCTTTAGTCACTACCAAATAAAAGGCTAATTCTGAAATCAAACACTCCCTACTGGATTTTTTATGGAGTACAAGCTTATACTGACTTTTTTTTCTCATAAGCTTGTTATTTCCATTGTCTCCTTCAGGACTTTTTGTCCCCACTTCTATATGCCTCTTCAGTAGCTCAGAGAAGCTGGCATACTGTTATTTGTGCTATGATACAGCAGAATTAGCTCAGAAAATTTATGCCGTAATTGAAATTCTGCTGAGAAGGTGGATTATTGTGCAGCCCTCACACTGTTTCCAGCTCACCACTCTGACTGCTCACATGTACTCCGAGATGTCTAGCTTAGAAAGGTTTGAGGTGACCTGCTTTTCTATAAACCTTTGTGTTAGGATATTATGTCTGTCTTCCTGCCTGAAATCAGCATTCAAAAGTGCTGACCTTGGTGTTGCCAAACTCCAAGAATTTAAAATCATGCCAGGCTCCCCAAAAACATGAGATTTTTTCCCAAAAAGCACATGAGGTGAAACACTACCTAGTTCTAAGGTCTTTATTTCTGCCACCTGATTTTTTAACATCCCAGGCAGAATTTTGGTCAGGTTTTAAAGTTAATTTCTGCAACTCTTCTGAAAGCCAGAAGTGTATTTTTTTTATAAATGGAACCTGTGATTTTTGAAGTCCCTAGAGCAAAATAGCCTTGCTGTTAAGCAGTGTTCAGTAATCTGTGCTGATTCAGCTGTTTTATATGGATTAGAAACTGTATTTTAAGGACTCAAATTTGAAAACATTAACAACTGATAGCTCATATTAATTGCAAATTCCAAACTATAAATAGAGTAAAATTGGAAAAAAAAAAAAATTTCAGAGGTATATACCAAACTCACTATTTAATGGCATGATAAACTGAAAACTGGTAAAGGCAAAATACTTTGAATACAGTGATAGGCATTACAAAAGCCAGCAGCATATTTACAGTAAAATAAATGATTCAAGAATTTTATCAAATCTAAAACATGTTAAACTTTTGTTTGGAAAGATATCTCGTGTCATAACACAGCATGCATCTCTTATTTCCTTCTTGTTCAAGTGAAGTATCTTTGCTTGTAATGTCACTGTCTGGCTAATTCATCACATCTTCTGAATGTAGCTCTTTTAATTATATACACAAGAACTCCCCCAGATTTTTAGAATTATTTTTTTAGTACCAGCCACCACGGACGTTTGCATTCTCGTTTGCAACCAGAACTATTACCATGGATACAAGAACCATGAAATTAATCAATCATCTGTGAACTTCTTCTTGAGTTCATTAATATCTGATATCAAAAACTCCAATAAAATCTGAATGTTTCTGGTTTTATACGATACAAGAGACAATAAACAATTTCTTTTCATTTTGAATTACAGATGGCATCCGCTCAAGATTCCAGATATGGCCAGAAAGAAACATCTGACCAGAACTTTGATTACATGTTCAAACTGCTCATTATTGGCAACAGCAGTGTTGGGAAAACCTCCTTTTTGTTCCGATATGCTGATGATTCCTTTACGTCTGCATTTGTAAGCACGGTTGGGATCGATTTCAAAGTAAAAACAGTTTTCAAAAATGAAAAAAGAATTAAGCTACAGATTTGGGTAAGCCAAAACCAATAATTCTATGAACTAAGCAAGCTGTAGCAGTTTGATAGCATTTAAGCTACCATAGGTTTGCATTGAGTATCACAACCTTTATGTATATATATACGTATATATGTATATGGCATAGTAATGAAAAAGCAGTTAATTATTTCCTGTATAATTTTTGTGTCTTGAATAATAGAATATAGACAGTATTTTTTAGGTATTGAAGTACAGTAGAATATATATTCTGAATTAAATTCCATTAAGTAATAGCACAGGTTGACAAATAGAGAGGCAGTGAGGTATAAGCAACTGTGGAATATATAGGCTCTTGAAACTGATACATGGTATTAAAAAGTGCTTTGAAATACCAGTTAGGTATTACATTTCTTACCACAGAAATTATAAATTCACATAGGACCTATGATAGTGTCTGAATAATGGAAGCATAATTTTTGGCCATACTGATCACTGAAACATCTTCCTGCAGTTGGTGAAGAAAATATGTGGAAAGAGAATGTACCAGCTGTGTTGCCCAGATATACAAAACCCCTCATCTCTTGCCTACACCTTAAAGATGATAGAAAGATGCCAACTGTAGGGAAGTGTGATGTCAGCAAATAGGTGTTCCTTTATGTAAACCATCCTCAGAAAGAAAGGATAGCCAAAACTTATTTATGTCAGAGCCACTGATGCTCACATCTCCTAATTCTTGGGTGATAGGGTGATACTCACTTAAAGGAGAGGTGGGGATAGCAGAACATTTAACAATACATGACCTGCAGTTAAAGCTTTAGGTCTTTGACGTTATTTGTGGGTGCATGAAGAGTTTGGGAGAGGTGGGGATAGCAGAACATTTAACAATACATGACCTGCAGTTAAAGCTTTAGGTCTTTGACGTTATTTGTGGGTGCATGAAGAGTTTGAGCAATGTTTCCTCAGTGAGGTATTCATAACAGCCGTATTAACCAAGATTTTCTTTTTCTGTGCATGAATACAAGTAATCTAAAAAATTATTTAACAATGGGTAGCCATTAAACCTCAGGAAACCTCAGCTCAAGTATGACGTGTTTGGAACAGCAGGTAAATTATATTAATATGGCAAAAAGTGAATTTCCCAGTTTCCTAGCCTATGTCTCATTCATGTCTCTTTAGGTAGGCTTCAGCCCTTGATATCTCAAATCATTTGTTGTTCTGTGCCCTTAAGGAACTTGAACGCAAACTGCCTTTCAGCATTTTTACGCTTCGATTCTTGCTACTATCATGGGTATAACAGCTACATACTAGGTAACTGTATGTCATATGCATGCTTTCACTGCAATAGCTTGCTAGTTTCGCTGTAGTACTTTAATGTTGGAGATCATGGAGATAAGTTGCATTGACATTAGCTTATAATTTTTTATACTGGAACAATAAAATTGTGTTCACTTTAGTCTTTACAGTTCTTTTAATCAGCAAGTATCCTCTACAATAGATTTTTATGTTCATGTCTCTCCCAGCAAAAGCAGCAGCATTAGTTTACAATGTTGTATTAATGTGATTAGTTTGACAGCATTATATTTCTCATAATGCCTTTCCACAGCAGACTATAAGTATCAGCTTGGCTCAAAATCAGTCTGTTAATTTAAATGTGTTCAGGGCTATCCATGGCATAGGGAGGATGTAGCAACTGTATTCTTGCCAGCTGGAATAAGCTTCCAGTTTTAGCAAAATGGACATTTTGTTGTTTTTTTAATGAAATAATATGCAGAGTCCAATCAGACTCTGACAGTCCTTGCCTGAAGAAACCTGCAATTGAAGTCAGTGTAACAAATACAAGGTCTCATGTCCCTTAGGAGCGATGGAACTCATCATGGAGCTCAGAGCATGGAAGAGACCTTCCTAAAGTCGCCTACCAGCACATAGATTTAGAGACACCTCTTCAGATCTTAGTTTCATGATAAAGTTTTTACCCCCAGTCAGTGCTGCATCTTAGTGTGCTGGGGTTCTTTTCTCTTGGTTTTTCATAAGAATTTTAATGCCAGTTCTTAAAAGACCTCGACATTTCAAATTAACTCCAACTGCAACGGCTCTTTTCTTGCTGTTTGCACTTTTTAGATGGAGCATTCTGCACTGGAGCATCATGCTGCAGTTTTACTTGCTATTAAATTGGTTGACTGTTACACCTCTGGGACCTTAAATAAAATCTGTTGAGTATCTGAGAAAGCTATTCTACTGCTCAGAATCTGAAATAGAGCACTATTACCCCATCTCGTAAGCTATATCAACAATCATATTCTTAATATGTAGTATTTCTGTATGTAACATCTGTCTATATTACATTATGCTTTATTACTTTTCTTTGATTATGCAGATGTCTTTCTAAAATGAACAGCAGTCCTGCAGTATCCATTCCCATTTCAAACTGCATTTATAAAAGAGCATTTATGTTAGATAAAATATGAAATTGAATGAATCATAGTGAGTGTGATTTGATGATAATTCTGAGTAGAAACATGTAAGAAGCTAACACTTCCTTTAAAATAACTAGTAAATTATGGGGTGACATTGTGATAACTGTTATTCAGCTTATGTGAAATAAAATGTGCTGAAAAATCTCACAGGATGGAATAGTTAGAAGAAACTGTAAGTACAACTCTAAAGTGTGTTGTGAATGACAAGATCAGAACTGTATTATTTTGCCATGTAGTGCACTGAAGAAATACATGGAATGCTGCTGCTCTGCTCTCCTTGCCTGGCAGTAAGATACAGAAATGTGTAAATAGCAATGCTGTTAAGTCACCAAAATTCCCTAGCTAGCAGCACAGTTAATCTAAAATGTCCTGTTGTAATTTTATGCATATTATTCTTGGATAGACATCTAAACTTTGTGATTAATAGCCCTTTCAGTTGGGCATTTTGTGTTCAACTTGAAGCTTGTTGGAGCTTGAAACACTGATTGCCTGAAGAAAAGGTTCTCATGTGCTTGCTAGTGAAGGGTACAGATTTGTTTGAAAGTCATTGTGGGCAATCGTGAAGCAGAGTCATTATTTCTTAATAAAATTCACTGCGTGGTTATCACAGATGAACTAGACGGGGTTAACAGATTGAAGTAGGTGATGTCTTACATACTAGGATGCCCTACAGGTCTTTTGTTTGTTTGAGTTTCTTTCTTGCTTTGAGGCAATGTTGTCTTCTTCTTGGATTCAAAGGACCTGAATTGAATTGTCTTCTTTCATTGTTTAAGTCAGGGAGGATGGGGCTACCTTGAGTACTTATATTTTTCCATATCAGAAAGAGCCTGCTGGGAGCACTGTAAAATTTAGTGGGTTTTTTTCTAAGCCAAAGACCTTTCCACAGCATTTCTTACTGAAATTGAGAGAGGTTTGGAGTTCATGTGCTGTATTGATCAATGATAGCACATTACCTTGTCATAGGACCATCAGCTATCCTGAAATTTTGTTTCATAGCAACAAATAATGTGACAATTTTTGTATGGACATTAGGAAGACAGCATATTAACAGGTTGTTACCTTTTAAAGCATAGAAATCTATTTAAAAAAGCATTTTACCTAAAAAGGTATCAATTTCTTAGCAGAAACTGTAAGAAATTTTAGAAAGGAATTGTGTCTGTGTGCAGCACATATGTGCATAGGATGGAAGTCCATCAGAGGGCTTTAGGGTGTTTTACAGTATCAAATAATAAATAGCAATACATTTTTCCTCCTTTAGTTTTGACCTAATAATAATAAAGGGATGGATCTGGAAGCCTATAAGATTCTTTCAAACTGCTAGATTTCAAATTATGTTGAATTGAAAAAGCAGTATACTTGGTGTACTTTATTTCTTAGAAATACTGGATTCATTAATCATCAGTTAGTTGGTTTTTTTTTCTCCTAGTTTTTGTAGGTCAGTGTTCTCAACAACAAACACTAAAGATGCACAGCCAAGGGAAAGCCCATTACAGTACAGACAGTATTATAGTGTTCAAATCTCAGTCAGAGAACTGCGAGGAGTTTTTAGTCTTTGTATATCTTGGGGATCTTAGTTACTTCAAGAAGTTGTATATTTTTCTTGAGGAGTTCTTAGTGCTCTCTTTACATTGCCCTGTTTATTCTGTGTTCTGTTTCTTATACCCATTGTATTAAAATTGGACCCGTGGATCCAATTCAGCTCAGCTTTCCATTGTTTTAGGTAAGTAACCAAGAGAAAAATGGATATATTAGATGCATCCATTATAACAATACACATCTTGGAAAACTACGCAATGTATTTCTTGTATAGAGCCAGGGCTCGGTCTTCAGTGTGTCAGATCTTGGCAATGTAAAAGCTGTACTCAGTTCAGGTGGACTTCAGTGCAAAGAGCATATACTGTATGCTTTGTGAGACTGGCCATGTTAGCCGGTGAGAGACTTTTAAAATTTATATGCTTTTATTTAAAAAAAGTAGAACTGGGTATTAAAATATTTATGTGACATTACAATTTTATTGCTATAAAAGCACATCTTGAGGTTTTCAAACATTGGCTTTAAACCCAACTGAAAAAAAAGTTGGGTTTTCACTTCAGCACCCTGGCTAGAGAGCCCTGTAGCCTGATCCCATGTGCTGTCTGTTAGACTTGCATGGACCAATGTGATTGCAGACTCCTGGCTTCAGGTAGTTTGGAGAGGAAACTCGAGGTAAAAGCCCTGCAACTTCAACTAGCATTAAATTCCACCATTTTTCTCAATATTCCAATGGTTTTGTGAAAGTATTCTGAAATACTTGGTCAAAGATCTTACTTTCTTGCAAAGTTCTGTGCTTTAAAAAACCCTCTGTTGCCTACTTCAACAATTTTACTGTGTAGCTTTGCTTGCAATATAGAAATAAGTTCCCTGTGATCAGCTTAGCACTATATTTGCCATCACTGGACTTTAAATATTCTCTGACAAAGAGTCCTGTTATCAGTAAAATGATACATCTCTATTCAGAAGCAAAGATTTAATTGGAAAGAGAAGGTGGCATTTAGCATTGTTAAAAGTTCTAAGAATTATCTCTCTTTTTAAGTGCAAATTTCAATGGAGATTATTTATAAGAAAGTGACTTAGTTTAAAAAACTTTCTAAACTCTTTTTTATAGTGTGTTTTAGGATGTTTTCCTCATCAGACTCCTGGAAAATGCATCCTGCCATTGTTTAGGCAAATAAATCATTGTCCTGCCAGACCTAAGGTGGTTGCAGCTCCCCCTAACCTGTGACCAGGCAGTTTAGTATAACCTTTTCTCGTCTGCCTTTGCCTTCCACATCATGATCTGCAAGCCACCAGCTTTTCCTACATAGGGAAGCATGTATCAGTGGAAGAACTGCCAGGGACTATCATATAGTTGCTTCATAGGCTCTTTAAAAACTGGTGATGAGAAAGAGAAAGGAAAGATAGAAAGGTCTTTCATACACCTGTACCAGAATAGCAAGATTTTTGATTTTGTTCAATATGAAGAGGCAGGATGGAAAGGAAAAAGAGAATGGAACAATTTTGCTGTGATATGGGTCTGCAGCAAGAACCTTAACCTTGGACTAACATTGAAAAACAAGCTACCTTAATTGTTCAAGCTCAGTAAAATCTGGAGAAATCTGACAGTGTACTTTAAACTGTGAGATGCAACATATACTTGCTAAGCTATCATTTTAAGAATCAAGACTAAGTCTATTTCTAACATGAAATTAATGTTGACAGCATTTATCAAAGTGAAATCAGCTGTTCTGCCAGGTCCTGTGAACCATTTTAGCAGCACATTTGAGACATCTGTACAGCTGCAGTGACTCTACCCCAAAAAAAAAAAAAAAAAAAAAAAAAAAAAAAAGGCCCATACAGGCTCTTCACTGCATTTTAATAAGATTTGTGTTGTAGATTAGAGCAAAATGTTGCACTCTTGCTGTGCAGTTGTTACTTTGAAATCAGAGGACCAGAGCCTTGGACGGGAGCCATAATCTAAATATCATGAAAAGAGGGATGTAGAAACAGTATTTAAACCTCACTTTTGCCTTCTCCTGCTGCTCAGTGCAAGCTGTTTCCTTGTGCTGTGGTAGAACAGCTTGAAGCCATTCTGAAATTATGCTGGGTTGAAAGGGGCACAACTGACTGAGGGAGGATGGGGGTCACACAAAAGCAACTAATTTTTATTTAATGCTAACCAATTTACATTATGTTCTGGAAATAAGCTTAAGTGCATTTTGTAAGAAGCCAAGAGCAATAATAGGGTCTGTGTCATGTCAGGATAATGTTTGTAGTAGCTAACACATTGTGGACAGCGCATGCAGCTTTTATATGTGACATAATGACATCAGGCAAAATAGCATCTATATTTCTTGGTCAGCTAAGAAAAATCAGTTAGAATATTGCTGGATTTTTTGTAATAGAGAAGCTGCTTTTTCCACTTTGCTTTCTTTTAATTGTTATTGAAGGCTAATCTCCTTCAGTCTTTTCTGGATATATTGTTCTCTTGTAATCATCTAGTTTTAACTCATTTTTTTTTATTATTCACTGCTTATAAACAAATTAGTTCATTTTTTCCTGTTATGACCATTTATTGCAGTTTGAGAAATACAGAGAATTCTGCCTCAGTGATTTCAATCAACAACTCAGACGGAAGTTGTGGGTGGTGTAATTTAGCCAACTTGTTTATACTAAAATTAGAATGTTATGTTGGTATAGAGAGTTCTTACTTCTGTGCCCATCATGTTATTATTTAGGTGTATTTCTAAAAATAAAAATAAGTATGTTACAGGAAGAGTGACGGTGGAAAATTTTGCCTTATATAGATTGGATACTATTGATTTTGGTTTTTATTTGGAGGTAAAGCCAACCCTGAGGAAAGGAATATGAAGTAACCACTCACAGGGATTTCTGGTTTTTCTTTCTAGAGGGTTTGGTCTGTCACACTGGCTAGCAAGGCCTATATCTGTTCAGCTTAATGAATCATTCTAGGATGAACTGAGCTAAAAAAAAAAGGCTGTAAGGGTAACGTTATGTACCTCTATATTCACCCATATTAGGACTTGTACTTTCCATAGTGTCCTGAAATCTGGGACTGCTTTTTCCTACCTCTTCTCCAAAAGTTATTAAAATTCTAATCATCATATGAGACTTCTTAACAGTGACAAGTACAATTTACTTCAAGAATAATTTCTTTGAAGAAATCTGTTTGTGGTTAGGGTTCCTAGATTTCAGAGCATACGATCACAAGTGAGATGACTTCAGCTATGCTGTGAACTAGAAATATGAGAGTGAAAGGTGGAAGTATCTCAGTCATTTGGATGTAAATGTAAGATTCTTTAACGGCATGAACAAAAGAAATTCAGGAAATTTCCTGAAGAAGATGGAGTTTAGTAATGAAAGAAGGGCGGGGAAGAAACTAATGGCAAGCTGATTTGAAAGGAGAAGACATCAGAATTAGAATGCATGGTGGAAAGGTTTTAGAACTCCAGTAGTAAGTAAATTTAATATGTAGTAGGTATATGCTAATAAAACTTTCAAATGATAGTAAGTTGAGATGTGTTAACAGCAGGGAAGAGGTTCAGTATATCATACAGAAAAAAATAGTGACTTTCAAGTGTTAAATAATAGAAATGGAATTTGATTTAACATTATGAAATTGGGCATTTGGGGAACAATGACAAGAAACTAGAAGTTACTCAGTTAGCAATGACTGAAGAAAGGCACAATCTGGGTATACAAGAAAAGAAAGCATTCCTACCAACCATCCAATGAAAACCAGTTAATGACTCTTCCATGAGCCTGGTGAAGTATTTCCACAGGAAATGGGATCATTCCATAATCTACTGCACTGGAGATACTTCATATGGAGAAAACTAAAGCAGAAGACGGGTGCAGAAAAGCCCTCTTGTAATGGGTAGAGTAACTAAAGGAAATAGGAGGAAACAGAAAGCATGACTTTTTTACTATAGAAACAAAGGCAGGACTAGTGCTTTGTTTTTTGACTAAGTAATTTTTATTTCAATAAATATACTTGTTTATGTCCAAAACACATAGTTCTCTCCTGAGAAATGGTTTGAATGGGGAAAATGTGTGGACAGTCCTGTTACATTACATCATTGTTCTGTTAGAAGAAACCTGTCACAAACAGGATTTGGACTGATGGTCTGTATAACAGACAGAAGCATGAATGAATTGCCTTAGAAAGCATGTGTTTAGCTGGGCTGGCAAAAGGCACATGCAGTGTTCTGAAAGCTCCCAATTGTTCCCTCCCCAAACATACAGTGGAAATTAATGATTGTATAATAGCTTGAATATGGCAGTGGTCTTACTTGCTGTCCCTCAAGAACTCTGGTATTTGTTTTGCTTCATGTCTGTGAGCTACCACCCTTCTTCCTGTTACTACTTAGGCTGAGTTTCTCTTGGAAAGTCTATCCATGCAGGTCCTAAGAATGCTTTTTTTTTTTTTTTTTCCACAGCACTGTTATTCAGGCAGTTTAATGAAATGAGGGAGTCACAATTGTGTCATTGGTTGGCTGCATCCCCTAAAAAATTGCTGGTGGAAGTTAGGAAGAATCGTAACAGAGGTGTGACTCAAGAGTGATCAACAGGAAATCGATTTGGTCATCGGCTGGGAGACAAACTCATGAGACAGGAGCTGAGGGTGAACATGTCTGCTGTGTTGCAGGTGTTACAGAATCTATCAAGACAGAAAGACATTAAAAAGGTCATGTAATAGCAAGGGGGGAGGTAGAGTAGCTTTGACTGGGAAATGGAAAGGCTGAGAAAAACAGTATCGTGCTAATTAGAGAGGAAGAGAGAAAGAAATTACGTGATTGAAGCATATGGGAGGAGTCCTGTGAAAATGAACGTCAGACCTGAAGCAAGAGAGTAATTAACAGCCTGAAGGATAAAAAGACCTTATAGAAAAGTCAGATAGTCCAGGAGAAATGCCTCTGTGCGGAAGATAATGAATTCCATTATGATTATCTTAAAAGGTAAGTGGAGGAAACAGTGATTGAAGGTGACATTTATATGTAATGTCCTTAATTGGACATGAGCTCTGGGGATTAAACCCATATATATTTACAACTAAAATCATGGGCACTTTAAGCCTTAATTGAACAGCTAAAACTACCTACAAAAATGTGCTGTTGTAAACTACCTATTCAAAAACCTCGGCTATAGAAAAGGAATGAGCCTGTGATTTTAAAGGTATCGAAAAAAGAAAACCTGAAATCTGTTCATCTACGCTCTCAGTCCCGTACATGTGGACAAGCAATAGAAGTCATTGCTACAAGAATGCTGCACGTGCCAAAAGTTTAGATAAGGGGAGTCTGGGCAAATTTGTGTAAGCGGTACTCACTAAAAATGGCTTTAGACATAGAAGCTACTTCTAGCTCAGGAAATCACACAACTGCATGTGTTTAGAGGTTAGGGGTATGTTAAAAAGAACTATTATGTATGTCCACCTTGCTGTTACATTTTTCCCTCAGCATTTAATCATGAACATTGTTACTGTGGATACTGACTAGATATACTTTTGATCTGACCAAGCAAGATTCTTCATACATAAATGTTTATGTACCCGTAAAACAGGTCAGTTCTTTTCCTTCTTCCAGGAAAAGCTTTCATGCTTTTTATGAAGTTGTATTTCCTAGCTAGAAGAGTGCAAGAAAATTCAGTTACAGACATTTTAATACTCAGGCCTCTGTCATGTACAAATTAGCCATAATACTTTAAAAATAAAAGTATCTAGGGAAATAGGAATTTTAGCTCCCTATCCCTTACAACAAGGTTTTCTGAGAGCTGTCATGTAGTAGTTCATAAGTAATCACAGAAGAAGTTGGAGGTGAGGCATGGCAGGACTGCAGTCTTCTTGCTTCATCTTGTGATGATTAGGAAGGATTAGGAACTGGGTAGATTCCAGGAAATCTTATGGTAGTATTTGTGCTTTGATTCCCATTTTTAAAGGATTGCTAAGCAGCTAAAATTGGTAACTATTTTGTAGTTCTTGATAGTTTGTATAGTATCTTTCTTTTGTTAAATTATAAGATTTCTTTACTTTTTTTTTAAGCCCCACATATGACAGTCTATTTCCTTCTGAATTCCTTTAGAAATCCTAAACCCCAATGAAGTGGTTCTTAACCATTAATACTTGGATCCATGGTGTCCTGTAGGACAGCCAGGCATGGTCTTTAAAATAACTGCAGATTGAAATATAAAATTCAGACTTACACATATAAGCAAGGAAACAAAATGAGGGACTATTAGTAGCTTACATTAACTCAACTTGTATTTAGCTAGAAATAAGACTCTTTTGGGGCATCTTTGAAAAATAAGTTTAGTAATCTTGACTTAGGAAGCCCTATTTTCCCTCTGCAGACAGAAATACTACTATCTTCTACATGATTTGCAATAACTGTTCTCTCTTGAGCTCTTAGTTTCTTTTTTTCTTCTTCCTTTGTATGAGCTAAGGAGTTCACTCTGACCACAGCAGACTTGATTCTTTGGGATTTTCCTTTTTGTGTTGCCAGCTAGGAAGTGAAATTGTATGACTTTCCTTCTCTTTGCATATAAAAAATAAGTAAATGTGTGCAACTTCTTTATAAAAGTGGGAGAAGGTTTTTGGGGAAGACTGGCTTAGGCTTAGGTAAGGAGATTGTTTATTCTGAATGTTATGGAAGGATGCTAGAGGCTGTCTCTGGTGACAATGACTAAAACACTTTCATCTAATATATCTTTTATCTCAGTGTGATCACTGTATAAAGCCAAGTTTCCAGCACACAGTGTTACCACATAAAGGGTCCCAAGCACAAGCAATGACACAGGAGCACATCATGGCAGATGTCATGTAGTAGAAACAGGCAATTTTTTTCTAAGCTATTTAAAAATTTTCTTTTTTCTTTTCCCTTTTGCTTTTTTAACCTGATTTACTTATGTGTGGTACAGTGAGAATGAGTACTCTGTGGATTTTTCTAATTCACAGCCGAACTCCAGATAAACTGAACTCCAGATAAATCTGGATTTTTTTCCTCACTATGTACAGAAGTACTTTGGAAATAGGATAATTCTGCGGCCCAGGAGAATTCACTTCTGGCAGCTGTTTCTTTCAGATTGTGCAGAAAGGAACCTATGTTAATGATTTGCCCAAGTATAACTTTAAACAGGCAAAAATGAGTGTATTTTGCTTGTGAGAATTTGAGTTTTCAAAAGTAGCATTCATCTATGGCTGTTTCCTTTGGAAGCATATAGTTAAATCCACAGGTACACTCCAGTGACACAGGGATATCTTGCTTAGTGTGTTTACAAACATAGCCTACTTAGAATGAATTTATTTTATTTTAACAATTAAATTGGTAGGGTCATCCATATAGCATGCCTTCCATTAATTTGTCTAACTAAATATAACTCCAAATCTAAGTAATATAGGATTTTTTTTTTCCAACTGCCATGTGTATTTTGTCAGTGGTATATGAACAGGGGTTTTAAATGTGGTTGACAGTTTCATAGTTTTTTATCAAGTATAACTTCTAATAATAATAGAACAAATCCTCCTTTATGGCAGGCCATTTCCAAGTCTTGAAGAACCAATGCTGAATTACTGTGATTCATCCTCTTGGTAACCCAAATTGTATCTCCAGGACTGCCAATGTTACAGCATTTTGGAGATTAATAGGCTCTGCTTTCTGTTTCTGGAAGGGATTTTGTAGTCTGGCTTTAAATAAGCTGCAGAGGAAAGAAATGTTTAATAACTTTTAATGTCCTTTAAGATCTTAATTAAACTTTTCCTTCATCAAGAACTGAATCACCTGTAAATCTAGCTAAGCAATTACTCTATAATTTGCATCTCTTGTGAACAAGTATAGCTAAACTCCTTAAAATCAAGTAAGGATTTAGGAAAGATTTTAGCTTAATTTCAGCAAAGAAACAGACAAATTTGATATTTATTAAGTTCAAGAACTAACAGTTTTATCAAGTGCTGTGTCTATTGTGACTGAATCAGCAGCTGTGTTGTAAGAAAGTCAGTCTCTGACTATCAGAATATTTTCTCCTACAAAGCCAAATTGAGTGATGTTTTCTGGACCTATCCTGATAAGATTTCCACTCAGATAAGCTTGTGAACAGAACCTCCAAACTGGTGATGTTTGCTCCTTTGAACAAGAAAGCCTTCAGAAAAGCATACAATAGTAACTTCTTGTTTTATCTGTTCTGAAATTTTAACTGTTTATTAGATTGTCAGTAGATACACATCAGTGTCGTTCCACCAGAATGGAAAGAGCCAAGTTAACAAGCTTGGTAAGGTGGAGATCCAGATTTTATAATGGAAAATGGTGTGGTAGAAGTAACAAAGGGGAACCAGAAACTTAAGATCTTAACTAAGATTCAGTTGTCTGCTTCAAGTCTACCATGGCTTTATAACTGGTGGTCAGGAATATCTATCTTCAGAAAATTATTTATTCTGTCCTAGAATAGGTCTCTCAAGGAAAAATTACCTGTAAAAAAAAAAATCCTTTTTGGATGTGTATGTTGTATTAAACAGAGAAAGAAGTAGGCCTGAAATGTAGTGAAATAGATACTTACATTTTAGATGGCTGAATCCCACCCTTAGCAGGGTTGTCAAAAGTATCCCTTTGACAGCAAGAACAACCAGTGATTGAGAGATTACTCGTGGTTTAGTTATTGATTTTCATTATTTTTGCAAAAATCTGTATGGTGTAAATTAACAACCGTCAGCTCACTTCGGACAGGTTGTGACTAACAAATGATATTAAAGAGACAGACACTAACCGACAAATCAGTGTTATGCATGCAGACGCCTCCTTTAGCTGGATGCCATTCTTGAGATGATGCCAGTGGTTAATAACATAAGGCATTTTTTGTTTATTAGAACCATGTTCCTATGTTCTTATTTTGAATTGAATTGTCTGGAGAAGAAAAGGATTTTTTCCTTTTCAGAGAAGGAAAATTAAGATGTGTACTCAAAATATTAGTCAGGAATTTCAGAGCTCAAAGTCATGAACTTGCTGGAATTGTTAAATTTTTGAGGGAGGGAATCATAAAGAGAGTGGCCATTAGGGCAGAATTATTAACCAAAACAATAAAGCTTTCAAATCCCACCGTGTGTGTATAGACAGTAGCATCCACTGTATGGAAAAAAAAATTACATTCATGATTTTGTCTAATGTGTCTATGAAGACCAAATGATTGTCTAAATTTTATTGTTCTCAGGGGTCTAGCTCAAAAAACTTTTGTGGCAGAATCCAGAATGTCTGTAAAGCTTCTATACTTTTAGGTCCAGAAAATGTTCCTGATGCTATATTTTTACAAAATGGTGGAGAACTAAGAACAGAACACATACAATTTGTTTTGGGTTCAGGATATATTTTTCAGTCTTTTGAAGACAGGTCATAAATACCTGTTACAAACTAATATATTCAAGATCCTCTGTAAATTTCTAATTGTTTACAGGGAGCTGGTGTTTGTGATGGATGCTTACCATGGAGAGAGAGGCAGCACTTCCTTAAATTTGCTATTTTATCAAACAATTCTAGGCCTGATTATTCATAAGTAAAAAATACTTTTGTTTCAGTCAGTGGCATAATGCCTCATAAAGAACTTGCAAGGAGATAGTATGATTTCTTAAGCCTTTTAAAATTTTTGAATGGCTGTTTTTAAAAATGCTTGTAAAAGTTGTCCTCTTTCCCCAGAATCTTCTGTAAATAGGCATGTTTTCATGTTTGGAAAATAATCATACAGATTTTTCCAATGAGCCAGGCAGCCGAAGGACTCCTGAGGAAAAGCTGAGAATAAGAAAGAACTTTAAAGCAACCTGGCAAGAATTTCCTTATTTTCTCCTGTTACCTGTGGGAGTGAGCAAAAGTCTGCACTTCATAACTACGGCTTAGGACAAGAATATGTAATTAATCCTCTCAGTGCTCAGTTCTGCTCACCAATCCATTTTCTGATTTGTTTCTGTTTGTCGAAGAACACTGTGTAATGCCTGCTGCAATCCTTTCTGTTAATTATCTGGACTGTAATTTAATTGTCCCTTATATTGTTCTGCATCAGAAATCTTAAACAGAATTTTTTTCCTAAAAGCTAGGCATTTCCCTTGAATGTTGGCCAAGATTTTGCAGCATATGTCCCAGGTAAATGAGCTGCTTGTGAGACTAATCAGTTTGGTTTCTCTTTTTCAATCTGTAATAGGCTTTGGCAGAAATCTGTACTTTCCTGTGTCTTTTCAAAATTATTTCTGGAGCATTTCAAAAGGAAGAGTTATAACTCATTTTTGTGATTTAGCCTTCATGCCAGTAAGCTGCTTACTTGCATGAAAATAAAATGCTTGCCTCTACCATCCATGAGTATGTGTTCGAGAGAAGCTGTGTTATTTGCCTTTGTACTCCTCCTTGCTCTCAGGAGCTTCCAGAACTGAAATCACTTACAAGTGAAAATCCCAACTGTCAGTCTTAGATCTCAGTTCTGTAGTCTTACGTGAGTGATTCCTGGTCACACAAATTAGACTATTGCAAATGAAGATGTTACATAAGCAAATAATGTCTGTGAGATCAGGTCCATATTACTTACCCATTTCAGGTCTGCATTTGCAGTCATTCAGCTTTGAATTTTACCATCAACTTATCTCATTTGAGTAATGGCTAAATATATTTCTGCCTAATAATAACTAATTCCTGGTAGCAGCTGCCTGTTCTCAAATCACATTCTGTACCCATGTGCCTGCAGTGCATGCAGTTAATTATGACAGAGGACCTGGAAATATTATTAGAGTCCAAGCACTTAGAGACCCTCATTAACTACATACAGGGCTACCTGTGTTTGGTTTCATTGTCTGCTTAGTGTGATCTGTGTAGTATTGAGTCTGCATAGAGAAAATTCTGAAGAATTAACATAGAGAAAGAAAGCATCTAATTTTCACTCTGTGGAGGACAAGAATGCCTCAGGATCTTCAGAAATAGGAGAAAAATTCATACTGATATCTTAATTTTAGGGTGTGTCATTTCTGATTAAATATCTGAAATATCAATGTTAGATGAATGTATATGTTCCTTCTTGTTACTTGTCATAAAACTTTATTACATTTTATGAGGTATGTTAATGCTCTTTAGGTTCCCTACTGAGTTTTTGAGAAAGGAAGAAGGAGGAATAATATTAGCTGAGGGATGCACTTATAGACTCAGGAAACCTACTGCTTTTCACAACTGTCATAACTTCAGGACGTGTTAGTCCTCTTGCTTGTACACACATCACCTGCTTATGTAGGGTATGGCTAGGGTGTGACCCTTTTGCATAAAAATAGCTGCTAGGTAGGATGAAATAAAAGAGAACAAACCATATTTAGGAGCAGAAGTATGCTATAGTATTTTTCCCCCTCTTAAAATATTCTCAAATATGAAAGTGTCTCCTCTCTCATTATTGTTTCTTTCTGTGAGTGCCTCATTTTACACTGGATAAGGAGAGCTCTTTTTCAGTTCTTGAAACATGGAATCAACATAACTTTTCCACTGTTACGACATATATCACTGAACCTCTTGTATTATCCTTGTAGTTGCTGGGAACGGGCTTTTGGCAAGAAGTTAAATAGTGGTGTCTTCTCCACAATATTGACAAAGCAACTGAGTCATGGAAGTTGGTTGCAATTTGCCCAGGATTACAGAACAAAGCTGTCATTAATCAGCTTTCCTCTTTGACATTGTTTCCACCCATTGCCGTTAATTTCTCAGAACATCTGTGAAGTAATCAGCATATGGCCTTCCTATGTGATTGCTAATGAGCTCATTAAAAGCTACATAACAAAATTCCAGTTGCATGTGATTTTTACCTTACTTTACACTGGGCTTCTAATTACTTGCAAGCACTGTACGAAATACTGTGGCTTAATAACTTTGCAGTCTTATTCTCTAATGTTATTTGAAAATAGGAATTCAATGGGCAGGGTATGCTTAGCATGGCAGAGAAGTTTGATAACTTTTGCTTAAAGCAACATTTTTCCTCAGGCCTTTGATGTAAAGGACATGCTAGGGCGTAGTTCTAACAGTAAAATAATGGATTCTGTAGAAGTTAGATGTACCTAAAAAGTGTGCTAACTCTTTGTATAGGGATAGATATCACTTTTAATCCTAAAATTTTGGCTTGCTATCAGAAGAAAATGGGACTATTTAAATAGTGAAGAATTTCTAAATTCCTAAAGATTCCCCACAGAACAGCAGAAGTCACTGAACTGTTTTCATGCTAAAATAGGAACAAATTTTCCTGTCTGTCAGTACTTGAGAAAAATAGCAACTAGGAAACTGGAAAATACCGCTTTTCAGAAAACAGTAATTCTGCATTCATATGTTTTACTTTGTTTTCATGTGTTTCTTTCCCTGCTGCTTTTCAAGACTTCACAGTGAGTGATTCAGTTTAGTTTGACACGCTTACTGTAAGCTAAACATATTTGTTCCTTGTGTTTTCTGTTCGTAAGAGTTAAACTCCACGATCGTAGGAATTATGTGGAACTAACAGCATTAATCATTCCACTTGGATGGATACTGCAAGTAGCTGATTTAGTCTGCTGCATTTTCAGTAACTAGCTCATTAGGTTCCTTCTCCTATCATTGTTTTGATCATCATCGGATCTCTGCATTTGCAGTGGCTGGATTTTAAATAGAGACCCTAGCATAGGTAAAAGGTCACAACTGTTCATTTTAAAACTAACTCAATTTTTAAGCACATTCTTTGGTTTTACTATAAAGCCCCTCTGTCGCTGGGATGTGGACTGGTGGTCTCTGTGAACTGTGCATGACACAGGTACATTCTTGTCTGTGCAGTCTCCAAGGTGGCAGCAATTGGAGCAAGGCTGGTGTGCAGATGCTTCATTGGAACCGGTGCCTCAGGACATCTTTATGGTGCTCTTGGGCTCGGGACAGCAATGTGCAGAGATTAATGCGAAGTTGCTGACAGCTGGGAAAGAGTTATTTTCATCACCTGATATAAACAGATATCCCTTCTGTATGGGGTAGATAAGGGACACATACTGAAGTTGCTATGGCATCACAGATCCCGTGCAAACTTTCAGGATAGTCAGTGTGATGTAAGTATCCCTGCTTATTCTGTCAAAGGAATTTAAGCTTATTCTGTTAGAGGAATATTATATGCTCCTTGCAAAAATGTGTGGTATTAGTGATATTCCTCCCAAACCAAATCAGTCTGGGCAAGTAGATTCATTATGCATCCATTATCCACACAGAGCTGTAAATGGTTTGGGGTTACTAACCAATTATAAAATGTGCAGTTGCTTTTCCTAGATATTTTCAAAGAATTTTAGTTACAGCTTCATTATATAAATTTTTTCATGCTGTTTCCAAATTCTTTCATCAGCTGTCCAAGTATAAGGCAGATAGCTTAGGACTTTTTTTTATTTTAGAAAACTCACAGTTTTAGAGTAGGACACTAGATGACCACCTAAGTCTGTGTTATTTGTTTGGTTTTTGTGGACCTACCCTGACCTAGATGAGCACAGAATCTGGTCCAATATTAATTAACACATCAGCTAATATACTTGAAAATTATCTTCCTTATTCCTCATTGCCTCTAAGTAATGAAAAAACCCATGAACATCAAAGTTGATACTTCTCTCTAATGGAGCAATGTGTATTATTTATAAAGGTATCTTCAGATTGAGATAGACTTTCTGAAGGGTCAGTTTCTTGCAATTGTCACAGCTGGGCAATTGTCATGAAATCAGAATTAATTGCTTACGAGTTCAAATTATATTAACAAAACAAGGACAAGGCAAATTTGTCATATCATAAGCCACTGAAACATGTCACTTCTTGGATGTATTTAAATCACTGTATTTCTTGGGACAGTTTAGCACTTGTTGCTGCCTTCACTGGTCAGGCTGTGTGACTGACAAACCTTGCAGTGTCAAGATTCTGTATGCTGGCAACATGAAACCATAAGGATGACAGTCCTAAACAGGATTACTGTTGTGGTGATTTGGTATAAACTACCATGCACAGCAAGTTGTTTTGTTCTGTAACAGAGACTACTCTTGAGACAGCACCTATGTCTGACATAGATAAGACAAAGACACTCTGCTTTATTTGCCACATCTTAATAATAGTAAGGCTGCCTCTCCAGGCATGATTCTCCGTGAGGGACAAACTAACGACTGTTTCATAAGCAACAGTTATCACACTAACACATTATGCCTCTTCCACTGTGTTTATACCTGAAAAGAAAAGATTTAAATCAGTCATTGTCGGCAGGATGGGAAAACTATACCTACGTACTTGTGTTATAGTTTTCCAGGTGCATCCATTTCAGACCTTTCAGAACTCAAAATGGGATCTGAATAAATGTGCAAACTTGGGCAAGAAGAACATACATAAAACAATAGCAATGTTACTGTGTTGTCAACTGAAATATGCTGCAATATATTTATAGTAATTAAAAATGCTTAAAATCTATGTTAATTTTGTTTTTTTTTTTCAGTGTAGATGAAATTTTTTTTTCTGGTCCTTTGCTTATGCGATTCAGTGGGATTTCAAATCTGAACTACATTATTTACACTTACAGCAGTGTAGTATCAGAAATCAGTTTGCTTTTTTTTTTCCTTTTTTTTTATTTTTATTTGGTAATTAAGCATCACCAGAATTCTGAAGATGTTAAACACCTCTGATACCCCTTAAGGCCCAACAACTTCAGTCCATCTTGGGAAAAGAAATTATGATGGAAATTCTTTGGAGAACCTTCTTTCAAAGGAATAGCCAAGTATTAGGCTTCTTGTCTAAGACGGATGGGGAAAGATAAATGCCATGAATTAAAACAGATTAAGCTTCTAATTAGAAGGCAGCCTGGCCAGTACGGCCAAGTTGGAGTGAGTCCAAGAAAAATTAATATGGGGGAGAGAATAAAAGTCAGACTCATTTACCAGCTACAGAGAAAGACAGCTGGGGGTACTTGTATCAGTCTCTTATGGAGCGCACAAGAGACCAAAATCAAAGAACGGTGTTGCCAAATATGCCAGTGGATGAACTTCATCCAGTGTGGGTTGCCTTTTAATGGCCAGAAGAGTCCTTGGAGTTCAAGCGGAACTGGTTTCCTTAGCTATCTTCAAGTTACTGTATCTGTTAACAGATAAATAATTTTACCTTTGGTTAACTTCAGTCACTGTATACAATACACATGTATACATGTTGTGTGGTCTTTAATAATATACATACTACATAGTGATTGACCCTTGATGCTGCTGGAAAATTTATAAAAGAATTCTGTAACACTGGAGACTCTATTAGCAGGAGCAGACCCATCCTCATTAAACTGCACCCATGATACTGTGTTGAGTTCCTTCTGCCTTTCATCTCCGTCAAGATACAAGAATGTTACCAACTTACCAATATCCATTCAGCAGAGGGTCACCAAGGTGCTCAGGGAGATGGAGTTCTTGCCCTGTAGACAGAGTCTGAGGGAGAGACCGAGACTTGATCAGCCTGAAAGAGGAAAGGTTTCAGAGGGACCTCAGAACAACCTTCTCATACCAGTAAGGAGGTGTCAGGCTTTGTGTAAGGGAATGTTTTTTTCACCATCACAACAGTAAAGCAGTAAAACAGGTTGCCCTGAGAGCTTGTACCATCTTAAGTTTGGAAGTTTTCAATATCCAGCTATAGCTCTAAGCAGCCTGGCTTGATCTTGCATCTGACCCTGCATGGAGCTGAGGGCTGGGTTAGATGATCTCCCAAGGATCCTTCCAACCTGGATTATTTTATGACATTACCATTAATTATGAAAGAGAAACTGCATAACTGATCAGTCTGTAGTCATGATTTACTGCAAAAAATTGCTGCAATGGGATTTGAATTCTTAAGCTGCTTAGAATTTCATAATAAATTTCTATGAAACTGGAAATGCAGTTATGCTCTAGTATCTTCTTTACACTTGACTGTAAATTATTTTTCTGGTGTAGTTCTGTTGGCTGATAATAATGTAATTATTTTTTATTATCCTCTCAGCTAACATTGATGTCCCAGCAGTACTGTTGTCTTAGGTATTACTGTGTTATATGAAGAGTATTCTTTTGGATAAAGTGTAGGTATTCTGATTTCTTATGTGCTATGTGTATGTAAAAGAGTTCTGCTATGGTATTTTCCTGTTGTAGGGTGCCAGTATTCCAATGGTGTAGTGGGGAAGAGTGACTAAGAATATGCCCATAAAGTCAAGTTAAGAGGCAGGATGTATTTGGTCAGGTAGAGCACTGTAGAACTACCTCAATTCTGTGTCCATCCCTGTAGGTATGCTCTGCAAATCAGATTGAAATTGGTGTGCAAAGAGGGGTGAGCCCTGCTTGGTTTATTGCCCAATGGGCCTAATTAAGTTTGCAGTGACATGGCACAGAGAAAAGTTTTCTCTCTGGGACTATATAGTATATACTCCTGACATCCGTGGAATGGGGATGCTGGAAATGATCCTTATGAATCCTTTTGGGATGTGTGAGAAATATTACACCTCAGCCAACTGTTAGTGTAAAATAAAATCAGTATTATGCAGAGAAGCTTCATCAGTTGATTTACACTGCAGTAAAAACAAACAAACACACAAACAAACAAGACCCCCCCCAAAAAACCCCAACAGCCCAGTAAAATTAAGAAAGTAAAGTTAATGAACTAAAATCCACAAAGTAAAATCAGTATTATCAGTTTAACCTCCATCAGTTGATTAATGCCATAGCAAAGCAATACCATCATTTCTGTTTGCTGGCTGGATGACTTAATTGCATATTAAAAGAAAGAAACATTTAAGGATATGTCCGTAAGAGGCAGTTTAAGAGACAGGGTGTATTTGCTCAAGTAGAGCACTGTAGGACTATCTCAGCTCTGGGTCCATCTCAGTAGATATTCTCTGCAAATCAGAATGAAACCAGTATGTGAAGAGGGATGAGCCCTGTCTGGTTTACTGCCTGATAGGTCTAATTAAGCTGCACTGACATGGCATGCAAAAAAGTATGTGCATCTGTTGTGGTTATGTGTGCAAGCTGCAGTAAAAAACAGTTGTGTGCATCTTCATATTAACAAAACAAGTGTGTTCAGAAAACTGTGAGCAGGGAGTGTGCTCTGAACATAGCAAATAGAGCAGATTAAGAACTCAAATTTCTCCACAACAGAACAAAATTAGTAGCTGCTGTTTGAATTGTGACTCAATAATATTGCAGGAGTCCTTCTACATACCCACCAATATCTAAGGTTCCTAGGTGGCAGATTTGTGATTTTGTTGCCAAGCTGCCACTGAACCATGATGCATGTATGTCCTACATGAACAGCATCCTACATGTACAGCATCCAGGGAATCTACTCAGTTATAGGTTATCCTGAGAAAGCCTCTGCTGTGTGCTGCAGTACTAAAGAGTTGGACTTAACTGTTCTTGTCTGAGTCCTCTCCTTTCCCCTACGGGAAGAAAGCAGGGCTCAGAAGCACTTGCAGTGTTTGAAGGGAAGGGAGAACAACCTCTGAATGAGGGATCATGTGCCAGGCTACCAGCAGATGGAAGGAAAAGCAGCATGTGATAGGAAAACAGATAAAGCAGAGGACCAGAAAGAATTGTGGGAGCCAAAGCTTATTGCCCAAATTGGTAAGGTTCATATGTATGTTCCTGTATGTTGTATCATATAGAGGAACCCAACTCCCCATAGGAACCAACTCAAATTATCATCTTAATATTTATCTAAGTTCCGTCTCAGACTACCATCTTATTCATGCTGAGCTGCTTGGATTTTATTATATTAGTAAAATCCATGTAAGGTAAGCGATATGCGAATAAAGTGATAGACAAGACTCTTGGCTTAGACACAAATTGCTTTGTGCGGCTGTCAATCAGCACCCCTAGTTCCTTTTCTGCTGAGCAGCTTTCCAGCTACTCTTCCCCCCAAAAAACAGCCTGACATCTGTGGAAGAGGCAGTGAATGGAGAGCAGAAGCAATTCCATTTGAATTGGATTCTGTTTTAACTTGCTTGTGAATGATTGTTTTCACTATTGTTCCAGATCTGCTTCTCAGTAATTAGCAACTGAGGAAAGTCCTAATCTTTTAATTAATATAGGGATATATTACAGAGTTGAATACTAGCTCTGCATGTGCAGATGGCTATCTTCACTATGAACTGTTATGCTTTATTTTCAGTGGAGAAGCATGGAATAACTCTGCTGGAATATAGATGTTTCTGTGGACCATAAGCTTACAGAAAATGTTGTAGCAGAATGGAAGGTAAAACTAATTATTCATGTTCTGTGAGTGGCTGAGATGAATAGAAATTGGCAGATCCTGAAACTGAGACCCAAGAATGAAGGTCTCAGGGATCGATATTTTTGTCAGCGCAAAACAACAAAACTGGCAAGGGTTTGGATTTCTTAATGCTGAGTAGGAGTACACCACAAACTTTCTCATCCTCCTGACTTTTCTTGACTAGGACTTTCTGGTTGCCACATGTTGGAAAACTGTTCTCTGTGAAGGGTGTGGAAGGAAGAACTGTTGAAGGGAAAGAGCTGGAAATTTTCTTTCTAGTGGAGTAGTGGTTTTGGCTCTCTGCAGTCAGTGTCAGGATCTCCTTCCTGGGCAACAAAGGGAAGGAAATGTTTTCTCTCACAGTGTTGATTTCCTGTAGGATGCAGTAAGAAAGGAATCACAAATCAGATGGATTATAGTTAGGAGATTAAGGAGGAAAATATTTCAAGAAAGATAACGTTACTCTTCTTTTGAGATAGCAAATCTGATTCAAACCACTGAAGAAATAATAGGTTTATTAAACCATAAATTCCTAATAACACACTCCTGTCAGAATTCCCATATTCTGTTTTGGCTTCCTTGTGTTCCCCTGAGACCTATGAGGCATGCGCTTTGCCTTACTAAAGAAACGTCCAGTAGATTCTTTCATCCCATGTTTATGTTAACTTTAGGTTACTTTTCTATAGAGAATATAAAGGGATATGACTTAGCCCAGTTTAAAAAGCTTGTATGCCATTTAAAGAATGTCATTATCAGGCTCTAACTCAAGTGTCAGCCATTCAGCTAGGTTCAGTTAGCATCCTTAGCAGCTGACAGCCTTGCAAATCCCTGCCAGCTAAGGACTGGCCTATACTTTTATTGCTCCTGTCTTTAGCTCTGTTCTGATCTGTGTATCAGCTTCTGCACCATATTCTCCCAACCCACTTAGGTCTTACCATCATCTTTGTTCCTGATCTTGTGTTCTGTCATGTTGATGGTGATACCTCTTTCTTAGTCTGACTAAATTCCTTAGTCTTACTTCTGTCATGCCTGCTTCTAGATGCAGACCCTGCATTACTCTATGGTTGGCATTCCTTAGGTTTTTCTTGCCTTCAAACCGTAGCTGGCATTGCAGCCAGCTACACCTTTGCTTGTGCTCCTTAGCCAGACTTCTCATAACTCATTTGCTTGACCGCTTAGCTTTTCTTTCTGGTTTGGCCACACTTCTCCTGCTTCGTCTCGAGGTATTATATTTAAGCTGGAGCACACTGATGCTCAACTTTTGCCACCCTAAAGTGCTAGCTTAATTTGTGTTGTAAGTTAGCCTTCCAGTCCCAACTCCAACAGTGAGGACAAAATTCAGAGGATGCTGATGTTTAAAAGATAACAAGGAAGTTGAACAAATTTGTGTGGAGAAGGGCTGTTTACATGCATGTATCTATGAATTGACTAGATATTCTCCAAATCTTCTTCACAATTTTCTATTTTCACAGCAGCAAGCATGTAAATTTTCCCAATATTTCTTATACAGCTTTATTTTGCAGGCCCAGCAGGATCTGTAGAAGAGAGGCTTTTAATGTGGATGAGCTCTCAGTCATTTTCTGTCCACTTCAGAGCTGATTTTACACCAACATTAGTTTTAACCCTAATTTTGCTGAAGCAGGGAAATGCTCAAGGCTAAAAGATGATAAAACAAGAAATTCCACACTTTTCTCAGGACAGAGTGTGGTTTTCTGGGAAAACAGTGCTGGCTGTAGAGCACTGAGTATTTTACCACTGTTGCCGTCACGCTATTTCATAAGAAAGCACTGATCTTGTATGAACCCTTTTGCTGGATCAAATTTGTTTGATAAATATTTGTAATTCCTTTGTATAAGACAGCTTTATATCGTATTTACCTGAGTCATTCTAACCTTACATTAAACCAATAATGTCTGTCATTGTGCAAATTATATATAATCATGATGTCAAATTAATTTCTATAAGGGTGCATTCTGGGTAATTCAGCACAAATGTGCCAAGCTGCCTGTTCAGGATCTGGATCATATTTATACTGAAATGTATTCCCACATATTTGTGGAAACATAAATGTCATTAGTAAATATCTCAGAAGTTCCTAAAATACAGCTGAAATATAAAGTTATAGAATCAGAGAATAGTTAGGATTGGAAAGGACCTTAAGATCATCTAGTTCCAACCCCCCTGCCATGGGCAGGGACACCTTACGCTAAACCATATCACCCAAGGCCTCATCCAACCTGGCCTTGAACACTGCCAGGGATAGAGCATTCACAACCTCCCTGGGCAACCCATTCCACTGCCTCACCACCCTAACAGAAAGAATTCCTTCCTTGTATCCAACCTAAACTTCCCCTGTTTAAGTTTCAACCCATTAACCCTTGTCCTGTCACTACAGTCCCTAATGACTCCCCAGCATCCCTATAGCCCCCTTTCAGATACTGGAAGGCTGCTATGAGGTCTCCATGCAGCCTTCTCTTCTCCAGGCTGAACAGCCCCAACTTCCTCAGCCTGCCTTCATACGGGAGGTGCTCCAGTCCCCTGATTGTCCTTGTGGCCCTTCTCTGGACTTGTTCCAACAGTTCCATGTCCTTTTTATGTTGAGGACACCAGAACTGCACACAATACTCCAGGTGAGGTCTCACAAGAGCAGAGCAGAGGGGCAGGATCACCTCCTTCGACCTGCTGGTCATGCTCCTTTTGATGCAGCCCAGGCTAAAATACAGCTGAAAAGTTCTGGCAGAATGCAGTTGCTGTGATAACTACATATATATTCCACAAGTCTTGATAAAACAGACTATATAAACATCAAGCTATAATGAACAAAACTACCTTCCTAGTCATAAGCTCATGGAGGAAAGCAATGGAAATGCATTCGTTTGTTACTATCCTTGGGCCTTGGATAGGTGCAGGGAAGATTGATATTTTCTGTATCAAAGTGTAGTGCAAATTCCTTATCAACTACAGGGGTTTTCTCTTTTAAAAAAATAAAGGCTGCAGGTGTATATTACTGTCTTAATATTCCTTAGATATAGGTTTCATTCATAGATGGACATATGGAACTTTAGTATTTCAGTAGAGTAACCTTAATATTTAAGCTGAGATTTATCTCGATCTGTTTTCCAGGAAACTGAAACAGCTTTTAGATTTTTGCATAGGAGCTTTTGTGGAAGTGCTGAATTGGAATAAATTATCCACGTTTAATGGAGACAGTCTAAAACATTTCCTCCCCCTTAGTAGGAAGCTATGGGTATATTGCAGCATGAAGAAATAAATCCTTTACCTGAAATATTATTGGTACAAATCCAGGAATACCTCTGTTTTAAAAAATGATTGTTTTAATCTAAACTGCCTGGTATGAAGAAAACTCTGAAACTTTTCTGGTGAATTCAGAGTACAGAGGTGTTTTATGTTTTTCTTGTCAGATGGTTTTATGAAGATATATAATTTTTTAAAAATATTTTAAATTTCTCTGTCATCTGGCCTACCATAGCTATTCTAAAGGAATTCTAAAAGGACATGAAGAGCTGTTTCTTTAGATGTCTGGTGTCAAGGTAATTTCTGTAGTGATTTACACAACAAACAGTAAATAAATGATACTCTTGGCAAAATAGGCAGTTGAACCTTAGTAATGCAAATGATGTTATGCAGCTCCCCCCCCCCTTGAAAAACATCATTAGGAAAGTAAATAATTAAAATAATAGTGTGCTCTACTGCTAGAACTTGCATTCATTTGAGCTGTCCCTTAAGGACCTAAAAAGACAAACTCCTAAAAGAAAAATAAAAAACAAAGGAGTTGGTGTTGATTCAATTTGTCATAACTGAAATTATTCTGAAGGTGCTATAAACCTAATTTTATAGCCTTTTCGAACTGACTTATCTATTTCATCAGGCTTGATGGCAGTCTTGGTAGAGATGCACATCAATATAGAACTTTGCAATAGCTCATGAAAAGAAGCAAAGAAAAGATGTATAGAGGGAAAAACTTTAAGATAAACTAGCTGTGCTATGTTTACAAAGATAAACAAATAATTGACACCACTCCCCCTATCCCCCCACTTTCCCCCCAATTGGTTAGGGGCTCGACAAAGAGAAAAAAAAAAGGACTCTGAAAGGACAGAGGTGAGTGGTCTTTTTTAGTACTGCCAATTGTAGCAGGTTTGGTCAGTTCTTCTTGGACAAATATTGGTTGTATGGTTTAAATCACAACATTTTCACTCTTTGACTAAATGGGAAGTAAATCTCTGGAGTAAATGTTAGGAAATCTACACAGACAAGAAATAAAATACTCAATGTGAGTGGTGAAAACCTTCACACTAAGAATTCAGAAGGTCAGCCTGGAGGGTGATGAACAAAACTAAGAAAAACTAATGTTAGGTGCTTAGTTCACTTCAGAACCATCTACTCATTCTCTGGGTTTGAAGCACAATTATTTCCTGCAAAGTGTTTGGAAGAAAAAAATACATGATAAATGAAATAGACTACGACATTTGCTTTCCATACAGTTCTCTGCCTAAATACACAATATGGAAAAGTACCTATTTGCAATGATGTAGAAAGAAAGCCATCAATCAGATGAGCCTTAATAGTTGTCTTAGGATAGATTTTATATAGGAAGAAAAAAGTAGACTGTGAAGTAACTTGCTTTATTTTATCTGATTTACTTGGCTCTACAAAGAAATGATTTCCAAACCTATCCACCAAGGTCAGAAAGCAATACAAGTCTAACATGAAATAGTAAGAAAATAATATAAATCTAAAATTCCACCTTCTGTACAACTCACTTTGGGTGAATATGCTAGACAATCTATTCTAGAAATCTCTGGGAACTGTAATTTTGAACTTTTTACTTTTGCGAATTTGGAAAATATTGCTTTGTGATATCATAGGCTTAGAAGATCTGAAGAAAGAACATTAAATGAGACAGATTAATTCATGGGGACTGTGTTTACAAAATAAACCAAATTCAAGAATATATAACACAGAATAGAAAGGCCTATTGAATGGCAGAAAAATATGAGTTAAGCCATTCAAGTAACAGATCCATATTTCACTTGAAAAAGACTAATACTGATCAAAACAGATCCATATTTAACTTAAGAAAGACTAATACTGATCAGGTCTGGTACACCTGTCAACAGTATTTAAAAAGAACACTTAGTTCTGTCTTTAAAATTCAGAGTCCATTTGTTTTGGCCCAATACTCTAATAACATTAGAAATTCAAATTACTCATGGAGACTGTTGTGAGTTTTACATAAAAATTACATGTTCAGGCTCCCTGTCTTTGAACTTAATTCTGTTGTTCCCATTTGTGAAATATTGCATCTTGATAAGATAGTGAATTACACTGAAGAGGAAGCTGCAAGTACTGTGTAGCAACTTCAGTTTCCAGTGACAAGAGAGACATGCTGAATGAGTATCCCTCAATTGGAAAAATGCTGTTTCCTCAGCATGGTATTTAATTTGTTTGCACCTAGTAATACAAAGGTAACACTTGGACAAGACTGGAAGGGGTGATTTAGCAACTAAGGGCACTGAGAGGCAGTATTTCCTGACCTTGCAATAGCGGTGTAAGTTGCAGATCTGCCAAAGGCATATGAAAAAGAATGGGGGATTGTGATGGATATCAAAGTTCTGTGCTAAGCCGGTCCTTCGTGAGAGTAGCTGCATTTCCTGTAACATTGGCCATGTTTTTCATGTCGAAATAATGTGTGTGCATGTCTGTATTGTCACTAAGTCCTTTGTTTTGTTAGTTTCTTGATATTTAAAAGGATTTGAAATATATTTTCTGAATAGTTGTTTGTTTTTTTTTTTTCTTTTCGCAAAGGTTTAGTGCAGGAATGGATTATTGCTCACCTCAGTCACCATTGATACAAATTAAGTAGGTATTTCATGATCTCTAATTTCCAGTGGGGTTCAGCTCTGCAGTTAGTCTATTTAAAAAATAAGCTGTGACTTTCAGTGTGCTGCCCAGGATTGTCAGTTCAAATGTCCAGTTAAAAAAAAAGAAGTTCTGGGCCTGGTATTTCATGTTTTAGTAAACATTTAAAATCTTGGTCTCCTTTTAAATCTTTTTGTTTTAAGTCAGTATCACTGTCAAAAAAATACTCTGCTTTTTTCCTGTTTAAATTAAGGATTGGCTCATTCTGCTTTTATTCTAAGCTGAAATAAACATAGTACAGTACAGTTGCATATGTCAGATATGGGGAAAATATTGCCTGTTTCATATAGAGATTCAGTCCACAGCTCAGTGGCTATCCTCCAGCATATAGATGATGGCACATGCTGTTGGGTTTTACAGCAGAGAGGTTTATCATTACTGTGTTTACTGTTTGTGTTCATATGAACTTATCACACACTCATTTTTTTTGATGTTTCTTTACAGCACAGATTAGAAGCTTTTGCAGTTTGGGGGTTTTACTGTCTTTTTCCTAGTCATTAAGGCAGAGATTCATGAAACACAAAACAATTTTTAATTATTGTTAATATTTTTAAGTTTTCCTTAGATTGTCCTCTAGAATTCACTGTAGTATATATTAAATACTGTGATTCCTAGATTTTAAAACTGGGAGACATCACTATAGGCAGCAGTTTTTTTAAAAAAAGCAAATATAAGACAAGTCTAGCTCAGGAATTCCTTCACCTAACCCAGTGAAATGCATTAAAACATCTGCTGGATTTAAGTGGCTTCTATGTTCTCTCTCTGTATGTTGAGTAACCAGTGTATTCCTAGTCTCTTGGAGGTCTTGGTGGTTAAAGAATTTAGCCAGGATGGGAGAATTCAGTGCTCAGTGCTGCCAGGAGTCAGAGCCACTGTTTTCATCTTCATGGAGAAAGTCCAACCTGCAGGCTCTGGAGATAAGTCTTTTCCTTCCATGTCTCTCTGTAAAAGACGTAAGTCCCAGAATCATGGAATGTTTGAGGTTGAAAGGGACCACCACAGGTCATCTAGCCAAAACTCCTGATCAGGCAGAATCACACAGAGCACATTGCTCAGGACTGTGTCCAGACAGCACATCTCTCCAGCCTGTCTAGATGTTTCTGAATGACAGCACAGCACTCCAGGGATCAGCCACTGCCTCAGTTTTGTATGATCAGCAAACTTGCTGAGAGGCAGTCTACCCTTCATCCAAGTCACTGATGAGTAAGTTAAACACTGGACCCAATGCTGACCTTTGGAGGACACCAATAATTAGAGGTCTCCAGCTAGACTCTGTGCCACTGATCACAGCCCTCTGAGACCTGCCATTCAGCCACTTCGCAATCTGCCTCACCGTCCACTTTCCAGACAGCACTTCCTGAGCTTTCCTATCAGGTTGTCGTGGGAGACAGTGTCAACAGCCTTAGAAGTCTTCTCCTACATCTGTCTGTCTCACTTGTAGGATCAAAGTGAATTCCTAAGGCCAAAGACAAGAGAGTTTATTCACTAGAAGAGGGGAGTTGAGATTAGAGCACTTTCCTGAGGAAGTGGGAAACAGTTGTTAGCCATTGGACTGGGCAAGGCACTGAGCCATTTTTTATCCTTCCATCGGTAAGAGCTATAACTGTGAGGTTCCTATATAAAAATGATCATTAACACCATAGCCACCTCAGAACTGTGGTTTTCATTAGAAAAGAGAGGTGGCAATACCTGCAGTACTTCATATTAGTCTTTTTCTGTCATTTTTTCAGTTGCTCAAGGACTCTAGGAGTCAAAATTTTATATAGAAATGGTGACTCCAACCCACCATTATAATTCATCTTAGGCAATAGTAATGATCTTATGGCTTATTTTACCTTTAAGTATCTGACTAATTCTACTAACAGAGGATTCTCTAAACAATATGTTTAAGATTGTATGTAAGTGCTGTGCTGGATCAAATGTTTCATACCACACAGGACTGGAGCAACTCAGGAGATACTTGGCAGTTCCTGGGCTTTAAGAGAGAAATCTTAATCATGTATGTGTGTGATGCTTCTACAAAAACTGGATAATAGCAAATACCATAAGTATTAACAAGTAAATTACCACAGGTCATTAGGAAATATATTTGAATATCCAAATAGCTAATATCTATACTCACAGCTCATACTAAACAAGGGAATGGAATTAAATGGGGAATGGAAAATTTGGCCTTACACTGAATTATCTTCTTTAAATAAAGCCAACACTTCTGTGTTCAACTACTTATTGACTGTGTAGTTCAAATGACCTTACTTATGTTAATGTAATTTATAGATTGCCTTCTGAAAGCATTTGGCAAGTGTTGGGAACAGTATGCAATTCACGATTAGGTTAGCTTCAGAGCACCACTTCATATTACACAATACACACTTTTGCATAGACAACATCCAAATCACAGTTACATTATTGCATTTTATTTGCAGCAGTGCCCATGCTGTGCTTTTTGTTTTCCAGAGGCTTGCTGAACTCTTGCTCTAAGCAGCTCAGTGTGCTACTGACCATAGGCATAGCAAGGAGCAATTTGCAATAGCTGAGTACAAGAGGTCAGAGGCTCATTGTAAGCAGTATAACAGAAGAATATAGCAGAGGACTTAAGTTTAATAAGGCTAAAGGTCTTGGTGCTGAGCTAAGGGAGCCCATGCAAAGTGGAAGCAAACACAGGAGAGACGCAGATGAAAATATAGTAGTGTGGATGAATGAATGGACGAACTGCCATACCTGGTAAGGGTAATTTGGTTGTGCTTTGCTGTTTTGCAATCCACATCTTTTCTCCCTTAGTGCAGTGGCATGTGGTGTACAATCAGAGCTGCAACATCCAACTGATGGAACCCAAACTGACAAATGTTGGGCTGTCATATGTGAGTGGTGGCTGCCAGCTTGGACAAGAGATACTGCGATTGAACAGGGGAACTTTCTTCAGAGCTTAAAACTTGAGATGCTGCACTGCACTGGAGCTGAACAAGGAAGCCTCATCTGCAACAGGTGTAACAAATTCCTCTTAGAATCTTGGAATCACAGGATGGTTTGGATTGGAAGGGATGGTTTGGATTGGAAGGGACCTTAAAGATAACCTAGTCCAATCCTCCTCCTGCAGGCAGGGACACCTTCCACTAAGGTGGATTGCTCAAAGCACCGTCCAGCCTGGCTTTTCTACTGATAGTGCTAGAATTCACACTGCGACGCATCCTCATTACTTGTGGTTGCACAAATAATATCCATTGTTATTTAGTATGTAAAAGTGCATGTTATATTAATCCAACCTATAACCTAACCCATAAATTATATCAGATCAGACAACTCTCAGTTTTCAAAGGATTTTTAAGGATTATTCATTATGTCTTTTTCAAATGAGAAACATATCACGTCAGTTTGCATTTTTTCTTAAGCAGGTACAGGGATCATAACTGCTGTATATTTTAATTCACTACCATACTTTTAAATGAAAATCAAAAGAATTGTTTACACAAGTTGCCGAAAATTGAAAAATTCAACATGAAAATCCTGTATAGGTACAGAAGAGAAGTTTGGATTTTAGAAGTTTGAAGAATATGTAACTTCCTGCAGTATCCATTAACTTTGATGGTACTTTGCATCAAAGAAAATGTAGTACAAAACAAAGTACAAAATGTAATGCAAAACAAAGTACATCCATCTTGGCTAAAATTCCATGTCATACAGATCACATTTTCTTCATACTGAAGGTTCAAAGGGATAAAACGGGAGAAGAATCATTATGTTACCCACATTTATTTGTGCCCCATCAGTAAAGATGACTTTGAAATGAAAAGCATATTTCACTACTTCAGGAAATGTATATCATTTCCAGGTTTAAGTAGTGAGTTCTGTCATCTTCTAAAATTGCTGTTTGTGATGGCAGGTGTTTGGAAAGGACCTGTTTCCCCTCCCTCCCTGCTCCGTTAGCATTAGTTAGATTTAGCAAAATCAACAACTTCTGCTTGAGCTATGTGCTGTGGGCTGAAACATGAGCCCCTGGGAACCCTTGTGGAGCTG
The DNA here is from genome assembly GCF_028554395.1 of Pezoporus wallicus. Classification (NCBI taxonomy): domain Eukaryota; kingdom Metazoa; phylum Chordata; class Aves; order Psittaciformes; family Psittacidae; genus Pezoporus; species Pezoporus wallicus. Next base: position 1,678,172 of record NW_026636990.1, read on the forward strand.
ACTAATAAACAGCTCCGGCAAACTGTCCTCCTCTTTCTTGCTTCCTTGAAGCGGCAGTCTTTGAGCATGCTTACACATGAAATGATCAGGATTCAGATTATTTTTTTTTAACCCCCTGCCCTGCGCCTGTGTATTTAAAGGTATATCAGAAAAAAACTCCTTTCTGTGGCAAATATTCACTTTGATCTTTGTTTATTCAAGTCTCCTCTTGGGCTGCTGTTCTGTCTTGTCAGTCACAGTAGCATTTTGTCAGCTGATGGATAATAATTCAGTTATGTCTGCACAACTGGAGAGCATGTCTCACAGTTTAATCAAATCAGAGTAGAAATAATCTTCAATTTTTATCTAGGATCAAGGAACACATGGTTGAGTGTCTAATAATGCAATTTACAGTTAATCTGCTGGTCAATGTTATATTCCGTGAAAAGATTACTGGGATTTCTATTCAGGTTGCAGCAGCCAAAGGCAGAGATTGGATGCAGTAAAAATGCATGTCCACCCAAAAAGATGCCTTTTGAAGTGAAAGAGGCCTGGAGAGGCACATTAAGGAACTTGAATTGTTTTAACTCTGCTGGGTACTTCACAGCTGCTCTATCAAGGGATTACTTAACATGGCTTTTGAAATTATTTTAGTCTAATCTGTATGTGAAAAAGATTCATTTGATTGGCTATCATTTGCATTGAACTTTATATTTTCTTTGGTACATAATATATGGAACTGAAATTATTACAATGTCTTAGTACGCTTGCATTTCTGATTCATATTCCTGGCTTTAGGTCTTCCATAAGATAACTCTACTTTTTGTTTATAATTAATGAAATGTAAATGTATATATCGTAGAACAATGTATATACTGTAGAACAATTATGAATAGGTGTATTTTCTTCTCCTCATTCTTTGATGAGGTCAGTCAGGATTTTGGGACTGCAGGCACAAATTTCAGTGGGATGCTGCTGTAGTAGACTATGATGGCTTCAGGAAGCTGCATCTTATTTTTACTGAATTTTTTAATTAGAGAAAAAATAGCACAGTGTATAAATTGAAGAAGAATTGTTGTCATCAAACATTTACTGCTTCAGTAGTCAGTGCATCACTGTTAGCAGGAAAGACCTTTGAAAATTATTTACACTCAATTTGGTTTTAGGCTCTTCCTCTACCGTGTATAAGCCCAGTGTCTGGTTTTGTCGTAGCTGGTGCCTTAATGTAGCTCTGATTATAATTATACTTGCTGCAGATTTCACAGCTGGTCATTCTTCTGCTTCCATTAGACTGTAATTTCCTATTCCTTTATGATGCATTAAGACAGAATAACTCTGATTACTGGAAAAATACCTTTAGTTCGAAAATCACAGCTGAAGAATTACAGTAATTATAGTACATCATATGTGATCTAAATCCTACCTCAAGTAAGTATTTATAACAGCATGTTTTATTTTATTGAAATAATTCCATTCAAAATTTATCAAATAACCTATGGTAATCATTCTGTCTGATAATACATATAAGAATTACAGAATGTTTTTGGGAAGAAAGGCAAATTTCATTCAGGCCTTCTACTTTAACAGGTTAAAAATCTTTTCATTCCATTTTACTTTGGTCTTTGATTTGACCTTCTGATGACATTGCAGTTTCAGGACTGATAGAATTTCTCCACTTTATTTGATCAGGATAAATAATTTTGGATCTTCCTAAAAGATTAATTAGTTTACTAATTATATGGTCTAGGTTTTATGTCTTTAAACATATATTTTGTTACTCGAAAGAAAAAATAAGCACAGATATAATTACAGCTATTACAGCTACGTAAGCAAGATGACTTTTTTCTCTAACTGTATTCTGCTTGAAAATTTAATGTTACTGGGTGCCTCAAGTCTGTCAGTGTTTAAGAAGTATTTGAACAATGCCATTAATAACGATCTGTAGCTTTTGGTCAGCCCTGAAGTGTTTAGGCACTTGGACTAGATGATCATTCTGTGTCCTTTCCAACTGAAATATTCTGTTCTATTCTAATAGATATGGCAATTATGCTTTCTAGTAAGACTGTATTTTTCTCAAAAGTTTGAGTTTAAAACTACAGGTAATCAGAATCACTAAACATGATTATACGTATGCTAAACACATAGCTCATAGCACATGGAGAGACTGGGGAACAAATGGAACAGCAATTTAGCTGAAATTTAATTTAACCAAGACATTTCATGTCAGAACTGCCAAAGAAGAGAATTCAAGGGTAAGGGCACTGTACTTAAAATAATGTAAAATTCATAGATTAATCACACCTGACATATTTAATTTTTATCTATAACTCTTTCTTTAATAATTTACAGTTTCAAATTAGAACAACATAAAGCTCATGATTAGTCGATGTGGGTTAAGCTGTGTCAGCTGTTGAGCCATTTTCAGAGTAAATAAATACTTTCTTGTGAGAATAAACTGTGTTTTCTTAACTTACAAATCTCTCATCAAATAGCAAGACATTAGAAAAGTGTTCTAGCCATAAGCTTTCTATATGCAGCCATGATGCAGAGGTATTTATTCACAAGCAAGAGAACACAGAGGAAGAAAGCAGAGTTTGACAGAGACTCCTGCAAACACAGCTCTCAACAGTTCTGTGTTTGGAGGGAACAGCTCCCTGAAAAGCATGAAGGGGCTGGACTGCTACAGGGGAAAAGATAGGGGTATTCTATGCCTCAGTACAGCACTGGCAAAGTTCTCCAGAAACCACCAGGTGCTTTTTCAGCTAAGTCTTAGAATCTTAAAATACCTGCCTAAGGTATGATATGCAAAGAGCTACCAGAATTTCTTAAAGTATGTTTTATGTCTGCCCCAGAAGACAGCGCCTGGTACAGTCAGAGAAACAGGTTACCTGCAGATCTTCCTACAGAGAATCTTCCAGACAGCTCTAAAGTAGCATTATGTTCCCCAAGGCGGGAGGAATCCCTTAGCACAGACCACACTGTAGTCCAGCACTTTTATTCTGCAGGTTTTCTAAAACACTGAGCTATGCCCATTAGGAGCCCTCATGGAAGTTCTGAATGGAACTGGACTTCAGCGATGGCTGAACTCTTCTAGAAATATTGCATTTATAGTTTCTTGCTTAAAAGAAATGTGGCTTGTTTTGTCTTACAGAGTGCCTCTTTTCTTTTTTATAGGTAACTGAGATTTGAAAACATTTTTATGTAGAAAGGATAATAGTAGTTCTAATGAGCCTTTAAAAGTGTTTTGTAAACTTAATATCCTGCATTTTTTACTCGTGGAAGCTTTGGGAGCTTATTAATATTTAAAAGGAATGTACCCATAAGAGAAACTTCACTGTGGATTTAAATACAGAGGTTTATCACAAGAGAAAGCAGAGTCGGAGAGAGAGAGTTTCTGGCAAGAATGATTGGTTTATGGCTCTAAAAGCTACTTTGTACCACTAATTCATTTTTCTCTTAGAGCTGGAGAGTTACAAAACTATGCTTCAAAAAAAAAGCCCAGAACAAAAATGTGCTAAGCTCCGTGTTGTCACGAGGAAAGAATTATGTTCATAGTTCTCAATAGCTAAGAGGTACTTGTCAGCTAATCAGCAGACAAGGATTTGCATAATATTGTATCTTGATGATATTATTATGCAAATTTCTTCAGTGCAATGAGCCACTAACATAAAGCTGTTTTCAAAATGGCTGGTCAAACTTTTCTCTATCCAATGAGCCCACCTCATCCTGAATAATCAGGGAAGGTTAATTAAACATGAGTAATGAATATCAATAGAGAAAGCCATCTTCAAGATGCAGAATAGGACAGAATGACAAGGGAGAGAGAAAACTGAAAGCTTATTCTTCTTTTTTTATGCATAACAAGTTCTAGAGAGAAGTAGTTAATCCAAAATATTTATAAGCATATAATCAGAGTACAGAAATGGGAAGAGGAAGGGCACTCCAACATACCTTGATGTTGTTCTCTGTTTTTGTAGTAATAGTCAGCTTGACTCTGAAGATAAAGCCCAGTGTTTTTGTCTATGCCTGCTAAAAGAAAGGCAAATGCCTTTAAAAACTGATGGAAGATCAGACAAAGATGTAGAAGCTTAGTACAGCTGTAAAAATTCCCCACCAAAAATAAAAACAAAACAACCCAACATACAAACATACAAAAAAACAAACCAACCAACTAACCAGCCAACCAACCAACCAACCAACCAGAAAACACCCCACATTTATCAAAGATACCAAGTGCTTTAAGTCTAGAAGAGCCAGTTTGGAACACTGGTAAGTTGGAAGTACTTCTAGCAGTCACCAAAGCCAACTGAGAAAAAGACTGAAGGACTGTAAAGTGCCTGCTTCATCTATGGATGAAACAGCTCTGCTTCTTATTTTCCTAATAGGCATAAGTCTCACAGCATTAGGATTGACTCTTGCAACCTATCCTCATCTCACTGTATGCATGATGACCACAGATTGTTTAGCATCTACATTACCAAGTCCACTTGTGGAGCTTAACAAGACTTTCTGGCAAGTCTGAAGAGTATCCATAGTGTATTTGAGTTTCAGATTTCTAAGGTTATTGTTATAGAGTTAACATTCCTTTGTGTCCTTTTGACTCAAAAGCAGATTGCTCTGATTCTCTCAGGCTTTGCCAGAATCCAGTGCCAGATATCAGCATTCTAAAATTATTTTGGTTTTAGTAAAAGTTTTATTCTTAATACAGTAATTTCAGACCATACTAAATGCTTTTTGTTTTTTTTTCATCATGGACTGGGACATATTTTTGTCTCTGACTACAAAGATTTTTTAAAAAAGTTTAAAAGTGGCTGTTCTTACAGAATCACAGGACTCTGGGAGCAGGAGCTTTAAAACAAATGATGTAACAGCTGCATTACACAGTATGTCCAAAGATGGGGAAGAAGGAGAATAAGAATTGATCCTCACCTGCAGCAAAGCAGGACAGGGCATGATCTGAGCGAAGACAGGACCCAGAGGAAGCTGCAGCTGATGGTGGGAAAGGAGGGAAGCATGTACTCCTGTGTCAGGAGTTGAGAGCAGCTGGCATCAAGCTGTGCTGGAGAAAGGAGGCAGGGATACCATGGCTTTCCTAAACTGCAGAGAAGGAACACTTTATGCAAGTCTTAAAAAAAAAGGAGAGAAGAAAGAACAGGAAAAGAGAAAACCAGTAAATTTAAAAGAAAATTAACTTCAGGCACAGTCACCAGTTGCATGGATGGAGCGAGGTAAAGCAAATCTGACAGTAAAGTAGTTTTACAACCCAACTTGGGAGACAAAATTTAGTGCAAGCTCTGCCCCATCTTCTGCTGCCTGGGCAGCCCTCCCAGGCCTCTTTCTAGTAGCCACATTTAGAGTAATGCGTCTCCCCACGGCCCTGGCACCAGCTATTTCCAGGTGGCTCTGTCATGCTCCCATATCCCTTCCGCACAGTGAATGAACTGTCAGCTGTGATTTTGATCAGAGTTCTAAGGCCTAGCATATAGGTCTAGCAGCTGTGTAATGGCAGGCTGAGTAGCTGGCTTTTCATACTCCAAATGTTTTTTTGAAATAGATACATATATTTCTACAAACACGCACACATGCTCAAATGCAGACCCATGTGTATGTGTATATATATATATATATATACGCATATGTATATGTGTGTATATATATATACGCATATGTATATGTGTGTATATATATATATGCATCTATACACACACACACACACACACACGTATGTATATACAAGATGGAATTTCAGGAAACCAAAGCCATGAAAAGTCTGGAAAGAGCTACTGATGGGAGATAGATATATAAGCAAAGATGGAGTAGGCAATATGCAGTGTTACATTGTGTGTGCATACGTTAGCTCTAGAAACTGCTTTGAACTGTGTTTTCCATTCCTAGTTGTAAATGTTCATATCTCTGTGTTCCTACATGCCTAGCATTTTCTGTTGGAAGTGCTATTTGTTGAGAAATGGTGCTCCTGGGATAGTCAGCTCCTCTTCCTCCGTGTCCTCCCCTGACCAGTTGCTTCTGCTATAAACCCATGGCTGCTCTTCCTGGGTGGTTAGCAGCAGGCTTCAGGTGGGTTTACGCCTGTCTGCTCCCCATCTCAGGAGGGTTGTTGCAGAGGTTGTCCCTTGCCCCTCTCAGAGCAGCTGTCTTACTGGTTTGTTTGCTTTTCATACTTTTAGCCTTTTTCCCTGTGAGACCCCGGAGATCCCTGATGAAAAGAAGGGAGCTGTCTTTTGTGCTGCCCCAAAAGAGAGTTTAGATTTTCATTCACTTAACTGCCTCGAAGAGAAATAGGAGAAATTAGAGAAATGCAGTCTCTTTGATGGATTATGTAAATAGCCTTTAAGCAGCAAGAGAAGGAAAGAAACAGGGAGCTCATAAAGGAGCAGCAGTTGATTGTTGTTCGAGTTTCATTTACCTTAACAGAGAATTTTGACCCACAAAGTGAGAACTCACCCAATTCACATTTCTAATTTTATCTTTCTGTTTGCTTTGTCTTCAAATATTGTGGATGTAAAACAGATATATAAACACCATCCAAGGTATCCTCTTCTATTGCTGTCAGGTTTTTGGGACATAACACAAGCTGTGTTGTGGTATGAGTAAAACTTGTAACGGGGCGGGGGAGAAGTAGTGCATCTAGAAGGATATTTGTATGTTTAGCATACAGGATAGAAATGTGGAGGCACAGAGTCACTCAAGCATGCTACAAAATAATTTTGCGTTTTACAGACTGAATTCCTTCATAACAAGCTCATTAGAAGTTCTTGCTGCCAAAAGCTGTTTTCTTTCACCTTCAAAACTGTCTGCATCAGTAATGAGTAACTCCACTTGGAAGTTATTTACATAAAATATTGTTCTTGTCAGTGGTGCTGTGCAAGTCAAGGGTGGGAGGGAGAGCACACACTCAGCAAATGAATTTAAAGGCCTGATTTACCATATTTCTCAAAATTACTGGTATAGGCTAAGCTGGTGTGACAGATACTGGGTGAAATCTAGCAGGAGTTGACTGTAAGGGGGATTTACTTCTGCTGAGTTAGCTCAGCTAAGTGTACTTCGCAAGCTTAAATATTGTTTTCAAGATTACTATCGGAACCTTGGTTTCTCTGTTTTGTATTTTGAGACTTTTCAAGCCCCATAAACTCTTAACTTCATGTGGAGTACAAATTCTTCTTGAGCCTCCTAGGTTATTATTCCTGAGTGTTTCCACTTGCACAGATGGCTGTGACATTGTATCTCTCCGTTCCTCTGGGAGCATTGTTGTCAGCAGCTGGTGCATTCCCCATACACAAATGCCTTCAATAACATGGCAGTTACACAGCAATAATGAGAATCTGTAGGAGATTTCCCATGAGATTATTTAAGGGTTGCTTCAAGGGAGAAGCACGGGACCAAACCTGGTTCATGTGGTTATTATAAAAATGACTAATGTATCCTGGCTTTAAAGTTCATTGTACTGTCAAATTCATAACAAACTCAAATGAAGAGCCAAAGTAATCTAGACTTATCTATCTCATAGTTTTTATACATTTATACATTTTATATTTTATACATTTATAGCTATTTATATACATAAGCATATATATACATGATAACTAGATAGATAGATAGATGAGGAGAGTCATCCAGATACATACCAGATCTCTGTCTTCACCCTGACACAGAAAGAGTTATTTTGCTCTCAATCTACGTCTCTGTCATTCTTATTTCAGTGCATATATATATACGTAATGCCCTATGCAAGATCTTTACTGGTGGGAAAGGTTTAGCAGTCCTTTTAGGTATTGAATTTCTGGAAAAAAAGTGGTTAATTTTTGTAATATGAAATTATACATATCAGGATGTGGAGCATAAAAATGTTTGCAAATATCTAATCTCAGTTATGGGTGGGATAATTAATATAAACAAACAAACAAAATGAAAATGTCCTAGAGACATCAGAGCACACCAAGTGTACAAGTCTGAGTATTCCAAATTCTCGGGACCATGGGCTGTTAACCAGCATGCTGTATGCAATGCTCAGAAACTGGATAATTTCTAAAGTACTATGTCCACTGAACCTTATAACTCTGTGATTTGATATCTGAAATCTAGTGCCTATTAAAAAAAGAGTCACTAAGATAGGATCACCTAACCAGAAGCTGATGGAATTGTGGGAATTTTATTGACAACAGAATTTATGAAAGTGAATATAATATTTGAAAATATTTCTTGCAGCTGCTAAACCCTTTTTGTTTTGTTTTAACTGAGACTAATATTCAATTTCTCCTGACAAATGGTGTTTTGAGACCACTAATGGTCAGAGAAAAGGAGCTGACTTGAGGACATTTATGAATATATTCTAATCAGAATACAAAGGAGATGTTTATGAATATATGGAACACAATTGCTTTGATTACTGATATTTGGGTTCATTTCTTACATGATCATAAACACTTCCCTACATAATTTGTACATTAGACCAATTAGAATTTTTAGTTGCATTCCTATAGCAAGTGAATGGAAAATAATACCAACAGGAATGTAATTATCAATGCTTGAAACTAATAAACTCCACTTTATTCGTGGTCATCCATCTATGCCATGTACTGAAATACCACTTTACAAAATTTTCTTTTTTGTCTGGATTTATCTTCTTTTACACTCATGTTGTATTCTCTGTAGTCAGGACTGCGTAAGCCTGCACTAGCTACCTTTAACTATGTACAGGAAATAATTGCTGTCTTGTATAGGAAGCATCCCTGACTTATGTCTTTATTGCTAGGGCTGTTCACTCTTATCTGCAGACAAGTTTCAGTGGAAATCACCTGCAGCAAAATAAGATTTTCTTCAGTAGCAGTGGGCTCCTGCTTGTCATACCGTTGCATTTCAAACCATATATGTCTCTGAAAAAAAAGCAGATAGATACTGCCAAAATTTATTTGAAAATCATATCTTTTCTGTACAGAAAGACTGCATGCTTGCTACAAGCCATATTTTCCTTCTGTCCCTCCCAGCTTTTTTCTCTAATATCAAATAAGGCAGCAAAACGTGGCAGTAAACCTTATTCCCTTAAAGAAATACAAAGAAATGGTTTTATATGATATTTCTTCTGCTAAGAAATTATTTTATTCAACGTTTCAATGATACCTTTATCTTGCTAGCAGACCTATTGAGAATGAACTTATCTGAGTATTGGAATATACAGTCTTAGTGAAAGAGTTTTAGTACCTTAATATTGAGTAATACCACCGGAAAATCTGGGAGCAGCTATCTGGCCTCCAGACTACAGTTCATATAGGCTTAGCCAGCTCAGAGTATAAAAACAAAAATTTAAGGGTAGTCTGTCCTATCCAGAGAGACATAACCTAACCTTCTGTGAGACATGTTGTCTAACTTCTGCTAGTTTTACATCTTGAATTACTGAAACTACAGTAAGTTTAAGTAGTAGCAGCTGTAATCAAGAATACATTTTTCAAGACTGGATAGAGAGCATCCCTTAGAAGGAAGAACTTGGGGGTTCTAACTGACAAGAAGGATCATGCCTTTCAGTTTCTCTCTGCTCTCACCTCATGACAGAAGGGATATGTCCCTCCTATTATGATCCAGTGCAGAATTCTCCTTTTTCCTGTTATTCCCAGTTTTCTTCCTCTTAATTAGTTTTATGAGTAGAATTGCAGAGTTATACCATATTGTTGTCAGAGTGTTCTTTCTGTTAAAAATAATGAATAAGGATTTGTCAATTATTTGCAACACATAAAAATTCTGTTTGTTATTTCAGGACACAGCTGGTCAAGAGAGGTACAGAACAATTACCACAGCTTACTACCGGGGTGCAATGGGCTTCATTTTAATGTATGACATCACGAACGAAGAATCTTTCAACGCTGTTCAGGATTGGTAAGTAAAACTTGGAATTCATAGTAAGTGGCATAGAGCATATTTGATATCACTCACCTGCTGTGACAGTGCAAGTTGTTTTGGAAAAATTACCTCCAAATGCAGTGCCCAGGTATTCCTATACTCAAATATACACTGGGATTTTTTATGGACAGACAATGAATACTCTAAAATGTGTTGCATATAGTTAATTGTAACCATTGTGTTTTCTGTGATGCTGGCTAATGTGCGTTATTCATACTTCTAAAACCAGCAACATGCTAGTGTGGAGAATAACTGCTAAGACACAAAAAGTGTTTCCATATTTTGTGGGAAAAAATGAGAAACCATTTGTGGGGTTGTCTTTTAATTTAATTTTTCTTTATGTAGTTTTTAACTGTAGCTGGTTATACATTATGTTGCCAGTCTTGTGCCTCAAGCATAAAAATGATGAGCAAGCTTCCTTAGAATAACAGAACCTAAAATGGATGATACTTTTATTACCTTTTATTATGTGGATTTCAAGATGTCTCCATAAAAGTGTGTCATTTCAATCAGACGTGGGTCAGTCAGGATCCAAACAATCTAAGGCTTTTTTAAGTAAAGCTAACCCAAAAGGAAAGCTAGAGTTAACTCCCTTTGCAAGTTATTTTAATATCTAAGAGCCTCCTAGCAGTGCTCTGAGTGATACAAATAGCATTTGTCATGTGTGCTCCACATGCTGTCTTGCATAATGTTCCCATGGGAGAACTGTGTTTGACAGAGGATTTGGTTCAGAGTTTGTGTGATTTGTTCAGTATGCTTCTTTGGCTTTTATTTATTCATTTATTTTAAGATATGCACTACTGTGTACTTCTTTTGGGATGGAAATGGCAGAAATGTGTTTCACACTTAAAGGCAGTGATGCTGCAATACTGGTTTCCAATAGGAACTGTTGCCTAGCCTCAGGCTCTCCAAGAAAAAACTTTCTCTGTTCATGCTCTCCTACTTATTATTGTGGTAGAAAGCATTACTGAATCCATGGAGCACCTTCTCTCTCTACATCTGGAGGGTTTTTTGGTGAGCCTGGTCATTCAACACTCTGAAAATGAGAACTGAGAACCTTAGCTTAATTCTGCTCTACAAGAAATGGGATCTTTGGCTGTATGACTGTACCAAATTGCTCTTGTGAACATCTTTCCATTTACTAGAGAACCAATAAGCTTGCATGACTAGGACAGACCAAACAGCTAGCTTTTGGACAATTAAATGTATCTGAGAGGAGTCTCTGCTTGACACTCAATTGAGGAAAACATGTTTTCTCACTGTGACTTGTTATGCCAAAGGGATGTTCTACACATTTTGTGCATGCTGGAGGCATCATGCTGAGCGCTCGCTGTTACACATTTGTAGTTCACAGCAGTACACAGTACACACAGTACACAGCCATAAACACTGCTCTGTTCAAGAAATAAGACAGAATCCTCTTCCTAACAGGAGATAGCTGAAAGTATTATTCAAAGATGCTGCCATTAAGGTTTAGCAAAGCCAGGGAAATCAAGTAGTGCACCCAGCCTCCCAGCTGAACCTGCAGTTGTAGCTGCCAGCATCACTACTTCCTCGGCCTGCCAACTGAAGCACTTTCTTGGTTTGCCTCTGCTGTTCTTTCTTCATGGGCCAATTCTGTTCAAGCACTGGGTTTACTGGGTAATAATGCCTATCTAGGAGCAGCTGTAATCTGCAGATCTCATTGCCCTGTCCCTGGGCAAACCAGATGGCATGCCATTTATTATCTAGCTTCCTCCAACACAAAGGTTTCTTTATAACAAATGTAAATATGAGTACTTATTATTAATTTTCCCACTTGTTTGTTTTCAAGCCCCCTAGATCTGGTATGGTTGGCACTCTTTGTCCACTGGTAAAGAGTAACTAGGCTTCATAGTAATTAAAAAAAAAAATTAAAGAGAGAAGAAAATATTTAAAAGCTATGGAGTTCTTAAAAAGGTTTGTGAAATGTGTTTTTTTAATCCTTTTTTATCCAGAAGCTATCCAAACAGTTGGCAGCCACTATAGAAATTCAGTGGACAGGAGGTATTGCATTATTATGTGCTGAGAGTAGTCATCTGCATGATGAAAGGGATGACAGAGAGGCAGAGTGCCTCACTTGTCAGGATGAGACATACATTTACTTGTAATTTTTTTTCTTAATTTCATAAGCTCAGTTGCTGCCCTGCTGCTCTTCCTCTGTTTTGTTCCTCCAATCTCATAGCTGATAATTGATTTTTATTAGCTTATGTGCCAGTCTCGATAGTAATTACAAAACTACAGCATGCTTCTGAACATGAAAGAAGTTAAAGAAAACTCACAATCACAAATGCTGCACAACAGGAAGTATGGCTATGCACATGTATCTATGCAACTGTGAAATATCTGGAGGGAGGAAGTGGGAGCTTTTAAGCCTCTCTGGGTATTAAAAAATTCCTTTCTCTGTGATAAATGTGCCTCTGATGGCAGTGCTGCCATTTCATATACATGCACAGTGGATCAAATGCATGCTCAAATCACATCAGCTTCAAGGCTTGATCTAGAAACCATGCTGCAGTCAGGATGATGAATCCACAAGTACCATTTAGATTTGGATAGAAGAGCTTAGTTTAAATGTATGCTGGGATGATTCTTTAAAAGCAGTTAGTTCAAAGTGATTGTACTCATACTGAAAGGCATTTTTTTCAGTCTGAGGTCTGGCAGGTATTCTTCCTTTATATAACAACAAATGGATAGTCGCATTTCTAAATGGCTAGGTCAGCATGAGCCTATTCAGCTATAAGAAATTCTATATCTAATTTTAATATTAACATTTTATATTAAAAAGAAAAATATTATCTGTAACTTTATCAAAACCTATTAGCACCAGTATATATGCAACAGTGTAGTAGCCAGGCATTTGGCTGTCACTCTGAGACTGAGAAAGGCTTTAATCTAAAAGCTTAGCTAAATGACTTGAAGGTCTGATAAATTTCAACCGTACTGCAGACATTTCAGAAAACATTCACATCTTACCTTCCCTAATTAAAATAAAACAACTTTAAAGATTGCAAATGACAGTAACAACAAAAGTAGGGGTTTTTGAGATTCAAAAACCGTTGCATGAGAAATCTTGAGTTGGTACTTTTGATAGTTCTGCTGTATGTACACCCACTCCCTTCAGTCTCATTCGGCGGATGATGCTAACAATACACTGCAAATGCTCATGTCCTATAGTTGTCCGGTCACTTCAGAACTGCTGCCTTACAGGGTATGATCAATTGACCTGTGCTCTCTGAATAGCTCTGTTCCGTATGTGGTTTCACATGTACTACAACAGATGCTGTTTAGATGAGCCTGCCTAGACAGATATTTCAGACTGACCTACAAAATTGACAGGTACTTAATAATTTTCTACTATTTGCATATTTTTTGTATTATTCTTAGACTTTGTCAGCAGTTAGTCTAGATGTTCAAAAACTCTGATAACATAATTGAAGAGTATTTCTCTTCAATTTCAGGTCAGCCTCTAAATGCATTTCCTCTATCAAAAATGCCAGTGGCAGTAGTCACAGCACTGAACAGCATTCTGATTTCTAGATACAGATTTTCAGAAGTTCACAAGGACCAACAATTTCTGTTTTTATTCAGGGAGAGCACATGTGTGCTGAAAATCTTGCTGCTAACAGAAACAGCAAGTCAAACATGCTTTGACACAGCAGATCTCCCGTGGAGCTCTGCTCAGATTTTGAAGCTGCCTTTTCCAGGAGTCTCTCTACCTGAGAAATGCAGCTAATACTCTGCAAGTGCAAGGTGTATACCTTGCAGTAGCTTGGTGCATGTTTGTCATGCCGTCCTAAACAAGATGCAGATTTGGAGAACAGATTTATTTTCCGTAAATGGGAACCACTAGGGCATTGTTTTCTGCCTGGCTGAGGTTTAAATTAGAAATAGAGAATAACTAAAAGAGCCCACTTTGCTGAATTCTTCAGACAGTATCCATAAGTTTCAATAATTAGTGCAATTTGATTTTCTTAAAAAACTCATTTTTATTAGATCTGAAGAGGAAATGTGTTGAGAGTGACTCCAGGTCATTTAAGTGTGTATTTGGTTTGGTATAGTTTAATGTCAAAGTGTTTTCATTCATTCCTCTTTTATACTACTACTGCCTGTAGCATTTATGTTTGTTAGCCTTTTTCATCATTACGTTCCACTAGGAGTTGTTATGCTTCCTTTCCTCTTAGTGGTTCAGTCCTCATGAGGTTTTAGCTATATGGCAGTGTACAGTAGAAAGGAGAGCATGAAAGGTTTGCAGCATCTTTGCAAATGCTATCAACTCAGTATGGTGAGTTCTATAGAGTGCCAGGGAAATAAAAACCTCTGAGTTGAAGTTCAGCCTGTTTTTGTAAATACAACCTTTCCAGACTTTAAATGACTGGAGGCAAAGATTTATTTACATGCAGGGCATTTCTAATGCAGTGTCTCTAACTAGGTCAGAAACAGCAGGAATGTAAACCATGATCTAAAATCCTGAAGTTTTATGTTTCAGTTGGAACCCTACACTTGAAACTGTGCAAAGTTTGAAGGCTGGACAGGGACAGAGAGTACATTGTGTATTGTTTGCACTTACTTGAAGTTTCTCCTCTGCACCTGAAAACATTGTTCCAGCTTCAAGTGTTTGGCAATATCTTTATCATTGTCTGGTGACTGCTGAAGGCAATGCTGTGGAGGGCTTCCTTGTGCAGACACTCAGATTTTGAGAGTTCCATATTGCTGAAGGTACAGATTCAGAGATGCTTCCTCGGGGAGTACAAAAGGCTGAAAGAGATAAAGAGGCTTTGAGTTACTGTTACAGTCTGTATTTTCTAAGCCTGTAAAGGTCTACAGAATCACTTCTTCCTGCATTTTTGACTGAAGCCTGTGGGAGCAGGGGCAACAGTATCCTAGGAAAAACTTTGATTGCTCTTGAAAAAATAAAATATATATCAAAAATGATATTATAGTTATTTCTAAATGTCCCCATTGGAAAGGATTATGGTTACACATCTTAAGAAATTCAGAGGGTCTTCCATGGAAGATACTTCTCTGTCATCTTTTTTCACTGGTGTCATCTAAAAAGTTCCCTATCATGAGTCTGCTCAAGGCCATCACTTTTGAGAAGAAATCAGCTAGCAGAAGGTACATAAACTGTCTGTTTTATGAAGGAGACAGTGGCATAGGACACACCAGTTAATTAGTGATTTTAAGAAATCTATTTACTGTTTACGTCTGCATTTCTACAGGAACTATTTGCAGAATTTAGTACTGACCAATATGCTTGGAGCAGCATGAAAATTATGTTAATTTCAAACTAAAGTCCAGAGAATAAGATACTGATCGAGCATCCTTCATGTGTATCTGTAGCACTTGGGATATGGTTAATTGGGAATTGGGTCTGGGTAAAAAAAAAAAAGAAATGAAACAGTAGCCATCTAAGACTACAGTAGCTCCTGAACTGTTGTGTATGAGTTCAACCATTACCAGAAATGGTTGGGTTGTTGTTTTTTTTTCTTATAATATATAGGGCTGAATTAAATTCTCTTAAAATGAATTCTTAAATTAATTCTTGAATTAAATTCTTGAATTAAAATCTTCTCAAAGTATCATTTGAGATTGTTTAAAGCAGAACCTTAAAGAGTGACTATGTTACAAGCAATTCAAATAACGTGCAGCATTAAGGCTTTTCAAAGTATAAGCATTCACTACAATATGGCATTTGGCAGCTGGATGTGCCAGTATTAGTTTTCATTCTGGCCAATATTGTGGAAAAAATGGTTCCATTTCTTCAAACTATTATCTTGCTCTTTCCTTTTAACACCTTAAGTAAACGATAAGTTAGTAGATATGGCTACAGTGCACTACAATTTTTTTTCTATCATGTCTCTGTTGGCTTTTTTTTGAATTGTCATTAAGAGAAAAAATAAAATTGGAAAATACATTAGCATGTTAATGAGTGAATGTAAGAAGTCCTGAAGGCAAATTAAGTGCGTTAAGTTAATGTCAGCACTGCGACATGCACTTCTAAAGGACATATGTTCTAAAGGTTACCTTCTTCTTGCTTCCACCTCTAAAATTTCTGTCTTATATTTATGCTCAGCACATGCTTGATCTACAGACAGGCTATCTTACCTCTCAATACTGAACTTAATTTTCTCATTTAAGAAAAATCTGTATTTGCTGTATATCAGAGAACAAATCTGGAAAATGCTTCTAGGCAAATTTAATCTCCATCACCCTTTGCCAAAGCATATGACCTAACGTGCAGAGCACAGATGCAAACCATGTATGCCATTTCCTGTATGTGTCCTCAGGAGCTCTGTCCCTTTTGGCTCTCTCTGGACACAAAGTGCATCACGTCCAGTGGCGATCCATGCACAAACTGAGGGAGTCTGCCACGCTGGTGACAGCAACCTGCACACAGCAATGCAGCTTTTAGCCAGCTGAGAAAATATTCTGATGGAACATGCTGATATTAAATGTGTTAATTCTGCTTGATATGGATGGACTTAAGCAAAATCCCTGTTCTTTGACACAGTTATAGTTTTCAGCCAATCAGGTGTCAGAAGTTGTGCATTGGTGGATAGCTTCATGTTATTGTTCCAGTTTAAAAAAAAAGAATGAAATGACAATATTGCACAAATTATACTCTGTGAAAATAAAAAGGTGAAATTTTAGGATTAATATTTCAAAATTGCCACAGTTCAGTTGTTGGTTTTTTTTTTATTTGTGTCTTAGTCTTCTATGAAAGGGGACTGGTATTTTATATAGACTTAAGTATAGGAAGCAAAAACACATTTTACAATATGAAATATTGTTAGAAGTTGAAATTTCATAAAATTTACAGTTTTCCCTTTTAATGTCCACTATTGGAAATGGACTTTTGTTATGCACAGAATGACACTAAAATTCTTTCCATTTTTTTTTAACTTTTAATTCCTATAAGAACTAAGTCCAGTGATAAATTGGATATACTTTCTCACTTAAAATAGTATCAAGACATTTATCAAGTTATTCTTAGTGCAACATTAAAACATTTAAAATGCGTTTTA
This sequence comes from Pezoporus wallicus, assembly GCF_028554395.1. NCBI lineage: Eukaryota > Metazoa > Chordata > Aves > Psittaciformes > Psittacidae > Pezoporus > Pezoporus wallicus. The sequence continues at coordinate 1,695,106 of NW_026636990.1, forward strand.
AAATATTTAAGCAAAACTGTGTTACAGGTCAAGTTGCTTAGCCATTTTTCAACCATTGTTTGATACGGAATTCCTTATGCAGTAAATGAGATATGGAAAACACTTCTCTGAGATGACATTTTATCTTTTCCCTCAAAAGTCCGTCATCAAATTTTGACTCACAAATGCTAAACGTGCTAGCTCAAACCACCTACTTCCTTTCCAGTTTCACAGACCCACTACAAAGTCTTCCAGCATGTCCAAAAAACAGTGTCCCGGCATTTCAAACTCAAGGTCAGGCAAATCCCTGGAGGTTGGAGGAGCAGCATATACTGCAACTGAATCTTCCTAAATAAAAATGGTATCCGTGATGATAGGAAAATGTTGCAAATGGAGTGGTTTATGTTTTTAATTACAGGTTTCTTTGATTTTCAGCAGACCACTCATGATGGACCACAAAAAATTTTCAATGTCATCCAAACTATTTATTTGTTGCTTGAAGTTTTGTATGTGCCAGAGAGTGATGTATTAGCTGCTCTTATCAGTGACTGTACCAAATACATGGCTTTAGGTTGGCCTGGAAAACTGTCAGTGACAAAAGAACATGCACCTGTTTTTAAAGTCCTTCCTGATAAAATGTCTGATGTTAGCCTTAAATAGCATAATAGCCTGGACAACATTGATTTGATGAAGATATATTCTTCTCTTTTTCTTTCTACTAAACCTGAATTCAGATATGCATAATATATATGGAAATTCATGCAAATACTTATCCAAGTAGTTTTTGTCTTGAAAACTGTAAACCTATGACTTAAAGTTTCAAACCGCATCATAAAATGTTTTAAATAGGTTTAGTACTAAAAAATTATTCATGTATTGTAGCAGTTAATCAAGAAAGAGAGCTGTTAAGTTTTTATGACATTTTTCATTCTTTCCTGTTTCTATGTTCTTAAAACATAGAAAGAAACACACTTGTGGAACAGAAATTATCCATAAGTGGGGTTTGGTCCTATTTGCTCTTGTTCACACTTGCTTTTTTCATGGGGACTAAGCACTTCAGCAGAAAGTCCTACACCCCTTTTGAACTTCCTTCACTATAGATGTGCCATTTTCTTGTATCAGGGTCATATTCAATTGTCCTTAGCAGCATCCAACCGTATTAACACTGCCAGTGGGGAGTCTCATATGAAAAGCAAATACTGCCTGGACAGAATTGTCTCAGAGTGCTCCATGTCTTTTTTTTCCCTCAAATTTGAGATCAGGCAGCAGTCATGAAGTTATTGGCAGCAACCACTCACCCAGGTAGATCATGCCCAGTCACTGCAGGAGTATGCTTCATGAACTCACCAGCAACACTGAGTCACCCTTGACTTCCACTGGACCTAGCTGGCCTAGTAAATGGCTTAAATAACTGCCTGTTCTTCCTTTTCTTTTCAGCTTGCATGGTAGTTGGTTAGAACTGCTGTTGGCCGTAGCTAGACATGACTTAGTCCAGCACCACTGCATGGATTTCATGGTTTGCAGCCTCTGTGTTAGCACTGGCTGCAGACTGGTAACTACATCATGAGTATGACTGCACCTCCTCTACAGCCTCCACCCTACAGATAAGGGCTGCAGTTCTGGGGATTCATTCCTTCTCTTCATGTTAGAGCCATGCAGTAGTAAGGAAGCCCTCATCACTCCTTTCCTAGGCTGTTTTTCCAGGTGACAGTCCTGTCTGATAGGTCTTCTATTTGAGAAAAGTCTTTTATTTGGGAAACATTACAACATAGCAAATCATGCTGGCTACCATCTACATCTGCAAGAGGAGAAGCCTGGCTTAACTATCTCCATACTTCAGTTTTAATTCTCAGGAGCATATGTGGCGGAATTATACTTTAGTGCGTTTCAGCCCATTGCTCTTTATGATCACACAGCAAGAACTAGAACATACCCATTTTGTAGGCTGCTCTCTCCCAGCTAGCAACTGAACTGAACATGAATAATTAATAATAATAGTGCAGATGTGACACTGTGAACATAAACTTGCTTTGTTGGGCTGAAAATTTCATAGTAGAGTTTCATTGCATAGCTGATGAGGCAGTGTACGCATTCAGTCATTTAGAGAACTGTTGTTAAATAAAGGAGTGTCTTCCATTCTGCACCAGATCCTTCTCTTCAGGTGTGGTCACAGACAGTTGTACTGGGGTAGATAGAAGCAAACCAAATGATCAGATTAACATCTAAATGCTGCTGTGCTGAACTGCTGTCCATTAATTATACTAAAATACTCTTAATGAGATGTCGTGGTATTTCAGGTTTGTCTGTTTTTCCTATGATAACACTTCTATTTTTCAAAAACTTAAAGTGGAAAATTCCTCTGAGAGGTCAGTGGTAAGCTGGTGGAGCTTATTAGAAAGATAAAAAAACTTACCATGGTAATATAACCTTATGCTAAAGGAGGTGCATGAAAGACTGATTCCAACATTTAATCTAGGGTGTCTCTTTATCTTATAGAGAGACGCAGCCAGTAGCAAATAAAACAAAACCTGGCATGTTATCATCAGCTCACAATATTTATTTTTGTTGATAACAGATGTCATAAAATCTTGTGTCAATGATAGTTTTTATTGTCTGAACAGTAACTAATACACTTTTTATCTCCCTGTAATTGTGCATGTTGACAAAGTTGCACTGTCACCATTCCTAAATGAAAGCTCTGCTGCCAGCCAACACGTGAGTTTTATCAGTGATTCAGTAATGTCCCTAAACAGTTCCCACTCTCAGCTCAGGTTGTGAAAGATTTGCTTTTCTCTGTACTCTAAATCTGTCATTCTTAACTTCAAAGGAGTTATCATGGCTCTTGCACCAAACTCAGACACCGAGATTCACTGAATTAGATATTCTTTTGGTATTTCAGATTTGCAGTTATCCTGTGGAACAGGATATATGTCAGTAGCACTAAAGGCTGCAGTTTCATTTATATAGCCTAGAGGTTATTTGTTCAAAAAACAAACAAAACTGAGACTACAACAAAACTGCTGCAGGTCAGCAGCAAAGCAGTGTACAGCCTTGTGGGCAGGCTGAAGAGGTTTAACTGAGTTCCCTCTCCCTCATTAGCCTCCTCACCACTGTCCGCTTCCTTTCTCATGTTAGCTCCTCTGCTTTTGATTCCTTCTTTTCTCTGCATTTGATTTCAACATGGTTTGTTTAGAGTGTCACGCACTGGCAGCTCTAAAAGGATGATAACTATGTGAGATACAGGCTGTGTGTGGGTGAGTAAAGCAAGTTTTATTGGAATTCAGCCCTCTGATCAAGCAGGGAAAGTTCTGTCAATGTTCTTGTATTGAAACCCAAACTGCAAGGTGACATGGCAATGTAACCAGTAGTAGTGGTTATTTTCAAAGCATAACTTAATGCTATTTAGGTATGGTCTGCAAATGAAACAACCTTTATGGTGTCTTTCATCAGAATATTGTAAGACCTTGACTGTTAAACTAAGACATTCACACTGAATGCTTAATAATGAATGCTTTCTGGTTAGGAAAAAAAAAAAAAAAAGAGTTCTATTTTTCAGTCCCATTTGTTGTTTGAGCCAATGCCAAATCCACACACATCAGGACACCAGAGTACATCAGGGCATTAACAACTTTTGGAAATTTCAGTTTCTGTTAAGTTGTGAACAGTGACTTAAATGAATTTAAAACTATTTTGGTGGTATATTCCAGCTGGCTGCCAGAGCAGATTGCATGGTGCTTGAAGACCTGCATATTTAAGCTTCTTAGGAAGATCAGAACACAGATATTTTCCAAGCAGACTATGTCTGGTACAAATGCAGCATACCTATAAAAAAAGCATTACAACCTAGCACTGTCTGATCATTACAAAAAAAGTCAAGAAGGAGTTTACAACAAGAAATCTCTTTTCATCGTATACAGGTTTGACCACAGCTGCTACTCCCCAGCACTTATGGTTAGCATAATTAAGACCATTTTATAAGGCCATTTCTGTGACCAAGCTGGTCACGAATTTGTTCTCTTTTCCATCATTATCAGGCCCCAAAGGTCTTCTGAACCAAGTAAACAGACCAAACATTTCTTTTTCCCTTCCCTACTGGCCTCAAGGTTCTTGGGTACCAAGTCAATTAGTCTCTTCTTCACCAGCCTTGAAAGTCCCAGGCACCCTCCCAGCCATGTGGTGGTCCCATCACGAAACAGGGAAGCATAACTATGCCCAGAGCACTGCCCATAAAATTAAGAAGTCATCAGTGGGGAACCTGGGCTGGATGTGCTACTGGACAGTGAGACAGGATGTTCCAGTGGCTAGGGACACCTCCAACATCATCTGCATCCTCAGATGACTGAATGACTTGTATTGTTTCACATGATTCTCAAGTCTAGATTAAGATTGTTATACTGATAAAGGAAACCATGTATAAAGATCTGACACAGTCTACAGAGGGTTTAAGATTTTAGAAATAAATTCAGGTCTAAATGGTTAGAAATCTAAATGATTTAGAAATCTTTCTGGAGAATAAGTAGGACAGAAAAGCCTGCCTTCTTTTTGGGCCAAGGTTTTGTGTTTTTGTTAAATAGGCTTTAGTGGAAAGCATGCTTCAACACCACTTATTTTTCTCCAAACATCATGTGCTACCCTTGCAGAACTGTCAGTGAAAACAGGGAGCCTTGCAGGTCACAAGCTGCTTATAAAACTCTGCGGAGGGACCAGAGGAGGGATTGTCTTTCTTCTTTAATTACCTTTTGTGCCAACTACCAGATAACTGAGGACCATCTCAGTTCTCAGTGGCTGAAGATGCTGCTGTTTCCTTTGAAACTGCAACAGAAAGATGCAAATTAGCTATGATGCCCCAGTGATATTCTGGTATAACACTGTTTCCAACACTTAAGCTAATTTGCTCTACCTAAATTTGGGTATCACTGTCCAATGCTTAGTTCATATGTATGGACTTTAAGTACAAATTACTCCTGCAAAGTCATTGCACTTCTTCCTGTGAGAAATCCTAGCATACTTAGCCTTATCAATTTAGGGATGTTAATTGAAAAGGGTCAGGCAGCGACATCTCAGTGATCATATGTGACAAGTATTTAATCTAAAGAGTGCTTCAGAAGGAGATCGTGAATAATGGTTGTAGTGGAATTGGGGAGAGGGAATTACAAGGCACTGGATCTGTCCATAACTCCTGGAAACACTGAGTGAAGAAGGAGATGCTGCTACATATCAGGTCGGCTCTAACTCTACTTGGGAAAATAGGTACTTCAATCTGTTTTTAACTCTTTCTTGCTATTATTGGAATTTTTAAAAATGATTCTAAAGTTTTATTCACACATGAAATCACAGGAAGAGTTGTAGCTGTCCAATGTTCATGGCAGGAATGGCTTTTATAAGCTCTCAGCTCCCCTCTGCGTGTAGCAAACATGCTATGCCATGTGTTCACATCATAAAAGGAACATACTCCAGGCAGAATGTATTTTATCTTGAAATACATCCTGTCACTTGCACGCTAACTCTATTTACAGTGCTTTGCTCACAGCAAGTGAAATGAAAGTGCTACATCAATTGAAAACAGTTGATAGGGAATGGCTCACTTGGAAAACCATAATACTGACAAAACTGATTTCAGGCCCAGTTTGGCAGAGACAAATCTGCATGACCTCCCCAGTTTTTCCATATCTGCTTTTTAAACTATGCCCTTCAGACAGACACTAAGCAGCAAAACTAGCCTCTGTCATAAGAGGTGCTTGTTTTTACTGCTGTTCCTGGAGGGCAAAACTCTGTAGGAAATCCATATTATTGAACAGATGAAATTTGCACTTAGTTATGTGCATACATTAGCAGAGGCAAAATGTAGTAAAGGAAGAAAAAATAAAGAAGAAAACCCCCACATAAATTCTCTTTCTAAACAATTCTGAAGAAAGAACAGAACTCCAGCAGTTTCTAGTGCTAGTAAGTGAAAGCATATTACCCCTCACTTTCTACAAACAAGATTATAGAACTGAGTGTTACAGCCTGTGGGAGAAAAGGAGAGAACAAAATATGAGCCAGCTGGAAATGATGGGGATGCAAACCTTCCTTTGACTGATATTTAATATCAGTCCTTTCAGTTTTGTCAGCTGGGAGAGAATCAGCAAACACATCATGAAGACCCAGTGACAAGTCACCCACAGGAAAAATGCATCTGTGATTAAAAAATGAGAGAGAGACATAGATTAAAATTGCATGTGTGTAAGCTGTGAAAAGTTGGGAGAAATAAGAAATAACACTTTTTATTATATTTTTAGATGCACAAATTGAAATTGGCCATCTTGGCCTCTCTTTTTATTTGGTACAGCCTTTATAATATAAGCTTTCAAGCGACAGATGCTCAACACTTTCTATGGCAGTTGAGGTTATATTTCTAAGCATATTTAAAGACATTTCCTTTATAGATCAAGGAAAATTGATATTGGTAATTTATCTTGAATACAAACACTTAATCATTTTTTATAATCTTCACAGAGTTTTTTTGCCTATGTGTGTATTCACATGAATAGATTACAGAAAATACAAAAGTAACCAAGATTGCCTCTAACTGGAAATTCGTACAATATCTGTTAAGAGAGATTTATATTCTGAAAGTCCTGGGTGTTTAAAATGTCATTTCAGTCTTCCTGGAGACTCTTCCCTGTGTTAGTTGTGCAGTCAGAGCTTAGATATATAAACAAAAGCATGGGAACATTGGCTAGGGTTTATCTAATGGCTTTTTGTACTGTCTACCATAGTAAAACAGTCTTCTGGACCCAGTGTGTTACTGGGAAAATAAAATCTAATCTTTTCCTCACATTTAAGTTAAGGTGTCTTCAGTTTTGCCTTCCCAAAGGAGAGAACTTTCAGGGCTCCTACTTTGAAGAAGCTTGGGATAGGAAACAAGCTTTTTTGTAAGACTACGCAAACTGCAAGCCTTGAGCTAAAGATTAATCTGTTTTCATTTCAATTAATGAATTTCTCAGTAGAGTCACACAGGAAAAATTCAGGCAGAGCGTACAAGAGCTGTCCCACCAGCTTGATGTGAAATGTCTCAGGAAGCAGAAGGGAACTGTGCAAAACTGCTGCTCTCTTAAAGAGACCAAAAGTGCTCTCCTGCTCAGCAAACAGGGAGTTCAGGCAGACAGTGAAAATGATATGAGGCCTTGCCTCCTTTTTAGAGGGAGAAAATCCCATATCCACAGGAATGAGGCTTTTAAAGAAGGGATCCGAAAAAAGACATGGGTCCTCCAAGGCATCCATGAAGCAAAGGTGTTTGTCAAGTGTGGTGGTTATATTGGGAAGCAGATATATTGCTAGTAGAGAAAGACTAGAAGGTGATTAGACATCCTTCAGAGCTTTCTTAAAGTCAGTTTCTGCAGTAGGTGGAGGGCAGCAGCTCTTGCTGAGGGGCACAGTCCTCACAGCAGGGCTATCACAGGGCTGCAGGAGGTATCACAGGGACCTGCAAGAACAAGAAAATGACGCTAATCAGAGGGAGCTGGGTGAGGGCTGGGGAATGAGGCAGCATTGATCATCTCCTGCAGTTTGAGCACCTGTCCCCTGATTGTGACTGGGGTGGAGCAGGAGGGCTCACGTACCACAATCACAGGAGAACTGCTGCTGGAAGCTTGTCTTTATTTGGAATTCTAGTTATTGATCTTTATTTAATCCGTACATCACCTCATGCTGATTTCTCTCTCTCTGCCTTCTGTACCCTCTAGCCTATTGACATCTTCATTTTTCTTGGTGTTCTTAGTTTTTCTCCTTAGTGCAGGACACCAGCATCTTCTTGAGACTCCTCTTCCAAAACTGGGGTTTATCCCCTCCTCACTAAACTGGCTAAAGGCTTCATGGGAAGGGATAGGGAGAAATGGAAAAGGCTTTTGTTAGGAAGGAGAATGCTGCAGACTGACAGCATTTCATAAAGTAGAAGGAGGCTTGTAAAATGTATTTAAAGAAGTTTTGGAGTGGTTCTCTTTTCACTTAGGTTCTGCCAGAGCCCACTGCTGAACACATACATACCGCCAGAAAGTATCTGAAGCAGCTTTCTTATGTTTCAGCCTGAATTTATGTAATATACAGCTGAAGCTGACTTTTCTGACAGCAAAGGTTATCTTGAGAACAATGCCGCAAAAGACCAAAGAAGGGTGTTTCAATATTGATCTGGTATATTCATAGCATAAAGCTGAAGCTATTAATGACAGTCCTTTCTCCACAACATTGCTTCCTGAGCACTAAGGGCTAGAATGCACTTTCAAAGCATGTTCAGCTTAAACCAGCAGGGAACTATACTATTCAAGAAGCAGTGCTGGAATGGCTTAGAAAGCACAGTTATCCACACAAGTATGGGCAGCACCCTTCTGTAAGAGCTATTCAACCTGAGCATGGCTGGTAACCCACACTGCTTTCTGAAGGAAGAACTTCCAGTGGTTGAGTTCATCCCGTAAGTTACAGAAAGGTCATGAAGGTTAAAGTCTTATGTTAAATTACTGGGTAGGTTAAGGCAGTTTGTATTTTCATGAGGTGTGCAAAGTGAGGACAGCTGGATACTGTCTCCCATGCTCTTCTGTCCTATTACCGTATACAAAAGGAGTACTTATGTTTGATCTTATGGCTTCCAGACTAAAGCTGCCTCATACGCTGCCAGCATATTCCCCAGCCATGGACAGACCTACCTGGCGTATGCCTGTGCCTAGCCAGTCTAGCAGAAGTAGGGGAGCATTTAAGTGTAAAGTTGCACTTTCTGTGCGAGTTGGATTGAAGTGTTAATGTAGAATCCCACAGATGCCGTAGGTCCCTGTCACAGCTTTATTACATGGGTTTTGCCTTTGTAAAGGCAAAGGTCTTCTGATATGCAGCAGTCTCTCCAAAATACAGCATACTGAAACAAGTTTCTAGATTTCATTTTCTTTAATCAAGGAGTGGTGAAAAAGAGTAAAAATAAAGCTTTACAAGCTGCAAAGCCTATCAAGGCAAAATATAATATAGGCTTATTTAGAAAAATACTTGAATCATTAGCTGTCTTATTCTGTAATGGCTAGAACAGTGGTGTTAGAACAGTGTTAGAACAGAAACATAGGGGTTTTGGTATTTATAACATGGGACTCAATTTGAGAGACCAGGTCTACTGGAGGCTGGTGGAGCTGGTTTAATGAAAGAGCTGTTTTGGCAGGAGGCTTGCCAGGCTGGTCAAGAAAGGTTTAAACTAGATGTGTTGGGGGAGGGGGGCATCATTCCATCCCAACACTCCCAGTCAGTAGACAACATCTATAATAAATGCTCGGAGCAATGCAGAGATATCCCAGCCGCTCCAGCCAATGAGCCGGCTTCAGTTGGAGCTCGGCTCAGATGCCTCTATACAAATGCCCGTAGCATGGGGAACAAACGAGGAATTAGAGATGTGTGCATGTCTATGGGGGTATGATATAACAGGCATCACAGAAACATGGTGGGATGGCTCCTATGACTGGAGCGTTGGAATGGAAGGTTACAGGCTCTTTAGAAAAGACAGGCCTGGCAGGCGGGGAGGGGGAGTTGCCTGTTATGTTAGGGATAGGCTGGAGAGTATGGAACTGTCTGGGGACAGGTGAGCAGTTAACAGAGAGTTTGTGGGTCAGGGTTAAAGTGAATATAGCTATGGGAGACATTACTGTGGGGATCTGTTACAGACCGCCTGATCAAGGAGAACCTGCGGATGAAGCACTCTATAGACAGATGGGAAAAGCCTCACGCTCGCAGGCCCTTGTTCTCATGGGTGACTTCAACCACCCTGACATCTGTTGGAAGGACGGTACGGCCTGGCACAAGCAATCCAGGAGGTTCCTCGATTGTGTAGAAGACGACTTCCTTCTGCAAGTAATAGAGGAGCCGACAAGGAGAGGTGCCATGCTTGACCTCCTGCTCACCAACAGGGAAGGGCTCGTTGGAAATGTGACTCTCCAGGGCAGCCTTGGATGCAGCGATCATGAGATGCTCGAATTTGAGATCCTCAGGACAGTGAGGAGAGTGTGCAGGAAGCTCACTGCCCTGGACTTCAGGAGAGCGGACTTTGGCCTCTTCAGGAACCTGCTTAGTAAGGCTCTATGGGATATAGCCCTAGAGAGCAGGGGGGCCAAAGACTCTTGGTTGATATTCAAGGATTACCTGCTACAAGCTCAGGAGTGTTGCATCCCAGCTAGAAGGAAGTGCAGCAGGAGGGCCAGGAGACCTCCTTGGATGGATAAGGAGCTCCTGAGGAAAATTCAAATGAAAAAAGAGGCTTATAAAAGGTGTAAGCAAGGACAGGTGGCCGGGGGAAGAGTACAGGGATGTTGTTCAGGAAGCAAGGGACCAGGTTAGGAAAGCTAAGGCCCAGTTAGAATTAAACTTGGCTAGGGATGTTAAGGATAACAGGAAGGGATTCTACAGGTGCATTGTGAATAGACAGACTAGGGACAACGTGGGCCCTCTCCGGAAGCTCTCAGGAGAACTGGCTACACAGGATTTGGAGAAGGCTGAGGTTCTGAATGACTTCTTTGCCTCTGTCTTCACTGGCAAAGGCTCTGACTGCACCACCCAAGTCTCGGAAGGCAGATGCAGGGACTGTGAGAATGAAGACCTTGCGCCCACTGTAGGAGACCATCTTAAGAACCTGAACGTGCACAAGTCCGTTGGACTTAATGAAATCCATCCACAGGTCCTGAAGAAGGTGGCAAATGAAGTTGCTAAGCCACTGTCCCTCATATTTGAAAAATCATGGCAGTCAGGTGTAGTTCCCAACGACTGGAAAAAGGGAAATATAACCCCCATTTTCAAGAAGGGGAAAATGGATGACCCAGAGACTACAGACCAGTCAGTCTCACCTCTGTGCTTGGCAAAATCTTGGAGCAGATACTCCTGGAAGGCATGCAAATCAAAAATCATACGCATGAAAATTAACTTGGTGACAGCCAGTATGGCTTCACTAAGGGGAAATCCTGCCTGACCAATTTGGTGGCCTTCTATGATGGGGCTACAGAACTGATGGACAGAGGTAGAGCAGTTGATGTCATCTACCTGGACTTGTGCAAAGAGTTCGACACTGTCCCACATGACATCCTTGACTCTAAATTGGAGAGACATCAATTTGATGGATGGACCACTCGGTGGATAAAGAACTGGCTGGATGGCCGCACGCAAAGAGTTGTGGTCAATGGCTCAATGTCCAGCTGGAGACCAGTAACGAGTGGTGTCCCTCAGGGATCGGTGTTGGGACCAGTCTTGTTCAACATCTTTGTCGCTGACATGGACAGTGGGATTGAGTGCGCCCTCAGCAAGTTTGCCGATGACACCAAGCTGTGTGGTTCGGTTGATATGCTGGAGGGAAGGAATGCCATCCAGAGGGACCTTGACACGCTTGTGAGGTGGGCTGATGCCAACCTCATGAAGTTTAACCATGCCAAGTGCAAGGTCCTACACCTGGGTCGGAGCAATCCCAGGCACAGCTACAGGTTGGGCAGAGAAGAGATTCAGAGCAGCCCTGCGGAGAAGGACTTGGGGGTGTTGGTTGACGAGAAACTGAACATGAGCCAGGTTCAGTGTGCGCTCACAGCCCAGAAAGCCAACTGTGTGCTGGGCTGCATCAAAAGGAGCACGACCAGCAGGTCGAAGGAGGTGATCCTGCCCCTCTACTCTGCTCTTGTGAGACCTCACCTGGAGTGTTGTGTTCAGTTCTGGTGTCCTCAACATAAAAAGGACATGGAACTGTTGGAACAAGTCCAGAGGAGGGCCACAGGAATGATCAGGGGACTGGAGCACCTCCCGTATGAAGACAGGCTGAGAAAGCTGGAGCTGTTCAGCCTGGAGAAGAGAAGGCTGCGTGGAGACCTCCTGGTCTTCAGATACTGGAAGTATCTGAAGGGGGCCTATAGGGATGCTGGGGAGGGACTCTTCATTAGGGACTGTAGTGATAGGACAAGGGGTAACGGGTTAAAACTTTAACAGGGGAAATTTAGATTGGATATAAGGAAGAAATTCTTTCCTGTGAGGGTGGTGAGGCACTGGAATGGGTTGCCCAGGGAGGCTGTGAATGCTCCATCCCTGGTGGTATTCAAGGCCAGGTTGGACGAGGCCTTGGGTGACACGGTTTAGTGTGAGGTGTCCCTGCCCATGGTACGGGGGTTGAAACTAGATGATCTTAAGGTCCTTTCCAACCCTAACTATTCTATGATTTTTTGATTCTATAATGTATGTACACACCCAAAATGTTTCCATATTTCCTGTGCTTATTCACCCTATTAATAGTGCGTTTTTGTAGAGGAGTCATCCTCAGTCTGTCCTAGATTTGGAATTACTTGAACTAAAGATACTGATTTCTATTTTGAAATAAAGGATCTTTACCTAGTAGTGAAAGTCACACGGTGAGGAATGGCATCACAAAGTAACCATTTTCATATTTGGATATATTAAAGGTTTTTTTTTAGGGATCACTGATATGACTTGGCTAAAAACTTTAGGAAATGCAGCACTTCTTTCTGATATGGTAAGATTTGAACAGAAAAACAAGCTTAATAGATTCTGCATGAGAATACTAGGGAGAGAAATTCTCAGAAACACAAGTGTTTGGATTCACTTTTAAGCATTATTAAGTCAGTTAGTCAATATAGATTTAATTACCTTAATTTTTACTGTATTGCTTTGGGGGGGGAGGGGGGTGTTTATGCTGAAGGCACTGTCTCACTTTCCTGGGTATACTTAATTGAAAACTATTGATTCATTTCTTTGGTTGCTCTCCTTTTCGATTTTTTGTTCTTTTTTACAATATCATGCACATAAGAACCTGCTGCAGAGGGAGCTGAAGTCCTCCACACTCTTAAAAGTCAGCTTTAAAATGTCTTTTGCTCTCTCATTTGCAGCTCTAGCTAAGACCATCAAAGATTAAATCAGCCAATCCTTTCTAATTATATGCCTGAAAAACATGGAATATTGCTTATTTAATTTTCAGACATTAATCGGCATTTTTTAGCATTTCTTTTAATTACCATTTCCTAGTGATTTGTTTTACATTAGATTCTGCATTCATAAATAAAAAACAAAGAAACTAAAGGAGTAGAAAGAGAGAATTTTTATAAGGAATATATATATGATTTATTGTGGAGTACCTGGTTTCCTTCTCAGCCTTAGCAATGAAGCCTGCTGAGAAAGTCTCAGAGTTTTTCTCAGAATTTAGATAATGTGGAAAGAAGCAAAAAGCATGAAGAAAATAGTATTGAATCTTTTCTGTCAAATCAGGTGACTATTCTGTTGTGGTTTTCTGCTTGTTCTCTGCACACATAACCAATACTTGAGGGACATAGATTATTTCTTCAGGCTTTGGCTTTTGGAGAGAACCATATAATAAAGGAGAAAGCACGTGTGCAAAATAAAAGGCACAGGTCGAATGGCTATAAAGGGGCTTAGGAATGTGAACAGTGAGAACCATGCTTAAGAAGGATAAAGAAAAATATTAAGAATCTTTTCATTTTTTTGAGGGAAGAGAATTGAAAAATAAAGTGGTCCTGATGGGCTTTCATCAGGTCAGTAGTATTGGCTGTACTCATTCCAGCCACTTTCCATTTTGGGAAACTCTCCATAACTTTGCTAATGGCAGGCAAGGGGTGCACATTTTGTGCCAGCTCACCAGGACACAAAAAAGCAGTATTGCTCAGCCTCCAGGCCAGGGGCAACTTAAAGCCAACAGAAGTTGTCGTGTTTAGAAACCACAGGAATCCATTTGATCAGTCAGGGCATATGCCAGGGCTGGCCAAGCTTCTGGACCACCAGTGTCCTTCGCATTGTCAGAAGAGCTTTAGCCCTTCATGGGATGTGGTTCAAGAATATAAACCTGTCAAGTTTTAAATAAATTCCAGACAAATTCTAAGACAAAATGTCATGTTCAAGGTGGAAATATGCCAAAATGTATGCCTCCTGACATGTATAAAACTGTGGAGATGAAAAATGAAAATGAAATAGGCTGAAGCTGAGGTTGTTGCTTCCTTCAGACATTTATTGCTGTGTTTGGTGCATTGATTCATTGCAGCAGCTAATTCATAATATCCACTTATTTAAATAAAATAGCAGGCAATCTTATCTCTGTAACATAGTGAACAGGTGACAAATATGGTATAAAATAGAAACATAACCAACATCAGAGTGCCTGTTAAGCAAAGCATGTCCAACGGTTGGTGTCTAACACACATGAAAGAAGACAGGGACAAATGATATGTCCAGAGCACTTTATTGTCATTTTTAGATATGTATGACTGTTATAGGAGTACTTGGAAGAGCTACCAGTAGAGTAACATTTTTCAATATTCATACTTGAAGAAATAGTTTCAGCTCTTCAGTTGAAGCAACAACTTCCTCCTGATTTTTGATGTTGCTCATTTCTACTAGGCTATGACCAAAAAAAGGAAAAAAAAAAAAACAAACAAAGAAAGGGGAGAATGGAGTTACAAACACGAAAGTACTAATTTACAAAGGATATGAACGGGTTGCCCAGGGAAGTTGTGAATGCTCCATCCCTGACAGTGTTTAAGGCCAGGTTGGACAGAGCCTTGGGTAACGTGGTTTAGTGTGAGGTGTCCCTGCCAATGGCAGGGGGGTTGGAACTGATGATCTTAACATCCTTTCCAACTCTAACTATTCTATGATTCTATGTTATCTGCTTTAGGTAAAATATGATCTGTGATGATACATCTGTTGTCGAATGTCCTAGGAAGGAAAGTATTAATCTTCAACTAGACAGATTTGATAAGAATAATGGAAGGATATGAGAATGAGGTCTGTAAAATACATAACTTACACTTGCGTCTTAACACATGAAACGAAAGTCAGACAACTGGACTTCAGGGGCATTATGAACTGCAAAGAGATTATAGCCTAATTGTTGACACTCCATATGAATGATTTTTATAATGGATTTTTAAACTCTATTGTAAGAGTGTCAATAATTATCTGATCTGTACACATCATACACTGAAGAAAGACCTAGAAATAAATCCTCTGAAAATTATTTTCAGCTATGCTTTGCCAGAAATGTGCCCAGCATTTTAAAGACAAGTAGATCCTTCTATATAGGCAGGGAGCATATCCTATCATCAGACCTGCAGCTGGCTACGTTATTGGGCTAGGCAAGTCCTGTTTCTGTGGCCAAACTAAAATAAAATATTTCAGTCAGTCCGAGAATCTTCTCTTTTATCTCAAAAAGATTATTATTACTGAGGTAAGAACTAGGGGGAGAAATATCAGAGTTAAGAAAATATTTTGTTCTCATTTAAAATACCTGAAACCTTGTGGGGAGAAGGACTGTTGTCTTGCAAAGGACTCCATTTTGTTTGGTTTCTATGGGCTGAGGTTCAGAGTTACTGTTACACTTTTTTTGGTATTTTAAATTTTTTCAGACCTTTACAAAGGACCATGATGATGACTTTTAAAAAAATAAATATAATAACACAATCTCAAAAGCTATATTTCAAAGAAAATTCTGGGTTTTATGAGAAATTTTAAAATAAATAAAATCTGGGTATTTGAAATGCTGGTTTAATGTATTTCCTTGCAAGAAACATACCCTACCACAAACAAATCCATCTGTTCTCCCTAGAAATTACTCAAAAATGGATGACTTCAGAAAATATGATCTATACAACAACCTAAAAAATGGCTCTAAAAATCACATTATCACTTAGGTATGACGATATGAACTAACTGTACATTAGGCATGCAGTCCAATCCTATTTTCACAGTATTACTTTATGCAGTTCACAATTATCTTCTTTCTGTATCAGATTCAGTTGGTGAGGTTTTTTTCTTTCCTTTCTTTCTGTTCATTCCCCAGCTTGGCTTTTCCATGATGTCAAGAACAGAGTAAAATTCACTCAAAATAGTTCAGACTGGATGATAATTGGTATATATACCAGGCTGGCAACTTGGCTGCTTTTAGGATGGGATGTCATGTGTGATGCTGCATTCCATTGTATCACTTAAACATCCAGATGACCTAGGAGGATTCCTAACTTAGTAATATATGGTGCGGTATACATGCTTTCCATCTGTGTTTCTGTGTGTATAATCCCTACATTAATTATCTTCTGTTTTCACTTTCCTATACTCTGAAGTTTAATAGGATATGGCGAGAAAGGCAGATTTAGTCGCAGTTGTCCTCTGTTGTTAATGCTCTGCATTAAAGGTCTTATCAGAACTGAATGGCAGTTGTAATAGGCTTAATGGAAAAATACCATGTAAAATGTTGGTTCTTATAAAAATAAAACAAACCTTTGGAGCAGTGAAACAAATCTTTGGAGCAATAAAAGAAGCCTTTGGAGCTGAGGACATGGAAGACAAAATAATGCTACATATCTGATGGGACTTTATTTCAGGTTTGTAAGTTCTATAATAGAATAGGGAATGGCTTGTGTCCATAAACAATTGTGTACCTTTATTCATTAAATAGCTATTATCATATGTTGGCCAAAGTATTTTTAAATGTTCATGAGTACTTCAAATACATTGGAAACAAATTCTTGTCAGGGAGAATATTGCATCTTTCTACTTTTTTCCCCTCTGTTTGTCACTATAAAGGCTTAAAAGCATAAAAGAAACAAAGTAATATATTTAAGCAAATATTCAGTGTTGATAGGAAGACCTTTTTGTACAAACTTTGCCAAAAGTTCTACCTTAAATCCATACACAGCAGTTGGAAATAGGTCAATACCGAGCATCTTGTTTGATTAAAGAATTCAAACCCGATTCCAAGGTAACCAGTCCCATACTCTATAATATAATCCCTGCCATCCTTACTCCTGTTTTGCAAAGCTGAGTGCTTTTTTCATTTCCTGAGATATAGTTTGTACTTTTACACACAGATGTACATACACACCACATGCTGCTTTCTCACCACAGTGATGAAGGAGACAACAAAGGTAAATAGGAGGTGGTTAATATTTAAACTGTTAGTGTAGGTGTCTCAGTAGCATCTTTCTTAGAGGTATGGTAAGTGGTGCCAAGCAGCGCTCGAACAAATACCTCTTACGGGAAAGGCAGATTAATTTTGGATGAATTCCTGGGTACTTGGATGTCAGGTCATGGCAGTCTTCTTTGTTCTCTGCTCTCTACACAACCTAGGAAGGATCCTGTATTTTATAGAGAGTAATGAGGATGTGTCAACAGAGGCAAATGATATTCAATTATACCATTTAATGCATAAAATGTCATCTTATCTGTTGCATTAGGTGGTTGCTCCACACTCCTGATAATAGCATGTAAAAGCAGAACACTTACTTTAGAGTGTTCTCTGCACATTCCGCACACCTTTACACACATTAAAATATTTTCTGCAAAAAGTATGAAAGATAATTCTTTTTTTTTTAATCATTTTTTCTATTGAGACAGTAAGCCTTTGGGAACATTGGAACACAAAATGTATGGGAGGAGAACACGAAAGAGTACAGAGTGAAGGGAGACAATGAAAAAAAGCCTTGCAAAATACCTTTTTTATCTGGAAAAAAAGCATGTACACTGTGAGTGTTGCCAGTATTTTACAGAAAACATATCCAATTATAATTTGTTTTGGTTTATTTAAATATTGATAACACAGGCAATTTAGGATTTCCTAAATGGGTCTCAGAGTAAAATAAAACTAAGCAATTGCTGCAACATGGAAACAGCTCATACAACAGGAGATGTATCAAATCTATGCATCACTTTTAACAGAGGACTTAATAATGATGTAAAACACGATCTTCTATGTAATAATCCAATAGTAATGCTCTAGATCTACTATTCTATTAATTATTTAATTCACTGGCACTAATAAAAGAATGTCTTACTGCCTTAAGTAATTCGTAACAGAATTCCCTGCAGTTTTGATGCACATTTTTAGTTTAGCTCTTGAAAATCTAATTTATTATCTGGAGCCCTGTTGTATCACTTTATAGAAGATACTGCCTGTGACAGACAGCATCTCAAGTAAAAGAAATGGGTGAGCCACTAAGTAAATTTCTGACAAAGCCTCCATATATATGTGAATACAGTCTGCTTAAGATAGCCATGCCTTACATTTAATTTGTAACACCAACAATCAACTTAAACTTCAGTTTGAGAGGGTGTTGCAATTGTTCTTCTATTGACAGAGTTAGAGAAGAAAGCCACTGTGATGGGTAAATTTAAGGTTTGCAATTGCTTTAGGTAACTTCAGTAAAGGTAACTTTCTATCTGTAATGGAAGTTCTGCAGAGTTTTAGCACAGGGTGCACAGTTCAAAGAGAAGCAGAGAAATGGATTCATGTTTCTGTTATGAAAGTTGTATACTGTAACAAACTTTTCTGGAAAATTTCTTAATCAGCATAACATACATGATAGGTTTCTGCCTACATCATCAGGAAAGCAAAATGCATCCTTTGTACATGGGCATATATATTTTTAAAGTACATATTTTAAAATATTCCTTACTGATATATCTGTATCCTGTTTGGGTCTTATTTAATTTAGCTCACAAGAGAAGACCTATTAATTGTATTACTTTAAAAACCACTGATTATCTCGATCATACAGAATTTATAGAACCAATGCCACCTTCATGCAGTTCAACAGTGCAAAGTGCGAAGTCGTACACCTGAGTTGGGGCAATCCCAGACACAGCTACAGGCTTGGCAGAGAAGTGATTCAGAGCAGCCCTGCAAAGAAGGACTTAGGAGTGTTGGTCAATGAGAAACTGAACATGAGCTGGCTTCAGTGTGCGCTTGCAGCCCAGAAAGCCAACCATATCCTGGGCTGCATCAAAAGGAGCGTGACCAGCAGGTCGAAGGAGGTGATCCTGCCTCTCTACTCTGCTCTTGTGAGACCTCACCTGGAGTATTGTGTGCAGTTCTGGTGTCCTCAACATAAAAAGGACATGGAACTGTTGGAACAAGTCCAGAGAAGGGCCACAAGGATGATCAGGGGACTGGAGCACCTCCCATATGAAGACAGGCTGAGAAAGCTGGGGCTGTTCAGCCTGGAGAAGAGAAGGCTGCGTGGAGACCTCATAGCAGCCTTCCAGTATCTGAAGGGGGGCCTATAGGGATGCTGGGGAGGGACTCTTCATTAGGGACTAATGACAGGACAAGGGTTAATGGGTTGAAACTTAAACAGGGGAAGTTTAGATTGGATATAAGGAAGAAATTCTTTCCTGTTAGTGTGGTGAGGCACTGGAATGGGTTGCCCAGGGAGGTTGTGAATGCTCCATCCCTGGTGGTGTTCAAGGCCAGGTTGGATAGAGCCTTGACTGACACAGTTTAGTGAGAGGTGTCCCTGCCCATGGTAGGGGGGGTTGGAACTAGATGATCTTAAGGTCCTTTCCAACCCTAATTATTCTATCTTTGTATGATTCTGTGTTCAGGAAATTCTTAATCTGGGGGAGTTTTGGAGCTCGTCAGTCAATGCTTGTCTTGGTAATTGCTCAGATTACTTCTGGATTGTTTTTACCTTTGATACCTTGTTATATTTCTAGTCCAATGTTAATTTTCTCTCTCTCTTCATATCTAGCATTTTCAAACTCTTAAAAGTCTCTTTACTTTATATAATTATTGCATACTAATCAATGTTCATTTGTCTTTGACCTTCAGACCTGTGTAAATATGGACGATTAAGCAATACGCTCAGTTAGTTATAATACACTCAATCTATCCTAATTTAAATGATTAGTTTAAGACAGTCACCAATGCTCTATTTATAATCAGAGAAGAGAAATAAGAGCCCAGGAGGGGAATTTCATCTACCAGACTTTCACAAGTCATTATACAGTGAATCAACTGCTGTCTGACAGGTCCTGTGCTTTTGCTTTGATTATGGCAGGAGCCATTAGAGTGGATGCCTAGGTTTTCAGGGGCTGAAGTTACTAATGCCAAATCCTAGCCTTGCTGTATTTTGTTTTGGACTTTGGAACACAATTGCTCACTGTTCCACGAAGAAGTCATGTAAAAATACCATGAGATGTTCACGATCAAAATGTCAGGACATGGTATTTAACTAGCTAACTAAACAAGTATGCATTTAGTAGCTATTCATGGATATAGATATTTTGTGTGGGTTTGGGACACAGAGATGTTTCATCCACTTTAACATATCATTTCATTCTTGGAACGTGGACCCTCAATTTATATCAACTATCTTGGTTTTGTCTTTTGTCACAATTTTATTATAGACGGGCTTTGACAGTTTGGGAGATTCAGAGACTCATCATGTTTTCAAATGTGGTGCTGTAATGCATATAAAGGAATTTTCTCTGAAATAGAGTGTACATAGCACATCTGCAAAGCACAAAGGGAAATGCTGATGTATGCCTGGGTGACTTAATAAGAAGTGCAGCCAACCGAAATGCCATAGAAATGGATATTCAGAACCATAGTAAGCCAAGCTTGTCAGCTACATCACTAAGCAAGATGCAGCATGACATCAAAATGCTCCCTGCCAACGGGATTCTGGGAATCCCAGAATAGTGTCTGGTTCATAGCCCTGTTCTAGGTATCGCCCATGCGTCACTGTCAGTGCTTACAGTTCCTCATGGTCTATCCAACTTGACTCCAGCTGAGGTTAATAACTTATTTTTCTTTGTATCTGTTTTTTTAAGTATTAGAATACTGTTATTATGTTACTTCTTCTAACATCCTTTCTAAATTAAAATTATAATCCTTTAATATTTGTTCACAAGTTTCTAAATGTCTGATCTGTCTTGTTTCTGTCCTCAGTAAGCCTCCTACATTATCTTAAAATGTAGGATGCAAAACAGAGGAGAAGTCCTGCAAATGCTGAGTAGAATGAATAATCTTTGTACTTTATAACACCTCTTAACTCTGCCAAGAGTCAGATTTGTCTTCTCACTGTGTTACACATACTCAGTTTTCAGTTGCTGCAGACCCAGACTCTTTTTCTTTAGAAACTCCATTTAGTGAGTTATTTCAAAGCTTATATTTATGCATTGGCTCTTTTCTTCCAGAAGGTAACACTTTGCACTTGTCTGTATTAAATTTAATCTCATTGATTCCAGATTGCTCCATCAGTCTATCAAGACCATTTAGAATGCTGATCCCGTTGTCTGAAGCACTTGTACATGCTTCCCTCCAGCTTGGTGTCTTCAGATTTGATTGGTGTCTTCAGATATGATCAGTCTCTTCCTTATTCGGTCATCCAAGTCATTAATACAGCAGCAGATAGAAACGCACTGACAGCCCATGTTCAGGGTGCCTTTCTAGCTTGACAGTGAATCATTCATAACTAATCTGAGGGCAGATTTTAATTTTGTTCAGTTTCTCTTCTGCATATTTCTTTTGCTGCTGTATAGAAAATTCCTTTTACATGTTAATCTTACTAAAATCAAGAGGAATCTCACTGATTTTCTTCTCTGTACCTGTCAGGTTAGTTTGCCTATCAATGAAGGCAACCAAATTGATCTGACATTCTATGTTACTGACTTAGCAATGTCAGTAACCCATCTATGGTGGCTATGTCTTATGAGCTTGTTGTACCTAAGGAGCCAGGAAACTATTCTGGTGTTAGGTATTTCCAGGCGTCAAGTTCACAATTACTTGGCTTCTGCTTTTTTAATGTATTTTAAGCTTTCCAGTTTAATTTAATTTTAATTTCTTGGGACCTACTCCACAAGTTCTCAAAGATAATTGGTAATAGTTTAGATTACTTCATTTCCTTAATACTGTAGGAAGCATCAGGCTCTGCTGGCTTAAATATGTCTAAATTGCCTGAACATTCATAGAATCATATAATCAACTATGTTGGAAAAGACCTTTAAGATCATCAAATCCAACCATAACCCCAGGACTGCCGACACCACCGGTAAACCATATTCTTCACATAAAAATATGAATGGGTTAAATGCGTGTAGTGAAACTGAATTTTGACTGAGTCTAGACAAAATGGTCATACTTTGTACAGAAGCACTTAGCACAAGGGTAAATCTTGGAGATGACTGACTTCAAAGCCTCTTGCTAAGGGGTATCATAAAATACTGTGTGCATTGAGAGTCGGAAAGACAATGATTCCTTGACTAGCATGCGTTGCTCACAGTTCTGAGCAGTCATCTGTAGTTCTGCATAACTTTCCATCCATTTTTTATTTAACAAAGATATTTCAGCCAAATGGCTGGAGGAGTTTTACATACCTGTTAGGACAGACTTCAAGTTAATGTCATATCTTTCTTAATCCTACTTAACAGTTCTACATCCCGCAGTTTCTCTGAGTAGGAATGCCATAACATAAACAAAAACAATTTTGGAAAAAGACTACATATGTTACATCCAAGTACAAATGTCAAAATACCTTAGTCCTCCTACAGAAGATCTGTTTTATTTAAGCATTTGTCTGTTCCCTAATTCTTCATATAATTAGTAGAATCACTTGTAGTGTTAAAACTGAAAAAATAGGGTGGTCTGAGTAAATCCTTTATTTTTATACACAAATAAAACCCCAAAACATTTCCAGCATTCACAAGGAGTGGAACAAGTGTTATTGTAAGTGTTATGGTCTAAAGACGAAAGAAGAGAGTTGTCAATATGCAAAGACATTAATTTTATTTAAGCCACTCAGTGTGCTTGAAAATTGCAGGGAAGGCTTTGAATTGCCTCAGACTACTCAAAATGTAAGCCACAGTAAGGAAGGGTACAAATAGATATGTTTGCAATGCACAATATTGTTACGAATATTTATAAAGGAAAGGATTGGCAAGCTGGAAAAAAAACAACCCATACTTTATCAACTTACACAATCATTAAATAAGAAGGATCTTCTCCCACTATGTAATTTATTTGCTGTAAACTATCCAAAAGTATTCTGTCACTGAACAAATCCCTGCAGGATGGATTTTGTTGCGTTTCTCTGACCCCACAGCTATCTATGTGAGACAGAGGAGGAAGGCACTGATTAACTTCATTCCCTCTAGCTCTTTCATAATAACAAGTTGTTCAAGCTCTCCTTCCTGACATCTTCAGAGAACATCAGGTTTCTGCTGGGTATGGATTCAAAGATTTTTAATCAGCCTGTTCCACTAATCTACAATTATTTGGAAATTTGTCCCTTCAGTGCTTTCTATTTTTGTAAGAACTACTTGACTATGAGAGGGTTAAAAGCATCCCTATTATCTATACTCATCAGAAGGCCTTGATTTAGGTAGTGCTGTACCCAAGAAGACATTTCCACTTTGTTTGATTTAATGGAAAATAATTAGAAGGATAGAATTAATTTCATGTAAAAGACTGAGATCTGGAAAAAATATTCTTAAATACTCTTTTTTGAGGCCTACAATTTTGTGTTACGTGCTTTTCTCAGATAAAATTATTGTTGTTTGGCTTCCATCTGCTACATATTAAATAAAGATGCCTTTTTTAACTCTTTTTTTTCCATCAGTTACCACAAAATAAATGAAGACTTTCATCTTCCGTGTTCATGTGCCCTAAACTCATAACTATCTTGCAGCTAAGACACCTGAAACGCTAGGACAGGCTTTCGTCCAAGTACCACGCATCCATAGTCTGTTCAGTTATTCAGTCCACTATAAGACAACTGAGTAATTGTTAGTACTTCTTTGAATATTTAAAAAATAACAACAGTTTTGCAGAAAGAATATCACACGCTTCTGTCAGTGAAACTAATACATTCACTTGTCTGAACCAAAAATAAATACAAATGAAGCCATCATTTGCTTTAGGTGAACAGGACATAAAAGCTGCGATTTCCAGATCATACAGTACACTTTTGCTCAAATCTTGTTTATATCTCTTCTACAAAAATAAAAATTTAAATAAACCAACAAACCCCAAAAGAAGGCTGCCTATAAAACCATACACTTAGCAGTAAGTAATTTCTCAGTGTTTTCCTCCATCATTTTATGCATGCAGCCAGCATTTCGCTTGGCTATTCAACTGTTGCAGCATATTGAGCACCAGTTTTCATTAAGCAGATTGCAGTGACACTTGAGGTTTTTCCTAAGTGATTGTAGTTAATTTAGACTTCATTAGAGAAGATGAGTAGTACAGATTGTCCCTTCTAATGTGCATATTTTAAATTTATCTACACTAAATTTTAGCAGCAAGGACTGTCCATTTAAATTCCTTTACTCCTGCAGATATTTTTCAGTCATCTCCCATCCTGATAATCTAACATGGATTTTCCTTGTGTTCTCATTTTACTTGGTTTTTCAGAATGTTATTTTTACTGTTTCACAAAATGCAAGGTATTGCTGCTCTTTTTTCACCAAGTTAAATGTTGGTCTTCTTTTCTTCTTCATCTTGTGTCTCTTAGCCAGCTCCTATCCTGTGATGATAGTGCTTATACTATACTGAACTGCTTTATTTACTACACAAACAGCTGCAATAGCCAGAAACATTACTTTTCTGCCTCAGCTATCTGTAACTGCTCTTCCTCCATATTATTCCTGCTAAACACAACTCAGCAGAACAAAACTCTTACCTGCACCTCAACGATCTTACAGTCCAGTCACAGTTCATCATCAAACAAGCTTGCATATACCGTTGATATAACTACATTATGTTTAGTCTTTTACATGAAAACTCCAGCAGGAGCAGCAAAAGTATGACTGGGATTTCCTGTGTCCAAATCCTTAAGCTTCTTTAAAAGTTTCAAACTTTTTAATAGTTCAGACAAACTATCTGGTCAACCATCTGGTTCGTAACTAAGAGGAAAACAAATACGAAACTTTATAGAAAACATTTATGAACTTTTATGAATATTTGAACTGAGTACAATTTTTTCTTCATAATTTTTGTGCAAAAGAAATGCTAGTCTCTTTAACCTTGCAGAATTGCACATAAAATCCTTGAAACTGCAATAAATGTCAAGAGTCTATATTGGTTATATTTTATTACCAAAGCCTCAAATGCTCTGAATTGGGGGTGTGATGGGTGTGGTGTATTTCATGATGCCTGTAAAGGGCCTTACATCATTCTGTCATTATAGCAATAATTAGGAGCAACTTTAAGCATAGGTGCTTTGCTCTTTTAGTATCATTCTTGTATCAGCCCATTACATTCTCATGTCTTCCTCCTGCATCTAGGTCTGGTTTTGGTTTCCTCACTTGGCTCTGTTTTGGCCCCAAAAGTGAAACAGCAACAAACTAATACTATATTGTAATCCCATGTGCTTTTCTGTAACCTGCTGATTTAGTCCTTAGGCTTTTCCTTCAAGCATTTGCAGCTCTCTTTGTTATTGTCAAGTCTGAGGGAATATGTGGTATACTGTTGTGTTGATCAGTATACCTGAATTAAAATAAAAATAAAAATCCCAGGCCAAAAAAGTGAACGTAAAGCTTCAGCAGAAGCATAAGACTTAAAGATATAAGACAGCATGAAGAAACACGGGATAACACTGAAACAGTGAGAATTAGTGTAATAACTTCATTCATAGCATCCCAGCTGGCTATTCATTAAACACAGACATCACTATACAGGTTGTATTTCAGCAGAGATTTAAAGGGAGATAGCATCATGTTGGTTTTTACAAAGGACAGCTTCGGAGAGTATGTGAAGGCTGCTATTAGGATAATGAAACATGATTGGGGTTATCAGTAAGGCTGAGGTGATGGCATCATAAAATAAGGAGAACAGGAGGGGGTTTGTACAGAAGTATTCCAGCCAGAAGGAGTACTATGGGATTTCAGAGAAAAAAAAATGGCAGCTTTCCTCAATTTGTTTTCTTTGGTACTGAAAGAATGAGCCAGATCATGTCAAGATCACCACAAAGTCATAGAATCATAAGGTAGTTAGGGTTGGAAGGGACCTTAAGATCATCTAGTTCCAATCCCCCTGCCATAGGCAGGGACAACTCACCCTAGACAATGTTACCCAAGGTGAAACATGTGGATGTGTGACATCCAAATATCATACAATATGCTGGAGGCCATTAGGAATCCCTGAAAATGGGAGACTTTTTTTTCTTTTCATGGCTTGTGAGCAGGCTTAGAAAAAGGAATGGTTTAGTATTTGCATCCACTTAGTGTATTTGTGAGAGGTCAAGCTGAACATAGTTCTAACCATTCTGTGGCTATTACAATTGACAGTACAAAAATAGACTTGTAAAATCCATATTGAGGCACTTTAACAACTAACCTTGCTCAATAGAACTCAACATCTGAATTCAAAGCGCAGGAGAGTGTGACTCCAAATTTTAGATGCCCTTTCTCTAAATATTGTTGTCATCAACTCTTGTTAACAGAACAAAATACATTGCAAAAAAAAAACCAAACCAAAATCTGCTAGGATTCTGCCGTTAGTATCTGTCAGTGATTTATATATCGATACTTCATATTACAAGTAAAATACTTCTCTTGTCCTCAGTGTGCAAATTAAAAATTGTGATGTGTAGCTTTTGTTTGACCTCTCTAACTGAGGGTGTTAGACCTCCTGCTCTTCACAGTGGGTCCTCAGGACCACCTGTGCCACTGTACTCCCTGCTGTGGATTTACAGTCAGCAGTAAGACTGTGTGTTAGAATTGGGGTTAGAGCCCAGTTGTCCTGCTGCTTGGAGTCATACCCTTAAAAGGGCAGGCAACACTGACAGCTTTACCATGAATGCCTTAGCTAAAAACACGCCCAGAAGGAATGAGCATGCTGCATGCATCAAGTATAATTTGGGGTAAGCTGGTGGTTTACACCATCTTTCAGGGGTCAGGATAGGGGGCATTGTCCTCAGTTTCTTTCTACAGTGGTATAGAGTCAGAGAGTCATAGAATGGTTTGGGTCAGGAAGGACCTTAAGATCATCCAGTTGCAACCTCCCTGCCATGGGCAGGGACACCTCACATGACCATGTCACCAAAAGCTCTGTCCAGCCTGGCCTTGAACACTGCCAGGGATTCACCACTTCTTTGGGCAACCAATTCCCTCACCACACTCACAGTAAAGAACTTCTTCCCTATATTTAACCTGAACTTCCCCTGTTTAAGTTTTAACCCGTTACCCCTTGTCCTATCACTACAGTTCCTAATGAAGAGTCCCTCCCCAGCATCCCTATAGGCCCCCTTCAGATACTGGAAGGCTGCTAGGAGGTCTCCATGCAGCCTTCTCTTCTCCAGGCTGAACAGCCCCAACTTCCTCAGCCTATCTTCATACGGGAGGTGCTCCAGTCCCCTGATCATCCTCGTGGCCCTCCTCTGGACTTGTTCCAACAGTTCCATGTCCTTTTTATGTTGAGGACACCAGAACTGCACACAATACCCCAGGTGAGGTCTCACAAGAGCAGAGTAGAGGGGCAGGATCACCTCCTTCGACCTGCTGGTCATGCTCCTTTTGATGCAGCCCAGGATATGGTTGGTTTCTGGTCTGGTTTCTGGTCTGAGAGTGCACACTGAAGCTGGCTAATGTTAAGTTTCCCATCGACCAATACCCCACATCCTTCTCCTCAGGACTGATATCAAACTAGTCTCCGCCCAGACTGTATTTGTGCTTGAGATTGCCCCACCCCAGATATAGGACCTTGCACTCTGCTTTGTTGTGCTTTGAACGTGTCCAGGTCCATCTGGATAGCATCCCTTGCCTCCAGTATATCAACCAAACCACACAGCTTGGTGTCATCAGCAAACTTGCTGAGGGAACACTCAATCCCACTGTCCATGTTGCAGACAAAGATGTTGAACAAGACTGGTCCCAACACCAACCACTGAGGGACACCATTTGTTACCACTCTCCAGCTGGACACTGATATTTTGACCACAACTCTCTGTGTGCTGCCACCCAGCCAGTTTCTTATCCACTGAGTGGTCCATCCATCAACTCCATTCTCTCCAGTTTAGAGACAAAGATGTTGTGCAGGACAGTGACAAAGGCCTTGCAGAAGTGCAAATAGACAAGGTCAGTTGCTCTGTCCCTGTCCATCAGTTCCGTAGCCCCATCACAGAAGGCCACCAAATTGGCCAGGCAGGATTTCCCCTTAGTGAAGCCATGCTGGCTGTCACCAAGCACCTTGTTGTTTTTCATGTGCCTTAGCATGCCTTCCAGGAGAATCTGCTCCAAGATTTTGGCAGGTACAGAGGTGAGACTGACTGGTCTGTAGTTCCCTGGGTATTGTGGATGGTCTCTCCCTTCCCCCATTCATTAGCATTTTTACCTGCATGAAAGAAGGGCCACGAGGATGATCAGGGGACTGGAGCACCTCCGATATAAAGACAGGCTGAGAAAGTTGGGGCTGTTCAGCCTGGAGAAGAGAAGGCTGTGTGGAGACCTCATAGCAGCCTTCCAGTATCTGAAGGGGGCCTGTAGGAATGCTGGGGAGGGACTCTTCATTAGAGACTGTAGTGACAGGACAAGGGGTAACGGGTTAAAATTTAAACAGGGGAAATTCAGATTGGATATAAGGAGGAAATTCTTTCCTTTTAGGGTGGTGAGGCACTGGAATGGGTTGCCCAGGGAGGCTGTGAATGCTCTATCCCTGGTGGTGCTCAAAGCCAGGTTGGACAGAGCCTTGGGTGACACGGTTTAGTGTGAGGTGTCCCTGCCTATGGTACGGGGGTTGGAACTAGATGATCTTAAGGTCCTTTCCAGCCCTAACTATTCTATGATTCTATGATTCGAAAAAGTATTATGTATTTTTTTTAAAGCCCTGAACAAAGGTGAGGGATGGAAGCATATAAAAAGATCAATTTTGTATTATTACATTACCTACTGTTTCTCTGCATGAGCGTTTTATAACATAAGTCATTTATTTGATTGCTAGGTATGCTTAAAGGAGTTGGCCAGAAAGCTTTGAACTTCACTGAAGTACAAAAAGCAAGCTGTTCATTTAATCAGCACATTTAATTCATCCTGCTTTGCATGCTGTGCCACACTGTCTTCTTTCCATATAAGGATTCCGTGGTATCTTCCTGCAGCACCCCTGCTTCTCTTCTGAAAGCAGCCAAAGATGGCTTTGTGCATATTGCTTGTGTATGCTATAGGCCCAACTCCTTTTCGGTGTGCAATGTAGCAGCTAGCTCCTTCTCATATATCTCTTCTCTTCAGGTGAGTTGTTTATATTCAAGTCGTTTTGTTGTTTGGTATGGTTTCTTTTTTTACACATTGTCTGAGAGCATGTTCTTAATTTATCTTGCTTTTGTATATTTATTTTTGCTCTGTGTGACTAAGTAGGAAGTGAATCAGCAAACTGAGTTTTGGTTATATTAAGTATTTATATCATTTATAGGGGTCTTCTGCCTTTAGATATTTCTTTTTGTTTAATATTGATTATTCATTAGATTTCTCTTTAAGCAGCCATTGTTTAGAATCCAATGAGGGTTTTCTAATGCTATGCAAAAATTTTAGAAAAACCTTCAAGGCAAAATTGAAGATAAGGATGAAAAATTTTCTAGTTTAGCAAACATATTATATTAACAGAAATACAGCATATTTGTCCTGAGCTTTAATAAGACTGGGGGTATTTGCTTTTTCTCTCAGACTCGCTCACTCACACACAATATATAAATACGTAGCATGCAATTTACAAATTAATAGGACCTTTTATGTCACTTTCAGTGTTCTCTATTTTTTTATCTGATTTACCTTCTTATTCTGAACTGTTTAAGGACAGTGTGGCAATTCAGCCTTCAGAGATTACCTGGCACAAACATTAGAAAAGATACTTGATTATCCCTTAGCATCTGTTCATGCATACCCCACTTAACTGGACAGGTTTTAGATAACTCATAATTTTTATTCAGTCACACCCTCTCTTCCATTCTAAATCTTTCCCCTGACAGATGTCCAGAGCTAAAATTTGTTTGTGAAATGATTGATCTGCTCGCAAATCATCTAATAAACAAATGACTAATGGGAAAATATAATATAGATTTAAACCTTGTCTAAATTCTCTACTTCTGTGTGGAAGACTGAAGCTACCAATGGTCATTTGGTGGTCATGGGATTGCTATGTGAAGCACTAGGTCCACGGGACTAGCCCTGTTTCTTTGGAAGCTCTCTGCATGCTCCCTAGTGGCTCTATGGCCCTCAAGAAAAAGCAGTGCAGTCGCATTGCAGTTCATTCTGCTTCCCCTCCCAAACCTCCCACATCTGTCCTGTAAGTTGGCTTTGGATTGCATACATTCCTTTAAATGGACTATCTGAGAGGTAGTCTTGTGTTCTTTGAACATAAGTCCCAATGAGACTGAGCCACCTGCTTGAAATTTCTTCTTTTTCTTCTTTTTTTTTTTCCCTGTTACTAAGGCACCATTGACCTTCTCTTACCGATTGCTTGATCCCACTGGCAGTTCCCCAGTCTGCAAGTCCACAGTCTACAGTACAAAAAGCCTACTTACAGACACCTCATGTCAGTGATAAGAGCTATTGGTAAATTCTTCATGTTAGATAGCAATATGGAGATGGCCATTTAGCTGTCTTGGGCAAATCTTGGAAAGAAGAATCTACACTCAGACCACACTAAAACTTGGCAGGGCTAGGGACTAACCCTTAAATTCCTTTTGTAACTTTGACCAGCAGCCTTCATACCTATAGGGTTAGACAAGCTCAGAGCAGCCCACATGGCTAAGAAGGCAGTGAGGGCTACCTGAAGGTTTTATATCCACTGATTTCTTGCTCTAGTCCCATCAGATGCTGACAAAGACATGTATAAATGAAGCCAGCTTTGCTGTAACCTTCAATTCAGCTGTGAGCAATAGAGACCTCACTTTAAAATGTTGCTATGCAGAATTTAGATTCAGTGAAACCCAAGAATTTTCCTAGATGAAGACAGCAATGTCCTCTCTTTGTTGTGGGACCTGGTGGTTAGTATTATCAGGCTTTTCAGATACATTACTCCTTCCTTTTAGTCTTTCTTGTCCTGCTGATGAAAACGTGGTTATTTTCCAAATACACTTATAGTCCAACATAAGTGCCACTCACAGACAAACGGTCAGATGAGAAATTCTCCTCCCTGTGGACTTCCGAATAGGCCTTTCTGAGCTACCTCTAGCAGCAGTGAGTAAGGCTGTTAATAGCACTTGTGATTCTGGTTCACTGTGCATACAAGAAGTAGCATTCCTTTTGCCTTACATTGTCAGGAGTTTTAACAGGATTGAAGTTTTACCTTTTTGAGAAAATAATGAATGCTGAGATTCTGCATGGTGAATTGAAGCTTTAGAAATAGGGAATGGAGTACTGCCTCTTGAGTAGTGCTTGCAGGCTTAATATAGATGATCTAAACTCAGTGGAAGAAATGAAGTTTGTTTACTTCAGTATGTTCTCTTTCTTCTTCTTTTCTCTCTACCCCCTCACCCCCAACCCTGATCTCTTTTGTGGCAGTTTGGTTAGTTTGTGGGTTGAAGACAGAATTTGCCTTCTTCTTGAATAGATGTGATTACATTTAGGTGTGTTTAGTGCTTATTTTGCAGCTCATTCTGGACATAGTTAGATGGTACATACAGAGCTAATCACTGCAGCATTTAGGATTCTCACAAGGGATTCTTACTGATTGTAAGTGATCCACAGAATCCCATTTTTCTAATTAAGTCAAGAGTCCCTGTCAGCCTCTGATCCATGGCAACTATAGGTCCCGGCACCTGCTGTCCTTCTGTCTCCATACTGGTGTTTTTACATATCTCTAAAGATAAGGAAAAGGCAAAGATGATCCTACAGCTTGGTCCAGGGTCGGGATTATATTCATAAACTTTCCACATGATCAAGTAGCATTACATTGGCATTTCTCATCTGCTCAGACTAGGAAATGTGCCTAGACCTCCTCAGAATTCTTTATGTCCATCCGTCAGGTGTTTTTTACCACTTGCCTTGGGGATGCTTGGTTTAGACTGAAACGATATGAAAGAATATGAGGGGAATAATGCTCTGTTCACAGCACAGATGAAAGAAGAGAGATGAAAGAGGTCTTCTGCTCCTTCTGAGAAAGAAATCAGATAGGGAAGACTATAAATGAAAGGAGGAGAGGAAGCTGAATGGCAGGCGATGGTGGCATCTTGCCCCATACTGTAACCCTTCTGTAGTTCTGCAATACACACAGAGATGTCCTCAGAGTCTGCCACAAGCCAAGCCCTGTGTTTTTCCTTCTTGAATTACAAATAGCAAACATGCCTTAAGGGATCAGCCTTATTAGAACTGTTCCATAACAGCAAAGCTTACGTAAGTTCACTAGCTAAATTTTCTCCTGAGTGTTACAGCTCCACAGAAATCTTTTTGGTATAAGTCTGTTTGGATGTTTGCTAGTTCATACCTGTAAACTAGAGGTGTATGGGGAATCTTCACCTGATACTGACTGACAAATCTGTCTATTAGTGAGTTCTGTAACCCTGGAGACCTTGACAACATCCAAAGGTGTGGGTGAGACCCCTCAGAATAAAT
Source organism: Pezoporus wallicus (assembly GCF_028554395.1). NCBI lineage: Eukaryota > Metazoa > Chordata > Aves > Psittaciformes > Psittacidae > Pezoporus > Pezoporus wallicus. The sequence continues at coordinate 1,727,398 of NW_026636990.1, forward strand.
TCAGCTGATATACTGCAGGGGTCCATATCCAAATGAAATGCATGAGGATCCCTGCTAGTCAATAGCAAGAAACAGACACTTTTCACCCTTTACTCATCTCATTCTAAAGTAGTTGTCTAGAACAGACCAGATAAATTGCACTGAAAAAGAGCTCTGCCAGCCCATCTGTGTCAGAGCTGTGAAGAGTTCTGAGTCTTAACCTATCTAGCTCTGCCAAGAGGAAATTTTAATAGGGATGTGGTTATATGGTCAAAAGTTTTACTGCTTTATTTTGATTTGCTATAGAATCATAGTTGGCAGTGCATGATAGTTTATCACATTACAGGGCAAAATACCACTTTGTTTATATAGTTATGTTCACACTGGAAGCACTTTCTAGTAAAGTGCAGTCATTTCCTCTACTCCATGCCTTATAAAGACCTGCTATCCAGCTCATTCATTCATACTTATTTGCAATGGGAGGCCTTCATTTCTGGAACAGTGCGTAGGAAATGTTTTATTTGTTTGATTTTCCAATACGTTATTTCACTCTACATTCTACAATTGGGAATTCCAGCAAATTTAATACAAAGTTTCCTAAAATAGGGACATCCTTTTTCCAGATACTTACCGTATATATGGCAAATATGAATCTGCATCCATGCTCTGGGGACACAGAACAATTACAGTGATGAGTTTTTGATTTTGTGATGCTTGCCCTTACAAACTTCCTATCCAAAGATTACTGTCTACCCAAGCGCTTGTTTTATGCACACAGTTACAACCTCCAAGAGAAGGAGACAGTTTTGTCTACCTGCTGAAGTCGGTGAGGAAGTGTCAATAAGACAACATTAAGCACTTCTTGATTACTGGAGAGGGAGAGAAGCTGTAATCTTAAAAATGTGTTAGCTAATGTGGTTTAAATAGTATGCTTTAAAGTGCTCACAGGCAGAGTGAGATGGACTTCAGTTTATAAAAGTTCAGCATGAGCTCTAGGAGAGGTTAGTTTGTATCATATTGAAATGCCACTGTGTTCAGTTTTCAGAAGTGTTAGGAAGTTTTAAATCTAATCTCCAAATTTTGTAATAAAAAGTTATATTCATGCCTACATAAGTTGTCACCATACTCAGGATTTTCTTTTAAATCTGATTTCTGGGGTCAGGGACAAGCACTTTACTTTTGGTTTAAGACTGTGATAAAAAACAAAATTCAAGTAAATAATAGCTAGAACTTGAGAGGCAAATATATATGTATGTATATATCAACACAGTCTTTTTTATTTGTGAATCAGGCAGCAGCATTACTGACATTCTGAACGAATACTCAGCTTTTCATGTTTTATAACCTTTTCTCTTGCTTTAATTTTAATCTTAGAAATAAAATCTATAGTCTAAAGCCTCCTGTCATCCTCTCTGAGTCAGTGGAAACCTGCAATTTACATACTTGCATGGTGAGTCAGCAAGACAATCCTGCCCCCCTGTGCCAGGCAGGATGTAGACACTGAAATGGTTTTTAACTGTTGTCTTTGCCTCCCGGCAGCTCTCACAAAATGAATTTCAATCAGCAGTATCCCAAAAGCAAAGCATGGCCAGACTCATTCACAGTTTACCTTCAGGGCCTCAAAGAAACAAAACAAAACAAAACAAGAAGTTACAATTCTACAACTCGTGCTGATCTGTTTAAACAGTATCAGTAAACAGTGAGATTAAGGTAGTTGCCATTTTGTCAGTCCAGTTTCAGGTATCTGTGAAAAAAGGAAGCTCAACTGTTCACATAAAAACTAAGCCACACGTACCCTTGCTCAAAATTTCAGACCTCAAGTCTCTTGTGCTTGCAAGTGCACAGCCACATAGGACATTACCTCCAAAGAGATACTGGTGGAATCATATTTCTGTGCCTGGGGTTCAAGTACAGCTCTGAATGTTTCCTTTGCTTTGCTTCCAGGAGATTACAAGATGCTGATAGGATTTATGCCAGTTCTGGTTTAAAATTTACTATTACAGAAGTAACATATCCTTGATGTTTTACTAAAACAATGCTGTCTATCTTACCAACAAGAAGTAAAATGTCTCACATGATAGCCCCAACACGTGGCTTGCAAGCTGGATGAATCCTTAACAAATACAGTTCATGATAATTTACCACAGGTGGCTTCAATGACCTAGTAAGCTTTTTCAGTGATTAAAATTAGGTCTGATTGTTTTAATCCCTTCATTAAAGCATGAACACAGGCATTTCAGAATACAGTATGTGTGTATATAGGACTGAGTTGTTTGTGAAACATGAGAAAAATAACCCAAAATGAACTAACAAGATCAGACAAAAGAGAAGCAATAGCAGAATTGATTTAAACTTTAAAAAATGAAAGCTAAAACAATGAAGGAAATAAAATCCAAACCACTGGATTTGGGAAGTGAGAGAAACTTGGAAGGCATTCCTGGTGAAAGACGCAGAAAGGGATTAGCAGCCACAAATAGGCAATGAATTTCATAATGAGATATGACAACAAAAAGTCAGGGACAATCCAGAATTCCAGAGAATTGTTTGGTAAGAAGTTCTCTAAAATAGAGACATCCTGTTACCAGATACTTGCCATATGTATTGCAAATATGAATCTGGATTTGCTATTTAAAAGAGAAAAAGGAAAACTAAATAACTGTGTGACCCAGATAAATTATAGCTACGAAACTATCAACATTATTACAAACCAGAATAACTTGACTGCAATTGTAAAAGCTTTGCTACTTCTAAAATGCCATTGCTGTGCAGGTGCATTTTGGGGCTGAAGGCAAGAGGCTGATAGATGATCCAGAAGTGCATAAGAGGCTCTTCAGCAGTAAGCATAGTTCAGTGCAGGGTTCAGGGAGTGTTGCTGGTGCAGTGAAGAGGGAATGTTAGAGAGGAGCATGTGGGACCAAAAGAACTTACTCAGCATTGGTATTGCTTGCTTACCTAAAAGCACATTACTCTGAGAAAGCAAAATAGCGAAGGTGAGGACATATACATATGTGTATCTGTTTCCTTATATATATCTATATGCATATATAGAGATATGAATACAAAATGGAAAGAAAAAATATTTTTTAAGTGACAACAATTTTCTCATTCACTTAAACGTGCAACATGCTCAAACAGATGCTGTTGTTGCCTCAGCAAATGACTTAAGTACTCCCTTACTTCACAGCTATGTTTTTTAGATAACCAGTTAGGATCAGCTGTATCGATTAGGATCATTAGTCAGAGTTCCAGTGACAGTCAGTGCAATCAGCATAAACTGGTGATAAATAGGATCATTCATCATTATGGAAGCAATAGTCAGGAGATGTGCAAGTGCAGACTGTGTGTTGCCTTCTGTTGTTTCCATTAATATTATTTTCCTGTAAATACTTTTTTCCATTTCATTTCAAGCCCTGTTTTTTATAATTTTGTGCACTGTGCATGTGTAGTACTAGCTTTGAAAGATGATAATTTAATGGTGGTTTCTCAGCAGGGAGAAAATTAAAATGTACCGCCTTTTGTCTGTGTGGTGAGTTGCTAAATCACTTCCCACAGTATGACACAGCTTGCGGCATTATACATGACATAAAAACTCTTCATTAACATGTGACATTTCTGTGTCCCTCTGTGAAAAATGTGTTATGTTAGTTGGTCTGTTCATAAGTAAACCTTATTGTAGGCGAAGATTTTGTACTCCTGTGAATAGGAATTAAATACTGAAATGTATATATATATCATGACACAAGATACAAGGAAGTAGGCTGGAAGGTCTCTCTGCCCTCAATATCTAGATCTCTCTGCCCTCAATATCTAGCATGTTATTTGTTGCCTCTTCTCTACTGTCTGTGTAAACATCTGTTCAACTTCTCTAAACAAAAACCTTGGAAAATAAGTATATACGACTCATCAGAAAATGAATGAAGTACGGTTGACTTTTACATGGAATTTACTTTCTTTTATTAATTCTGCACACCTTCACGCAAAGTCTGCCTTGCTGAGCAGTAGGTCAGAATCTTCCGTACAAGACATCTGCCTCCATGACAAAAAAGCCTCTAGGGTGTGCAATAGTATGGTGGCATATTGTGTATGGGGACCTTACTCTGCCTGAGGCTGTTCTTCAACTTACTGCTGGCTGTTTAAGTGGCAGTTGTGGTGTGCTGGCTGTGCCCATACAAGAAAACACCTCAACTGGTGGGCTTCTCTTCTGAAGAGATGGCCATCAGGGCTCAGGCACAGGAGCTACTGTGGAGAAAGGATATGGAGTATAATACTGACTCTGAGCACAGTTTTATTCATTTATTTATTTATTTATATGTAATAACTGCATAGTTGGGCTTCTGCCACACTGATACTGGAAAGTAGTGTACTTGACAGAAAGGAAGAAAGTAAGATGCAGAGATTGTGCCAAAGATGCAAAAATTAATGACATCTGTAACGTGCTTAATACAAATTAAGTGTGCCCTGCAGGCTCCTGGTCCTTCACTGTAACTCCAAGTAAAAGAGCATACATAAGAATTACAGTTTGAACATTATTATCTTTTGCCCACAAAAGGTAATATGCATTTTGACTACCCTTCTGGCTGAAAATGAACCAGAAATTTGTTAGTGTCACACTAGTCATGCAGCTTCTGCATCACTGATTTATATTCCTCCAACGGAAGGTTAAAGGTGTAGCCTTTCATTGCATGGTGTGCACTCTTTTGCTCTGCACAAGGAAGATGAAGTCTGTCAGAAGGAAGTGGTGAGTCATTGGTATTTTTCTGGTTTCTTCAATATCAGCTTATTTCACAATCATAAGGCATTTTCCAATTCATTTGCCCTTTAATCCAGACAGAAAACATAACAATGTATAAACAATAACTGACACATCAAATACAGTCAGTACTGTATTTGTACTGGCCAATATTCATATATCACAGCCTGTTGCAAGAATGAAGGGGTTGATATATCCCATTTTTGCTATTACATCCCCTCCTCTCTAGATCCTTTCCCTTGCTGCTTTGTGATACTAAAGGTGGAAGAAACTTATTTTGTTAAATTTTCCTCTTCTTTGTCCCCCTCTAGCCATGTTCAACACTTCTGTGTTGCTAGGTCATCTGAGTCTGTTCTCTTACCGTATGTCAAAAAAACCTGACTTTCAGTGAGCAGATGCTGGTACCATCATTGAAAATGTGCATCACAAACTCAGTATATATCACCTATTCTGAATAGAAGCGGAGAGGCTAGGACACCCCCTAGATTTTAGTCCTTCTGTCAATGAGAGGGACTGAAGTGCAGTTTCCCTGTTGTCACAAATTCATCTACCTAAGCTTTTTGTTTTGATAATTATTTCCTTTATTGATTGCTTTTCTTGGTCTTCACTAATTGCTTCAATAATTATAAAGGGCTTCATGAATGCAAGAGGTGAGAGAATTTGTATTGGCCACAATCGCTGAGCTTTTATGGCCCTCAGCTGGAGTGTGCCAGAATGATGAAATGAATAAAAATAATTTGAGTTTAAAATCTGCAGATATCCAGATCTTCTTCATCAGAAAGGGAGAAAAGATCCTGAGCTATTTCTCAAAGCTCTGTTTCTCAGGGCTTTGTATGCCCCCACCTGCTCACCACTTCAACAAGTATCTGGCAAATGTTAAGGTCTTATTTTTATTATTATTGATGTTATTACTAATTATTTCTAGTATATTTCTTCTATGCCAGTAACCATGGCCATAAAAAGTTTATTATTCAAGTACTCCAGGGCTCTTCTGCCTTGGTTTTGCTCAGAGTGCTTTGTGTTTTTAACCTCAGCACTGTCTTCAAAATCCCAGTCAAAAAGTTGAGCTGGGTTTTTTTGGTTGGTAGGTTCATACATTTTGGATGGCTCGTCTCCCACTAATAGTGGATTATTTATTGGAGAACAGATGGAAAGCCTGAAGCAACCACTTTCCATGCCCCTTCCTGCAGCAGGGTCTGAGCACCAAGTGCAGAGCAGCTGGTACAAAGCCAGCTTCCAAATGGCCATCAAGATTGAGCACTGCAATCATTTAATGTGCTGTATAGAATAATCCTATATGGGCCCCATCTCCATCATATCCCCAAGAAAAGTGGGATAGAGAGAGGAGATGGAAAAACTAGATGGACATTCATAAGGCAAATAACCTATCACGATTGCTGGGAATAATAAGATTTTAGGAGACATATAGGAGGACATGGGGAAACAAATGGAGCATATGGTACACACAGAATTATGGTAGGATGAGGGAGACCTCAGACTCACTCTATGGGAAAGACGGCTTTAATGGGGAGAGTGCCAGAGGTCGTAACAGAGAGGGAGGGTAGGAAAGGGCTCCTGACACAATCCTATCCCCTAAAAAGATGGCAATAGCAAGCTTTCCCTTGCTATCCCAGTCTGTGTCAAGGGGTGGAGAAGGCTTTGCCATACCTTCCCATATCATAAGATGGGGACTGGGGCAAGGGAGGAAAGATACCCTCAATTACAGAAGGAAAATTATGCCTCTTGAAAATGCTGGAAAGCCAGCCTTCCTGCTCAGAAGTGCATTTGGCACGGTCACTTGCAAATAGAGGGAGGAAGTTCAACTGTCAGCACTGAATGCTTTTGGGCACATGTCCAAATTCAGCTGTTTCTTGACGCCCTCACCAGTTACTTAAATAAACGGAGAAAGTTTTAGAAAGAAGTCCACCCCAGATCCTGTCACTGTACTGTGACCTCTGATCAGCTAATGGGCTTTGGAGGCATCATGCTATAGACAGGGATATGACAATCTTAACAGTGAACTCAACAGTAACATCAAGAAATCAAAAAAAAAAAAAGAAACAAGGGTTTTGGTAGAGATTTTGTTAATTTGGTTTTGGGTTGGTTTGGGTTTCATTTTTTTGCTTTGTTTTGTTTTTCTTTGTTTTTCTGGTAAGATGATAATGGTTATAGTTGGACTTGATGATCTCAAAGGTCTTTTCTAACCTAGTGATTATATGATTGATTCCATGATGCACTCCAGTTAATTGTGTACTCCTTTCTGAAACCAGAACATCAGCAGTACAACATGTTCCTGAACTTGGTGAAATAAACATTGTACTCAGGAGTGTTTTCATTAGAGTGCTTCTCTGCTGTCAGTGCATTTGACTTACTACATAATTCATCTAAAGAGCTCTCTGACACTAGAGCTTTGTACTTCTAGGGATGACAGACATCCTTAGAGGGTTCTAGGTCCAAACAGTGGTGTGTAGATTGCAGCTGTCTCTAAAAGTTCATATTCCTGATATGTTTACTATATGGGCAATTCTCTATAGAATTTATCTGTTTGCTATCCTTGCTGTCTGTGGGTAAGAATATACTAGAGATAATTCCAGGTTAGATTAATGTTTGTTCTGGACATATATGAGTCAGTAAGAAAGTGATCCTCTGGAGATGTATACAGAGTGAACCCTAAGATATACCAACAAGTGAGTTCAACCTGAAACGTATTGAGTATAGCAAGGTGCAGGTTTGGCTTCTGTTGCAGTTTCTCCAGGGTACAATGCTGTGTTACTGTGTGTAGCTGAATTTAAGTCTGAACCCTTATGGGAAAATATATCATGCTGGATCTGACAGCTAGAGAGAGGCAAGGCATGCTGTGCCCCCAGCCAGCACAGAGGCTAAAGATGTACTCCCAGCAGGCATGTGCACACAACATGCTGTCATGTTTTAAGCCCAGCTGGCAACCCAGACCCACACAGCTGATCGCTCACTCCCCCGCCTTCCTCCCCCAGCTCCTGCAGGGATGGCGAGGAGAATCAAAAGAATGTAAGTCCCATGGGTTGAGATAAGAACAGTCCAGTAACTAAGGTATAACACAAATCACTAATGCTACCACCAGTGATAATAATGATAAGGGAAATAACAAGGGAAGAGAATACAGCCGCTCACCACCTGCCGACCGATACCCAGCCCGATCTGAGCAGTGATCTATCCCTTCCAGGTAACTGCCCCCAGTTTATACACTGGGCATGATGTGCTGTGGTAAGGAATACCCCTTTGCCTAGTTTGGGTCAGGTGTCCTGTCTCTGCTTCCTCACAGTTTCCCCTCCTCCCTGGCAGAGCATGAGACTCAGAAAGTCCTTGGTCAGAGTAAACATTAGTGAGCAACAACTGAAAACATCGCTGTTATCAGTGCTGTTCCCTGGCTGAAAGTCAAAAACACAGCACTGCGCCAGTTACTAAGAAGGAGAAAAATGACTGCTGCTGCTGAACCCAGGACAGTATCCACCCTTTATTCCATACCATTCACGTCATGCTCAGATCCCACATTTTTCAACATACCATCATTCTTGTGAGACATATATATATATATATATATACACACACACACAAAGAGAGAGAGAGATCATTACTTAGGGCATAGACCAATCCCTATAAAGCTGCTGAGTTCATCTGGTCCATGGTGTCAGGCTCCATCTCCTGTAAGTCTTTCAGAGCAGGAGACTCTCTCTGTGCAGTGTTGGATTGTGGCCTGCTGGTGACACCACAGAACTCGTCTGGTTTCATCAAAGTTCCTTGTTTGTTGGGATGATGGTCGGAGGGAAGTCAGGGCCAGTCGCTGGTGACCTGAAGACATCTGGTTGGTGGACTATAAAAGTGCTACATAGCAGGCAACAGCATACAATTGAGTTCATTGTCCGTTTTCCCCCAAAATCAAATCCCCTTGAGGTACACATCGGACTTCCCCATCTTCCTGCATTACCCACCAAGTATATCTGGGTCCCTGAGCAAAAGCAATCCCACAAGTGGGTTTTCCTTCACCTGAAGCAGGAATAACCCAGACTGTCTTCCCCAGCAAGTTCTTTCTGTGCACCACAGGAACTTTATCCCCTTCTACAGTATGTGAAAGTTCTGACTGGGCTGGGCCAGCCCTGTTGGCAGATCCTCTGGTGTTGACTAACCAGGTGGCTTTTGGTAAATGTGTATCCCAATGTTTGAAAGTCCCACCATCCATTGCTCTCAGTGTAGTTTTTAACAGCCCATTGTACCATTCGATTTTCCCAGAGGCTGGTGCATGGCAGGGGATGTGATATACCCACTCAATGCCATAGTCTTTGGCCCAAGTGTCTATAAGGCTGTTTCAGAAATGAGTCCCATTGTCTGACTCAATTCTTTGGGGTGCCATGTCTCCACAAAATCTTTTTCTCAAGGCCCGGGATAGTGTTCTGGGCAGTGGCGTGGGGCACAGCATATGTTTCCAGCCATCCGGTGGGTGCTTCCACCATGGTAAGCACATGCCACTTGCCTTGGCAGGTTGGTGGGAGTGTGATATAGTCAATCTACCAGGCCTCCTTATATTTGCATTTCAGCCATCGTCCTCCATACCAAAGAGGCTTTTAGAAGGATTTGGATTATTTTCCTCCCTTTCTCAGAAACTTCTTCTGCTGTATCACCCCACACAATAATGTCACCAATGTATTGCAAGTGTTCTGGAGCTTGCCCCTGTTCCAGTGCAGTCTGGATCAGTCCATGGCAGATGGTAGGGCTGTGTTTCCACCCCTGGGGCAGTCAGTTCCAAGTGTACTGGACGCCTCTCCAAGTAAAAGCGATTTCTTTATTAAACTGATTCTTTTATAGGGGTCAAGCAATCATACCTGAGAATAGATCACAGAATCACAGAATCAGGGAATCACAGAATCACAGAATGGTTGAGGCTGGAAGGGACCACCAGTGGCCTGCACTCTGCTGCCAAAGGAATTGAGAAAAATGCATTGGGAATATCAGTTGTGGCATACCACTTGGCTGCCTTTGACTCTAGTTCATACTGAAGGTCTAGCATGTCCGGTACGGCAGCACTCAATGGTGGTGTGACTTCATTCAGGCCATGATAGTCTACTGTTAGTCTCCACTCTCTGTTAGACTTTCACACTGGCCATATGGGGCTGTTAAAGGGTGGGCAGCTACTGCAGATCACTCCTTGCCTCTCCAGTCTATGGATCAGCCTATGGATGGGAATCAGGGAGTCTCGGTTGGTGCAATATTGCAGCCGGTGCACTGTTGTGGTCATGGTTGGCACTTGCTGTTCTTTGACCTTCAGCAACCCCACAACAGAAGGATCCTATGAGAAACCAGGCAAGGTGGACAGTTGCCCAATTTCCTGTCTCCAAAGCAGTGATACCAAAAGCCCATCAGTAGTACCCTCTCCTGAGGTAGTCTATGCCAAGGATGCATGGACTCTCTGGACCAGTCACAGTAGGGTGCTTTTGCCACTTCCTCCCAGTCAGGGTGATTTCAGCCTCCAGGACAGTCAACTCTTGGGATCCCCCTGTCACTCCAGAATGGGTTCCACCATGACAGCTTAATGGCATCAGGGTACACTGTGCACTGGTATCTACTAGAGCCTTATACTTCTGTGGGACTGATGTGCAGGGCCATCTGATCCACACAGTCCAGTAAATCCGATTGTCCCCTACCTCCACCTGGCTGGAGGCAGGGCCCCTCTAATAGTCATCACAATATTGGCCACTTACATCTGGTAGACAGGGATTAGTCTTCTTTATCACAGGAGCTGGAGTAAAATCAGCTCTCCCACTCCATCTGGGAACCTGCTCACCAAAGACTGAAGCCGCAGCTTTCATGGGATGTTCATCCTTGACCTTTGTTCTCCTCTTCAATTTATGCACCCGTTCCTCCAGAGCTTAGGTAGGTTTTCCATCCCACTTCCTCATGTATTCTCCGTGGTCCCGCAGGTAAAACCATAGGGTGGCCCGTGGCGTATACCCCCTATATCTTCTCTCTCAAGCAGTAGGATACCTGTTGTTAATAGCTGAGATGTGTGTTGGTACACGAGTAGCTGGATAGATCAGATTGATCGTCTCTCAATTGTTTGAACTCCTGGGACAGTTTTTCCACACCTGAAATGATGGAAGGGGTGAGATTGTCTTCAAACTCTCGCAGTTTATGAATCATTTCATCCACTGTTAGTGGTACTATGTCATTCCAGGTTACTGCTGCCAAGGAATGGGCATATGATGACGGTGCATTCCATGTAAATTTCCACCACATGGGTCATGTACATTCGACTTCATCTGGATATATGGTTGCATCCCTCGCATCCAGCCTGTGATAGATCATCTCTACAATGGCTGATTCCCTCAGAGAATGGATGCCTTTCCCTAGCGTAGTCCACTTGGCTGAACGACTCATAACATTGTCCTTGTATGGAAACCTTTCTTTCACAGCTGCCAAGAGCCGCCTCCAAAGGCTGAAGGACTGCTTCTCTTTTTCTCTTTTGCAATTGCTTAGTCAATTCCCCCTTCCCTAGCAAGTGATCCCAGCTGCTTGGCTTCCCTACCTTCTAGTTCGTGACCATCAGCCCCATTGTCCCAGCATCGGAGCAACCAGGTGATGATGTGCTCCCCTGGTTAACAGGTAAAATCTTTTCACATATTCCACAGCTCAGTTGAGGTTTGGGGTTGAGAAGTCACCTCTTCTTCTTCTTCTTCCTCTGATTCACATAATAATAGCTCCTGATCAGATGCTGTCCCATGTAGTAAGCGCATTGTTTCTTCATCTTGCTTCTTCATCTTTCTTGTCTTTTTTTTGCTTTTCCCCTTGTGTACAGGGGCAACCAATATTGGTACGAACTGGACTTCTGATTTAGCTGCAGTGATTATCACTGTGGCTGGAGTGGCTGCAGTATCTATTGCTGGGGTTTGGGCAGCTGCTGTACTTGTAGTTGGGGTTGGTGTAGCTGCTGTGCTTGCAGCTGGAGTTGCTGTGCTGTCTGCTGCAGTCGGAGTCTGAGTAGCTGCTGTACTTGTCGCTGTCGCTAGGGTTGGTGTAGTTGCTGTATTTGGAGTTGGAGTAGCTGCATTGTATGTTGCTTTGCCATCAGATCCAGAGACATTTTTTTCCCTTTGAAGGTGCTGGACGGTGTTGGACAGGACTCTGTAAGCACAGGCCAAGCCCCAGCATGTTGCCATGATTTGTCCCTCTCTGGTATGACCAGGACAACAACACACCTCATTTAAGTGTTTTACAAATTTTGCACTTGTTCAGTGGTGAGGTTCTAAAGCACTGGAGGGGCCCACTGGCCTAGATACTTGCCCATACTATCCCACAGACCCTGACACTCATGACTGTCCAGCCTCGGGGAAAATCTCTTGATCGTCCTATATCATCGTCTAACCCTAGACAAGACCCAAACCCGACTCTGCTGAACTTTCAAGATCAGACAAAATGGTCTTGGGTAAAACACACTCTGTATGCGTGCCAACATGGTGATCCCCATCACAATCAGCAGGCAGATGTCAAGGGTACCCAAAGGCCATTCAAAACCTTCAGAACTCTCAAATGATGCTGTAAATGGTCTGGTGGGGGAGCTGGGAAGGCAAGGGAATGTCTTCTTCACAGGTTGACCACCCAAGGAGGGGAAAAAAGATGTGTAATTGCTAAACACTTCCATTATATACCTTGCAAAGTATAGAGGTGATGACCACACTGGGAACGCAAGCCAGATCAGTTTCATGATCAATGACTCTATTGTATTACAAGTCATTACCATAAAGTACAGTGAAACAAGAACCTTAGCCAAGCCCCCCAGCTGATAAACACACAGCAAATACTGGCTGTAAGTAAGGTATGATATGCTGGAACTGTGAGATCAAGAGCAACAACTTTGAGAGCCTATAAATCAGCATTGTGATGAGTGACTGTTAATCCAAAACAATAAATGCTTATCACAAATACTACTAGGCACACTCCAGTCAGATCTGTCGTTATCTCAACCCTTCGAGTCCCACATTGGGTGCCAAAAAGAACTGTCATGGTTTAAGCCCAGCCAGTAACCCAGACCCCCATAGCCACTCACTCACTCCCCCACCTTCTTCCCCCAGTTTCCGGAGGGATGGGGAGGAGAATCAAAAGAATGTAACTCCCATGGGTTGAGATAAGAGCAGTCTAGTAACTCACGTATAACACAAATCACTACTGCTACCACCAGTAATAATAATGATAAGGAGAATAATGAGGGAAGAGAATACAACCACTCATCACCATCCCGACCCAAGCAGTGATCTAGCCCTTCTGGATAACTGCTCCCAGTTATATACTGGGCATGACGTGCTGTGGTAAGGAGTACCCCTTTGGCTAGCTTGTGTCAGGTGTCCTGTCTCTGCTTCCTCCTGGCTTCCCGTCCTCCCTGGCAGAGCATGAGATTCAGAAAGTCCTTGGTCAGGGTAAACATTACTGAGCAACAATTAAAACCATCAGAGTTATCAGCGTTGTTCCCAGGCTGAAAGTCAAAAACGCAGCACTGCACCAGTTACTAAGAAGGAAAAAAATGACTGCTATGGCTGAACCCAGGACACATGCAAGTATGACTGATGGCTTGGCTTGGCTTCATGAGTGAAGATTTTTGAAGGGCTTTAACCACGCTTACTACAAGCACAATGACCAAGGGCAAGTGAGATATCCAAATCTGATTGGAAAAAAGGCTGCTTAGGCAATCAGGAAGTGTCTGACCATGACTGTCAACTCCTGAGCCAGTTTGAGCTGCCCATGCACTGGTCCGCCCACATGCAGCGTTGGATCTGCAGCTTCCCATGCACCTTGTCACATGCCGTTTAGACCCTCGCCCATCCATACAGAAAAGTGACAGTGAGCCCTTCCAGCCTGCGCAGTGGATTTTTTAGGTGAAGCGCAGCTTCCACAGAACACCTGAGGTTTAACTGCCACAGCCTAGCTAGCTAGGACGGTGACAGCAAAGTCCACAGGTCATAGGTTTTGTAAGAGTGTCCTTCTCGTTGATGCAAGACCATACAAGGCTAGACGAGGTCCATCAGCCTGGGTTTGAAGATAGGAGTTTTCCTTCTCCTATGAGGAAGGCCTGACTTTGCTAACGAAGATTCGGAAAGACCTTTACCCATGCATTCTGAACAAGACTGTCATCTCCTGGGTCAATCACAAGCTGACACAATAGCACAAGCGTCTAGGTGGGTTCTTAGAGGCGTTCAATCATAAGCCCGCAGATGGCAGCCTCGCGCCAGTGGCTCCTCAGCTGAGTGCATGCACCTGGGGTCTGAACCTGCAATTCCTCTCGTACTGAGCAGGATTACTATTGCAACAACACACATATACAACACATATATATACATATATAAAGGGCCAGGCACACACATCACAGACACACAGGCTGCTCCCACAAACACAAACAGCACCAACAGTCTCGTCCTGCTCCCCTCCCTGGCAAAGCACCATGGAGTTCCGTTACTTCCACATCTGTGTAGACACGTGCGGCATGGGTCCCTCCATCAGCTGGGTTTATATGCTCAGTCTACCCAGTAGCTGCCCCCTAAATCCCATTCTCTCCAGTTGCTGGCACCTGGACATAAAAGACACCAGTGTGGACCCATGGTGATGGGTTTCATGCTTGGACAGTGGGGCTTGGGCTCTCCTGGGACAGCCCTGTGAGTGGCCTCAGTGTGGTGTCCCTTCTCCTGAGTCCTTAATTTGGGTTGTCATCTGACTTTGTGCCGCTGTGCTCCTCTGGGCTTGTGGATGTGGCCATTTGACAGTTTGATGCCGCCTGAGATAGATCTGGAAGCAGCCAGGGCCAGGATATTGTTTGGGCTCTTCCACTGCCATTGTGTCTCTGAGCTCCTTTGAGCTTTTATCACATAATTTAATGTGAACTGTCTAGTTTCCACAGTGGTAACGTCACACCATTGCTCCTATATTGTTCTGTGCTAGGCATTTTGGCTTCTAGCATCTCAGCTACCTCAGCGAGCTGGGGCTGCATATTTCTGAACCCTAGTCCATTATGCTGTGCAATTCCTCTTGTAAGCTGCCCACACAAGCACACACAGGCATCCTGACATTGTTGCCTGGCCAATTATTTGAAGCTTTGCATGTTCACATGTGCAGGGTCACACTGCTGCACTCAGGTTAGTCTCCTGCTTTGTAGAAAGTTTTGTTCTTTCATAGTTGGATTCAATCTTCCTGCTAGAACCAATTTCTTTATTAAACTGATTCTTTTATAGGGGTCAAGCAATCATACCTGAGAATAGATCACAGAATCACAGAATCAGGGAATCACAGAATCACAGAATGGTTGAGGCTGGAAGGGACCACCAGAGGTCATCTAGCCCAACCTCCCTGTTCAGACAAGGTCACCTTGAGCACATTGCTCAGGACTATGTCCAGGCAGCTTTTGAATATTCCCAGGGAAGGCAGCTCCACAGCCTCCCTGGGCTCTATTACAATGCTCAGTCACCCTTACAGTAATGAAGTTCTTCCTCATGCTCAGGTGGAACAACCTGTATTTTAGTTTATGCCCACTGCATCTCATCCTGTCACCTGGTGCCACTGAGAAGAGTCTGGCTCCATCCTCTTGGTACCCTCCCTTCAGACACTTACCAACATTGATCAGATCTCCCCTGAGCTGAACAGGTGCAGCTCCCTGAATCATTCTAGTAGCCCTTTGCTGGACTTGCTCCAGGAGCTCCATGTCTGTCTTTTACTGGGGAGTCCAGACCTGGACACAGTACTCCAGGTGTGGCCTCCCCAGGGCTGAGAGGCAGGATCACCTCCCCAGATATGCTGGCAATGCTCTTCCTAATGCAGCCCAGGATACCACTGGCTTTTTTGGCCACTGGTACACATGCTGGCTTAAAGACAGTTGTCCACCAGGACCCCCAGCTTTCTCTCCGCAAAGCTGCTTCCCAGCAAGTCAACCCCTAATGTGCACTGGTGCATGGGGTTATTCCTGCCCAGGTGCAAGACCCTGCACTTGCCCCCTCGGGGGGCATCAGTGGTTAAAGGTCTCCAACTAGATTCTGTGCCACTGATCACAGCCCTCTGAGATCTGCCATTCAGCCAGTTCTCCACCTCACCATCCCCTTGTCCAGCCAGTGCTTTCTGGGCTTTCCTGTGAGGATGTCATGGGAAACAATGTCAAAACCTTTGCTGAAGTCCAGGTAGGCAACATCCACTGCTCTACCCTGATCTATCCAGCCAGTTGAGCCATCTTGGAAGGCAAACAGGTTGGTTAAGCATGATTTCCCCCTGACGAATCTATACTGAGTACTCCTGGTCATCTTGTCTTCCATGTGCTTAGAGATGGCTTCTAGGATGAGCCATTCCACAACCTTTTCAGGGATTAAAGTGAGACTGACTGGCCTGCACATGTAGCCCTTTAAGCTTGTACTTAATCTTTTCCCAAAAGATAATGTGCTGTAATATTACCTACTGCTTCTCTGTCATGAAGATGCATTTCACTATGCTTGGTTGTAACCAGAATTGACATTTCTTTTTTTACTTGAAGGGGTTTAGAGCATGATAATAGTGTCTTTGGTCATTATAATGGTATGTTCACCATTTTAAGCACTGTAATATTCACTTTGAAATTTGTGTGCTGATGAGAGTTGAAGTAACAGTGGATAGCTTTGCCTAGGAAACACTGGTTTTATTCTCTTCTTTAGTAAATGACAGTGTTATAAGTGGCAGCAATACAAAATGTCGTTATATCCTATTAAATTAAAAAGCAGTATTTTCAGAAAAAATATTTTGTTAGTTAACAAGTATTACAAGGCATTTCCTAGGAGCAGATCCAGGTAGCGTGGTAATACTGAAGCAGTGTGCATCCAAACATATGCCAGAGAGAAGAGTTTAATTTTTCCTTTCCTTTAGGGTTCATTCAAACAAAGTAGGATATTTTTGTTCAAAACACAAAACTATGTTTTGAGCAATTTTTTCAGATAGTATTTCATTCCATCAAACAAAATAAAAAAAACCTCCATAGTATCTTTTTCAGTCTTCTGTCATAATAGTCCAAAACTCTTTTGGAGGTTTACGTTTTTTACAGTACTTTAAACCAGCAGTGGAAAATAAAGGACTGTTTAGTTAGCACTCAGCAAATGCTCTTTACTGACAAGGAATACAGCAGAATCATAGTATGTGGAGAACAAATCTCACATTGATCACTGAAAGTAATGGGTCATTGAACTCTGCATTAATCTGCTCCTCTGGTGTCTATACATTATAAAATTCAAGCATGTTGCTGATTGTCTGCCTATTATGCAACTAGAATGTAAAAGATTTACAGGGTAAATTACTATTGAAATACACCAGGTCACTGAGACTAAACAACTGCTGTATTTAGCTTACTGCAAACATTAGTTTTCCCTTTTCATGTCCTCAGTCTTCCTGAGGCTAAAGTTTTTTACAAGGACAATGGTTTGTGTTTTGGATTAATCAGACACCTTGGTCATTTGAAAGGTCATATATGCAAGGAACAGCAAATTCTCTTTTTTAAATGACCTGTGGAGAATTATGGGAATCAAAATCTGCAGAAGCCATTAATGGAAATGTATGTCTACAAGGAAACATGACAGTGATAATCCTATTAAATTCTTTGAATCTAAGCTCCTACTTATGTGGGGTTGGGTGGGGATACATTTGGCTGGTTTTCATAGTCAGTTGCATTTTTGCAATATGAAAAATGCAAGCCTTTGGAATTGTAATCAAGGACAATCTGATCTCTTGTTGCTTAAAAAAGTCTTCATAACTAGAAGATGAGACATAAGGAAACCAGATCAAAAAAAATCTAAGAATAAAGTAAGTTGCTTTGGGAATAATAAGCATTTGAATGCACATAGTTCAGAGAATGAAAAGTCATGTCTGACTGCAGTGAAATGAAAGGGATTACATTCATGAACAAAGAAACTCATGTAAGGCTCTGGAGCAAGAGTCTGAAAAACAAGGCTGAGTGAATTCTCTTTATACTGGTGTGATTCTTCAGGTTGTATGTCTTCATCAATTTCTTATATTTCACCTTTGCAGAGTACTCACGTAGTTCCTTCTGTAAAGCTTAATATTTTTACTGTGTATTCTGCTTTTGAAATTTTCAATTTCCTCTTGACATAAGAGGAATGAATTGATCCTCAACTCATAACTGTTCAAAGCTAAGCTCTTTTAGAGACCCTAATGGACTAACATCCTCTGACGTTTGAGCTACTCCTATTTGCAAAGTTGCTATGGTGACAAATGAGGTTCTGGTTTAAAAAAAAAAAATAGTAATAATTCTTTTTTTGCTTAACTGCAAATTCCAGAAGAACTCAGCATGGTTCCAGAACATTTCTGCCAAAATGAATGCAGGGTGCCCTTTCTTTCTGAGCACTTGTATCTTTAGTGAAATTTAAGTCTACAGGGTGCTTTGGTTACACTATCTTATGATGGCTTACTCAAATTACTATCAACCATATTTAAAATAGCACAGTGTTCATTTCTTAAAGGACAGATCAGGGATTGCTCAAGGTAACAATGTGTAGCACTAAATGCCTGGGGCTTGCTTCAGTTACCTTTTCCTTGTTCTGATGAAGTAAAACAACCCTGAAGACAGTATGATCCTTTACCTTAAATTCCTCTGTCTGGCACTGCAAACCCATCACACATGGCTTAAAGGTGCTTAGACTCATGCCCTGTGGCTCTGGCACGGTGAGCAATGGCACTGGACCCAGGGTTACAAATATAGCTGTAGCAGTTTTTACCCATGTTCATCCCTCTGGTCTGACAGTAAGCAAAGCCAGCTGAGGCAATTTGATCCATTTTCTGTCTCTCAACATCATTAAATTTTTTGTGCATGAAGCATTTTGTAAACAGGGATCTGAATATGTAGTGATAATGGCTGTTACAAGAATGGATCACTAGTGAACTTAGCACCCACACAGACCAGCTTCCAAAGCAGGTGACAGATTTTTGAAGCTATTTCATATTTTCTCACCTAGGGCCCTGATACACAATAGGATTCCCTTCCAGGGTGATCTCTCCTAAATGTATAGCAGGTTGGTTTCTATTTCAGTGCAGTTTTTTTAAGTACCCTGTATTGTTCAAAAAGGGGAGAAGTGAGAGATGCTTTAGATAATTTTCTCTCTCAGTTGATCATATGGGGACAGAAGAGATACTAATATTTTACCGTTATTGAGCAGTTGACTGAGCAGCTGACTCAGAGCTTAAAGCCAGACATAGTCACAAGTTCAAGGCAAAGTGTAAATGCTTAGAGTAAGCTTGCTTCACCATGAGTTACCTTCTAGAGCAGGTACTGCTCTCTGTTAGAAGGTGGTAGCCAGCGGCTTCACTCCTGGCTGAGCTTGGAGCCAGGACATGGAGGTTTCCTTTCTGCAGAGCAGGTCTGAGTATCAGCAGAGTGGTGGCAGTCAGCAACTGAGGAGTGCCTTGAGTGTGTTCCCAAGTTGCCCATTAACTGCATTTCATTCAGACTGAAGAAGAGCAGTATTTTACTCTGCACATGGCAGGGGGTTTTAACTGGATGATCTTTAAGGTCCCTTCCAACCCAAACCATTCTATGATTCTAACAGAGCTTTGTACGGTAAGCTGTTTCACCACCACTACTGAAGGTGCCATGGTGTTTCAAGGCCTAAGACAGTCCAATTCACCTGTAGTCATGTTTAGCACTTATATAATTTGAATGGGAGGTAAATCAAAGTTCAAACTCAGCCCATGTCCGTGGCTTAATGTACAGTGTAAACACTGCTGTCATCCATATAGGCCAAAGACCTATATTGGAACACGCTGGAGAGAAACAACAGAAGGAAGACAGAATGGTTTTGAAGTTTTAAAGATAAATTTAGATTCTGATTTTTAAAAAGTGAAAGATGGCAAATGAATAAGCTGTTGATTTTGTTTCAAAGCTCTGTTTTTTTTATTATAAGGTTTGCATTAAAATGTGAAAATTCTTCCAATTGTGTGGGTGAATGTTTCACCTGTTCTTTCTAAAAATAGAGGAAGAATGTTGATGGCAGGAGAAAATATTGAAAAACTGCTTTGTTTTAGCATGCAAAAGTAAAACCTGTGATTATATTATTCCTGAAGTAATAATTCCTGACAGATAATCCTTAATTTAGTTGAAATCCATAAATAAACAGAATCATGTTACCCTGGATGTCAAAATCAGTATTGTCTTTTTTGACTTGCAACTACTCTGTTTGAAATTGATTTAAGGGGAATTTGCTTTAGCTTCATTCTCTTCATTCTCTCTCTCTCTCTGTCTTTTTTTTTTTAAGGTCAACTCAAATCAAAACATACTCTTGGGATAATGCCCAGGTTATTTTGGTCGGTAACAAGTGTGACATGGAGGATGAACGGGTAATCTTCACTGAGAGAGGCAAACATTTAGCAGAGCAACTTGGTAAGAAATTACAAAAGCTTTATGATTACTTGTGAGAAATCACAAAGTAACATCACTAATTGCTACAGTACTTGTAATGAAATGTTTGTGACACATTCACTGTAAAGGAATAGTCATACACCACCTCCCTTTTGTTTCTGCAGGCTGAGGTCTGAAATGTCCCTGTTGATACCACTAATACTGTAACCTCATTAGAATGGACGTGTGTCCAGGGATGACCTTATACAGAGCTGCGACATGTCTGCCATCTAAAAGTGTCCACAAGACCAGTGCTGGCTTAGAGGCCAGGTTAGAATAAAGGCGTATCTGACAAAACATTACTAATTCTGATCCTGATTATGGCCTTTGTGATAACCAGAAAGACTAGGCATGTGTCTGTATATATACAGTATGTTTAGATAGTTATAGATATAGGCAGATGCATCTGAGTGAGGGGAACCCTAAAAAAAAAAAACCTCCAACAAACTAACAAAAAAAAGAAAAGAGGAGAGAGTGTGAACTACACGTCTTTGCAAGATGAGAACATTTAGGTTATGATTACCAGTCATCCAAACCAGAATGACGCCAATATCCAGCTTCTACTGCTAATAGTTCAACTACTGCACATTCACACAGGTGTAAATAATGTGAACCTCTGTTTCATAAAGTCTCTACCTAGGAGGCAGACGTTGTCCACTCAGAAAACTATGGAGCTGTGACATCTCTGTTCTGTTTCTGCCCAGCAGTGGTATTCTTTCATACCACGAAAAGTTCTTGAGGTGACACTGGCCAAACTGCAATGGAAAATCTCCACAGCATCGTCTTAATACTAATACCAACCTTTTTTTTTTCCTTCAAACTTGCTGTCTCTGGAGAGCATTCTCAGCAGGTGTGCAAATCAAACCCTGTCTTCTGTGCTGTACTGGGCATAGGCTTATTACTGTTTTTAAAACTGGCAGTGGTAAAGGCTCAGTCTGGTGAACATCAGTGTAACCACAATCTCCTTGTCATTATTCTTATATAGGAGCTTAGGGGAAAGGGTGTTGTAAGAGTAACTGCATGGGAAACTGAGAGAGATGGTGCCTTTTCATAGTATACTACCTCTGCTGGATCTGATCCCATGCTAGTGCTTCTTAGAATAGAATCACAGAATCATAGAATCATTAGGGTTGGAAAGGACCTTAAGATGATCTAGTTCCAACCCCTCTGCCATGGGCAGGGACACCTTACGGTAAATCATATCACCCAAGGCCTCGTCCAACCTGGTCTTGAACACTGCCAGGGATGGAGCATTCACAACCTCCCTGGGCAACCTATTCCAGTGCCTCACCACCCTCACAGGAAAGAATTTCCTTCTTATAACCAATCTAAACTTCCCCTGTTTAAGTTTTAACCCGTTACCCCTTGGCCTGTCACTACAGTCTCTAAAGAGTCCTTCCCCAGCATCCCTATAGGCCCCCTTCAGATACTGGAAGGCTGCTAGGAGGTCTCCATGCAGCCTTCTCTTCTCCAGGCTGAACAGCCCCAACTTTCTCAGCCTGTCTTCGTACGGGAGGTGCTCCAGTCCCCTGATCGTCCTCGTGGCCCTTCTCTGGACTTGTTCCAACAGTTCCATGTCCTTTTTATGTTGAGGACACCAGAACTGCACACAATACTCCAAGTGAGGTCTCACGAGAGCAGAGTAGAGGGGCAGGACCACCTCCTTCGACCTGCTGGTCATGCTCCTTTTGATGCAGCCCAGCACACAGTTGGCTTTCTGGGCTGCAAGCACACACTGCGAGCTCATGTTCATTTTCTCATTAAGCAACACCCCCAAGTCCTTCTCTGCAGGGCTGCTTTGAATCTCTTCTCTGCCCAACCTGTAGCTGTGCCTGGGATTGCTCCGACCCAGGTGTAGGACCTTGCACTTGGCATGGTTAAACTTCATGAGGTTGGCATCAGCCCACCTCACAAGCGCGTTAAGGTCCCTCTGGATGGCATTCCTTCCCTCCAGCATATCAACCGAACCATACAGCTTGGTGTCATCGGCAAACTTGCTGAGGGCGCACTCAATCCCACTGTCTATGTCAGCGACAAAGATGTTGAACAAGACCGGTCACAACACCGATCCCTGAGGGACTCCACTCGTTACTGGTCTCCAGCCGGACATTGAGCCATTGACCACAACTCTTTGTGTGCGGCCATCCAGCCAGTTCTGTATCCACCAAGTGTTCCATCCATCAAATTGATGTCGCTCCAATTTAGAGACAAGGATGTCGTGTGGGACAGTGTCAAACGCTGTATGCAAGTCCAGATAGATGACATCAACTGCTCTACCCTTGTCCATCAGTTCTGTAGCCCCATCATAGAAGGCCACCAAATTGGCCAGGCAGGATTTCCCCTTAGTGAAGCCATGCTGGCTGTCACCAATCACCTTGTTGATTTTCATGTGCCTTAGCATGCCTTCCAGGAGAATCTGCTCCAAGATTTTGCCAGGCACAGAGCTGAGACTGACTGGTCTGTGGTTCCCTGGGTCATCTATGTTCCCCTTCTTGAAAATGGGGGTTATATTTCCCTTTTTCCAGTCATCAGGAAATTCACCTGACTGCCATGATTTCTCAAATATGATGGCCAGCGGCTTCGCAACTTCATTCGCCAGCTCCTTCAGGACCCGCAGATGGATCCCATCAGGTCCCATGGACTTGTGCATGTTCAGATTTTTAAGATGGTCTTGAACCAGTTCCTCTCCTACAGTGGGCACAAGGTCTTCATTCTCACAGGCCCTGCATCTGCCTTCCAAGACTTGGGTGGTGCAGTCAGAGCCTTTGCCAGTGAAGACCGAGGCAAAGAAGTCATTAAGAACCTCAGCCTTCTTCAAATCCTGTGTAGCCAGTTCTCCTGCTAGCATCCGGAAGGGGCCTACATTCTCCCTAGTCTGTTTTTTATTTGATATGTACCTGTAGAATCCCTTCCTGTTATCTTTAATACCTCTAGCCAAGTTTAATTCTAACTGGGCCTTAGCTTTCCTAACCTGGTCCCTAGCTTCCTGAACAACATCCCTGTATTCTTCCCAGGCCACCTGTCCTTGCTTACACCTTTTATAAGCCTCTTTTTTCAATTGAATTTTCCTCAGGAGCTCCTTATCCATCCAAGGAGGTCTCCTGGCCCTCTTGCTGCACTTCCTTCTGGTTGTGATGCAACACTCCTGGGCTTGTAGCAGGTGATCCTTGAATATCAACCAACAGTCTTGGGCCCCTCTGCCCTCTAGGGCTATATCCCATGGAACCTTCCGAAGCAGGTTCCTGAAGAGGCCAAAGTCTGCTCTCCTGAAGTCCAGGGCAGTGAGCTTGCTGCACGCTCTTCTCACTGTCCTGAGGATCTCAAATTTGACCATCTCATGATCGCTGCATCCAAGGCTGCCCTGGAGAGTCACATTTCCAACGAGCCCTTCCCTGTTGGTGAGCATGAGGTCAAGCATGGCACCTCTCCTTGTTGGCTGCTATATTATTTCCAGAAGAAAAGTGTCTTCTACACAATCAAGGAACCTCCTGGATTGCTTGTGCCGGGCCGTACCGTCCTTCCAACAGATGTCAGGGTGGTTGAAGTCACCCATGAGAACAAGGGCCTGCGAGCGTGAGGCTTTTCCCATCTGTCTATAGAGTGCTTCATCCGCAGGTTCTCCTTGATCAGGCGGTCTGTAACAGATCCCCACAGTAATGTCTCCCATAGCTATATTCCCTTTAACCCTGACCCACAAACTCTCTGTGGACTGCTCACCTGTCCCCAGACAGAGTTCCATACTCTCCAGCCTATCCCTAACATAAAGGGCAACTCCCCCTCCCCGCCTGCCCGGCCTGTCTTTTCTAAAGAGCTGTAATCTTCCATTCCAACACTCCAGTCATAGGAGCCATCCCACCATGTTTCTGCGATGTCTGTTATATCATACCCCCCCTAGACATGCACACATCTCTAATTCCTCTTGTTTGTTCCCCATGCGGGCATTTGTATAGAGGCATCTGAGCCGAGCTCCAACTGAAGCCGGCACATTGGCTGGAGCAGCTGGTGTATCTCTACATTGCTCCGAGCATTTATTATAGGTTCTAGCAACTGACTGGGTGTGTTGAAATGGAATGATGCCCCCCTCCCCCAGCACATCTAGTTTAAAGCCTCCTTGACCAGCCTGGCAAGCCTCCTGCCAAAACTGCTCTTTCCCTTCTGTATCAGACCAGCTCCACCAGCCCCCACTAGACCTGGCCTACAAACTTGGGTCCCGTGTTCAAGACACCCACATCCCTGACTATGACACCACCCTTTTAACCATTTATTAACCTGGCCAATCCTCCTAGCTTTTTTTAGGTCCTCCCCTGTATCCTGGAGAATTGATGAAAAGATCACCTGAGCTCCAGAGCCCCTAACCACCTCCCCCAGGGCTCTGTAGTCCTTCTTCATGTTCCCCAGGCTACTACTATCTATATCCCTAGCACCCACATGTATCACCAGGAGTAGGTAATAGTCCGTGGGACTTTCTAGAGCAGGCAGCCTCTCTGCCACATCCCTGATCTGTGCCCCCGGTAGGCAACACACCTCCCTTGAGACAGGATCTGGCCGGCAGACAAGTGCTTCTGTCCCTTTCAGTGTAGAGTCCCCTACTACTGCGACCCGCCGCTTTTTCCTGGCAGCACCAGTAGAGATCTTTACCAGTGCATCAGCCTGGCTGTTTCTGGCTCGAGTGCATTTCCTCATTAGCCCCCTGCAGGACAGCAAAGCGGTTTTGTGTGGGGACAGGGGATTTAGGGGGAAGCCCCTTGCTTTTGGTGTCCTTTTCCTTCTTTTTTTTTTTTTTTTGTCACTAATTCCCAGCTTCCCAAGTTAACGGCCTCCTTCTTTCCTTCATGAGGTAGAGGTGAAGCTCGAGGCCCCTGCACAGTTTGGGCCAGGAGCAAGCATTCCTGCTTCCTCTCAGCTTCCCTGACATCTCGCAGCCTACTGACAGCATCCCGCAGCTCAGCCCCTGCTGCAGGAGCACCTCCACCAGGGAGCACCGAGTGCAGCCCTGCCCATTGCGCACCCTCCCCTCACCAGACCAGTGCAGGCACTCTCTACACCCCGAGCTCTGCACTGCAGCCTCCCCTCTCACCGGCTCTGTCTGGGTGCCTACGCCGGCCACCGCCGGGGCAGCCAGAGCAGAGCTCCGGACGGGGCCCTGCTCATACGCCGAGTGCTCAACATCCCGCTAGCGGGCCCGCGCAAACCGCCTCGACCCGCTCTGTTCGCCGCGCTCCCTGGGGCAGGTTTTTACCCAGTCAGGGCTGGTGCCGCTGCTCCTGCCTCCTCCCCCTGTGAGTCCCTGCTCGCTCTGTCAGCTGAGCTGCCGGCTCCTGGGCAGGTCCCGTCGAGGACTTGAGGCTCCCTCGGTGGCTCTTGGCGCTCTGAGTTAAGGCTCCTGGACGCTGATCTCCTTCCCGCCCCACCGCTCCGGTGTTGAAGGCGTCCTCTCTCGAGCTACTCACCTCAGCAATTCTTAACCTATGCATGTTCATAGCTTGCTGATCTTATTTCTTAAAATATTTTTTCTAGTTGTACAACTGTTTGTTCTGGTAAATAATTTAATCAGAATAACATATCTTCCTATCGCATTTATCTAAATACGTATTATGCATAAAAGCTATTGTTATGTCTAAATCAGCATTACGAGTAACAGGTAAAATATACGTTAAAATTACCATAAATTAGTCCTTTAAATGTGACAGAAAAGATTTAACAGCAGGTTATGTCCATAAAAATTGCCAACATTTGTCAAAAACAGAATTTCTAAACCTGTTTCAACAAAACCAAAATAGTTACTATTGTGCCTGCTTTAACAGAGAATAGTTTTCTTTGCAGAAATACCTGTCACATTATATATTCCAATATATATTTCCCTTTGTTAGCATTTCTAATATTTACTTATTTACTAGGAGAAAGGAAAGTGTATTCAGTGGAAAAGAGATCAAAAAAATGTGATTCTATACTTTCACCCCCCATTTAGCCCAGGCACTAAAATGGCTGGCAATAAACATAGATTTGCAATGTAGATTTTGAAGATTTCTTTAATTTTAAAGTGACATAAGTAACCTGAATTTCTATTCCTTAAACTATTTTTCTATGGAAAGATTAATGCAGTGAGTTAACAAGGAATCCCCAAGGTCAGGAATTTAGCAAGACAAGAAGGAACTTTGCATGTTGTCAAGAGTCCGCAGCTGTAATAAACAATGCTTGCAAAAATAAAAAAAAGAAAAAAAGGAAGAGTAATGAGCTAGGTATCAGCTAGATATCAAAACTCATGTTTCAAGCTTTAAAGCAAACTTTAACTCCTGAGATTTAGAATTCAGTCTTTATGGGAGCAGATTATCCTCTGTTCCAGTCTCTTCTGTGGGGTTTTCCTTTTTGAGATATATGTTCTGTGGCTATCTCAAGGGCAGATAGCTGTATCAGATAAATTATGGCTCTGATCCAGTATGTTTACTGTGCTCAGACTGCACACACAAATGTTTATATCTTCTCTGTTTAGCTGCAATAATTTATTTAATCTGCTTAGAGACTGTGGGATATGGTGTCAGGAAAAGCAGAACAAGTTTCCCTGAACCAAATTGTCCATGTTGGCCAGTTTGAAGGACACATGTGTTGAACACTTGGGACTGTCTTTTCTTTCTCTGCTGGTTAATTGATAACATCTCTTGTGGATAAGTTTTAAAAATAATAATATAGATTTTTTGTGTCCAGCAAGACATTTCAAGACTGTGAGCCCTTTGAGCACCATGGTCTGAAATGTTTTGCAGCCACAATTACAAGCAAGCACAATGCACGACTGCTGTACAAAGAGCGTGTTTTGAAACACACTGTTCTCAAGTGTGGTTTTATTTTCAGCCCTGGTTTATTTGAAAAAGGAATACATGTACGTTTTGGGCTGGGTTTTCAAAAGGTCAGAAAAAAGCATTGGGCATTTAACTCTCCAGGAATTACAGTGTCCTGTTGAGACCAGCATTATTGGAAAATTGGGCCTCTTTTGTTGCTGCTGACCTCATTTCCTTGAATCTCACTGCTGGCTTAATTCTCAAGTGTAGCTCAAAACAAGTAGTTTAGGTCAACCAGCAATGGGCCTCGTTACCTGCCAAAGTCTGTCTAAACTAGTCAAGTATCCTGTCATAATACTAACAGAAGTTCACAAAAAACAGTGGTTAAGAAAACCAGATCTGACCTTGAAGGGAAACTAGTAGAATGTTTATCAAGGCAGAATTTGTCTCCTTTCCACTTTAGTTTTGTTTTTTTTCCTAAGTTTGTTGTTAATGATCTAGGGCATGACATTGGTGATACCATCACAGATCATAGCAGCAAGCAGTAGGTGCCTTGTGTAAGATATAATAGGACAAACATATTGTGATACTTTACCAGGCTGTATCAAATTATATTCGTGGGTCTCATGAACCAAAGGCAGTATCTTTATATTCAATTGCTCTTTCATGATTTTTAACATGGACTGTCCATTGATGTCTTTGAAACCATATAAAACCTTACCATCCACAATATCTTATAAATATGCAGTTTATCTTCACAAGATTCACAAAGCTATCAAAAACTTGATAGCTTTTTTGATGCTTCTTCACTGTTATATTCTGAGAAACAGTGAACAATTATTTGCTGTTACCTGCTCTGTAACATCAGTGGTTTCAGAGACTTTTATCATACCCCTGCTTTTTCTCCAGGCTGAAATTCCCAGACTATTTCATCATTCAAGACACAAAGACCATCTCACACCTTAGCCATTCCTTGTCACCCTATTCAGTATTTTTGTAAGTGGTACAGGCTTTTTTAAGAAATTGATTCATGGCTGATTAACATAGTAACATCATTAAAATAGTAATGAGATTAAAACACACATGATGAAATAAATGCAGTTGAGTCATGTAAGTTTACCTCATAGAGATATCTTACCAAGAAAATACAGAAATGTGACATATCAGCCAGTAGAGAGAACTAATTAATGTAATGTTAATATTGACATGGGAATCATAGCAAACACATTTAAACAATATATTCACTAATAATTACCTAAAAGAGTGTGGAAAGCCCTGTCTCTTCATTGTTTGCTCTGAGCACTATATGCACTGGCCATTGAGAGTAATCCCAGTATAGTCAGTACTCATGTACTTTAAGGCATTTAGTAAAAGAAGCTTGGAACTTACAAGCAAAATATATGCATACTTCCCAGCTGCATTACTCACACAGTTTTCTGACATATTCATCTCATATATCTCAGCTGAGTTCAAAGTTTCATATGTTCATGAAAGTGTGGTGTCATCTGTGAGAACAGAAATAAAACGAATGACTCACAGATGGCATCAGTTTCTTGGTTCCTTTTATTCATGGTCTGTATGATATATTGTGATGTACGTTCTTGCAAAGGATTAGCAGGCAGAGGTGTGCGCAGAGCTTTGAATAGACTAACTGCACATGCAACTGGACAGTTGCGTATATAGTTTGTCACAGAGTTTATGACGTTTTGCTATGCATGAAAATTAGCTGTGTAATTGTATATGTGTTCTTCGGTTGTTCATGTGCTTCTGCACAGCTCGTGTTTGTTATGTGTGTGCTACAGATTAGTTCAACACGCATGAGTTTTTAATTGCAAATATTCCCATTTACAAAGCATATAATCTATTTTAAACGAGGGCCTCTAAGGTTGCTGCAAAAGTACAATACTGCCATAGGTCCAGACCAGCCATAGGTCCAAATTCTTCAAATTAAACCCATTTAGCACCCCAGTAAGCCTGAAAATAGAGTACTTGTTAGTGCTTCTACAGGGTGCAATTTAGCATTTAGCACTTCTTTGTGATCTGACCAAGCCTGCAAGACCAGGCCTGCTGCTGAGATAGGGCAGGAACATGGCTGGTTTCTGAATCCTGCCAGGGCTGATAGACAAGACAGCAGCTCTGCAGCATCAAGACCAGAGTGAACCTTCACTTGGTTGGGGTATAAGCCCTAGGGGTGATGTGTACATTAGGCATTTGTGGGTACACTGGGCATATCAGCCATCTGTGAGCTTAGGCAGCAACTGAGGAGGAATTTTTAGGACGGTAATTTTGGCATCTAAGTCAGGAATCAAGTGGGACTTGGCACCTCAGCACACAACTTACTAGAAGAGCAAGTTCTGTTTTGCCTTCATGGCAGGCTGGAGGCTGTGGTACAGAAGGCAGGGTCACCAGCAAATTGCAGAGAATGGACATATGCTGCACCTAACTTTTCATTAAACATGAAAATAATTGTGTTGTGCAAGAACATGCGTGTTCATAGATCCATCCTTCACTGGTTTTTACCTCTTTTTAAAGGGCAAATATTAGTGCCGGAGGAAGGAGACAGCACTGACAGACTGACATACACCAGAGTCTTGTTTGGAAGAGCAGAGCAGTTAAAAGCGCCTGTCACCAGGATGGCTTTTTACAAGGAGAAAATGCCAACCTGATGTTGCTTTCATGCATTTGGAACTGCATTACAGGAAAGTTACTTAATGAGAAGGAGAAAAAAGGGATTGTGTTTGCTCCACAAACATCTCACGCAAACAAGCAAAAGAAAATCCTTTGGCAGGAGTCTAGTTAATTGCCCAAATGCACCTATTTAAAAGGTATGTGGAAGCCACAATCAAAATCAGTACAACTGGAATTTATATGGAAACCTGCTGTTCTGAAAGAGCAGAAAAGAAGGTGTTCATTAGAACATTACTGCTCCTCAGGTCTGTCCATTCTGCCACAGCTGAGAGTCTGAGAGTCCTCCTTTACCTTTTGTGTGTATATATATATATATATATATATTCACACGTATATATAAATTGGCCACCCTAAAGGTTGGATAAATGTCTAAGCATTTCTGTTAACAACCTTTACATTAGTTCTACCCAGAATGGTGCTAAAACATTGCTCTTTGCTGAGGTAATATTAGCAAAGTCCAATTTGGGGGCTTAATGTCATTTTAATACTTTACTAAACATAGGCCAGCCTTTGGGCTTGTTTAGACCACAGAGGTCCCATCCAACTGGTCTACAAGTACTGCTACTACAGAGTAACACCAGGGCACCTAAAGTTGCTGCAGAAGAATAATCCTGCTATAGGTCCAAACCATGTGTGTTGTGCTCATGCTGCACTAGGTACTAGGGTGTTACACAGAGCACAGTGTAACCAGGTCTGCTACCACAGTTGTGGGTGTAGGAGGTACTTTGAAGAACATCAGTAGTCTCTGGCTACTTCCAGCCCAGTTTCCCAGTTGACCTTTGCAATCCTGCCATGTGTGTCTGTCTCTCTTTGAGAAAGCAGTAGAGGTCTCAAATATATTAACAGTTCTGAGGAAGTGGACATCTGAGGAGGGGAGAAAGGGCCTGCACTTGCCTTGACTGACAGCCTGCAGTGTGAATGCAAACTGTTCACAGCAGGCAAGAAGTGCCTACCAGCACCCCGTCAGAACTACCCACAGAATCCAAGAAAATAAAGCAAAATCCAAGAAAATAAATCCAAGAAAATAAAACTCCTCCAGTTTATATGCTATGACATTGTTAAATAATTCATTCCCATGGTTTCCTAGATTTTGCCTTTTGTACACCACTGTGTGACAAAGGGAGCAGCTGCTTCTTGCTCTGATGTTTCAGTCTCCTACTACTCAAAATACTGGGTTCAACAGGGCACTGGCAAGAGCAGTGCTAAAAATCATGTTCAGGCTTGTCTTCAAGAAAGGATAGTTATTGCAGGAGTACATCCTTGAGAACATTTGTTAAACCTAACATCAGCGGTGGTAAATAAAGTTGTCTCGGTTTTGGACAACCACTCCGAAACCAGAAGGTCTTCTTAATCAGCTGGTGAAACATGAACATAGTTTGTCTGTATTGACTGTGGAATTGTGCTTAAAATTTGCTGTCTTGTGTGCCCTCTTGATGCACATTTTCTCAGGAAGATGAGAGGGTGCAGAATGTTCTTTGCTCTGCATGCAGGTGTCCTTATTTTTTTCTTCTTTATTTTTTGAAAGAACCATAAACAAGAGTTAATGAGCATTGATGAAGGAACCTCTGTGAAGTCAGGACAAACACAAGGCAGGGAGAGAACAAAGTCAGTAATTCATGCTGTTTATGTGTTTCAGGGTGGTTACTACTCTGTGTGCATTATATCTCATCAGATGAACAACAGCACCCTGTTGATGTCTTGGCTGCTGCATGCTGCTGTAGTGCTCTGTAGGGGCTGCTGAGAGCTTGCAAGCTTTCTTTGAGTCAATACTTTGGGAAGAAGATAGATAAGGGAAAGAGACATAGTGTAAGAACAGCAAATGGAAAACTAAATTAAACACAAATAAGGCATTTAAATTAGAACATCCTGAGGCATTTTCCATCCACACTGTTCATATGTTCAGGAAGCGCTTTGGTATTTTGGATTTAGTCAGTTTTATCTTGTCACAGTTTAAGCCCAGCTGGCAACTAGGTGCCACACAGCTGCTCACTCACTTCACCCTTCGTCCCCAGTGGCATGGGGAGGAAAATCAGAAAAAATGTAAACCCCCATGGGTTGAGATAAGAACAACTTAGAGAGAGGAAGGAATAAACAAGTGATGCACATTACAATTGCTCACCACCAGCTGATGCCCAAATAATTTCCAGTAAGCGATAAGTCCCTCCTTTATCAAAACCCTGCAGTTTATGTACTGAGCATGACATTCTATGGTATGGAATACCCCTTTGGCTAGTTTGGGTCAGATGTCCTGTCTCTACTTCCTTCCACTTCTTGTGCACCTCATTGGCAGAGCTGAAAAGTCCTTAATCAGGATAAGCCCTACTTAGCAACAACTAAAAACATCAGTGTGTTATCATTGTTGTTTTCACACTAAACCCAAAACACAGCTGCTAGGAAGAAAATTAACTCCATCCCAGCTGAAATGAGGTTCTCTTCTGCCTTACTTACCCGCTTGCCTCTTGGGCTTTGTCATTTCTTTGCAGTACTCAGCTGTGCTAGGTCTCATCCACATCAAACAGTACAGATCATCACAGGTGGTAGGAACATGGTGTTCTTTGAGCAGAACCCTGGGCATCACCAGATTTCCTCACTCCAGCTTTACAGTGTTATGGAAGATTTTTTTCTCTGTTAATAACGAGCAGTGGAAAAAAAACTGAAGAAAGTATTAAAAGGCAGAGATCTGGGGCCCTCATACACATGCATTTTAAAAGCTTATGGTGTCTAAGCACTATTAGTAAAATAATTGCAAGATGAGTCAGGAGGAGAGGAAAGGTCAAGTTCTACAAAATATTACATAAAATGGAAAACAACCAGAATTCAGCCATTTATTACATGCACACTCTGCTGGGAAAAATGTTCCATATCTCTTTGAGCTTCTGAGATAGAGTTTCTGTTGAACAAACAAATGAAAAATAAACACCACTCTAATTTACTGGGATCTTTTGCATAAGGTAACTGTCAGTGAGGAACTGAATCCCCTGCACAGAGTATTCAGTGGCTGGCTGGGTGGCAACATGAGCTTCTGTTGCAAGGGTCTTTGCAATGATGTCTTCAGCTACATCAAATGAGACTCTGTGAACTCTTGTTCTGCTAATTCTTGTAATCTAGCTAGTCCTACTTGCCCACTACATACCATGATCATTTGGCAGTGATTACTTTAAACTGTATACAAAGCATTTCTTAACTGTCTTCAGTCAAAAGACTGTTCTGTGTGAGCATTTCTGCATCGACAAGAACTGTTTCTACACCACAGATCAACTACAAGTGTCCTACCTATGTGCAGCTGAATCCATTCTACTACAGCAGGAACTGCCTGGGGGAAGCCCACCAGCATAACCCATTCTCTACTTAGGATGTTTATCAGCACATTTAAGCATATAGTTCCTATAATATCATCTATGCACAGCAGAGGCTGACTGGGGGGGGGGGGGGAGTCTCCAGGGCTGCCTACCTGTACAGTTCCTGTAAAGACTATAGCAAATACTTTGTTGTGGAGGCAGCTGGGAGTTCTGTCACTTTCTCACGGGTCAGTGCATTGTCTCACCTATGCAGGGTCTAGCCAGGGAGGCCCTGGATCGCTCAGGTAATTAGTGATTAAATTGATGAGATTTGTATACAGGCATAGCCTGATACTCAGCTACACCACTACTGTGACTGCAGTTTCCTTCTTATATCAAAATCATAACTGAAATTCCAGTGAAACTGAGATTTCACCACAGCTGTAGTGTCTTACTTTATCTGAATAAGTATGTTTGTGCTTGAGCACACTGCATGCCTCTGTTTTACTTGGAGAATGGGTGCCTCTGAGTTTTTTACAGTGTTTTTATGCAGAACATCCTAACTGTGGTAGTGGGGCTCTTTTCTCTATCCTGCCCATGTTACAGTATTTCCTGACATGGCTCTCGTCCCTTCTTTGTGACACATATACCTGTCATATCTACCATTCTGTGATCATCTCATGTGCCTATTATTCTGTCTTGTTAACTGTAAAAACTGCTCCCCTCATAAATGTCCTTAAAATTCATTCTTTTTCCTGTCATCTTCTCCAATGCTTTGGTGTGCTATTTCTCAGGCATCCTCTCACTGTCCCTCAAACCTTCTGCCCTTTGGTCCTGCTTGTTCCTCTTTGGAATGGCTGCTTTCCTCCTGCTTCCTGTGAGCTAACACTAACACTTATGGAATTATCTGACTGTGTTGCTGTACTAGAGCTGCAGCCAGGTTTCAACACAGAGCACTGAAAATGTTGAGAATCTTCCTTTCCCCAGGCTATCCCTGAGCATTCTGAACAGTCTTTTCCTGCATGCAGCACAGCAAGTGAAGCTACACTGGCTTTCACCACTTTCCTTCTAGTTTGGAACAAAGGATTTGTGTAAGCCAACCTTAATTAAAAAGGCGATGTAGATTCAAAGCTCTTTCCAGTATGATGTCTTTAGATGGTCTTTTGTTATGAACAGTTTTCCTGCAAATATTTTGCAAGGAAAGCAAGAACATGGGATGAGCCAGCACTGGCAGAAGGCTGCTGTATTGCAGGCTGATCAGCAAGTTGCAAACCTTGCCCAGAGGAAGGAGGCAGACACGGAAGATTAGACATGGGACAAATGGACATGGAGAAAAGAGCTTAGAAGAACTGGCTCTGTTCCATAAAGGCTTCCAGTGTCCCTTAACCAGGATAGCTCAGATTTTTGCCTTTGGAGTAGTCGTTGGGAATAAATAGCTAAAAAGTCCTTCCATGTAAACTAAGGAAGTTTTCTTCCTTGCATGCATTCGTGTATTTTATTTTCTTTTTAGCTTGGTTTGTGGCACTGGGAGCCCCTTTGCTCCCATGGATTCACCTCTAACATAAGTAGATATCAAATTGCAGCAGTTTTTAATTTTCTTGCTTGTTTCTTTACCTGGTTATTTCTAAGTATAGTTGGGTTTTTTTGGCACCAGGTTAATGGCACAAATGGAAGTGTCTGTTTCCAGCTGAATAATGTTCAGAATAGAGATGGAACAGCAGATTATTCCTTCTCAATGAGTGGGTACATAGGGCATTTCTAAAAAAATAATGCTGTTAAACTGGTGACAATTTTTTAATTAAACTATTTTTAAGTAGAATTTGTCTAAGGGAGTGGTTTTGTCCTGTTCCTGACTGGCTTGGTATAAACAAATACCACTAATGTACTTACTTTTTGTTGTGCTACAGTTTTAACTGCTCTTCCAGTACCACTCTCTCTTGCGCATGCTCTCACATTTGCTTTCTGAGTGTGTGTCTGCTTTTCCTTGCCCAGGAGAGGTTTGTATATTTCTTGGAGACCCTGGAATATGCATTGAACATAAACGTGTTGTTTATTTTCTTAGGATTTGAATTTTTTGAAACAAGTGCCAAGGACAACATTAATGTCAAGCAGACATTTGAGCGACTCGTGGATATCATCTGTGACAAGATGTCAGAAAGCCTGGAGATGGATCCAACCATTGCTGCCAGCAAGCAGAACACACAGCTAAAGGACACCCCTCCTCCACAGCAGCCCAACTGCGGCTGTTAATGCAGCTATCAGCAAAGGCAGCTCCAGTGTGTTCAGTGGCCAACAGAGTATTTGTGAATGGTCTATACGCCTTTATTTATACTGTCTTATTAATTTATTTGGGAGAAAAATCTTTTATTTTACATCAGCAGCTGGTGGAGAATGCGTATGGAGGTGTTGGAATGGTTGTTAGTTTGAAAGGATGATCCAGGTTTTAGCATCTGGCTTTTGCATGCAGGATGGCTATTAGTTTCTCTTTTATTTTACTGTTTCACATTACACTTACTTCAGCTGGTGCCATGTTCTCAGACCACATTTGCCTAGAATTGACTCTTGCTTCATCAGTTTCAAATTATATAATTGAATCCTTAGGGCTGTGGCCAGTGTGGCTTACAATACACTTCCTGATGCCACTTGCATTTTCTCCTGACTGAAAATCAATTTAGAAACATTACTTTAGAGACAAAATCCCTCATTCTGTCCAGCTCATTTGTATAAGGGACACTTCCTGGAGTATATTTCCTCGGCAAATCTACACTCATTATGTTACACATCCTGGACGACTGGAAATTGCAGAAGAATTTCCAGAATAGCATTAGAAGTTAGTTCCTGGACCCAAAACCACCAAACTTTCCTGTGAGTATCCAACTGGTTATGGGTATTCAGTGCAGACACTCAGATATTAAGTACTTCATCCTTTTTTTATAGATAGTATGTTTATATTTCCCTGGGAGCTGCATGTGTTATCTAACACCTTTCTGATACTGAACTTAATTTCTCATTCCATCATTACTAAGATTCTGGTAGTACCTACCTAGTACTGGAGGGCTAAGTAGCTCATCTACTTGCATGAGATACTAAACACACAGTTTTATATTACCCCGTGACAGAGTCAAATCCATTATGCTTGGTTGTTCATGGCCAAAAACTGTCTTGTCACATTGCTGTCAAACCTGCCTATTAAGTTTTCAGGAATTTTCTCTCTCATTCAGTCACTGAGACAATAACCACCGAAACACAGGCAACACACTGCCTGTATTCTACTCAGACCTATTGCAAAAGTGCTGCTGGTCTCAGTGAACTGGAGTTTGACCTCACTTTTACTTTGGGGATATTTATTTTGACAGGACAATCAGAGTTTCACAAGATTTTAAAAACTTTAGAAGTAATAAAAATTGTCAAAATTTCTGGTGTTAGCCTGAATACATTCATAAGATCAGCAAAAGGCTGTGAAGATAGCAGAGTAAAATACACAAATGCTTTTTTAATAACATGTCAAAAACAGTCATATTTCACAGTTTTTAAAAGTAGTCCTAGTAATTGGTGGCAGTTTCTTACATTTGTGCCCTGGAGTACTTTGTACAACTCCTTTACTTGCGTCATAATGACTTTTTCTAACTAAACAGCATAATTGAAGAAGCGTTAACTGTTTTATTGTTCCAGTTAGACAGAATTTAGGACAAGGCTGACATTTCTTAAACTGTCTGCAGTGGAAAAAATCAGAAGACAAATTAGAAAAGGAAGTAACACAATGTACTGCAAACTGCTTAAAACTGCAAAGAAATCCCTCTACGCAAATTACTTTTTTTTAACATAGTTTATATAAATCCTGAAACACACTAGGAGAAAATAGCCACTTTTTTTACTGATTAAATAACCTATATACACTTTTGACACAGTAACAATGATTTTGAAACAAGGCTTATAGAGCCATGTAAAGTGGATATACCATCAGGGCACTACATTGGCTGCCTAACTTAAATGAATACATGTTCTTTCTTCAGTCTGTGGTTTTAAACCATGTCTGTCCTGTTAGCTAGTTTACTTAAGCATTTGTTTTCCTAGCAGACACGGAGGCTGGTCTTCGTTTATTTACCTCCATGAAGAGAAAGCACTGTTCTCTTTGGGGATGGTGAGCAGCCAGGTAGAAGAGGCATGTGTCATCCCAACTGTAACTTTGTCTCTCTCCAGGGATGCTGCTTTTCTTTCCACCATCTGAGGCAGCATGTTGATAACTGTGCTGAGAGACTTCCATTAATATGTTTTCATTCATTACATACCAGCTGCTTTGGAAAAAGAAGTTATAAGAAGCTGAGGAAACTTTGTGTGAGATGGTAGGAGTTTTCCCATCCTTTTCTTATTATGTGCAGTCGTTGGTGCTGGAGCAGGGAAGTCTTGAGAGAGCAAGTTCAACCCTCAAGTCCTTTAGAAAATGTTTAGGTTGTGTTATTAGTCTGAGCCATCTCAGGCAAGACAAGGAGAGAGGAGAACATAGTCACATCTTACATATGCTTGGGCATATCCTGGGTCATGCAGCATGGCTACAAAGGCAAGTATTCTTCCAGCTTTTCTCTGGGGTGCTTGCTGCAAAATGTTCATCTTCTGTGCACATCATAACAAGGAAAAAAGACTCCAAGATGCATCTTGCTACAGCCACACCTTGCTTATACTGCATTGCAGTGAATTCCAGACCCCACCTGGTGACCATGCAATGAATTCTGGGACATCCATGCCTCTTTATGACCCTGTAGTCTCTAATTAGTGATGGCAATAGCCGTGTTAGCATGTATCTTTTTAAACAATTTGAGTAATAGATAAATAGCTCTTAAATAGGATGAATTAACTGCTTTAATTTTGCATCAAGAGCCTGGGCAGAAGAGGATCAGCAAACTCAAGCAGGGAGAATCTCTCCTTTGCATTTCTGAGACAACCAGCCTTCAACATGTCTCCTGCATGGGATGGGGAAAGCAGCTGCTGGAGTAAAACTGTTCATTAGAGTGCCAGCCATGTGTTGTAAAGAAAAGGCTCATCTGAAGTACAATAGCAGAACCAGTCAGTATTTAAAAACTCCTAGGATCTTTGTATTGGCATTCAGACATGTCATAGACTTCAGAATTAGTCAGATTAACTTGTTAAGTGTTCACATCAAATCCTGGGAGGTTTTCAAGACCAGACTGGCTGAAGCCCTGGGCAAACTGCTCAGACCTCTTAGATGACACTGTTTTGAGCAGGGGGTTGAGGAGGATGACCTGCTGATGTCCCATCAAACACAATTTATCCTATTATCTCTTCATCTGTAATTGAAAAAGTTGGAAGTTTAACTAGAACTTTTCTTAACAATCAGGGTTACCTACTGAAAAGTAGGCTTTGATTTCTGTTACAGGTTGGCTTTTGCAGCCATGTGTCTCACAGCAATATTGAGATTTCTGCTAAAAAATCTGCTCACATGTAGATCATGTACCTCTCAGATGGCCATTGCAGAAACAAAAAAAGACAGGCTTTTAAGTAACTTACTATTCCTTCCCCAGATATTTTAAAGTCTAGTTTGAATGCTGAGGAAACTAGCAGGATTGGGATTTTCATTCTATTAAAAATGGTGTCTTGGCCTTTTTATCAAATGCAAAAGGCCAAAAGCAGCCTGTGCCAGTCTACGCTGGCTTCTCTTGGCTTATGTGGTAGAACTGCAATTTTCTTAAATGCAAGTGAAGTTAGGCTGAATACTTTTGGAAATCCCATCTCTAATCAAGGACCAAAATTTAGTCAATCAATGGCACATTATTTACACATATCTAGTAGTCACTGATTATGAATTTTTGGAGGAGACAAGCAGGATTTGGCTAGAACCCTGATTTATCCACTGGTGCAGCATAGCTCCATCAAGAGAAAGTAACAGGCTAAAAAGCATTGTATTCTAGCAATGGAAGAGGACTGTATGATCAAATTGAAAACGGGGATAAAATAACCAAAACTACTTTCAATCTCATCACAATTCTTGGTGAAAACATACTTGCACACTGTACTAATTTGTTGTCACTCTCAGGACAGAAATAACACTGAATGTGGTGGAACCTTGGTCCAGACACAGACAGCCTCTTCAGATTTAGGCCAAATGGTGAGATATAGTGGGTGACACACCAACCACGTTAAATTTCCGATTGATTAGATGCCTTTGGGCAGAGGCTTCAGAGCTCCATAGTTCCAGCTGAATTAATACTACGCAACCCATTTTATGAGTTATGACCTGGACTAAAGCTTTTAGCAGCAGGCTAATCCAGTGCATGAGTAATGCACCACCCGTATGCTCTGACAGTGTCTTGCTTGCTGCATGGTCAGCCTAGGGCTCAGGAAATGCTTCAGGAGCACAGAAGCACATGGGACGTGACTGATTCCTGCAGTGCCTCCTGGCACTGATCGATGTGCCGAACAGCTAGCAAGCCGTGCTGTTTGAACCTTCAGATGCATGGTTTATTTCTGATAAGGGTTCATGTTCACAAGTGTTCTGGTCCTTATAGTGTAACTGACTGTATCTTTTGTTGCTGTTGTTTTGTTTTGTGTTTGAAATACATATAAGCTAGCCTGACTTTCTGTCAAAAAATCACTCCTTCTCTCTGAACAGCTGTGTGACTGTTACCTGAAACTGTTTGTTCCTTCTTGCTTATACTTAATATAATGCCTAGAGGAACTACCTGATCAACTGCATCTATGTGGCCTTTCCAGAGCACCAGTCTGAAGGATTAGGTTTTCTGTCCAGTCTGCTCAACTCTGTATATTCAGCCATACCACCTGCATCTTCTTTATTTTAGGAGCTACTTCAGGGTGCACAAAATCTGCTGGAATTTGTTCCTAACTTTGAGAATGCTTTATCATTTTTAGGAAAAAAAAAAAAGGGGCACAAATTCTACATATGGTGATGATGCCTTTGTTTCTCCAATAGCAGATGAATGATGCTGCAGCTGCATTCTAAAAGAAGCCTCCCTCTCAAATTCCACCCGTCCCCAGCTACCCGTTTCAGTATTTCTGAGAAGCAAGTTTTAATACTTGCATTTTTAAGGGCATCAACCAAATTACTGTTCTGCTGATGGGCAGATTCCTCCTTGGCCTGTTTCATATAGACAGACACATGCTGCATGAGCCTAGTTCTTCTTTAGGATAACAGATTTGGGAATATGAGACCATGAGTATGTAGATCCTCATAGATAATTCCTCAAGTGATACAAAGCAACATGTCTTCACTTATGCCAGCAGAGGAGTGAGTTGTGTTGATTTGCACCATTTAATTTTTACCTTCTAATTCTAGATTTTCCAAGGTTCATTGTTTGTCAAGTCTGATTTAAAAAGGCAATTTGTTTCAATTATTTGAATGATTTCTACCAGTTTTCTTTATAAGGGGTGAATGTATTTGACCTTTGCAATATGAGCTTTCTTTTCTTATTTTTTTTTTTAAATTTTTTTTTTTTTTTAATTTGTTTATCAATGGATGTTCATTGAAGCAGAAATTGCAACTACACGTGTATAGTATACATATATACACAGCAGTGCAACTTTGGCGCTTATTCAGTTCCCACTGTTACTTATTTGTGTTCAGTGCAGACTTTCCTAAATGCCACAGTGGAATTCATCTATTTATCTATATTTATTTATAAATTCACATTAGCACCAGAAACCACCTGGGTAACATCTGCAGACCCAAATTAGGTTTATTATCAGTGGTTCCAGCAGATGTAGATGACTTGTCATTTGTAGAATAAGGTACCTCGTATTTGAATGGGGGAGGAAACAAAAGTCCTAATCTTTCAGTGACTTCAGGATCATGCATAACATGCAAAAAAGAAAGCTAGTAATAGCTCACCACTTCTGGTGATAAATTTCCTCAAGTAATTCTGACATGTACCTGCAACTCATGTTAAATGAAATGTTTGTGCTGTAACTCCTGTTTAATATTTTGTCAGTAATGTCAGATGTGTTGTGGCTCAGTTGTACTGTCAGAATGTGTAACCTATATACTAGTGCTTGTGGAATTCACGTCTTAAATGTTGCATGAAAATGTGTTATAAAAATAGTTATGTTTTCTATTTGTTAATACCTCAAAACTGAGGAATTATGGGCCAATAAGTGCAATATTTAACTATTTACTCAGTGTATATAAACTTGTGTGAATGGGAGAAGTGTCATGTCTGTGTGATGAGCTGTTGATGATGTCTGTGTGACTTAAGATTTCCAGTAGATATACATGTCTTGTAGTAAAATTTGTATAGTAAACACTTTACAAGTGCAGTGTAAAAATAACCTTAAGTCATTTAAACTATTTTCCATATATGAGCCAGCGGTTAAAGATATTTCTATGTTTACTGCAAGTGCATGTCAATTTTACTTTTAGAGTTGTGTCCTGTTTGAATATTACCATGTTATACCAACACAACTGGGGATAGCTCTTTCAGTAAGGAGATGGCTGTAAACTCTCTACCTATATTTTTAAAGCATGCTCTCTAGAAGCATTAGAAGAACCTTCTATAGCTCAGCAATTATGATGAGTTATTTATTCTTAAAGAATCACTTATATTTTCCTCTGATGGTATTTCATATCTTGTAGCATGTATTCTCTAAACTGACACAGTTAACTCATAATAATTTCCTGAAATATTAAATAGGGGTACTCAGTGCTCTTGCAGATGACTCACAAAACTTCAGTTGATGCCCTGAGTTAATATTTTTAGGAACAGCTTAAAGGTCACAGTGAAAATGGGCCATCACAGTGTACAGTGACCTTAATCAGTCACTTCTGACAGTTAAATTTCTTTACTTTTCTAAAAAAAAAAACTTAACTTATTCCTAAAGATGGAAGATATATCCTTAAATATATTGACCCAGACTCTTCACACAGCTGTTCAGTAGCCCTCAATGTTGAAGAACTCTGCTGTTAGCAGTAAACTCTACTGTTAGCAGTAAAGCTGAGGTATAAGCTCTGCAGCCCAGAATCTAGCCATAAAATTAAAAGGAGACACCCCATCATTTCTTTTTCCTTCCCTGTTATCCTTGCATATTTGTAATAGTTCTCTAAGTACGTTACTGTTCAGCAAAATCCTTGGGTACATGTGTCACCTTAAACCCTGACTCACTGATCTGCTATGGGTTCCCAGCTGTGCCCACTGACCCTGCAGAAGGGCAGCTCATTCTGATAATTCTTGCTACATCTCTGGTTTCAAAGGAAAGTGTTATTCGCCTTGGGACTTTGCTAAGTAGAGATGTGCCACTGAGTCAAGGCCAAGGGGCGCAACTCGTTTTGCTTAACAATCCTGACATCAAATTATTTTTGTTAGTACCATATTAAAGGGTACATAAGTAGATTTTCAGTTTTATCTGATGCATTTATATGACAATGTACAAGGTTGATTTAGGTTTGTTTGGGGTTTTTTTAGATTATCTTGGTCAGGAAAAGAATTAAACTCTTAAGGCTCACTGGAAACTAGTACAATGGGTTTCCTTTCCTGTCATCACATAGTTTCTCCGAGAAAGAATAGCCAGATTGCATTAAGTAGCGCAGGATGGTACTTGGAGTAACCTGAGCAGCCCATAAAATTCTCCCCGGTTTTGTATCTTCTGCCATGAAAACTGCAAAATTAGACAGACCAGAGTGAAATCAAAATGTGGAGAGAAATTTGGGATTGCCTAATAAAAAAAAAAAAGTAATTCTTGGTATCTTTGTAGCTGAGCAGCAGACAAGTAACAGTCACAATAGGATGTGCCACTTAAATACAGATATGCAGACTGCTACAGGGCTGATGATGCCTAACCTAAACTTTCTATTGCTAACTGACCTGAGTGTTCAAGGGCTGGCAGATTATTTTACCTAGCATTTTTATTATTCCTTACAGACATGTGATTACATACGCAAAGAAAAATGCTTGCCTTGAAAATATGTAGCTGTTCTGGCTCCCTCAAGCTAGGTTGCTTACTGACTTGTTCTTGAAGAAAAGTTGAAGTACTTGCTTAGGATACATTGTGAGGGGGTGAGACTCAATCTGTCCCTCCTCCCCCGACCCTTACTGCAATATAGTTACTGTGTTTCTAAAAAATATATTAGTTTAAAATGCTGCTGGGTGACAAATTTTGTGAATCTTCCACATACATCCACGGGAGCTCTTGTCTGAATGTGAAGTACAAGTTTTATCCATGTGCAGAGTTTTAATTCTATGTGGAACTAGAGACCATGTGTATTCCATTGGATATTCTGTTTGTATGTGACTTCTGTATACCAAGTGGATTTTGTTTGTTTAATTTTTTGTTGGAAGTTTTATTTCTTTTTGTGATTACAATAAATATTCAAGAGACTATATTCATGAATATCTCAATCGTGCTGACATGGTCTTACCCCCCCCTTCCCCATCTATTTCCTTTCACTTACTAAAACCCAGAGAGAATAACTTCAGTTTTGAAAAAATAAAGGACAACAATACTACATCTGCCATAATTAGTTTCATTAATACCCTCTCAGTAGCACTGTTGAGTCGTAGTTCTATCTGAATCCCGCAGAACTCACTAGGAACTTTGCCCTAGAAGACTTTTCCCTAGGAGAAATGCAAGAGAAAGCATTTCCCCACCAAAAGTACACTTGTCTCAGCCTATACAATGACACCTTA
Organism: Pezoporus wallicus; assembly: GCF_028554395.1. Classification (NCBI taxonomy): domain Eukaryota; kingdom Metazoa; phylum Chordata; class Aves; order Psittaciformes; family Psittacidae; genus Pezoporus; species Pezoporus wallicus. The sequence goes on from NW_026636990.1 coordinate 1,770,939, forward strand.
AAATGGAGTGAAATTTTTTCTTTTGATGTTTCACTGTATAAACTGTTGAATAGTGTCTGTGCCTTTTGGATGCTGTTACTAGTTGGTCAAGTGATCTTAGCCTGAATGAGCCATTTCAGTCGTGGTGGGTGGTATTTCACACAAACTGTGATGTATCACTGTCCAGGTGCTGCTTTTTTCTAGGTGCAAATACACACCTTTGTGCTAGTTTGAACCCTGCTGTGACTCCTGAATTTATCTTCCTTGCACACACTGTCCTCTGTGCCCCCAGTTCCTGCTCACAGGAGTCCCACAGCTAACTCCTTTAATGCACGTTCCCTCTGATAGCTCTTCTCTGTCTCAGTCAAGTCCCCTGTTCTTCTAGTGTATTTACATGTCATTTACAGAGTAAACATTTCCTGATTAATGGCTAGTTCTCACGCAATACCAAGTGCTTCCTATCTTATTGCTTATGATCCTGTATCTCTTGGCAGGTTTCTGTGCAGCTCACTGCCCTCAAACATTAAACTTCTTTCTGACTCTTGTCATCAAATCACCTCTGAGTATGAAATGCTGTCGTTCCTTCCAGCTTCCAGCAAATGTAGTGTCTTTTCCATCCACCTTCCTTATGCCAGTGCTTTGTGAGATTGGCCCTGATGTACTTGCTGTGCACACAGAAGACAAAAGAATGAAGGATAAGAGGGGGAGGATAAACAGGGAAGAAACATGATTTCTGACAGATAGCTTGGAACAGAAAACTTTTGAATTACTGTAATTTTTAATATATTTGGGCTTCTAACGCATAGGACTAGAGTAGAGAAAAATCACAGATGGCTAGATGAGAATGATGATCTAGGATAAAACATGTCTCAACAGCAGGTGTTTCTTACTCAAAAAAAAAACATTTTTATCTTACTTCCAGTCAGAAGTCTGGAGACAGAGACAGGCAGTTCCTAAATAGCAAAGAAAAAGACGTCAGAAAAGATGCAACAAAGGGGAGATGTAAAATGGCACCGAAAAGATTCCCAACTTTCAAGTATGAAAGGGCAAACAGGCAAAAATATTCCAATGAGGTGAAGGTGGATGACTCAGCAATGTGGTCCACCAAAATCAAGAAAGAAACTGTGGGTTTACACCTGATTAATGGGATTCTGTAAGTGGCTGAGAAAACTGAGGCAGTTAAGTGAGAGGAGTTTTAACTGGGTTTTGTGCAGATCTGTACAGCTCTCAAGCTGTAAAATTGATGACAAAGATACCTTCAAAAATCTTACGAGCTCTCATGCAAGATCTTGAAGAATGAAACTGTAAGTCAAAAGATTTACAGCTTAACTGGTTGACATCAGGAAAAGATGTGCTTTAAGCCATGGTGAGCTCAGGTAATTGGTGGCAGGCACAGGCAATGTGAAGCTGGTGTGAGGTCCTGTCCTCTGTAATGTCCTAGCCAAGAGGCCTGCCTAAGGTCTGGTTGCAGTGCTTCACTGGAGCTGGAGGAGATGGAGATGCTGGTGAAGTGGTAGGATGAGGAGATCCCCCAGCCAAGTGAGTAACCAAGCCTGAGAGTGGTCTCAAGCAGCTCTGTAATCTGCCACAGTGGGGTGAAAAATGAGATCAAGCATCATAAAAAAAAAAGCCATGGAAGGGCCAAAGCCCACCCAAACCTAATGTTGCGAAGATAAAAACCATCATCTTGGAGAGTTAGAACCTCCAGTATTACACTCTTCACTTTCTAACAGCTGCCCCAAGGGAGGGTATCTGGGGTTTTCCCTAAGCGGGAGCATACTGTCTCAATGATACACTGTCTTTTCTTCATACCCAAGCACATAAAAACAGTTACCTTGGGCAGGCAAATTATCATCACTAATGACTCAGTGCAGCTAGCCCTATACAACTTGGCCATGTATAACATGTGCAAACAGAAGCATGTTCATAGCAGAGCAGCCTTCCTCTGTGACCCGTGGTGGGTTTTCTGAGGCCCCAGGAAGTGCATATGCGCTTGATTCAAACCAATGCCTGTGGTTAGAAAATAAGCATACACGTAGCTGTAGAGCATCTGAGGATGCCACACAGGATGTCTGCCTCTCACCAGCCGCTTAAAGTTTTAAAGCTTCAGTAAGGTTTTAGGAATATAATGTCAGGCAGCCAGCAGCTTGGCCTGCTTCTCTTTCAAGAATTTGTACACAAAGAGATACAGCACATGTTCATTTTTACTGTTTTCTGTGACACTCAACAAAGCAAATGAAAGCTCAGACCCTGACCCAACACTAGCAGATGCCTCATGGGTCAGCATAGTGCAGCTTGAGCTGCTCCCCACACTCCCAGCCAGCCTTGCCCTGCAGCAGCTCAGGCAGCATCTGGTGTATGTCTCAGGTGGAACTTGCCTTTGGGCCATCTCTTTATTTCTGTTGTGAGACAACACCAGAAACTGTGTAGAAAATAAAGCCCATTTCAAACTACAGTTTCTCTCTTCAGTGAGCAACAATAGGAAGACAAGTTTTATGATGTCTTCCCAGCATGAGGGCACATAACCCTCAACATGCCACCTGGCAAACCAGAACAGAACCAAGTTTTTACTATGTAACTATAGTAAACATGCAACAAATGATACCTTGCATCTGTACAGGATAGAAACACCTGCAAAAGCATTACTGACAAGCTGGTTAAATGGCCTCCTTTCACCTTGAAAGGAGTGGGGACCATCTGTCAGGACGGACGGAGGTAACTGGTGGCCATTTCAAGGCTACAGGAGGTCCCTTAACCCAGCACATACTTAGGATTTCGGACACAGCCTTTCATTTCTTGATTCCTGTGCTTTTGGTCAATAGGCTGGCTGCTATCTACTTTTTTAATACAAGTGCTTTCCATGCCATGGTATTACAGCACATAAGCACCTTGCCCTGGGATGAGAATTCCCCTTCTGCATGTAACTCCCAGTTTTCTTCTATTAATTACTTTCTTGAAATATGAAAGCAGGGATTTTTCCTACTACATTAGGAGATAAGGTCTTCACCATTACATTTTGGGGGGAGCCAGAAAGACAACTTATTAGCCTTCTAAGCCTTCTCTCTTGCATTACCAGTCTTGGCTAAAGGTAGTTCACACCTGCACAGTCCCATAATGCAAAAATCACTAACTCAAAGTGCAGGTGCCTGGCAATTGCTTCCAAAGCAAAATGGAGAAAACATGTTTTGGGAATGTGCTAGCATCCCCCTGCTAGCATCCCATGTTTTGGGAATGTGCTAGACTTTCCCCCTGCTTTGAGCTCACTAGCTGGCTAATTCTAAGTGAACTTTAAGCAGCCTTTGTGTCTCAGTTCTGGGGAGGCAGATGCTTTTTCCTCTATTCACCACTTTTATTCCAAAGAGAAACTGTGACCTTTTAATGCTTGGATTCTCGGAAACAAGCCTTATTTTTTGAAAATCATGTTACATAACCAGAAAAGCCATTCACTGTACCAGGAAAGGTGTGGGTAAATGATGCTCTCAAACAATAAGTCACAGCATATGTGCATGATGATGATTGTGAGAGACAAGCCACAGCAGGAAAAAGCAGCTGGGCCTGGATGGTTTTGACAACCACAGATACTGTGCAAATCCACTTCCAAGTATGAGCAATGGAAACTAAGATCTCGTGGGCAGCCTCTTTTGTTGTTCTCTGTTTGCCTTCAGCCACCCTTTTACGACCCAGCCATGAAGTTTCTGAGCATTGCATTTGTTTGGAAGTTGCTGCTCCAACCCAGAAAGTGGAGAGTCACACAGTTCAGCTAATGATTTCACCTCATAGTGCTGAAAGAAGGTGTGGGAAAAGGGAAAGAGAAAGGTGGGTCTACGAGACCTTCACAGAATCTTGGTGTAAAAACAATACTCTTCAGAAACAGGAGTAAAATGAGTAAATCTGGAATAGCCTACTCCCTTTGCCCATTTTGAGGTGCTAGGGCTTCTGGCAAGTCAGAGCCACGATGTGTGCAGTTGGTAAAGATTGACACGGGTCTTACACCCTGGGCTATACATGACTGGGTACAGAGATCACAGGGGTTAGTCACCAGGACTTGCTGCTGCAGCCCCACACTGCTGTGGTCAGCGCGGCCAATCCCCAAATTGGTTAGCTTAATTCAGCATAACATTGAACAAGGCAGAAAGGAAAATTTTGCATGAACCCATCAGCACTCATCAGCACCATGAGGGATGGGCCCAACTCTCATGGTGCTGATGGGTGCTGATGAGCTCATGCAAAATTTTCCTTTCCCCCTTGTCCCTGTGTACTTTTCTTTGCACTGAAATGAAAATCAGATGCCAGAAATGCATTTTAATTGACTGTCACTTCTGGTCTAACAGCAAAAACCTGCCCTTGTGTTACCCAACACCCCATACAGGTGCTACAGCTCAAATCTCTCCCGGCTTCTTCCCAGCCCTTTTTTCCCCAGGTCCCTTGGGACAGAGCAGCAAGTGCCTTTCTGCTCTGCGGTTTTTAATTGCGTTAGATAGCCCTCTAATGTGTGTGTGCCGCAAGCGCACCTAACTGCGCATTGCAGCGGCTCAGGCACCCATTCTGGGACCTGTCACCTGCCAGACAGCAGAGGGCACACACGAGGGGAAAAGTAGCCTTTTAGTGTTGAATTGCCTAAGAGAAGGCAGTTGAGAGCAATCTGAATCAGGAAGTGACATTCCTGACTGCGCCTTCAGGCTAAGGGGTTGCTGCTGGCCTGCTTGTTAGAGTGGCGGTTGTTGCTACCTTTGTACTTGCTATGGGTATTACTGTGATCACCAGACCCCCCACCCACATCCCCACCTTATTCTTGCATACCTGAGTGGAAGACACTTCAAAAGGAGCTGGCCCAGAAACTGCGACTCTAAGTGTCATGTTTGGGGTTTTTAGAAACACCACAGAGACCTGTACTAGAAGGATTCAGGGCAGAGGGTAGAGGGCAGAGGCTGAGGCTGAGGCATGCATGGGGCAAAGTGGTCACCAGAGGGGACCCTGGGCACAGACAAGAGGCCACTCTGGGATATGGAGCTGGAGCTGGGCAGCAGCAGGACAGGTGGCACAGGCATGCAGAGCTGGTAAACACCAAATCAGGAGAACGTGGACTTTAGGAAATACCTGACAAAGAGAGGACAGCAAAGAGGAGGAAAGACATGGAGGAGCTAGCAGAGTGCCCTGCTGATGAGAAGCAAGAGTAGAGTCTCATGACAGAGCTGCTCAGGACACTGCAGCTGCAAGTGGCTCTGAAGCTGAATGTCACATTGAGATGTTGATAGGGGTGTCTGATTTGATTAAGCAAATGTGTGTAAAATGCTTTCATTAAGACATGACTTTTTAAATTTTACTTAAAAATGAGGACAAAAGAAGCCAAAACACTGTAATCCTTTACAAAGGCTGGGTCTGGGGAAGAAACAATCTGAACCTCATTTGTTCAGTGAAGAAATTTCTTTCTTCAAACACAAATCTTGATTTTTCAGAGCATTTTGCCTTGGGAGCAGTTTTTATCGTGTCAGCTTTCATGGGAAGTAGTTTCCATTTTTAAGCCACTGGCTCCACACCAGGCTGCCACTCAGCCTGGTCGATACATCGAGCTGCCCCACGATGTGAAATTCTCTTTTCCCACCGCTTTGATCTCTGTAGTTGGGCATCAAGCCTGAGCACCAGGGCAGGCTCCATTTTCTGGCTCTGCACTACCCCATTGTTTGCTGCAAGCTGCAGGCCAAGCCGGCATGTGACACGGTCCCTCAGTACAGGATAGAGTGATGCTGAAGAGCATCACTTCATCAAAGGGGCTCAGCGAGCCTGCAGTGCACACTGCTGTGCCAGTGACCACATATAGCTGCTTTCACCTCTCCCCTCTGCCTCAGCGCACAGCTTTGTGGTACAGAGGGTATGCATTACATACTCCAGGAGCAGCCCAGCTCTAAACCCAGAAGGGATTGTGCCCGGTGAACGCTCATTTTGGCCCAGCCCTGTTCCGGTGTTTGCTGCCTCTCGGGCAGCGTGTCGGGGCTAATTCACACCCTCCGAGCTGGCCCGATGCGGGCACCAGAGGGAGCGTCGGAGCTGCTCATCGCCCCAGACCTCAACGGGGCATGGCCGCACCAGGACGGACCCGCAAACCCTTTCCGCCGGCAGGGCTGCTATCCCTCTGTTCTTTGCTGCTGCTTTCATCTGTAATTCCCTGCAGCTTGCCCTCAGGCGTGAGCGCCGCGCTTTGTCTTCCCTCCTTTCTCAGGAGCAGAGGGAGAAGGGCCGAGCTCCGCACGTCGCAAGTGAGCGGCCTCTCTTGGCCACGATGTGGCGACAAGGCTTTTCCTTTAAAGCTTGCAGACATCCGTGTCTGATACCCTTTACCTGTCCGGATCCAAGCCTGGGAAAGGTTTCTTCTGCCCCTTCCCCTTTCCCACGCGGACCCCTTCCTGCTTCGACCGCAGCACGCATTTTGACGGCAGCTGCTAACGCTTTTCAATTCTGTCTTTAATTATAGATTTCAATATTGTTATTCCCCTCATTTCCCAAACTATGAGTCTGACTCCAGGAAAACTGTGAGATAGGCGCCTAGAAGCTATATAATATATTGGCTTCATTCCTTCTATTGTCTGGTGTGTAGGGTTTTTTGTCTGTACTCCAAGTGCGTCTGTGGTGTGTGTTTAGTGCGTTAAAGAGTTGCTGCTTGGGTGAAGGGAAGCAAGAGCAAGGAAAAGAAATAATTTATGCTGTCAGCTCTCCTGTATACATAAAGAAAATTGATCAAAGATGCTCTCCCACCATCCTTCATGGGCACGTTTCTGCCTCTCATGGGAGTCTCTGCCTTCCCATTCAAGCTCAGCACCGCATCACTCCATCTGCCCTGATGGAGACCCCCATATTACTAGCCTTGCTCTGAGCACCGAGGGCTAGAAACTCCCAGGAGAGTTCATGCCAAGAGACTCTTTAATCATTTCCTACCAGCTTCAAGACAAAACATTATGGTTCCACTGACAGAAGCACCTTAGCTTTGACAAGCTTTGAGGTTTACCCAAAATTCTGTATTTTTTCAGACAGCAAGGTTAGTTGTGCAGTTGCCAACTGTTCCAGGTGGGCTCACAGGGACACCCAGACAGGCTTTCCTGTTCAGGTTCTGCAACACAGCCAGAAGGACAGGATGCTGCTACATGGCACCCACAGCCTGTGGTGGCTCAGGCAGGGGCCTGGAAGGCAGAGAAAGCTTCCCACCCACAGCTGCAGAGAGGGGGAAACACACAGCTTTAGAGTGGGTCTGTGATGCACAGTGTACTGTTTGTATGTGCAGAGGTTTCATGTCTGTCTCCACCATTTCTTGTCCCCCTTCTGACCCCGGGGATGGGAGTGGACAGTCAACTTGGTCCCAGTGGGGACATAGGAAACACCTTACTACCCTTGCTTGTAACCTAATGCATCCCACTCTTCAGTGGAGAAAGCATTCTGACATGCCATGGGAAGGGGGTTTGCCAAGATAGCAAACCAAAGAAACCTTACACAGTGTATCAGAAATGCCTTTATCACACTACAAATGGTCTCTTGCCACCTTTGCTTTGGCACATGGCAGGCATGCCCTGCACGAGGCTACAGACTGCAGAAATGGTGCGCTCCAGTGCTAATTCGTATGGTATTATTGCAGTTCACACACTTCCTAGGGTTTCTCTTAAAAGCCTAGCCCTAAGACTACCTCATCAGGATATCTGTGTAGTTTTTACAAACCTGTCACCCAGAAGAAGCCGGGTCCCCTTTGAGCTGTGGTCCTCCACGTGGGCAGTACAGTGCATGGGGATGTGGAGCAATCAAGGACAGAGCAGCACTACCCTGCACTGAGCAACGGCTATGAATGTCTCAGTTCTCCGCATTCTTCCATCTGCCCCAAAGATGTGGGCCACCAGGTTTGGAGGCTTTGAACTGGCATTTAAACTAGCTGGAGGTTTACAACTTTGAGAGAAAGAGCAGATGCTCCTAAATCACAGACCTCCTCCTAAGATACCAGAGCAACTTGTTCCATTCCTGTATGGCAGAAGATGCTGCTTCTCTCCTTGCATCCACCACACCTAAAATATCACACCCTACTGATCCAGAAGGCAGGGTGAGGTCAGATGCTTGATGCTCCTGCCTTCACGAGAGAGCCATGTGGGTTCCCCAGCCCCAGTCTCATGGTGTTGGTAGGGCGGGTGGCCAGGAGCACAAAGGCAGGCTTCATGCAGTGCCTGGTCTTGTCCCATCTTAACCTCTTTTGCAAGCAACACAGAAATATTTCTCAGCAGGGACAGACACAGGGCATGAATCCCAGTGCTGCCTTATGACTCCAGACAGGATGATGATCTAATTTCAGAAGACTTTTGGGGGAAGAACATGTGCTCTCGCTCTTTGTGTGCCAAAGTGGCCAGGAAGGATGGCTGAAGATGCCCTCATGGAGGGCTAAAGGAGGGGAGGATTTATGTTCCATATAAAAATCTACTAAAACTATGGTTTTCTCCCTCCCAGTCTTCCCCATTACTTTATATTTAAAGTTGTGACTCCTTTGTACTCCTTTTTCCCAAGGGAGACAGCCTGGCCCAGCACACAACCACAGACAGCTCTGCCAATGTCTAGATCTGCTGGGGCTGTGCTCCCAGATCTCAACATCCTGCCTTCATATGCCTGCAGCCAGTAATTAGGAGAAATAGTGCAGCTCTAATTTATACAGCAATGACAGCAATCATTGCCCATGAGAGAATGAAGCATTAAAAAATGGAAAGGCAAAACCTAGGAAATGATGGTGGAACAGAGCAACTCACTTGAGGCATGAATTCACTGTGCAGCGGCTTCTCCTGGGGAAGACTGCTGTGACCAGAACAGCCAAGGGACTTGCCATGTCCACTTGCGCCCTCTTATGACCCTGCTGCATCTTGGCCATCAGTTGGTTTTAGTACCAGTCAACGATTTTTTCTCTCTAGGAAAGAGAGCTGTGTTGTAAAAACCTTGCTTCCCTGGTGGGCCAAGAGCATCCTGGGAGAACTCATCCCTGCTCCCAGCATCATTCTGGTTCTGCTTCCCCTTCAGTTTCCACCCACAATCAGTTTCTTGGCTTAAACTAAGACTGAAGACTACTGGTGAGGCCCAAGGAAGCACAGCGGGGCATCAACACAGAGCAGGGCGGAAAAGGTCACAGGTACCTGACAGAGAGAGGCACTTGCAAGTGTAAGGGGTAGCATGGCAGAGGTTGCAAACTTAGACCTTACTGAGATATGCAGCAGTGAACAAAGCCATGTGAGAATTAGGAATTAGCAGGTGCAGAGCAGGTTTTGAAAGTTTGCAGATACTGTGTGACGAGTACCAACAGTAAGAAAAAAGGAAAGAGAAAATGGGAGCTGCTTCAGACCATGAAGTCATCTTAATTTTTGTACAAGGCACCTCTGTAAATACTCCTTTTTGACTGAGAGGAGATGCTGCCCTGCTGATCTTCTGCAAAGGGAAATACAGCTTTTGCAGTCCAGGGAGGGCAGAGTGATAAAGACTGCACACTGCATGACCTGTCATCATCCACGGTCATGTCCTGTGGCTGTCTCAATAGTCCCTACAACAGAACAGACCCCCAGGGATGACACCATGCTCTCATGAGGTCAGCTGCTCCCCTGCTGCTTGCTCTAACACTGAGTGATGGCTAACATAATCCAGGTCCAGGAATCCCAGTAGCCCAGGAGTGACTTTGCACAAAACTCTGCAGCAGAATCCAGCAGTCCCAAGGAGTTAGAGGGCCAAAAATACCTTCTGGAGATCGTAACTACATCCGCAAAGGGAGCATAATCTGCTTCTGCTGTAATGTCTCTGCAGAGAGCCAAAGGGCACAGATGAAATCGTGTAGTGTCCTCAGCAGCAGTCCCTCCCAGGGAAACCCTGAATGGAGAAGAGCCTTACAGGGTGAGAAAGACATTTCGTATCATTTTAGTGGAAAATCACTTCCTTGGGCTCATGGGTTCTGACTGTTAGCTCTCCCACATTCCTTTAAAGCTAGAACACACACTGACATAGAAAGGAAAAAAGAAATGTCTTGGATTTGCCATGACATAATGCTGATTATTTTGCCGGAGCCTTCCAGTTCTTGATGCCCTAACAGATTCCTCCATAACACACCACTTCCAGCAGGTAGTGGTTTCTCACAGAGTTCCAAGTGACCATGATCTCATGACAACTAGAGCATAACTCTCAAAATATAAATTATTTATTTCAAACATCTGATTGCGATCTTCTAAATATTCTACAGTCTCTTTGATTCTCCAGTACATAGGCTGAAGCCTCTTTTTTATTTTGTAGTTTAGGCTTTTGGAGATTCAAGTTTTACCTGTTATATAGCCAGTGTTCACCAACAAATGACACTTTTTTCAGGTTTAAAACAGAAGGAAGTCTTCAGTGAAGATAGCTGTGTTTTTGCTATCAGTTATCATGATGTCTGTCTCTGGAGCAAGTTCACAGTGTGTAACATTTTCACTTTTCAGCAAAGCAAAAAGCCTCCCGAGAGAGGCAGCCTCCTCTCTGCTCTGCTCCTCTGGCTGATCAAACACTTTTCATATAGTCATGGTGGAAACAGAAGTTTCCAGAAAGAGCAATTCTTAGCATAATCTGATGAAGCCAAGTTATTTTCCAAATTTTTAACATTCTTACATGACTTTTTGCTCAATTTGTTGGTTTGGGTTGTTGTTTTTATTAAATTTTGAGTCATCAAAGCAGCACTAATTAAAGTCTACTGTCATTATGTGCTAACAAAGGTTGCCTTGCTCCTGTAAACAGGTCAGAAACTACATGAAAAGAAAAACAGCAGAGTGTATAAATAGAGGTGTTCAGTACAAGACACTGGTAATTATCTAACATAGCACAGCATACCAATGAGTGCATATTAAATATGTGAAGTTTGATTCACCTTTCATGCTCATGTTAAACAAGAACTTTTCAGTAAAATTGCAAAATTTCCTACTGCAAGGTTATTGGCTTGCAGTGCTTTATTTCCAGAAAGGGCTTTTTAATGCTGCTGCATGTAGAATGAAGGCAGGAGTGTGATGACCAGTAGGTGTGTTACTTGCTTTGGGATAATAGTGGTATAATGGTTAACCACAAAATGCTTATTAATGTAAATGCTGAAGAGTACTTTGACCTCTTGATTTGCCTGCATCGAGATCTGTGGGTGTGCCTTTGTTGAAGATTTAGGAAAACAAGCGTGCACGGGGGAGAGGAAAGAAGATTAAAAGCTAAGCCCTGAGGAAGAAGCACTGCCAAAGTCTGTGTAAAAACAAATGCACAGAGAGAGAGACCAGTGCAGGTGGGTCTGATGTTATCATATGTGGTTTTGCTTGGTTTGGAGAGGAAGAGGGACTTGAGCAATAGTGAGGAATCACTGCAAGAAGGAGTCTGCAGTGTATGTATTCATAGAATCATAGAATAGTTAGGGTTGGAAAGGACCTTAAGATTCTTTAGTTCCAACTGCCCTGACATGGACAGGGACACCTCACACTAAACCATGTCACCCAAGGCTCTGTCCAGCCTGGTCTTGAGCACTGCCAGGGATGGAGCATTCACAACTTCCTTGGGCAACCCATTCCAGTGCCTCATTGCCCTCACAGTAAAGAACTTCCTTCTTGTATCTAATCTAAATTTTCCCTGTTTAAGTTTTAACCCATTACCCCTTGTCCTACCACTACAGTCTCTAATGAAGAATCCCTCCCCACCATCCTTATAGGCCCCCTTCAGATACTGGAAGGCTGCTATTCAGAGCCTTCAGCTGCTCCTGCTTAGACCAAGGACATTGATATCAGGTCTGCAGCTGTCCAGAGGAGTATCCATGCACCATAACTTCACAAAAGGCTGAAACTATTTGTGTTCTGATATTGTCTCTCCAGTCAACCCAGAGCAACCACAAAAGTACTGCTTTTCAAAGATCAGCTTAGTGTATGTATCAGCTCTACTTTGTCACACAGATAGGATCAGGTACCTCCACCAATCACTTCCTTCCCAAGACCACTTGTATGTATAATTGCCTGTATGTGCTTCACTGTGTTCTTCCCAAGCTCTAACAAGGCTTTCTAAAAACCCACATTGTCACCATGCTGTCCTTTAGGGTCCTCAAAGATCTTTTCCCCATAGAAATGCCCTGTTAGATGTAGGGAAGGTGTTGACCATGCATATATACTCTTTATACAAATAAACCCTGCTGTTATCAGGCAGAACCATGATAGCTGTACTGAGCGATTCCTCACTCCACATGAAAGCCTGAACATTTGTCCAATGTAGAGACCTTAGGGTTGGGTTTCCTAGTCCTCAGCAGTGTCCTTGTGCCCTTGCTCAGACACCCACAGCTCTCCTGTCATCCCAGCTCAGACAGGGCTTGTGCATATAAGCAAATTTCACTTCTGAAGATGAATAGTAAGAGAATGATTCATAGTGCATCTGGGAAGCCTGTCAGTCCATTTCTGACAAAAAAAAAATACCCTCTAGAGAAAGAAGAGTCTTCAGAAGAGTCAGTTCTCCAAAAGAAAGATAAAACACTTCAGCATAAGAGAGTACAAGAAAAGTCTTCCAGCTACTTCAATATCACACTGAAAGATTTTTTTTTAAGTCAAACACCACTTTGAGTAATCACATGTGATTCCAAGAGCTGAAAAGGTCAGGTTGCATGATCTAATTACTATCTTCAAGGTCTGTGTGTGGATAAGTTAATGAGGAGGGAGGTGGGAATTTTAGCTCTTTTTAGGTGGATGACTTCAAAGTTGAAACTGCAAAAAATTCCTGCCTCCACTTTTGGTATCTATAACATTTCTGTCACCAGGAATGAGTTTCTTCCCCACGAGATCATGTCACTGGCTTTCACCGGAGGATTCACACATCGTCTGGTTCGTATGTGCCACACTAACTACAGCCTGTCTTTAAAATAGGCATTTATGAGTCACCTGTCATTCCACTGTGCTCCGCAAAAACCACACTTTAAAGACGTAAGACAAGGGCAGGAAGAAGCATACTCAAAGCCCCTGAATCATTTCCTCCGATGTTATCATTGTCAGGGAGCCCAAAGGTGCTGCACATTCCTGGAGCAGTGCAGCCTGGTTTAAACACTGTGACCACACCTGAGCGTGGGTCAGGGCTACTTTACTTTCCTTTGGGACAACAATTTTGCTCAGAACCTCTGGAAGCAAGAGTCAGATCTCAGGGCAACGTGCCCAGATTCCCACTGCTGCCTGCCGGGCTGGAAAGCCTCACATGTTTTCCTACTGCAGCAGCTGCTAAAACATGGAAATATCTGAAGGGGGATTGGAGGGGAAGAGGGAGAAGAAATCCCCTCATGTGCCCACAAATGTGCAATTTTGTTTCACTGTTCTGTGAAATCCTTCTGGCTTTTAGCTTGTTTTCACATGGTAACATGTTAGAGCACACGCTTTCAGTACTGAGAGAAAAAAAAATCGTGAATGAATTTACTGCCTCAGCTTCCCAAAAGCATGCCTCAATCAGTTTTCCATTGCATGCATTTAAAGCTCTCCATGTTTCCAAAGAGGCCTGCTAGCTTCAGATGGAAGAAAAGCCATGCTTTGGGGGTCTATAACTTTTCTACACATGCCCCCTAGGGCCTGTATAGCAAGATTTTTACTTTAAATTGATGGAATTATGTTAGGATCAGGTGACACTGCCATGCATTATTGCAATGCAATACTGGTGGTGTTGGAGGTGATTCAATAGAAGCAGTGAGCTTACAGTATAATATTCACTCTCTAGTTCCTGTCATTTTCATTAGGAGCCCGGATTTCAAAGGCACATTTATCAGTCTAGTTACAAGACAGTGTGATGAAATTTGCACCTGCATGTGTGGTCCAGGAAGACCAGTGCTTCACTTACACTCTACTTGTAAGCAGTGTTTTGAACAGCTTAGTAATTTGTATTGATTTTGGGGAAGAATCACACCCGTCTTTGATATCAATCAGAAGTGAAGCCACTGTACACATGGTGGTTTACAGTTATCCTGCCAGGTCACAGCATGGATTCAGCCCTAGCCATGGCCTCCTTGGGAATGTCATGAAGATGTCAGCTTCAGATCCCTTTCAGTTTCTGACATCCTAAATGTGCTGGGTGGAGGACAGGGTGCAGGTCAAGCTGAAGAGCTCAAGCTTTTGCAGGAAAATGAACACATAAAACCAAAACATCTTCTTGCTTATGCTTTTTTATAGCATTGAGCCATGCAGAGAGCAAACAGACACTTATGGCTGTGTATTACCTTGACCCTTTTCACCTTTCCCCTCCCCAAAAATCTTTACGGTGCTGGAAGTTGTCAATAGAGCAGCCCCAGGAACAATTTTTGTTTTCATACCAGGATCTTCTCTGTGTGGCTGAATAAGAATCTGGGTAAAGATGCAACACTGCTACAGGAAGTGAAGTCTGGGGCTGTTGGGGAAAATTATTAGTGAAGTTGGGAATTGGATTTCAGTCCAGAAACCTTAGGAGTTAATTTTATCACACAGAACAAGGGAGCTGGGTCTGGCCAACACTAAGTGTTGCTAACATAAGCAATCCAGGATTATGCTTTGCCTTGGTCAGACTGATAACCATATGTTGTGGAAAAATGGGGCAAGGGAGTATTGTAATTCTGCCTTGGACAGGCTGGCACAGCTCCCGCTGCTTTATTGGGCACTGCACACATACACCTGAGATCCTCGCATGACCTTGTGCAGGCTAAAGAAGCTATCCATGCTTGCCTCGCCCTGCCACTGCTGCTTCTATTCACAGGTATTTGTATCATTAGGTGTCACAGTGAGAACGCAGACAACCAAACACTGTCTTTTTTTTTAATCCCTATAAAAACTTATCATTTCATGAGCCCCCTTTCTTGACGAACTACACATACCTGACCAGAAGATACAGGTGAGAAAAGGGGTGGGGGACATAGCAGTCATTGCTTCACATGGTTTAGCATCAGCATGTCACCAACACGTCAGGGGACTCAGCAGAGGCAGCAATAGCAGGTGACTCACAGGCGCTGTGTCTGTGCTATTGTACATCCTTGGTTCAGGTAGCATGTTTGCTCATAAGATTTTATGTGTTATGCAAGTGAGATGGGGGATTTGTCAAGGATGAATCTAACTGGGGTTGGCTGTCAGCATGGGATCTCCACCACTTGGTTCACAATCTGCTTCCCTCACTTATTGCTGGGGCTGGGTACAGAGCAGAGAGGCTCTGCATGGGCAGTTCCCTGAAATGATGGAGCCCAGAGGTGGAAGTCCTATTTGCAGGTCTGTACAGCTGCATCCATGACAGAGAAGGGCAGATGCCACAGTGTGCATCACCCCTGGAGGAGCACCTGCGCTGGTGTGCGGCTCACTGCATACACATGCCCCAAGGAGCTTGTTTGGCAGTCCATGCCACACAATTCACATCTTAATACATGGACTCTGATCTAGGTCAGCAGTCTTGCTCATTAGGGCACTAGCTGACACAGGCTGCAGGGAGAACTACTTTGCAGTCATTGCTTTTCTACATCCCTAAAGGCAAATAGGTCTTATGACCATCTTCCCCCCTTCCCCCTTTTGCTTTTCATTCCAGCGCAGCAGAAGGAATCTTTTAAGACACAGGATTTCCCAAGGAGTGTCCTCCTCTCTGTCAGGTGTTTTTCTACAGAGTGAGTCACGAGTGTCCTGGACATCTGGTGGCATGATCTCTGCTAGGTTGGTAGCCCCCTGTTCATTTCATCAGTAGAGAACAGCATGCTATTTTCATTACTGTCTCTAATTAAATACTGGCAGGATATCCAGGAGTAGCACTGAGGCACCAAGCCAAATTTGGCTACTAGCACATGTTTTCCCATGTTCCAAGGGAACTCGGGCCGCAGAAGAAGTTTCTTTGGTTGGGAGATGCCTCTATGAGGAGGCATCTCTTACTTCTCCAGGGCCTTTTAGGTCCTCTTCCCTTGCGATGTAGAGATTCCTGTAGGAGCCTACAGCCCTGCTGCCAAGCCAGCCAGTGTCCTGGGTCTCCATTTTCTGCTTGAAGTTCAGACACTTGAAAGTGATTTCTGCAGTTATTCAGTTGGCCTCATCTGCATTTTGTCTTGGTGTCCATGTAACACTACTTGCCCAGACACAGTCCATGGACCATTTTGCCAGGCCAGAGGGCTTATCTGACTGCCTGTAGACAGTGCCTTCCCCACAGCACTTCTAAGGAGTCCAAGCTACCTGCCTTAATGACCACATTCCTGGTGCCAGCAGGGCCGGGCTCAGAGCTCACACCCAGACAGTCCACAGTAAGGCATGGTGTCTGAATGAACGCCTCTTCTTTGCCACTCAACCCCATCTGGTTGGAGCTATCTCTCCAAATACAGTATAAGGAGAGGTAGAATCAATCAGGATTTTGGAATATGGTCCAAGTCTATAGCCTTAGTTTTAATACGTCTCTTTGCAGTTAGTGGTAAACCTCTGCCCTGTCCCTCTTCCAGGCCAAAGCAAACAGCTTTAATGCAGGCAGAAGATGCTGTTGCCCCACCAAACAGATGCAGGCCAGAAAACAGGCTTGAGCTCAGGTTTCACCCCTTTCCAAGTGGACCACCAGCTTCTTGTTCACTTAGAGCCAGCCTTGACAAATTTAGACACTGCTGGGCCTCCTTGAGCCATCCCATAGTTACACCTGGGCACTTTGGGCTGTACTACTTTTTTGTTTGTTTTCACCTTACTCCTATGCTGACATCTGCCAAGACCATCCCTCTATTTTTTGTTCTGGTTGAATTTCTCCAGGTAACAGAGAAGGCTTCTGGGTGTTTCAATGCAGTGTTGTCCTTTGCACTGATGGACCACAGCCCTGTGTTCAGTGAACAACAGAGAGCCCATGTGCATGCACAGTGAACCAATCCCCTCCATCCTGTATGGAGCTGTGGATAGAGTCAGTGTGACCACAGCTACACCCATCTGGGTGGGTAGGAGCATACAACGACAGCATGATATTTACACTGGGCAGGCTTCTATATTCTCTGATGACCATCCTCTCCGCTGTTTGAGAAGCTGCCTGCCCATTTCCTCTCCAGACACAGGGGAAGGGAACGGGACCCAAACGTTAGTCATTTCAGTGCACATTTCCATGTCTTTGTGCAAATACATGTTCAGTAGTGGTGTCATCAGTGATGCTGGGTTTTGCATTGCAGTGATTGAGTCATGGGCAATGTTCCCTGCAGGTGACTGTGCTGTGGGAGAGGCACATTCCCCAGGGTTACAGCAAGCTGGTCAGGAATCCAACATGCTCAGTACCTACTTCATCCAGTCACCAAAGGGAACCTTGAACCTCCTGGTACCTGGAGTAACCAGCTTATGCTCTGATGGGAGAATGGGGCCAAAATCTTTTTGCATAAATGCTGCAAGGGTTTATTTCTAATGCAGCATCAAAGATACGCTTTATGGTTGAAAATGCTTGCTATTGAATTGTTTACCAGGCAGAAATGTCTGAGGAGGATGTTTCTGGGAGAGTGAGTGCCATGAGAAATTTGCTTAGTATGTATTTATTTACCTATATCACTCACTATATGTGTCCATTCCAAACTAGGTAATATGGTAGAGGTGAGTTGCCACATCCTAGCAACAGTAAAAAGAGCAGAACAACATCCTTTGCAGTGCTTAAGCAAGAAAGTTGAAGGTATGAGAGTATCGAGGTGGTGACATCTGAAGTACAAAGAACAAAACCTTCCGAGACCATGGAAAACAAGAACAATTGAATGTCCCAGCCTCAAAGGAAAAGACTCATGTGCACAGCAAAATTGTGAGAGTGAAGGGAGTTATTCAGAGAAAAGGTGAGAGAAGTGATAATGAAATATCATGAATATGATGAAATGCAGTTGAAATACGGATGACAAGCGTATTAGTTCTGCACAGCTGCAAGACAAATAGTTTTGGAGGGAGGGCAGACTAAGGCTGAAGCTCCTCTGGCTCTGCAGATACTTTCAGCCCCTTTCCTCCTCACAGAGGCCAAGTGTTGCTCTGGGGAAGTGATTTTGTTGCAGCCTAGCTACTGGAAGAGGAGGTTATTTAATCCCTTTATGAGTGCCCAACAGGAAAAGGAGTGAAGGTTGGACGGGTAACATGTTTGGGGGAGAGTGCAGAAGCTAGGAAAACGCATATGCTGCCAACAGAGCCACAGACCTTTGTCCATAGAAGAGCCTTGGTGGTACAAAAAAAAGCACTGACACTAAAAGTGCTCCAGCTAATGTGCATTATTTGAGCTAAAGGGAGTTGGAGTCAACAAGGCCTTGAGCTAAAGGGGGTTGAAGTCAACAAGGCCTTGAGCAGCAATACTGGCAGTGAATCCCAGGACAGCAGTGGTAGAGGAGTGTCAGTCCCTTTTACCACAGCCCCTGCAGTAAGTTCCAAGCTCACATGGTGTCCCTACTGACAACCCAGGAATGCACTGATGATTTCAGATGAGCACAGGATTAATTCACTTTTGTCTTTTGACTCATTTGGTAGTTTTTAAGGTGGCCCTATTAAAACTTACTGCCAATGACTTTGTTACGAACAAAAACCAGACATAATCAATGATAGAGTTCTGCAATTCCGTTTTAATCAGATCCTTCTCTGCTCTCCTTCTTTTAATTTAAATTTAAATTAAAAAAAAAAAAAGAAAGAAAGAAAAGATGACACATTATTTTATCGCTCACTCTAGCCCGCATAGCCAGCCTCTGTGCCACTTTGACACTTCTTCTGCAGCTAGGATGAACACACAAACAACGGGACTGTGAGCTTGCTCCATTCCTCTCAACTGAGTGTTAAATTCAATCTACTTTAATCACTAAAATGCCATCACCTGTTTGATCCTTGAGACTTTCCTGACCACCCCCATATGCAATGTATGAGATCCTTTTAAAGTTCAAGGCAGAGTTAGTTCTGCTGAATGATTTCCCCATGGCTCTGTGATTGTGCGCCATTTTAAGGAGCTGTGTCTGAGCTGTGTTCTCAGGTAAAATGAAAGAACATCTTAGCTTGTGTGCACATGTGTATGTGTAACTCCTTAAGGGTCTTAAATCCTTCTTCTAAGGCATGAGCATTTTGCTGCTTGTGTCTGGAGCAAGGGGGATCATGGCTCAGGACTGTGTTCATCCCCCTGCCCCTTTGCAGCAGAGCTGGAGGAGTGAGATCAGCCACAGCAGTGCAGGGTCCTCCACTAGATCTTGCAGAGGTGACAGGCAGAGGTAGTGGGCAGAGGTGAGTTCAGTCAAAGCCTGCAATTTTGTGTTGTAGCTCTCAATAAACACTCATATGTTCCTTCTCGTTGATGCCTTTGCAAGGATGGTCTCTTCTTATAGACAGCCTGACCAGATGTTCGCTCCAAGTACCAGCTTGAATTGCTCCAGGTAGACTCCCTACCCTTGGCACTAATGATCTGTGCAGGGCATCTGTTTTCTGCTTTGTGCAATTGCTCCACAAGAGAAACATGTTCACCTATACACCCATGGAGACCTTCACCTTCCCAGCAGGTAACAAAGGGATATATGTATTCCTTTACATATATATGCTTTTTCACACCAAACATAGATTATTTCATATGTGTTTCACTGATAGAAACGTAATTAGCTTACCTAAGATACTAGTTTAAAGAGCTCTGTAAGCAATAGTGATTTCTGTACTGTAAAAGCCTTTTGGAAAGCTTTAGCACACAGACATGCACAACAAACTCCATGCTCAACTAAAGCTTGCTAGCTGATGCCAAACATCAACCCACTACCTTGACATGGACATTTGCTCAAAGTAAGCAGACATTAACTTCCCTCTGGATTGGCAGAAGTTGCTACTTTAGTCTTGGTGAGAAGAGATGATAAAACAAGTTGTAGAGGGACTAAAATAGGATCCAATCTGCCATGCCCACGGTGAAGCTGTTCACAACTGCTGTTCACCAGAGCATGACTCATTCTATGCAAGCTGTCCGGTAGACATTCCTCCAAGAAATTTTTCCCTCAACATCCCAGAACCATAAGAGTAGGAGGTCCCTCCCTTGCACTATGAACAAGGCATGACCCCTCTCTCAACCTTGCTGAACACGGAGCTTTACCCCTACTTTAAGGGTGCTCCCAGCATCCCTTAGTCTACTGTCTCCCTCTCTGCTCATACACAACCTGGGAAATGATTCCTCAGCCAGGATTATGCCCACCCTGCACTGCTTTGCCCCTTCCATCAGCCCTCTCCAGGAGGTGGCCAGGTTGGAGGTGACAACCAGGCAAGCATTAGACACTAGAAATTCTTCACTATGAGGGTAGTCAGACACTGGCACAGGTTGCCCAGAGAAGCTGCAGCTGCCCCATCCCTGGCAGTGTTCAAGGCCGGGTTGGATGGGGCATTGAGTAATCTGGTATAGTGGAAGATGTCTGCCTATGGCAGGGGATTGGAAATGGATGATATTTAAGGTCCCTTCCAACCCAAACCATTCTATGATTGTACAATTCCATGAAGCAACAGAGCCAGGCACCTTCACAAAGCAGGTCTGGGATGTTGCAGAGTGCCAGGGCTGGGCACTTCATCTTGCTGTAGCCTGCTTCATGAACAAAACTCAGGCTTTTTCAGCTGATAATTAAGGGATCCTCAGAGGCCTCGTGCTTCTCTCTTCTCTAACAAGCATGGTTATGTTACTGCGAAAACCTCGCTGCAGATGTCAAGGTTGTCTTTTCTATCATGTGCTTGTTTTCTCCTCTTAGGGAACATTTGTTTCACCTTACATGGTAGGCCCACCTTTTCTCACACTTCTGGCTACAGCAAGAGGCACAGATTCCGTTTACTTCTTTCACACTCAGCTGTCCTTTACAGACCTTTGGTGTAAGAGCTGCTGTGCGGATCTGCAGACGTGCTCTCCCCTTTGGCTGTGACAGAAAACAATGCAGCCCAGCACCACTTCCCCCCTGTATTAATTATTAATAAAGCTGAACACTGGAGCAGTTCAGCTGAAGCAGCACAAAGGAGAAAGGCATGATTCATGCCCGCTCTCTCTAATGCCTTCAGAGTAATTCCCTGGATTCCCAGTGACCCACAATTAAATCCCCTTTCCCCCCCCCCCCCCCCCCTTTTTTTTTTTTAAATCAGAAACAAAACTCTTGCCTGAGAAAATTTTTATTTAGCAGTAGCAGAATGGTCTGTTTATGACTCCATCAGGCCACAGACAAACCAGCCCCACTGTGATACCTGAAATGCAGTATATAAATGTAATATAAAGCCTGCTTCAAAGGTGATTTTTTTCATGTGTTGATCTATTTTTCACAATAATACGTTGCTTTATATTGCATAGAATACGTAGAGACTAGCATGTGCCCAAACCAGCATCACCATCAGCACACAAAATACCATTGTGACAGCTGGAGACCAGCCCAGCAGCTCCTTCATGGCAGTGGGCTATGCAGCCCATGGTCATTGTGCAGCCCATGGTCATGGTGCAGCCAGCAGCACCCCTGCAGTGAGAGTGGGAGCCCACTTCATGCTTCTGTGTAGCTGCTGAGAGGGAAAAAGGGGAAGAACTGGAGTTTCATCTCTATTCTTCCTGAGTCCAGTACAGCAGAGGAAAGCTTGGGTACCACCATGAAGATACCTTATGCCAAAAGGAGCCAAACCCTAATGTCTGTTCCCCAGGAAAAAAGACACCATTAGTGCTGCCAGGGAGGGCTGTAACTACAAAGGAGAGCTGCAGGACTCCACAGAGGCGGCAGAAAACTGTTCAAGCATACCTAAAATAAACCTCCAGGCTTTTCAGATTGTCTGAGAGTAGAGTACCTGTCAAGGGCTTTGGGTTACCTGTCATGAGCACAGATAGCCCAAAGCCTCACCCTGCTCTCCACGCCAATCCCCCCTCCTCACTGCAGCATCGCCATTGCACTCATGGTGATATTTGCTGCTCACCAGGCACGAAGCCCTGAGGATTTTGCCAGACTATCAACCTGCCAGAGAAACATCCTGCATCACCACACACACTTCCTCCAACCTGGCAGCTCATGCAAACAGCCCATCTGGAGCAGATCAGCTCCAGCACTGCCACCGCAGGTGTCCCACAGGAAACAACACTGGGGCCTTGACACCATCCCCACTCGTGGAGCTCCAGGACCAGCAGATCCAACAAAGCAGAAGACCTGAGGCTTGGAACCACCTGAATAAGACACGAAGGCAGAGTCAATCTGCAACAACATATTTTAAAAGGGCATCCCTACTAGTCTCTCTGGACAGTTGCAGGCAGTGAGAAGCGCTGGCAGGTTTTAATACTTATGAAAGTGGGGCTTGCACAGGGAATTTTGGTGGGGATAAAAGGGATAATGCTATCAAATGCTTCTAATGAAGCCCGAATTTGAGGGTGGCTTTGCCGACCCGCAGGAATAAGAAAACAACCATGACCAGTTCAGTCACAAGTCATGCTGCTGGAGGCTTTTTCAGCTTAGACAGTCTAATGGATAAATTGTTTGTACACTAATGGTGTTCACTAATACTAATTACTGACTGTGGAGGAGGGCACTAGGCAACAGCCTGGGTCTTATGGCTCCCGCAGGACGGCTCCTACAGCCCTGCTGGGGACACTGCCTGGCACCATGTCTGGCCTGGCCTTGCAGTGCTGTCAAAGGCTGCAGATCAGAGGCTGCAGTTTGGTGCAAACAGCATAGCATCTTCCTCCCATTTTGGGAGACTCTTTGAATTTACAGACTGCTCAATCCAATGCTGCCTGGCTTCAAGTGAGGGGCAGTGATGCTCCACAGCAACCCATAGGAGCACAGCAGGTTTCCCTCCTGCTGGCACCACCTGGGAGACTTTTAGGGGTGCATTTCAGCCTCAGGGCACTGGCAGTTTCAGGGGAACCTGTCCCTTTGATGACTGCAGAGCAGCTGGCACCCACCCCGTGTGCTGCATTCAGCAATGAGCAGCTGCTCTGGATAGGTCCAAGCAAGTCTGCTGCAGCACTGTGAGCAAGAGAGCAACTGTGCAGCCCAAACAGGTACATAACTGCCTCAGAACACAGTGGAGTGTTTTTGTTGAGATTTGTAGTTCTTCTATCCTCCCCAGAGCAGCAGAGCGCCTGTGGTTGAGACATTCCTTGAGGGAAGCTTTCTTCCTCCATTCCTCCCATTTCTCCCTCTCTGTCCTCAGTCCTTCCAGCCCCTCCGCTACTTTTCAGCACAAAGGCCCAGGTACCTACAGTAGTGAGGGACTTCAGAGATCAGAGGACACAGCAGGAGGTTGTGTCTCTGCTAAGAAGGGTCAAAACCCTGGGCCAGATTGCAATAACTCCTTTCCAAGCTGTTTCCCTTTTTTCCTATAAATTTTCTTGAAACCTTTTCCTTTTCTCCGATGTGTTTCCCTGAAGGTTTCATACCTGACTTCAAGGCAATCACAGACAGAGGTTTGAAGGGTTTCAGTGAGATCTCATTAGCTAATTGCACCTGAAGGTGACTTACATGAATAATCTTCAGCAAAGCCGGTCGTGTTACAGAAAGAACTTCTAAACAAAACCCCACTAGCACAAATAAAAGAATAAAGCAACCCCCAGCAGACACCCACTGTGAGCTAAGCACGCTCCTACACACAGACACTAATCTGTTCAATTAAATGTAAGTGTACTGGAAGGTGGCACTCACTACCTGCACTTCTCCTCCTTCCACATAGCACCTTGACCCTTTCCACAGGCAGCAGGAGGGCGGGAGGCAGAGCCCCGAAGAAGGGCATCTGCCACTCATTTTATATTTGGAACGCATTGAGCCATCATGCTTCTCTGATTGACAGTACTCACCAGGGAAATGATGCCTCTGGCAAGGACACTTTTCCCTCTGTGGTCCAGGAGAGAGCTGTTAATTGTAAGCGGTGGAGTCCCCGTAGCCCCCCGCCACCACAAAACATAGCGCACTTATCAGCTGCCTGCATGGCTGATCTCTAACTCTGGAACCTATGAGCCAAATTTTACAACATCTAGGGGCCTAAATTTCTAGTAGTTTCACGAAATAAAACCCAGCCAGCTGGAGGAGGAGAACCCCACACGTGCATCTACCCATGCAGGGGGAGGCTCAGCTCGGGTTTTTGACTTTAGGAAACACACCAGCGCTCTGGCATGTGTCCAAAGAACTGCCTCTCCCTCCGGGCAGGGAGCGTTTCTTGCAGCACCGGCAACACAGTGCTCCCTGCTGCAGGGGTTTCAGCATGGGGTCACCCAGGGAGCAAGAAATTGAGGGAAGAGGCCAGGCCTCCCTCCAGTTATTGTTTGTGGGGAGTGTCTAAACACTAAGCACAGGAGGGCAGCTTTGCAGCTCCTGCCTTCCTTAGGGATGGGGGAAAGGTGATACGTGAAACACAAGCTCCAGGAGCTTGTGAGGTCATCCAAGTGCAAAGTATAGCAAATAGCTGTGTGTGGACCTGCAAGACACATGTTTGAAAAGGGACACACACATCTGTGTGCAGCTTAGTTATGCCACAGAGCAGAAAGCAGGAGCCTGACTACATGAACTGCACCCACTCCTTTCTGAGGCAGAGGCATCCCCTGAGGCAGAGGCATCCTCTCTCCTAGCTGGGCACAGCCACACTGACCAACACAGTGAACCATCCCCATCACACTCAGCTATGTGGTGATGGGAGAAGGAAACCAAAACCCAAGCGTATTTTGGAGTAAGAGAAAGAAGCAGACTAGCCCAGTCCTTTTAGATGTCCTCACCCCTCCGGCAGCCTAGTTGATGAAGGCTATTAAAAAAATGGGGTGAGACACACATGCAATTACACCCTGCTGCATTAGTTCAGCTGAGGAAAACAGGGCCAGTTCTGTACTGCTAATGCAGGATGACACTCAAACTGCTGTCATGAACAGCACAATGCAATGGTCAGAGCACTGCAGCCCCATTTCTGCTTCCTGCGTGGCTGAAAGACCAAACCCCCACATTGGCATTAGGAAGGACATAACTGCCAGCACCCCTAAATCCAGAGTGTCCTTTCCCTCCTGCAAGCATGTGGGGAAGGACAGTGCAGAAGGTTAACAGAGAATATCAGCTCAGACCGGAGGCTGTTACTAGAAATAGAGACAGACAGAAAGCTTTTTGCCTGCAAATACTTGGCTATTTTGCAATAAATAGCCCTACTGCTTTACGGTTTGACAATTACTGTAATAGGAAACGCACTTTGAAATAGCACTTCCCTCTTTCACCCCACACCCAAATCCCGTCATTTGCAGAAAGGACCAGCTCATTCTCAGGCAGAGCTAAACCAAAGTGGAATGCACAAATCATTAAATACCCTTAAGGGTAGGACCTGTGGCTGTAAGCAGTGTGTGGCTCCCAGCACACACAGCACACTGCTTACTTGTAACAATGATGTGTCCCCGGGTCCTGCTCCCCAGTGAGGTACCTTCAAGCATAAAGAATGAATGAAGACAGCTGATGCAGCTGCTCGGTCCTGCAGCCTGAATTTGTCACACATCAGCATCCACTGAGTTGGCTCCTTTGACAGCAGCTGGCTTTGCTGGCTAGACAAAAAGATAGACTGAGGGACTATGAGATTCCTACCCCCACACGGTCAAACCTTCTCTTGGGTAAGATCTTAACCTGATCTTAACCTTCTCTTGGGTAAGAAAGATAAATAGGTCATGTTCCTGGGATCCTGCTAGACAGCAAGAGTCCAGGTTGTTAATATATTTTTCCATGGCATTTTTTTTCCCCATCAAACTGAATCCCCAAGCATCACTGCCAATCCTGAACACCGTGATTCCAACAAGATCCTTAGCAGTACTGAAGTTTGTTTAGACAGACTTCCATTTACTGCTTTTCAAGCGTTTTTTTTTAGCCCTTTTACAGGCACAGATTTGTAAACAACATTTCTCTGTGGCTGCCATCAGCACAGCATCATTGCACATGCACTGTTTCACTTACTCCTTTGGCTAGGACTGCTTCTTTGCTTGCTGCAAGCTTTGTCTTTGTGATATATGCAATAAACAAACACATACAATTTTAAAACCTCACAGAGTGCTTCTGCTCTCCTTCCATGCCATGGCAAAGATCCTAAAACCGAGACTGCTTGATGTGGGACCCTGTAACAAACCCAGGAGATCTGCAGTCAGCTGGATTTTAAAGGTATCTCTACATCAGCTAGTCCTGCTCTTTTCATCAGAGGGGCACGTCTCTGCACTTAAGCTATCCCCTGTATCAAACAGGCTTTGTAGCAGCATTCAAACCAACACCACAGTTTAGGAGGTCTACCCCTAGCCACGGCTGGGACAGTCAATGCAAGCCACTAACCATAGGCTGAGAATGTGATGGGCTATGCACAGTTCTTAGTCTGTTCAACACTTCAGCCAGTCAAAGTTTTGAAAACCGAAGTTCATAAGAGATTTGGAGTATTAGTTTTATGGGAAGTTTCAACCACCAGAAGGGACTGAAGTTTTTAAGCCACCTTTGACTCTGCCTAGCTCCATGTAATGATGGCTTATTGGCATTTGCCATAAGCCAAGTCCTACATGCGTGCAACATGTGCCAGCTGTACTTTGATTACTATGTGCTGCATAACCTGTGCTTTCTTTTCCAGCTTCTTCAGATAAAAAATGGTCTCCAATGACAATGAGTATAAATATTGATACTGTACTGAACCTTATGAAATGAGACAGAATCAAACTCCAGGCCCAGGGCTGCCTTTAATGTTATTTTAGTTGGAGGTTATTTCCCTCTGCCCAGGTTTTGTTCCCAATTTGTCACTGATTTCTGACTGGACTTCCTATCCCCCTTTATTGTCTCTGCAGACAGCTCAACTAGTTTGACAGGAGGAACCTGGGTATTTTCTTCACCCTGCAAGCTGAACTCAACTGAACTAACTAAAGGCTTTTAAGGCTTTTACAACACCTCTGAGCAATTTTTTTTTTTCTTTTTTTCCTGGGAAATTAAGCAAAGTTATTCTCAGCTGGTAGAGAAACTGGGCTGGTCATTTCAGTGAACACAGCGTGTCCTAGCAGCTGTGACTTTTGCTTGATCTCTCTGCTGCATTGAAAACAAAAGAAACTCCAGCTATTTAGACTATTTCTCTCATTAGGAAATAGAGGAGTCATTTGTTCAAAAATGCATTCAATTCCTAGAGCAGCATCTGGCTGCAGTGAAACACAGGATTCATTTTGGCTTTGCTCTGAAACTTGCCGATTCTGACGCATTTTTGCCATGCACAAAGACTGCTGCCTGAGGATGTAGGAAGCAGCGAGTTAATCTTGCTAGTTTTAGGCTTACCATGTGCGCAGCTGTGGTACCTGAGCTGCTTACTGAAAAGGTTGTAGTACTGCCAACACAAATCTGAGATTTCTTCTTCCCTTTATAATAGCCATGATGTATGTAAATCATTTTCCCATTAGGTCTGCTGGGAATACGTGAGGATGAGCCTGCCAAGAGTGACAGGCACTACCCAGTTTATCTGCCTTCCTGTGCCCAGCAAAGCATTCATCAGCCTCTTCTGCCACCACGGTGTGATTAAAAAGGGTTCTAAGGATGGGTATTCCTTGCAAACTAACTCCAAATCAAAAGAAGGCTCTAAGCAACTTGAGGAAAAAATTGACATAATCTTTTTTGTATTCAATCAGAAACTATTTTCAGTTAAGCAAACAAACAACAAAACCCTCACTCCTCTCACAAGGAGACGTGCATGAAACTCACTTCAGCAGCTGGACCTGCATTAAGACCACTTTCTTACTCAAGACAACTATAATTTATTAACTTTATTTTAAAAAATAATTTATCACCAACTTACTTAGAACCAAGGTTGTCTGGTCAATATTTAACTATGGTACTGGTGGGGTTTTTTTTGGTACCCCAGAGTATTGCTCCTCTAGGCAATCTGTACTCTTTCAATTTCTTTAAACCTGAAGTTTTATTCTCTCAGGGTAGTCTGCTTTTGCCACTGAAGACAATGGTAAAATTTCATGAAAACTGAGACCATATGCCTTTCTTTATAACTATACAGCAGCTTTATGGATCAGACTTCTTTATGAAATACTACATTTAATTGACTTTGCTGATTTGCCCCTACATTTATTTTGTATTATCTATGCAAAACAGTATGATGACAATTATTCTGGAAATATGCTGTCTCTTCAGATGTCACAACTATGCAATGTATGTAAAAAATATTTCACTTGCAAAAGAAAAATCAATAAAGTAACTAGGCAGAATCAAACCATGCTTTTATTTCCATTGCATATAAAATTTCATATGAAGGTACTGATGTACATTACTATCCCCTATGCAGTAGAGAGGCTAAGAAACGAGTGAAAGAATAGTCATGTGCAATGTTCACACAAGTTGCCACTCTCAAGACATCCCCAAAGAAGAATGAAATTCTAAGAGTAACAAAAAAAAAAAAAAAATTGTTCAGGACTTCTGTTGTTGCAGTATCCATTTTATACCATTATAAACATAAGCAATCAATTTCCTTTGGGCCAGGGCTGCTAAAATCTACAGTTTGTGTCCAATGGGAGGCTTTGTTTTTCACTGAAAAAGACTTTTTCCTTTCCCAGAGAAGTTGCATGCTACAAGGGCTGGGCATCGCTGGAACGGAGGAGAGGTGTTAACCTCACTCTGACGAAGTCATCAGCTCCAAGTACTCTGGAGCAACATGACAAGTCAAACAAACAGCAAAAGATGCTCAGTCCAACCCGCAAACTTAATTCTAGTGTTATTGAAAGATATAAAGGTTTACCACACTCCTGTAGATCTAAGTGCATTATGCTCTACACACCTGAACAAAGCCTTATATATATTTATATATAATAAAACTTCAGCTGTTTTAACACTAATATTGGTGTTGGAAAGTATTTCGAAAATTAAAGCTGTCTTTTGTTCTGCTTTATGGATTCTGTATATATGTGATAATTTGTGCTACTGAATAAAAAGGGATATTACAGATGACTGTAAAAGTGTACGAGTTATACCCTTATGCATTAAAATCAAGTGCTTATTAGAGATGCTTTCCAAAGCTGTTTCTGTGAAATTCAGTACCGAATACAGCATCAATTTTTATTTTTTTTAAGGAGCAAAAAATGGCTGCAATTATCCCCAGTGATAGGCTGTAAAAGGATAATTGGAGAAGCAATACAATCACATTGCCAGGTGTCTGGAAAACCTTGAACTTCCAGTAGGCTCTTGAATTAAAGCTCATTGTAGTATCATGCATATTAGCTTGTACAGGTAACCCCATCAGTCAGGAACTAAAAATATGGTAGAAATGCCCAGCCCTAGCCCCATGGCTACCTTACTTTCAAATGCAGCAAACAGAAGGAAAATAGTTTTTAAAGTTAAGGCACAGCCCTGGGACCAAAGACCTGCAGCTTTTTTAATCAATACATCTTTACATACTTTATACTTTTCTTGAATCTTCCATAAACAAGCTCTAAGGTGACACTGAATATATTAAGAAGAAACAAACAAAAAAAAGGGAATATGTATAACACAATCATCATTCTCTCGCCAAGAGTTTCCAAAGATAGCAACACCATCCGGAGAAGGATGATGTTATAGTAAGAACTGATAATTTACAGTTAACATTACAGTATATACATTACAATAAATACATGGTTGTAAACAGACAAACAAGACTGTATTACAGGTAAGGTCATTTGGTGAGAAAAACTCATGGCACAAATAAAATAAATAATGGGTTTAGAAAGAACTGTCAAAGCTTTCTGTAAAATCCATTTCAGTCAAGTGTTTTAAACTTCTGAATGCTATTTGTTCTATTTATATTCTTTCATTATCATTTTAATAACACAAAACAATTTAAGAATTCAAATACAGCATTATTAAGTACAGTAACTTGCAAGCTAAAGTGTACTGTTACAAGCAAGGTGAATTTTCTTCCCACACACACATTCAATAGCTACTCACTGCATTTTTTTTTATGGCAAAAATATTCAAAACACATAAAGCCACTTGTAAATTGTTTTGTTTTAAAGCAGTGTACAATGCTAAAACACACTTTGGCAAAAGAGGAAAAAGATTGTACAATGCATTATATCCCCAGTTCTAAGAAACGTTATCTTTTCTCCGATTGTCCGTATACATGGATGCATTTCTCACAATATAATGTCATTCTCTTCATTTACTTTCAATTAGTGCAGATACAAAACGTCTTCAAAAAAACCCTATTGGTATTTCAGAATTCATATTGCTTTTCCATTATTAAGGTTCCAGGCACTCTTGGGGACTGAAAGGACTTTTAAATGGATCAGGTTTAGGAAGAAATGATGGAGAAAAGTCAAAAACTGAGAAAAAAAGCATGAGTTCTCTATATTCTCTTTCCTCCTTCAGTATCTTCTGTGCTAAAGCCCTGTGAGGGCTAAAAAAACTATGATCTGGATATAGAAGAATGCAAAATACATTTAAAAACTAAATTATTAACCAATCACTTTTATTCTAGATCTCAGACACTTAACCGCCCTTCCCCCATATTCGTATCTGCTAACTTATTACAAAATGAATCCAAAGGAGAAATAATGGCTGTTGCTATCTTCTTTTGTTAAGAAATCATCTTCACATTAACATTTTACAAAAATTTTAAAGAGTAGGAGTCTGCTAGCTTCCCTAAGCTACTATTTCCCGTCTTATATGTTCAAACCTGCAAGCAGAGGAAATGACAAATATGAACTCCTACCTCTCTTTAACTTTTCAAGTTACAGAAGCTTTCAGTACCCACCAAACTGAAAAGCAGGATTCCCAGCACAAGCTGGGTAAAGGATGAAAAGGTCTGAGATTGAAATAATGTGGAGTAAACAACTCTCCTGATGCATTACTCATTATTTAAAAACATAAAAAGACAAGACTGACCTGGCTCTTCTTGCAAGACAGACATGAAAAAATAATGCTATCATTACTATTATGTTATACACAGATTAGCAAATGGTTTACTAGATTATTAACACATAAGAAGTCAAGAACGAAACAAAATTTGAAATATTACACTAATGCGCTTTTTTTGCCAGAATAAATATCCCATACATTATATTAGCCTGTTCTGATTTAGCAGTCTACAGATCCCAGCCAAAAACAGTCTGGTAATCACTTTTCAGAGGGAGAAAAATTTTACAGCAGAAGAACTGCTTTTTTATTAAGATGACAATTCATTACCTTTCTTTTCTAAGTCCTTGACTGCAGGACTAGAGCTCTAGTCCTGCAAATCCTAGTCTTAGTGGTCCAACATGGTTTTGGTGGGACCACTTGTTGCAATAAGACAGAATTGGCAGGATCAGGCCACTACAAGGGCAAAATCAAAACATAAGTTCCTGTAATACATTTGGGAAAATTGTGATGAAAAGCAAACACACAAAACAAACTATCATCCTGCAAAAGTTTTATGTAACAAAGGATATTAATGGAATTCACTAATATATAAAATACTTTTACAGCTGAATATTACCGTGAGATTCTAAGGTGCAAAAAATATAAGGAAAGGAGAAAAAGTATCATCCAGTGTAGCACAGATTTGTACTGAAAACTCGCAAGTTACTCTTTGTGAAAAAAAACAAAACAAAACAAACAAAAATGAAACCAAAAAAGAAACCAAAAGAAGCCCAACAAAACAAAACAAACAACAACAACAAAAAAGTGGCAGATGAAGTCTGAAAGTGTTTTTCTTTAAATATAATACCTCAGTATAATTAATAATAAAAGCTCTACAAAAGGCCTCTCTTCTACATAATATACAAAATGCAGAGGTTAGTGCAACCCACTGGGCACACTTTTTTCAATCACAATCAGGAAGATTCAAAATCACAAAATTAAAATTTTGCAATTTTCATAGCTCATCTTCCTGTTGGTAACAGAATCATGTTGTGTCTCGTTATTTATGACATTTGTTTTCCAGTAGGAACCTCAGTTTATTTTTGTCTGTTTCCTTTCATGACAAACATCCAATGCTTTGCTTGAATTCAAAAATTATCAAAGCATATTAGCATTCGGTTGACAGCTGCTACTCCTCTGAAAACATTTGCTTTATTTAATCCTACCTGACAAATGGAGAGCTTATGAAGATGTAGTTTATGGATGTTCCCACTCCTGCTTTCTGATGCCATGCAGGTGAAAATTTCTTTTTCAATATTCCTGAGTGCCAAACTGAATCATCAACATCAGTTTTGATCAACAAACATCCCTGGAGATGACACTGAGTTGTGACTACGATTGTAGTCTATGTCATATGACATAGGCTACTGATGACATTCCAAAATCCATTACCCAATTAAAAAAAAAATAAAAAGAGAAAAATGAAAATAAAAAGAGAAAGAAAAGAAAAGAGAAGGGAGAGAGCAAGAGAGAAAGAGACTGCATCCTCCTTGCTACGTGTTAGGAGTATGGTCTTCTACCACACAAGGTTCTGTCTGGTTCTCCTCCTCTTCTACTTCTTCCCCTACTTGCTCATCAAGAGGAATTTCAGTGGATTCTGAATCCTGGGTGCAAAGAGTCTTGGAGTCACTGCAGCTGGTGTCTTCTTCTACTTGACTTCCACTGTCCTTTTCTGTGTCTGACTCACCATCTTCCTCCAGTGTTAGTTCAAACTGGAATTTTTCAGTTTGAGTCTGCTTACTCTCTTCCTGGTCATCAGCTGCAGGAGAAGGACTTTGAGGGATTGTGCTCTGGTACCATTCTCGATTGTCCTCCAGTGTATCTAAGATTTCCTGGGCATCTGGGTGAACAAGATCTGCCCATGTCTCCCACAGAGGATGAACAATATAGTCTATAAAACCCACCTGTTTCAAATAATACAAAATGAGGATAAGCTCTTATTCACAACCGTGCTTTTAAATCACATAAAATATGAGAAATACAGCACTAGTAAGGCACACTAGATATGCTACCCTAAGGTGGCTGAAAGGAAATCATGCTGGTTTTACGTAGTAAATAGGGTCTTTTACATTTACGTTTACATTTTACATTTACATTTCACATTCAAAAGTCTGATTCAGGATATTGGAAAAGGACTTGGAAAGCATTTGCTCTCAAATGAACTGTTCATTCCAAACAACTCCACTGCATTTACTGAGCCAAACTGTTTTGTATTTAATTCTGTTTCTGAAGGAAATCTTAATGAGTGGCTGTACAACAGTCTTTTGACATGTATACTACATTTGACTTATGACAGTGATGGAATCTCTTCAGCAAGGGCACTGTGATGCATTATATTTTCATAGTAAAAAAATCTCAGCTCCCCTTTCTTACTATTCAGGAGCTGAATTAATTTACTAGGAAGAAAAAAAGGATATAGTGCATTCAGAAATCAATCAAAACAAGGCTACAGACCATGATTTTCTGTTAAAATGTCATACTGTGTTATTTAACTACCTACTCAAACCAATTACCTGTGATTTTTCTACAGATGCATTGTGCTTATCACACATGGGACTTATCTCCATTCCCCTCTCTCTTTCCCGATCTCCTTGCCGAAAAAATTCCTCCATAATTCTGTCTGTCCATTGGCGGTAGAGATCAAGTGGCTTAGTTGGATTGCTTAGATCTGCACAGTGCACCATATTCTGAAGAACCTAAAAAAGATTGAACACTGTGGTGTTATTACACTGGAAAAAGAAACAGCTCCATTTACACTTTTGGTGCCTGTGAAACAGAATCTTGAAAATATATGTAGTGCAATATTTATTCTAAACAGCAAAAACTTGGGTATTTAGCTATTTTTCACACTTGCAGTAATAGTCACGAATGACCTCATTTCTGTTGCTTCTGCCTGTATAAGGCACAGAAAATCTTTGAGAAAACAACCAGTCAAGTGCCAATAATTTGAATAGAAGGCCAAAGCCTCATTTAGTCCAGAATTACTCTAGTACCTCATTACTCTCTCAGAGTCACACTACAGGGAGGAGTCACTGTCAAAGGGAGTACAGGGAGTCATGGTGTAAGAAAAGACAGCTGATCTAATCCATGCTGGAGAATGGGCAGGCCAATGTTAACTGAGGATGTAAACTGATATAAGTGACCATTTGCAGGTGAACTTTCTTACCTGAATTCTGTCTGAATAGTTATCAAGAAGTAGGACACCAGAACTGGTCACTTTTTTGGTTTCAACCATGGTTTTTAAATCAGCCAACAGATTCATATGCTTAGACATGTCTGTTGCAAGTACCTTGAAGGAAAAAAACAAATAAACATTACATAAATTACTGATTTTTAAAAATATCTTTAAACACTTAAACAGTTCTGGGGTGAACCCATATTTCCTGTGTCTTCATAGACTATAAAAGTGAGCCATGTATGCCACCAGTGTTGAAAACAGTAAGTTTTCATTTTGGTTATTTCAACAATACGACAATATGATTGTTCAGAATGATGTGATCAGCCTAAATTCATCATCAGATCAGCAGTAAATTTCTGTGGTGGTGAAAGAGTATACATGTCAGAACAAAATCAGCTTGAAGGAGGATAGTGTACGTTCTGAAAAGGTATAGATAGTTGTTGAAACTGAAAACAGAACACACTATTCATGTTAGGATAAGACAATATATAACTTCAAACTTTTACTCGATTGGCTATGGGTCTAATGACATGCAATTTGTCATAAAAGCTTCTGTGCTTTATTCAATTTGCTAGCACTATGCAAGAGGGACTCTCAAACAGAACTCACAATGTCAATGACCATTTTCCTCAATGATTGCCTCTGTTTTTTGCTCAAATTCTGGAAAATGTCACAATTTTCTTCCTGCAGCAGCTTGAAGCCCACAGCTAAATGATGATTCTCCAGTACCGATGAGTCATTGTACATCAAGGCGAGTTCAGAATCTGCAATAACAATTGCAGGGCAGAAAGTTACTATAGTCTGTGCTTCTCTGCAGCCCCTTAAGATTTTTCAAATTTATTACATTCATAAAGATTTACAGAAGAACTTTTAGAAACAGAGTTCTTGTAGTTCACACAGTATCAAAACTTACAGATTAGTAACTGAACATCTCAACAAATAAAGGCAAAGTACTTTGAGGAAAATAGAGAAAACTCTTTGCAGTGAAGCATGTATACATGTCTGGAGTAGCAATAAAAAATACAAGGAAGGTATTTTTCAGAATGCATTTTTATATCTGCATGAGGTCACATGGAAAATATATGCTTAACTACACCTGAACTAAAACAGATACTGAAGTTTTCTCTTCTCATGCCTTTCTCCACCCCAACTACTAAAATTCCATTGTTTAAGACAAGTTGCAGCTATCCAGCACGCAGACCCAGAAATACACAGCTAAGGCCTTGCTGCAGGTCAGGCACAGAGCACACATCTAGGTTTTCAAACCACATTTTTCTGCAGTTAGCGAGGGCACTCAGATGCCTCACCAATTAAGCCAATGGGTCATCAGTCCATGACAACTGGATATTTTGAGAGGAGGTTGGTAGGATGGTAACAGCTATGCTTTTTGTCTTTTTCTTGGAAGGTCATGTGGCTTGAAAATGCAAGTAGTGGCCTTGCCTACTGCCACATATTTGAGTGTGGTCAGCACAAGACACTGTGATGCTGCCTTCTCCAATAGAGTATTCTTAACTCAGGATGTTATGAGAATAACATACATCTTCCTAGCAATGCTTACGCTAGGCACACAGAGAAGGTCTGCATTGGTCTTCTAGACCTGCTGAAGATCTAGCTCTAACAAATAAAAGCAGCTACAACAACTTTCTGCACAGCTTTGGTTTATACCCAGGGATACCAAAATGTCAGCTTACATATGTTTTAAAACACAGCTTGCAAATGAATCTGCCATAGAAACCAAATACTTTCAATGCAATCACACTTGTCATTTGTGAAACTAATTTCTATTTATTACAGCTGTTCTATTCTAAATCTAGCCATATGTCAGTCTATTCTACTCTGTCCTCTTCTTCAACAGCTTTGTTTTAAAATCCCTCTGGCTCAATGGGGTGCCTCTAAAAGCTCTACTCTTCAGATTTCATTAGTCTCATTATCCATTCTCCTGCTGTCTTAGATCGATCTTTTGAATTAGGAAACCTTTCCTCTACCTTTCCTTATCCTGATGGCAGCAAAACCATAACAGCAAAAGGAAAAAGAAAGTGAATTTGTCAAATGATCTTTCATTTTTCACAGAACATTTACAAAGCTTGCCTACTTACAAATATGTCAGACACCAGTTTATTTTCCTCTCAAAACAGCCTTCTGATGAGCCCCAACTGCAAAACACTAGACACTGCCAAAATACTTTGGAAGAGCTGGAGCTACAGTCAAGAGCTAAAATGTGCCCAACCTTGTAATGGAGGTGAAAATCAAAGAAAATTCCCCCTTAGTAATCTCTGTAACACATTACAAGCTTTTCAAGAGTATTTGTCTGGAAGGTCAGAGTCACACTGATCATATAAGCATCACCTCTGATGCTAATATCTTTGTTTATTCTTTAATACCATTCAAGAGAGATCTGCTTTTCAGACAATTGCATAACAGACTAAATCCTTAAATAGGGAAATAATATTCAGAAATCACATGCAAGCAATTATAAAAAATAAGCAGAAATATGACAAAATGTAC
This sequence comes from Pezoporus wallicus, assembly GCF_028554395.1. Lineage (NCBI taxonomy): Eukaryota > Metazoa > Chordata > Aves > Psittaciformes > Psittacidae > Pezoporus > Pezoporus wallicus. The sequence goes on from NW_026636990.1 coordinate 1,807,370, forward strand.
ATACTTTAAAGTACCTGTAAGTCTTTCATGCTTTCTAAAAACATATTCTTAATGAAACATCAATACATTGTGTGGTTCACTGGAAAACAAAACTCATTGGAAGCAAATTATCTTCTACAAGTTAGGAAATCTAGCATTTAAGAGACCTAGGTGGTCTTTATCGGTGTCCCTACAGTTTCCTCCTTGCACACAGGACTCAAAAGGGATAAAATCCCTTTGTCTTTCAGCCTGGCAACAGCAGTTCCAGTTAGTGATGTTACCTGATTAACCGAGAAGCCTTCTCTATCAAAAGCTGAATTGAGAAAAACAAGGCATTTCTTCTAAGGCATTAAATGAGTAGCATCAGAATCATCCCTAACATAGCTGAAGTTCAACTGTCTTCATAGAAGTGAAAGCTTTATGTACCACTACTTGTTCCTTCCAATAGTCGGTCATCCTGCTTAAACTTAAAAAGCTCTGCTGTTTCCTCACAGCACCTCAGAGCCACCAATATATCCCAGTATTCAATCTGTGATTAAACAAATAAAACTTTACTCAAACATTTAGGTATTACACACTTTCATGCACAAGGCTTGATTCACCTCTCTTCCTAGACAATGCTGTTGAACTGTACTGGTTACCAAGAAATCTAAAGTCAATCCCAAGCCTTCTCCATGCAGGTGAGTCATCAAATCGAATTTCACTATAGGGTGGCCCTTAGGCCATTAAGGGAAATAAAATTAGATGCCAGCTAAACTGGAGTAAAGATCTCATTTGAACGTAGAGCAGCAATGAGTCAGAAGAGGAGCTCCCTTCAAACTATACCACTGATTCAGGTCATGTTATTTTAGGACCAGGGCAATAGATTCACCCAAGTGCTGAAATAACAGTATCTAAGAATGTGCAACCAGATGGGCCAAATACACAACCCTAGGTATGCTTCCATTTCTGTAGTTTTTTCTTCTTATGTGCTTGGATTATTAGTATCCAACTTTTTTAATTCTGGGTCAGTTATAAAAGGAGTTGTCAGACAGCAAAAGTAACATCATATGACAGAACTTGCACTGACCTACAATGTGTTACCCACTTACACTAGTAATATACACCACTGCAACCAAATCAGGTTGCACTGGGGCAAGAAGCCCTTCAGTGTGCCATGGCCAGGTTCAATGAAGCTATAAGTGTTTTCTTCTAATAGAAGACTAAAGAGGTAGGGAGGTTCCTGTAATGCTGCAGAGAACAGCCTTGAGGAATGCAGAACAAGTACACTGGTTTTCAACTTCAGAGATGACATTAGGGTCTCATTTCATTAGGGCTTTTTCCCTGCACATACAGAGTGCCAGCAAGAGACTCACAAAAGAATAAAAATTAAAAAATAAGTTTGCAGGGACAGGCTGAGAAAATTCAGTCCACAACACATGAGTATGTAGACATCAGAAACTAAGTACAGCAGCCAGGGAGAGACAGAGATGCATCTGCCAGTCTGCTTGCTTCTGAATTTCTTAAAAATGTATGGCTATCCTTGGCTGTATTATATAATTCCAATATAAACACAAACTGTTGTCTTCCTTTTTGGATTTTTATTTAATTGCCCCGCATTTTTCTCCCATTTCTCTCCTGTGTGCAAAGCATTCGACACTGACCCACATGACATCCTTGTCTCTAAATTGGAGAGACATCAATTTGATAGGTGGACCACTCAGTGGACAAAGAACTGGCTGGATGGCCACACACACAGAGTTGTGGTCAATGGCTCAATGTCCAGCTGGAGACCAGTGACAAGTTGCGTCCCTCAGGGATTGGTGTTGGGACCGGTCTTGTTCAACATCTTTGTCGCTGACATGGACAGTGGGATTGAGTGCGCCCTCAGCAAGTTTGCCGATGACACCAAGCTGTGTGGTTCAGTTGATACGCTGGAGGGAAGGAATGCCATCCAGAGGGACCTTGACACGCTTGTGAGGTGGGCTGATGCCAACTTCATGAAGTTTAACCATGCCAAGTGCAAGGTCCTACACCTGGGTTGGAGCAATCCCAGGCACAGCTACAGGTTGGGCAGAGAAGAGATTCAGAGCAGCCCTGCAGAGAAGGACTTGGGGGTGTTGGCTGATGAGAAATTTCACATGAGCCAGCTTCAGTGTGCACTCACAGCCCAAAAAGCCAACTGTGTGCTGGGCTGCATCAAAAGGAACGTGACCAGCAGGTCGAAGGAGGTTATCCTGCCCCGCTGCTCTTGTGAGACCTCACGAGAAGAGAGCAGAATTTGGAGCACTGTGTGCAGTTCTGGTGTCCTCAACATAAAAAGGTCATGCTGCATGAAGAAGGCTGCATGGAGACCTCATAGCAGCCTTCCAGTATCTGAAGGGGGCCTATAAGGATGCTGGGGAGGAACTCTTCATTACAGACTGAAGTGATAGGACAAGGGGTAACGGGTTAAAACTTAAACAGGGGAAGTTTAGGTTGGATATAAGGAAGAAGTTCTTTACTGTAAGGGTGGTGAGGCACCGGAATGAGCTGCCAAGGGAAGCTGTGAATGCTCCAACCCTGGTGGTGTTCAAGGCCAGGCTGGACAGAGCCTTGCGTGACATGATTTAGTGTGAGGTGCCCCTGCCCATGACAGGGGTGTTGGAATTAGATGATCTTAAGGTCCTTTCCAACCCTAACTATTCTATGATTCTATGATTTAATGTAAGCCAACTAATTTCCAGGAGAGAGCACATCCAATACACCGGAACAGACCCAGGCTTATAGTTCATATCTTAGTAATTCTTGTTGTAGTGTACTATGTTAATCCTTCATAAAGTTACAAAAAATGAAAATAATATCCAGTTTAAAATACAAACACGTATCTATTTACTAGTAAAGTAACAGCAGCAAACAAGGACTGAACTATGTATTTTTTAGGTGCTATGTGCAGATCTTGCAGCAAATTTTTGAGAAAAATCAATGGACATCAAACTTACTTGTATTGATAAGAAACTGGTTTGAAACCCCGGGATGATCTACATCATGTATCGCACTCGCAAAAATGGCTGCAAGAATCTCCAAATCAGTGAACACTGCCTAGAAAATCATGAAACATAAATGGCAATCACTAATCAATGAAAAAAGTGTTTTCAATCTGTACTATTGATCCCTATATTGAGGGAATCCCATTTTAACACTATCTTTCATGAGAAATCTACTAACTGTGGTTAGTGAGAATCCCCCATGGGAAATAATGACAGAACAGGATGTAAATATCTTTAAGAGAACAGAATTCATGACAAAGTGTTAAGATTTAAAAAAAAAAAAAATATTGCAGAAACTAAGATCTATAATATTTAGTTTAGAAGAGTCTCAGTATGTCCCTTTTTCTCATGCCTGCGTCTTTCCCACTTTTACCTCTAATGCTGGCGTTGACAGCAGGACATGGGTTGACTGAACAACATCTGCAGCATGTATGTTGTTGTGATATGCCACATCTGAATGGTAATGGTCTTCCAGGGTCATTAAGTAAGTTATTAATGTGTCCACTGGAATCTTAAATGTTTTTAGCAAGTCCCGCTCCTAGAAAAAGAGAGACAATTAAGATTTCAAAGAACAGGAAAATCACTGAGATAAGCAAAAAGCAGCACATCTGCTACTTGCCTGAAAAATGGTATGCATGATGACTGTCAAAGGTCTGTTTCCAGATAACTCAGCTACTCTGAAAACCTGGAGGCCCCATTTATTCACATCTTCTAGTTCCTAGGGCAGAATCAAGCAACAAACACGTTGAAACGTAACACAGATTCGAATGATTTTTGATTGAAGCAGCTACAAACAGCAGACCCATCAATATTCAGACCTTGTTACTGTGGAAGTCATATGCTAAAGCTTGGATAGGAGGAAAAGCTGATGCTACTAATTTTGTAATACTGGAACCCACAGCTACTAACTTTTCAGCTTTTAATTCACAGGCAAGACTGACTCGTAAGTGGATTGTATCAGGAGTTAAAACACCACACTATCTTGAGTGAGCTGAACTGACACACTTTGCTATCTCACTGCCCAGTGACAACAGAGTTCAGAGAGGAAGATGCGGTTCTGCTGCTGCCTCCCTGGTTCTCAGAAACACCCTTCAAATAAAGGTGAGATTCCTGAAAATACAGGGATAGGCATATTCCAAAATGTTCTAAAATTAAATGAATAATCACTTTATGCCAGTTTTAGATTACTGCCAAATACTTAGCTGCTGGTGCAAAAGTCACAGGGAATGTCACTAAAAATAAAATCAATAAAAACCAAATGAACAGAAAAATACAGCTAAAGAATGAACAATAAAAACCAAATGAACAGAAAAATACAGCTAAAGACCAGACCTTTAAGAATAGCTTTAATTCTATACACCAGTTGTGCCTTTTCAAAAAACATGGGCCTACCATGTATTTTCATTCCTGTAACAGTACATGGTGGTTTTACTCTTCATTCTTCAGATATTATTATGGATAAGCAGCTTTAATAATGCATACACAAATGCTAACTTACATTCCAGATGTAATTCTGTTCATGTGGAAACTAACCTTTATGGCCTAATTCTGATTTTACTTATTATTATTATACTTCACCCAATTTATATTACTTAAAGTAAGGCCTTTGGTGCTACAGGTAGAAATCAATGGTTATAAGCAGAGGATAGAATAATACTGACAAGTTCACCCTCCATTTTAATTCAGCCATTTAAATTCAAGGTTTTATATATTCTCTACCTTGGCAAGACTCTCTTCATGATCTGTTTTAACTCCAAATCGGGGAATACTAGAATTAGTTAGGCTGGTGCTGTGCATGAGCTTTTTGACTCCACTGATCTGGGACATCGGCCTCTTCTTTTTCTCTTTCTCCTTCTGTGCCGGAGATGGGATTTCAACTTCATGTTGTTTGTCTTAAAGAATGACAAATAATAATATTTAAAGCAAGTACAAATATGTCTGAGTTCACCACTGAGTTGTATCTTACGGATATTTTAATTCTTACGAAAACTTTTTTTATGTTTGGAGATTTTGCAACAGGTATTTCACATCAAGAGCAGTAAAACCATGAACAGATAAACAAGACCTATACCTCAGTAAAAGCAGATCTCAATTTCATTAATTGCTTCATTATTTCTGAACTGGCTTTAAATTGGCTGATTTCCACTTCTCCTGTATCCCCCCTAGCACTGTAGGGAGGGTCAAACTTTTCATGATAAAAATGTTACTGCAACTAAACAGAAATCTAAGTACCCGTTTTGCAAGGAGATTCAAAATGTTTTCTTTTCCAGGAAAAATATTCTCTGCAGACCTATTTCAAAACCAATGAAAACAGTATTTCATGTAAACCTTTAGAAAACTTCTTCAGGACTCAAAGGACCCAATATTTGGGGACTGGTCCTGATTGTGCTAAGACTATACAGCTTGGAAAGCCTTTTGCCAGCCACATGTACAAGCACTCTGCATGCAGATGCAGTTTGCGCCAGCAGCACAGTGCATTTCTTCACCTCCCAGCCAGAGTAAGTAATAACAACAAAAGGACTGCTTCCCTAAAACCCAGTGCAATTGCTGTGAGCTTTTGCTTCCATAGCAGTGTCAGCAGCACCACTCCATACACCTCATCAATGTACGTGCCAGCAAAACTTTAGACAAGGATTAAACTGAGAATACATTTAGAATGTTTAGGGAATTGCCTGCTGTTTGCTGCAGAAACAGTACAGGGGTACAGACCACTGCAGATATCTGTAGTCCCCAAAGAAACCCAGGAGAGTGCAACAAAGGACTCTCCTGCCAAACCTCCTAGGAATTTGCATTAATTTGGTTCTTATTCATACTACATTTCAACATAAAAGTTTTAATGACTCCCTCCAAATGATCTCTTCTTTGCTGAGATGCATCAGCATCTTTTCTGGTCCTCAGGAAATAGTCTAGAAAAAAAACAGGAAAATCCAGAAAAGATGTTTCTAATGTAGAAGCCAAGAAAAAACTAAGACTTAAAAAAAATACCTTAGACCAAAAGGAGTACATCTTAAATTAAAAAAAAAAAAAAATTGGTGTCTTTAAAACATGTCTATTTTTTCCTCCTGCAAATACTAATTTTTAATAAAGACACTGAAACCAGACAAAGGTAGCAAGTCCATCCCTAATTACCAGACTGCTATTGTGTTTGCTTCTTCACGTTTTCTTTTTTTCCACCTTTATTTTTTTTTTTTAAATTACCCTTCAGCAGTCTCATTTACTGGGCACTCCAATCCCAAAGAAATCACAGTGAACAAGAGACTGCGGAAATGTCATCAAGCTTTAGCCTGCAGCACTAAGTTTCCTGATTGCCCCCACCAAGCTCTCCTCGCACAGACAATCAAGAAAAGGGGGAGGCGGAGTGCTGCAGCTCTTGGCTGGTGCAAACGGCCAGCAGATGAGGATCAGTGACTCGTGTTCATGCTTTGATGTTTATGGTTTCAGTCATATTCACAAAGTTTAGGCCCATCAAAGGGAGGTTCATAAGCTGAGCTGTCAGACCAACTCAAGTGAAAGGAAGTGTCTGTCTGAATGACTTTAGATCTCCAGAGGAATTCCATGGGACTGCCTCTGCTTTTGTAACTATGAGCACAGAGGGGAAAGGATTGTTCACCCGTCTGAACATCTGGGAAAGACAGCTTGCCATTTTGACCCCAGTTGCGCTATGCTCATTGGAAGGTTCTCTTACATTTGCCATTCATAGGAAAACAGATTAATTACCTGAAAAAAAAACTTATATATTATTATAGTCAGTGTAGGATCCTTAGTTCTTACACAAGGAATATATTTGTTGTCATTATTAATAACTTCATACATGTCATATAGCCCCCTACTTGGGAAAACAGTTGGGTTGTGGGGTTTTTTTGAAGAACAGAAAAACCTGTTTTCTCATAATGTTACTAACTTCCAAATGTCAGCAAGTCTGTAGATGTTCAGGAGATAAATTATGTATTTAAAAAAACAGCTAACTTGACTCTACAGTTTTCTATGGAAAGAATGTTTTCCCTCTTCACATTGTGGCTCAGAACTTACGTACTTTGCATATATTGAAAATACTCTATTTAAACAATAACTCTGTAGATGAGGTGTTTTTCCACATTGTATTCCTCTTGTACCTACCATTCTAAGTATCCTATTTTTTTCACATAGCCTCAAAACAGTACCCATAGCTCAGTAACTTAGAAGTGACTGCCTTCCGGGCCTTTTTCTGCTCAAGGCTGATGTCTCATGTGAAAGGCTGACAGATGCATTTCATTACCATGTCAAAATAAGCCTTAAGCTTTCAAGCAAAGGCAAGCAGAAACTGGTATCTCAGGCTTTCCAGCTTAAGTGTGTCATCTTCTAAGGCAGCTGTACACTGTGACTTTCAGGATTCCTGAAAGTGAGCAATAGTGGTTCTCCATGATGGAGGCTAACCCCTTCCTTATTGTCTGAAACCCTGCTGTGCCACAGTGCTCAGGCATGCCACTGCAGTCATGGGTAAATTCAACAGACACAGTAAGTGATCCATTTAGGATACAGTAACAAGCAGGGGGTAAAATGTAGTTTAAAATAACTTCTTATTAAGAGAAAAAAAACGCAAAAATAAGGAGATAAATAAACATGATGTATCTTAACATGTATGACTGGCACTTTTTAAAGTACTTGTTATCCTAATTTAGATGTACTTTTTAAATGCTCATGAGCCACACAGATTCTCCTGGCAGCAGTCTGTTCAGATGTTGACTTAGTCATATTTATCTACCTGTTTATGGGCAAGCATGGAACACCAAAGCATCAGAACTGAGTGCTACAAGATTTTATGAGGTTACTTGTGCTTGTGTGCTTCCAGCACACTGAAACCTCTTTGCAGTAACTTCCATAAGGGAAACAGAGTGGAAGAATTCTTTTAAATATACAATTAAATCATTATAAATTCATTTCTTAATGCAGTAGCAATATAGTAGCTGTAAAATGAAAATACGTATCTGAATATTTATCTAATTACACACACAGAGAAACCACATATACAAACTAATTGAGCTGTAGGGAAATGGATCTAATATGATCTTTCTGCTCAAACACTGAACAATGAAACACACAGTCTCTGAAAAGAGAAATTAATATGGAAAGCTACTTGCTTTTAAGCTCTACCCCAGCCCAGATATTTAAACAAAAAAAGAAAAAAAAAGAAAAAGGGACAAAATATTAACTTCCCTTATAGTCTTACCTAAGAAAGTGTTTGATATATATTCTGAGACCTGGTTGCCTGATCTGCTCATTTCAGATAGGTGGGTTAGCTCCCGGTTCAGCATTCTCTTGAACTGGAAAACAAAACATAGCAAAAAAGCATGAAGTTAGTGATCAAGATGCATTTCAGTCAGGATGGGAAAACACAGTCAATTTGTAATTGGGGAAACGACATGACATGAAGAATACATTCTACATGAAGAGAACTATGAAAGCAGAAAAATAACATGCAGAATTGTTCTACCCTACTAATTATTCAGGAGTTGGACAACATAATTTTATACCTCCTAAAATACTCTACAGTGATTCAATTAGGCACAGGATCCTTCTAGTAACTGAAAACTATAAGACATATGTATACACAAATAATTAACTTTACTGTCTCACAAGTTTCTTATTTTAATTTGGAGAGAAAATACAAACATACTTACATAGGACCATTTCTTTACTATCATTTTCTTATTGTATTTGTAAATTAATTTATTTGTGCATTTTTTTGCTACTCATTTTGTAATTTTTTCAAGTTTGTTTTATCTCTCATCATTAACCTATTCAAATATATTTGACAGCACTGCTCAAAACAATCAAAATATCTTACCGATTACCTACATATCAATATGAATAGAGGTAGGTTTTGTTGCATCTGACTTAAAATTATTACACTGGATCAGCTCAACAACTTGAGCATTGCACAATCTCAGAAAATTGTGAGTATTTTTATGAGGCACTGAAGTATAAAACACCCATCTATGGAAACACCATCCCTTCTAAGTCTGCAGTTCACTCTAGGCACTCTATAGGATAGAAGTGGACATGAAGGTTCGCTGAAACATGTAACTGGATTAGGTACTCATTACTGAGCCTTTCTTGATTCCTCCTAGATTTCAGAGTTAAAGAATATTTTGTGGCATCATGTTAGACAGGTTAATTGCATAATACAGTTCTAGTTATCTTACATGCATTTTCATTTACTATAGCTTCACCTTGGTTATTAATAAATAGAACTCAGCCCTACTTACTAACTTTCAAACAACTACTGCCAGTATAAAGAGTATCCATCACTACTGAATTTCACCTCCCATTATGCTATTCTTTCATTTTGTTATTAACAGTTCTGTCACCTTTTTTTCTCTTAACAAAGCCAAATGATTTGTGCTATTTTCAGAGTCATCTTTCACCTTGTTCACCCAGTTATGACTATTCATTACATCAAGCAATAGCTATGCTTAGTATATACCCCTGTAAAAATTCCTCTATGTTGAAAACTGGTAATTTATTCTTCTTCAAAGGAGATAAAGCAGTAGACTAAACATTAACCACCCCCTTTCCATCCCACTGGAATCATCAAAGCCCTTTCTTCAAAGAGGTCTTGCATAGTGAAAGGTGTTATTTTCTTCACAATGTCTTTGTAAGTCACCAATTACCGTATTGCTCACAGTGTGCCAAATAAAAAATACCTTTAATATAACACTCTAACCATTATCCACTGCGTTTTCCTGCCATCTTGACACGCCATCAGCTCAGGAAGCTCCTGAGCTACAAAGACTGAATCCTACTTTAGTCACAAGCCAAAGGCTCAGCTTTGATCTTGGATATAACTGTGCTAGCAAGTGCTCAACACATTTCTGAAAATTAGAACCATACCGCAAATACAGCTATACATACTATGAACTATAGGGCTATACATTCCGCATGAAACCAGCATTAACCTATATACTGAGACCTAATGTTTGTCACCAACGTCAAATGTTAAAAAAAGTCAAGCTTGCCAAATAGTAAAGTGACTGGTCCAAAAATCGTATTTTTAAAAGCCCATCTTTAAACTTTTAACACATACTTAAGTCACTCTTGCATGCTTTTTCTCCTGATCCACAATGGTGAGAAACTGAATTATTTAAGGCAAAAACTGAAGATCTCACAGAATGACTCGTCTCCAGATGGTATGCAGAAGTGTCAGCTTTAAATTAAATATTGTGCATACAAATCTTAATATAATGTAAGAAGTTGATGAAATTGCATTAACTTCCACACGTCATCAGTATATCCATTACCACTCCAATGTTCTCTCTTTCTTAATTTCATACAGCTAGTTCACTGGATACCAACTGAGCAGTCTTGTCTGGCTGTTTCCTAGTAAGCCATTTTAGATGATGCCCAACTTTGCCATGCTGGTTTTGCTGCACAGCAACACCCCTGGGTCATGTACCAGACTTTGGAAAAAGACCATCTAGCCACCAGTGATATGTACTCTTCAGGAAATATCCTTACAAGTTTACAAACTTTGAAAGGAGAACAAATTCATGTTTGTTTGCAGCTACTCAACACAAAAAACAGGAAGGATTTTTTTTCTTTTTTCCCCTCTTCCAAATCACAAATTTCACTGCGGGGACAAAGCAGGTTTGTTATTGCATACTGGGAATCATCTCTGGGAATCATCTTATGAACTTCTTGAATTCTTCAAGATTTTCCAACTAAGTACGTATTTTACGGATGTCCACAACAAGTGGAAGATGCACGTCAGTTTCTTGTAACGCTATGATCCCCACTAGTCTGATGCAAACCCTTGACTTTCCATCTCCCATCACTCCTTAAGTCACCAGAACAGAAAAGCTCAACCATCATTACAAAACCTGCAGAACAGTCTGTGCTGTTGATGAATATGGGTGCAGAGCGGAACAAGTCCTCCAGCTTTTGCAAGGCCTTCCTGCTAACAGCAAATTCAACAGAAGTCTTTGCCTTCAAAGAAATACAGCAGCATGATTTCCTCACCCTCTTGCACATGTTGCTGATGCCACAGCACCAAGACTTTGACATTTATTTTGAAAGAAAATCTGGACTAAGCAGGAGTTTAGAGAATTTTAATTTTCTAATTATCTGACAAAGCCTTACTACTCTCATACACACTGAAACAGAGGAAGTTGAAGACCAGACAGCAGTTCCTGATGCAGAACACTGATGCTCTTTGAGAACACAAAAAAACACCCAAAAGACATAAACAGTGATCAAGATATTGAGACATTTTTATTGATTATACCCTACTTCAGTGCATGTGTATGTTACTTAACCATCTGATGTTTAATAATTTGGCCTTTGGGGGAAAAAAGTATCTTTTTTGCTAAGAACCTCCCCCCAAAAATAAAACAACCAAAAAACAAAATCAATACCAAAAAACACAATAGAACCAAACCTGAAGCCCTACTTCTTCTTGATTTATTTCTCAAAAACTTCATTTGGGCTCAAGTGCACCTACATATAGTTTCTGCTTCAAAGAGTGTCAACTCTTCACAACTACTTTGTAATGAAATTCTGCCTGTCACATGGGTCTCACAAGACCTTGCAGCAAATCACAGAGAAACTTGTTACATCTGTGAATCAACCTTGCTTCAGTTATCCAGCAAGCACGTTTTAAGTTCTTAAATTTGGCACTTAAATACTTATAATACTGATAATTACTCTTATTATTTATCCTCTCTTTGCACTTTATTCAAAAACATATCAAAGAAGACATGAAACCACCTTCTTGCTAACTGTAAATGTAAAGATGGTATTTTAAAAAAGAACTAAAATAAACCACCCCAAAACCCAAACAAAACAAAAAAAAAAAACCAAAACTAATCACAATACATGAAAATTCTTGATAATAATAAGATTTATACCATACTTTATTTATTGATATCAGCAGCTCAGCATGGGGAGGAAGCAGGTATTTTTGGTGGATCTGTGCATATACTGTATTCTTCCTCAGAAAGAAATATGTTCCCACATTAAGACTAGGCATTGTTAGATTGAAAATGACATATATATCCCTTTGGAATATCACAGTCCTTGACTACAGTCTAGGAAATCCCCCCCCTGGAATTTAAGAGGCTATAAAATGTCCATTAAAGCAATCACACAGCTCTTCGCTGATGAATACTGATGTCACAGCAACACAGCAGCAAAGTATTGTCTAAAAAAGAATCCTAAAAACATTTCCTTAAGCACAATTTTTTTATTCAGTTTGACTCCATCTGGAGTCAATTCATGGCCATGAAAAAGCTTGGACTACATGCTTAATATAAATGAGGTTTACTGATTACACTGTACACACAAAAAAAAAAGTAGAATGTTCTTAAGTTTTTGACTCAGTAACAAGAAGCAGAAGTAAATATGCAGCCCGCAGTCGTGTTGTGAGACAAAGCATGCAGAACCATTTTGTCATGGATGCCCCACCCTGGCAGGGCCTCTTCCACCTAGGCTGCCTGTTCCTGAATGTCTGATGTGCTTCATTCCAAAGACACTCCCACTACAACCTTTGGCACCAGCACAGAAGGTGAAGCTAAGGCTAAAAGATACACCATGGACCAAAAGGCCCCATCTGGTCTGTCCTTCAGTCTGGGTATTGATCAAGCTCCAAGGCCATGCAGGCTGGAACCACAATGGTCAAGAGCATCTGAGCCTTTCATTGTACCAGCTCCCAAACTCACATGGTGATAAAATTCCAGTTTCTGGCTGCCTCTTCTAGGTAACATTTCTAAAAGCTTACATAAATAGAAAACATCCATGGAACATTCATTCAACACCTGGAACATTAAACTTACATGACTGTATTTTGTCATTGCTATATACCTATCAATGTGATTTGAAAAAGATGTTTTGTAACTCAAAAAACAAATAAACTATTATTTTACTGGATGTGAAAAGTTTTGTATTCTACAAAACCAAGAAACTTAAAATAGGACAGCCTTACAAATGAATGTAAGGCTTCTGTCTATATTGCTTATCAATGCAAAGCTTTTTTATTTTAGCATCATTCCTGCTATATAAACAGCAGTCTTGACTGAAGATCTGAGTTGGAAGCTTATATATTTAATTAATATCAAGCTCATGCACTAGTTTTTATACATAAGCCATTGCAAGGTACATTATCTCTAAGCTTTGCATTGTGATAGTGGTGCTTCAAGGAAAGTTAGTGAAAGACAGGGATAAATGTTCCATATGACAACCATTCTCCAAGACATAATTAGACTAAGAGCAAATAAAGTACAGCCTGTATCATACAGAAATATATGTATGGTAAGGGATGTAAACATCTATAATGATCCCTCAGACTAATATATTTCATTATTTCTTAAGAATAAATACTCTAAGGCATTGTTTTGAATGTCACAAAAGGCAGATATTTGCCTCTCAAGAGTTTTTCTATAATGCGTATACTGTGAACTCAAAATGCACTGTACTAAAATTGTGTTAACTAAATTCATTGTGTATAGACAATATCAGAAACTGATATAGAAAACATTTTACCCATGTGTAATCAATTTAAGCTACCATGCTCTCTTCTGAACTTCAATTGGGAAAAATCTATCCATTTTAAAGGCTGAACTGTAAGAGTGAACATTTTTTGAAGATTGCTGATTGAATTTCTCTAATTTAGTAAGTAGGAACATGACACAAGCTGCCTGGAAATGCAGAAAATACTCCATGGTAAATTACAATAAATACCTCACTTTTAACTGAATGGAAAGTAATTTCATCTTATTTTTTGGTAAATGACAAAGAAATCCACCTAGCTAGCATATTGGGATTCAATTCTTTCTCAAATGACTGATCAAAATCCTTAGGAATATAATGTAACAATTCTGCATTAGCAGATAATGGTCACAATGACCTAATTGGATACAATGACCTAATGAGGTGGGGTTATTTCTATTAAGAAAAAATAAAATAAAATTATAAAAGTAGATATTAATACAAAAATGCATACGAGATTGAGTTGTGTTAATATAATTTTTGCATTATTTTTAGTCATTCAATTCAATACTCCCATTATTAGTTCAGGAGAAATCAAAATTATCTTTTAAACGGGATGACTTGGAACAATTATTGCACGTCAAGCATAGGATGATGTTTCTTTTTCCCTCTTTACACACTTGAAGCAGTTATAAAGGCAACATAATTTTTTAAGTACAAGCACTTAACTAGGGCTAAACCCCAAACATGGTTTGGTATTAAGTAAATTTCAGTTCTGTATGTTGACATATTAATTCCTTGGTGCAAAACTTTTCCACGGAAGAAATAAAAGCTTATTTAACTCCATTTTCTAGCACTATTGCAGTTTCAAGCTAGTTCAAAGATGCTCTATATAATAATGTAGATCAATATTAGAAGATTACAGTTTCCAGTGTTTTAATCAATACGGTGTCAGAGAGGCTACAAAAAATGCTGCTGGAACATACTGTTGACAATTGCACATTTCTTCAGCTATTAAAACCAGTATGACTCATGCTTTCACTCATTATCCTCAGCCTCTTTACCCATGCTGTCCCCTATTGCATAGTATTGCAGTTTTGAGGTTTTGTCATTTTTTTTTTCTTTTTTTTAATCTTTTAATGTCTAGAAATACAAATTTGCAGCAGCCTTTTTCTAAAAGCAGTTCTAAAACTTTTGAATTTATTTGGCTTTAGACTTGGTCTGATTACCCAGTGAAGCAACATTTTTTTAAAGTCCCAGCACAATTTCTAAGGAAGACTGTGTACTGTGCAGTTCATTCTCATTGCTGATCAAAGGCTTGCTTTTGTTTTTGATTTTTTACTTTACGTTCATAGGACTCATATTGCCCACAAATAATCATGCTATCCAGTGACCATGCAATCATGCACTGTAAATCAAGGTTCTTAAAAGGTAAAACAAAATCCTACCTTTATGTAGCCCCAGGAAACTGAGAGCAAATAGTTTGCCTCAGGCATTTTTTTTTGTTTGTTTTTTTCGATACTACCAATCTAAGCTAATCAGTTCTTTGCTGATACTGCAAAAGACTTCCAAGAAGAAAGATTCCTTCTTTTCTCTCTAATTCTCGTTGCTGATTTTCAGGTTCTCAGCAACTGTGTGCACAGGAGGCGCACCGAAATGAAATCCAACCGCGTGGTCTTCCGATTGTACAAATGCCATTTGTAAAACTCCAAGCATTCAGAGGCAACGCTGAAGAGACATATTGTATGAGCTGAAGAAATATCTGAAGAGCTAGGGATATGCATATTTCCTGAACACCAGCACTTAATGAATAATGTATGTCAAGATGCTCAGCTGCTGGAAAGACTTGCTCTATCAACAGCTACCAAATAAGGACCTGAAGGGGAAGCCACAAACGGTGCCAGTAATCCCTCCCATAGAGCCTAACTAGCAGCCAATAGTATGTCACCCTAAAAGATATAAATCCAAGCCGCTGGCGACATGATGTATGGTAATTTCCCATTGGCCAGCGCTGGGGAGTCTCCTGGGCATAGGGTATTTTTTTATTAAACAGCAAATGCCATTTAATAATGGCATCCCCGCCTGCAGCATTCACACGCCATTCAAAAATAATTGGGTTAAGGTCTCCTCAATTCCAACAGCATTTACCAGCTCTTTTCAACAGTTTCACCATCCAAGCAGTGCGGGGGGGCGGGGGGGAACTAGATGATCTTTAAAGTCCCTTCCAACCCAAACCATTCTATGATTCTATACATGTGGATTGCCTAGCAGTTTAAATTTTTCATATGGAAGTGCTTTGGTTTTTTTCTGTTTGTTTGTTTCTTGGGGGAGGGGGTTGTGTTTTTTTTCGGTTTTCTGTTTTGTGGGTTTTTTTTGTGAGGAAAACCCAGCAGAAATGGAGCTATCATGTTTCTTGAGCAGTCTGTGAGGTAGTTAAATGTTTTTGGCTTTTAGATGAAAATGTTTTGGCCATCTGGATTAAAAAAATACCTAGTTAGATCACTGGGCAAGTCTGTCAGTTTCTACTGCTTTTTTATTTTAGGAGATAAAAGCAGTTATTATTAAGACAAAGTCATTCATGTGTCTTAGTACCCAGTAAACAATTTTATATGGAAAAGCGAAATGAGTCCTCAAATCCTCTCTGTATTTATTTAATTTTTGCTCTTTCTTGGCAGGCTAATATAATCAATTAAAGCTATACTTCATAAAAAAAAAAGATTAATTGAAAGCACAGTGTGTCAGTGAGCTGACTCAGAGCCTTAAATAAAATATCCCACCGTCTGCCATTCAGAGACCAAAACTTACAAAGAACGTGTTATCTTGTACCACTTTATGCAAAGCACATATACAATGGCAGCAAATTTCTAAGTCTTTGTTGCATCAAAAGGGAAAGCTTCCCAATACGATAATGGGCAAACATCTATGGACAAGCTGAATGAGGTGTGGCATTCAGGATTAGCCCACACTTCTGATTCATTAGAAGATGCTGACTGACAGCGGTCATAAAGTAGGTTTGGCTGAAGTGGTTTGTACTTCTCTGGGTGATGCTACACAGCAGTGTCAGCAGTGCCAGTGCTTGAAAAAAAATAGAACCTGCAAAAATCAATAGGGCAAAATATGATATTAACACATTTCTTCCTTACAGGAGAGAAATGTATAGCAATGTGACAAGTCGATACAGTCAACAGATCATCTGCAATTATGTATTTTCATACAGAAAGCATACTGGTTTGCTTAGAATGGGTAACATAAAAACGTCATGAATAAACACATTACTGATGCATTTTCTTTATAATATGCACCCTGGATCTATACAGGTAGATGAATACAGAACAATTACATTTTTAAAACAGACATGGGTGATTAGAGAGCAGGTAGCCAAAAAGGTAGTTCTGGAAAGCTTTTCTCCTGACTCTTCCAGCTCAGCTTTGTAACATTGAGCAAAGCTTGTCTATACCTGCGTTGCATTGTTTTCTGGTCATCTGCAAGACAGCACGGCTGCCACTTACACAGCATCTGAACCAATAACTGAAAATGTGCTGCCTTCCTTCACAAGGCAATTTCAAACACAATGTAGAAACTGGTGAAATAAGAGCCCTTACATTTCTGGCTACTTAAGAAGTGAAGCATGTCGATATGAAAGTTTGGTTGCAGTAGGTACTACAAACAGATATTGGAAAGCCAAGTTTTTAACTACTTCTCTTTGTTCCTTTAAAGGCAGGTTCCTCCTTGAATTTTAACTGTCCCCAAAAGCACAGAACTTGTTTCAGGTAACGAACATTCAAAATGGCTGCTATGTAAATCACAGTGGTTGTTTAGCATGCATATAAAAAAATCTTCCTAGATTACTTTTTATTCCCCACCACTGTATGAGACAGACACATTCACAAGAATGACTGAATTACAGTTCATTAGTTCAAAGATGGTATTTACAGAGCTATTAGCTAGATAATTTTGATGTAAAAACATTTTCTTCCCGTGTATGATATTTTAGCTGCATATTAACTACACTGATAATAGGAAATTACACCTGATATTGACAATCTATTATTAATTTATATGATTTTTCAAGGACCCACAGCCTCAACCTCATAAAACTAACATTTGCTGTGATACAATTTACTAGTCTGACTTCACTGACTCAGAAAGCAGCCCTCTGACTCCAACTACATATAGAAGTATGACCACAGAAATTTATAGTTGGGAAATTCACACCAGCTCTGATCTACAGGAATAACTTTGGCTGATTTTCATCTTCAATTCCCAGATTGGAATAAGTGAATAATTGGCTTTAGAGAAGGTTATGCTGGATGAGTGCATAGCAAACAGCTGCCATGCACAACTAAATACCTAAAGTAATTAAAATAAGAAAAAAAACAAGATAGAGATAAGTGGAAATCCAGCAATGTGAAAGAGAAGTTCTTGTTTTCATACACACATCACCCATGAAGATAAACATGGGTAAAGAAGAGAGTAATGGCATTTTCTACAATAGTTCCAATCAAGAGACAAATATGGAAATAAAAATGGTATAATTTTAAATTACAGTAACTGAGAAATGAAATAATTCAGAAACAGGGAAGTTTTTTTATGAGCAATTTTGGGTGTTTTGAAAGAATCAAGACAATGACCTTGAAAGGCAGAAAGATGATAAAGTCTCTCTTAATACCCACAGGAAATCTTAGCCATTATTTAATCAACAAGGCTGGACAACTTTCTCCAAAGGAGTTGTGAAAAGAGGTGGCAGAGATCCCAGAAGCTGTGCTGCTCAGCTTCAGTAAAATTTGGAAGACTGCAAAAATTGTTAATTTTGTGCCAATTGAAGTTTGCAAGTAGGAGGGCTCAGTAACTTCAGGTCACCTCACAGAGTATCAGTCCTGGGTAAAATAACAAAAAAGCTAAATGCAAATACTGTGGTCATTTGCTTGATACAGAAGTAAGACATGAGAATGTAATTAATGCCAGTCAGTATTGGTTTATGTCTTTGAACATGTAATATTCTTGGACTGTTGCAGGGCATTTAATTTAGTACCATATAATATTCTGCCACATCACTCCCAGTGTTGAGAGAGGACACATTAAATGGGTTAAGAACCTGACTATCAACCCATTTCTAATAAACATCAATAGGCTGTCTTCATCTAAAGGGGCTGTTTCAAGTCAGGCTCTGAAAGACCTGAGACCACTTTATGAACAGCCCCAACTTTCTCAGCCTGTCTTCATACAGGAGGTGCTCCAGTCCCCTGATCATCCTCGTGGCCTCCTCTGGACTTGTTCCAACAGTTCTATGTCCTTTTCTGGTGTCCTCAACATAAAACGTTGACCTACAGTGACCCCCCAAAATTGGCATCTTCTGTAATGCTAAGTTAAAAGAGAGATACTCTAAACATACCATTCTGGCCACTCTGGTGATGGAACAGGGCATACAGATCTAGTGTGTCTCTTCTCCTAAATGTTACTATATATAGCACATACAAAAGAAGAGATGAAATCCACTGGTGGCTGAGAATGGATAGCTATAATCAGAACACATGCCTAATTCTTTTGAAGGAGCCTTAGCTTTAAGGATCCTAACTGTAGTATAATTATGCTGCTTTAAAAAGGCTTTAAGGTAGCCTCTTACTCGTCAGAATTACATTCATTAAACACACTGGAATACCCTAACTGTACCATTTTACAGTTCTTTTTATTTGGGAATATAAAATTCTCATGTATCAAATGTGAGAACTCTATGTTCCTGAAAAGACTGAAATGACAATGTTCATCAGAACTATTTTAGGGAAAATACATAGTAAAACCCAGGAGCTGAGCTGTTTATTAAAGAATTAGGCTCCTTTACTAGTTAAAGGGAAAAAACCCCAACCAAGAAAAACACAACAAACCAACCAACCAAACAAAACAACAACAACAACAAAAAACCCACACAAAACAAAAAAGTACTTTCTGGTAAAATACCTACTTCAGTGTTTGTATTTACTGCCCTCTAGCGATGATAGAAGCAGTAGCTATAAATATCTAGGAACGTATCAAACTTTCTTTAGACAAGAAATTCCACAATGTGATCCTCTCATTTTCAACCACACCACAGCAGGGCTTTTATAGGTATCCTCTGCAACTGCAGTATTTTCAATAGATACTCCTGAGCAATTGCACAAGCAACAAAAATTACACCCTATTTCAACCCTTGTTTTGGAGACCACTTGCAATCTTTAAAGACACAATAATCACCGACAGTTTTCTTAAAGGAATGCTTCTGCATAATGATAGAATTGTATGCATATACTGGTTTCTAAAAAAAAACTGCAGTAAATGGAAGATGAATTTCAACAAATGCTTTGCTGTTTGTAATATTCTGGTATTTATTAATATTCTCTTTAATTCAATGCTGTCAAAATTACATAAATCTCAAAAAAAAAGCTACCATTAAAAGCTAATTTAGATCAGAGCAAAGTGGATTTGTGTGATGACTCCTGCAGATTTGACAGCAGATTTGAGGCAGCAGTCACCCTAGCACAAAGCAGTAGTGAAGTGTAGCTCACTACGTTCTCTCTCTATACTGCCTGGCAACCAACAAAATCAAATGTGTAACCACAATCCTATTTCATCTGTTAAATTACTATTGTGAACTTGATATGAACAGAAGGCTTCCTAAGTTTTGAGTTTTGCCCTAAAAATATTGATAAAAAAACACCACCTTTACATGGAGATATATATACTTAAAACACCACCATAAAAACACAATACATAACATGTTTTTATGCATGTGTAAATATCTACAGAATACTGATACAAACATACAACACACCTGCATCACAAAGGGAGCTGTGAAACAAGACCAGAGTTGTTTAGATTTCCAGCCTGGAGATGTTTCAAATAAATATCCTGGGTTAAGGCAGTATTTTTTAAATTTAAAATCATGCCTAGATAACTGCAATGTTAGTAGAAATACCTACTCCATTCAGTTAATTCACCGTATCAGCATATTTCAACAGACATGAAACTGATTTGCTCAACATTTCTCTCTCCATATATAAAAGATGCTGGCACACAAATCAAATGTGTGCTCAGCCTGCACTGGACATGAGCTCGGGAAACTTGGAGCAAAACATGATATTCATATTTTTTATATCTATTTGATATGCACAAGTTTACTGCAATTATGCAAGCTATTTTAATGGCACACATCTCTTACTATTACTCCTCCTACCACCTTTGCAGGGAACAATCTAAACCAAATCTTTCAAAACAGCTCCTGGAAGAAACCACAAAATACCACCATAAAGGGCCCTAACTTGGATTCTTTGTAATGATCAGTTCCCTTACAATACCCAGGCAGCAATTTATTTGTTTTAGAATAATGCACATATTTTATAGAAAATATAATTTGGATGGAAAAAAAATGAAAAGAGAAGTTAGTTAATTGCTATTTTGCTTCCAGCCTGCTCAGACTTTAGTGCGACCAAATCTCAAAACCAAGTAGTTCCATACTTCATCAGTATACCAACTCTAAACCATGCCAGACTCCTTTTAGGAAAAGTTCTCTCTTGGAGAAGCAGAACTAAGACTGGTTACATATAGAAGGGTAAAAACATTTACTCCCCTTCCATTGTTATGTATGTATGTTACTTATCTAGGGCGACATACAGGAGAGTGAGTTAGTCATAACAACTCCCAAAATAAAGAAAAAAACAACCCTAAGAGAAAAATAAAACAGACGTGGGACAAACTAAAAAGATTAGACTTCCTCAAAGCTGCATCCACATCCATTCCTCAGTCACATACTTTTGTCCGTATTTGTCTTAGAGATTGCTGCTGGGGTGGATCTGCTACTGCCATGTCTGGTCTTTACCCTCAATTCTTTCCATTACAAACATCCATTCGAGTATTGGGTGTAACACAGCATAACAGCCAATCCACTGCTATTGCCTTCACTTCTTCCCCTTACCCACCAAAAAGTCTCATCTTTCCTCTTCACCTCCTTCAGGCAAAGTGCAGTGAGAAAGCTGGGTGGAAACCTCAGCCTCAGATCCAGCTGCACATTTTAACTTATACCACAGTTTGTGTTTCACTGAGCTGCCACTTTTTTGTCATGCTTTGAATCTGGACATTTTCAAACAACATACTGATACCCACGCCCCAATTCCTGAAGTGCAGCATCAGACAAGTTTTGTCAGGGCGATTAATGTATAAAACCAGTTAAGTTTTGCTGTAAGTGGAGTCTCAGAGCTGCTCCTATGCTCCTCAGGAGTAAGCTCCTACACTTGATAGACTCTTTAACATGCCTCACAAAAAGCAAAGAAAAAAATAATCTAACTTGAAAGACCAGTGTGATCTAGTATATACACCTCCTTCACATGGCTGTGCCTACTTCAATGCAGCTGGGCTGAGACTCACAGTCCAAAGGCATTTAAGTAAATGTGTCAGAGGTACTGCAGAGAGACAACACTTCAATAATGGACCTAAAATTATGCAATACCAATGTTGAAGGAATGCTACTGTTAATAAAAACTACTGTGCCATGGAGATACATGTGCACTTAGCTCCAGCTAACCAACCATGCCCTGTGGTACAGAAGTTCTGACAACCTGTGTTACCCCAGCTATCGCAACTACAAATGCCTTTTCCGTAGCTTATTTGCGTTAAGTAAGCTACATCAGTGTTAATGCCTTAAAGGATGCTTGTATTACAGCATAATAACACAGTTTAAGCCTTTTCCAAGACAACTTGTGCTAAATCCATAAAGGTATTCACACTAGAGAAAAGATAAAGGTGATTTCTTCTAATATCAAAATGTTCCTCTGTAAGCAAGTATTTTATCATGTAAGTATCTTGAAAAATGAAATGGATTTTATTTTTAAAATCTAAATTCTAATAATTCACTTCTTAATGCATGGAAAAGATTAGGCTTTAAACCTATCTGACAGTTTTTTATCCCTTTTCCTAGCTCATACCCAGTTAACATTTGCCTAGTTAACACTGGCAGTGACATCTTACAGACTCAGTAGGCAAAAAGTAGAAGTAAAAAATTCCAGCTTGCCACCAATTACAGAGGAATACTGCACTTATTCTGTGATCACTCTGCAGATCTCATGCAATTCTTAGGCTGTTACTCGCAAAAAATTCAAAGATACCCAGAAAGAAAAACTTTTGCAGTTTTCCCCTCCTTTTGTCCTTCATGAGGGTGTTTTGTTTCAACATAAGTGTCCATTTGGGCTAAGAAATAGGCTTGTAATAAAAGGAATATAAAAAGTAGAACAATCTGTATAACTTGTTTATATGTATAGAGGTATGTATATGTACCCTGCAAGTAAATACCTACCCTGTAAGTATCTGCCACAGCACAGCCACAAAAGGAGTTTGTCTCATGTTACTCATTTTTGCAGACAGCTATGTCTAACAAATGTGCAAATGGTAGCAATATTTCACTCACAGAGCTGTGTAGCACATCCACCCTAAGACTGATATGGTTATACCAGCAAAAACTGAGCTTTATGGGTATTGCCTGTTTCACACAGAATACTGGATTGCTATGTAAGGACAAAAAACTGCTTCACTGGTATCCTGGATTAATCATACTTCTATTGTAATGTGACATTATTTTAATGAGGTGTTCCTCCTGCAGACCTGGCCATACACGTGCTTTAACAGTTCATCAGAAATCTTGTTGAACGGTTGCCATTTCATACTAAAAAGAAATGAGCCTTTTAATCATCTATTTTAAAGCTCCAGACATGCTTAACACACATACTGTTCTTGTGAAAAAGCAAAAATTAAGTATTACTTTTCTTCTTATATGAAAACCAAATATGAGCCAAATTATTTTCTATACTATTGCTCCATTAAAAAAAAAAAAACAAACCCAAAACACCAAAAAAACCCCCCCCCCCCCCAAAAAAAAACAAACAGAAAAACAACAACAAAAAAAACAAACAACCACCAAAAAAACCAAACAAACCCAGAGGGTAAAAGCCATCCTGTGAAACAAAAGCAATGATACCAACAGACAAAGCCAGAGAACTATGGACCGCAAATTAACAGTGCAGTGAGCTCGGTACAGCTCAGATATAAACACACCCTAACAAGTGCCTGTAAATCATCCATAGATACTAACCTTTCAAAAGCAGACTGCAAGTTGTCTCACACAATTTTACTGGTTCAGGCTCCAGTTTTTATTAAACCATGGCTGTTGTACTTCTAACTGAAGCGCATGTGTCATTGATAGTGTCATAGTGTCACTGTTACTTCAAGGAAGAAACTCAGCAAGGGTTATTCACCAAGTAATATTCCTTCCAATGTGTCCCCCATACCTTTCACTTAGATGCTCTAAACATGCTCTAAATCTACGCAGATTCACAAAAAAAAAAAAATTACGAAGATCTATCCATCCAGAACAGGAGAAACAGCAGCCTCATCCATTTTAACCTTGTCTCATGCATACAGGGGAAGCACACAAAAATTAATGCTTCTGGGTTTGTCCAAGTGAGCTTCTGGTTTTGTTCAAGTGAGCACTTCATGCAAGTGCCCCTAGGTCAAATTAAGCAAACAGTCACTTAACCCAAGTGGTTCCTCGATTAGACATAGACAGGTGTACTGTGAGGTTGCATTTGTGGGTACACATGAGGGAGATGGAGACAAGATAACAAATCCAGGCCAAAGGCAGCTCTGTAGTTTCCTGAACTGCATACTTATTGTCTGTGTGATTTAAACCTCTCTCACAAGAAGTCTCAGTGTTTGCATGAGGAACCTCGTGGTATATTCATGTCTATCAATACTAGTGATTTGCCTCTTACCCCACTTGGTTGGAGAGCCGTAGATGTCTGCATTCCTGGCTGGGGTTTGGCAGGTTCAGACCTGGCCTCTCTGGGGAGGTGCTGACCAAGTGCTGGTAAGGGCGAGCAACACACCCAGGCCCGGCAGCATATGCTCCTTGCTGTCCCATGCCAACACGGAGGAGTTCCTTTGGGTTTGGCAACCCTGTTTAACTTTGTGCTGGAGCAGCACGGCAAGTGCTCTGACTGTCTCAGCTGAGTCTCAGCTGGGCAGCAACCAACAACTGAAAGGCAGCTGAGTAAACAGACTGTTAGCAATCTTCATCTCTAGCTACCAGAGTTCCCACATAGCCTATCATCCATAATGAATGTAGACAGGAAGGAATATAGAAAGTATTGGACTTGCTCAGGAGAGCATGCTCTTGGAAACAGAGCAGCAAGAACAATGACTGAGAGTCAGGTGATGCAACTGGATGCCTGGTTCTTCCACAAGTGCCTGCTTTTTCCGAGCTCAAGATCGGAGCATCCCGACACGTAGGAAGTCAAGGAAGAGGGCCAGGACACCTGCAGGGCTAAATAGGGAATTGCTGGGTATGCTCAAGTGGAAGAGGAGAGGTTACAGGTCATGGAAGGAGGGGCTGGCCACTTGGGAGGAATATAAGGCTGCTGCTAGAGGATGTAGGAAGGCACCGAGGATGACTAAGGCCTCCTTAGAATTAAACCTGGTGAGAAGGGTCAAGGACAGCAAAAAGAGCTTTTTCAAATACATGGCAGACAAAACTAACACCAGAGGCAATGCAGGCCCACTGATGAACGGGATGGGTGCCCTGGTGACAGAAGATACAGAGATGGCAGAGTTACTGAATGCCTTCTTTGTCTCTGTCTACTCTGCTGCAGGCAGTCCTGAAGAGCCCTGTACCCCTGAAACCTTAGATGAAGTCAGGTCAACGGAGCGGTTTGCCTTAGTCGATGAGGAATGGGTTAGAGACCAGTTGAGCAATCCGGACATCCATAAATCCATGGGTCCAGATGGGATGCACCTGCGGGTGCTGAGGGAACTGGCGGAAGTCATTGCTAGACCACTCTCCATCATCTTTACCAAGTCTTGGGAAACGGGAGAGGTGCCTGAGGACTGGAGGAAAGCAAATGTCACTCCAGTCTTCAAAAAGGGCAAGAAGGAGGACCCGCGTAACTATAGACCGGTCAGCCTCACCTACATCCCTGGGAAAGTGATGGAACACCTTATCCTTGGTGCCATCTTAAGGCATATCAAGGATAATAGGGTTATGAGGGGCAGTCAACATGGCTTCACCAAGGGGAAATCATGCTTGACCAATCTCTTAGCCTTTTATGAGGAAATAACACGGTGGATGGATGATGGCAGAGTGGTGGATGTGGTCTACCTTGACTTCAACAAAGCATTTGACACAGTCTCCCACAGCATCCTCACAGCTAAATTGAGGAAGTGTGGGCTGGATGATCAGGTAGTGAGGTGGACTGTGAACTGGCTGAAGGAGAGAAGCCAGAGAGCTGTAGTCTATGGGGCGGAGTCTAGTTGGAGGCCTGTAACTAGTGGAGTGCCTCAAGGGTCAGTACTGGGACCGGTATTCAATATATTAATCAACGATTTAGATGAGGGAATTGAGTGTACTATCAGCAAGTTTGCTGATGACACTAAGCTGGGAGGAGTGGCTGACACGCCAGAAGGCTGTGCTGCCATCCAGCGAGACCTGGACAGGCTGGAGAGTTGGGCAGGGAATAACTTGATGAAATATAACAAGGGAAAGTGTAGAGTCCTGCATCTGGGCAGGAACAACCCCAGGTTCCAGTATAGGTTGGGGAACGACCTGTTAGAGAGCAGTGTAGGGGAGAGGGACCTGGGGGTCCTAGTGGACGACAGGATGACCATGAGCCAACACTGTGCCCTTGTGGCCAAGAAGGCCAATGGCATCCTGGGGTGTATTAGAAGGGGGTGGTTAGTAGGTGGAGAGAGGTCCTCCTTCCCCTCTACTCTGCCCTGGTGAGACCCCATCTGGAATATTGTGTCCAGTTCTGGGCCCCTCAGTTCAAGAAGGACAGGGAGCTGCTGGAGAGAGTCCAGTGCAGGGCAACGAAGATGATTAAGGGAGTGGAGCATCTCCCTTATGAGGAAAGACTGAGGGAGCTGGGTCTCTATAGTTTGGAGAAGAGGAGACTGAGGGATGACCTTATTAGTGTATATAAATATATAAAGGGGGAGTGTCACGAGGATGGAGCCAGGCTCTACTCAGTGACAAACAATGATAGGACAAGGGGTAATGGGTACAAACTGGAACACAAGAGGTTCCACTTAAACTTGAGAAGAAACTTCTTCTCAGTGAGGGTGACAGAGCACTGGAACAGGCTGCCCAGGGAGGTTGTGGAGTCTCCTTCCCTGGAAACATTCAAAACCCGCCTGGACACATTCCTGTGTAACATTATCTAGGTGTTCCTGCTCTGGCAGGGGGATTGGACTAGATGATCTTTTGAGGTCCCTTCCAATCTCTAGCATACTGTGATACTCTGTCCTCTGTCTACTCTGTCACTCTGTCCTGTGAACATTGTTCCTTCCCACCCCACACCATGGACAGTTGTAAGATGGGGGCATTAACCCAGAACCACTCTCATGCTATGTGGCTCACCTAACCTTCAGGCTGGAGCTGCCTCTCACCTTGCCAGCTCAGAGATCGCAGGCTACAGCCAGGAACCCTACCAACAGCCAGTTTTGCACTATGTTTTAGGAAGGTAGGGAGCTGCTGAAGCACAACTCCTATGCCTATTAGTCTCCAACGCAGTCTCATCACATTAGCTGGAAGGGTTTGTAGAAGCCCTTGCACCTGGGTGAATCTCACTTCTTATGGAATTAAACTATCACCGAACAGAGCAGCAGGATTATCTCTAGTATAAACATATGCATTTTTCATTATCTTTGCATAACTGGCTATCAGGTGAGAGGTATCCTTTAAGTAATTGTCCACCTCTTCTTTTTTCCTTTTATACATTTTTTGCATTATTCACAACTGATTTTTCAAATACAGAAAATGTTTTTTAAGCCAACTTTTCTAGAAGAACAAATAGTACAGAATATACAAAGAGTTATCAAAGTTTTCTTGACACATCAATGAACTCACCCTTCAGTAATGTTACTGTGAGCTGCCCCTCAGAAATCCCAGTTGGACAGAGGGGCAATAAATTGACATTTACAAAGAAACATTTTCATTGCTACATCAGTATTTTTTTTTGAAAATGCTCAAATGCATCTTGTATTTAGCACTTACAGTATGTACTGTAACACCATACAGTAATCACCTTCTGTAAACACTGCTTTTACTCAGGGTTTGTAATTGTCGTGGTTTAAACCCACCCAAATTTAAACTAATATTTTATATTCATCAAGACTTAAATGTACATTAGTAATGAATTAATTAATATGCTTTAGCTTTGATAATTTATGTTACTTGTAATCTTAGATAGCAAAGCATTAAGGATAATTTTGTTTGAAAAGTAAGATCTCTGTTTGACCAATGTTTAATCCACCGTCAATCATTTTCTTTTCTGAATCCTAAAGTGCAACAAATCCTGCCACTCATGCAAAATTTGAAACCAAAGGTAGACTAATAAAAAGAAATCATGAAAATAACATCACATACTGGAAACTAATTAGGTTCCACTTAACAGAAGTACCTCATTAGATTGGTATATATTCTCTGAAGAGCTTGTAATATGGATAAAACATATGAAGACATTATTCAAATAAAGGATTATCTACTAACATTTCATTATTACTAGATATTTTATCAAGAAACAAGGTAATTTTTGTATTTCAATCCTCTTAAATAGATACTTTTAAGTCTCCACAAAAAAAAAATCATTATCTCATGGTTTGAAAAACATGTTAAAAATCAAACAAAATCAATAAGCTCTAAATAGATATGGCAACATCTTAATTTCTGGCTTGCATTTTTATCAGTAAGAAAAAGCTGGGAAATTCTGGCTGCTTTTTGCCCATTTACATACACTGTTTGGAGCAGCTGGAGAAGCTCTGAACAGTACATGAAACACTGGAGGGACCTCTGCAGATGCAAGAAGAACATTGGTCTATTCATTTATGTGGGGGCTTACACATATATAAAAACCCATTTCTGAAGTCTGGACAGAAACATTAAAAAGGCTCACAGTCCACAACAAATTAAACTTCCTCCAGGCCTCCAAAGCCTGTGCTTAACAGTCAGTTCTACTAACTCTTTATCAAAGTGATAACAATGCTAATAAAATGAGCTATGGGATCCATCCATAGCATGATGAAGTACTTGTAAAGTTCTCACTAGCTCCAGTAGGCATTAATTAGATCAAGTTCCAGTTGAATACGAACAAACTGTTCCACATGCTTCAGGCAACGGGAGTAATGCTCTACCTTCCAGCCCCTACAATGCCATACTTTTGCTCAATCACCAAGCCAAGAGAACAAAACTGAAAGGGTTTAACAAGTGTAGTTCACCTGTTTAGGACTGCACAGTTAACAAGGGCATTCATGTATTGCCTCAGCCAATTTCTACTAAAAATGAGATATGATGCAACCTTTGATAACTTCAGTGATTTTAATTTTCATACTCCAAAAGACTGAAATGCCTATTTATATATGCTTAATTTGCTGGTACATGTGTAAAAAAGTGTATTCTTTTTATTCCTGCAGTTCTATTTTATCCCATCAGCACAGTTATATTTTGTATCGTTATACTATTCTTATAACCAATCTAACTTTCACACCTTTGTGAAATAAGTATCTGAATACTTGTTATATTCATGACCACCAAAGAAAAATCATTATTCCCAGATGCCAAGATTTGTTTCTGCACAAGTTTTCCAGAGCACTTTGTCTTCTTGTACTTAAAATTTATTCATTCCATTTTAAAACTCAAGTTCTGTAAGCAGGGATGTACTGAAAGCTGTGCTAGAAATGCCAACCTCTATGTAACAATCAACTGCATTATCTTCACAATGGTGAGTTTTAAAAGTTTTCCTGTAATACCTTCTGAAACCTTCTCAGAAACAACCAAAAAAAGCTGCAGAAAATACCCCAGCTAGAAAATGTGCATATTTGCTTTTACTGATGCAAAGAAAAGAGGAAAAAGCAACTAATGACCAAATTATGAAATGCAATCTTATATGGGTCCAGTATTCAGACATACAAAACTTTGGCTATGCTTCATAGTACAAGAAAAATACAGTCATTTTACTGAGAAATCTGAGCTCTGGGCTTTAAAGTTCATGCAGCCTAAGATATTTTCTATGATTTGGCAAATAATTCATCACATTATTTCAGGAGTGAATGTGATTATTAATTTTCCATATAAACTTTCCAATGCAAGGGAAAAATAATTTAATTTAAAGATGCTCTCACATAATTTAAGATTTTGGGTTTGTTTGTTTGTTGTAAACTGTCTTCTTGCAAGTAGTGCATTTCAGAAAACCTCTGATATGCACATACAGAATAGCTTTGTAAATCCAGCAAAGATACTTTCTGGTTTCTTGTTGAACCACGCTATCCTGCACTGACTCTAAAATGCCACCCTCATCTCTACTTGTTGCTATGGACACTCCATACGTCAGGCTTGCATTTTTTTGCCCCAGACATGTTTGTTTATGACAGGCCTACGTGCTTCCTATTACGGTGCCTGCATCAGCACGGCATGCATTCACAGCAGCAACAGGAGCTGGCTGTGATCAGCATGCAACACAGGACAGAGATACTGAGAAATCTGAGCATGCTTCCTCCAACACCACAAGGGGGTTGCTTTGATACACATTACATGACATGCAAACAACACAGCCAGAGTTGGCTGAAGTCCTTTTAACTCTGGTTTTCTGTGGCAGGAAAAGCTCAATACAGATAAGCTCATGCTAAAGAGAGAATCCCAGGGAACCACATATTTAGAAAACAAAATATATACTGCATTTTGCAATGTCTCAGGTAGCACTTCTCTGTTGCCCTAGCTCTGTGATGCTGCTATTGAGTATCAAAGAGGCAATCATTCTAACTCATATAACGAAGTTAAACAGATCTTTACAAACCTGCTCATCATTAACTTTCAAATGTAATGCTAGTATTTTATAGCTTGTTTCATTAATTTTACACACTAAACTGAAAACTTTTTGTCTGTTTCATGTGTATTTGTAGGGGAGGTCAGTCCCTTTGTGCACAGGGAAAACATGGCCAAAACCAAAGGTGTGGGAACTCATACTACCCACATATCTCTTCTAAGGTATCAGGGCTTACCCACCATACAGTAGGAAACAAGGTCACCAATGCCACATTTGTGGCAATAAAGCTTACCAACAATAACCAAAGATTCATGATACTACTCACATAGCCAAGAATACAAGCCACCTGAAACCCAGCAGTAGCAATATCATTTGCAGAAGTTCCCAACTAAGCAAAACTTTCTTCTCAAAAAACAAAAACAAAAACAAAAACAAAAACAACAAACCCACAAAGAAAGAAAAAAGAATTACTAAATCTTTAAAAAATAAAAATTCAAATGTTCTTTGTGTTTGCCATTACACAGTTCAATGAAGTTTCGCAAATTCCAAGCACAAGAAAAATAAGTTAACTGCTCAAACAATTGCATGAATAAAAAGTCCATTTTTCTAGTCCATCTTGTCCAGTTTTCATTAAAACATACTCAAATCCACATTGTCTACTTGGCAGCCTACTTTCTAGTTGTTTCTGTTCTGCAAACTCTTGCTCTATTAATGAAACAATACTATCTTGCTATTTCTTTCATTCTTACACTAACCCTTATTGTGCCTTCTGCTCACCACTCTTTTCTGCTGGAGCTGGATTACTTTTTCAGTAAACACTGCTAAAGAGCACAGCCACAATGTCACCTTGCTGTTTAAGCCTTCTTTGTTCAGATTGCCTCTGAAAACTAACAACTGCTTCCATATGTCAGTGAGTACACACGAATCATATCCTCACTTAGCGAAAGTTACACTGTATTTAGACCACACTTTGAAGCTCTAATGTATTATGAAAATCATTGTTTCTACATATAAGAAACCTTCACGGAGAGCTACCTTTCAGTTTATATTTTACAGCATCTGCTATACACTGATACCTTGAGAAAGAGTAAGAAAAAAGAAACTTCATTTCTAGGCTCTGCAGTTACAGTAACTTTCAGTGCCAACTGTTGCAGTGCTGCCTTCCTGAATATACTCACTGGTTTTAGCATACAACAAGAGAAGAGTATTTTATGATAAAATTCTACCTATCCACTTGGTGGTCCTCCTCTTAAAATCTGAAATGATAATTAAAATATCAGTATTGTTAACCATTCTGTTCTTGGCCGTTACAGTAGGTATGTCTGTTACAACTGTTCATTCTGAATCACAAAAATCAAGTTTATGAGAACAGCAGCAGCTCAACTGGCAGCATAAGGTGGTCTGTAATTCTGGGTGAAACTATTGCATTAAGGCTGCACAGCCAACCTTGGCCATAAGAAGATCAGATGGTCTGGCTTAAATACATTAACACCTGCTTGAACAGGTCCTTTCAATTATGTAAACTAATTCAATTAAAACCCACACATCATTACATCCATCAAAAATGTTCCTGGCCTTATGTATCTGAGGAATTGTTACAAGGTTGTCATTAACCTTGTAATAAATATTAATTTCCTCTACATGTACATATACTTTTTGTTTAAGGTTTAGTTGTTTATTCCAGAACAAAATGAACACTGACTTTGTTTTGATTACTTTATGTGCCTGAAAAACTTGCTTGTGAATTTCTTCAAAAAGGCAAACTTCAGCAGGAAAGAAGATTTCACTGGTTTGCATATGGTGCTTTATGAACACAGGCAAGTAAAAGTTACCATTAATACACGAGGCAGAATAGTAGAGGTGCTTGAAAGCCAGCCTGGACGCATGCATATTAAAGTAATTGCTGCCTCATTAACTTTTTTGCCAGTGTCTAGTGTTAATGAGAGTGGACTGCATTCTGATGTTCATGAAACCTGCTAACGATCTTTCCACCTGGAAAAACCTAACTTGCTTTCTCTCCCAAAACAAAACCAACAGCAAAATTGCACAAAAGAGCAGCCTTTTCTATAGCAGGTATGAGTGGAGCATTTATTTAAATGTTGTCTTGCTGAGGGATCTTAAAGAGGCATTCAGTCAGCTCAATCTCATTAGCTAATCATGTATCAGTGGGTTACAACTTAATTAATAGAAGTAGCAAGCTCTTTAAATTTTATTTGTGGATAATCTTGTAAACAGGCCCTGCACATCAGCTTAATTCAGTGTTGCTCTGCTGCTTGTGATTTACAGCATTTTGTCGGCGCAGCTCCGTCTCAACACTCAGAGCAGGCAAGCCGAGCCAACAATAGGCAGAGCTTGCTCTAGCCCAACAGCGTCCCTCTTGGTTGGAGACAAAGCGGCAGTCTCCATCGCAGCACAGCTCCACCACCAGGCACCTAGCAGAGGAGCCACAAGGAAGCTGCAGGTGAACTGCTCAGAAGCGAGCCCCCAGCTCAACAGCGGGTGCTGGCCGCTGTCCTACTCACACGGTTTCAAGGCAGGATGAGTAGCATCACTTTCCATCACGCCTTAGTTTGCTTACATTCTGTTTTGTAGCTACACAGCGGACTTGCTGCAGTTAACTAGAACTAGGACTGATCACTTTCTACTGAGATATGCTCTATTTCTGGGACAGATCCAGGACATATCCATCCATTGCACATGTAATTCTATGCTAGGTCTCCTAAACATGGAAAGTTTTGGCAGATGATACCAAAACCCCTACTTACATAACTGAGACAGGAGAACAGTTTCTTAGCACAGTTTCTTTATGACACAGTGGCTTTTCAGTGAACACCACATTCATTGCACCAGCACTTCATATAATAGCAAAGGCTTCCTCCTATTGGAAAGAAAACTTAGAAAAAAGAAAAAATGGCTACTACTCTCCCAAATGCTTTTTATCTTGCTGCATAACCTTGACTACAGCATGACCTTACAGCATGACCTTGATAATCTTACAACCTTGATTACAGTAGCATGCTACTGTACACACACTGCATGAGTTCTTGGGTCTGAATACTGTCACAAGCAGTCATAAGTATTTAGACAGTTAACATGCCTTTCAGTGGCCATGAATTTCATCTTTATTACTGAGCACAGACTTAAGAAATACTCAGGTCCTTGAATCCTTTTTGAAATAAAACCTTTGGAAAAAGGAAAATTAGGGGTTTTTGTAAATGCCACAAATAGGCACATCTATGTTTGCATTTTAATTTCAAATAATTCAACTACTGGAAAAAAAAGTTGTAATTTACAAATTCTCTATTGACGGTTGAAAGTAAAGTTATTTTCCCCACAGCAAGTCCTAGATACTTACTCCGCAACATTTTGTCCATACTATACGACTATGCTAGAAGAAAAGAATCTTTCATACTGTAGCATTTCCTATAATTAAAGAGCCTACAAAAAGGGCTGTTTGTGAGTTGGTATGGAGCATTTGCTTATACTGATGGAAAAACTTATTCAGTAATTAGTGACTGGAAAGCTATGCACTCCTAGAAGTATCTGCAAAGCTGGAAAGTGTTAAATTGTAGCAACTCTTAGAGAGGCATCATTCCACTTTATGCAGCTCTCACATAAGGACTTTTTAAGCAGCAGGAAATGAGAGATGTAGAAATCAATTATTTAAAAAAAAAAAAATTAATTACAGAATGAATCTGTGAGATTAAGGGCTGCAAACTTGTTTTCGGTCCTTGAAATGACAATGTTCTTTGCATTGACCAGTATGGGTCAACTTTAGGCTCCTTTCCACTGACACAGAGCAGGATGGCCCGTGTTGTGTACTTCCAACTGAGAACAGTGACAACAAACAGAACAGCCTTAGTCTACCACCCAGTTTCGATGTTTCCAAAGCACAAATGCCCGCTCATCATGGCCCAGGGAGGCAAACGTCTGCCATCATTTACCCACACAAGGAGACAGTGCTGCTCACAAAAGAACACCTTGACCCTCATCCACCATGTTTGCTTCTTTCTTAGCAACAGACCTACAGCTCTATCATACCACCAAACTCCCCACTTAATATCTTGGAATCATAGAATGGTTGGGGTTGGAAAGCACCTTAGGATCATCAAGTTCCAACCCCCTGCTATGGGCAGGGATACCACACACTAGATAGACCATGTCACTCAGGGCTCTGTCCAATCTGGTGTTGAACACTGCCACGGATGAAGCATTCACAACCTCCCTGGGCAACCCATTCCAGTGCCTCACCACCCTCACAGTAAAGAACTTCTTCCTTGTATCTAACCTGAACTTCCCCTGTTTAAGCTTAAGCTCATTACCCCTTGTCCTATCACTACAGTCTCTGATGAAGAGTCCCACTCTGGCATCCTTTGGGCCCCCTTCAGATATTGGTAGGCTGCTTAAGAGGTCTCCATGCAGCCTTCTTTTGTCCAGGCTGAACAGCCCCAACTTTCTCAGCCTGTCTTCATACAGGAGGTGCTCCAGCCCCCTGATCATCCTCGTGGCACCAGAACTGCACACAGTGCCCCCAGGTCTCACGAGAGCAGAATAGAGGGGCAGGATCACCTCCTTCGACCTGCTGGTCACGCTCCTTTTGATGCAGCCCAGGATACAGTTGGCTTTCTGGGCTGCAAGCGCACACTGAAGCTGGCTCACATTAAGTTTCTCATTGACCAACAACCCTAAGTCCTTCTCTGCAGGGCTGCTTTGAATCTCTTCTCTGCCCAACCTGTAGCTGTGCCTGGGATTGCCCTTACCCAGGTGTAGGACCTTGCAGTTTGCTTTGTTGAATATTATGAGGTTGACATGGGCCACCTCTCAAGCATGTCAAGGTCCCTCAGGATGCCATCCCTCCATATGCTTTTTCTCATTTAGCAGCAACCAAACAGTGCCTATGGAAGTAGCACACATTTACACAAAACAGATTCAGCCACTGTCAAAATGGCACTAAGACTTCATACACTTGTTTCTGGGAAGATGGAAGTGTTCATAAGCAGTAAAGAGGGGTTTGTGTAAGCCATCTGCACAAGAGCAAGTTCTACACATTATCTCGCTGCAGCATGTCCTTGTGTAATACAGCCAGCAAAGTGCCATGTCCTGGTTATATACATACACACCTCAGTCACCACTGTGGTAACCCGAGGGCAAGTCTGCTGTTCTCCGAAGCATGACTAGTCTTACATGGGAGAAAGTAACGTTAGCATAGGGCACTGCACTCCAGTCCAGAGGTCCTTTTGGGCTGGCTTCAATGCACAAAAAGGGAGAAGTGTGCTTTGGAAGGCAGTCCTTCCTTACCTCCACAATTTTCTTTTCCTTTTCTCTTGTTATGAAGGACAAGAAAAGCAGAGAACCTGCACAAATATGCATGAATTCTAATTCAGGGTCACCAAGTACCAATATCCCTTTACTCAGTATAAACTAATCCTCAATGAATAAAAAAAAAAAATCCTGATGCTGCACTCTCTTTTTCTTACCAACAGCTGCCCCTTAATTATAATCTTCACCAAAAGCAGCACTCTAAACAGCTAACAAAATCCTCGTATTTTCCTAGAAAGATCTGGGAACACAAGAACCAATTAAACCATCACACCAGCCAGCCAAGTGGAAGGCATTGCCAAATGTTATGTAACAGGACTGTCACACAGCAAACTCCAGGTTTTTCATCTGGCTATCCAAACTCTTCAAACCTGACAAGCAAAAGAGAGATGCTGCTTGCTCTGCAACAATTTACTCACAACTAATTTCTCTTTCCTACTGTTACGTTTTCAGCACGTATTTCTCATATGCAACAGGTGAAACCCAAGAGAATGACTAATGTTTAAATCCTCTTAAATGGATATGACAACGTTATCCTGTTTTTTAATGGGAAACAGGTCACTAATCACCGGCTATGGCAGAAGAGGATACAGTTTTACTCTGGCTGAGCTTCCACATTTGGAAAAAATATTGCAAAATTTATGCTCTTTTTGTGTAATTTCTGAAGACAAACTCCTAACCATGCGATGAACCTGTCCCCAAAGGTGGCAGCAAGATCTAAAAAAAAGACAATGCTAAAAACTAGTCTGTTAATAAAACACTGAGCCAGTGTCATGAGCCATGTTTATCAGTTCTAGACTCAGCCTACCTCAGCTCCTGCAAAATCACTAACTACTGCAACAACTGATCTTTTCCAGAGAGAAGGCAAAGATAAAACAGATGAATGGACTCAATTAGGGGTCAGAGCCTGCCGTCAGCTCCATATATTCTGGGCACAGGGAAACCCGGAATGCTGCTGTCAGCCTGAAAGGCTGGAACTGTCTTCTGGCCCCACTCCTGTCACCCCAGTGAGGGTCACATGGGAATGCGGGCAGCAGGACTCTCCCCTGTCCCTCAGAAAACCCAAAGGTAACTCACTACTACTGTTCAAAGCTTGTTAGGGAATTTATAACATGATCTATTATTTGAACTAAAAAATTACTTTAGCCTCATTCTTTTCCCAGATAGCACATTAGTCAGTCCCCCCTTGCCTGTCTGAGCTTTTTAGAACCACAAAGAAGTAAAGGAAAAAATACTTTTTAGCATGGGAAAAAGTGATCACAATAAAGCTTAAACTGGCAAGGGACTTCCAAGAGTGAATGTGAAAGTAACTGAACAGATTTCAAGTTGTCTTTGTTTCCGTCAAATGTGATTTTAGTTTACATTGAATATTTACAGGTAGGTAATTAAAATAAAGTAGCATTAAGATTATTGTTTGAGTGTATGTAATGGGTGACAAGTACAGGACCATAAACACAAACCAAAATCCTGCTAACATTTGTGCAGAGTGTTACATTAGCATTCTTTGGAAGTTAGTTAGTTGATAACATTGATAGTTTGGGCATCTTAAAAGCACTCAAGCTCAGAAAGGTTTTTTAATAGTAACCAGAACTAATGACTGTTTGTAAATACTTCTGCTTTAACCAGTGAGCATTTGCACATACTGGCATGCAAGCTGGATAACCAAAGTTAGTTTATACTTAGGAAATTCCACAGTTAACATGGTCTAACTGGATAAAACCTGATTTTCTTACCTTTGATACAAAAAAAAAAAAGAAAGCTTTCTGGCTAACAGGCGTTCACCTAAGTTTGTGGTGGGAAATAAATACCCCATACTTTTTCCAAATTCTTCCTCATTACTGTTTTTCAGCAAACCCTGCAAAAATGCAGTCATCTGCAGTAGACTTAAAACCAAAACAAAAGCAAGATGGAATTGAAACTTTTTGCATGTCTAAAATCAGATACTCAGACACACAAAAGCAACACACTAGAGATGTTTGCACATGATGACAGAAGTGAAAACATACTCTTGCACATCGGTTTCATTATAAGTATGCCTTCATGTTTGACTAATCTACAATTAATGTTGTCCAGCAGAAAGTGGTTGCTACTTCTTTATTATTGGCATTCTTCATTTATTGTCTGCCTAAGAATAGCTCTCCGATCCAGAATCAGGGACTTAAACTTGGTACTGTCAAACGACATATTAGAAGAAGATAGTCATTATCCCAGACAACTTAAAATCTATTCATTTTTACTTTAATCTTGTTTGATAGGAAAGAGAAAGGGGGAGGAGGGAATGTTAGTCATTAAAAAAGGCAAATTATTTAAAAAATGCAAAACATTACTCTGCAGCCTCAATATCTTCAGAAAATCTTTGTGCAAGTGTATCAATGGGTACCTATGTTAGAAATCACAATCAGCAAGCTAGGACCCACTTAAAATCTGTTTTTCAACTACACACAATTCAGTTTAGCAGAAACTGATACGAGTTAGCATCTCTGGAAATCACAACTGTTAAACAGAGGCATACAATTATGCCTTGGAATCTTATATTTTCCCAACATGAATTTATTTCTGCTCAAGTAAACATCAGGCAGAAAAACACAATAAAGCTACAGTCCACTGATGTTAGACTATACTAGCAGTACATGGTATAGAAAAATCATAAAGTTTTCAGAAACTTCTGCTTCTAAAAAGAAGCCAGGATTCTCTTGTAAATACCCAATTCGAGAAGCTGGTAATTTAAGAAAACACCAAGTATTACAAATATAACAATATTATAACAAATTCTAATACTTTTAAATACTATGTCTTTTTGAAATCAGATTTGTTTATGAGCTATGCCAACAGGTGCATCACAGACCTATCCACCATTTACTACACTTGCAATGGTTTCACACACTTTGAAATCTTATCAGAGGGATGGCTGGGAAAGGGGACATCATTTGGATATTGCAGTTATCCTGGTATAAATTCAGTAGCTAAGCACTGTGGCTTGCTTCCCACAGTACCAACCTAGGGCATGTTTTCAAATGATTTTGGGGTTTTACTTAATGTCACAACATGCTGGGGCTTATCCAGAGGCTGCTAAGAGTACCCCAAGCCTACTGCTTCAAGCAAGCAATTTTAAATGGGGAAAAGAAGGATCTTCTTGTGTACCTGCTTCATCCCACTTGTCATGTAAAGCTTTGAGCTGACATGTCAGACTACTGCTAACTGAGAGCAAGGGGCATTTAAACAAAATAAATACCCTTCAACTGGGATATGCTAACGCAAGTCCTATGCAGGCATTACTAACAGTAAGGGGATTCCACACAGATGCAGTCAATGGCTCATACTGCCTACTCACTGCACAGAGAGGAACTGGAGATAGGGATCACTCCCTAGCCTACTTCAGGTGTTCAGGACACCCAGTCCTGTTTCCTCCCTGGATTTTTTTTTCCCTGTACTATGGCAGCCTTTGCATAAGGGGCAAAAGATCTTACCTAGTGCAGAGCTGAATTCTGGCATCACCCCTTATGCCTCTCACCTATTCACATCTATAAGGAAAACTAACACTAATTAAAATGTTGTTATACATAAATAAAAGGAGGGGGAGATAAATAAGGGAAGTACCTGAGAGGATGGGCTGGGAAACAAAACAAGAAAATCCTCAATGATGCAGGCTAGTTCTTAGTGAAACCCAGAGAAAGGGAATGGGGGAGACAAGGCGAGAAGCCATGTTCTAGACCAATAACACCACTTTTCCTGCTTTTCTTATCTGATTTAACAAGACTTTCTCTGAGGATAGAGAACTGGGTACTCTGGAATATTCACTGCCGTACTGAAGTCTATGTCCTCATTCTTTACCAAAGTTTCTCTCCTTCAGTTTCTCTATAAACTAAAATAATATAGTTTATACATATGCCTCACTGAGATGTCACAGTTCACATTTATATTACAACACGAGGTGTTGTATTAATACCAGGTCAGAACAACCAGAAATAAAATCATTTAGAACAACCTGTTACACACCTACAATTAACATCCTCTGGCATTAAATTCTCTCACATTAGTATACAGACTTGATGGTTTATATTCAGGACTGCTCACAGTAGGTTACTGGCACTGGTTTACTTCTCCTAATTTCTTAAAAAAATCCCAAACAAACAAAACCACTGAAAAATGTCACAGATTTATATACAAGGGTACAGACTCCCCCAAACAGGGGGGTAAAAGTTTACCTTAAGAAGTAAGTATGACCTGCAAAACCAAACAGCAGCTATTACTTTCCAATATTGTAATTCCGTGCTCTTCCTAAATATTGCAACACGAAACACTAAATAACAATGAAGTGCTTTAGACATATACATCCATATTTGATACATCAAGCAGACTGAGGCAATATAAAAGTTACTGCAATGCAAAAAAAAAAAAAAAAGTTCAGTTCCAATGTAAAGCTTGGCATCATTCTTATTTGCCTTTAAATTAACTACGACAACTAGGCTTGCTGTGCATCCCGCGTCGATCCCTTGTCTGCATGATCTTATGTTGGAAACAAGATGAAAAGCTTTTTTTGAATCACATTTTCTTTTTCATTTGAATAAACGTGTGAAGAATGTTTATCTTGTAACCTATGGCAAAACAATTCTTTAACTAGTTCAAACAAATACAAACAAAACATAGTATCAGATGTAGCACCTTTGTGTTTATTTTACGATGCAAAGCAGTTGCCATGTTTTATTCTAAAAACAGATCCTCTTCAGGTAAAAATCTGAATATACTTGGCAAAACTTAAGACACATAGATTTGTGATTAGTTTATCTTACCTAAAACCAGCTCGCCTTCATTGTTCATAAAACGGACTACCTATCTGTTATACAGACATAATAAATAAACCCTTGAAAAAAAGTTCTTGTGAAATAATGGCTTCACAGACACCACAAGTGAGGGAACTGATAGGCGTTAAACTTGTTAGCAAGGAAAGATCAGGCTCTACATGTAGGTCTGATCTCACTCCATTTGAAAACAAAGTCCCTAGATTCAAACAGTGCTAAAAACAGAGAGACTCCTAAATTCTTGACTTTGTAACTTGCAGGTACATATACAATATGCCCTGAATAATGAAATTTTTCAACCTGGCAATAAAAACTGAGAACACAGTTCTGAGAAGAGGCCAGTGCCAGGTAGGTAAGTCTTAAAGCAGCAATTTAATTGCTGCTAAATGTTTCTAAATAGAAGAAAAGCAGAAGGGTTATTATATTATGGTACTAAACCAAACAAAAGGGCAAACACCTCACATCTTTCTCACATAGTTAAACATGGACTTAAAACAGTAGATATTTGGTAAGGGCAGTCAAAGCAAGATAGCAGAATTTTATGAAGGCATAAACTGAGACAAAACTATCTATTATTTAGATTAGATAATAAGAATAAATTTTTGACCATGAGGGTGTTAAGACACTGGAACAGGCTTCCTGGAGAAGCTGTGGCTGCCCCCTCCCTGACAGTGTTCAAGTCCAGGTTAGACGGGGCTTTTGAGCAACCTAGTATAGTGGAAGATGCCATTGCCTGTGGCAGGGGCTTGGAACTAGGTGAGTTTTAAGGTCCCTTCCAACCGGAACTTTTTTACGATTTTATGATTATTTTCTGACTTTACAAAACATACTAATCGGAACCAAAATGGTTAAAAGGTTCTAAAATATAGATTATCGGCTGCTTCTGCAGACTTAAGACAGGCAAAACCAGCCTATTAAAACTTTCTTTTTGGCTCTTATTGAGCATGTAGCTCCACAAATACTCAGTTGACGACAAATAAAAATTAAATTATGAAGCAAGGCACCAGGTTTATTAGTTCAGCTTTAAAAATTACCTTCAGGAACATAGCAACATATGGTTTGCAAACCAAAATCAAGAAATAAAGTGTACTTACGAATGGACCACGTGCAAATTCATATTTCAGACTGCAAAACACAGAGATCACAGCAGATACCAGCACACAGTCCCTGGCTAGCACGCACCCTCAGCTGACAGCAAAGGCGCACTCTCAGAAACACACCTCTGGGTCTGGGCACCTATCGTGACTACTGTGATGGCCTGTCGTTTCTGAGCGTGTTCTTTTACAGCAAATACTGTTAACATTACTGTTTGCAGCTAAGACTTAGCCTGAAGCTCCCCTTGGATCAAGAACTATCTTTATCACCTTTTTGATGCTACTTTCTACACCGTTTTCTAGGAGCAATCCCTAGTTATGAATGGGATGCAGTGAAAAGAAAGAGCAAGTG
Source organism: Pezoporus wallicus (assembly GCF_028554395.1). Taxonomy (NCBI): domain Eukaryota; kingdom Metazoa; phylum Chordata; class Aves; order Psittaciformes; family Psittacidae; genus Pezoporus; species Pezoporus wallicus. The sequence continues at coordinate 1,849,208 of NW_026636990.1, forward strand.
ACAGGATTACCACAAGCCCCCCAAAACGATGTCCTCCTGGTTTTAAATCGAGACACAGAGGGGAACGGTGCATCTTGTCACGATCTGCATCACAACTTGTTTCACAACTTGTGAAACTGGAGAAAACTGCATAAAGCACAGCAAAAGCCCGCCCTGCACCCGGCTGCGCACAGGGAGCCTGTCACCTCCCGCGGCAAGCTCCTCAGCTCGGTGCTGCCCCGTTTAACGAGCCCCCTCCTGCCGACCCGGGCTGCGCGACGGGGACCCCCTGGGCTGCATCTGCGGTCCGCCTTCCCCCCCACCCCGCACACGGAACAGCCGGGGCCGGGGGCTCCCACCTTGTTCGAAGCCATTTCGCTGACGGAGTGCCTGGTCTGCAGGGTCTCCAGCTGGTCGAGGCACCAGTCCAGTTCCTCCAGGGTCTCGCTGGCCAGTTTTTGGTAGGCCTCCTCTGCGAAGAGACAGGGAAAGGCGCACTGAGCTCGCAAGCGTTTCACTGGGCTAACAGCTAGCTCTAGTGGGTCCATGCTCCGCTGCCTGGTGCCCACACACGAGAGCTGCTCCCTCATACTGTCAGCCCGGGCAGCGAGCAGAGCGGCGCAGCGCTCCGTCTCGGAGCCACCGAATCGGCGAGCACCTGCGCAGGCAGAAACTTTGCTCCGGCCGCGCTCGCCGCCCGCCTCCCTTCCCTTCCCTTCCTACCCTCCCTTCTCTTCCTTTCCCTCTCCCGCCCCGGGGCTGCTTCGCCGCCCCCTCGCGGGCAGCGCCAAGCGCCGAGCTCCGCGGGCGCGCACGGCTCCGCGGGTTGGGGTAGGTGAATGAGCGCAGCCAAGAGTCTGCGACCACTGCGACCACCGCGCCCCCTGCTTCGGCTGCTTCGGCTGCTCCGGCTGCTTCGCCGCTGGCACAGCTGGCGGGACCCACCGCCTTCCCCGGCACCCCAGGTTTATAGCGAGTCGCCGTCCTTGCACTTGTTTACATACCCTCCCACCGGGGTATCATGGGAATTAATTGGTCCGCATTTACAAAGCGTGGTGAAGATGCAACAACACGTGAGCGCCTGGGATAAGGATGACCCACGAGGTACCAGCTGTTTGCGGAGTGCTCTAGTAACTGCTCTAACCCATGAGTCTCTCTGTATTACTGACTGTATGCACGAAGTATCATATGCTGGCTGCAAGATAAAAAAAGTGCCGACAAAAGTTTTATACCTGGACCCCCCCAGCAACACAATAGGGGATGTGGACCCAATACAAGAAATCATAGTTTAACAAAAATCACTGGAGCTAACGATCTTAAAATCTGCTTTAGTTTCACTTACATTCACTTACAGAAAGACATTCCCATCTTCAACAACTTTTCAACAGTAGGAGATCTGCTGTTGAATAAAATCCCATTTTGCATCTCCAGGGTGCAAGCTTCACCTACAAAGCCTGGCTTTTTTTCTTTTATTTGATTTTTCTGGTGCAGATCAAATGAGGAGAATGCTTCTCCACACTGAACTCAGAGCAAAGTGATTTTCAGCTGTCTTGTAAGCTGGGTACCTGAAACATCAAGTTCTGAAACTCCTGGCATGGATGCTTCTGGATCAGCTGAGTGAAACATAATTCCCAGGTAGAGAAAAGTTCATTCAGTGGGCTTGTTACTGTCATCTGAAACATCTCCCTTACCTTGTTTCACATCAAAGTAACCTGATTTTCCAAATGTCAGATAAACAAAAAATCAGGCAAATTAGCTAGAACTCCTTTTAAAAACACCCCAGCATGGACTACTATCTAATAGCTCAGTGCATTACTATTCAGCGTTCAGTATACTAGATTTGTATCTGCTCAAAAACTTTGGGATCCTTCAGAGCTGTTAAAATTTGCATATTTGTGGTTATTGGAAAAACGCATCACAATTTTGCATAATGTCCATTCACCCCTGGGAAGAAAGGCAATGCAAGAACAAGAAATCTGTATTGAGATTAATTGGCAGAAAGATTTAAAGACAATTTTGCAGTGCCTGCCTGTATCATGGTTAACCTGTCACTTCAGCACAGACACTAACCGATACTCAACAAAAAAACATCCTCACTGAATTGTGAACACTGTCCTTCAGATGTGTCATACTTACTATAAACAGTATCTGATCCAAAAGAATTCCCTTGGCAAATAAAGTCAGGCTTTTCCAGCCTGTTTATCCATCAAAAGAGAATATGCAACGTTCTGCAACACAGCAGACATCACAGCTCACTAGTTCTTGAACATGGCTAGTTCACTGAAGTCACAGTGTAGATTTCATCAAAATCAGTACTGGAAATAGAAATAACTTTGCTTATAATATGTTTGTAAGTGTACCATGTTAAATGTGGTTAATGTATGCATAGCTATCTTGATGACCTTATAAAACGATTTCATTGAGGATAAAACACATAATAAAGTGAGGTGAAATGAATCTGCATGATGTTATTATGCTGCTAGCCTGCAGCCTGCCCTTCAGCAGTTCTTGAAAATCAGATATGGGATACCTGTGTTTTTATTCACAAGTAAACTTCATCCCTTCTAGTACTTCAGAGAGTAAGAGGATAAGGTTTTTCCAAGAAGTATGAAAACAACAAAATAAACTTGAGGAATACCATAATTAGGTAAAAGTAATATAGGTCTCCAATTATTATTTAGTCTAAAACTTATTTTTCTTGTTATCCATGTAACAATAATCTGTATCTACCAACAGCATCTTCCATTCAGAAATCCTTACCTACTATGCACCTTCCCAGTACATCTCAAAACACATTAGAAAGCAGAATAAATAACTCACAAAGAAGTCCCATCAGTCTTAGGACAACCTGTTTCTCACAATCCATCATTTCCAAATCCCACATTTTCACAGTCTGTGGCTGCTGTGGGGACCCCACTTACCACTCTTACCAAGTAAGCTTCTGACGACCAATGCTAGGGTAAAGCCTTGCTGGACTCAGCCTCTCCTGCTCTTCCGAGAGTTCTGTGGTGGAAGAGCTTGTCAGACCAGCTTAAATAGTGTATTAGATAGCTACCTGGTGTTGTGGAAGGTGTCCCTGACCATGGCAAGGGGGTTGGAACTAAATGATCTTTAAGGTCCCTTCCAAATCAAACCATTTTATGATTCTATGAAATGGAAATTAAAGAGTTTCTAACTGGTGACAAAGTACCCATCAAACAAGCACACCACTTTGCTCCTGCAGTTCTGAATGGCAGAACAACCACAGGAAAGCTTTTTTCTCAACAGTACTGAACTAAATTTGGGCCACACTTTTGTTGTTAACACAGTATGGTAGAAAATGTTGTCGAGGTAACATCTTTTCCAGTATAACACTTGGTCACCTAAGCTAAGAATCAAAAAATAATTATCGACAGTGCAGCCTTGACAGCTTCACAACACTATTCCTGACCTCTGTTATCTCTAAGGTAGCACCCTGTAATTATTCCCAGCCAAGACTCACCTACTGATCAGTTTTTATGGTATAGGTACCTGATGGAAGTTCCCTCCAACCCTCCAGTGATGAAGTCCTAAATCAGATTTATTTCTATTAATAAGAGGGGTTTTTAAAGGTTCTTTTTCTATCTCATTAGGCTTTAATAACAGGTAAATACAGTTTAACACCAGTTACTTTAACAATGTGCATGCTATTTCATATCTGATTTTTACAAAAAAAAGAAGATATAGCAAATGTTCTCCTTACAGTTCACAGATCAGTACAAACAATTCCACCACATGTAGCTTTTAAGTACAGTGCATAGAGAAAAAAAAAAAAAAAAAAGCAAATGAAAGGCTAGCAGAAAGAAAAAGCTCAGCCATAATCACCTGGCACTGCACACTTATTTTTATTTTAAAGGGTGTTCTACTGTCTGTTCTTATAATAGACTTGATTCTTATCACAGTTCCTAACACAGCCTTCACACCCTTATTCACGAACAATTTCTGTTAAAAATTTTACATGGGGAAAATTACTATATGGCAAGAATTAGGAAGAGTTCCTTCTTACAGGTTCATAATGATTTTCATATATGGTGTCCTATTATTCCCAGAGAACAAAAAGCAATACTAGACTTTTCTACTAAAACTCAAGTGTATTTGTACTAACTTAGCAGCACTTCAAGGAATTTCAGCACAGCAGAAAGAAATAAGTACAGATTCTTCAATGTTGTCTGATCAGTTGATATTATCTGAGTGATGTGAAGCAGCTGAAGAAAAGTTGACTCAGCACATGCACAGCCAAGGCCTTTGATCACTGTGTTGCCTTAAAATTGGATTTTGTTGGGGATAAGACAAGGCCACTGCTGAGCAATGGCATGATCCAGACAGATAGGATTGGCATGTGTTTTATCTTTTGGGGGACAGGCAGCTGGAGGAAGCTCTGGAAATCTCCACCCTACTGAAGGTCTACTGTGAGACTTGGACCCTGGATATTTTCCCTGAATTTTTTGACTGTATTTTTGCTCTTTACCCAGTGTAAAACTCAGAGTTTGGAGTAACAGAATTGCGGGGTGAGGAGTTTCAGTTTATCTTACTACTACAGCATTTAAAAAAAAATCCTCTGCGGTTTAAACTAAGAATTTTTCTCTAAATGAGGATGTTCCTACTTACAGCCTTAACTGATGGCCTATTGAAGTGACTGACATTTTAGTCAATGCTGGCACCTTCTATTAAACGTAGCCATATTAACAGTAATTCAGTGCAGAAATAGCATCTGTTTTCTCAATCACCCATTTTACAACTGAAAAAAAAATCATTTTTTTTTTTTAGGTTTTACTGAGGAAAACATACACATTGTGATTTAAAGGCTATCTATGTCTTACTACTGATAAAATGTGATTATGAACGACATTTTTGTTTAACCTGTAGAGATTTGCAGACATCCCTCCACAATCAAAAGTAAAGCAGAATACTCTTGATCAGATTTGGAATGAGCGTCTGCGAAGAGAACTCAGCTGCAGCAGATTTCTCAGAAACTGTTTTGATGGTCCCATTCTGAACATCACTTTCTTCCAGGAAATCTCTCCAAGCTTCCACTTTAGTGAAGAAAAATCCTTTGTACTGTAAGGTTAGTATTAGTAGCCTTGTGCATAGACAGACTGTGTACAAATGACCAGGACTACTCTCCTTCCAGGATGTGATGAGCTGCAGGACTCCCCCCACATATTGTTTTATACAATGCCAGTAGCACTAGCATTAGGCTATGGAAACTGCTTTATCTCCTTGAACAGAGAATGTAGGAACTTCCAGGAAATAATAGGAGCAAAATGATAAAGTCCAGTTATGCACAACTTGTCAAAATACTTGATTACACTTCTGCTATAGAAAAGGACTGTTTAAAGATACACAGAGGCAAAACACACATTAAAAGAGGATCTAGGAAAAAAGGTAGGCTTTTCCCCCAACATTTTGTATTTCTCTCGTGGCCTCAGAGAAATCCACATATGCCATATAACAATGTTTCTATACCCGAAGACTGTACTTCAAGGGCCAAGGTATGAACAACATGCTCATACTCTTACAAAACAAAGTAACAGGAAGACTGCAAATATCTGTGAAGAAGTTGTTGGGGCTCTTGGAATACATCTATTACAGTTAATTCAGAGTAAATAAAGCATTTTCACTCTTTTAAATGTAGAGGAACTGTAGCATTAGGCTCTGAATATGTAGTTCAGTTTCGCTGCTTGGGGAGAAGGATGTTACTTGTGCTGGCTTCCTGTTTTTTCTCTGCTAAAAATTTGGTTTACTTCTTGGAAAACACTTTGGTACAAAGTTACATCCTGATATAATTTGTTCTATAGTCTAGAAGTATTTCTGTATTAAGTACTTGCAAACTCAACCATGAAACAGTCTTTTAATGCCGAAGTAGTACAGCAGACTATCAGAGAAGTATCCTTCATTGAAGCCAAGCAGTAAAACACATATTCAGTACATACAGTGTATGCTTTAATGACAGGGCACATTAAAATGGTTGCAGTGTGAATGTTAAAAACCACTCTTTGCTCTTATCAAATATCCAGCAAGGCCAAATGAATGCTGTTCTGCTAGCACACATCCCTACCAAGTGCTGCTCCCTTCCCCTCTGACCACTTTGGCAAAGACTAATACATTCCTTACTCCACTGCCTGTAAGAATCTGCCAGAAGGACCGCTGTCTCTCCCTCACTGTTGAAAGGAAGTAGCCCCTTCCATCAAGCAGTCTAGCTCAAAATAAAGAAAAAGAGGAAAGCTCTTGATTTTCAAGTAGCTCTTGATTTTCAAGTAAAATTGCATGCAATTTTATTGCTTTCTTTTAATGAACAAACTCTGTTTTGAGAAAAGGTCTGTTTCTTTTTTAAATCACTTTTTTACCCCCAGCAGTTGTACTTGCGTTGATTCTACATTCCAAGGCTTGTGAGCAAGGAGTTCAATAATGGATTCATTGCTCAAACTGCTTTCTTACCCTATTTCTTGTACCATAAAAAAAATATTTTTCTAGGATAGATGATGCATCCTCAAGATCAGTTCCCCCGGTAGCTGTAAAACATTTTGTGAGGATACTCCTATCGATTCAACATAATGACAGAAGTGATTGATTTTCAAAATAGAACAAAACTAGAGGCAGTGGGCACAAAGTGAAAGACAGGAGGTTCCCGCTGAACATCAGGAAACACTTCTTTATTGCAAGGGTGACAGAGCACTGTCACAGATTGTCCTGAGAGGTTGTGGACTGTCCATCCTTAGAGATGTCCAAAAGCCCTCTAGACATGGTCCTGGGCAATTCAGTCTGGGTGGCCCTGCTTGAGCAGGCGCATGGTACCAGATGACCTCCAGAGGTCCCTGCCAGCTTCCAACAGTCTGTGATTCTGTGATTAAATGAGCAGTTGAAAAAAAATAAAAGACATTTTGGCAAAAAGTGGGTCATTCAAATAGCCACACGGTCATATTTGCTATTCTGTAACAGTTTCTGACCCTAGTAGAAGGGCTTACGTTGTCCACATCAGGATTCTGCTGAAGAGCTCAACTCATAAATATTATTCTGGGCATTATGATGAAAACAAGAAACATATCATTGAATTTATATGTGTAAAACTTTGCTGTTAAAAAGAACTATTAACAATTTTGTTTTCCTACATTCTTGGAACATACGATCAATACACAAGTAGCTCAAGTTGTCAAAAACCACTATACGAGCCCATTAAAAATGATTAACCTCACTTTTAAGTAGATAATGCTGGTTTAGTCTGAGATGCCATTAGCTGCTAGACTCAGAGGCTCTGTCACAATACCTTCATTACCAGCTGAAAATTGTTTAGATTAGGCCAAAATGTGAAAATTGGAGACAAACCTGGGAAAGAATTTCACAATCCCCGGTTTTGAGGTCCTCAAAAAATTTATAAATGCATATTCAGAAATCACAGCAGAATAAAATAAAAATAAAGATGTCTACAAGTACCAGAACTAACAAAGTCTGTTTCCCTAAGCATTTGTGTCTCCTGTCTGATTTGGAATCTGAACTTCACAACACCCAGCAGTGCAGCCTGAACAAACACTATATTAAAAAATTCTAAACACCAAAGTTTAGAAAATGCTTCAGTTAGTTTTTGCCAAGGAAACCTCAATAGAATTCCTGGTGTTTGATAAAATGGGAAAGCTGAATGAGAGCTTTCCAAGAGATGAGGCATACATATTGGCTCTTTTCCATCTAGATCCTCTGGTGTCGAAAAAGAAACTACAAGGTTTTTCTCTTAAAAGCGTTTTCCCTAAAACAGAGTTAGGCTCCTCTATGAAAGCTGCCCATTTTAAATAATTTCTATTTGATAAATTTCGTAAATCTCTACCTCTCTATCAGATTTAAGGGTACAAGTCCAACGGATCTGACAAGATGCACCCGTGGATCTGGAGGGAACAGGTAGATGTAGTTGCCAAGCCATCATCCATCATATTTGAGAGGCCAGGGTAGCCTGGAGAAGTTCCTGGTGACTAGAGAAGGGGAAATATAGCCCCCATTTTTAAAAAGGGAAAGAAGGAAGACCTGGGGAACTACAGACCAGTGTCACCTCAGTGCCCAACAAGATCATAGAACAGATCTTCCTGGAAACTGTTTTAAGGCATATGGACCATAAGTGGGTGATTTGTGACAGCCAGCATTTCTTCACTAAGGGCAAATCATGCCTGACCAATTTGGTGGCCTTCTATGATGGGGCCACAGCATTAGTGGATAAGGGAAGAACAACTGATGTCATCTACCTTGACTTGTGCAAGGCACTGCCCCACATGACTTCCTTGTATCTAAACTGGAGAGGCATTGATTTGATGGATGGACCACTCAGTGGGTAAGGAATTGGCTGGATGGTCACACTCAGAGAGTTGTGGTTAATGGCTCAATGTCCAGTTGGATTCCAGTAACATGTGGTGTCCCTCAGAGGTCAGTGTTGGAACTGATCCTGCTTAACATTTTTGTCAGTGACATGAACAGTGGGATTGAGTGTGCCCTCAGCAAGCTGTGGGGTTCAGTCTACACGCTGTGGAGAAGGAATGTTATTCAGAGGGAGAGGAGGCCACTGTCAACCTCAAGAAGTTCAACAAGGCCAAATGCAAGGCCTGCAACTGCGTCAGAGCAATCCCAAGCACAACTACAGGCTAGGGGAGACTGGATTCAAAGCAGCCTTGAGGAGAAGGACATAGGGGTGTTGGCTGATGAAAAGCTCAGCATGAGCCGGCAGAAAGCCAACTGCATTCTGGGCTGCATCAAAAGGAGTGTGGCCAGCAGGTCAAGGCAGGCGATTCTTGCTTGATCAAGTCCAGAGGAGGCCACAAAGATGATCAGAGGGCTGGAGCACCTCTCCTATAAAGACAAGATGAAAGAGTTTGGCTTGTTCAGCCTGGAGAAGAGAAGGCTCAGGGAAGACCTTGTAATTGCATCTTTCAATACCTAAACGGGGCCTGTAAGAAATCTGAAGATGGACTTTTTACAAGGGCATGTAGTGATAGGACAAGGGGGAATGGCTTTGAATTGAAAGAGAGGAGATTCAGATGAGATATTAGGAAGAAATTCCTTGTCATGATCATGGTGAGACACTGGAACAGGTTGCCCAGAGAAGCTGTGGCTGCCCCATCCCTGGCACTGTTCAAGGCCAGGTTGGATGTGGATTTGAGCAACCTGATCTAGTGGAAGGTGTCCCTGCCTGTGGTAGGAGTGCTGGAACTAGATGGTCTTTAAGGTAATTAATTTATTCTTTGTAACAGGATGTTAGAAGTTCGGCTTGCCCTGTTAGATTTTCTCAGTGGTATATAACCTATTTGCTCCCCTAATGTTATCTTTTCTGTCATTTCAACCAAGGCTTGGTTGCTCCAACCTGAAATTCTTTGTCTAACCAAATTCTTCTATATCTCTTTTTTTCTCCTATTTTTGTCTGGCTTCTGCCTGTCCAGCCACATGCCCCAGCTGCCTCTTTGCCACTTACTATGTAAAGTTCTACACATTTCTTAGGGGTTGTTGAAGAAATAGCTACTTCTCCCGTATCTTAGAGTGGGCTGGAGAAAGCACTTGCTTAACAGTGGTGGAGGGTGTTTTTCAGGGAGCCTTATCTGCAGGTTGTCCTGTCCATTTCACACCCACTTACCTGTGGTGTATTTACATGGCACAAATGGGCTGCAGTTTTCACACTTCCCCTCTTCCCTAAACTAAGAACACGGGCAACCAAGATGCATCACTTTTAGCTTAAATATTTACTTAGATTTTGATGCTTTTTCTCCAGTCAAGTGATGTTTGAATCAGCCTTTGGGCTAGCAGCACACTCTATATCACTGGACTCTTGTGTCTTAATAAATACAATGAAAAATGTGAATCTGCTGTCTGAATGGATACTTTTGATGGATTATTTACAGCAAGTATGTACTGAATCAGACTCTCACTACACAAAATCTACAGATCACCTACTGCATCTCCTGTAAAATTCCATGCTTATCTCTGACACTGCTGAAGTGCATAATCTTTTTGCCTACAAACTGTAAGACTAAGGAGGTGGATACAGTTAATTTGGTTTTAGTAAAGATAACTATAAAGAGCCTTACTGCTATCATAAATACTTTTATAATCTCTTTTGGTTTAGTGCCACTGCTTGGTAATATATTCAAAATATTATTATAGTAGTGCCCAAGAGCCCCGTTCAGTATTAGATCTCACTAAATAACAGATAGTCCATATAGACCAAAACTCTGGGTCTCCTGCTCTAGTTTGTTAAGCACAATCTCACTGCCTATATATGCTTGGTTTTAAGATAATACTGTTTCCACTGGTTTGATTTTTTGGCCTTTGCAGAGGAAAACACTCCTTTAAGGTACACTTCACTTATTAGATTTATGTGATAGATAAGAAACCTACAGTTGAAACTGAATGAACAGTGTTAGTCACACAATTTCTTTACACTGGACAATGAGTCAATAATTATTACTACTACGCTTCTGTGTCACATTGCCTCAGGATATTATCCTGGAGGCTACTAACCCTTGAGTTGACATCAGAAGTATCAGTGACTGTTTTTGTGGCTGTGAAAAGGACAAGCTGGTAGACAGTTTGTTTTGGATGACAGGTAGGCAACAGACAAATGTCATCCAGCAAAACCACAAGACAGCTCAACCTGCTCCTCCATGTGTCAAGTTGAAAACCTGACACTATGTTAGTCTTCACAGCAAATTTCAGCTCTTTCACAATATGCATTAACAGTTCATTTCCCTAAAACCCACAGAAGGATTTTTTCCCTCATATTTTCTTTTAGAAGTCCTGCGCTAAACGCTTGACATTGGTTTATGCTGTGCCACCCTCTTTCATATTAACTGATGACCTGCTCTTAATTTTTAGGTAGATGAAACAAAAGAGATCAAAAGTAGGGTAAGAACAAAAAGGTTGATGTGAGATACACTACAATAATGATTAATCCACCTCATTCTGGGGCTTTTTTTCTGTTTGTTTTTTTTTTTTTTTTGAGAAAGATTGCCCAACGTGTTCTTTTCTCCTTCCATGGATAGATGTCTAAATTAGAAATTATAGGAATTTTTTTTTTCCAGTCTAGAAAATTTTTGAGATTAAAAAACCCCCCAATCAAACCATATATATATCTTATTCTACTGAAGGGTAATGCCAAACTGATTCAAAGCTTTGAGGGTTTTTGTGTTTTGGTTTGTTTTGGTTTGTTGGTTTGTTGTTTGGTTTTGTTTTTTTTTTTTCTGAAATGTAGTAAAAGGAAATATTACCCTAAAATATCCTGATTTTTATGCACCTGTTCTGGAACACAGAGAGTTCAAAATTTCATGCTAGTCAATGCAGGGCTGTTGACTGTTTCTGAAGTGGATCTGTGTCTTGGGTTGGTTGGTTCTTTGGTTTTTTGGTTTGGGGTTTGTTTTTTTTTGTTCTGTTGGTTGGTTTTTTCCCCCTGCTCAAGTTCTTCTGGTAGGTATAAATAATAAAAAAGGAAACTTCTCCCCTCCTAGCTCTGCAAATGATCAGTATCTCGGTGTTTCAACTCTACTTACTTACATAAAGTGCATCTCCAAGAGAAGATGCTGAGATGCATACCACAACCACATTGTTTGAGATCCTGATTCTTCCTCATTACCATGAGGACGGGGGAATATTTCATCCTGGGAATGCCCTTCTATTGCTATTCTCTTAACACTCTCTAAGGGACCTCAGAAATTTTGCTTCAGCGACATTGGTACACTTCCACAAAAGTTTTTTTTTGTTTTGAAAATGATTATTTTCTAGTGAAAAAAAAAACACAACAAGATTTCTGAACCTCTGAAGACAGTCACCCACCTGGGGGGCTTGTGCAAATTTCCCTTGAGAATGAAGGAGCCTTACCAAGTTCACTAATGATTCCTCATCAGTGCTGCAAAAGGAAACTTGGCACAGTAAAGAATCAAAAACTTGTTTCCCAAAATGTTGGATTTCCTAACAGCAAGAAAAACATTGTGGAATAAAGATCTGTACTTTGTGACTCAATTAATCATTGAAAGCACATCACCCTTCATCCTAGAACACTCATGTATGCAGACACAATTTCAACATGTGAACAGGTTGTCCTCCTGCCAAAGATGAAGTTTGTTAATCATCTTTTAAGGCTATATCTTTACCAGGTGAGCTAGAGTTGTCCCCATTTCAAAACATTATTTCTATAAGACTTTCTCATCTGCATGGGTTTCAAAGAAATACCAGAACATACTTAAAGAAACACAAATAACTGCATTTTTCACTATGATAAATTCTTCCCTCTTTGTACACAAACCTGTGCCTGTCCCAATATCCTACGCAAGAACTGCACTGCCTGTCACAGGATACAAAACCAATCAGAAATCCAAAGAGCTAAGTGAAAAAACATTAAAGTTCTGCAACTCAAAGTATGAATATGAAGCAGCAGAAATATACAGGCATTGCAGTAAAAGAGTAATCAGTTGCCCAATCCTGGGAGATCTTGTAAAAATAACCTGTGGGTTTTCTGCCAGCAGGAGGAGTTTAATCAAAAGAAATGTCTGTTAAACATAGTCAGAAAAAAAAACAGCTTTTCCCTGGTCTCTACTTTTTTATTCTGTTCCATCTTCTACTAATAACCTCTCTAAACAGGTGTTCTTCCAGTAATTACAAAAAATTTCCTAATTAGTAATTTAAAGGACAACTTCTAATTTTGTACATTTATGTAACAGTATTTATCAACATCTACTATAGCAAGCTTGACCTTAATAAAGAATATTGTTGAAAGTAAAAAAAGAGTCATTCAGGACAGCTGCTTATTACCCAGGACATGATAGTCTGGACTGTTGCAGTTGACAGCAAGCCCTTGACAGAAGCACTGTGCAGCATTCTCTGTTTTAAGAGCAACTGGAAACGGACCATTATTACATTTTGAAAGAGGAGCAAAATGCATTTTTTTTAAATACATAATAATAGTGTTGAATCTAATAAGAACGTTAATGCATTAGCTTCCTTTAATAGTGTAAGAGTGGATTAACAAACCATATCTAAATGATATCCATTTGTATTACATTCATTTTGCTCAACACTGACACACAGGAGTGGTGGCATGGCATGTACAGATTGGTACAGTGCACTGCACAACTGCTAACCAAAAGCTATATATAACTGATAACCAAAAGCTTATAGAACCTATCTGAAACTACCAATGTAGTTTAACCATGAATATTTTTTCCCAGGCAAGCCAGCCATGTCTACAACCAACTTCACATCTTGACAAATATATCATAGTAATTTAAACTGCCAGCCATGTGATCGCCTACTAACTACTGTAGCTTAGTGTTGATGTAGACGAGAAGACAACAACTCCTGTTGGTTGTACATTTCCTTTGAGACCAGACAAGTTAAAAATTTGTGGTAAATGGTTTTATTGTGCTTGGCAAAGCTTGCTTAGTCATAAGTTAGAAACAGTTTCAAAAGTACTGGTTGTTTCTTTGCAGCATTAAAGACAATTTTAAATTAATTAAACTTATGTGTGTAATTTGATAAAGTGATGCTGTGCCCAGGCAAGTCACCACTGGCTTTTTTGCTGGCTTTTTTTTTTTTGGCTTGATTTTTTTTGCTTGCTTGTTTGTGGGGTTTTTTGCTTGTTTGTTTCAGAATATACTTAACAACTTTCCATGCTATGGAAAGTTCTCTATGATATTGTGCTTAAGTCACAATTTTTGCTCAGGTCTCAATTTTATTCTTGCTTAGGAACAAAGGAAGCTCACAAAACAACAAGAAAAAGCCTCAAAAAAGAGGCACACAGCAGGCAGCTGTCAAGAGTAAGTAATAGCAGTCAATGCTAAACAGGCTCTCAGAAACTTACATTTATTATACCTTCATTGGTATTTTTGTATTTTGTAATATTTGTTCATTAGTTTTAATTCACAAGCATTTTTGCATTTAACTATATATATATATTTATGTTTTTTTTCCCATGCTAGTCATACTTTCAGAGAACTTTATCATGTGTGATAAAACATTTTTATGCACCTGAGCACATCTGTCCTTCCAAAGCCTGTATCCAGTTAACTGGTGCTCAAACATGGGGCATGGAAAAATGTCCTCAGATTCCGTCTCAGCTCAAATCTGTTCAGTAATAGCTCCTGTCTATAAACTACTAATGTCACCACACTGCTGGCAGAAAAGGTTTAAATTGCTAACATGCTTGAGCTAAGACAGCTCCAGCTGTTCAAATTGCCAATCTGAGCTAAATTAGCTGACTTTGTCTGGAGCATATTAAGAAGCATACACAGAAATTACTTCACTGGGAAACAAATCTGGGCAGTAACTTTTAGCAGCCTTTAGTAACCTCCCTGACAAGAACCTGAAAGAAGACATCTGCCTATGACTTTAAATGCTTATACTTCACTAAAAGCTCAAAAAGAAAATAAAGACCTGTGTTGCTCCTCAATTCTCAAGTGTCAAGGCTTCAGTTTGAGAACAACTATGTTTGTTTCTTATTTATTCAACAGAAAAATAGTTACTTCTCAAAAGTTCACACAGTGAACATCAGTAACTTTACTATAAAGTTGTTCCTGCGACCCCATAAAAACGTTTCTTTTCTTGCATATTTCGTCTATATTGATAGAACAATTCTTGGTTATATCTGAGACTAGATAGAAACAGTGAACCTCTTTTTTTTTTTTTCAGCAGAATTACTTTTAAAATTCAAAATATTTGTTTGACAAATAATCTCTATGATCCAGAAGAAAAGCATAAAAAACAGGAAATGAAACTTTCTGAGAACTCATCCATGCACTAGACCTTTAGCTACACACAAGGACACATCCTCCATTAGTATAAACGACTGGAAGCAATTCACAAAATACTTTTGGTTTTGGTTGTCTGCCTACATTTAAATCTTTTGGTCAACCTCAACCAAACTTAGCAGAGGAGCAGAGATTTCAAATACTAGATTCTGGCAAGTTGCTTGAAAATAAGTCAACAAATAAAAGATCTTCATTAATGTTTCTACTGAGTAAAGTGGTGTAGAGTGAGTGTACCTGTACAGAATAAAGAAGCTGTAAAGGAGAGAGGGCTATGCATTGGTGGGGAAAACTTTCACTGGAAGTTGTGTATGTTAGAAACAAAAGAACCTAAGAGTTAGAAATAAATCCACAGGAAACCAAGCATTGCTAAGCCTGCTGCTCGCAGAACTATCTGCTTTCTAAAAAAAAAAAGAAAAAGTCTAATTAAAGGTTTTTTTATCTGATCATTTCATATGGTCACTGGAGTCATAAAGATTCTGGATTTTTTTTTCATTTTTTTTGCCAAATGAAATCAGTAAGAGTCCTGAATAACCCTTCTTTTTCTCTCTTCTCCTTATAAAATCCAGCTTCAGTATCTTACATGTATATGCCTGCTTCTGTGATAATGTTGGCCATGGTGGTGATACACACATAGTAGGTGCCCAGCTTTCCTCCGAGTTCCAGTGACTTCCTTCACAAAAGAAGGAAGGCAGTCAGGAGGGAAAATGATCTTGTTATTTACAAGCTAACAAAATACAGTAAAGGAAAACATGAGAAAACATGGAACACAGCAGCAGCATTTTCATTTCCATGAGGAAAAGAATTCCTTAGCAGATAAGGTATTTTTTTCATGTACTAGTGCATTTGGTGTTGGAGATGAGCAGCTATGATACAACTCAATTCTTTTAAGTAATAGATACAATAAAACGCAGGAGCTGGCTGTACTTTCTGTACAAAACTGACTGCGCAAGCCATTTCTGTAGTGCTGGTGCTAAGAAGCCAAAAACCAGTGGTAAAGAACAGATGGTATAGCTATCGTATGAAACATAGCCTTTATTTTAAAAAACAAACCCGAATATCTTACTTAAGTGCTAATTTAAGGTATGAGTGAAGGTAGCTTCTAACAGATCTTCTCATCTGACAATAAAAAGTGGAATAAATTGGAATTTTTAAAACAGTTGTAAAAGGCAGAAAGGAATGGCTTGCCTCTCCCAACAGTTTCTGGGAGAGGCACAGAGAGGCAAGCCATTCCTTTGTATATAAGTATAAAAAAAATGGTATAAAAATATAAAAAGTAAAAGAAAAAAAAAGTATAAATAGTATAAAAGAACACGAAGTTTGTATAGAACCAGAATGTTTTGGGTTGAAAGGGACCTTAAAGGTCATCTGGTGCCAATCCCCTGCCATGGGCAGGGACACCTTCCACTAGACCAGGCTGCTCAAAGCCCCATCCAACCTGGCCTTGAACACTGCCATAAAGACCACAGAAAAAAAATCGAGTACCTTGGCCTTCTCCATATCCCAGCTGACCAGGTCTCCTGCTTCCTTCAGAGGGGGCCTACATTTTCCCTTGTCTTACTTTTATTCCCAATGTATGTATAGATGTTTTTCCCATTGCCCTTAATTTCTGTGGCCAGATTGAGTTCTGTCAGGGCTTTAGCTTTCCTATCCTGATCCCTGGCTGCTTTGATTTTTTTCTCTGTATTCCTCCCAGGCTACCTGTCCTTGCTTCCATCCTCTGTAGACCTCCTTTTTATGCTGGAGTTTGTTTCCAAGAATGGATCAAAGTACTTTGCAGAGGATAGTATAAAGAGAAAAAACCTCTAGTAAGTAAAGATCAAAGCAGAAATGGAAAATAAACAATACAATGTAAAAAAACAAACATAAAACTGAACCATGGAAGCAATCTATAATGTTTCAGTTTTAGTTTGTTTTTTTTTAAGAAGGAAAAAAAACAAATAACAGTTTTAGTCCTGGTAACAAAGTTCACATATGGCCTTCAACATTCCCAATGGTTGCATTTTAAAAACAAAATAAAATGTCTTGAGTTCTGGCAGTCAACACTGTATTTCTCCTGCAGGAATTAGAGCATCAACAGCTGAAGGCAGCTTTACATTTTATTAATGAAATCTGCCCATATAAGGGAAACACACATCTTTCAACTTTTCCCTGCTGAAGAAGAGATACTTTAAAATATTTTTAGTTAAAATGCAGGTGTTGGAAACTAAGATAAATATATTTTTTAAACTATATTATGTGTCCTTTATATTTTAGGGACTGTAGTTTGTTGTTAAACTTCGGCAAAAATGCACTATTGCCAATTTTTCTTTGAGGGAAGAGAGACTGTGTAATGATAGTGATAGTTTAAAATCACCTATTGCGTGAGTTACCAGATACTTTTTAATAGCAGTTATGAAAACAGTGAAATAACAGATTAACAAGGACACAAGAGGATGGGTGAGCGACATTCTTCCAGAGAGAGGCAAATTCAAGCAACTTCCAGTGAGGGCAATCCAAGCTCACAGTATGCTTTTAATTGCAAGGGAAGCTCATGCAGTACACAAAGGACAGAAAGACCTGCAGTCAGTGTACCTCCAAAAGGAAAAGGAAGTGGAAGCTCCAAGGAAAACATGTGAATCCCTTCATTTCCACCTGCTTTGTATCTGCTGGGTATCTGTGCAATAAAGAGTTCATGCTAAAGGTCCTTAAGAGAAAGTACCTGTTGGTTTTGTTGGCAGCATATTCCCAAGCTTCCTTTATGTACTAGAGGCAAGCCTCCCAGAAAAGAGGTTAAAACATACCAAATACAGTTTATGATGAACATTTTATTTGACAGTTTTTAAAACTGTTGTAGTTAATGAAATTCAAATAAGTATATATGAACTGATTGAAAAAGAGTAAGATTAGCTATAAAACAAGAACACAGCTTGGCCCAGCTCAAGAATGAGACAATGGATTTTCAGAAAAAGAAGAAAAAGAGGGAAAGTTAAAAACTGAAAAATACCCATTAGACAATAAAATTTTTCAACAAGAAAAGAACAATAGTTAAAGCCCCAACTTGAGTGAATTCTTGCACAAAAGTCCCACTGACTGCAACAGACCAGACTTTCACTGAAGTGCCACTGCACAGAATTGTCAGGAGTGATATCAGGAGTGATGAAAAGAGGTGTGAAAATGACAGAGGTGGTTGTGTTTTCTTTTTTTAAGACTTTAAAAATAAGCTGCTACTACCTGACCATTTGTTTACATGTTAAACGACCTTCTTTTTACTGTTTCCAACAACTGCCATCCAGCATGCAACCAATGTTAGCTATGGTTTGATGTAACTCTTTTTTTTTTTTTTTTTCCTAAAAGATATTTAAAAAATACTGTTTTAAAGGCTGGTTTTGGAAAACATACCGTGAGAACTACAGTGTACAGTGTATATTAGTGTGCAGAGCTGCTTCTTGTACCATCTGGAAAATAGCATATCAAACCTTTGTGGCGAGTTTTAGACTTTTGACAATCAAAATTGATTATTTCAAATGGCATGTTTACATAGTAGAAACAAACTTGCAGCAAGCTAGTACAAGTAAAGTAGCTGAACCTTCTGCCATGAGAAATACTAAATCAGGCTTTGATCATTAGGTAAACTCTTTTAACCTCTGTGACATAACCAATGTAGCACTCCAAATTGCATCTTTATCTTAATGGATTTTGTAACCTGTTTCAACCTTGAAGACAGAACAGTGTTCTGCTTTAAATTCCATCTGGCCTAGTGTAAAGGACATTGTTTTTTTTGAGGCAAGAAGAGTGTTTTATACTCGTGGGTATAGTTTTAACACCTTATCCTTTAAGCACAGTAAATCTCTGCAATGGAAAGCAACAGAAAAACAAAGGGCTCCTTCCTAGCTAATAGGTAGGTATCACTTATTGTAATTGTGGCACACTGATTTACTACAGCTGAGGATAGGACCCACAGCTTCATTTGTTTAAACAAATGTAGCAAAATAAACAATCATGAGTAAGAATCTAAATAAATAGGTAAAATTAGTTAAGCAAACATGACAAGCCATGTGTTCCTGTGAGACAAGTGGTCAAGGTAATGAAATGTGCAAGGCAAAATGAGTGTTTTACATAATCTAGTAAATTATCTTGTAATAATACAAATCTTAAAACAGTTCATCCTAAACACAAAATGAGTTTGACAAAGAGAAATGATAGAATATTGGTGGTTTTTAAGAGAAATAATACTTTTTTCCCAAATTGCTTTATTATTATTAATTATTATCATTATTTCCTTAGGAGATCATTTATTTCAACTCAAATGGAGCTGTAGTTCTGAATTTAAAAAAAAAAAAAAGTTCTATACTGTATACACCAAGTCCTAATAAGTTGAATCTTGTATATAGCAAGCTCTAATAAGTCGAATCTTGTACATAGCAAGCCCTAATATAGGAGGTATTGTGCATATTTGACCTCCTCGCTTTATGAAAAGCCATGCACTGGGTCATGCAGTAATTTCCCCGCTTTGTGAGAACAGTACATCCAGCATGCTGAGGCACACATAATCCACATCCTTGCACCTAATTTTGGGTATGTCATGATGTACAATTAGTCGGAAAAGACATAATATTTGCTACCAGCTTGGCAGAATGCCTGTCCTTGGTTCAAGCACTAGTGGCCCTGCTTGATGTGTGTAGGTGGGCAGTGAAATGCTGCTCAGGCTGCCTCGGCGCATCTGGTATGTGGAGACACAGGGTGGGAGAGACTGCGGTGGTCTGCTGGGGAGCTCACAGAGGAGGGTATGTGCAGTGTACAAAATCGCCAATCCGATTTCTTCCTCTGGTCAGGTTCGGTGAAGCCAGACCACGTGCATATCCCAGTCATCAGTGTTGCGCATTTTTTTCCCTCCTGTCAGAGGTGTTTCTCCCACAGAAATCCTGTCCTGGAAAATACTGGACAAAACTCTGGATTTCTTTTGAGGTCAGCTGTTTCATGACCAAATAAAAATGTACTGTGAAAATTGTACTGGAATCACCATTTGCCTTATTCAGAGCTTAGGCCAATTAATAACATGGCTAAATATTTTTTAAAATAAGTAATTTTTTATTTAAGCTTATCAGTCAACTCATGCTGGGTCAACTCTGATAGTATATTATCACCAACAACTTGAACATCACTCAAATAACACTTGAACATCAGGGAAATTAAAAGTGCAGGACTGAAGGGAAGGTTTCATGCTATGGGCTATAGTGGAGATGCTGGCTTAGGTTGTTCTGTTCTTGCTCTGATGACTGTGGTCACTGTTAGCCATAGTCTGAGGAAACATGGCGATGTAGACCAGAGGACCAAACTTGTTACAATTAACTGCAAAACCCTGTTATTTTTAAACTGGCTGAGTTCTCACCAGTTTTTAATGTGCCTTCATAAAGGAATAGCACTGGCACAGGTGAGAAGACAGCTCCAGGGTATGAAAGAACAGCCTGGGACAGAGTATAGATCTCTTGATGGTGACAGTGGCTATAGTTTCATTAGTATTTAAAAATACATATTTTAACTGATAACATACTAATAACAATCATCTTGTTTGCAGGCTTGTAAAAAGAAAGAGTTTGCTATCAAAATACAACTCTGCACCTTCAATGAAATGTACAACACTGAGGGCGCATTTGCTAAGCACTAGGCTCTTGTTTGCCATTGGAATAGTTTTCTAATAAATGGAAACTAGTCAATCCTTATATTAAAAAGTTATCTGTACTCAGACTGATTCTTTAAATGCTAACCCTTTTAGACAGATGCCAATAAATCTTGATATTTAAAGGTGATGTAGCTTAAACAATTATCTTAGGTAAATACCTAAGTAGTTTAAAGGGACTAGGAGAAATAAACTATCCCATAACATATCACAGCACAGTCTAAAAGAATACGCATGGATCAACTGTGGAAGAAGCACATAAAAACTGTTTGAAGACAAGAAGACAAGACAGATTCAAGTAACCAAAGAACTCTCATGTCTCTACGTATTACAGACCTCAGATCTGACCTGGCACAAGCCTGCTTTTGAGGACACTGCTAAAGTTTAATAAACAGCCTGTAGATCAGGATCTATCACTTCTTTAAGCAATCCACACAGTGCACCACAATCACTCTTGCCATCAACCTCCATGTGCCAGGAAACAGATTTTTAGATTTAACAGGAAGCCACAAGAATGATTGGCAGAATACGACAATCATTAGAAAAGCAAATCGAAAGAAAAATTATTCATATTAATTTCCATCTATTCCAAAGAAACCCAAGACTATAGCTGGAAATTATGATCTCTTTCTTAAATGCTGCATGTAGCTCCTTTAATGAATGTACAAGGAGCCAGCCAACAGGAAGCTCAGCTTGCCACTGTAGACTAATGAAATGCTTTGAACTACAGGCATAAGAACACCCAAATTACACACTGCAATACTCACAATATTTGAGCTGCTCCACAATGCAGAAGCCAATTATTCTTGGCAAGCATCCCCATCATGCCTTCCAGCTCCCCATCGTTCACATGTGGAGTAGTGCCACATCAAAAGAACCTAGCTATAAATTCCATAAACCCTTAGACATGAAGACCAAGTGGGAAAAATACTAAACCTCTTGGAGCAAATAAGATTTCAAATAGAGTAAAGTTCATTTGCTCAGAGGTTTTATCAGTAGAGCTCTTTGCAAGAAAGAATAGCTAAAAATTCAGTTCACATAAACTTATGATGCTTATCAGTCTAATGACTTTTTGTTACACTATAGAGCACTAAAAGTGAGGCAATACGAAATACGAATTACGTTAAATGAAAAAAATCTAACTTCTTATGGACTTTTCTTGTACATTTGTATAGAAGCTTGGTCACTAGCTGCTATCAGCTGGATTAATTACACACACTATAAAATTCTTATGAAATTCACAGATGAACTTGAAGTCTCCAGTGTTAGTTACCACAGAACACTTCATTAAGAGACAGTCCGTGACCTAAAATATCCATATTGCAACAGACAGAAAAGCAAAATGGGGTAGAGGGACAAAATGAGTTGTTTGTCTATACTACATACCTTGTTTGTCCCAGAACTGTGGCCAGAAGGTAGGTCTCTGAAGCGCAGTCCTGGATTCCACCCAAGAATCACACTGCCTCAGAAGCAATTAAAAGTGGTTCACAGATTCACTTTCAAAATCTTCTATTTTCCTTCACAAAACAGGAATCATTTTGGGGCACAATTTGACTTCCAGGTCCAGTTACATGAGAATAATTTTAGGGCAAAATTTGACTTGCATCTCAAGTTAATCTAGTAGTGATTATGAGCTTTTGGAGAAAATAAAAGACATGTCTAACTCAAGTGCTCCATAACACTGCACCACCAAGAGCTGTGATACTTAAATGACAGTCTTCAATGTACTCAAAAGACCAAAATATTATGCGTCAGAAGGGAGGAAGTGTTCCATTTATACCTGCTACAATATATAGGAATATAGGAGCCTTCCAGTTAAGGTAGCTACAGAATCAAAGAATTAAGATCTGCTTGCTTA
Organism: Pezoporus wallicus; assembly: GCF_028554395.1. Classification (NCBI taxonomy): domain Eukaryota; kingdom Metazoa; phylum Chordata; class Aves; order Psittaciformes; family Psittacidae; genus Pezoporus; species Pezoporus wallicus. The sequence continues at coordinate 1,871,481 of NW_026636990.1, forward strand.
TCATAAAAAAAAAAAAGCCTTATTTTTAACAAAACAGTTAAGTTGAAGAAATAATTCTTGAAGGAAGAGAATATCAAAAGAAATACAATCTCCATGGCAATCAGAAGGAACATAAGATTCTTGTTGGCCTGCCTGTGTGCTTACAAAGGCCACAACTTGGTGATACAAATACAATTAGTGGCTCACAAAGGAGTCATCAGCCAGCAGGCCTGCATCAGGCCTGAAAAAAGCTAAGTTTGGGCAAAGTAAAGAAACACATTGGTGCAACATAGATCATTTTAGAGGGGACTGTGCAATTAGCTCTGTCAGAAAATGAAACTTATAATTGGAAAAGCAAGGAAATCCAGATTATAAACTTTTAATCAATAAAACCAACACAACATAAAGCCTCAGATGCTTGGGCTATGAAGCCAAATGTGACACAGAAGGTAGATGATGAAACGCATTCCTAACAGAAACTTATTCTCTGTTGTTGAATGGAGAAATTCAAAGTGCAAGAAAGCAGTCGATTTTCTGTTTTCTTTTCCTTAAGCTCTAAATTAGCATTTTGTGAGAAATGGATTAAACTCGTTGCAGCAAAATTCCTAATGTTTGCTAATATCTGATTTTATACTTAAATAAACCCCCCAAAACTTCTAGAATACATCACTTCAGCAGGGATTTGCTGTTGGATGGGGTGAGGGCACATTGAAATCAACAGTAAAGCATGAGGCAAAACCCCAGGAGTTTCTTGGAACTGGGCACTGTATCCAGCTAATCCACCACAAATGCAGATCTACCAACTGAAACTGGTCCTGATTCAAATAATTTGCGATAGAAAGTTTTATTATCCTGTTACAGACTGCCAAATTATTCAGTCCTAACACACTAGGGCATACCTAAAGCACATTCCATAGGATTAGTAATTCATATTTTGAATGCTTCTGGAAATTTACAGATAACTGATACCCAGAGCAAAAGGCTGTCATGGGGCAGCACAGAACCACTGCATTTGACATCTTAAGTCCCACAGATGACAGAAGCAATGAAGTATGTCCTTAGTTCCTCACACTCGGTAATGTCCTGACACAAATCAAAGGTTAATCTTCCCAGACTCTTGAATTCACTCACAGGTTCTCTCCCACTTTAATACAAATAAGAGACATTTTGTTTCAGTTATGATTTGAAATAATTCAGATTACTTCTATTTACTATTTTAGATAAAGAAATTCAGCTACTGTCTTTAACAGTCGTTTTTCTTAACATTACACTGAAATTACACCTCTGCTTGCTCCCAAAATTCAGCAGTGAGTTTAGGATTCTCTCACCATATTTTGTTCCTGCTTTTTATGTAGACCATTGTTTTATACTTCCTACACATAAATGACAAAGTATTTCACTGCAGTACTCTTGCCAATCCACATTGAGAAGCACTGCAAAGTCTGCCCAGATTAACATCTTTTTATCACTATAAATACACTGGTATAATGACTCAGTTGAAGTCTCCCATATGCATAAACATTCAGAACCACTCACCAAAATTCATCCCCTATCTGCAGCAACAAAGTGTGTCAAGCCAGTCAATGGTGGGACACTGGAAAAGAATCGACCCCCTTCTTCAGGCTGTTATTTAAAGATCTGATGCCACAAAGTGGTTTACCACTATGCACCTGCATGAATAAATTCAGTCTGCCCTGTCATGTCTTACCAATTCAGTATACAAGCCTCCTTTACACAAACACCTAATTACAAATTTCCATGAACATCCATAAGTAGTTCCTGGCTGAGTTGAACAGTAATTTCTCTTTTGCCTCAATTATTCTCTTCCTTTTAAAAGCATTGTAACTCCCAATTTTTAACCCTTCTTTTGATAAAAGACTGAAATACAAATTCTCACCGAAGAAGTACAAACTATTCTTCAAGTTCCTGCACTCCACCCATATCATGTGCATTAAGGCTTTCATGGAAGGCTATTTCTGCTTATTTGTTAACCGACCATAATTAATCAGACAGAAACTATAGCACAAATATACTTTTCTGATCCCACATGGTGCCTCCTCCACTCTGTGAAAAGATTCCTAACAAACCACTGCATGCTGCAATATAATTAAAATTAAAAATCCCACAACAACTATTATGACACTAATGAGATAAAGAATAAGTCAGCCAACATCCTCTGGTAAGAAAGTTGAAAGAGTAAGAAAGAGGATAATGTCAATAGACTTCAAAGAGAGTGCCAGGTTCAAATGTAAACAAATGTAAAGCAACAGCAATAAAATTTAAATTAGCGGTTTGCACTGATGTCATCTAGCAGTCTGATGTCAGGCCTGAAAGAAAACAAGATGCAGGCAGTGAAGTATGTGTGTCCAAAGTCCGCAAAAGAGGACTGTGTTTTCCGCCCCCCAAAGAAAAAAACAACAAAAAACCAATCAACCAAACAAAAAAAAAAAAACAAAACAAAACAAAACACAACAAAACCAACATATCAATCAACCGAATCAAACCAAACCAAAAAAATAAAAGCAGTACACAGGGCAGGATGCTTGTTAATTTTTTAAAGGCTATTATTTTTTAAGTGGCAGTAATTTCAAATATTTTTTTTCTGATTTGTCAATTGGATCTCACCAACACAAAGGGACATTTTTGTTACAGTTAACATAACCCTATGAACATAATGTTAATGGAACAAAGAGCTATTCCTGATTTTATGTTTTCTTTCGGTTGCATTTTTAATGTTCAGTTGAAGTACCTAGAGAAAAAGAATGTTTTATTATTTTATTACAAAGTTGAACAGAAAAGTGACCTTTAAAAACGATAACAACTCTAACAGATGCCTAGCAATTTTTCATTTTTGAAAGTTTTCGGAGCTCTTCAATTATCTTACTGAAAATTCTTAGTAAATCTGTATACTATACTTCTACTTCATACTTCATACCCTGTTTGCTGCTTTTATTTTTGCTGGAAATTATGCAAAAAGTAGAACGACTTACTTGATAAATCTAGTGTTGCACTGCTATCAGAAGTGACAAATAAAAAACAGACATGGAGGCTTTATTCTTACAGTTTTCTTAAATTCAGGGAGAGCGCCACTTAATGACAGCACAGACCTGTTCATTGCTAAACCTTAAAAAAGTCACCAAAGAACCTTAAATTGTACAGCTGGCTAACAACGGGGCATGGGCTTTCTAATTTCCCTCAAAATATTGCCAAAAAGACCCTACATATTATTGTTTATATCGATTAAGTGTAACTCACTTCAGGCTTTAAAACCTACTGCTTTTGCTTCTTATGTTGTTAGCATTGATTTGCAGAATCTAATAGTTCAGGCTTGCGCAGGCAAATCTGGAAAATAAATAGTTCCTGCAATGAACATGTGTTAACCTGTTCCAAGAACATCTACAGCATACAACTTGCCTACTTTGCCTTCCTTGTCTCAGTAGGAGAGCTGTAAAAATCAATCCAATTGCAGTAATGTAAGAGCATCCTTAAGGTACAAAGAAACATTCTTATTAGATGCTGCTAAGAAACAATTTCAGAGCTTGAGAAAGAAGATACCCAGCAGGTGCTGCATGGCAGCAGGAGCTGGTAGCTGAAGTGACCCAGATGATGACTTCCATCAAGACAATTCATAACATAATAAATGTAAAACTCTGGGAAAATATGGATATAGTTCTAAATTTTGCAACTTGTTCCATCTCTGTATGCTCACATTATTCATGACACTTCTCTTCTGGCTATTTCTTTTCCAGTGTGTCAAAAATAAGCTATTTACATTAGGTTTTAAGTACTTTAAAAGCTGTCTCCTCCCGATCTCATTCCTCATTCAGCCCTGAGACATTAATTTCCCTCACTGATCAGGTCACTATGCCTTTGAACTGACAAATCTTCAGTTTTCCTAACTTTTTTTTCACACATGCAGTATCTTGTCTATAAGTTAGCAAAGCTGCTCATCATTTTAATTGAAATCATGCCCCTAAATTCTCCATTGCCACGGTGCATCCAAAATCTTGACGAGAATGAGACTGTTGCTGTTTTGGGTTCATGGTTTCTCATGTGAAATAATGCTGTTATTGTTTTGCCCACCCTCATAATCCATCACTTCATTCTTTTCTTCTAAACCTACCCATCTCTAGCCTTCTGCCTTTACATTATAAACAAAAACATCTTTGAGACATATAACACCAATTACAGATTATCAGTTTAAGCCCTAGCCTTGGCTTGCGGGCTCCTTGGAGGTACCGATAATGAAACGACAATGAAATGTTGGTATTTTCCTCAAGTTTGGTAATGATGAGATATCAGTGTAGACACAATCACCTTCAGAAACACTGAATAATCCCATTTTACAAAGTGTGTCATAAGATGCAACTTGTAAACTCTTCTGATACTAAAATATTTACTGCACTTCAGGCTTTAGCCAGTATCAGTGAACTCTGACCCTGCAGACTTTAGTCAGAGGATTAAAATATGACAGCCTAACATCTTTGGTATTTTGATATATTTATACAGAAGGTCAACCTGACCTCACTGCATCTGGCTTTGTAATTCTAATTGTGTAACAGAGGATAAATATTCAATATCCAAATTTAAAAACAGATCTTCTAGGACACTTCTTAAAGTGTCAAGGATGTTTTAGATTTAAGAATCTGCACAAGAAAGAATTGGTGAAGGAAATAATGTTCTGAAATCATGTACATGCCCATTATTTGCCAAAGTTTTCTATGCCAAGAATCTTTTTTTTACAGGGTATTTTAAAAATAGTATGTAGATCATTCACTATAAATGTTAATCCTTTAAGAAAAACTGGGTGTTCTTCTATGAGACTGATTCTGAAAGACCACAAAACAGCATCACGCTGCTGTCTTTTATAACAACATTGATAACAGAGTTGTTGCATCACAAAAAAACATCCAGGATACTTGCAAGAGTCACCAGTTGCAAGAAAGCTGCTCTGCAAACTTCCCTGAAGGTGACTGTGCTACATGTGCTGCCCAGAATGGCCACTGCTTCATGCAGCAGCTCAGGCTGGGGCCAGCAGACCACCAAAGGCCATGCGAAAGGAATAATCTTGTACACCTGATTAATGTTGGCTGACTAGTCCTGTGAAACACAGTCAGGCCTCTGCTTCTGTGACTCATGCCTTTATTACAGTATATATTTCCTGCTTAAATTGATTAGGCTGCAGCATACATACTACCTCATGTATTAATAATGTCCATTTAATCTGCAACTTTATCACTGGGGTGCATTTTATTACATGAAGTGATGTAAATACAACCACTCCCATTCCTGGTAGCTGTTATACCTTTGCGATAGTCACAAAATATACACCTGCATTGTGACATTTTGAGAAAATGTATCAGAAATATGAAACATAAAAGCCAATAATGAATTAATGCTTTGCTATCTAATTCAATAATGCACAAACAACCCACAGTAAATATCACAAACCAAGGCATAATCACTCTAGATTCATTTCAAGAACAGCTCAATTATAGGAACACTACTGTAACAACTGATGTACATTGCAATAGTTCTGATACAGTCTAAGCATTTTACATGGTAAATAAAATAAGATTATCCACCAAATAAAGGAATATGGGTAATTCTGCTTGTAGCTGAGTTATTTCATGGAGCAAAACATCTATGTGAAGGAAATTTGCTGTTAGAGGGTTTAAGGCAAATCTTTTTGGAGAAATACAGAAAGTATCACTGTATTTTTTTTTTTTTTTACATCTGTCTTGTTTCCAAGGGATATTATGGACTACTGAGCAAACAGTATGATATTCATACAGTATCAGATACATGATGTATAGGGTTAAGATGCAAAAAGCTATACAAGAAATTAGGAAGACAGGAAATAAACAAGCTCAAGAGTGTTTTACAATGAGTTATGTGTCCTTAGCAAACATGGTCACATTCTGATTTCAGGGCAACCACTGTTCTCTGAGAAATCAGTTAATTGTTTAAGTGAACTCACCCCTACATCCATAAGGCTGTGGAAGTTCAGGCCTCTTGAGTAGCATTCATTTATAATCCAGTTATAGATTGCCACAGTTATACAGGCACAGACAATTTCTTTTAGCTATGTTTTATAGACTATCTCATAATGCACCCACTTTTCTTTCTGAAAATGGAAACTCTCATATCAGTAATATGTGGATTTTCAGAGGTCATAGTGACACATCCAATGTCAACAGAGAGAAAGCATATTAGTTAAAAGATTTTCTAATCAGATTGCTGACCCTGAGGCTTAGGAGGAGAAATTTTCCTCTTTCCTGAACCTATTGCTGTATATCCCCCTAATTAATGTTTCTCTGGAGCAGTTGAAGGACAGAATTCTCACTCACTGCACAGACTCACAAAATCTTTAGAAATGTAGAACACCTTATGCACCTTTATACAGTGCAGTACATAATCTCAGCCTAAAACAGAGAAATGTGCTAGTTTAAAGATGCTATCTCACTTGAAGCCTACTTTAAGCATGTATTGGGGAGGGCATTACAATTACCCAACATCAACAAAGGGATAAAAGCCATACATAAGATTAAATAGAACAGCTGCAAATTCGTTGAAGTTATGTCAGAGATGCTGAGATTTGTTTGCAGATAGAAAACCACAACTGATTTTGATTTGGGGATACAAATGAGTTAGGCAAGATTCAGATACAGTAAATACAATATTACTTCTACTGTATGTGAGAGACATCAATCTACTTTCACAACCACAGAGGATTTTTAAGGCGACTCCACCAGGAACACAACTTCACAGGAGCGTTTAAAACTACTCTCTCCGTTAAGGATCTAAGTAGCTCCAGAAAACCAGTCCACCACCACGATCACACCGTTATGCACTGGACAACGGGGCTGCAAAACGTAGTGGACCGTACACGTAACACCGTTACTAGTTTTGGTGGTTTGTTTTTTTTTTCCCTGGAAACCTGCTTTCCACACCCGTTTTGTATTACACGTGGTTTAACTGTCCTGTTAAGCGTGGTTGTACCGTCCAGTTCGGCTCGGTGCAACTGCCCACCCTAGCTACAGCAAGGTACCGGGCCACACACCGTGCAGTGAGTGCACTTTGCCGGGTGGCCCGGCGCGGCAGCGCTGCGCTAAGGTGGAGCGGTTCCGCCCGCTGAGGCGAGCGATGCGCGTGTCTCACTTTGAACGCCGCCGCTCGGAGCTGCAGCTCCCCCGCGGCACGGCGGCACTTCTGCTGCTCCGCAGAAGCGGCTCTGCCCTGGCCCCCTCAACCTCACAGTAGCCGCGCAGCCCACCGGCCGGGCCCGGCCCGGCACCACCCCTACGTCGCTCTCCGCTGTTCCTCCCCAGGGCGCTGCAGGCTCGCTGACGTCAATGGCAGGCTTATCGCACCGCCTGCGACTACAGCGCAGCCGGCGAAGGCCGCTCGCGCTGCCGGTCCGGCCGCCGGCAAGATGCGGAATGGAGCCGGTAGCAGACCCGGAGAGCGCCCGCCGCGGGCGCTGGGTAGGGGTTTCTTGTGCCGTGCGCGGTCTTCCCCTCGCCCCCGGCCGGCGGCAGGCGCCACGTCCCGGCTTCTCTCCATCCTGCGCCCCGGCCCGGGAACGGCCCTGCTCAGCTCGCAGCGCTGCGGTCCGGCGGGACACCCCGCGTTTCACTCGGGCACACCACGACAGACCGAGGCGAGCCGGATGACAGCGGCCTCGCAGAGTGCTACTGCCGGCTTCCACACCCCGCTCCCAGCGGAGCCTCGCCAGGGGGAGCCAGGAGGCTGAGGAGAGGGACCCTTCTGGAAGACGGCAGTAACACGGTGAACGCGGCCCGGAGACAGGAGAGGGCTGTTTTCCTAAAGACAGGGAAGGTTTTATAATATGCGGCTTCCAGCTGAAGCGCCAAGTGTAAATCATTAACCCTGAGGTGTCGGTGCCTATCTCATGCCCATCTAAGCGTTGTTCTCAGCACTTTCGTTCTCCTCCGCATTAACACACAATCGCAGCAGGAGGGCGAACAAGACTCGGTGCCTCAAGTTTCTTTTTGCACCGCAGGTGGTGAGTTTTGAGAAATGGCATTCCTACTGGAATGTTTCACTCGGGAACCTAACACTGAGTGCTGAGCTGTGAAAACCTCGTGGAAAGACCTAGCATTTAAAGTACGCATGGCAACGAGGAAGTCCTGCAAAGGCAGGATATGACATTAAACTGCAGATTGTTGTAGAAAACAAAATACACTTTCAGATATTTTAGGAGCTTAAATCCATTCCAAGCCTGGGCTGGTGGGAAGGCAGTCGTGGAGAGGGACAGCAATTAGTTTGTCAGGCTGGTTTGGTGATGACAGGTTAACTGGATTTATACTGAAATCTGCAGCATCCCTGTATTTGAGTGTATTTGGTGTAGCATGTCAGTCTGGCCTGTGCCTCATCAGTGACGATTAATAGTTATCCTCATCAACTGACACAAATGGCTCAAAACGTGTGTCCTCACAAACCGCCTTCTCCTGTCTTCATCCCTACTATATATCCATGCATTATCTGTATCTGTATGTACATACACGCATCTGAGCTATTCTATGTATACATACACCAAATCTACAATATCCAACAAATTAACTTTTACAAAATTATCACAGTTTATGACCTTGTCTCTAAAGCAAAATTCCCTTTTGAATTAAATACATTAGCATCATTTACACTGTGTTTTTTGTACATGCCGGTATCAATCCCCAGATTGTTTCCTTTTTTACAGGTACATGCTTACGTAGTGTTTGAGCACCTATACAGTGTTACTATGCATGACACAAAGCAGTAAGACTCCGCCTTCCCCCCTCGCCCCCCCAAAGAAGCGACTGCCAAACCACATTTAGCCGTAGAAAAAAATTGTTAAAACTCCGTTACTTTTCAGATTTACAGCTGTTGGCCCTGTGTATGAATTTGGCCCATGAAGTGGGAAGCAGTACCTTGATGGGTTTGCAGAGGCAAAGGGTAACAGACTGAAGACCTGCAGACACAGCTGCTATTTGAGGTTTTTCTGCTGTTAATATTGTAAAACGTATACTACACCAATACAGTTACTTTTGCTCTGAAAATCTTATCTTCCAATGGATGCTTATGCACAGATAACGGAATAGAAAAACTGTATGAAGACTATACTGTTCCTTTCCTACTCACAAAGAGCATCGCTCATTTCAGATTTTTTTTTTTTTTTTTTTTGCAATTACATGAATAATTTCTGCAGAAGCCAATAGGACTCAAACAGGTAAGAGAAGTGAACGGAAATCTAGTCACATTTTCTTAATCTGATAATCATATTCCTGGTCATGGTGACAGCTGTCTTTTGCAACAATGGAAGAAAAGGAAAAAATAGAGTGGAGAGTCTGTCCCATATCTACATTATTCAAAACAGGTGATTCTCCTTCAGGAGATCAGACATGTTATAAACATGTCTTGCTGCACCAACAGGTTTAAGCCACAGTTGGTCTTTGCTGACAAATGACCGAAGTGTTACAAATGGTTTGCAACAACCAGGTTTAATCTGTTCACAGACAGCTCCGTAAAGCCAGGACTAAATTCTGTATTTTCTTAAAATTGGCCTGTTGTTGTCCCTATTCCAGATGTACCAATAAAGGTGCAAGTACAGACAGCATCAGATCTGTCAGTGGAAATAACTGCTACAACACCAAATGGGATGTTGTGGCAGGACTTCTGTCATTCATTCCACCTATATAGCCAGGTCAAAATCCAGTGGTAGCAAAACTGAGAAACTAAGTCTGTGCCAGACCTGAAAAGGTTTAATCAATCCTACGCGCTGAAGTTGGACAGTCTTATCCAGTCTTGAGACTGGACAGTCTAACCAAGGAAGCAACTGAGATGACTGAAATGGAACCCACCTTTCTACTAATTAAAATACATTTTTAAAAAATGATTAAACTTCATGCCTATTGGCTAGTTACAGAATCTTAGAAAGCAATTTTGCCTGAAATGTGGTTATATTGAATGCAATAGTTTTAAGATCCAGTAGAACTGGTAGCTTTGAATGGTGAGCTTTATGCTAGCAGTTCATCACTATAGCTTATGATAAACTCAAATTTGGTGCCAGGAAAATAATATTTTGCTCTTTGTGTACAGATTTAGATTGAAATTCAACAGCTATTGTGAGATCTCTGAGTCTAAACTTATTAAAAAAACATTTTTGATTTAACTTTTTAAAAAGGAGTAAGAATTGTATTTGTCTAGGTTCCAGTTAAGACCATTAGCATAACAGCAAAGCCTGCCAGAAAAGAATTTCTGCACCATAAAAAGTGCCTTGTCTCTGCACTGGTAAGAGTAAATAAAATCCCAATGATTGTGATATTTAGAAAGGTATTCTGAGACCATCTGAAAAGATTATAAAATTTGCCCTTCTTCTTAGTGTATTTTAAAAAAATAGACTTCTAATGCTTTTCTGAGTCTAATCTGAAGTTATTAGAACATTACTGATCTGGCAGATACCTGTGTGGACAAAGTTACTATATGCAGTGTGCCAGGATGTGATATCAATCTATTAAAACATGGAAGTCCAGCAGTTTTAAAGTTTAAAAGCCAGATTTTTTTCTAAGGATTAGTAGCTAGAGTATATGTATTTCCTCAAGTCTAAATTTTTTAGCTGGCTATTTTTGATACATCAAACTATCAGATCCATGCACAAAAACAACCACTGATCCATGCTCTTCACTTGAGGAGTACCTGAAAAATTCCACTCCCATTTACTGTTGTGAGGGACTACAGTCTGCTGTGCTAATATTTCTACTTGATAGGACAGCCTGACATTTATTCTCAGCTACACATTTCAAAATTATTAGTAATACTGAAGCCATTCTTTTGCATTGCAGGAGTTTCTGTAATGGCAAGTGGAAATTGCATTCTTAAAATGTTGCCACATATAGACATAGTGGCCATGAAAGTATATTGAAGAACATTCTCTTCATGGAGAAAGCTTTTACAGAGAAACACAAAAAGCAGAACCTCCAGCCATCTCCCTCTAAAGAACAATTTCTATTTCCAGCCTCAGTTAACAGAACAGACTGCTTAGAAAGAATAAATTTAAGAACACCATCTCCTGAATCCTTTTCCTCTGCTAAATAACTTCACATATTAAATGACTGACTGGATGTGGGTAGCTATCTTTTCTATGAAACACTTCATAGGAAAGATTTAGTTTACTATGCCAATTACATAGACTACAGCCTTCTATAATGAACCTGACTGCCATCTGGTAACAGTCCATCCTCTAGCAACACAACACATAGCCAAGTTGGCTATGGATGGCTGCACACAAAGAGTTGTGATCAACAGCTCAATATCCAACTGGAGAGCAGTAATGAGTGGTGTCCCTCAGGGATCGGTGTTGGGACCGGTCTTGTTCAACATCTTCGTCACTGACATGGACAGTGGGATTGAGTGCCGCCCTTAAGCAAGTTTGCCGATGACACCAAGCTGTGTGGTTCGGTTGACACGCTGGAGGGAAAGAATGCCATCCAGAGGGACCTTGACACGCTTGTGAGGTGGGCTGAAGCCAACCTTATGAAATTTAACCATGGTTAAGGTCCTACACCTGAGTCAGGGCAATCCCAGCCACAGCTATTCAAGGATCACCTGCTACAAACTCAGGAGTATTGCATCCCAACTAGAAAGAAGTGCAGCAGGAGGGCCAGGAGACCTCCTTGGATGGATAAGGAGCTGCTGAGGAAAATTTGAATGAAAAAATAGGCTTATAAAAGGTGGAAGCAAGGACAGGAGGCCTGGGAAGAGTACAGGGATGTTGTCTGAGAAGCTAGGGACCAGGTTAGGAAAGCTAAGGCCCAGTTAGAATTAAACTTGACTAGGGACATGAAAGATAACAGGAAGGGATTCTATAGGTACATAGCGAATAAAAGACAGACTAGGGTCAATGTAGGCCGCTGCCGGAAGCTAGCAGGAGAACTGGCTACCCTGGATTTGGAGAAGGCTGAGGTTCTTAATGACTTCTTTGCCTCAGTCTTCCCTGGCAAATGCTCTGACCACACCACCCAAGTCTTGGAAGGCAGACACAGGGACTGTGAGAATGAAGACCCTAGGCCCGCTGTAGGAGAGGATCTGGTCTGAGACCATCTTAAGAACCTGAATGTACACAAGTCCATGGGACCTGATGAAATCCTTCCGCGGATCCTGAAGGAGCTGGCAAATGAAGTTGCTAAGCCGCTGGCCACCATATTTGAGAAATCATGGCAGTCAGGTGAAGTTCCCAACGACTGGAAAAAGGGAAATATAGCCCCCATTTTCAAGAAGGGGGAACGGATGACCCGGGGAATTACAGACCAATCAGTCTCACCTCTGTGCCTGGCAAAATCTTGGAGCAGATTCTCCTGGAAGGCATGCTAAGGCACATGAAAAACAACAAGGTGGTTGGTGACAGCCAGCATGGCTTCACTAAGGGGAAATCCTGCCTGACCAATCTGGTGGCCTTCTATGATGGGGCTACAGAACTGATGGACAGGGGTAGAGCAGTTGATGTCATCTACCTGGACTTGTGCAAAGCATTCGACACTGTCCCACATGACATCCTTGTCTCTAAATTGGAGAGACATCAATTTGATAGATGGACCACTCAGTGGATAAAGAACTGGCTGGATGGCCGCACACAAAGAGTTGTGGTCAATGGCTCAATGTCCGGCTGGAGACCAGTAATGAGTCTCAGGGATCGGTGTTGGGACTGGTCTTGTTTAACATCTTCATCGCTGACATGGACAGTGGGATTGAGTGCGCCCTCAGCAAGTTTGCCAATGACACCAAGCTGTGTGGTTCGGTTGATATGCTGGAGGGAAGGAATGCCATCCAGAGGGACCTTGACACGCTTGTGAGGTGGGCTGATGCCAACCTCATGAAGTTTAACCATGTCAAGCTCAAGGTCCTACACCTGGGTCAGAGCAATCCCAGGCACAGTTACAGGCTGGGCAAAGAAGAGATTCAGAGCAGCCCTGCGGAGAAGGACTTGCGGGTGTTGGTTGATGAGGAAATGAACATGAGCTGGCTCCAATGTGCGCTTGCAGCCCAGAAAGTCAACTGTGTGCTGGGCTGCATCAAAAGAAGCGCGATCAGCAGGTCGAAGGAGGTGATCCTGCCCCTCTACTCTGCTCTTGTGAGACCTCACCTGGAGTATTGTGTGCAGTTCTGGTGTCCTCAACATAGAAAGGACATGGAACTGTTGGAACAAGTCCAGAGAAGAGCCACAAGGATGATCAGGGGACTGGAGCACCTCCCGTATGAAGACAGGCTGAGGAAGTTGGGGCTGTTCAGCCTGGAGAAGAGAAGGCTGCATGGAGACCTCATAGCAGCCTTCCAGTATCTGAAGGGGGCCTGTAGGGATGCTGGGGAGGGACTCTTCATTAGGGACTGTAGTGACAGGACAAGGGGTAACGGGTTAAAACTTAAACAGGGGAAGTTTAGATTGGATATAAGGAGGAAATTCTTTTCCTGTTAGGGTGGTGAGGCACTGGAATGGGTTGCCCAGGGAGGTTGTGAATGCTCCGTCCCTGGCAGTGTTTAAGGCCAGGTTGGACGAAGCCTTGGGTGAGATGGTTTAGTGTGAGGTGTCCCTGCCCATGGCAGGGGGGTTGGAACTTGATGATCTTAAGGTCCTTTCCAACCATAACTATTCTATGATTCTACTAATTCTACATTTTATACTTAGGAATGATTAAATTAAAGCACTGCACACAAGGCAAAACCCCAGAATGTTCTAAGTGAGTCTGTTACCCAACAGATAAAAACATTCCTTGATAAACAACAGTTACGAAAGTATTAAAAAGACTGTAGTGCAAAAAGTTGATTTGAGAACTGTTGCTATTTAATGGAGTAAAAGGCATTGAAACATAACTGAACTCAGTATTATAAGTTAAAGGTGCAAAGGTGCTTGGGTCCAGTTCTGCTTTTATAAATGCTTATATATAATCTATTTTTTCAAGTTTTTTCATGTAGCTCTAGAAGTACTCTAATCTCTCTAAGCCTTTGCATCTGCAATTCTTTTTTGTTTTTTTTTTTTCTGCTGCTGCTGTTGTTTTGTAAAGAGGATGTGAAGGACTATTGTCCTTCGTAAGAATACAAATAACAGTTAATAGATCATAAAGGTATGATCACACATTGCAAGACTGCATTTAAAGAAAGACATGAAAACATTTAAGTAGGAGAAAGCAGGACAGATCATAAGTCATAAGAGGAGTAGAATTAAAACTGAATAGACAAAAAACAGGCATAAGGAGAAGAAAGCACAATAGGGACTTTGTTTTAAGGGAATAAACTGAAGGAAAAAAATGGAAAATAAGAAAGTACAGACATTCATTTTTTAGCAAATTTCTCTGTGGTAACAGAAGCCTTTTCCACCCTCTACAACAGGCTGAACAAATGTAAAAAAAGATATTACATCTTTAATATACCTAGCAGACTATTTCAAGACATATTCAGTCTTCCTGCTTTCCTCATTCCAGTCCAGACTATTATGAGCACACTACGAAGAGTTACTCCATGTGTCACTCTCTGAAATTGGATTTTTAAATGGCTAATCATCAGTGTCAAGAGTATCTTGCAGATGTTAATGGATTTGTCCTCACAGTGAGGTAGGGAGCATGAGGGAGGAAGCCACAAGTGCGTGTGTGATCATGCAAGAAAGTTTAGAACTAATTCCAGGTTTTAGTCTCAGTGCAACACTGATGGTTGTACAACTGATGTGCAACTGATGGTTGTCTGTACAACCATCTTCTAAGGTGCCTTATGTTGCAGCCAAAGGCTTTACTGCTGCTGGCCATAGGCAACCTCTGTCATGCAATTGTGGCAGCACAGTTTCAGAATCATGAAGTCCTGCTGAAGGTGCAGAACTCCCAGCTGTGTGCTGAGCTCCATGCTCAGCATCCTGCATCCTGCTGTTTTGACTAAATTGTCTAAGCTTTCCTCTGTGGCCAGACTTAGACAGCAGCCCCAAACAACTTAGCCTACAACCAACAACCCATGAAAATATTTTTCAAGTCCTTTGACTGTTTTGTCTTCTGGGAAACATTACTCTGAATCTTGTACCTTTTTCCTAATAAGAAGATAGAAAACTTTCCAAAACAATTCCAAAACATTATGTCTAAAGTGAAAAATAATTTTGCTTGATAATGCATTAAAAATTGCTTGATAATGTTGAGTTACTGAACTTGAATATATTAACAACTGATCGTGTTTATTACATTTTGAAATGCAGATAATAAGCACTGTTAATCTTCACTAGGTTCCTTTTTAACAAGCTGTGGATACTTATGACATAGTAATCTTCTCAGCTAAAGGAAGATGAAACTGGCTCAGCAAACTCCTCCACATATTAAGTATTTTGGACAACAACGTCATTGTTTATTTCAGTTTTTAACACACTTTGCTTATACTCACTGTCCAGTAGAGTCTGTACAGTTAGATCTTTGGGAATTTTCTGTTTAGTAATAATGTCTTCTCAGCTACAATATGTGTTAGAATTGATGGGGGATTGGTTTGTTTTCTCAGAGACATGAACTTGCTGTGCTGTGCATCTGAGTTTCATGTCTGAATGTAACATCCAAATAGCAATCTGCACTTTGATGTGCAAGACTGTTTCACATGCATGAGAAAACAGCAGCTAAATCTTTAAAATGAATCACTGTTGTTTCAGAAAGGAATCCACCTGAGATAAAGAGGTTAAAAAAAAGTAAAAAGACATTCTGGAGGCATGAAAGCTGAATGTGTGCTTCTGCATTTTAAGTGTTAGGTAGATGAGGGAAATGACATCTGTGTGATATTTTGTGTAATTTTGATTTCTAAGTGTTTTTGAAAGACTCTAAATCCCAAGGTCCATGTATCTGTTTAACTGAGATTCCGATAAAACTAGTTTTGCTGGATGAACTCTACTTCCATATTTCAGTCTATAGTTTCATTTTCAGTAATTCTGATTGGCACTTTGTGGGGATTAGATGATGCCAGCATGATGAAAGGCAAGCTCATGAGTTCATATACTTCTTCCCAGTTCCTTAATTTATTTTACAAGTGTGGCTACTGACAAATCTCTTAATCTGTGTATCCTTTTATATGAGATTAAATTACTTCATCATATGGAGGTGTTCCGCTGTAACCTGGGCCATCTTTCTGCCAGTTAAATAACAGGTTTATTTTTGTTGAAACTCGCCAGTTCTGGAATGCAGTGTACCATATGCCTGCTAAGGGTTTTAATGGAAGCTAATGGCCTTAGGCAACATTTAATACTTCCATGTCTTCAGAAGCCTGTATAAACCCGGCACTACTCTCTTCTGGTTGTGCTGCTTAAGGTAATTTCAAATTCCCAAGGTATCCCACCATTTGGTGCTTAATTCTATCCTTGCAGAAGCCCATTCGTTTTCAGACAAGTATTTAAATAGTGAATCAAGTGGAAAACTTATGGACTGAAAAGAAATAAAAGGAATAATAATATAGGTTATTTTTCAGTCTGTTGGGCTTCTTAATTGTTTCACCCTGTGTGTACATAGGCAACTTGATATAGCATATTGCAGCGAGTAGTGAGTGGAAAGAAAGGGGTGATGGGCTTCAGGAATTACATGAACTGACCCTTTTGTTAAAAAATACATGTTGAATTTCTACAGAAGTGTAGACACAAAATCTGTAGGCTTTCAGGAAAAAAAAAAAAAAAGCTCCTGAGGAGTATAAAGATTAAATACAGATACTGCACATGTTTCTGTCAGTTGATTTTCTAGTAGGTGTTACAGAGTTTTTATGGTAGGCTTGTATACTTTTAAATGATGATTTAACTCATACCTGTTTCATACCATCAATGTTTGCAAAGGAAATTATATCAATCTAGTTTTAGGAACACTTTTTCTGACATAATCACCAAAGTTTGCTTGAAAGTGGGATTCATGTCCTTTTGCATGATCACTTTTCATTTACCTCTTTAAAACTGAGAAGTGTTTCCAGAACCTTGCAGTAGCAATCAACATCTTGAAATATTGCCTTTGGAAGATGTAATCCAACATCTTCTTAGGAAAAAAGTGGATATTTTTATGGTGTATTTTAACTTTTTGGCTGGATGGAATTGTTATTTTTAGTCAAAGAGCTATAAGCTAATGTGAAAACTTCTATTACATTTTGATTTTGTTCTATGGAATTTTATTCTTTAGAATACTGATGTCAACATTTTTTATATTGCAAAATGAAATGTGGCTCTGGTAGATGTTTTACAATCTGGATCTGCAGGATTGAGCTGTGCTTGGAAAGAATGCTTATAGTACTGGCCTCTCACATCATAACATACAGTTTTCAAAATCAGTGTGTATTAGTAAACCTATGTATACTATGAAGCAGAAATACATATTTATTTTAACAACCAATCTTAAAAGAAATTCTTTGAAAATCTGTGCTGTATTTATAGCCTGCATTTTATAGACAAGACTAACAACATCTTTGGAGCAAAGAGATTTCAAGATAGAACTGGCAAGTATTTCAGCACACCAGGTGTTACCAGGAACACGTATTACTTGGTGAAGCAACGTTTAATCCTTGGAGCATCAACTCCTGTGTTCCAGTGGCCATGTTTAGACAATAGCATTTGTAGAACAGAATTGTACCTTTTTTTTTTTTTTTTTGGAATGTGTACTTAGGCTACAAGAATCCTTTGTCTTCCTAATGTCTTCTCCCACTATGGCTTACCACTGTACTACATCATACTGCTTACCTGTGACTTCTAAAGAACAAATTGCTTTAGGACTAATACTTCTCTGCCTGTCTCCTTTGTGTCACAGATTTTCAATGCTGAAGATTGAATGGGGAATGACTATATTCAAACAGCCTTTATATCTGAGAAGTCAATTGAGTTTGAGATTCACAAAAAAAGAAACAAAAACAACAAAAAAAAAACCAAACCAAACAAAAAACAGCCAATAAAAAATAAAAAAAAAAAGCCCCTACTTGAGAAGAAAAGTATTTTTGCAGCTGAAATAGATCATACAGATCCCTTTTTGTCTAGGAAACAGAGAGGAGAATAGAAAAAACAGTTAGTGGGTGGGGTTCATTTGCCATTGCTAATGCTTCTACTTGCCAAGCTCCAATTAAAAAGAAACAAACCTATCCAAAATTCTGGTTCTGCTTTTTTCGTTAAGAAGTGGGACTCAGAACCAGTAATATTAATAGTAACAACATCCACATAAACAATAATAGTATTAAAGAGTCTTCCTCAAACAAATGTTGATTTCTTTCCCACTATCTGCCTCCCATCATCTGTCAGACCTTTCTGCATCCCATTGATAATACTTAGCTCAGGAATCCAGAGTATGTCAAACTGTTTTCTGATTTTCTCCTTCATTTGTTTGGCAATGACTTCTTCCTGGGCTTTTATTTCTAGTCATATTTGCAGTCCTTCAATTAAAGACTAGTTATTCAACGGCTCCTACAGCCACTAGCATATGGCTTATTTAATAGAAGGGAAATTTTAAAATGCTTGCTAATCCAGTAATCACTTCTGTAATATATTCTGGAGTTATTACCTGTTTCTTTAGCATAGTAATATGTTCTTTAATGGCAAAATTTGCTCATTCAGTTCTAATCCTATGTTGTTGATTATTACCAAGGAAAGAAGCCCTTTATTTTTATATCATCCTATGATTTAAAACATACTACCTTAATTTACTGTCTATCATTTTTTATCCAATTTAGAATTAGTTCATATTTAATTTACACTTTTAAAGATAAATATCAGTTACAGAAATTAATTTAAAATACTGTATGGGAAAAGAATAATGAATTAGATTGGCAATTTGTTACTAGCATTTTAGTGTAAATATTTGGGAATAATTTTTAATTTTAGTATCAACTAAACATTTATGCATGTGGCCACAGCTGCTTCATTAATTCAGAATACCATCATAATGGGATTAAAAGCAAGACATTCCCAGTTAAAAAAAAAGTCTGCTTCTACATAAGATGGAGCTGAATCTTCTTAACTGTGAGCTGATCAAGGAGTACAATTAAAACAAACCCTAAACAATTTTTTCCAATTTTATTAACAGAAAGCAAGAATAATAGAGCTGTGCAAACCCACCTGCGTACTGTGGCTTGGATTTGATTAGGAAATTCTGGAGAAGTGGTAACTTGGTCTTGAATGTTAAACATCTCAAGCAAAAGCTGTCCAGTAAGAACTGCTGGCTCTTTTAGTGTCTCTTATCATTTCCCCATTTTTGCAATACCCAAAGCAGTCTGGTAAACTCCTTGTTTCAGCTACCGCCTGGCAGGTTTTTTGCTATGAAAGACCTTACAATATTTGGGACTGTTAGGCTGTGTACTGCTGATGTCTCTTTTATGAATAGTGACATCAAAGTAATGTCTATTTTATGACTCTTAAGGTCTTACCTAGGTGTCTGGAGGGCTAGGGCCTCCGCAGAGCACTCAAATTGCCTGACCCATCTGCATGCCTCCCCTGACTGTAAAGAAAGCCCATGGCTGTTCAGAGGGATTTTGTGAGGTGTCCCTGCCCGTGGCAGGATGGTTGGAATTACATGATCTTTAAGGTCACTTCCAACCCAAACCATTCGGTGACTCTATGATATAGTGAGCCAGCCAACTGGAAGCATGAAACGGAGGAGCATGTCTAAATATGTGACTAAGCCGTGCCCACCAGTTACTTCCATATTTCCCAGTTCCCACCACCAAAGATCTTCTCAGGTGAGTTGGCTAATATAGGAAAAAAAAAAAAGTATTTTTGCATGACAATGGTAGAACTCCTTCCGGGCCTGAGAGCAGATGCCTGAGTTTTAGGCATTCTGATTCTTGAATTTTTTGGCCCTGGTTCCTGAGAAAGTGCAGGTGGCACAAGTGAGTCTTCCTACTGCCAGACCTACGCCTTCCAGCTGAAGATGAGTCACTTTACGAAATGTAATGCAAAATGCATTAGGTCAGAGAATGGGAAAAAGAGGCTGTCTCTGTTGTATGGTGATGAGGTCACTCCTCAAAAAGATTTTGTGTAGGGGGAGGTTCTAAACTGTGAGTACTACTCCTAGGGTAATGTATTGATTTTATCTGAACATGGACTAAAGACTATGTGGAGAAACCTACAGAACTTTGTCTACAAGAGAAGAGCTGTTATTCTTGCTTTTCTCTAGGGTTGTCTGACCCTGGCTTGTGACTGCTCTGATTCACTGCTTTTTCAGGCTCCATACTCAGAAGCCTGCATATAATAGAAGCCAAATTTAGGCACTTTAATGGGTGGTCTCAGTGTAGCCCTTTTTAAATGAACACTCACAAAGTGAATAGGCTTTAATGGACCAGTTTCTTGGTAACCTGTTAATGGAAGAGAGATCTACTTTCAAATCTACCTTTTCAATTGGACAGATGATAATACATCACTGATCAGAGATGTCAGAAGCTGGACGAAGTGTGGAACGAAGGTGCCCTCAGACTGCATCAAATGGTCATACCAGAAGCCACATCTGCACAGTTTTATTTTCTGTATTCATCAACCAACAGGCTGCATTCATAACAAGAATGAAAAGAATGACATAGACAAGAGTTCTATTTTTCTTTCTGATTTTTCTTACCTCAGTCCTACAAACCGAATCACCTTTCACTCTTTTCAGTTTTTCTGCTGTTTTTTACCCATACAGAAAATGCAGTTTGGGGTCACATACAGTCCTCAGCTACCAGTGACCGTAAGTGACATAGCTGAGCTGAAAGGAGAAGAGGAAGCACATGGAGCTTGTCATCCTGTCTATCTTTCCAGTAAAACAGACAGTTTGAGTGAATATAGCAACTTCTGTTGATGCAGAAAAATATGAGACCAATTTAAAGGTGAGAAGAGGAGATCTATGTTGGGTTGCATATCAGATTTTTGATGTGGAGATTGATAATACCTCTCATGTTAGTTTGCTTGTTTTAAACTGATCACTATTCTGACTCCAAAATGCGTAAGTCTATTTCCAAATCAAGGCTGTGCTATGCTGTAGTCCTAAGGAAGAGTAACCTGAAGTGCTGAATAAAGAGAACAAGCAGAGGTCAGCCCTATGCTGCCTTCCAGTCTATATGCAACTTTGATAACGTAACCATATGTTTCCACTGATACAGACTGTTAAGAAATTAAAAATCATACACTTTAGTACTAGTATAGTGACAGTAAATCATTCTTTAAACTGTCTAGGTGATCCTAAGAACTCTTAGGTTTCACATACTTTCACTATACAGAAAGTCTGAATTTTTCAGATTTTTCTGTGGTACTGTAAAGTAATCAAATGTAGAGAGTATTTGTTTTGTATCTCAGTTTTAATCACTTCCTTGAATGTGAGATGATACATGAACAGCTTAAGTTGTCCAAAACCATGTCAATCCTCTTCCTGTTGTTCTGCTTTGAGAAAGTTAATTACTGTTTAACAAACCCACAGAACTTCAAGAAGCATTAGGTAAAGATTTCATTTGGAGTCTCTCATACAGTTAGAAGAATTTTACAACATTAATTAAGGATCTGAAAATCACAGAATCATGAGGGTTGTAAGGAACCTCTGGAGATCACCCAGTCCACTTGCCTGCCACAGCAGGGCCACACAGAGCAGGTTACACAGCAGCAAGTCCAGGTGGGTTTTGAATGTCTTCAGAGAGTGGGACCTCACAACCTCCCTGGGCAGCCTGTACCAGGGCTCTGCCACCCTCAACATAGAGAAGCTCTTCCTCATGTTGAGGTGAAACTTCTTGTGTTTCAATTTATGGCCACTGCACCTCATCCTGTCGCTGGGCACCAGTAAAAAGAGTCTGGCACCATCCTTCAGAGATGGTGCAGAAGAGTCTGGCACCCTCCTTTGAGATATATGTATACATTAATGAGATCTCTCAGTCATCTCTTCTCTAGACTAAACAGGCCCAGCTCCCACAGTCTCCCCTCACAAGAGAAATGCTCCAGACCCCTGATCATCTTTGTGGCCTCCGCTGGACCCTCTCCAGTAGCTCCTTGTCTTTCTTGTACTGAGGAGCCCAGAACTGGACACCGCTTCAAATGAGGCCTCACTAGGGTCAGTAGAGGGGAAGGATCACCTACCTCGACCTGCTGGCCACACTCCTCCTGATGCACCCAGAATACTATGGGCCCTCCTGGCCACAAGGGCGCACTGCTGGCTCACAGTCAATTTATCATCTACCAGTACTCCCAGGTACTTCTCATCTGAACAGCTGTCTCGTAGGTCAGCCCCCAACCTGTACTGGTACTTGGGGTTCTTCCTCCCAGGTGCAGTACCTTACACGTGCCCTTGTTGAACCTCATTGTGTTTCTCTCCACCCAGTTCTCCAGCCCATCAAGGTCCTGCTGAATGGCTGCAGCTCCTTCAGGTGCATCAGTCACTCCCCCCAGCTCCGTATCATCAGCAAACGTGCTGAGGGTACATTCTAGCCCTTCATCCAGGTCATTGATGAACAAGTTGAATAGGACCAGACCCAATATTGATCCCTGGGGAACACCACTGACTACAGGCCTCCAACCGGATTCCACTTTGCTGATCACAACCCTCTGAGATCTGCCATTCAGACAGTTTTCAATCCCCCTCGCTGTCCGTTAATCTAACCCACGTTTCCTAAGCTTACCTACAAGGATGTCATGGGAGACATCAAGGTAGAGAGAACATTCAGCAAACCTTCACAGATATATCTGTATCTTGTCAATAACAACCTCTTCCCTAAATCAAGAAAGGGGCCTGAACTGGGGACACAAATACTACTCCCTTTAAGGCAAATACAATTTTATAGTTTTTTTTTTAACTACCCATTTTAAGCAGGTGTTTTTTCATTATAGCACATGAGAGTGCTGCACAAACTGTGACATACAGAGCTAGTTTTTCATAGAATATAAGCAAATATAGCTTCTATTTCTGAATATCAAATGCCCACAAACTCTGTATATGCAAGAAAAGAAGCAGCTACTTTACCCCTGAAGATGATAAAGTGACTGTGAAAGACTGGGTGGGGAGCAGACTTCTGTCTCTCTGTTTGCCTGCCTTTTTGCTGCACACATTTACTATCGGCAGGATCCACATGAATGAACACCAGGCTGAATGTATGTTGTGTCTTCTATCTCACAGAGCAATATAATCTTGTTTTTATTGTGGAAAAGAAGGTTGTAAATCAGATCATTGTCCTTTTTGCTGACATGACCTAGATAAGGCCTTTAATGATTAATTGAAAAGAGTAGCTGATGTAAATACCTCTGTTTTCCAGATCTGTAATTTTTTTAATACAAAATATTATTGATCATTTAAGAAAACCATATACAGGCCTCTTTTTTTTTTAAAAAAAAAAAAAGTACTTTTTACAATAGTAATGGGGGAGGGTTGATTCAACTTCACTGAAGCTGATGATGGTCAGCCCTTTATTCTGAATGTTTGTTGGAAAATTGGACATTGTTTGTAAACAGAATAGCCAAAACTAGAAAAAAAAAAAAAAGGTCATCTACATTGCTAATTGGTTGCTGAACTACAGGGACCAACTGGAGGGATTTCACTGGAAGCTAAATCTTTATTTGCTTTGGGTTGCACAATACAAAGCTGTTTATCTGCTATCTGAATTCATGAAATCATAGAATCAGAGAGTGATATTGGTTGGAAGGGACCTTAAAGATCAGCTAGTTCCAACCCTTCTATTCAGGAAGGCACTGTACACCACGTAGACCAGTCATTTAGCTTTTAATCTTAATTTTAATTTCAACTGTCTGTTGCTGTTTCAGCAGTAAAGCCCTGAGATCAATACTTTATGATAACTCTAAAACTGAACATGGATGCAGACCATAAATAAAATTTAATATTATATAACAACAGCTTAATGAAAAATCGCAAAGCCTTTTGAAATTCCATCCCATATGAAAGACTCCTGTTCTTCTGATTGCATTCTTATTTTAGCTATTAGCAAAAAATTTAGAGTGATTATTCCAAAGAGTGGATTACAGACCAATGTTAATTGTTCCAAGTTATGATAAAATATTTTTTGGGGGGAGCAAAAGTTTTTCATAACCATTTTTCTCTATGCTTTCAGATTGCCTATCGAGTTTCAAAACCTGGTGCCACTGTGGATGCTTAAAGGCTGTCAGAAGTACGAGCAGCATGAGAAAGTAACAGCTGAAGAGAACAGTTGTCCTTTCACATGGGTCTGTGCCATACAGATGTCTACATAACACAAGCAAAAATTTACTTTTTTTTAAAATATATTACTTCTTTATAGAGGACAGATAAATTCTGAAATGATGTTATCGACATGAAAGAGCAATAGGGTTGCATACATAATAATTAAATTAGTAGCCATGAAAGCAACTAGGATAAATAAGTCAACTCTGAATGCTACAATGTGTCAAGTACTCCAATTTAATATTAAATAGAATATTAGGCCTGTGATGTTATTTCGCAAAAGGCTTTTTGTTTTTGTTTTTTTTTTTTTTTTTAGGGCAGGAGTTGAGTTGGATCAGAATAACAAAATTATAAATACTTATCTAATTGACAGTGACAAATAGTCCTTACTTGTATGTGCTGTGGTTATCTTCCAAAAAAAAACCAAACAAACATTTTCAGGACTTCAGTAATATGAACTGCTTAATATATAACCTTCTGCAGAGTTTTTCCTCTCAATTTGTCAGTTCCTCTCTCTTGTTCTACTACTCTTCACATCGCATAAAATCCACATCAAACAACACAATATGCTAATTTTAAGGTCTATCTGAGAAAACAGTTGTAATGAATATGGCTGTCTTCACATAGTTCACATAAAGGGTGAATTTCAAAAGCATTCACAGAAGTTAAAAGGACACATTTAACTGACTCTTAGTAAGAACTCTGTTCCTAAATGCAAGTACTGCACATATTCGCCTAGGAAGTAAACTGAGGTGAACCAAGATGTGTGTGCCATTGATTTCCATGCATACAAAGCACTTGTAATCCTTTAATTCAAGCACTGGTAATGTAAACTGTTGACTGCGAGTCTGCAGATATACATCTGCCAATTTATGAAATAATAAAAGGCATTTACCACAGACTGAAAGATGTGAAAATACTACAGATCACTTTCAAACTTGAAAATGTCTGTGGTATTTACCCTGAAATTAAAATAATCATCTGAGGTGTGTTAAATTTATTCAAAATACCATAGGCGTATGGGTATAAGCACAAGTACAAAGAACAGAATACTTACCTGTCATTCAACATACTGCACAAAGGCCATTTTATCCAAAAATCCCCGTTTAAAACCAGGGATTTAGTTTTTTTCCAGTGCCTTAGGATAGCACCTTTTGCTCAATAAACTTAAGTCAGGATTTCAGAGCATTTTATCTAACCTCTGACAAAAGTTTGGCAGTGCAGTTTACCATAGGAATATTTCTCTGTAATAAGATAAAAATATATTCTGTGGGAAAATTGAGAGTGGGAAGTTCTCATTATAAATGTAATCCTGCTGACTAAATCTAGAGTAGTGACATGTATACTGCAATTACATCTTTAATAGAGCAAGTTTTGTACATCTGCCTAAATCTGGATATGAAATCACATAATCATAAGGTTGGAAAAGGCCTTCAAGATCATTAAGTCCAACCTTTACCCCAGGACTGCCAAGTCCACCACTAAACCATGACACTAAGGGCCTCATCTACATGATTTTTAACACTTCCATGAACAGTGATTCCACCATTCCCTGGGCAGCCTGTTCCAATGCCTGACCACCCTCTCAGTGAAGAAATTTTTCCTAATATCCAGTCAAAACCTCCCCTGGTGCAGTTTGAGTCTGTTTCCTCTTGTCCTATCACTTGTTACTTGTGAGAAGAGACTGAACCCCACCTTGCTGCAACCTCCTTTCAGGTAGTTGTAGAGAGTAATTAAGGTCCCCCTTGAGCCTGGCCACAGCCCACCAACCCAGCCTGTCCAGATCCCTCTGCATAGCCTCCCTGCCCTTCAGCAGATCAACACTCCCACCCAACTTGGTGTTGTCTGCAAATTTACTGATGGTGCTCTCAATCCCCTCATCCACATCATCACTAAAGATATTAAGTAACACTGGTCCTGACATCGAGCCCTGAGGGACACCACTAGTGACCGGTCACCAACTCAGTATGACAACATTTACCACCACTCTTTGGACTCAACCATCCAGCTGGTGAAGAATCCATATATCCAGGCCACGAGCAGCCAGTTTCTCCACTGCTGTAGGAGACAGTGTCAAATGCTTTACTTAAGTCCAAATAAGACAATGTCCACAGCCTTTCCCTCATCAGCCAGACGGGTCACGTTATTGCAGAAGACCAGGTTGGTTAAGCAGGACCTGCCCTTCATGAACCCATGCTGACCGGGCCTGATCCCCCTGTTTTCCTTCATGCGCTGTGTGAACACTCTTAGGATCATCTGCTCCATTCCTTGCCACTGAGCTCAGGCTGATAGGCTTGTAGTTTCTGGGGTCTTCCTTCCTCCCCTTTTTGTAGGGAGGTGTCACACTGGCCAACTCCCAGTCCTCTGGGACCTGCCCACTAGACAAGGGCTGCTGAAAAAATCTAAGGTCTTTAGCACTTTGTGACACTGATAGTGCATTATAAGTTTACTTTTGTTAAAAGTTAAAATATTTTTTATTTTTAAGCTTGTGGTTTTGTAGGCATTAGGATCCCCTTAATCCCATATACCCCCTCCCAAGCTAGTGGCAATTACCCCAGTATTACATGAATTAACATCTGTAATGCACATGCATTTTTTTTTTGTCAGCTCATGTTCTCATGTTTACTTTATCCCCTCCTATGCTCTGGCAGAATCCAAGCCACAGTAAAGAATAAAAGAAATTGGGACATCTATCAGTTTTAAATCTGACACATATCAAGAAAGACTATATGGTTCCTTCTTAGTTCAAATTATTCTGAGTTAGAAATGCAGATATTAGAACTGTAATAACTGAAAGATATCTAATCTTTTAGTAAAAAAGCTTGTTTACTTTTTTTTTACCTTAATCCCTATGTCACAGTTTCATTTTTTTTAAATTTATTTATAATTATATTATTTATAATTCACTTATTTAAAGAAAATTATTATCAACTTGAAATAAAACATCATTCATATCACTGTGTGGAAAGTATGCCTTGTTGTGAGAGGAACCTCTCTTCTGATTGAAATACAGACCACCACGCATGGAAGTACTGTGCAGTGTAAGCAGGGAGTTCTCGCAGGTTGGATTCAGTCATGGCACCTTCAGGGAGCAATTAATCTCCCTCAAAAGAAAACATCTAACATACATTATGTCAGCTTATTCACTCTGACTATAGAGAAAATAGATATCTTAGATGTCTAAAGCAAGTAGGAAAAGTATCATCTAGTCTGTTGTTACATTAAATGCTCTGACTTCCTATCTAATTTGTCTGCAAAAGAACACTCAGCATGCTATAGCATACATGGCTGATACTGAAGATCAAGTATGCCATTGATAATCATTGGCTTTTTTCCACGCAGTTTCCAGAAGAGATTTATGTGGATATACTGAATATAACAGACCATATTCTGATCATCAATATCTACATACTTATTTGAAAAATCACTGTGAATTTTAAGGACACCATGGTTGCCATTGCTTCTAAGAATTTGAACATTTAATTCCGATACTGCTTTACTTCTCAATTCCACAATTTCTTACTTGTTTGCTAATGGATTTTCTCCTTTATGTCTCAGGGCAAATTCTTAAAATAGTAAATGGAAGAATTTTGCTCTTGCTGCTTTAGTCACTTAGCTTTACCAAACCCCTTATTTTCCCTTATGACTTTCCCCGTCTTCTGCAGAAGTTCCCTTTTGCTACATTTTTGCTTTCTGTGATCCTCACTTTCCCCATTTAGAGTCTTCCGAAACACGTTTCTGTTGTTACACAGTTTGTTACAATGGTGATCAGTTCTCCCAGAGATCGCTAGCTGAGCCATCTGGATAATGTGATAGAGCTCTACCTGTCTGGTGTACTGTTCCAGATATTCCGTGACATGAACAGCACGACCAGGAGGATTTCTCAGCAGGAAGGATCTGCACAAGCTACATTTCAAACATCCCCCAGAATGCAGAAAGCTTAGTTGCACCTGTAAGTGTTTTCAGTCATTATGTCAAGAGGAGGGGAAATATTAGTAATACCTCTTCCTTCTTAACACAGTGCTGGAGTGCAACATGTTTTACTAGGATTTTACATGCATCAGAAAAAGCCTCATACTTCTGTGCTTATGCCATGAAATTTGTTGCTATGAAAATATCAAAAACAGTCTATTACTAAGAATGGCCAATGCTCTTCAGACAAAATAGTATCTAGCCTCAATCTCAACTATCAAAATGAATTGTAGCCATTTTCATGCTTTATAGGGCTTAATATCTTTTTTGTATCATTAAAGTCTTTTAGCCACTTATATCCAATGCACACAGGCCTCAGCTCAACCAGTTCAATGGACAATTTGAGCACAGCTATTCCAGCAGTATCTCTGAGAAATCAGATTAAACTACATTACATTGAATTATCTTTACTATTATTTGCCTTCTCTAGCTTCCTTTAAATTTCTTGGCACAGAAACATTTTCAAGATTAATCACAGCACTGGCGGCACCACCTTTCTTCTAAACTAAAATTTCAGATGATTTATTGCTTCTAACAGATAGAGTGCACTCTGAGAATTAACTGAAACCTTCAGATCAGGGGGAATTTAAAGAGAGCAGCAGCGTCTTCCAGCAGAGTGTTTCTTGGGTCCCGCTGCCTGAGAAGCTTCTCTGGCTGGAGAGAAGAAGCTGAACTCAGGCAAACAACTGTGGGAAAGCATGTAAGGTAGGCTAGCTGTGTGTTCACATGCATGCATATCTTCTCTCCTGGATATCACATTTTCTTTTACTGTTGGGGATTTTACTGTGTTATAGGCTTTCCAAAGTTAGTCCCCTGGAGTCGAAGAAAGAGCTGTATTTTCCAGTATCTCTATTTCCAGTTAAGGTAACATACTTCTGAATTACTGTGTTGTATGAGACAAATACCATGATTAGAAGAAATAGGCATAACATCTATCAATAACTGAAATGTCTCATGTAAAGCAATTTGAAACTAACGCTCGAAATTACCTGTTAAAGGAATACATTAACAAAGGATTATGATTTTAATTGATCTAAGTATTTATCTGTCTCACGTTCCTATTTATTTAATTACCATGAATTTAAGTATGATTGCAGAACATTCTTAACTAAGGATGCTTTTCTGTTTATAGAACAGATTTAAAGATTTAATTTTCTGTTCCCTGATGAGCCCTACACAAAAATGCTCAGATTACATGATGGGTTTCTAGGAGAATAAAATTGTACAGAACTGCCAAGATGGGGTCTTCTAGAAGAAAATATGGATATTGTATGAATCTAGATGAAAAAAAAAAAACAACAAACCTAACAACCCAACAACAAAAACTAACAATGTTAACATTCCAGAGCCTAAAGACAAAAAATACTGAACATGACAAAGCCACATTTTTCCTCAAAACAGCTGAAGTACTATTTCTTTCTTCTATTATACAGTTAGAAAGATAAGAACTATTTCAAAATTCTGGAAACATTAAGTTTTTGGTTTAAATGATGTTGCCTTTTTAGTCAATATCTATATACTTTCAGCAAGGGTCAAAGCAAATGCTCTTTCACTCTGCCAACATAGAGAATGTAACTACCTGGAACACTACATAGTGTATTAATGCATGGATTAACAGGATGTGAAAAATATGAGGTCAAAAAAAGTGTATTCTCATGCAGATTTCCAAGATCTTCATAATAATAACCAGAAGTGCCACAGGCTATGTAGGTTACGTTTACACTTTCAGAAGTGTTAACATAACCTACAAAGCCAGTCCTGTTTCCAATTTTTTTCTTTATAAATAATAGTGTCTTTTACAAAGGAATTATTTGTCTCTTACACATCTACAAATGTTACAGAGATAAAATTCACAATCCTAAATCAGAAAAGTCAGTTCAGGAAATTTTTCCTTATTGCCTAAGGGCTCATAATACAAGACTTTGCCTCAATATAGCTACAGGACTGTATGACCCAAAAGAAAGATCAATTAATTCCTCATGCCAGTTATTTCTACTACATTTCATTACAAAAACTTACTAATGAAGGTAATCATGACACAGTCACATACTGGTATATAAGGAAAAAGAATTTGGAAAGGATCTAAATTAAAACAAGCATAATAAGACAGAAATCAGAAAATTAATATGATGCAATGTCGAAAGTCACCATGACTAAAATCTTATTTGAAAAAACAGATACAAGGGTATGAAATAACACAAGGTTAGTATTACAAAATACAGTTTTCAGTAAGATTTTTTATAAGTAAATATTAAATTTAGAAACCCATGATGGTTTCACAGAGGAATTTTAGTCATACTAATTCTTACCTGTCAAGCTTGCTTTGTTAATAGATGGCTGGTTACACATTGGTGAACGTCTGTTTAAAAGAAAAAAAGGGTATATGCCTGATAAACACAGAGATGACTGAATCCTTGAAGAATATAATAGAAAATACATTTCCTTGGGAAATTATTTGGGACTGGAATACCCTGGCATTGAAAAAAAAGGGAAAAAAAGTTCTCAGCAGTATTTTAGGAATTTACAAGTTAAAAAACCTACTTTATCATACTTAGAGTTTATACTTAACTTTAAGTTTGATTTACATAGATAGTTATCATTATTCTAACATGGCTTGCACTTGCCACATTCTCTTTCTTGAAATGCCTTTCCTATTATTATTTTTCATTTTATTATTTTGCATATACATTTCACATGTTATTTTGCACATACCTGTCACAACAATCTTTAGGGCAAACAGCTCAGTGGAGTGCTTTGCTCACTGAAGAAAGCTAAAAGTTGCTGGACTGACACAGCTGTGTAGGGATGTGTGGATGACTGCAAGCAGGGTCTACATAGGGTCTGCGTACTCCAGCCAAAGGGGCTGGAAATATCTTTTAGGGGCACTGCATATGCAATGGTGGGAAGTTGATTTTGGAATGCTAAATACTTCTAAGTTCCAGAGGCGCACATTTTGGGTGAGGTAAATGACTACACTACAAAATTTAACAGTGTAACTAATGTTAATGTTAAGTGTGATTCTGTAACATCCTTGGAGAAAGAGCGTATTTATAACATCTCATTTATAATCATGAACCACTGTGAATAGTGGAATGTCATTATTTTGGATAAATTAGGCAGAGCTCTAGGTTCAGATCATGCAAGTAGCTCACAATGAGTGTAGTTGTCTGCTCACTTTGGTTCATTTGCAAGACTCAGACTCTGTCCGAATGATCATCTTTGAATGATCTTTGACATATGACTAATTTATTGAAAATCATGCAAATTGCACAAAACCACTTGCAAGTTTATGCAAGGACAGCAATGCAAGAGCAATTAGTAGGCAAGGGGCCTATTGTCTCAGCTATCAAGAGATTAATAAATTTTACTCATCCACATGTTTTATGCAGGTTTGGTGGCACAGACTGAAATCCCTAACATCAAGTTGTTATTCTTAGTTTACATTCAAACAGTATCACTGCAAAAAGTTCAGTGGCCAAGAATAGACACTCACTTGCTAGGTGCCCGATCTTGTAAATTGGTTAATGCAGCAAAGTTATTCCGTACGGTACGCAGGCTGGCCAGCACCTGGAACAAACAAACCAGTTTCAGTCTACAGTTTATGCATAGGTGAGACTGACATACCTCTGCTGAGCTGTGCTGAAAATAAAAGGAAAGGACATTGCAAAAAAAACTGTAAATTGTTTTCAGAACTGATTTGTCCGAAGTCTTTGATCATTACTTAACAATAACAGGTCTTTAATACAAGGGCAGTATTTTATTTCTTTTTCCCCCATGAACAACTCATAATTTTGTGTAAAGGCAAGCTTACTTGAAGAGGAGGAAAGTTTTTCACAGAATACTACTTAGTTCTTTAAAATTACCATAAAAGCATTCATGTTGGGAAAATAATAGCCCATTCAAGACTACTACTTCATGCATAAGAAATGATTACAAAATCTCCATTTGCAGTTCAGCCCACACAGACCTTAAAGGACAAAGGAATAAGATTGTCTAGACTGCCAGGAAAAATAAAAACTGCTCCTTTAAATGGTGCAGTTGATTTGGGTACTTAGTCAGAAGACCAGAGTTAAGAGGAAGGTAGCATCTGAGCAGGCACAAAAGCCTACAAGCTTTTACAAACTTTGCACACTGGAAAGGTAGTATAAATGAGCTACTTCTTTTCTGGGCTTAATTTCATCCAAGACAGCACCTAGTGGAAGCAGCAGATGACTGTCTTCTCATTGTAAGTGGCATAGGCACTCTCTTCTGAAGCTAGCTGGATAAATGCAACAAATTTTGTGCCATGTAAGGATAGTAAGATGCACCTCTCCAACTAGGGAGAGGTAGTTCAGCTTATGTCAGAGAGGAACCACAAGTTGTCTGGAACCAGACTGGGAATGGAAGGAAGCAGCAACACTCTTTAATGATGTGCCTTTGCGGGAGTTGCTCATTGTTGTTTCTCAGCCGAAACTAGGCTGGTTCCCTGGTGAACCCACTGTAGGAATAGCAAAGGTGGAAATGGGAATTTGGGTTCCAGAGCTAGGAGTTGAGGAGGATACAACCATCTTTCCATAGCTGCTTAAGTTTACACATGAGGTAGGAAGGAAGCAGGGGGCTGAAAAGAAAAGAAGTATTTAGTGAAAGCTTGTAACAGACAGAAAATATTCAGGAGATAATAGTGACTGGAAGTGTTCAAGCTACTGTAGGTAGTTCTCAAATGACTTAAGATAATCAAAATACATTTGTTGCATAATTAGACTATTAATTTCATTATGTTTTTCTTTCCAAATATCAGGAGGTAAGCTCACATATTTCTCATTCACCATGAAAT
The DNA here is from genome assembly GCF_028554395.1 of Pezoporus wallicus. Lineage (NCBI taxonomy): Eukaryota > Metazoa > Chordata > Aves > Psittaciformes > Psittacidae > Pezoporus > Pezoporus wallicus. Next base: position 1,904,364 of record NW_026636990.1, read on the forward strand.
AAAAATAATTATATATGCCATCAAATTTGAATGTCCAGGATACACTGACACTACTAAATGTTGTATTTAGGTGTTCAATATACACAGATGGAAATCAGGGATGAACTGATCAGAAGGGGAAAGAAGATCCTGGAGTTCAAAAGTTCAAAAATTAATGCACAAAATACAAAGCAAAACTGCTGCAGTATGGAAAGTATGAAGTAAAAGGACAGGATGAATTGAAGGAGGAAGGAAAGCATAAATGGAATAAAGTTGGAAAGCTGGGCCTATTAAGGTAAGACACACATTTTTAGTTACTGCAGTCCATTTTCAGTTATCTTTGGTCAATCTGCCTGGATTCAGTTTACATGTAGCAGAATGATGAGATGGCTTGCTGTGCTAGTATTATGAGAGAAACATATCTATGTGGCTCCCAGAACAGTCTCAGGCCATGAAAATATGCAGTTGGTTTTCCTGGCTGCAAGTTCCTACTCAGTAAGCCCTGTTGTACTCAAATTTGCTGTATATTTTTTTCAGGTGCATTGAAAACTGGGAACATGTATGAAGGTAACTAACTGACTCCTTGGTGAGTGATCTCAGGTACAGCCATGCCTATTAGCTCTGCTTCTGCTGGACTCTGGAATGAACAACTCAGCACATGCTGTACAGGGCTGTTTCAGAAAGGGTAGCCAGCTAGGTACAATGCCACCTGAAAATATGAACCCTGAGGTATGTGCTGGATCTGAAATCACAGGACACTTAGTATGTGAGGTGCTGGGGCAAGAAGGGTGCAGAGCTGTAAGGTTGTTCAGGGCCACCTATGAGTGGAGGTTAATGAGCTTTGCTGGACCCATGCTTTGGTCCCTGAAGAGCTAAGGGGCAGTCTCTTTAGCCCGCCCGCTACTATGCACATTGAACAGATTTTTCCCCTGTCTGAGGTATTATGAATCTCTCCTTTTTCAGAAAGCAGAGATTCAACTGTTTGGTGTGTATGTCCTTCGATTTGTTCTTCTGGCAGGTGAGATAACTGTAAGTTCAAGGGTGAAATGTCTAGTATCTGCTCAGCATTCCAGCTGCTTTAGCATTCATGCATATATTTTCACAGTTCTGCAAGTGTAAGGCATCCCCACATGCATATCATTGCGGCAACAAAAACATAGGCCATTGGCTACAGTGGAGCTAAACCACTTGATTTATTGCATACAGATATTAAAATTTATAAAGCTACTATACTATAAGTACATAATATTTCAATTTTTCATTATCATTTGCTTTACGTAAGTTTCTCTGTTCACAGAGGTTTTACTTGTGCTTGACGTTTCTCGAGTTACGATTTGTGAGCAAAAAGCAACCAGTCACCTGCAAACCACTACAGGTTTAATTTCTAAGTAAATAATATTATTCTCAAAATCATTATATACAAGTAATTGAAAGTGAATTAAAAAATCAAACCTTTTTAATGATAAAAAACCTAGAGAATTCATCTTTAAATTTTAAATCACCCAAATGATTTTATTTTGAAAAGCTAAATTCTATGAGTAATTAAATTACAGCAGTTGCTGTGTTATTACAATCTAGGGAAGTGCAACTAATAATATCCTTGTGATAGATTTTTTTAATTTCAGCTTATAAAATTCCCTTTCTGGTAAAAATAACAAAGTAACTTAGTCCTCAGGCTGGATTCTATGTGGGGGACACATCATGCCAGCCTGCCTCCAGTTTTCAAATGCAGCCACACTGACTAGAAAAAAAGCTAAAACTGGAACTATTACCACCAGGGGGCTCATGATCAGATGAAACAATTCTCCTGATCGATTGAAGTAAATACAGATGGTTTGAAGTAACTGGAACCTGTATTCTGCGTGTCATGATTTACTGCCACCAGGAAGCCCTAAACAGATTAAAACAGCACTTTTGCTGCTTACAACATAAAAATGCATCTTCATGGTGAAGTATTGCTCTAGGAAGATATTAAAAGTGTAGTTTGTAAGATGCTTAGAGACTGGCACATGGGATCCAGTTTCTGAAGTTCTGACTGAGATCGTAACACTGGTAAACATAAGTCAAAGGGATGGGTCCTGTGCTTAGCTGCATATGCAGTCTGTGAGCAGGCCCCACTGGGAGATGGGATATTGCATATTCAAGTAACTTTAAGGGAAGGGCTACGTTTTTCCTAAGAGTCAGTCAGCTGTCATTTCCCCTCTATTGGGCAGTCTCTCAACTGCATCTCAACTCCTCCTGTCAGGGAATGTGACATGGGATAACCCACCCTCTGAGTGCTCTTTCTCCTGTTCAATACAAATGAAAACAGGTTCATTTAAAACAGTGCTAGCAGGGCTTTGCACTGAAATACTAAAAGCTCTCAAATAATCAGTTATGGCACTTGGGTGCAAATAGCAGTAACATTCAGGTGCTCCTGCTATAATTGCTGAAGCACATCCATCAACACCAATAAGAATATGAAACTGCCCTTGAAACAAATAGGGTGTATTGTCCCAGGGAAAAAAAAAATAAATGGGAGTGTAATATTTGCTGGTTTTCTAGGCATCCTATAACCTACCCTATCTATGTGGCATAATCAGTAATAAAAATTCAGATGACAATGAATATGAACTCATCTATAGTAGATATTATTGGATTGCTTGACCACTATACTATTTGTGGTTTTTTCTGTGCTCAAGATTTAGGGTTATTATGTTTTCTGAGGAACTAAAACCAGAAATGGTTTTATTTTACTTTTTTACTTGCTTTTTCTGTAATTTATTCATTTCCATAACTGTTAAAGTATGGTTACCGTTTGAGAGATCTTAAAGTATTCTTAGAAAAGGCTCTGGCTTAATATTTACTCTGTTCATATATGATGAAGGTATTCTTCATATTAAGGGTTTGATCATAGAGTTTTATAAAGGGTATGTGTTTAAAATATAATTAAATATAAACTATTAAATTAATGTTAATAATTTTAACAACTTTTCACTAGACTAAATCAACCTGCATATTCAGACTGAAGTTGGATACCTTTTTAACAGTTAAGACTGCTTTGTGACCCAAACTTTCTCTTTCCATTTATGTTCAATCACATACAATTTCCAGATTTATTTTTACCCCTGTAGTTACAATATATTAACTTTCATTCCTATTACAGGTTAAAACTCACTATTATGAGTTCAGGAATTTTAACTTTTCATACACAGTAAGACAGCTGTATTGCTAAAAATTGTGGAGTTTTGATCTAAATTATGTAGAATTTTGAACGGATATGTTATAAAACAGAATCTGAATGTAAAAATCAAACAGAGATGGTTTTGCAAAGCAGTGTAAGTATTCTGGGTTATATATATAGTATATAACCCTATTCTGGGTAAAATTTATCTTGCATCTAAAAATTATGTTGCATTGAATGCATAAAAGATGTTCAAAAAGAGAACTTGTAATTACAAAAACTAGGGGAATAACAGAGAACACAGATTCTATGATTCTATGATTCTGTGATTCATCATGGCTGTCTGCTACAGCATTTGAAAAGGTATCAGAGGTGTTTATTTTGTTGTTGCACTTCAACATTTCAGATAATTAAAAAGCATTAAGCAAGAGATAACAAGAGTGGGAGGTTTATGGCTTCTGCTTAGACAGATTTTTACCTATTTCAAACAAACATGTTATGTAATATTAACAATGGAAAACAATGTATTTGTCTTTTGAATTACAAGATTATATGAGAAATATGGCAGAATTGTGCCTACCTGGGCAAATGGTGTCACAATCAAGTCATCTCCATGTCTGAAAAAAATGAGCAGAGTTGTAAGTTAGGTACTACTGGAAACTTAAGTGACTGCTTTTAACAGAAAGATCAGGTTATACAATGCATCATAGGTAATTCCAGTTTTATTCTTCTGCAGTTTACTCTCTACCCCTGCTTTACGCATTCTTTGAAAAGTAAATATCAACTTAGTTATAGCCCAGCTGCCTGGTGTGTCAGTGGGATGGCCGATGAACCAGAGGGTTTCTACAAGTGCGGGTTGGGCTGGTGATCGACTGCCCAGGATTGATCTGCAGAGATTTCATCCCGAAGGATGGAGGTAAAAACACCAAAAGCAACCCCATGAAGGGCTACCAGCAGATCTGTGAGTGCAGAACGTACAACTGCAGATGGCTGGGCAGTGCATTGCAGTCAAATGAAAACCTTGTAAAACTTTAAAACTGACTCACACTTCTGTAGCTATCGGGGGACGGGGTGTGTGTGACCAAGTGTGTGCCGTTGCTGTGGCAACCTCACCCTCACCACGGATGACGTATGGACAAGGTTCTAGGATGACGCACTGTAGGGCAGAAGCGAGGAAGGCAAAGAGAGGTTCCTTCACTTCAGCACGGAAACCTGCCACTTGAAATGGTTTCCAAAAAATACAGCCTTGAAAATACAAGTAGGCTTGAAGGGCTGTTGAGCTTAAGAGCAGCATCTGTAACACTGAGGATATGGAGTTACATCTCTCCAGGGGACCACATTGATAAAGAAAACGTAAGACTTTTCAGTCACAATATCTAGTATATGGCAGCAATCAAGCTGAAAAGAAATTTTCTGAAAACAAAAATGTCTGTGTTTTTAATTCACCTGTATTTTCCTACAGTAAATTTATTGTGATGAGTTACAAGTTGCAGCTTTCAGCAGATATTACCATTGCTTTGGTGCTATTTCGATGATATTTAAGCATAATGATGCATTTAACAACAGATTTCAAGTCCATGAAAATTTGAACAGAAAAAGGCTTTCTGATAAACAAAGAAATATCATTTGTGTTTGAGCTGCTATACCATCATTCTCATAATCTATATACTGTCCACAAGACAATAACGTTTTTGCAGGTTTTGGAAGAACCTAATAAAAAAGTAGTATGTACAGCCAAAGAGTATGTAAGGACAAAACAAAACTCCCCAGTATTCAAAATTATCATAATGCTTAAATATCTGTGTAACTTTTTATTACCATCTCTTTTATTCCTTTTAGTGGAAATACAAAAGTGGATTTTTACAGATCCTATGGAAGAAGACTGTACTTTTAACACCTTTGCAGGAGTGGTTGGAATAAGGTATTGTTTCAGGTGAAACCACAGTCCCACCCTGGTTGGAAAGTATGTATGCCTGATTCTCACATCAAATTGAAAGAAACGTAGCACCATTGGAGGAACTCAGAGGCTTTAATTGCCCAATGAAGCCAAATCCAATTGGCTGTTGTAGATATCATGAATCAGCCCAGGGCATTAACAGGAGAATTAATGACCACCTGGGTTTAGTACTTCATGCTTTCATTGGCTCATGCAGACATCAGGAAATGCCCATGACTATTATTTCTCATCAGGATTGCTTGATGATTTAGACAGCTACACAAAGGCTTCAGCAGAAGATAAGCCATATCCATCTTTTCCTTTTGTCTCTCACTTATGCAGCCATAGTATGAATATGCATGCTACCTCACTTCAGAAAAATTATGCTGTCTTCAAATTCTGTGAAATGGTATTATCTACTGTGTTGCACCTTGCTTGCCTGTTCCTCAGTAAAATCTGTTACTTTCTTCCCTTTTATAATGAATATTTTTACTTTTTGTGTATAGCTACTCCATTTTCTCTTCTGTTTTGACACTTAAAAGAGGCACAGCTGTCTAGAGCAAGGAATACTGTGTTAATCATCTGACTGACTTCTGCAAAGGTGGAAGAGCCTAAAGCCTCAAGTGAATTGTCAGCCGTCCTCATGCCTTCCCACTCTATCTGTTACTCAGGTTGTTTAGCCAAAAAGCAAACAAAGGATTTCTTAGAAATGAGTTTGTTTTTTGAGCAATCAAATTATACACAGAAACTGTATTTAAAATCAATATGAAAACCCATGTTTTACTGATGCAGTCTAATTCCCACAACTGGAAATTATGAAGGGACAGAAGAGGAAAGGAAAGGGACCTGGAGAGGTAAAGGTTTACATGTAGCAGCAGCACTGGACAAGGAACAAATATGCTATATTGTTTCTACCTGTAAATAAGCTAGATAGAGAAGAGCTAGTTCTTTTTTAGAATTATAAGCATCTGTCAGTGACAAACACTCTTAATGCTCAGCATATGACACAAATGCACCTAGAATTCATCAGCGCTTCAAATTCCCAGGCAATTACTACAACACAGTTATTAACTGTCGAAGTGCAGATTGACAAAATCATGAAAACAGGATGATTCTTAAAATCTCTTCTGTGCTTCCTTATGGGACGTGGTACTTTCTTGCTCTTCTTATTCAGTGCTCCTGTTTGCTACCTCTGGAGTGCTGATGCACTTGTAAGAGGCAACAAGTACATGTTTCTGTGCTTTCTGCTCTGGCATTTGTTTTTGTTTTTTTCTTTTCTATAAAATAACATGACCCCACTCCTTTAATGTTCAACCTTCATTCTACTTGAGCTCTTGCTGGACTGCATTTCATTGGAGAACGCTGATAAAATAGCGTACCTTGTTATTTTTTAGAGGAAACATTATGAAATACTAATTTAATGTACTGAAATCAACCAAGGATTTAATTTTCACTTTTCAAATGCCCCTTATTGTCAAGAGCAACATTTCCAGAAATTATCATTATTTCAGTGAAAGTGTGATACTGAAAGTACGGATATCCACAGCTTTCACAAAGCAGTTTAGCACGCAGCAGACCCACTTGAACAGAAAAGCAATTGCATAACATAGTGAGTAATCTTTAATCCACATTGGGTCAGAAAATCTGGAGAGTGCTCAAAAAGGGTGCAGACATGTCTAAAGTGTCTGTGTTATTTTTTGTATGGAAAAGCAAAAAAAAAGTATGATTCAATCAAAATGCCACTAATTGACAGTGTATTACAGTGTAGTAAACACTGTAATGTAAGAATGTCCTGTTTTATTTTCAGATGATAAAGAAACTGATAGACAATTTTGTCTGGATCCTGGATAGGATAGTGCCACACATCTATATGATGAAGAAGTAAGCGGGAATGTAAACCCTGTGCAATATATCGCAAACTTCTAAATGTACTCAAAGCTGTTAAACTTTAAGGTTAGAAGAAATCACTCATAATGTTAAGACTAACTAGAATGCTTGGGATACTTGTTTATATCTTCATTTTTTCAGAGGAAAGACAGATTTGAAAGCAGACTAATTTTCACATGACCCCAAAATTTAAAATTATCAAATTCCACCATCACCAAGAAAGGCTGCTAAAGCACACAACAGTCCACCTGAGATGAGTCACTGTTACATAAAACACAGGCTAAATTGCCATTAGCAGACCAAGGATTATATAATTCATCACAAGTTATTTACCACATTAAAATGGTGAAGCCTGGCCACTTGCAAATTTTCTCTTTTTTTTCTTCCTAACCTTCCCTATAGAACATGTGTGAACTCACCCCACAGAACCTGTGATGGTCCCCACCCTGGAGAAGAGATCAAAGTGCTATGCTAAGTCACAAGTCAGATGAACATGTTCAGCTGTCGGTTGTCAAATAAAAAGTACAAAGATTCTGCTTCTTTTCCTCAAGACTGTCATTAATTTGTCTCTTCTATCCCAATTTACATTACCTAATTAACTTTGCCCCCACTTAAAGGGAATTTAGAGATTTATGCATGGACCCACAGAGAAGCCCACAGGATGATTAACACAAGGGTAGACAGGGTGACAGCATAACCCATATTTCTTAATTAAGTTGGCATAATTTAATATAATCATATAATAAGTGGACTTCTAGAGAGATATTCTGCAGACCTGCTAGGATACAGTTAAAAAAGAGAGGACATTTTTTTTTCATGTGGTCAGAAAAAGTCAAGATATCCATTAAGGAGAAGTGAGTCCCAGACCTTAGAGATCACTAAAATGTTGAGTCTGCACTTGTCAGTGTATGACTTTGCAGGTAAGCTACTGAATAAGATTTGTCTTCCTAAATGCCAGAGTAAACTCACATAGAGACTTTCTAGACATGTAAAGAATACCAAGTGAGTGATCTTGAGAACACATATTGCACATATTGCATGTGGGTGACTTAAACAGGATAAATAGGAGCTCTGTCTAAACAGAAGGGGGAAACTGCACAAAACATATTCACACCAAATTGACACATATTTCCTCATGAACAAGATGCAGACAAAATAGGATTCCTAGTTAAATTTGATACAATTTTTTATAACATAAATTATAAGATTAGTGGAAAAAATCTTGATGCTTTCTTAAAAGTTTAAAACATGATCAAATTGGTTTGCACACTCCTCCATTTGAATGAAAATCTCACTTACCTCCCCAGGATAAGTATTGGCTGAGGATGCTGGCCAGGCTTTAAATCAAACTGGCATAGTCTATGTTGGATTCTCTGGCTACAAACTTGGGAGATGGCCTATCTGAAAGAAAGTCTTGCCCCTGGGTAAACACAATCTAAGAGTGCAGCACAGGCTGGGATCTACCCAGCTGGGGAACAGCTCCATGGAAAGGGACCTGGGGCTTCTGGTGGACAATAAGATCAATACAAGTGAACAGTGGGCTGCTGTAACAAAGAAAGCCAACAGGATGCTGGTTTATATCAACAAGGGGACTACCAGCAGAGGTAGATATTATCCCACTCCACTCTTAACTTGCCAGGTCACACCTGGAATACTGCGTTCAGTTTTGTCCCTGCTATACAAAATAGATGTGGACAGGCTGGAGAGGGATGAAAGGAGGGCCACTGAGATGATCCAAGGACTGGGAAGCCTGGCTTATGAGGGCAGACTGAGAGAAGTGGGTTTGTTCAGCCTTGAGAAAAGAAGGCTCAGGGGAGACCTTCCCACCATGTTCCACTATTTAAAGGGTGTCTGCAAAGAAGATGGGGGCTCCCTTTTTACAAGGAGTCACATGGAAAAGATGAGGGGTAATGGGTACAAGTTAATCCTGGGGAGATTCCGGTTGGACACTAAAGGAAAATTTTTCACAGTGAGAACAATCAACCTCAGGAACAATCTCCTCATGGAAGTGGTGGGTTCACCAGCACTGGACACTGTTAAGATTCAGCTGGACAGGATGCGGAGCCATGTCATCTAGACCATGCATTTGCCAAGAAAGTTTGAACCAGATCGTCATTAAAGCCCTTCCAACATGGTACTCTGTGATTCTATGACAAAACTGCCAAATTACTTTGAAAAGCCCTCGGGGACAGTGACTCTTTGGAATCCCTGAACTGTGCTGTACAGTAAGAAATAAGCCTTTTGTCACATTGTCACAAGAATTAACTCCATTTTTACAGAGTTGTATTTGGGCATTTTTTTTATTTTTTTTTTAATGTAGAAACATAGCAAAAATAAAAGCGAGGTAAAATCCATCCAAAGATGAAGATTAGTCACCTCTTTGAATCATAAAAACTATTGCAGCTTCCTTTTCAGTGTAAACATCTAAATTTGGATTAAACATGACATCCACTCATTTCTGTATACAAGGCTGGCTTACCACCCAATAACATACTACAAATACAGCTTAGATAAGACATGTGTTTTGCTTGCACAGATGATGGAACACAAACATGCCATGCAAAAAACACAAATGGAAAAGCAGAGTGAGGTGGTCATTTACCCTAATTGCTTGTTTGGGGTGTTTTGTGGGTTTTGATGTTGGTTTTTATCGTGCCTCAAAAATGTTTTATAGGTGAAGCCAAATAAACACACAATAAATATATGAATTAGGTATGCTGAAAATATATGCACTGCTCATATTCAGATTTTAGCAGGAATGAAAACTGTTTCAAACTGCACTCTGACAAGAGAAATGGAAACATCATATAATGTACTATTCAGCAGAAGCTGTGTCCTAAGGACAGCAAGCAGGAGGGGTGGTTGGCTGCTTCACACAGCTTGCACTTCATCATCATCATCTCCATATGCAGAATCCAAATGGACTGGTTTACAATATTGGGAGTCAGAAATTGCAGTGCTTCAAATAAGCACTCTTCCTGCATAATAAACTGCTTAAGTCATGTCATCTTAATTTCCAAAGACTTCAAAACCAGTTTTCTAGCCCTGATATGGGATAGTTCAGGACTGGCTCCAAAAGCTAAGGCTGACTAGGGGCAAGAGGCACCTCTTAATGTTGTGCCCACATTATAGGGTGTGACAGAAACCAGAAACTGGCTTACAGCTTTGCCTAGATAGGCACTGGGTTCTCAGTGGTTTGCATCTCATTGAAAAGCTGACTGCCATTTGGGGGATGATGAGGCATCTAAGGGAGGGAGTGGGGACTGTGGCACTGTGGGCAGGCTGGGATTTATGGTTGAGAGAGCAAGCAATTGAAATTGTTGTTTGAGTCATGGACTACGGAGGAGGGGGCTGTTTTTCCCAGAGCATTTCTTTATTTCTGAGAACATGTACCTTAAAGGATTTTTACGAAGAGCTACTTGAAACCACTTGTTCTACCACATGGTAGGCAGAAATTAGAAGCCAAATAAAGTAGCGTCTTTATTTAGCGTCTAAACTATTGTCTTAGTGTTCCTTAACACCACATTTTTCTCTTCCTGGTTCTTCTAAACAGCAAAGAGTTTTCCCTAATTAGTCAAAAGTATTTCTGTAATATTGGAAGTTCTGGAGAGTTCAATCTCCTTAATTTCAATTGAGCTTAACCAGATGGAAGAGGATTGGCTCAGAAAAGCTACAGTCCCTGGTAAGTCCATTATTACAGACACAAGAAAGGCTGGTTATTGTCCTCCTTGGACTACCTAACTAAGCAAGTTAGACTTAGGAAGACACAGCAAAGGGAAAAAAAAAATAAAAAATTCTCCAGCATAAATCTTACTAGCAAGTATTTCAGGTGTGTTTCCAAATACCCCAATTATCTTCATATGGTAACAAATCAAGTTATTCCATTATGGCATGTTGATAAAGAAAACAATACTTGGCTGTCCTATGATAAGAGATCAAAAAGACAGCTCAAAACAAGTGTGGATTACTATACATAGCTAATGCACACCAAGATATGCTCTGCATTAATATACCTGGAGCTTTCCAGCTATAGTGGCTATTTTGTACCAGAAAGTACTTTATTATTTTGTGCCAACTTTTCAGCATCTCAGTTCCTGGACATACATTTTATTAGGTTTGAAAGAAGCCTTTGAATACTTAAGAGTCTGCTCTGTTGAAGTCACCTGCCCAGATTACAATATTCCTTCTGTTTGAAATGCATTAGAACCCAAGGTGAGGTGCTTTCAAGACTTGGAAAGACAGAATCACGATAACCATTGCAGAATAAAGGGTGGGAAATGAACAGTGAATACCAAGGTTTTGGTATTGATTTTTAAATCAGTATTTTCAATTTTAATCCAGGCAGTATTTAGAGGTACTACCTGATTACCTGTGTATCTTGCTGTGCATCGTATCACAGTGCCTGTGCTTTCTGAGCAAACTAGAAACAAGATATTTTGCTGTGTGACAAGGGTAGCTAACTGTGTATTAATGATGGTGATCTGAACCAAGACCCATTGAATCCAGAAACTTCATTCAGGTTTGTTGCATGGGCTAGAACCAGAATCAGCTGACTAACTCAAGGAATGGGAAGCATTACTGTTTTTCCATATTCCCCATAAATATGCTATAGGAATACTATCAGGCTTTTCCCACCTCCCATGAAAGTATCACAGCACCTTTGGAAGGGCTCAAGTAAGATCAGGACTTCTTGTGACAGACCTAGGTACTTACCTGCTCAGCAAGCTTAAATGTTTTCCAGAGACTGAACTCACACATCTAACGTGGGTAATGTGCCTGAGGAAATTGCATAGATACTGATGCAGTGGGACATCACAGGATGCCAACAGGATGCGCAAAATATAGAAACACAGGACAACTCAAGAAATCATCTGTATCGTATTGCCCCAAACAACCACCAAGCTTCAATTTTTTATCCTACTATAACATAGCAGACAATTTAGATGACAGAATAATAGTGGACAACTGAGCAACTGGCCTGCATTAGGTCTGACAGAATTCAGTCCTAAAGAAAAACAAGAGTATGGATTGGCCACAGTGTTACTCTGTGGTTTTCTGGTTTTCCTCCTAAGATTAGGCAGTCTGACTGTGGGTCACTGCGACAATGGCAAGGGAAAAGAATCTACTGCAGTGCAGCGACTTGGTTTGTGCGTTGAAGGAAGGGCTGGGTTAAGTCAGAAGGATGTAGGACTTCGAACCAGACAAGAGCTTAACTCAGTCAGAAGAGTCCAGAACAATTTAGCAGGGCCATTGTTGGACTTTTCATACAACATGAATCATTATTTAGCTCTAAGCAAGGCTGTAAAACAAACAAGCATCAGTGACTAAGGAATAGGTCTGTCTTCTGCTCAGCTTAGAGAATATTAGTGAGTGGGTGTGCACACATGACTGGAAACAATCAAGTTAGTGAAGCTTAATGAGCTACTATTAATTAGTTTTGACTGCATTAGCTGACACATATAAACTCTTAGCTTGTTGCAAGTGAAAATAAAATGTATTACCTTGAACTCTTTTTAAGCAGCAGACACTTGGCTGCTTGCCTTTCCTTGCCCCATATGCTTAAACACTGAGAACTGATATGATTGTGTTATTTCTGAAGAATAAGAACACATAACTTTCCATGTGAACCTCATACTCATGCAGGTTGAAAGATTTCCTTTCTTTCAAATGAGAGCAGAACTGCTGAGGACAGCTCCTATGCAAGTTAACTTCCCAGCCCGAGTGAGCTTGCTCTCAGCTAGCCACGGAAAGATTGTCTCAGCTTCAACATTTAGAAAAAAGGGTCCAAAAACAAAATCCAAAGATGCCCATATGTATATAAGAATAAATAAGAAGACTTCAAGAAAAACAAGGCAAAACCCACCAGAATTTTGGATTGTCCTTTTTCAAGGGGATGAACTCTACAGCTAACACAACATAAGCACCACTGCAAGCATACAGAGCATTGTTTGTGCCCTGAGGGGTGAAAGGACTAATGTTCTTTTGAGTTATGAAATAAATTCAGCCTGTGCATGCAGGTGATCACTGACCTGGAAAAACAGTGTAAACGGCATCCCCAAAACCATTAAAGTCCCTTTCTCCAAACTCCTCCCATCCTTCAGTATTGTGTGCACACATATGCACACACAAAACACACTTATCCTCCTTTCTATCCACTACAGATCTGTGTAGCAAGCCCAGAGATGAATGGTGTGTGGTGTAGCTGAAATTCCAGCTGAGAATCGGTTTTCGCATCATGTTTTTAATAAGATGCCACCATTGACTGAAGAGGTTTAGTAACCCAGTCTGCTCTGTTTAGCACAGGAGCAGTAGCTTGCCATTTCATTTCCAACAGCCATTATTTCCAGAAGAGGGGGAAAAATAGCCTGACACATTAAAAGTGTTTGAAGGGGAAGTGATGTGCTTAACAACTGAGAGTTATATTTGGAAAATTATTATGTTTCAGCATTTGGACATAAAGCCAATAATGATACTGTATTGTCTGAACATAGATGAAATCAATTTGCATTTCGTTAAAAAAAATCCTGATTCAATTCAATAATAAAAAGGCATATTAGAACACCTCAGAATTTCCTGAGTTAAAAAGCAGATCAAAAGAAGCCTTCTCAATCCAAAAATGTTCTCTTTTTGTTTATAGCATAACTGCTTTCTTGATCAACAAATTAAGTTAATGCAAACTCTGTATACTTAAATTTAAGCAAAATGGATATTACTGAAGTCTTTGTTTTGTATTCCATTTGTAAAACATCCTAAGCAATTGGAAAGGACACAGTAGTCTTTTTTTAAAATGTTTACAACTTAAAAAGAATTTTGAGGAACTTAGCAATTACTTAGCTTAGTTTAAGCTGCAACCTGGAGATTTATTCAATTTAAAATATCTTAAGACCAAAAAAGCATGAAGCAACCCATGAAGCAAAATATTTTCTTATTTTTCCTAAAGCCATGTAAGTACATTTCTTTCCATAGACAAATACATGTTTCAAGAAATTTTCATTAAAAAAAAATTGTTTCTGAGCTGAAACCAACATTGAAAATGCATCTTCAGAGATTTTTTTTTTAAAGCAGGTAGACTTTGAAGTTTAAATCATAGGATCATAGAATAGTTACAGTTGGAAAGGACATAAAGATCATCTAGTTCCAAACCCCTTGCCATGGGCAGGGGTGCCTCACATTAGACCATGTTGGCCAAGGCTCTGTCTAACCTGGCCTTGAACACTGAATAGTTCTTTTCATCCAGTAATATCTGTGACATGCAATATCACAGATTCTGAGAAATCATCAGGAATTTCCACAGCAGTTTATATAGAAAGAAAGGCAATTATTTCTAATTTTTTAAACTGAGGTCCAAATGAGTCTGCCTAATAATTGCACATCTTTTCTGCTCTCCTAGACTTGATGAGAAGCCTTGAGAGAAAAGGGTTTTTGCTCTGTAACTTCAGATGTGCACAGCATTTTATTAGTAAATCAAAGTCTTCCTGGCTCAGAAAGGATAAACTGTATCATTAATAATTTGGCTTCCTGTAGTGGATAAGAAAACATACCTTCATTTCATGATGGTATATTAAAGGCTCAGGTGAACCTTGTTAACTGTCCAGGCTTGCCCTCTTTGCCTGGAGTACATTTTGAAGTACATTTTGCTTATGAATCTGATCCAGATTGAATAGAATGCAATTTTTAAAAAGCTGAGCAGACCGTTGAGAACTGGGAAACATTTGAGCTAGTTTACCTCAAAAATTCTCTTCTCTGGCAGCCCTTTCTCATGCCAGCTAAAGGGGTATTTCATCCTACTTGTAGCTTCAGGTTGGTATCAGACCTGTCAGTTACTGAGAAATTAGGGAACTCTCTACCTTGGAATTTCCCTTTATTTAAGGTAATTTTGCAGCCAGAATAATTCCATTATTCTTTACTCTTTGCAAAATTACAGATTATTTCCTTTTCTTTTGAAAAAAGAAAAAAAAACACACAAATTATAAATCCCACAATTATTTCTCCAGCAATTGAAGAAGGGGATAATTCATCCTGACAAAACCAGCCAAATCTCTGTATGTCAGTATCTATGTTTATCAAATTACAGAGGCTCTTTTCATTGCAACATAATCCGCATTTAGGTTTTATTATTCAAAGAGATGATTGTTTGTTTGTTTATTTGTTTAATGTAGAGCCAAAGTTTACAGGTACATTCAGGTACAGTCTACAAAGCAGTACATCCTCTAGGAGAAGGCAGGATAATACTGTATTTACTGGGGAAAAATCCTAGGGTAAATTGCATCCTCCTGACATTTCTTTTACCATGGACAGCAGAAGACGGATGCTGCTACCTGTAAAAGGTATTAGCAGAACAGCAGTAGGTTGGCAAGTCTGGGGAATGGGTGTACTGGTGGCCATTCGGCTATTTGGCCGATCACCAGGCCAGTGACACTTCAGTCAGTGTTCTCTAGTGGGCTCTGGTGCTTAAAATATAGAAGCAAGGTCTAATAGAAATTACCAGATTTTATGTAATTATATTAATTAAAGCTTATAGGGGCATTTCATCTGACTGAGGAAACAATGCTGAGCCTCTCTGAAGCCCGTAAGACTTCCCACACCACCTACTGAGTGAGGTACAGTTGGCCAAATCCTAGAAAGACCAGGATGTTACATCTGAGCTGTGTTCTGTGGCCTAGTAGAAATGGGGAAAGCGTAGACTTCCCAAACCTTTTTTCCTTATGTACATTCAGAAGACCTAGTGGAGCTCAGACAGGCTGCTGTAACTGGATTGTTTTGGTCCTCTGGTCTGGTCTGCTACACTCTTGTCTGCTTCGTCAGGATCACAGGGGGGACTAACATGGTTTTCTCCCTTTATAGTGGCAGTTAAAACATGCCCCAGGTAGTGAAATGCTTATTGGCTTCCTTCTAGTGTTCATGAGATTGCTAATGGTCTCATTGAAGAATCCATTCTTAACCTGGTTAGAGACCTGGGTTTTGCTAAAACAGAGATTCTCTGCTAATTCAATCTCCTGCTCCATTAATCAGGGCAGAGATCCCTTAGCAAGAAAGGCATAAAAAGTGTTACTACTTCAGCTTCTGTGCATTTGCAAGTTCTGAGATGCAATAGGACTTCAAGCAGGTGAGTATTATGTAATCAGGCCTCCTCTGCAAGACATCTGCAAAGTTCCCTGCTTTACTGATGTCTTCAAATGTAGACCTGACAATTCTTCCAACACAGCGCTGATGATTTTGCTCATCTTTCAGCTAGTTTGTTCCCTTTGTTGCAATAGTGCTGTTGGGGACTTCAAAGTTTCTATTCTTTATTCTCCTTCCCTTTAAACTTATTTTCCTGTCTCTCATCACAGATCCTGCCCTGTAATTCCTTATAGGGGCTTACTCATCCCCAGTGTATCACTCATTCACTTCTTTTTCTCTTGCACATTGTCATCTCTCTGCTGGAAACCCATTGTCATGCTTCACACACATCTGTGCCCTCCTGCCTTGGACCTTGCATCTTACTGTCTAAACCACCTGCCTCTCTGGTTCACAGCCTTGAACCTCCTCATATCATCTCCATGTCCTGCTTTTTTTCCACTAGGACTGTACTATTGTTTCCAAGAAATAATAATAATAATAATAATAATAAAGCTATTGATCCCACTCCTTAATTTGTTTTTCTTTTCTTACTATATGTCTGCTTCTGCCTCTTCTAATGCCATAACTGCACCCACATTTGTCCAACTAACCTCCTCTCATATCAGTGGCCTTGCGCTCATCCCTTTATTCTTTCCAATAGCTAATCTGGTGCCTCACTTTAAAATATACTCAGTATCTCTGATTTTAAAAACTTTCGACCTCCCTCTTCTCTGCCTTTGTTTCTGCTACTTTCCTCACTGAATGCTACTTTCCTCACTTTCAGCTCACTGAATGAAAATCCCTTTGGTTGCTCTGTGAGGTTTACTACTTTGGGCACAGGGACTCATGCTGTCCCTTTGCCTGGGGATAGTGTCTAACTATATTAGTTTCTTGGTTATTATCTTATGCTTCATCTTGTTGTTTGTGGCAGAGTCCATCTTTTCGTCTTGGGTTCGCAAAGAATTGAGCACGACCGTGTTCCCTTCCTTGGCTGGAACTGCGCAAATAAATGACACAAGGATGACTTTGGTACTTTAGCACTGCCATCTGCTGGCTGTCTTTTATCACAACATTCCGCATTTGACTAAACTTCAAGTTCTGTTTCATCTGCTGCTACTGAAGTGGAATGTATTACTGTAAATGCCAGAAATCATCATGTTATATTCCTTACAAATACAAGATGCATGCCTTCTGCTTTCTGTTTTGCTTTACAAAGTGAAATATAGAGGTTGGTAACGCAAGCACTGAAGAATGGGGGCTTTCCAGGTTAGACTGTTGTGTAATATTAACTCACCTGCATTACCTGGATGATGTGTATGTTTTGTAATATTTTGTAGCTCATGCTCAACCAACATGCAATACTGAAAATTAACCATGTAGGGAATATGCTAGAGAGAAATAGAATAATTTGTGAGTAATCTAAAATTTGTGTGATACTTGCCCTGATAACTTCCAGCCTCTGTGTCATTTAGGAATGTCCTGAACCAGAGTGGCTTCTCTATTTTAATAATTTTCAGTGGGTTTCCTTTCTATGAGCACATCCAGTTTCTCCTCTTAAAAAAACTTCATTTTTTTTTTTTTTTTTTTCCTACCTACTTTTCCCTCTTTCATTCCTTGGTTTTCTTTTACTTCATTTCTGTGAGATAATGAGGCTTATTATAATTAGGCTTACTGATATATGATTAATATTCCATTGTTAAAACAACTTGCCTCTTACATTTCCTAATGTGCTCCCATCCTAAGCAATAGGAGGAATACTTTACCTTCTTAGAACAACAGCTCCTTTGTGACAGGAGACTGTGAATACTTATCCAGACATAAGGAAAAGAATGTTATACACAGATGTGTTTTAAGAAAAAACTGAAAGGAAGAATAGATACAAATATCCAAAGGAAGAAGTATGCTTAGTGTTTCAGGAATTCAATTGTTTATTCAATTTACTGCCATGTGCTGAAATATTACCCAGAATTCTAGGAAATGCAGAAGTGGATTATGAGTTCAAGGATGGAGCACTAATTGAATTCTTAATTGAAATGACTCATCTAAGCAGCACAATGACCTGGATTGTCCCCCTGAAGGTAAAAATTTTTCCAAATGGTATCCTGGCACAGGTGCCGCACTAAAAGCTTCACTGTGGTCCTTCTAAAAGAAAGGCTATTTGTCAGTGGAGAATTTTCTGGGAGGGGGTCACTATTTCCACGTAAAATGCATTTTTATTTATGGCAAAGCAAGATAGATTGGCCATTTTCTTACTCATTTTGTCTCATCCAAAATCAGTCACACTGTGCACAAAGCTTAAAAAGTTCTTCAGTCTACATGCTTAACTGAGGTATGGTCCTAACACAAACCCTCTGTAAAGGCATGAATCTTTCTCATCTTGACACTTACACAGAAAGAGAGCTATAATTAGATGTTCTTATCAACATTTCTAAAAATTATATGTAAGCTGAAAATAGGAGTGTTCATATATAATGACTGCAAATTAAATATCAGGTGAAATTTCACTCATTATAATGAAAAACTTTTTCCTTTGCTGTTTGTACTCTTATTTTTTACAGAGCATATTGATTGGGTGTTGCCTCATTAAAAAAATCAGCTTTTAACTTAATACTGAATTTTCTAAACATTTTAGACCTCCTTGCCCCTTGGGGACTCTTACAAGCCTGGTCCTTTATTTTAGTGATTTGTAATTGAACCATAAATTCCTACTTGGCAGTGAAATTTGGAGCAGATAAGGTAAACAAAAAACAAATCTGTTATTCTTAATTTCTACTACTTAGAAGCGTCTAGAAGCTATTATCTAGCATGTTTTCCATGTCTTACAAAAAAACAGAGATTTGCAATTGACTTCCACTACCCATGCAACTTGGGGTACACACATACTTCAAAAATACGACCCACCAGCAGAAAATACACACAACAGAGAAGAACAGTCAGAAAGAATAACTTTCCAAAAGCCTTTTGTTAAAATTTTGCCTTTTACTTAAAAGGGTATCTGAAGTAACCTTTGCTTCTCTCGGATTTTTTAATTTCTGCCATCTGGTAAATCTTTTCTCCAAAAACATAAAAATACCTGGTGAAAATAAATGGAATTGTTTCTAAGAACATTAAGAAGCAGAAATTGAGTTTATATCACTTCTCTTGAAAAGAACTTACTAGCCAGGAAATCAGAGCCCTCCTTAGTGTTTGGACACCATAGTATTAACTGTTTTCACTATTCTGTCAAAGCTAATAAAGTGTGTAAACACACCAAGTACACCCTCATGATATCCTTAGTTTCAGAAAACTGCAAAACCAAGTACAAGCTTCAGTAAAGAAATAAACAAGCAATTATCCATTACTTCAATAGCATAAGTGATTACTGTCTTTGATTTTTAAAGGAAATTTCTGGTGGCTGGAAAAATCACATGACAGGACAAAACATAGGCTAAAAGTATTTTATGTACTTACATATCACTGGCAATGGAGGAGTTCCTGGACATGGACTTTGGAGACAGGTCATAGTCACTGTCTGACCGGTAAAGGAAAGACTCCCTGCGTTGACTATGGACAAAATTTGCCTGAAGAATTAGCCCTGATCCAGGGCTTGTCATGGGATCCAAGGGACTTCGTCCCGATGACGTACCATTGTCTACATCAAAACTGCAAAAAGAAAGAATAAAAAGATTTATGCCATTGACATAAGAATTTTGAAAGTAATAAAAACTTTTCTGACAAATTTATCATTAGGTAATTGCTTCTTGATAAAAATTTGTAAATAAAGACCTGGTCAAGTCCACTGCTAAACCAAAATACACTTTAAAATTGCTGACAACAAAAAAAGAAGAACTCTGAAGGAAAATAAATTTTGTAGAGAAAAATCACTATTAGGAGTACAGGAAACATTATGGATCTCTGCATGCAGAGATCTGTGAGCTCTGCACTTGAAGGAATATGAAGTTTCGTTGTTTTCTTCCTTGGGCCTCAAGTCTCTTGAGCTGGACCCTCCTTATCCTGTCTCCCACTGTTGAGGCAATTAACGGCTCTCTTGTTATTGAGTACCTGACCCTAATATTTCATTAATACCCAAATATTTCAAGAATATATTTTGTCTATCTCAATAAATGAAACTCTGGGGTGGGATTAAGATGTATGTGTGTGCTTGAGCATGTCTGCATGTATTACAGTTGCTATTTTACAAACATATAGAAGAAAAGAATTCTTTGCTCACTGCCAAGCAGCACAACTCCTGTGCCCATTCATGCTTTTGAACTAGGCAGTTTAGATCCAACACTTCTAGTTATTGTGTTTGGTATTAAGAGAGGTAAACAGGCTTATCATTCTGAGGGAACACCGCCGTCATGAGAGGCTGAAGGGCAAGGGGAGAGAGAGAAGGAGAGAGAAGATGCTCTTTCATGTAGTCTGTAATGTTTCCACAAAGGGCTTTTTAAAATCAGTGTAAAGACCTTGAATGGGAGTTTGCAATCAATTAGAAACTATCTTAGGGTTGGCTGTGCTGAGAGGACGTGCTCATGGCAATCCACGTTGCCTAGCAGCCCGACAGCTGCATTTGGTACCATATGGAGTCTTTTCGGAGCATGTGGCTCCGCTTTTAGACTTCATGTGTTGTGGTATGCAATCCCAGAGGTTACAGATGTGTGGATTAGCAAGGTTATGTCTCCATCTGGTGGGATGGAGCACATTTTATCCAGGCAGAAGCAGATTATTTCTGTTTCCCTAGTTGGTTGTGTCTCTCTAAAACCAAAGATCAGTTTAGCTTTACAGCACAGTAGGAAAGATGTGCATGAGACCTTGGCTTCTAACTACTTGGGCTTGTTTGCCATACTAATGGGAACTTAAATAATACTGCTACAGCATTTAGGAATGAGGAATAAATAGAGCATCTTTCACACTATTTTTTAAACATGGATCAGTGTTAGCATCACAGTATGCATACATTGAACGCATCTAAAGTACTCATTTTGAAACCAGTATTTTTGTGAAGGACATCCACCAGTTTTCAGTTCTATCTAATGACAGCAGAAGAGAAAATATTCAATATTTGTCAGCTGTTGATTAGACTTCAGACTAGTGCAGGAGTCACAGCAGGTACATGCTGCTTTCCACACCAGCTTGTTTCTTTCTGTTATCTATTAGGGACCCAAGGCTGCAGTGAGGTTGAAGCTTTATGTTTTACTGGTAGCATTCCAATGGCCTTTTTTCCTTTGTTAAATGAACCAATCAAAGAAACATTTATTGCTTATTTTGACAGAGATGTACATTGCCTGGCACAGAATGGACCTTGGTTTCATGTTTTATTCCATTGTTTCATTGTTACTTTGCACATATTCCTGAAACTGCAATCTTTCTGCTGCTCTCGGATGACATAATTTATTATGTATTCACTTTTCACAGTCTGAATGTAGAAAAGCAAAATTTTAACTGTTTAGAAAATGGAATTAGAAAGAAATCAACCAAGCTTAGCAGTTTAATCCTATTTTCACTGTTGTTTCCAGAAAAATTCACTGTCAGCAAATCCTAACACATACACTTCTTCCCAAGTTTGATTTCTTTTGATTATGTCTAAATATTTTTTCTGTGTCCTCAAATGTGCTACTACATAACATGATCTATCTTAAACTAGCAAAGCTAACCCATAAGACATCAAATGAGAGTTCTGCCACAGCCTGTGGGGTGCTCTCGGAAAACATTTTCCCTAATTATTATTGCATCTTTGTGATCATTGTGAGATCTGCTCACAAAAACAAAAAAAAAGAAAAAAGAAAGAAAACATACTGGAAATGGCATGATACCATGGATACTACTAAAACATCCTTGCAGCTTCTGCTTTTAATAACCATATTGCCATTACTACTAGCATGACTACTATTATTCATTAGCAAACAGTATCTTTTGACTTTGAATGCCTGACTGTTCCAGGAACACAAAATACAGTATCAATGAAGGGTTTGCAACATCTGTGAGCTCACTTTATCAAATTTTCCTGACACTCCTATTTCATTGCCTAATTATTTCTTTTTTCTTTAAACAGTTGTGAGACTATTCAGACTCCTAAACAATACACAGTTTGTATGTTTTGCTTTTCTATTGAATGCAGGTCTTTCATGCAATTTTAGGTAAAACAGCAGAGGATTGTTTAGTCCTGTGCTCAATAAGACTAACTTCTGCAATGCCAGTATCATTTCAGACATATGTAAAGTACTCTGAAACGTCTAAAGCAAAAATTAAAAGTGGAAGATAAATGAAGGTAAATGTAAGTCTCTAGTACAACAGGAAAATTTTGAATAAGCAGTAACTAATGATTTCATTTAAATTAGACTTAATTATTCATCTGATCATAAGGTATTTTATCGGATTAAAGAAATACATGGTTTGTTTTTTTTTTTCAGGTTTGTTTATTTTTTTTCACCCACCCGTTGTGGACATGATATGAATATCTTATGATCAGTGTTATTTCTCCCAGTCAGAACTTAAGGTTTCTATGAATGCTATCACCGTCAGATTATAAAATAATGATTGATTTTTTTTTTTTTAATTGAAAGTCTATTAGCTGAAACTGCAGTTTCATCAGCTAGGAGAGTCCCTGTGGCTTGCACCAACAAATAACTACAGGTATGTGCAAGACGTGCACATCGGGGTCGTGACAGGAAATTTATCCTGTGGTACTGGTTGTGTCCACTAGATGGGTGTAGAAAGTAACGAGAAAGATCCAAAGCCACTAGGACTTGGCTCATTCTGCTCAACGAGAATGTCTTTTATGTAAATACGTATCAAGAAAAAAGAAAGTTCAGTTCTACAGTCAAAGGGGGAATGTGAATACGGCACTGGTTTGCCAGAAAAGTATGTTTATATTGAAATGTTTCTAAAATGTTACAGCAGTTAAGTGTCTTGGTTAGCTCCTACTTTCTGAGAACATTGCCTGCATTTTTACATAGAACAATTTAGTAAAAAATCTAAATGAACAATGTGTTATTGCACTGAAAAGCAAATAAATTGTTTCTTTGGCCGATTTTTTTTTTTTTTTTTTTGCAAGAAATGGAGCTGCTGAGCACACTGCATTAAATGAGGATCAAAATGGGGAATTGAAGAACACGAGTTGTTCTTTCTTGCTGCATACACTGGAAAAAAAAACAAACACACAAACTTTAAGGTACAAGATAAGATAGACTCTTTGATGAGCCTGGGCAGAAATATCAGAAAGTCACCTTTGGTTGATTCGTATTTACCTTTCCACAGCAAGAATATGTTGTGAATTAAAAAGGGCATGTTCACTTACAAAACAAAAGTTGCTCTCTCACTAGTGTGTGTTCCTCAGCCTTCTTCCACTTTGGTGGATGGTGGTCTTTAGAAAGGAAAAAGGAGCATGGAAATTGTTACTTGAAGGCATAGAAACTTATGTTATTGTTTCACAGGCAGAAATTGCCCATTTAGAGACAGGATTTTCCACCGTTGTTTTGCAGCTAGTTTCAGGCACTTTGCACAACACATGCAAACTGAAGCTGCTTTTAGTGACAGGAGCAATTTGACACAGCACTCCGCAGAATTTTCTGTGTTCAAAGAGCTTTGCTGCAACTCCACAGATGACAAAGCTATGAAAAGCCAGTGCTAATTCAGCAACATTTGTGTCTGCATTTTGACAAAATGTTTTATGACATTAGTGGATACTGTTTATCTTTAGAGCCTGCCTTATTCAGTGTTCAGTGATGACAAACATGACATGGGATGAAAGTTCAACCTTTTTTCCTTTTTTGGCTACATATTGTGTTTGCATGTCTTGCCCACTGTGCATCATCCAGACTCTGGATGGAGATGGGGATAAAGGTGTTGAACTCTCTTGAGCAACTTATCTTCCCTGTGCTCCAAACAGGACAAGAAGTAATAACACCACAAACAACCCTTAGGAAGATTATTAGTGATTCACTTCAGACAGTAGTAGGAATCTGTGGCAAGGACAGGAGAGGTTTTGTATCCCAGATCTCTGCAGTACTTCATTGTTCATCAGTTCACAGCTTCTTTACACAGTGAAAGAAACTCTCTGTGGACATGCTTCTGAGTCCTTAAGTAATGCTCTCCTACTCTCTAAAAGAAAAAGGGGAAGATCTGTGTACAAAACATAGCTTTTAGTTACATAAGGAATAATGCTATCATAATGAATATGCACAAGAATTTACAATTAAGCCAGCATAGAAAATCTTAATGTTGGTCTTCCTTGTTACTGAGAGATCAGCAATTTAATCCGGTAGCATCTTGCTGGGGATTTTTGTTTTGTTTTTAGAGAAGTGAGCAAAAGTAGAAAAAGGAAAAAAATAACTTCCACTCCAAAGAGTTTATTAGACTTTTTTAACAACATTAACAGCACTCCTGATATCTCCCTTTCTTTCCATCTTCAGCCTATCCTATATTGGAAACTATGGGGAGGGAGAGTTAGGAGCCAAATTAATTCATCCTCTGGGGACATTGTATCTTTTAAGGCTATCTTTAAGCATTACAGAGAGGCAATCAAGTTTTAGAGGAGTAAATTTTGGCCCCCTTCAAAGGATTCCATTGTCCTAGCGTCAAGCAGTTATCTCCTAGGGTCAAGCAGTATCTCCAGCCATCTGTAAGTACTATGATCTACCTATGCATCTCAATGCCCTGACTTCCCTGAAGTCCCTTCAGGGAAGTTTTCACCTGGAAGCACAATGCCACACCATCACACAGAATGAGCTTATTTGGCGTAGCGGTTGTAATTCACTGACGTTATAACTGAAGAGCTGCCCTGTAGCTACTGCCTTTGGGCAGATTCTAATAGAGCAAAGGAAGGTAATAAAACTTTATTTACACCTCAAAGGAAAAAGAAAGCTCTTTGTGGCTTGTACCCCGGGGCAGGAGCCCACCCTGGAAAAGGCAGCCTGTAGGTTCTGGGGAAAGGGGAGGATCGAGCCGACGGTCCCTTCAAATGAAGATTAAAGAGGATAAAAAAGGCAGTGGGCCACGTCAGGTCGTGGGACCTACCTTGGAGGTAGAGAATTACAGGGTGCCTGTTTCTAGGATGGTTCGGTATGAAAGCCCAGAGTAGGGGAAGCTCATTCGCTGTCAGATGTGATGCAACAGGCAGAGCGTAGTGTGCTCGTAGAGCAATTAAGCAATTAACTGCATTAATTACGGTGTGTCCTGGAGATGTGTGTGTCTCCAGTCAAAGCAGGACAGTTTACAATTTTGTTCTTAGATGTGATGGATTTATCCTGCATTAGTTGGTTTGTTTTTTTGTTTCGTTTTGTTTGTATTTTTGTGGTTTTGTTTTTGTTTCGTTGTGTTTTTTTTAATAAGGACAGACCATTTCAGTTATTGTGGAAATCACAGTCATTATGACCCAATTCTTCAAAAACTATAGAGACTCCTGAAGTCCTATGCCACCAGAAAGCATCTTCTGTGAGGTAGACACAAATTCTATTATATTAATTTACAGTTCTTAGAGTCTTTTGCAGTGAAAGGAATAAATGAAGACAGAGACAAAAATCTTTTCCTTTGGGAGATTATTTTGATTGATGCATTTTGGTTTATTTTATATGCTAAATATATTCATTGAATTCAGCTGTAAATCTGTCCACAGATTCGGCAGTACACCAAATAATTATAAAATTTTCTTTGTGAAATACTAATTTTAGATACACTTTACATTCATCAAGTAGACGCAACAAGCACTTTTGTTATGTCTTTATTGCCTATCAAGAAATTAATCATTAAATTGAGCCAACAGCTGACTTGGGTATCCCCTTTTTTGTTAGACATAGTTACCTCCAGGTTTAATAAAAAATGATCTAGAATTTTCTTTATCAGAAAGAAACAAGTTGTCACTAATCAACCCCTCCCATAGGCTTCTACTGAAGTTCAGTTGTTAAACAAGTTCATATGCAGCATCAGAAAAAAAACTGCAAAAATAAATGAGGAGTGGGGTTGATTGAAGAATAAGGTGGATTGAAGAATGGGGTTGATTGAAGAATAGGGTTGTAAATAAGTAATCTCAAGAATGTTAGGCTTTGTTAGCAACTATAGAGAAAACAAAATTACTAAAATAAGCTCTGCCAGAACCACCTGGTGGTTACTGATATGACAATGATCCTAAAACAAGGTGATGAAGAAATAACCACTGGGGGTCCGAAAGCCCACTGCCACATTTTTGTATGCATACAGGAGGCATTGTCTAAGAAGTATGATGTAATGTATGCAATCTAATGAATATGTATGTTTAAGGGCAATATAATCACAGCCTGGTTGATGCCTGGGAGAGACACGCTTGGAGGAGCTATCCCCCCTGTCTCCTGGTGCTGGAATAAAGAATACCTGCTTGTCAACTTAAACTTTTTTGGCAAGTTTGTTCCTGGAGTTTTCTCCGAATCAATCTGGCACCCCAGATGGGACCGTCTCTGCTCGACTGCAGGACCCTCTGCTGAGGACAGGGCTCCCTAGGGCCCTCGGGAATTTTTCCCGGAGGGACCCCTCGACTCATTTGGACCACTGCAGGAGCAGACAAGAACCATCTCATAAAAGGTATTCTTTTCGTTTATATAGTCTGTAAGGTGCAGGGGGCATCTTGCATAAAGTCTAAATTGGTAATTGGAGATTGATAATGAAAAATCAGCAGAGTGAAGAGATCTTGAAATCGAGTCCTTTGGGTACATTTTGGCACACTGGAAAGCACTTGGAGGGTCTGCTGGGGGGTCGGTAAATAAGAAAACATTGGCAAAATATTGTAACCGATGGTGGCCTTTGTATACTTTGGAAGATCAGGAAAAATGGCCTAAAAATGGAACTCTGAACTATAGTACATTGTTACAATTAATGTTGTTTTGAGGTGGCAAGGGTTGAAGTAATGTATGCAGATATGTTTTTTATTTTAAGAAATCATGCGGAGTGACAGGCCGAATACAAAATTAATATAGCTCCGCCAGATTCCTTAATTTTGGCTTTGGAAAAGGACAGGGAAAAACTGAAAGTTAAGCTGGATATGTTCAGCCTGTGATATTGGGGAAAGATGTTTAAAGTTAAAAAAACAGTAATCAGGAAGATAGGTTGGAAAATCATGTCTCACAGGTACTTCCGAGAGGATCACCCTCTGCATCTGTCCTATCTGATATTGATAAGGAGGAAGAGATTGCCGTCACTGGCAACAAGCGGCACATTCACATTCAGAGTTACGAAGGGGTTAAACCATAAGTGCTGTTGCAGAGGCAGGCATCTGCAGCCTCTGCAGAGCAGGGTGAGCAGCTGCGAAAAAAAAAAAAAAGGGAAAACCAAGGGGGAAAGGTGGGGAGCTCGGGCAGCTCCTGTGTTTGAGCATGGGGGGAGGGATGTCGTGCTGAGGTGGGGGAGAGAGCTCGTCTGTGGAACTGGATCGGTGTGCGTGCTATGGGGAAGTGAGACTGCCCGGGGGGGGGGGGGGGGGGGGGGCAGTGCCATGGGGTGGCTCCGGTAACTGAATTGGAACTGGACTGAGAGGGACCTGGGGAATCTACCCGAGCAGATCCACTGGTTAAATTAAAATGAGGAACTAGAGGAAATAAAGTGGAATTTTAGTGGATACAGGAGCAACTTATTCAACGTTAAATCAGAGGAAAAGAATTTGTTACAGATGTGGGAGCTACTGGCCACCAAGAAAAAAAATTAAAAAAAATAAGGAAACAAAAACAAAAGCATTCTTTCTGAAACCTTTAGAGTATAAATTGGGAAAACAAATAGGAATGCATAAATTTTTATACATACCAAATCCTCCAAAAAGCTTTATTAGGGCGAGAAGCAACATTTAAAGAAGGCAAAATGGAATTAAGAGTCAAAAATGAACAATTAATTAAAGTTTTGAGTTTATCTTTAATTCAACAGAAAAGCAAACAGGAGGACCTCCCTGAAATAGAAGAAATCTTTAATCGGGTATATCTGGGGGTATGGGCATCTGAAGTTCCAGGTAAGGCAAAAAAATGCTTTGCCTGTTGAAGTAGAAATAAAAGGGGGGCCTGCCCAATTACAATTAAACAATACCCCTTAAAATTGGAGGATCAAAAGGGAAACAAAGAAATAATTAAAAAAAATATGGATTATTCATTGAATGTGAATTAGAATATAACACTCCTATCTTGCCATTAAAGAAATCTGATGGGAAAAGTTACAGATTAGTTCAAGATCTCAGAGCAATCAATAAAATTCTGGAGGACATTCATCCAGTAGTATCTAATCTGTATACCTTATTGACTAAATTGAATACTAATCAGGAGTGGTTTACCGTTCTGGACTTAAAGGATGCATTTTTCTGTCTGCCTCTGGCCAAAGAAAGTCAACATTTATTTGCTTTTGAATGGGAAAACCCTGAAACAGGAAGAAGGACACAGCTCACATGGACGGTGTTACCTCAGGGATTTAAGAACAGTCCAACCATTTTTGAAAATCAATTGGCACTAGAATTAGAATTATGGGGAGCACCCACCCAGACAGGAACTTTACTACAGTATGTGGATGACCTGTTAACTGCTACCAAAACTGAGAAAGAATGTGTTCAATGGACTGTAGAACTGTTAAACTTTCTGGGGCTAAATGGATAATGGGTATCTAAATTGAAGGCTCAACTAATTCTAACTCGTGTATCTTATTTAGGATGCAAAATAACAGGAGGACAACCAGAACTTGGAGCAGCTAAGGAGGAAGCAATCTGCCAAACACCGTGACCATCTACAGTTAAAGATATCCAGGCATTTCTGTGAATGACAGGATGGTGTCAACTCTGGACCCATGATTATGGTGTTCTGGAAACCCCTACGGAACCATTGACTCACGATTGCTTGGCCACTATAGAGACAGTATATTTGAGCTGACTAGATCTGAAGGAGGAGCCTCTGGAGGGTGCAGATTCCTGGTTCACCGATGACAGCAGCTTTGTTAAAGATGGTAAACAAAGAGCAGGATACGCCATAACTACAACTCATTAACCTCTAACACCTCAGCACAAAATGCATAAATAAAAGCCTTGACTAGAGCCTTGGAGTTGGCAAAGGACAAGTGGATAAAGGTATGAACTGATTCTAAATATGCCTTTGGTGTAGATCATTCACACGGAACAATTTGGAAAGAACGAGGCCTTTTAAATACCCAGGGAAGACAAATTAAACATGCAGTGGAAATTCTACGATTGTTAGAAGCTGTACAATTACCCAATGAAGTGGCTATCATACATTGTAAAGGATATCAAAGAGTAACTCTGATCAAGAGATTGGAAATAATTTGGCTGATCGTGAGGCTAAATGGGCAGCAGAAAGGGTTGAGGTGATGTCCTTAATTCCTGACAGTAAACTGGTAATTGAGCAAAATAAACTTAGGTAGAAGATATGAAACTAACTGAAGACTTGGGAGGACAGGAAAATGAAAAGGGTTGGATAAAAATAGCTGATGGGCAAGTAGTGATCCCCTATAATCAATTATGGAAGTTGATACAAGAAGAAGATAACAAAACACACTGGGGAAGTAATGCCTTCTATGAACATTTAAACAAACAGCTCATAGGAAGAAGTTTCTATACCATAGTGCAATTAGTGACAAAACAATGTCAACTATGTCTGAAAAATAACCCTATGACTGAAAACAGGAATCATGTAGGGACAATTGGAAAAGTGAATTATCTGGGACAACAGTGGCAAATAGATTTTTCTGAATTACCTAGAAAAGGAGGTTATCGATATTTGTTGGTATTGACAGATACCTTTTCAGGGTGGTCAGAAGCATTCCCTTGTGGAAAAAATAATGCAACACAAGTAATTGGAACATTGTTAAACGATATAATACCTTGTTTTGGAGTACCAGAAGCAATTTCTTCTGACCGAGGCTCACACTTTAGCACAAAATAGTTACAAGAAATTAGCAGAAAAATTAGAAATTGATTGGCAACTACATGTTCCATGCAGGCCTCAGGCCAGTGGGCAAGTAGAAAAGATGGTTCATCGGATCAAACAACAGACTGATAAAAGATGTCAGGAAATTAATTAATATTGGTACCAAGGTTTACCACTGGCTCTATTAAGAATTCGAACTAAACCTCGGTCAAAAGAGGCTATGCCATGTAAAATTTTATATGGAAGACCATATCAGCCCCAGTTTAAAGGAGAAAGTCTTCTGGAAGTGGGAGAAGGCTATCTCTGAGAGATTCTGGTCAATCTGCGAAAACAATTAAAAGAAAGAAGAGAATACTGGGGACAAGAGCGAGAAGCGTGAATTATCCAACTCACCCTTTTAGATCCAGAGACTGGGTTTATATTAAGAATTTTTCAGGAGATTCTCTACAGGAGAAGTGGAGCAGACCGTACCAGATAATACTGACCACCTTTACAGCAGTGAAGATAAAGGAACAACTTGCTTGGACACATTATTCAAGCACCAGAAACACATCAGAACCAAGAAGAAGTATGGCGCATCGAGTCTTCAGGACCCACACATATCACAGTATCACAGTATCACAGTATGCTAGAGATTGGAAGGGACCTCAAAAGATCATCTAGTCCAATCCCCCTGCCGGAGCAGGAACACCTAGATAATGTTACACAGGAATGTGTCCAGGCGGGTTTTGAATGTCTCCAGGGAAGGAGACTCCACAACCTCCCCAACAGGGCAGCCTGTTCCAGTGTTCCGTCACCCTCACTGAGAAGAAGTTTCTTCTCAAGTTTAAGTGGAACCTCTTGTGTTCCAGTTTGTACCCATTACCCCTTGTCCTATCATTGTTTGCCACTGAGTAGAGCCTGGCTCCATCCTCGTGACACTCCCCCTTTATATATTTATATACACTAATAAGGTCACCCCTCAGTCTCCTCTTCTCCAAACTATAGAGACCCAGCTCCTTCAGTCTTTCCTCATAAGGGAGATGCTCCACTCCCTTAATCATCTTCGTTGCCCTGCACTGGACTCTCTCCAGCAGGTCCCTGTCCTTCTTGAACTGAGGGGCCCAGAACTGGACACAATATTCCAGATGGGGTCTCACCAGGGCAGAGTAGAGGGGAAGGAGGACCTCTCTCGACCTACTAACCACCCCCCTTCTAATACACCCCAGGATGCCATTGGCCTTCTTGGCCACAAGGGCACAGTGTTGGCTCATGGTCATCCTGTCGTCCACTAGGACCCCCAGGTCCCTCTCCCCTACACTGCTCTCTAACAGGTCGTTCCCCAACCTATACTGGAACCTGGGGTTGTTCCTGCCCAGATGCAGGACTCTACACTTTCCCTTGTTATATTTCATCAAGTTATTCCCTGCCCAACTCTCCAGCCTGTCCAGGTCTCGCTGGATGGCGGCACAGCCTTCTGGCGTGTCAGCCACTCCTCCCAGCTTCGTGTCATCAGCAAACTTGCTGATAGTACACTCAATTCCCTCATCTAAATCGTTGATGAATATATTAAATAATACCGGTCCCAGTACTGACCCTTGAGGCACTCCACTAGTTACAGGCCTCCAACTAGACTCCGCCCCATAGACTACAGCTCTCTGGCTTCTCTCCTTCAGCCAGTTCACAGTCCACCTCACTACCTGATCACCCAGACCGCACTTCCTCAATTTAGCTGTGAGGATGCTGTGGGAGACTGTGTCAAATGCTTTGCTGAAGTCAAGGTAGACCACATCCACCGCTCTGCCATCATCCATCCACCGTGTTATTTCCTCATAAAAGGCTAAGAGATTGGTCAAGCATGATTTCCCCTTGGTGAAGCCATGTTGACTGCCCCTCATAACCCTCTTATCCTTGATATGCCTTAAGATGGCACCAAGGATAAGGTGTTCCATCACTTTCCCAGGGATGGAGGTGAGGCTGACCGGTCTATAGTTATGCGGGTCCTCCTTCTTGCCCTTTTTGAAGACTGGAGTGACATTTGCTTTCCTCCAGTCCTCAGGCACCTCTCCCGTTTCCCAAGACTTGGTAAAGATGATGGAGAGTGGTCTAGCCATGACTTCCGCCAGTTCCCTCAGCACCCGCGGGTGCATCCCATCTGGACCCATGGATTTATGGATGTCCGGATTGCTCAACTGGTCTCTAACCCATTCCTCATCGACTAAGGCAAACCACTCCGTTGACCTGATTTCATCTAAGGTCTCAGGGGTACAGGGCTCTTCAGGACTGCCTGCAGCAGAGTAGACAGAGACAAAGAAGGCATTCAGTAATTCTGCCATCTCTGTGTCTTCTGTCACCAGGGCACCCATCCCGTTCATCAGTGGGCCTACATTGCCTCTGGTGTTAGTTTTATCTGCCATGTATTTGAAAAAGCTCTTTTTGCTGTCCTTGACCCTTCTCGCCAGGTTTAATTATAAGGAGGCCTTAGTCATCCTCGGTGCCTTCCTACATCCTCTAGCAGCAGCCTTATATTCCTCCCAAGTGGCCAGCCCCTCCTTCCATGACCTGTAACCTCTCCTCTTCCACTTGAGCATACCCAGCAATTCCCTATTTAGCCATGCAGGCCTCCTGGCTCTCTTCCTTGACTTCCTACGTGTCGGGATGCTCCGATCTTGAGCTCAGAAAAAGCAATCCTTGAATGCCAACCATCTTGGGCCCCTTTACCTTCAAGCAGCCTTGCCCATGGGATTTCCCCTAGCAATTGCTTGAAAAGGACAAAGTTTGCCCTGCTATAGTCCAGGGTTGCAATTCTACTTGCTATTCTACTAGTCCTACCACACAAGATCCTGAACTCCACCATCTCGTGGTCGCTGCAACCAAGGCAGCCCTCAACCCTTACTGCTTCGACCAGATCCTCCTTGTTAGTGAGGATGAGATCCAGCAGCGCTCCTCTCCTGGTCGGCTCATCCACCATTTGCAGGAGGAAGTTATCATCCATACACTGGAGGAACCTCCTGGCCTGTGGCTGGGTTGCCGAGTGGTCCTTCCAGCAAACATCAGGGAAGTTAAAATCCCCCACGACGACCACGGCCTGTGACTGTGAGGCCGCTCTCAGCTGCCTGTAGAAGGCCTCGTCAACTTCCTCACCCTGATCTGGTGGTCTGTAACAGACACCCACAACAGTATCACCCCTGCCAGCCTGCCCCTTAATTCTCACCCACAGACTCTCAACTCGCTCGTCATCTGCCCCTGGACAGAACTCGGTGCATTGTAGTTGCTCCCGCACATAAAGAGCAACCCCACCACCCCTCCTGGCTGGCCTGCCTGTCCTGAAAAGGACATAGCCCTCCATGACTATATTCCAGTCATGTGAGCTGTCCCACCACGTCTCTGTAACTGCCACCAGATCATAGTCTCCTGACTTAACACAGGTTTCCAACTCCTCCTGCTTATTTCCCATGCTGCGCGCATTGGTGTACAGACATTCCAGGGAGCGAGCTGAGAAAAAAAAAGAAAAACAAAAAAAATCATTTGTGTCATTTCCACTGAAGTCATTTCCACTGGATCCACTGCTCATTTCAATATCTTCCTGAAGAACTTCATGAGAGACTACATCGATCATAATTTGGACTTGAATAATAATAGGTGTAGAAGCATGGAATCAAAATCTATATCTGAGATTGATAAAAAATGTTACTAATGTCTTAAACAAGCGTGATTGTTGGATCTGTACTCAGCTACCTAAATCAGGAGAGAGACTGGGTATTCCTTTAATTGGCCTCCCTATCCCATTTAAGACAAATTGGAATAGATTGTTCCTGTATAGATCGAAGTGGAAGAATTACTACTGATCTAAAGCAAATGTGGAAACAAGTTAAAATATTTCGTGAGGTGGCTCAGGACAACACCTCATGGGGATTTGAGGAAATTTGGGAAAAATTAACATCATGGGTACCCAATCTCTCCTGGTTGAGACAGCTGTTTTTTTACTATATTTGTAATAATTGGAATGGTTGTAATTACATGCATAACGGTCCAATGCTCCTTTTGGTGTTGCAAACAACCCATGATGAACTATGACAAATGGAAGAGAAACAAAATTAAGCATCAAATAGAAACAGGGAAATACTTCAGGAAACTTTAAATAAAAATGAAATAACTCAGTTGCAAAAGAATTTGCAATTGGACAAGAAAAAAGGGGGATTGAGGACAAAAGGTTTGTAATAATTAGTCTGCTCAAACATGTTAGCAAAGGAACTCCAACTAGATATTTAGCTTCTATCTCATGATTTTCTAGCAAGAATATTGGGAAATGTAACCTATCTCTCAAAACAAACTGCTTCATGTTTTGTCATGAAGTTTCCAAGCAGGAAGTTTCTCATGACAACTCTTACATATCTGGGATTTTTGCTTTGAACAATCTCTTCATACTCAAATCAAGGTGTACTTTTCATAATAGCACCTCATTATTCTTAATTATACCTTAGTGGTTTATCCATTTGGCGTGCAAGCCTTTGTTGCACCTACTAAATCAATTTGCTTGCTATGCTTAGCCATACCGGGATTCTTTTTCTGATGCCTTTTATTCTTTCCTTGGAGGGGATAATCCCTCACTTGTCAATTTTTATTCTCCGAACTTGGATCTTGCAAATGAATATCCTCCTACTAATGTGATGTTCAGATAACAATGCCAGATTCCAGATCCTCTTACATGAATTTGATGTCTTGATATTTCTTTGAAGCTGAAATAACTGTCTTATTGCAGTATAATAAAAATGCAAAAAAAACTGCAAGAGAAACAAAATGCAAAATATTTTCAAATAAATGTGGTAATCTTTGCAGCCTTCTACTAGGTTTAAGTCACTTTGTATGGTTCTATTGATCTAATAATCCTACCGGGACTAATATCCCCATTTTTAGACAATAAAAAAAGGCCAGTGAAACTGTTCTCCCAGAGATGTCTGGTAAAATCTGTTGCAGGTTGAGGTCTGAATTAGGAACTCTGCATAAAATAATGAAGAATCAGAACTATTTTGAATAATCTGAGGTGAAGAAAGCTGGAAAATAGAGCAAATTAATGCAGACATGAGAAGGGGTATGCAGCAAACCCAGGGGTGCTCCTGAACAGCTGACCAGCCACCTGAGAGCTCCCACTGCTGCAGGCACCTGCCAGACACACTGCAGTTCTGGAAGTGCAGACTCAGATGAACCACTGGTGGTTCTCCACTTTGTTATTGTCATTACTTAATTACAGACTATCTGTCCCCATTCACTTAAATAATTCCATAATGTTGTCTGCACTTATTTTCCCTAAAGTACCCTTTTTTTTCTGTGCCCTAAATATGGAAGTACCTTCAAACTCATTAAAAAAAAACAAAACAAAACCAAAAAACCACCTAATTTCTTCAAGAAATTCTAGAACAACACTGGTTTTCCTTCCAGGGTAAGTTTTGATCCAAGTATCCCCACTATTTTTTTTGTTTTCTGCAGCACTACCTTCTGAGCAGTACTTGGACACTGGGGTGCAAAACCAACTTGCACTGAGTTTGACTATATAGCATGTATTAACTGTAATTCACAGTACTACTGCTTTTCTCTTATTTTAAATTCACAGTACTACTGCTTTTCTCTTATTTTAAATGCATTTGAATCAAATATCAAAGCATTTCAAAATGTTTATTTAGGAATTTATAAAAATATGCAAACCATCTATCAAACATCCTGACTGATCCTAAGTAAAATGCAGCTCCCTTAAGATATTAGGGGAACACCTTTCTTTCAGAAAAAACTAGAATATAAAAATGAATGTAAGACCACAGTTGAGAAGCAGACTGCTGTCAGAGAAGGAAAATCCAATACGCTCTAAGAGCTTAGCCTCCTCCTTCTGTGAATTCACCCAGATGCCATTACCAGAAATGGCTAAATTGCTCATGTATTTCTTTGAATTGGTGGTGTGATAAAGCGAGTATTTGGAAAAAGAGGTAGCTTCTCAGACCTGTAATATTTAAATCAATACCGTAAAGTACTCATGGATAGACCCCACAGGATACAGAAAATAGGTATAAATGTTCCCCAGCGCTAACACTAGTATGCATTAGGAAGCTTCCTGGCAAACACATCCTGCTGAAGACTCATCACTTATATCTACAATGACAATGAACACTCAACACTGTCATAGAAGATATGGTTATGCTTACCCTGTGCTTAGTGGCTGAGATCCTTGGCAAAGAGTGCCCCAGTCAGACACTGACAGGAAAAAACAGTGGTGTTTACTCCTGGCTAACCTCCCATCCCAGAGAATACAGCACGGAAAATACAGAGTTTGAAAGAGCCAGGAGGTGTGACACTCATGACAAAAGGAGGTTGCATCCCTCAGCATTATGCAGGTTATAATTTTTTTTCACAGTCTTTTGCACAACTGAGCTAAAGCCAACCTGTCTTCATAAAGTGTGTCTCCCAGAAAATAGATAAAGGTTGTGGATAGAAAAGTCTAAAACCAAGAAGGCCTATAGCCCAAACTATAACAACCCTGTCCACAGAAGATAAGATTGTTTCACCAGTACGATGCGCACACACAGATACCTACTAGAAATTAAGGCCAACTTCAGAGGAATGTGGACAGGAGGCAGCTGGACAAGAAACTGCAGTTGTCTCTTTAGGCAAAGAAGTGTTTGCAAACAAGAGCAAAAGTGTTGCTCTAGATTCCCTATGCTAGTGAAAGCTTCATTAAAAGGAGACATAATTGTATTTGACAAGCAAAATTTTTTCTCACTCTGTTGTAACATTCCTGTATTTGCAATAAACAATTGCTGGCAATAAATCACATATGAATTCTACTTCCACAAAAATTCATGTTGGGATATGTTAGCAGCAATTACCACTTAAATCATGGCATGTATTGTTTAAAGCTTAAAAGCTCAAGGTATTAAGAACTTCAGAGATCTAAAATGTTTACACTTTGCTTTTTCAAAATTGTTTCTTTCAAATCGTTTCCACTTCAGTTCTTTCCATTCCAGTTCCTTACATTCTGGGTGTTTGGATTTTTTTTCTTTTTATTGTATTTTTTTTTTATTTTTTATTGTATTTTTGTACTTAGTTTATGAAATTTAATAAATTTTTAGTTGTTTCCACTTCCCTAGACTTCTACTAAATGTATCAATGTCCACTCTGTGATTTGGGTTCTGGAAATGCCTCCTACAGCTTTGTCACATACAAGCAACAACCTCTAAAGCAAAACAAAAAGGACAGGATCTTGCATTGCAAGAGTGACGAGATTGGAGTATCTTGAGTGTACATGCTCATACTGTATTTTATTTTATGCTTATTGTAGACTCTGAGCACATTCACTGAATACCTGGTACGTCAAGAAATATAATTCTCACCACTAGTGCAGAGCAAATGATAATCTACAATAATGGAACATTTGGACCTTATTTTTTTCAGGTTTTATTGCATTATTTTAATGCTATAACTAATAACATTACTTAAGATAGCTGCCTGATGCTTCCCATTGTAAGACTGTTTTCTTTTACCATTACTAAATTCTGTCCACTGGTGCTGAAATTTTCTTTCTTTTTTCTTTTTTCTTTTTTTTTTTTTTTGAGGGAAAATGGTACAACTGTTGATGAGAAAGTGGCAAAGAAATTTGTATTATTTTCATATTTCAAAAAGATCTGGGAGCTATTTTATGAGACATTCTAGTGACTCATCTTTTGCAGCAGAAAATGGAATTTAGCCAAGTGTCTGCAAAATGCATTTTTTGCCTATTCTGTGAAAATCTTCGTAAATTTCAAGAAGTTAGAAGCTTAGGCCAACCTTGAGGAAATTGCCTCAGAAATGTGCATTATGAAAACAAATATTGAGTGATACTGTATTATTTTTAAAAAACCTCCTGCCTTGTTCAGGGTCTAAGAGGTCTCCGCAGAACAAGCCACTGTCAGTGGTATACTTATTCACTACAGAAGACGGGTAGTGAATCAGGCAAAGGTCAACAGAAAGGTAAAAGTGCTTTTATCATCAGGAACTCGAAATAATATTTGCCAAAGCTGCAGAGCACCTGGTACTGAACTAGTCATGCCAACTCTATCACGTCACTAATTACATGTTCATCATTCTTGAGGTATATGCTTTGAAATGCTATTGCTTGAGCTATGTGGGCATCAGTAGATAAAAATAGAGATTAATTCAAAACATCTGAGAAGCTACTGAATGGATTGAAGACTCATCAGATCCACAATTCTGTCTCTAGTACTGGCCAAAAGCAAATGCCTGTGGAAGAGAGTAAGAAGAAGCGTGTCGTAATGGTATAACCACAGTGTATGCCAGCCCTTCATCAACCCTTCATCAACTCTTTATCAAATTATTTATGAACAGGACTAAACCAAGATTCCTAAGTCAGTAGTAATGTTGGCACTTCCTTCTTTTCTGCTTGAATTTTTAATTGTTACATGGACACGAGGTTAATGTGTATATCTTTGTGTCCATGTTAGAGAGATGGTCTAATCTGTCTAAACTCTTATATCTGCTATTGTCCTCTGATTCTCTTTTTCAGCCTGCTGTCACTATCAGCAGACATTAGTAGCAGACAATCAGAAATTTCAGACAAATGCAGTATTGCAGATTTGCTTTCTAGTGGTTAATATATAGATGAACACACAATGACACCTCTACTGGACAAAATCTGAAAGAAATGAAAAAGTAGGGAAAAAGAAAAAAGGTGAAAGTGATAAAGCACATCTGTTTGCGTAAGTGCAGCAAGGATCACCCAATAAACTACATGATCGTTTACAAGATAACTATAATTACAATATTAGATATTAAGCAGAAATTCTTCCCTGTGAGGGTGGTGAGGCCCTGGCACAGGTTGCCCAGAAAAGCTGTGGATGCCCCATCCCTGGCAGTGCTCAAGGCCAGGCTGGATGGGGCCTTGAGCAACTTGGTCTGGTGGGGAGTGTCCCTGCTCCTGGCACAGGGTTGGAGCTGGATGATCTTTAGGGTCCCTTCCAACCCAAACCATTCTATGATTCTATAATTTTGGTTACAATTCCTGTGAAATTAACTTCATCTTTTGCAAATTCAAGATTATTGGAACATTTCATCCCTAGTCTCATTATGATTAACTAAAACCACTTGTACTCCTGTATCATCTATGAAATTCCTGTAAGTCACTGTAAGATCCCTGTTACGCATGACTGTTGGATTCTGGAAGCAAAAGCTATGAAGCAAAAGCTATAAAACTATAAATCCAGTACTTTGACTATTAACAAAATAAAGAACATATTATAAAGTGTAAAATTACCATACCTATTATGCAACTCTGATTTGGTAGAATACCTAAACAACCAGAAGTTGTTTAGTTCTGGAGTTCTCAAGAACGATTCAAAAATTAACTAGAAACAGAAAAAAACCCACCAGCTGCTACAGTTTTGAAATGCCACACAAACAGCTAGGCTACGCATGTCTCACCAGAAATAAGTCTTTCTCTGTGGAGGAATGTGGTAATAGAAATATCAGTTTTCACTCTTTATTTGTAACAAGACATTTTTTCCAATATTAAGCAAACTTGGAAGCAGATTTGATGTACTGGGTTGAAACAGGAACTGAAAAAAAAAAAAACCAACCCAAACTTTTTTATAAATGTGAGTGGTTTGGTAAACCAAAACTTGTAACTGTATTTCAAAACAAGAGCAAACATTCTCCTCCTAAAGCAATACCAAGATGTTCCACTAAATTTATTACTCGTTCTGCCCTATAAGGAAATATGTATCTATAGGACTATCAGTACCTTCAAGGACAGCTCAGGCTTTTCTCATCAACTACAGACTTATCTGTAAGCACAAGATGATTCCAGGGAATGAACTTTGTGCTCCCGTTCGAATTGTGGATTTGGGAGCAGAGCAGACTGATCACTTACTGCTGTGTTTGTCCATCAACCATCCTCCCTGCTGGAACTGTTTCTCTGCTGACATCTCCACTATGCAAAACATGCTGCCTTTTCTCACCCCTTCTGCAAGCCTTCCCTCTGACAACAAAGCATGACATGTTTAAATTATCAAAAGAATTGCAAAGTTTGATCAAATCATAAAAACTGAATGATAGACTTTCTTAGGGTAAAATTATTAAAATCCACCTGTTTACAACTACAAAAAAAAAAAAGGAAAAAGAAAAGAAAACAAACACCTAAGTGCATCTTTTGAATTAAGTAATTTCCCACATTCAGGAAAAAAATGTGTATTATTTATTTTACTTCGTGCAAAAAAAGCAGTTTGGCAACTTGACTACAAAAGTCTATTTTCTTGATACCAGTGTCATTACTAAAACTGAGACAGGACATGCCATAATTGCTGGTGCCAAAGAGGTGATTATACCACTCTGAAACACTACAAAATGTGCAATCCGGAAGACCTAGAAGGAGAAATTACAGCACTTATCACCAGTCCTTACAGCTTAAAAAATGTCACTGTTAACACTTGCTTTTGGAACAAGCTTTGTCTCTGACTATTTTCCCCTGACATTTGGCTATTTCATCCTGTTGATTCCAAGAATCAACAATTTTGATAAAAGGTACTTTTCAAGCAGGTGTTTTCAGC
Organism: Pezoporus wallicus; assembly: GCF_028554395.1. Lineage (NCBI taxonomy): Eukaryota > Metazoa > Chordata > Aves > Psittaciformes > Psittacidae > Pezoporus > Pezoporus wallicus. Next base: position 1,944,849 of record NW_026636990.1, read on the forward strand.
AAAACCCAACCTACATGTCCAAAACTCTGCTAAGCTGATCACACACGTGGCTGTATGTTTATGTGCCCTCCCAGCTGGCACCATCGTAGATGCACCATCCATCACTGTGCCTAACCTCTAATTCTGTAGTAGAACTCACTGTCAAAAGTTTTTGGCTCACATAGAGAAACCTGAAGCAGACATGGGGCCCCCTGGCAGCTGAGGGAGGGACACTGCTGTTTTACTGTATAAGCTAATCAGGAAATCCTTTGTTTTGTTCTTTACTTTTGCAGGAATGAATTTGGATAAGAGGGTACAAAAACCTGTTCTTTCACTGGATGAGTCATCCAGAGTGATGAATCATTTTATCCCCTTCTGTGTTTCCATTTCCCTACCTGCAAAATGGGTACTTTGTAAAGTACTAACAGCTCTGGCCATTAAAAAGAAAACATTTCAGAAGAGCTAAAATTGCTATTACAGGGGTAGTATTAAAAGCAATAGAACTACCAGAAACATTGCTTTTCAAGAAACTATCAAACTATCAAAAAAAAGATTTGTGTAGGAAAAAGAGACATTTAGAAATTTTACTGGTTTTCTTCAAAGTAAACATGAAAAAATGAGAAGAACAGAAGAAAAGAAAGACTTGCTTAGTTACTTGTTTTGGTAAATACACTTTTCAAGACTTTCTCATCATAAAAAACTGAGTGAAAGAAGATATTAGACCTGGTATTTCTGTAACATTTGGAAGAAAAATGGAGGGAATAATAGCAACCCTTTTCTCCACCAGTCTCCACTCCCCCCCCCCACCTTCCCCCACCAAAAACCAGAAAAAAACACTACACCAAAAATTTATTATTAAAAAATATTATGAAAAAAAGTTTGTAAAAGAAAAAAAGAAAATCTTTCTCACTTCAGGCAAGAAGTTGGTTAGATTCTTGTTAAAATGTGGCTTTATTTTCTGTCCACTCTATGTTGGACTTCTCTATCATAATTATGAATTCTCCATTCAGGCAGAAAGGGATGACTTTTTTGTTATTTTTTCCAGAACAAAGAAAAGGAAGAGAAGAAGAAGGGAAAAAAAAAAAAAAAAAGACTACAGCATTAAAAGAAAGGAAAAGAAAAATAAAAGAGAAAGAGAAAGAAAAAAGAAAAAAAGAAAAAGAAAAATAAAAGAGAAAGAAAAAGAAAGAAAAAGAAAAAAAGACAAAAAGAGAAATAAAATAAAGAAAAGAAAAGAAAAGAAAAAAGAGAAAAAAAAGAAAAGAAAAGAAAAGGAAAAGAGAAAAAATATTTCAACCGAAGAAACATTACCGAGGTCTAAAGGAGAGAAACCTGACAGTGGCCAAATACATGCTTGGCATACCCCACTATACAGCCCTGCCAGGACAGCACGTGTGTGAGCGTCTCCTCCTGGTAAGCTCGTTGGTACTTCTGCCTTAAGGAAGCCTGGACAGTACATATTTTCCTGTACTTTTCTTTCTTTACCACTTCCAGCCATGTCTCTTTGCCAGCTGACCAGAACCTGCCCATCCACGAGAAAGACATGCCATTAAAAAGGCAGTCAGCCAAGAAGGCATGTGTACTATTATCTATCTTCTTTGGAATTTTTCTTTGAGGCTAAAAGTTCAGGCAATAAAGACAGAACTTTGTTTATATCTGACCTCCCTAATGAATAACTGAAGTATCACTACTAAAATACCAATGCAGTTTTTGCTAATAAACTTAAATGTCAACATGTAAGAGCAACTTAGAAAGAGTAAGTATAATTTGCAGAATATTTATGAGTTTGTACAATTTCAGAGATTTATAAAAGGATGCTTGAGACATGAAGTTTTTGATTAAAACTAAAAAAATCCTCCAGGAGTATTTAAAATAGAGAAGAAAGGAGGGAATATATGTGTTTATACTTCAAACATAAAAGTTGCTACAATTCCCTGACACCTGAGGAAGTGAAATAACCAATGAGAGTATTTATATTTTTTTAATCTTCATGCACTACTATGTTACACAGTAATGTTTGTGATTGTTGCTATTTTCCGTCCTTTATGGAAAGCTGGATTTAATCTATTTTCCGAGCAGCTGCAATGAAGAATATTGCACAAGACCTGACTCTGCAAAGCTGAATTACAGGAAACAGGTCCTTTTCATTTGCTTCAATGAATACAGTGTCTGAGGCTAATTTAACATCAAAAGAAAAGAGGTAACTTTGAAACCAGGTACTGGTCCTGAGCGCACCAGCATACTCTGTACACAGAGATGATACAGCAGTGTCAAAGAGGTTCAGAAGGCTGCTCTCAAAATTGTTGTTCAGCAGAATTATTAAGATAAAATCCATAACCTGATAAGAGAATATATGCACACTTGAAGAGTGGCAAAAGGTGGAATGGACTGTGTGGAGAAACAGGAAGAAACAAAATAAAGAATCTTTATCCTCCAAGCTTATCCTTTTTGACACATAAATATCTATAGCTAACAAAACCCTATTTGCCAATACTTTTCATTAAAGATTGGAGAAAAGGGATGTAGTAATGAACAAAAGTACATTCCAAGAGCTGCTAGCCTTTAGATTTTCTTTTTCAGTTAAAACACTGCAGTGGCTTTTTAATTAAAATTATGATTTTATTATTATTCTATTTTAATAGTCTCTTCCAAGGAGCTCTGAAAGTAACTAGAAAGTCACTTGAAAAAAAACTTTTTCTCAACTTTCTTAGTCTGGATTTCCAATTGGCAATGAATATGCATGCTTTCTACTCATCTAAAAACATGTAATGATACTGAGAGAATAAATATGATGTTATATTTTACTGTTGAAATAAATGTGAGAAAGTTGCAAAGGCAAAATATCAGTAAGACATAAGTTCATCTGACACAGGTGGGACTGCATTTCTGAGGTGGAAAAGCTGTTTGAACAAGATGACAAGCTGTGATAGCTTTACAAAATGTCATTTCCTAGTTATTAATTTCCAGCTTTTTCCAAGAATGGAAATTCCAAGAAGAAAAACACATCGCTTCACAGCTGTGAATGGCCTGCTTGCCAAAAATGCAAATGTAATCACCGCCTGTGAATCAAAGAGAAGTGGTGGCACTGCTGATAAATATAAGTAAGGACTTCATGGAAACATAGATCTCTAGAGCCGAAAGTCAGATTTGGAAAGGCTATCAGTGCATGTGCATAACAGCAAGGACATCTGTAATAAACTGGCCAGTACAAAGAAGAACGTAGGTGTAAAACAGAAAATCCTTTTAAGAGGCAATTGTGGCATTTGAGTTGCTACAAATGCTAAGGCTTTATAAAGGCTGCTGCCACTACTAGGGGTTCAAAGAATGGTTCCTAAAATTTTTCCAGCTCAAATCTCTGTCCCTCAAATAACAGAAAACACACATCAGAGATTAAGTCACTAATCATAGTGTTAAGAAGCTTAAAAAGAGTGCCTGCATCAATATCAACTGAGTCACTTTGTTGTTTTTTTTTTCAAATTTCCTGGACCCTACATGGCTTTAAATGGACATTTCAGTCATACTGAAACCTAGGCAAATATGGGTCTTCCCTTAATAGTATATAATTCAGAGCAGATGGCACTAGAGGCATTAAAAGAGATTGGCTTGACCAGTTTTTTTTAAGGGGATAAACCAAATAATAAACTCCTGCAGACTAGGCTGGAAAGAGCATAGCTTCTATACCACTAGGCCAGCCACCATTATCTCCATGCTCATTAAATGAAGGACACCTGAACAACTTGCTTTAGAACTGGCATGAAATAGGTTGAACAAGTTATTAATTATACAGCTGTAGTGACTAGCACTGATCACCAGCAAGCTCTGAGCCAGGAGTCCCATTGGCTTGATCCATGTGTTCTCTTACCATGCATTCCAAAAATATTTTATCTTTTAAAAGATCTCTTACGCTGCGTATATTTCCACTCAAACACTGTTTTGGTTTTTTTTCCTGTGTCTATTACTCCTTGATTCTTGTCAGATTTCCTCTATATGTGGGTAGAAATGAAAGATTAATGTCACCAGGATTTGCTGTGATAACAAGAGGGGTAACAGCCTAGTAAACAGCTTTTCTGTTCTTGGGTTCTAAATCACTGATTTCTTTCTCTTGTTTAGCTTATCAGTACATTCTGAACTGCTAGCAACTTAAGGCAGACAAAAGCATCAAATCAGGACTTAGACATAATAAAGAGGGAGAGAAAGTAACTATGTAGTCAGCTTTTTGGATACTGACTGTCAGAGATAGTAGGGTTGCTATCAAAATGTGTACTGAAATATGAGCAGTAATACTGAAACTTTGTTTTTTGGGATACTTTATGTATTATGAGCTGCTGAGAAGGGAAATATTACATTTAAAATTTTACAGGTCTGTTTGTTAAAGCACAAGAAAAGAAATGAAAATTATGAAAGGCGATGTAAAAGTGGATATACAGTACTGAAGATTTTTGTGGACAAAACAGCCACAATGCTCACCATGCAAGATATAAACCAAAGAACAGCCAGACGGACTTAAGTAGAGGGCCTTTTTCCTTGTCAAAGAAAAGGCACACATCTACTATCTCATTATCTGATACATACAGAGGTTTATAATGTAGAATAATGTCAGAAAAGAAGTCAGGGAAACAGACCACAATGGCTCCTGACACACATCCAATTCCTTTTTTCAGCCCTGATTTATAGAAAGAACACAATCGGGTCTGGTCTGACATTTTCACTAATCTCCAAAAAAATAAATTGTGAAACAGTGGGTATTAAAGAATAGATAAATCCAAACAAACTTAAATATGAAACAAGAGCCAAAATACGAGCCAGGCAGGAAAATGCAATTGCTGTAAATAAGCATTTGCTTAATTTATGGTATAAATTTCTTCCATGTAAGTTAACAGAGGACTTGTTTCCAAGTAAACAAGATGCCACGAATGGTCTAAGCAGAGTCTATTTGAAACAGCAGCTTGTAATCCATGAATTGTTAGACTGCCAGGTGGTTGAATGATTGGCAAGATATAATATTAATAGTAGGAAATGAAATTATTAGAGAATTATAGGATATTTCAACCTCTGTATTCAGTAGTGGCTTAAGAGTAAAATAATGTAAAATTCAAGAAAACAACAAGAAAACCTGAAACTCATTTGGAAGCACTAGCAACCTCTCCCTTAATGTTCCTTTCAGCCTAGCTGCCTAGCTACCAACTAATTTCAAGATGTACTTTACAGAAGCATGTTCAAGTGGAGCAGTCCCTTGTATATTTTCAATTGCTTTCACATCACTGAACATGCTTAGAAGAAAACTTGTGTTACAATGGAAATGGGTAAAGACTTGGGACTTTGGAATCAGCAAGGGATCTCTCCAGGGCCTTAGTTCAATTTACAGTCCAAAAGAATGTACAGCGGGCTTTTTTTCCCTTTCCATTACTGACCTTTTTAGGGTAACTTTGTGTGTTTCTTTTCAGTAGCCAAAATATTGTGCAATAACAGTAATAAGGGACTAATAAGGCCTCTACTCCTGAAAAATGTCTGCTGATGAGTATAACCAGAATAGCTATCAGCAGATATACTGATCTTACCTTTGCTCTTTTGCGACTTTGCATCTTCATTTGTTGCAAATTTTCATTTGTCATAAGTGAACATGCTCCACTTTACCATTATTGACTCTGTCAGAGCTAGCTTAAGTAGTGGTCTTCCAATCTTACTGTAAGAGAAGACCTGCTAATTTTTAAACATGCACATTTATTTCATCATATTTCTGAATACAAAATGGGGCTATACCTGCCTACAATTCTTTTACACAGCTTCAGACTTACCAGACTGAAAATGATGAAAAAATATACACAGGAATTGGAAGAGATCTATCTAGCATTTGTGGAATGGCATTTCAGGCAGACGTCCTTCCTTCATATTTCCTTTTTCCTACGTACTTGCAACCCCAGCAGATAAAGGCTATTACCCTAACATCTTTATGCAAAGCATGAAAAATAAATATACACATGAATCCAGAATAAGAAGTAAATATACAAAACAAAATGATGGGTTTTGTTTTTAAAAAAGTTGCCAACGTCACTTGGCAAAACTTGAAAACCCCATTTGTTTATAGATCACTCTGGGAAGATTTACAGCACAGATTTGCACAGATGTCTGAACATGGAGAGGCTCCCTAACAGTCCCTAGGGAGAGAGCTCAGAGGAAACTGGGAGCACTGGTGTGTCTTAGGATGTCACTCCTGATTTTCTGAACAGCCGTCCAGGCCTATACTGTTTCCTCTGTTGACTACACAGCTCTTTAAAAAACAGATAGCAGATCTTTTTCTCATCTTTTAATTTCTGAAACTTTGAAACAAATTTGTAACTTTTTCTATCATCATTGTCTTTTAAATGTAGTAGCTGAGAATTTCATGACTGTAAGTGATTCATTTATGTAAAAATTACTAGATCTATGCCAAGTCGAAAATAATAGAATCATAGAATAGTTAGGGTTGGAAAGGACCTTAAGATCATCTAGTTCTAACCCCCCTGCCATAGGCAGGGACACCTCACACTAAATCATATCACCCAAGGCCTCGTCCAACCTGGTCTTGAACACTGCCAGGGATGGAGCATTCACAACCTCCCTGGGCAACCTATTCCAGTGCCTCACCACCCTAACAGGAAAGAATTTCCTCCTTATACCCAATCTAAACTTCCCCTGTTTGAGTTTGAACCCATTAACCCTTGTCCTATCACTACAGTCCCTAATCAATAGTACATCCCCCAGCATCCCTATAGCCCCGGATTTGTGATACAGCAATAAGGATATCAAACCTGTAGAAGATGAAAGCTGCAGTAACACAATTATGTGATTGCTCAGTTTCACGCATTTTATATCTGGATGTTTTGAAGGCAAAAACTGAAACCTAGTGATTTTTTTTCCCAATGAAATGAAGTTAACGTTATGAAAATAACAGATTTGTTGCAGTCTCACAGGGGCAAATTTTCATGACATTCAAATGAGGAAGGCTATTTCAAACTCTACTGGAAATGAAGATTTAAAGGCAAATAAGGAGAACACAAAAAATGCAAAAGAAAAACGAGGAGAAGTAAAAGTAAACTAGCTGTGGAATCAGGCCCTAGATAGTAAGGCAAATGTACAGAGGTATGATAAAAGGAAAACAGATGTTGGCTAAGTCAAGGAAACATCACATGTCAAATGACAGCACTGCTCACAAGCTAACTACAGACTTTTCTGAGACTATAAAGATAATTACGAATATAAAGCTCTAAGAAGGATGCCCTTGCACTGTACCTATGTAGGATCCGTGAACTTTCTTTGAAACATGTTATGTGTACATGTTATGTCTTATACAATTACATGTGGGAATTTTTTCAAAATATTGATAATTAAAAAATACAATTTCACCAAAACTAAAACTTCTTTCTCACACACAAATTATTACTATTATTATTATTATGGATAAATTTCAGAATTATCAAAACTTTCTTCATCAAAATAAACCCTTTTTTCCTAGTCTAACATGATTTTTCTTCAAATATTTGATTGGAAAAATAATTTTAAATTATGAAATTGAACTAAAGCATAATAAAACTACTGAAAAGAGATTTTTCAACTGATCTTCGCAGAATTTGAAGTCTCTGACAAAATAAAAGACAGTTATGCATACTTCTCAAGTAATCTCCCTTTTTTTTTTTAAATGCTTAACATTTTCATAGAAGGGGAAACTTCTTCCTTAATTATCTATACAGGAATGTATTTTGACTTAGTACTTGAGGTTCTGAGTTTCTAAAACAGCACCATGAGGTGCTGTTATAAAACTAGCAAATGAAATGGACAAGAAACAAATATAAGTAATGAGTTCCTCTGTGCTTCTTGAATCTTCAAAACTGAGGTCATAAGCAAAATCAGTTTCTGCCATTTAGTTTCTAAAGCTGAGCAATGTTCTACCTTTTCACACATAACAAGTTTGAAAATGTTTCCTAATTTTCGATGAAAAACATTTAAAAGATCATTTCATGCTATGCCCATGTCATGCACTTATTTAAGTCACACACACATCTTCAAAATATCACCAATGACAACAACTAGAGGAGGTTAGAAATCTACTTACACTTTTTGTAATGTTCTAGTGCCTATTAGTCTGAATTAAAACCTACAGTAGCTGAAATCTTGTGGGAATCTCAGTAATAAAGTTGAGTCATTTGTGCTGTCATTAGAATGATAATGATGACATCACTGTTTAGTGACTTCATGTGTGTCAACTGACCAAAAGTTTCTTTTAATATTACATTCAGCCTAAGCAGTTAGTTTGTTCTTGCTGTTGTGTTTTAAAACATTATATTCTGTACTGGACTGCCTTTGCTTTGTATCAATATTCTCATATTATAAAATATTAAAGTATGTATTCCGCATAAGCTAAGTTAGTTGCATTAGAATGAATTAATCTGGTTAAATGTGCACACTGCAGGTGCCCATTTACAAGTTAGATTCCATTTATATGTAAATTTATATATATTATGTATTGTTAATAAACAGTGGAGCTTTTGTTGGTAAGTTCAGTGACCTCAAAAGCACATCTCCTCCTGAGACAGCCATCTCAAATATGTGATGTAAGTCATACCCAGAAAGAAATTCTCTCCACTGACAGCCAGAGGTTACTACCTAAGGTATGGCAGACATCTGTCCTTAGGTGAGCTGAATTCTGTCTGTTGTGCCTTACACTGTAATTGTGCTCAGGAAATTGTGTCAGAAGAATGGTGCCTCTCATCTTGGAAAAAAAACCCATAAAGGAACATTTCAGCCAAGATAAGGGAAGGGAATAAAGGGAGAGGATTTCGATCAAGGCATTTCAACAGTGATCCAGATTTGGGTTACCTCCTGTCCTCAGTTGAATAAGCTGTAAATGGGCTTTTAGTCCTTAAAGCTGAGCTCCCCATGAAGCTTGCTGCCCTTCTTGCTTATGTTATGCTTGGGATAGACACTGAAGTGCCTTGTCTCCACTGACCTCAGTGTCCAGTTACATTTGAATGGAACTTTGTCCATAACAAGATAATCTACAGATTTGCACAGGGAGGTGTGAGAATAAATTGTGCTTTAAAGACAAGATTATATCTTCAGGAAAATTTGGAGAAGATCGTTTGAACACTAAAGTGAGGGGCAGAGAAATACACTGTGTGCTTGCACGTGGTGGAGGAGGGGGAACAACGTATGTTTTTCTGAATACAGCTTGAAAGAGAATGTCTCTGAGGAAGTACCCTTTTCCTGAGTCAAAATTTGCCATTTGTCCTGTTTGGCATGGTTTGCAATATTTTTGTTTATTTAAAGAAACACTGATTATTTTAAGACAGCATTTCCTATCACACTCATGTTAAAGTACTTGGATTTAATGTTTGCAAGTCTAATTAATACTCTCCAAAAAAAAAAATTGCAGAGATAAGACTATGCCAAAAGACTGTTTAGGCCAGAAAAAATAGTAAAACTTCTCTGAAATTGCTGACTCAACTTGAAATGGAAGTCAAAAAAACTAGCAGTATACCGGGCATCACCAAGGAAGGTACTGAGAAAAAAAGCAGGTGTAATTTTACTACTGTATAAAAACCTTAGTGTGTCCATGTTGTAAGTAATGGATACTGTTTGGTCTATATATTGCAAGAACACAGTAGTGTTTGAGGAAATCCAATGAACAACAGGTAAAATGATCAAGGGATGGGGCAGAAGCCTATTTAGGAAAATCTAAGGAGGCTAAAATTTTCAGTTGCTATAGGAAAAGTCTGAGGAAGTTATGACCAAGCTCTACAAAATCATGAAGCTGGTGGATAAAGTGAATGCAGAATCTTTCAGCAAACCCCACAGTGACAGAACTAAGAGACACTTGTTGAAACCAGCAGTACATCCATGAAGAAAGTGCTTTCCTACGTAAAATGGTTCTCAGAAGGCTGTGGGAGAAGACAGAATCATCAAATTAAAAGAAGAGACTAGACAAATCACAGGCAACAGGTCCTTAGATGGACTTCGGAGGGAACAGGCAAAGCTGAACCATCTAACACTATGACACTAGTAGATGCTGGTCAATATGATGGAAATGGACCGCAGAAATTGAACAGGCTTTCATTTTTTCCTGTTGCTGAAGATGAAGACAGAATCCTAGGTTAAGCAGGCCATTGGTCAGGGCCAGCAGGACATGTCTTGTTAGAAAATACAATATTTGATCACCTCGAACTCTACCCTTAATTCACTAGATAAAAGAACATTTGTTCCCATTTCATTTTGTAAAAAGAGCACTGTTTAATATATCACACTCTGGTAAGTAGTGTAATGTTGACTATACAGGCTTTATCAGTATCACTAACACTGGCAGAGCAAATAAAAGCATACATACCACCTTGAATTTCTATGGTCATCGTGATTTACGGCCCACACCTCTTATGAAAGCCTCTTTTGCTAAATGAAGTCACATATGAATTACAACAAAGTCAGACTTCATGGACGAAAGGTCATCTCTAACTTGCAGGCTTTGTTCAGCATTCAGAATCCCCCCAATTATACATGTGCTGTTTGCTACTTCAGTGTCTTCATGAGTCTGCACACTGTGCAGCCTTCACAGAACTTTCCCAATGGACTGTATTCAGCATCTCCAACTATTAAAAGGGTAATTGGAAATTATGTGAGGATACAACCTTCTTTTGTTCAAGAATAGTCTCATAAGCTACAGCAACAGGGGACAGGTAATACTGCCAGCACTGACAACAGGCACTTGCCTCCCACAGACAATATTAATACTGGAGAGGAAAAAAGATTAATGCAGTACAGGAATAAAAAGTGGTATGAATGCTGTTAATACTATTCACAGTAATATTTACATGCTGTTCTCTGCCCTGTAGATAAAGATTCCTTCAAAGAACAAGCTGGTTTTGTTCATGATCTACCCTGCACTGGGATTCTAAGTCTGAAAGTCAGCAGATACTTCAAATACAGCTGTGATGCCATTAACTGATAGGTATATGACTCATTCAATAGCATTTATTACATATATCATCTTTACACTGGCAATATGCTTGATAGCACCAAGCAATTAACCAAGGAACTGTTTTGGGATGGCAGTGTGAAGTAGCCACAGCTACCTCCTTGCAGATATTGGCATCAAAAATTTGCGTCACCCTCATGGCAGACTTCTACTTTGTGGTAGTGTTAAGTCAGGAAACCAGTGCAGTTATGTTAGGTTAGCACAGTTGGATCTCATCTCATCCTTCTGTCCTACCTTTTCTGCCGCAGAACAACACTATCTACTGATGTTAAGCCACAAGCATTTTTTTCTCTTCATTCAATAAATGCTTTATTTAGCAGCTGTATTTTGATCTACATATGAAGGGAACAGTCATGAAAAGTTAATCAAATAGATCAGTTTTGTTCCCCTTACCTATAAATGTGTTACATACTGCGAAAGTCGTACTTGACAACATCCTTCAGCAATTTCCAATCTACTAAACTTCACGATATCCCGGGCAAGGGATATTACCCACTGTTGGAATTAAATAAGAACAGGTGCATTGGTCTACAGAATACCATAATCTGAACCATTGAAGGCCTTTGCTCTTAGGGCACTGGGGAGACTAGGATGTGCCATTTGCAGATCAGCCAACCCTAAGTTCCAAAAAACAGGAAAGCCTGAATTGGCATATGTTACAAAATATAAGTAAAGACATAAGAAGACCAACCCACAAAGTAAACAGATAACTATCAACTCTAGACAGGGCACGCAGCAGGAACTGTGGCAAAAAGCTGACTGTGGTCCTGAGGCTTATTAGTTCTTTGGGCTAATTATCTGTACCGTGAAAAAACAAAGATATCTAGAATCTGATCAGCTACTCCTTTTACAGCCAGTAACCTGTTGTCCAACAGCCCTGGCTGATGGCTCTACTTGCCAACAATTCTCCACCTAAACTTCCTCCAAAACAGCGTTTTTTCTGTACGTTCAAATTTTCCTTTCATTACAGAAGGCAAAAAACAAAATAAAATTAAAAAAATCCAAACCGAAACAAACAAAACCAAACCAACACAACAGAAATACGACATGTTCTGTGGAACACTGCTGCCCTACTGTCCAGTGACAGTCAAGGAATTGGAGACACTGAAATGCACATATTCCTGTCTCAGCTAAGGTTTCACCTTTCAGTAGGTTTCCTTGTTACTACCTTGTTACTACCTTGTTATTTCTTCTTACGAATAACTAGACAAATCAATTATCTTCACTGAAAATTCTGTACCATCATTTATCCCTTTCAGACTATTCCCCAGAAATGTTCTCATTCACAATCACACTTCACAATCACATTCTGAATTTAAGGAATGCGTAGGAATGAGTGGCAGAAATGAGCAGCATTAATGTAACAGGTAGTAATCCTTAAATAAGTCACCCTTTTATTTTGCATAAATAACAACCATCTGCTTTTACTTCAGTCACTATAACTGTCAGGAAAAATATTGCAAAGTGCATCAGAAAGAGGTTTGCCTACAGGCCCTACCTACTGTTATGCTAAGCAGCAGCAGCCAGACCCGACTAAGACAATTTTGCAAGGGGAAGCACCAGCACAGCATGGGCTCACCCGCACCTCCTCAAAGCCAGCTGGTGAATTCCTGCACACTACCAGCAGGTGATACCTTTTGGATGCTTTATAATACTGGTATTGAAAAGACTATCATGCTTACACCACGTACCCTGAAGTTACTGCACTTTTAGACAGAGGGTGCTCAGGGAACTGAGAGTAGAGGTTTCTTTGCCTTAAGCCTCTCCCATCCTCTCAGAGGTCTCCATGTATTGGGAGCCTTGTTTCCGTTCTTCATGGGAACTTTGTTCCCACGGGAAACTACACTGCAAGGACATCCTGGGACCTTTTCTCTCCAACTCTCGGAAGAATTGTATGAATTATATCCATACTTCAGTACAAGCCTCTCACTCAAGTAAGGGAGTTACTCTTGAGTTACTCAAGAGAGTACCCTGTGCTCTCTCACGAGCTCTGTGAGAAAAAATTCTTGAGAATTTTCTCACATTCTCCCATCTTCTCCTTCCTCCCAGTTACTCCTACTCCTCCAAAACACAAGAAGATATCTGGGTTAACAGATAAAGAAAGGAGAATTACAAGCAGTATCTCTCCCTGAACATCCTGAACATCCATCAGTGCTCCTGACTTCATCACGTTCCTACACATTTTGGTGCTAATACTGCTGTGAGACTGCAGTGTTGCTATCCTGTCCCACAGAACCGCACTGAGCAGCACTGAGACAAACTGGGACAAACTGAGACAAGACTGGGACAAACATACAGAGTCCTGAGTCTGCTGGTTAAGAACACCTATCAAAATCATTCCAGATTTGGAAACCAGTCCTCCTCAGCCCCAACGTAAACGGTTGCTCTGTTGGGCAGCGTCAGTAGGATGGGCTGGCCTGAGCTTCCACCTCGCCCGAGGCAGCAGAAGCTGAGCTCATACAGGACAGCCACCGGCTCCCTCCCTTTCTCTCCTCCCTCTGCACTCCAGTTTTCTCTGGCGTCTGGCTGGGGCAGGGCTTGCCTGGCTTTGCTATCTGCCTCTGGAGAACAACATGTACCTAGTCTAGTCAGCCCCCAAGGATCTCCCCAGGAGCCACCTCCAGCCTCAGGTAGCGTCTGCAAATGTCATGGTGGCAGAAGACTCTCAATTCATGATTAGCAAAACAGGCATTCTCACCTATCACATCAACATTATGACGAAATGCACCAGCAATGAAAGGGAGGCAGGCAGGTATTTTAAACAGAATGCTTGGTAGTCAATCAGCATGCACATACAGTCTATGAGGATTTTTTTCTTTGAAATTATTTCTTTTTCCTTGCAAGTATCAGTGGAAGCAGTAATAAAAGAAATAACTGAAAGTCAGAAGACTTAATCAGAAAGATACTGATTTATTTGCACAGTTATACGTAGTTATTAAGGTATGTAGCTCACTATCTCGGAGACACCCTGCAGATTGTAACACTTTAGCAATATATATTACACTGACATGGTATTACTTTATTATATTTTAAAAAACATAGAGAGCCACTACTTAGTGCAGTTATTTCAGCAAAAGTCTTAGTGGTTTCTGAGAGCAAGTGGGACTACTCTTTAGCTTGAGTAGTGCAGTTATTTTCTTATACTACAAAATGGTGTTAGTAAAGGTAACTGGAAAAAATTAACAACAGCTTTAATGGTAGTACTGACAGGGCTTTAATTCAGAACCAGGACTATTTGAAACATGAACTTTTTAATAGGCAAATGTTCAATTAACTTGATGTATTTCCTCACAAAGGAGCGTCCTTAGTTACTAGTCTATACCACAGTAACACAGAAGCCATTCATTTCTAAGCAAAGGCTATATTTTAAATACATCATTTTATACCAGTTAAATATAGCCCTGAACAATTAGTCTATTACGTGTTTATTAAAATGATGGTGGTTTTGTTGAAAACACAGAGGAAAAAAATGTGGGAGACATGAAAAGAGAAGAGGGAATTTATTTTGAATACCTAATAGAAACCTGTCATGTTGGTGCCTTTTAAGCTATATAAAGCATTAAGTTCTCACAAGAAAAAATAATTAATCTAGAGACAAAACTTTGCTGACTGCTAACTGAAAAAAAATCTGCAAGAAAATCATATGCACAAGTTACTAATACAGACTGCTTCTATTCCTCTGAGCCTCCGAGAGGAGGGGAATGCATGAAGCATTGCACAGCGCAGTCTTACACATGCTACTATAAAGTCTGTCTCCTCCCCGGACACTCATCTCTAACAGTCAGTCTATTTATGCAGCAAAACTACATGTAAGTATCCCAAAATAGCTCACACAAACTATAGCTTCATTTTACCCTCCAGCCTCTAGAACTAGAAGCTTTATATTACAACTTTGCTCCTGAAATAAATACTGAAGATAAAGGTACCTGTAAGTGCAAGGACTGAACCTGACTGGTGAATGGGAAAAATGTGTGTAATGGGTTAAAAAAATGTATGTAATGAGTTCTCATTTAAAGAATGCTATGCCAGTGTTGCACAAGGAAAAGCTGATCTTTTTTTTTCCTTACTATTAGTTGTGAAACTCAGCAGCTGAACATCTGTAATAGCCATGCAAAATCTAAGTCAAAATTAAACCCTGTGACTTTCTTGGGACATGCCTTTGTGTCATAATAGGAAGGGGAGTTTGAAAGAAACAAACCAAACGCATTACCACATTGTGTCGGCAGTCCTTAAGGAGCTGGTAGATCGGGATCTTGGCTTCATAACAATGCTCATTTTGAAAAACTCCTTCAGTAGTTCTAGAAGTCAAACATCAGTTGTCCTGAGAAAGCTTTTTCTCAAAGTACTCCATTTTGAACAAATTTTTAAAATCCTCTGCTTTTTAAACCCCTTGAAGTCCGTCTCCTGTAATAATCCAGGTTGTGAAGGAAGAATTCCAGCACACTGCAACTCCTTCCTTTTTCACGCTGACTTTACTCTAGCTCTGTGCTGTTCGGAAATGACAGTGCTTTTCTCCTCTGTCTTGTATTGCCCTGGGAGGAACTAGTCTATTTTGAATCTATTCTCCCTGCAGGTCACATGGGAGTGAAGGCAGCTGAAAAGAGTCTCTATCTCTTTCTTGCAGTGTGATAACAGGTTTAAAGGTCAAGCTCCCCTTCTTTTTTTTTTTTCCCCTCTTTTTTTTTTTTTTAAAAACAAAAGAACAATACTGATGCGTAATAAATGAAAGGGAAGGATGAATGTAAGCTACAGTAACATTAGTGAGTTTGCAGGGAATTTCCACTTAGAGACATGCTAGATAAATTAGTCTCTGTGGAGTAAAGAAAGGATCTTTCATTCCAAGTTAATTAAAAGTCTTACCTAGAAACGTAATTCTTCTTTTTTTTTTTTTTCTTTTTCCTCTTGATCCCTGCCTAAATACTGTGAATAAGTACTATTATCTAACTTCACAAAACAGAACATATTCCCTGTCTGAAAGACATTCAAAATACTGTGGGGAAGTTAAAAATAAAATTCCTTGTTGACTGTTGAACACATACAGACAGTTATTGTTATAAATCACTGAAGGAAAAAATACCTCAGCTAAAGTACTCTAACATGACATCCTCTGTAATTCAGAAAGAGATCTTTTCCTGTTACAATAAATACATTAATAATTTATACATTACAAGCAAACTTGCATTTAATTTCTAGCAAAAAAATGTATTTTTTTTTTTTTTAATCAAAAAACTTATAAAAGCTTTGAGAGTTTATTCCCTTTAGGAAATATTAGTGTAAGCATATTTGGCAATTACAGCAGTAGAAGAGGAAAAAAATGCAGAGAAATGGATAGTGAATATACCATTTAAATTATACATTTTGAATTTTCTATGAACTGTTAGAATTGTTTTTTAAATTAAAAGAGCAAAGTTACTGCTCAACAAGTGGTTACATGCATAATAGCCATTCCTTTGTACAGTCTTTACAAGTGTTGCTGTATATTTCTTTTGATGGTAGTGCAACTAGGTTCATAATGAAAGCAAGCACAAAAATTGTATTTATAAAATTTATATAGACTTGACAAAAGGAAGGAAAACATGATAAATATTCTATGTGTTAAAATATAAAAAAACCCACCCAAATAAGAATGAGCATAAATTGTGTAAAGCTCTCTAGAACCTTTGCACTTTATAACTGTACAATAAAATGCATTACCAACTACATTGCGTATCAACAGGAAATATCCTAACTACCCTGGAGGCTTGTGTCTGCCATCTGAATATAAAGTGCTCCACAGGAATGTTAATAAGGTTTCTTGCTAAGTATTCTGTTCTTTGTGTTTCCTGGCACCTATCTCCAAATATCACCTAGTGGTTAATGCAGGACCTTTTGTAAGAGTCCTGTGGAACTATAGAAGTTAACCTCCAAGAGTGGAAAAAGCATCTGTGGTAAATTTAGCTCAAAGTGTCATACAGTCATGGGACCTCTGGTAACAGTTGGATCTGTCACTGTGCAGGTCACACGTCTGTAGGAGTAAACATAAATCAGGCACCATGTTGTGAAACATCTTTATTCCTTAAACAGATGGAATAGGTCATGTAAAAAAACCCAAAATCATATGAAATAGAGGTACTGGTCTATTACAGAATAGCTGGCCATTTTAAAGGTTTTTTATTAAAGATTGCTGGATTAATTATTATGCATAAATATGAACACTATTCCCATACCAATGAAGGAACACAAAGTGAAAGAAAATAAAGCTTTTGACTAAGTGGTTTCACAATAACATGGTGGACTGGAATGTTCAAGTACTACTTCTGCTGTGCCAGACAGTAAATATCTCAGGATTGAGACATCTACTGTATGGCATGGTAAATATCTCAATCCTGAGAACAGTTTGTTCTCAAAAACATATCAGTCCAGATGCTGCCTCTTACATGTAGTTACCAGCAATATAACTAGAAATATAAGTATTCTATATAAATATAAATATACTGTATTCTATATAATAAATATTAGCATTAAATTAGCATTACAGGTTCTTATGTAATTAAGGTGATGTCTTTCAAGGCAGATTCAGAAAAAAAGTCTCCTGGAGATGCAAATCACGAACAGGGGTAGATACTAACACTTACTGCTAAAAATGCTTTCCTTTTTCGTCTTCTTTACCAGCTCCTTAGAAATAAAACCCTGCCCTCCAAGTGCCTGTCAGCTTCGGTTGCTATTATGAAATATGCGTTAATTAGCGACAAGATGACTGCAGTATTGTAGCCATATTCCAATCAGTCAAATCAGAGCCAGTCCTCAGATAGCAACCTTAGAAACACAGGCTTCCTCCAAAAGGAGGGAGAGAGAGCTTAATAGTTGTCCAGGGAATGTTAGTTTTATGTGAAATTCAAAATTTTACATTGGTGAAGCTAAAAAAAGAAAGGACAGTTTGAGAAAATGAGGCATAAAAAGGAGAAACAATAAGCAATCAAAACAACCCTTAATTTTTCATCTGGATTGGTATCTTTCAAGCCATGTGCAAAGCAAAAACCATTTGTCAGTGATTTCTCAGCTCTACTAGTAGGAAAATTTTTTTTTGAGGGAACCTAGGGATTTGACAGTATGGGAAGGACAAACCTTTTCTAGAAAAGTTTCTGGGGAAAGTATTAGATGAACTTTGGCAGTTAGCAGTAGCTTTTAATTCATAGGAAAACCTGCCGTGCTACCATTAGTATCAACGGCAGTTTTATCTAAGATTTAAATAAAGATAAGAGCATACCAGTCCACTGTGCTCATGGAAGATGACGCAGTATTTATTTTAGGCCCCAGGTCTTGGTATAGAGTCAGATAATGTAAACTCTCAATTTCTCATAACTTGAGGAATTAAAAGGGGAGAAATTAAGAGAAATAAAGAGAATAAAGTGTGAAGTGGTCATTCCACTCTGATAGCAATGGAAAATTATGATATCAAGCAATCATTTAAATAGCCCTTAAGAAGTCATCAACAAGAGAAGTAAATGAAACATCTCAAAGACAGAATAAATCACAGTATCAGATCCAACATCATTATAAGAGGTAATTTACATATCAGAAGATGAAAATGTATCTCTGTTAATTGGAAACATTCTTTTTCCCCAGAAAAATATTTTATGAGTGATAGCTACTGCATTTTATATTATTAAATCCAAAATGAAAAGATGAAAATTATGCACAGATATATATCTAAGTCCTATCAAAAAAGATAATATAAGCATATTCATTATTGTACACTACCTGTGTACATGGCTTCATAGATGCACATACAATATAGATAGTACATGAATACAAACATTTATTTGAGATGTGCAACAGACATCTGTGGCATCTGATTTTCACATGTCATTCTGTAACTTCATAAATATTGTATTTCTTTTCCTTTTTGGAATCTTTTCTTTTTCGGGCTGTAGGAATAAAGGCTCTCAAACACAGCTTTTATTAGTATGCCATCATAGTTAAGACAAGTGTTGACTGCATAATGAAAATGAAGAAGAAAAGATTTTAAATTCATGAAAATACTAAAAGATTAAGCCATTCAGTAATGCTAAATACCCTAATGATAAAAAGGAGCAAGAAACACAACAATATTTTTTTATCTGCGTATATGCATCAACTGAGGTTTTGGCTGTATGGTTAAGCTGTTTAATGAAGAAAAGATATAGAAGTAATTAAAACACAAATATCAAAATGTGTGCAGGATTCAACCCACATTGAAGATGTTAGTTACCTTCAAATTAGTAACTAATTTAATTAAACAAGTGTTACATTACACAAAATTGAAAATTAAAATGAAGTAAAAGTATGGCTTAGGCAAAGAGGTGCAGAACTGTCTGTTCTATTCCATTCTTGAGAACATCTTTGTCTTGAGAGTATGGAAAATTTGCTTAAGCATTCTGAGTATTCATACTCATTCATACTGGTCTCCTTGTTAGTAAAACAGGAATAATACCGATCATGGTGCTTGAAAAGCCCCTGGACGTCAAAGGGCAATGTATGCCAGGTTATTGTTGCTGTATGCAAGCTGAAGAAAGATTCACCATCTTCCTTTTTAAGACAAAGTGAAAAGTCCCTGTAGTCTGGTAAGACTTGAGTTTAACACTGAAAGTTAAACCTGCAACAGCTGCTACCACTTGTTTACTGGGGTGAAAAATTCAGGAATTTCTAGCAAATATGCATTGCTTTAGGACACACAGGGACACTGGCAATGTAAGAACAGAAACAGAATCCTGGAAGCCTAACATCAAGCCTTAACATGTCAAGAATGACTGGGCTCTTAAGTATGTTGCTTGGAATGCACAGTAGCAAATGAAAGGTATACAAGAGGCTGCTGCTTCTTCATATGCAATCTTAGTTTCATCATTAATTTATTCCAGATTGGATTATTAAAGTATCTCTAAAAACCTGAGTTGGGCTCATTCACTCAGGATTATCCCTGGCATTGTTTAGCTACTATTGCATCTGGTCTTGTGCACACTTTGTATTTTTATTGTCTTCATATATGCTTGCTAGTTGACTATATGAAATATAGTTTTCCATATGCAAAGAATATCCACTGAGATGCAAACCCAACCTTTCCAATCTGTAGAAGCACATACTCCACAACAGGAAACATTTTCCCACAGCTAAACACCATACCATTTCATTTTGCTAAACTGTGAGTTGCTCAGTTCATCCTAGTTCATCCACAGCACTAGTTTATCCTCTTACATCCTGTACTGCACAAGACTGAAGGACAGAAAAGATTAACACAATGTTCTTATCTCACCTGCATGGGTTTAAGAACTAGTTAATGCAGGTGTAGGTTCAGCAGAGACATCTTTCAGTAACAAGCATTATGCGCATGAATTAGAGAAGGAAATTTTTGACCCAGCAGACGATTTGATTTTGCCACTGCACACAGTAGGAAATTATTTTAAAAATATTTTGTAGGGTGTTGGGGGAATGCCAGTCAGTTAAACTCTGATGTTTATTTCTAGGTAACAGCATATTCCCTTTTGCCAGGAGTGACTTTATCAAAGAGGAAAAAGGCACACATAACTGTATAAAGTAAAATAACTGCAAAAATATAATAACAATTATAGTCTAGAATTATCAAGAATGGAAAAAAGCAAACCAAAGGGCACAGAAGAAATACAACATATTCCACTACTGTTTCCTTTCTATATTCATCTACATTTAGCTGCCTGGATCAAGCTACCTGACTTATGAATAAATATGGTTTATTTGCTCAGTGATTACAGTGTAAATAAAGTTACAGTGTGCTCTACAGAGGCTTTACCCAGTCTCAAGCACGAAAAACTCCTCATAAGTAGCATGGTAAAGAGGGCCTTATGTGAGGATACCCTATTCTGAAGTGCTTTTTCTGATGATACTCAGTCTTACTGCCCCTTTGAAAATGTCAGGTGCTGCTGCACAAGCTGTACCATGAGCAGCAAACAAGGAATGTATCAGAGAGAGGCCTTACAGTGCCCCACTCCCTCACATAGCAAAGCCAGGTTCTTGATAAATGCTGGGCTTCATACATGTCCTTCTGCCTTTATTCTGGACCAGTTTTCCCTTGATTTGGTCAGTTATGCAGTTAGGGGTTAGCAAATGCAGTACTAACTGACAGTTGCTGGTCCACATAAACTTAGTTGCAGAAATAAAGCTTTATCACAATAGACCTAGTACCTGTGTAAAGCTTCATTGCTAAAGATTCAAAAACAAATATAAAGGAGTAATTTTTGTGAGTAGGAGAATGTTTTTTTTCTGACAAAATTATATTCTTGGCAAACAGTGACAGCTCTTGATATCAGCTATGGATGTGGTCTGTGGTTACATCTAGCATTAAGGATAGACTAAAAGGTACCTGATAATGTTGGACTAATACTGGGTAACAGTGAATAGCCTAAAAATGAATACCACCCCACCGGAAGACTTTGGACTTGAGCTGAGCTAAGGCTACATAGTGTATTGGGCTGGTAAATAAGACATAAAAAATCCTTCCAGATACTCAGCCATGTCTGTCTTTATATATATATATATATTTATATGTACACGTATATGTATATAAAACTATAAATATATAGTTTGTATTATAAAACATGGACAAAAATCTATCATTAATAGCAAAACTGTATTCTCCAGCCATACATAGTCTAAAATGAGTATGTTGAGTATGTTTCATTAACGCTTTTGTCTTTTTGGAAGCAGTGAAGCAATCAACCTTTACTATCAGAAGGCCTGTATGAGAACAAATCTTGAGCGTGTATTTGCATCATTGTAATGGTACAGCTCCCTACAAAACCAGAGAGTGGATATCGTCATGTTCTTCACTGGAAACTTGGCATCCACAGGTATTGCACCATGACCCAAATAAGTCAGACACAGATAAGACTCTTGTTTGGGAGAATGACATCATCCATAATTTTAAGTCCTTCAGAAAAAAATGAGTAAGTAAAATTAAATCTATATTATTCACTATGCTACCATCCCTGTCATGAAGAGAAACTACATCTCCAGGGCATTTGTGTTTCAAAAAATCCACTTGTGTTTGTATAAAATTCTCTTTTTTTTACCTCCTGTTTGGGTTTGAGGTATGAAAAACTCAATAAACTTTATCTAGCTGGTACAGGGAGAAGAAAGAAAAATCAAGCATTTTATATGAGCACTCAGAAGTATGAAATTTGCTTCATTTTTAACACAAAACTGTAATTAAAAGAGAAAAGCTATGTGTATAAAAATGCGGCAACTTACTAGACAACATTCTATGAGCACAAATGAAGGTTAAATTGAGAGTACATTACTTGCCATGAATTATTCACTGAGAGCTAAACAGGGCATGCTACGAAAAGAGTTTTGTCACTAGCTTTGAGCTGTTGGAAGGTTGATTGCTGATTTAAACTGATCAGCTAGGCTCCTACAATAGACCACTCTAGTAGATACTTGTTAGGGTAGTCTATTTCCATGATTCAGACATCTATTTTAAGATTGAGAGAAACTGCTCCTCACAGCTGTCTGTTTTTCTGTGGAATATGTCTTCCTGCCTGTTTCATATTAGAAAACTAAATTATGGGCTATGCAAGATGTATTTGATATCTCTTATGGTACCAGACTAAAAACTACAAGCTTCTATAATGTGATTTTTTTCCTCATCATTCTCTTGTACTAGCTGAACTGCTTTTATAGAAATGTAAATTTGAAAACATTTTCATATTTAGCCTAGCATCATACTTGGATTGTGTCCAAGTGAACACAGATGAACACTGTCAAGACATCACCTCTCCAGTCCATAACTAATGTAGTAACTACTGTGATTAAAAAAAGCTACACTTCTGATCTCTTCTTCCTTCTCAGACAGGAGAAAAGTAAAGAGATCAAAGGAATAGACAGTGTATCAGCTATGCCTACCAGATAAAACTTATGTAAGAATAACTTCTGAATACCCAGATATCTGGAAGGGGAGACAGAATGTGTTCTCATGTTCACTCATTCTGAATTATTCCCCAGTTTAGGGCTAATTTATTAGTTTTGTCTTAACTCTTTATTTCATTTTTATCTGTTTGAATTTCTCCTTTTAGATTGACAACATACCAGATATAAGAAAAGCATGTTTCAGAATGAATCTCAAACCAATAGCTACAGTGACTGTTAAATACCACTAGAGATAGCAACAGTCAGAAACTTCATGTTGTTATGGATGTATAAATTGCATAAATTGCACGCAAGCATGTCAGTATTACCAACACAATGCAATACTGGACATGGACAATCTGCATCTTTCCTCTTCGCCCTTCTGTGGGTGAAACAGATACTTTGTGTGTCATAGCTCAACAAATTATATGTTTTTTTTAATAAGAAGCATATTTACATGTCCGACAGCAATTCTGAAACCAGCAAAGTTTTACTTAACACTTACCTAGTGTTTTCCTTTCACATACTCTAATGACAGCTTTCTAATATAGCAACTCAAGCTATTCTCTTTTCTTTATGCTCTCCTTCAGCAGTTGATTAGCAAAGCTATCTCTATTTTTAACCATTGAATTCAATCCAGCTAACTTCCTTCTAGTTGTTTGCTGCTGTGTTAAATGCAGAAGAAAGAATCTTTAATTAGAAAAAGAGGAAAAGCATCAAATCTTTCTTACAGCACCACATTTCATAAAAAATAATTTAATAAAATTAATTTAATAAAAAATAATAAAATAAAAATAAATAAAAAAAAATCAATGTGAAATTGGAATGGAAAGTCCTACCTGTTCATTTCCCTTCTGTGATTGACATGTTTGCCAGTCCCCTACTGATGTACTACTTCAGGTAATTTCCAGCGATCAGGGAAAGCAGTTGAAATTGACAAAGAGGCCTAGACATTCCTTTTTGTGCGAAACAGTACCTCTAAAAAAATACAGATAACTAGGCGCCTTTCAACTTGGTATCTTTTTAAAATACCACTTTCTCAAACAGAATAAACCCTAAATATTAAATAGTCACTTCTTTGAAGACATACGAAACTTTCCACTCTTATATATCAAACAACTCATTGAAAGTAACTTTTCCTATAAATAAATTTTCCTTTAGAGGAATATGCTTTTTCAAATAGCATGAAAGCTTTTTAGAAAGGTTAGATTTACACATTCCTTATAAGAAGAGCTATGTGGTCCTGATTGTTACCTGTTGTAAAATAAATTATGTCTCAGTTGTAAAGCAGAAAAGTTAAAAATGTCAATTATGAGTCTTGTCCTCTAAACAGCTATAATTGGGTGGGTATAAACTTCACAGATTTTCAGTATTAATTTCTCTTATATCAATCAATGCTTCAAATCTTGGCCAAATTTCTTTGTTGGTTTTTTTTTCATTCTCCTTGAGCTCTGACTGATTTTGAAGCCAGAAGCTACTCCCTGACTCTTAAGACTTCTTTCACACTCAGCATCCTCTCTTCTTGTATTTCAACTCTGCTGCCCCAACCTAGCTCTTATTTTCTCCTCTCAGTTTTACCCTTTATCATCTCTGAAGCTAATTCCATAGACCTCTGTCTTTGACATCTTCTTATCCACTCTCTTAAATCTATTCTTATATAGTTTTAATCACCAGATTTATGTTGAGGAGCCATTTTGTAGCCTTCTGTATCAAATTCTTGCCTCATTTTACCTAGTCAGGCTTCTCATACCATTTTCTGATATCCCTGTACAAGCAAAATGTTAACTCTGAGCTTTAAATGAGCATTATAGCATAGGGTTTTCTGCAACATTGATAGCACTCTCACTTACTCATGCTGTCCTAAAATGTTTTCAGCCTTGATCCTTCATTTTGGCCAAATGTTGCTAAATATATATATATAAAATTTGCTATAACTGAGTTTCATTACTTTCACTCAGGTAATATTTCCAAGAATTATTCTGTCCAGAGTCCTAAAACATGATCAGACCCTTACTACCTGTTCCTCACCAGACTTGACTATTACCACCACTTCCTACACAAAAAGACTGCTATGTCTTTGTGGCTCACTACTTCAACAGTCTAATTCTATTTGTATGCTCCTACATATGGCTCCTTTTTATATGAAATTTGTATTTTCTACCTAAATTCAGTTTTCTTTGCTCTAAGACATTTTCATCTCCACTGTATCTATTAGTTTGTTAAACAGCTGCCTTCAGTCTGGCAAAAAAGACTGTTTCAGTAACGGATTTTTGCTTTTTTCTCAAGCATTTTTTGCTTTTCATGCAGACTCTGTGTGCAGGTAAAAAGATCCCATCAAATTTCATAAACCCTCAACCTTCTTTTTTAAACTACTCCTCAAAACATGCTCTTCCTAGAATGGCCACAGACCAGACATGTTTGACAGTGGCTAGAGAACAAAAACTTAAAACTTCTGTTTTGGATAAGCGCCAGTAAAATCCTTGTCTTGCTGTGGTCACAGAGATTTTGCTATTTCAGTATATGCAGAGTTACATTATTTACATTTAGAGTGACTCCAAACACAGCTGAAGTTGCATGTTTACGATTGCATCATATTTCTGACAGAAATCATGAAGTTCTTGGAAGAACATGACTGTGCCACACCTTGAGTCTGTTTTGCACATGCCTGAAATTTGAGACTATTCAAGAAATTAAGAAACAGTTATGCAAGGAGTAATTTACTTGCTTTTTATAAATAATGACCTTGTGCCAATAGAGGTTTATAGTATGCTGTATTGCAAAGGTATATTCAGTAATTTCATAGAAAATTACACTAAAGATAAGTCTTAATTGCAGCAGTTATTATTTGAAATTACTGAAGTATCACACATAACCAATGTGCTCACTACTGGTTGCTCTAGAGACCATCTGGGCTGTATTTCAGTGTGTTAGCATGAAACCTAGAAAAACTAGAGTCAGCCTTTTCATTCTACTGTCAGCATTTTACATGTAACTCTGAAAGGTGGTTTGTTTGGGTTCTGTTACATGGCCAAGGGAAGGTTAAAAACTAAAGCATAACGGCTGCAAAGAGCCTTCTGACTTCTAATTCCCACCTTAAATTACCCATGAAAGTACCACAAAAAAGAAACTTCTCTAAGAATATGTGAAAGTTTACATGAAAAATAATTGATTCATCCATGGAAAAATTCATAAATACTTAGCTAAAAATATTTTAATAGAGAAGTTTTTTCTCTGATATTCATAAACAGTTCAGAAAACTGTGTTATATTTGATATTGCAAACATTAAAAGCTACTACTGGCACTAAATACTGGCTGTAATAATATCCTTTAAAAAGTTCCATGCTCACAGGCACATATTTCATAACTCTTCTAACTTGAGCTAATATTCAAAATATACTGCCAGTTTTACAAATCACAGCAAGAAGCACATTTCTGTCTCTGGAATATGAAGTTATAAAATGTTGAAATTTATTTCTGCAGTTTTAGCAACTTGTATATATTTAATAAATTCAGTCCTGTGAAGCCATGTCCAGCTGATCAACACCCGGATAAGGTGACATTTAAGAAGAGAAAAAAGGGCTAAGATTTCTTTGCCCTCTTGTTTCCATCATGTTCTGTTATTTTGAACACAAACACAAATAAATGATTCACTTTTGCCTTTTACAGCTGAAAAAAGGTCTTGGCATGTAAAACATTTCTCGGTTAGGATGCCATTCTTGCAAAGATAAGCATGAGCTACTAGGATGTTTTACCTAAAAAGTTCTCAGTCTAATACATATTGCACTGATGGCAGTTGAAAAACTGACTTCTTCAATGTTTATTTTTAATTGTACTTAGCAGTGTAAATGAATTTAATAACTTTATGATAATTTGAAGCTTTCTTGCCAAAAGAAAGTCCTCTGAAGAGTGCATTGGAACACATGGTTGCAACTGCACTATTTTTCCTTCTAGTATAATGGCTTCCAACTCAAGCCCTCTACTGATTACTTGCTTTACGATCCTTGGCCAGATGGTTCAAAAAGTTGTCATTTTGGAGAAAGCACTGGGCAGAAATATTTCTTCTGAAAAGGTTTACACAGAAAGAGATTAAAACACCACTAATTCTGCCAATATTCTTTCTCAGATACTAAGCACAATAAAGACTCAAGAAGTTTTCTAATCTTTAATAAATGTTTAACTATCTAGAAAAAGAGAATAACTGACTTAGAAACAAAAAACCATTCTTTTAACTCAAATGAGAAACCCATTTAAAAGCCATAGTTACTGAAATCATTATTTGAGTCCTCAGTTTTGTACTTCATAAAGGATTCTATGATTCATGTCCATTATCTGAGGATATGTGTATTTCTTTTAATACAGGAGCCCCTGCATGCACAGTACTAGTGAATGAAGCAGTAAGATCTCTGGGTGCCATGCCTGACACAGGCATATGCCAGGCTGCACACCACTGGAGGCTCAGATGTCTCAGGGAGGAGGCTGAGCTCTCAGGAGGGCACAGAGTACCTTCATGTATGCTCATTCACAGCCTTACATTGTTAGGGACAACTGTGTATTTCCAAAATACGGGCCAGCAACTATTTGTTCCAAAACATTGTCTGCTCTTAGCTTCTAAATGGGCAAGGATATCAGAGCAGTTTGTGTACACAATCCTTTCATCTAAATCAATAATAAAACACTAATATGAATTAGAATGATATGTGTTCTTAATCTAATTCTGTCATTAATTAAACATAGAGGAAAAAAAAAAAATAGTACCTGTGAAGAATAAAAGGGAAACTGTAAAGTGAACAAATAGCAGATCCACAGAGAGCAAAAACAGAGAAATGGCATCTATAACATAGAAGGAGGCCAGTGAGAGAGTAGGGAAAATATGAGATTAAAAAAAAAACAATGACTCTGTGTATTCAAAGAATCATAGAATCATAGAATGGTTTGGGTTGGAAAGGACCTTAAGACCATCCAGTTCCAATCCCCTCAAATGGGCAGGGACACCTCACACTAGACCATGAATCCCAAAGTTCTGTCCAACCTGGCCTTGAACTCTGCCAGAGATGGAGCACTTACCACTTCTTTGGGCAGTCTGTTCCAGTGCCTCACCCCTCACAGTAAAGAACTTCTTCCTTGTATTCTATCCAATACAGTGTCCAGTAAAATGATAGTTTTAATTCCTAGGCTTTTCTTTTTAAGATATTGCTAGGTACCTTTTGTTTGATCTGCTGAAGGATGATCCAAGATGGCTGCTGTTTTGTCTGACATTCCTCTATAAAGATGATTCTAGATTGTAGAACTTGTGTGTTTTGACTCGCACGGTTTCTACGACAACATCCAGTGCATGGGACAAAGTATATTACACTGATGAGAAACAAATGTAGGATCTATGGATTTTGATATTTCTGTTGTGAAAGATATCGATTATGGTGGCTCTTGGGATGTGTTGGCTTTCTTAATATATGAAAACACTAAAACTCTGCTTGTCGGCCTGAGAATTTTGCCCATTTCAGCTTTTTTAAAATAAGCTGGAGCAGCTACAATGGAGTAACACAGTATGTTGCTCTTCCCTTGGTAGGTATAAAACTCAAAGAAAACAAATACTACTAGTACTGGGGGGAAAAAAAAAAGACTTCAGATCTCAGTTCTGGCTCTATTGTTTATTTTCTTAACCATATATTAAATCATCTTGGATCTCTTTCAGGCTCAGCTGATGGACCATTATTTCTGAAGGACTAAGTGCTGCTACAGCAGATGCACCTATTAAGTAAATAAAGTGATATTTAACAGCTCAATACATTTAGTTTGTGCGGCAGATTTTAGATAAATACACCGATTTTACTCCTTTGCAACTGATCTATAAATTCAAGTTGATGATTGCTAATACTGCTTTCCTATGCTACCTGGTCTAGTGTGAGATGTTCCTGCCCATGCCAGCAGGATTCAAACTAGATGATCTTAAGGTCATTTCCAACCCAAACCATTCTATGATTCTATGATTCTATGATTTTGCATTATAACTTCAGCAAATACGATATTTATGTTCTAGGAAAAGAACAAGGCACAGTAAACTGGGTGGTTATTTACACTTGTAGCGAAAAAAAAACACCACCAATAGTATATTGTGCTACTCTTTAAATAAAAATGTCAGTCTGAAGGAAGGCTAAGATAGAAACTTCATGTAGCAAACACAGCCCTATAGTTTTACTTAAAAAATACGATCATCATCACCAACAAAAATAAAATAAACAACGAAGAATGAGCCAAAGCATCTTAATTAACCACGTTTGTATTTGAGTGGACAACTGGAGACCCTCTTCCCATTTCAGGGGAATATCTTTGTTTACATGTGCTTGGCTGTCACTTTTCTCTCCCAACATATAAAACTTGCAGTCAAGATATTTCCATTGATTTTAACAGATCTGGATAATTTATCATACTACGTCACTTCCTTAACAGTCATCTCTGCAAAATAAGTTTAGTTCAGTTAATATGGTTTCACATAACTCTTGGAAAGCATTTTTCCTTCTAAATTTGCTGGTAAAATTAGCAGGAAATTGAATTTTATCACCATTCTTTTTTTTTTCCCCTGAGCACTATTTCATGATTTTTTGCTACTTTATATAAAAAAACCTCACAAAACATGCAAGTCCCAAAGTTGAACCAAATTAAATAGATGTCCAACCAAATTAAAAAGAGTCCATTTCTGAAAAATTTCCCCTGTACTTTGGTCTGACACACTGGAGTGTAACTATAGCGTGCCACAGAAAAGCGTTCATGTACTTGAGTGTGTACCAGATTACAAGTAAAATGTATAGGTCTTTTTTATAGTATATTTGGTTTCTGTCTATTAAACATTGAACAGAGTCCTACACTTGCACTGCACTCTCTGGTTTAACTAAGCCTCCAGAATTTTTCTTTTTTGGAAAAAACAAATTAAGTACAAGTTTTCTATATGTGCTAAAAATAGAAAGCAGCAATGACAAAACCTTGGCTTCCTCACAGCAAGAATCACAGAATCCCAAGGGTTGGAAGGGACTTCAAAAGATCATCTAGTCCAAACCCCCTGCAAGAGCAGGGTAACCTAGGGTACATCACACAGGAACTTGTCCAGGCAGGCCTTGAATATTTCCAATATAGGAGACTCCACAACCCCCCTGGGCAACCCATTCCAGTGCTCTGTCACTCTCACAGTTAAAAAGTTTTTTCCTGATGTTCACATGGAACCTCCTATGCTCCAGTTTACACCCATTGCCCCTTGTCCTGTCACTGGACATCACTGAAAAAAAAACCTAGCTCCATCATCCTGACACTCACCCTTTACATATTTCTAAACACTGATGAGGTCACCCCTCAGTCTCCTCTTCTCCAAGCTAAAGAGACCCAGGTCCCTCAGCCTCTCCTCATAAGGGAGATGTTCCACTCCCTTAATCATCTTTGTGGCGCTGCGCTGGACTCTTTCAAGCAATTCCCTGTCCTTCTTGAACTGAGGGGCCCAGAACTGGACACAGTATTCCAGATGCGGCCTCACCAAGGCAGAGTAGAGGGGGAGGAGAACCTGTCTTGACCTACTAACCACACCCTTTCTAATGCATCCTAGGATGCCATTGGCCTTCTTGGCCACAAGGGCACATTGCTGGCTCATGGTCATCCTCCTATCCACCAGGACCCCCAGGTCCCTTTCCCCTTCACTACTGTCCAGCAGGTCAGCCCCCAACCTGTACTGGTACATGGGGTTGTTCTTCCCCAGATGCAAGACTCTACACTTGCCCTTGTTGAATTTCATCAAGTTATTCCCTGCCCAACTCTCCAGCCTGTCCAGGTCTCGCTGAATGGCAACACAGCCCTCTGGTGTGTCAGCCACTCCTCCCAGTTTAGTATCATCAGCGAACTTGCTGAGGGTACATTCAGTTCCCTCATCCAGGTCGTTGATGAAAATATTAAACAGCACTGGTCCCAGCACCGACCCCTGAGGGACTCCACTAGTCACAGACCTCCAGCTGGATTCTGCCCCTTAACCACAACTCTCTGCCTTCTTCCTTTCAATCAGTTCTTGATCCACCTCACTACCTGATCATCAAGCCCACACTTCCTTAGCTTATCTATGAGGATGCTGTGGGAGACAGTATCAAATGCCTTACTGAAATCAAGAAAAACCACATCTACCGCTCTACCATCATCCAGCCACCTAGTTGCTTCCTCATAGAAGGATGTAAAGTTGGTCAAACATGACTTCCCCTTGGTAAAGCCATGTTGGCTGCTCTTAATGACCCCCTCATCCTTGATATGTCTAGAGATGGCACCAAGGATAAGGTGTTCCATCACCTTTCCAGGGATGGAGGTAAGGCTGACCGGTCTATAATTACCCGGGTCCTCCTTCTTGCCCTTCTTATAGACTGGCATGACATTTGCCATCCTCCAATCCTCAGGCACCTCTCCCATTTCCCACGACTTGCCAAAGATGATGGAGAGTGGCCCAGCAATGACCTCCGCCAGCTCCCTCAGGACCCGTGGGTGTATTCCATCCGGACCTATCGATTTATAGATGTCCAGATTGCTTAACTGATCCCTAACCCAATCCTCATCTGCCAAAGCAAACTCCTCCTTTATCCTGACTCCTTCTGGGGCTATAAGAATGTGGGTCCCCAGGGGAAAGTCTGCAGGAGTAAAGACAGAGGCAAAGAAGGCAAGAACTAGCTTTCCAAACCATCTCAGAAGGATTTAAGATCAAATGCAAGGTTTCAAGTTGGTATTTTAAATGACCTAAATTTAATACCATTGACTAGATCACTGTGAAGCAGTTAAGAGAAGGAGAAGCTCCAGTAGTACTGGTTTAGAAGTGCCTACTGCTTTAAAGTGTACAGACCTAAGGGTACGTGTGGAGCAGAAATTCTGTTTTGGTCTTATAAGTTGATATTCTAACGAATGTCAGCATTTGTAGGCCACTTTGATGATCTGGATAAGGTTGTAAATTAAATTGGTAAATTCAGTTTCCAGTAGCATTAATGGAATTATTATTAAGTGGTATTTCTTTCATTACAAAGGTGGTGTTTAGAGAGCCTTCAAGTTTTTGCATATTTTTTATTTCAATTAATTGATGGAAGCATTAACACATAGCTTACAAATTGTGAATATCAATCAACAAGAATCACAAACAAATCTTTGCTTTTATATTAAATTCACCATGGTAGCGTTGCTTTGAAAACTAAGTTAAATAAACCCTTCTTCAATTACAGTGGCTGTGAGAGATACAAAGCTGATAAGCCACAATGTGAAAGTTTTATGAATATTCTGTGGCACAGAATAAGAATTTTCAGCATTGATCTGCTGTGTTTATCTACAAAACAGCTAGGGTTTTGCCATAAAAATCTTGCCTTGAAAACTGTAATGAAGCTGTTACATGATTCTAATCTAAATCTGCATCAAGATGCTTCTTGTCACTGGCAATTTGGGATGGCTCTGACCTATGCCTAGCCACTACATAAATTATAGGTTATTATATTAACAATTATAATAGGTCAATTTATATTCAGGAAAGGGGAATTTATATCTTGATCTCTTGAGGTCAGTAAGGTGTATCCATGAAGATAACTTAATAGGGCAGACTTTCACTTCCAGGAACTCCTGTTACTAAGGAGCTGAAAATCTTGTTTTGCTAAAGACAGGTATTACAGATCAA
The DNA here is from genome assembly GCF_028554395.1 of Pezoporus wallicus. NCBI lineage: Eukaryota > Metazoa > Chordata > Aves > Psittaciformes > Psittacidae > Pezoporus > Pezoporus wallicus. The sequence continues at coordinate 1,977,393 of NW_026636990.1, forward strand.
AAGGTTCTAGGCATCTGAAATTTCAGCCCTGAAAAAGGGTGAAATAAAAGAACTGAGCTGCAACATGTAACCAAATCAAAGTTGGATATTAAAGCTACAAAAGTTAATTCTGTGACACCTCTGAATTTTCTGCAATTACCCATTTCTTAATTTCCATCTCTCGATCCACAGGTGTTGTAACGCCACTGTGTAACCCAACACTTGTAGATGAAAAATAGTATCAGACTATTTTTAGTTTTAACTTAAAGAGATATTGACAAAGCCTAAGCAAATCACTACATTACTAGAAATACACAAAATAAAGACATTTTCTTTACTTTCCTGACAAGTATGAAAATAAAATATTTTCCATAAATAATGTATGAACAAAAGTGTTACTCTACTAATGGCAAATCAAATTATAGTGCTATTATATATACTTAGTGAGTGACACAACAACAAAAGAAGGTAACTAAAGCAGGCAATTTATTTGCCACAAATAAATTTCCCAAACATGGCAGAAATTCTGCAATGACTTCAGTTAAGGAATAGATAATAGCTGTAATGAAAAAGTTATTTAGGTTATACATAATAGAGTATATACACAATAGAATATAAAAATATATACTCTATATATACTCTCTATATAAGAATAGATGCATAATAGAAAATAAAAACTTTCTTAAATTACAGATATAAAATTTATTGATGAAAAAAACCTCTTCCCTTAATTATGTAGAGCTGTAGTATCTTTCTAACAGTATACTCATACCTCACTTTCCTAAGATGTCCAGTATAAATCTAAAAATCATGATGCACCGAAGTTTGGATACAAGCTGTAGGGCTTTAAATGCAGATGCCTAAGAATGCTTTAGATTGCTGCCACAAATTGCTTTACAGTGCTTTACATTATTACCATAACTCCTAAACCAGCTATTTTAAGGCAAGCGACTTTGTAAACCCGAGCCAGCATGAAGAAGCTCTTGTCTTACTGAAACAGTGTGTACTTCAATGCAGTTTTATCCTTTTATAGTAACAGAGTGGATGACATGGAAGTGTGAATTAAATTTTCCAGGACCAAGAAAATATATTGTACCAAAAGGAAATGTTACCTAAACTGCTTAGAAGTACCCTATTAGATAATATTTACAAAAATAATTGTGAACAACTTCCATTTATTTCTCTTTATAAAAGTTAAGAAACTGGCAAACTGCAGCTCCATCAGACAGTTCTGCACTGTAATAAATAATTTTTACTGACATTCACTGACTGCTTTTTATTCTCCTTTATTTAAACTTCTATTAGCTATTTATAACCTGAATCAAAACAACAAATAAATTTAAAATGAATGGACCAAATTATTAAGTATCTACTTGGTCAAAGAACGACTCTTCTTTTGAAAGAGTGAAGAGAGAAAATTTAGCAAATCTGTCAGTGGAAAGAGAGAGCATAGCTTTTCCAAGATTGTCTGCTGCTTTCCTTACATCTTAAAACAGTCCCATTTTACAGCTTGGAAAGCTACATCTTCAAAGAATATCAGAGAATATGAGGCTGGTGAGTTTTGCATGTTAATAGGAGGTTAATATTTGGTGTATTTAGGAATCCAGACTGAAAACTACGCATGGCATAATTAAAATTTTGTTTCTTTTTATGGTATGGTAGTAGGGATAGCCAAGCAGGAAGAACTGTGACAGAAAAACTTAAGCTCTTGGTGGATCACAGAGGATGAAATTTGGCCTGTATCTTGAAACAGACTTTTAATGAGATCACACTACATTTTGCTAGTGGGCCCAAGTATAATTAGTATACCATCTGAGTCACATCATTAATATTATCTATTAACAGTATTATTCTGACATTAATATGTGGTTGTATTTGCATTATAAAACCATTCTGGCTAGAATTCTTTCTGTTTTCTATGATTCCGAGCAGAGTTTATCAGAAAACAGAACTACGTGTATTTTTATGCCAAATTTGGATAAGCCTTAAAATATGCCATGTTCTAGTATACACTCTATTGTATCATGTGGGAGAGAACTTAGACACTGTGGCCAAGAGGAAACATGGAACAAATAGTTTGCAACTTAAATGCTCATTAAAGCTGCATGATTCCCTCATTAAGGGAACCATGGATGCTGGGGTTAATGCTATCAAATTACATGAACATCTTTATTTTTATTGTTCCTTGCTATTTGAAATAGAAAAATATCTGCAAAAATCAATATTTTGTTTCATAAACCTTACGTGATTAACCACGCATGCAAGTATAATGCAAACTTCTTCCTGAATTTCAGGTGCCAATGATGTTTCTGTTCAGGAGCCCAACACTTCTAGATATCTCACATCTCCAATTCAAAGGACTGTTTTCCTTATACAGTGTTTAAAGAAACTTAATTTTCTTCTCTGCCATGAGCAAAAGTGGATTTCACTTCTGCTGTTTTACAGACATACCCCGGTTTTCAAATTACATATTTTCTGACTGTTCAGCCCCTGGTTCAGTGGAGTGCAAATGATGTTGAAACATTTGGCTTGGCTTCCAAAGCACGATATAAAGCAAATGAACTTTGTTGCTTAAAACAGCTGACTTCTCTGCTTTTCTCATATAATTTTGGTATGACAGTATTTCCATTTTCTTTTTATTTATGAGTAAATGGAGCAAAATGCAGGGAAAAATTATGCACCTGGATAGTCACCTAGAAGATGAAACATACTTCACACACTTGAAGAAAACCAAGGAAATATAAGAAAATGTCCACAGCTATTAGTGTCATATGCATGAAGTTAAAAAAACGCATCATTTGCACAGGGCTACATGATACTTTTGCCTTATACCAGAGCTGTCTGAGAAGCAGATTCTGCTCAATATGCAATATTTTATTGGCAATGTTGAGTTCCATGTATTGCCTCATTTCTGCTTGTTAGAAGGAAAACTGAATTTAAATCAAACAGAAGAGACTAGAGGGTTTCTAATTTGGAAAAAAAACAACCCAACCAAACAACAAACACCCAAACTCAAACCTAACCACAAAACAAACCAACCTTATGTACTGTTCCCTAGACATGCATTCCCTTTAGAAGGGATGAAAGCCTTAGCCATCTATCCATCCTACTTGTGCTCTTTACACCTAAAATGGTCATATACAGAAGCGGATTCACCACTTAAGAAACTGGCAAACTTTTCAACTCCCTGTGTTTTCTCTGTGGGTGAGAGGCTTCCCACAGGAGATCACAGAATTCCCAACAAAGTGGAAAGTCACTGAAGAGTGTCAACCTGCCCAAGTACTTTTGTCTGGTACTAGTACTTCTGTAGCAGCTTATAACAAGGGTTGCCGGAGCAGTCTGGAAAGGGCTTGAGTAAGGAAAAGGTGCCTCCAGATGAAGTGCTATGAGGACACTGAAGTATCTGGTAGTGCTTACTTCTTGGTAACTTCAGATTAAGTTGTATTCCCAGGGTTCCCAGATTAAGTTGTATTCATAGGGTATATTAGAGTAAATACAGACATAGCTCAAGCTGGAGTTATTTTTCTTTTTATATTTGGCTTTTTGCTTCACCTACATCTGTTATAACCAAGAAAATATGATGTCTCCTATTCTCCATCTGGAGGCAATTATATCCCATTTAAGTAGTTTTGCTTTCTTCCATTTTTGGTTTCTTCACTAGCTAAATAACTTCAGCTAGTGTTAACAGGAATTTATCTGACCCTGCCTGGGAGAGACGATAGATATTCTTAGGCTTTGCTGTTGTTTGCTCTGCTGTGTCATTTTGCTTTTACAACTTCAACAGAAATTTGTACCAAAGCCTGTGAAAGCTAAGCCACTAAATAGCTAAGGATTGACTGGAAATGTTGCAAAGGCAAAATAAATAAATGAAAGCCAAGTTCATGTGGGCAAACAATAACGTGAGTACTGCGTATTCAGCTTCTTCCTCTCAAACTTCTGACAGTTTGCTCACTTTAATGTAGGATACACATATACACTCACATGTGCATACTGTATGTATAATATACATAAATATAATGAGCAACTGTATGAGTATGTTGATAGGAAGCAACTGTACATTAACGGGAAGTATCTGTCTCTTCCTTTTGCTGAGTCCTCCAGTTTCTGTGGTTGCCTGAATTCTGGCAGCTTGCCTGAAGGACTTTCTAACCTCCTAACAAGTGAGGAATCTTGGAGAAGCTATAAAATCCTAAATTGCATTTTATATTTCAGTATCTTTAAAAAAAAAAAAAAAAAATTCTTCCGATGGAATATTATGTAAAACTGCTATTCACCAAGAAGGATTTTTTTTTTCTTTTAGAAAGGGGAAATTTCAGTGAGATTGAAATTCTGCTTCTTGGAATGATCCCTGTTGCCTTCACTCGATACTGTGTCCTTGTAAACTTCTCTCAGAGGAAAGAGAATATGCAGACATGGAACAAGAGAAAAAGTACATAGTAATGGAAGTAAAACCTTTCTAACAGGGTTAAAACCACAGAATACTTAGTCTGGCCAGATGTTTAATGGAATGGAAGGCTTTTGCTCATGACTCAAAATTAGTTAATCAGCAAATCTGTTCAATTACATCGGGGTAATAATAGAAATATTTTTTAAATTGTATTTCCATGAGAATAGGAATATTAGAATTCACCTAGACCATGTGTACTCATCAGAAGCTCTGGGTTTACTTCTAGTCACTACATTAGAAGGAACACTGCAATAGGAGGAGAGGTTAAAAGGTCTGCAACATGAATGATAACACAAAATCTTTTCATGTGAAAGAGGCACTGAATATATTAGAATATATTATTTAGAAAGCTGATGCATGGGAGTGGTATATAAATATTTAAAACAACAGCTAACCCTTTAGCAAAATAAGGTCACAATACTACTTAAAACCTTCCAAGGCAAAAGACAGTAACAGAATGAAGAAACTCCTGCACATCACAGTGAGCTCACCTGGGGAAGTGAGTATCAAAAGATATTGCTGAAGCCAGAAATTCAGCAATTTTTAAACCAAAAAACTATCAAAATTTGGTGTGAATAGATAAAATATCCAGACTTATTAGAGTAAGAAATACACACAGTAAGGAGAATTCTGGATTCACACATAGGGAACTAGTGAAGATGTTGAGGAGATTCTACCTCAAGGAAGATTCTACTGCAGCCACCAATTTTTTTATGGTTCTCTCTCAAACTTTTGTTACTGGCTGCTGTCACAGACCAGGAGCTGGGTTACTCTGCATGACCAGCTCTGACATGAAAAATAACAATGCCCCTGCAGCTAAGGACACCAGGCTGGTGTGTGTGCTGGACCCTTTCTAGGTGGGTAGGATTATTTCCCCCCACCCCCAGATCCATGATGGGCGTAAACATATTCTTCAGTGACATAAAATAAGCATTGGTAGGTTAACCCTGCACTGCTTTTCTTCTCTTTAAATGCAGTATCTAGAAATTAATTACAACATTTTGACATGGTACATGCTGAACTAGTGTCAGCTTGTCCCTGATGCATTCGGTATGGGACTGAATGATAGATCTATTTATAGTGCTCCTAGAATTTGTTATACATCAGGGAATTGCAAGTCAGTTATTCCTGACATTAACATAAATATCCATGGGCATCTGAAATTTATAAATCAGAGTATTTTCTGGTGTTAATGGTTAGTGTGATCTTTTTCTGCATCCCAAGGGATGATAATGTCTGCTTTCAGCCCAATCTCAGAGGCCAGCTTTCTGTGGAGATTGTTTCAGCCACAAACAGCAAAGCCCAGGCATTTATTTATTGTAAACTGTACCAAGACATCAAAATTCACTTCACTGTGTATAACCTAACAGTTCTTCATACAGGTTCTGGCTTACATTGTTAGAACTTACTTAAGCATAAATTGAAAAAAACGTGTTGATAAAATCCCAATAGATATACTTCAGTTTTCTTCTTATTTCACACTAGCGAAATCACTTCCAAGACAGCAGCAACAGCAAAAAAAATCCCACATAATATCTGTGGCATTGCCAGGAACTCTGGTAATGCTAGACTAAAACTGAAGTAAGAAACTGACAGACTGAATCTGTCCCACTGTGACAGACTCACTCAGCCTATCTGAGGATCAACTATATGTGAGACATTTAAGGAAAAGCTGAAACATTTGAACATGTGTCCTGGTTTCGGCTGGGGTAGAGTTAGTTTTCTTCCTAGCAGCTGGTGCAGTGCTGTGTTTTGACTTTAGTCTGAAAACAATCCTGATTGATAACACACTGATGTTTTACTTGTTGCTAAGTAGCGCTTACCCTGATCAAGGACTTCTCAGTCTTTCATGCTCTGCCAGTCACACCTGACCTAAACTAGGCAAAGGGATATCCCACACCATAGAACATCATGCTCAGTACATAAACTGGGGGAAGCTGGTTGAGAGGAGATGACTGCTGTTTGGGGCTGACTTGAGCATTGGCCAGCGGGTGGTGAGCAATTGTTTTGTGCATTGTGAGCAGTGGTATTATGCATCCCTTGTCTTTCTTGGGGTTTACTAGTCTCTTTTCACTGTTATTGTTATTATTGTTGTTGTTACTGTTGTTATTATTATTCTAATAATATTTTTCCTCATTTCAGTTATTGCACTGTTCTTATCTCAAGCCATGGCTTTTACCTTCTTTCAGACTCTCTTCCCTGTCCCATCCAAGGACTCTCTAAGCAGTTTTGTCAAGGATGTAAATCTGCAGCAACAACAAGAGTCAATTATGATTCACTTGCACCTGGCTTCCTAGTGCTGCTTAACCTGACTTAACCTACTTAATATGACTTGCTATTTTGCCACTTTGCCGAAGATTTCAAATTAACACCACCAAATGTCTGAATTGGGTATGATGATGTTTTGGCATGCAGATTTGTCTAAAACAAGTCTGAGTGAGACTCAAAACATCATTTTAATGGTGAAAGAGACATGGCATATTCTGAATTACAGAATTTCTGATCTGAATATGAAATAAACCATGTGACTCATCATGTTCACTAAAAAAGTTCACACTTATGCACTCAAATATTTTACTTCCAAAACAGTGTTGAATAACTAATCAAAAAAAATAATCCAGTTCCAGCCTGTGGTATTCTAATTCCTAATAAATAAAATGATAAACTTTAACCCATTTTCTATTCCCATTTCATGAAAAGGCTTATAATAACAAAAAACCTCAAACACTACACTCTGCTCACTAAGAAAGCTTTGACATCATTAAGAAATCCCTCTTAGAGAAGGGATTCCTGAAAATTGCACTTTGAGACAAAGATTCCACTTTCCAGCCCAGCTCCCAAGAGCTTAGTGACTTGGAGTACAATTATCTGGCAGGAGGGAATCTGCCTCCTTATGTACTAAATGCCATGAGCAGCTGGCTGCAGAAGCTGTGGCTGTCTTGGCAGTAGCTTCAGCCACATGACCATGCCTCTGGTCCAGGGAAATATGCCAAATGGCAGCCAGAGAAGAAAAACAGACAGAAAACAGAGGAAGGAACAAAAGAAGCTCACATAAAACAACAAAGAACCTTTCTTTCTTTTCCCTATGGAGAGGAAAGTTTCATGGTTACTGTCTCAGGAAATGTATCTTTGTAGGTAACCAAACAAAGAGGTAGTTCTGACACTGCAGTAATTTGACTAACTGATTAATTTTTTGATTACCCATTTAATGCATGTTATTGCCAGTGTAATTTCTCCGTAACTTTACTTTGGAGCTTACACTCTCTACAAAATTGTCTCCACAAACAGGTTTTACCCAGCAGAGTTTCACTCTGAGTTATTCACAAATCTTTCATTTTAAAAAAACTTAAGGACCAGCCAGCCAATTAGGGCACACCCTGCTGCCTCCAACAGATCTTCTAAGTGGTCCTGAGGACCTGTCATTAAGTCAGTGGTAGGTATGAGTTTAACATCTAGCAGAATTGAGTGTCATATAACATGTTCTTATTCATACATCTCAGTTATGTGCAGGAAATTTTGATACGTGCTTTAGTTCTTCATCCATGTGTGACAGGATTTAGAAGTCACAAAGAAAGCTTGTGTCTCCATCCACTCTTCAGAGGTCTCAGGAGGCTCTGAAGTGTAACTATGCTACTATTAGGACTCAGTCATATATATACATAGATATAGTGGTATTTTCCTGAGCAAAGGCAAATGCAGGAGGAAACATGATTCCTATCTGCATTTCAGGAAATGATGTGTGCGTCAGTTTAGAGAGACTCAAGGCTTTAAAGAGGGGGAAAAAAAAAAAAACAAGGAAAAAAATAAACCACCAAAGGAAAAGAGGTGAGCTTGTCTGTGGGCTCTGGAAGCATAATAAAGATTACATTTTGTTTGTATTGGATTTGAAGAATGTTCATGTAGCAGAGAGTGGGATGAGCACACTTCCCTACAAAACTAAACGGTCCTCTTCCAGCCTGCAAAAATATAATGAAATTGTGAAATGGTTTGGCGGTTTCCTGAGTTTCCTTATCTGGGAAGTACCCACTCATGGCCTTGGCTCTACATCTAATACTGTGAATACTTGCACTTCTGGTGTATAGTGAATCATCAGTGAATTGCTAGTAGTTCTTTTGGTCTGCTTTCCTGGTTTTGCTCAGTCCAATTTGCTGCGGCTGTAAGCTATGGTTTAGTTGATGGGAAGAGCAGAGGAGGAGGGACTCTAAAGTGACTGCACTGCATTCTAGCTTTCCATAGAGAAATTGAATTGTCTCAAGGAATACTTTTTTCCTACTCTGGGAAAACTTGCTTTAGCCTGCCTCTTCCACCTTCTGAACAATGCAAACCTCAGCACTTGCTGATCAGCAAAGAAACTCAAATAACTCTTTGGCTATAAGGGGGCATCAGTGTATCACAAAATCTCCCAGAAATGAAATGTGGAAATTAAAACATAATGATCCATTTAATCAATAGATTCTGAATATCCCACTGAAGAAACATAATGTTTTTGCCTAAAATGTAGCAAAAAAAAAAAAAAAATTAAAAATCATGGCAAACATCACAATTTAAAATAAGATTATGAAGTAGAAAAGCATGGTTTGCTAAACAGTGTTCATCATGGAAAGCCTGGATGGCACTACGAGGTATTCAGTTTTAGAAACCAAAGCTCCTTAACATCACACAGTTGAGTAACGTGAGCAGAACTGTCAGTTGACATAAACAAGGTTATTAAATTACATAGGGACTGAGTACTGTAAAATTCTGTAGTGGATTTCTAAATATAACCTACATTGTGAATGGAGCCATAGCAGTGACATGGCAATATGTATATCAAGGAGTTTTAATCCTCTTCTATCAGAACTTGTTAAATTAAATAGTGACAACAAAAACGGCTTGCATTTAATAACACAACTATGACCCAGTTTTTATAAAATCATCCTCAACCTCATGCTAAAGCTCCTGAAAAACAAACATGCAACATTTTCTCTATGATAAGACAGAATTCACTCACACCTCTGGATTTTAGATGAAAGGTCCTTGCCTTTTTTTTTTATTAACAAATTTTAAGACAATTATCACTTTGTTAGATTCCAACATTAGACAATTATATTTACATAAATTAATGATAAAAATAATCATATCCTATGCTACTTGAAATGCTACATATCCACATGCTACTTGAAAAATTTTTCCAATCACACAGAAACAATTCCTACTTTCCTGATAAATATTTTCAGCAAAACCTTTAGCAACTCAGAGTCACAATTGATACATTTCCAAATATTTATGTACTATAATCCTACAGAAGAGTAAAAAAGAGCCACAGTTGCAACTGTTATCACTGTCAATTGCACCATAAGCCAGTGGATGAGGTACCTGTAGGACTTCAAAAAGCGAAATCTCATCTTATTTCTTGGAGATGGACGAGGGATATAGGCTCCAAAAGGATCCCACAGGAAGGCCATTGGCAAAATCAGTTCTAAAATGGTCTAAGAAGTATATCCCTGAGGGGAAGCAGGACAGTTGTGCTGGAGGTGCCCTGCAGTAGTCATGAAGCACTTGTAACAGTGTAAGGGAACGTCCTTTTCCTATGGTATGCTTTGGCAGAGATGTGGCTGGCTGAGAGCACAGGCTAGAAGGGATAACTGGGATTTCCTGCTGCATGAGACTTGTCCTTTGCATGAACGTTTTCTATATTCAGGGCTCTTATCGCATTATTCAAGTGAGAACTCTTATGGTAAACCCTTGGATAGTTATAGCAACTACTAAAGAGCAGAACTGTAAAGCTAAGACAGACTAGAAATAGCCAATGCTCTGATTATTCACTGCTGCCCAGACAAAAGCCTTCAAACCCTTAACAGTCTGTTGAAAGTACTTAAGTATTGTGACATGAACAAACTGCTTTAGCTGACATCAGACAGCTAAGGAATATAAAAAAAAAAACAAAACAAAAAAAAACATAAAAAAGACACACCCCCCAAAAAGACACCCCCCCCCCCAAAAAAAAAGAAGCCCAAACCAATATCTACTATGTCCCCCAATGTGTCCCCCCAGCACAGGAAGCAGCTAGTAAACAGGGAATATAATGGCTACTGAAAACACAGCCACAAACCCCTCAATTGTCTCTTTAATTCTTAACTCTCTTTGAGTGTGTCTTCCTTCCTCATAGTTTCTGAAGAGAATCAATTTATAACTTTAAGTAGCTTTTCTGAAAGGGCCTAATCATCTATGAGAGATTAGCCACTCTAAGAAAGTATGTCTCAGACTTGCAGATAATTTTCAGGCTTCTTTGCAGCTTTTCTCAAAGACATCACTGCCTGTACTGAATTATGGCCAGTGACTTTGAGAACTGACTTCAGTTCCCTGCTAACTGGGGTCATTCCAGTTTGTTGTCTTTTGTTGATTCCTTTGCTGTTCTGGGATTTTTGTTGGGTTTTGTTTGTTTTGTTTTGTTTTGTTTTTTCTTAATCTTTAATCCAAGCCCCCACTCTTGCATGCATCTGTTTCAGTCTAGAGCTAGCAGCACGGGAGGCAAGCACGAGCTTACAATTCAATACTGACACCAACTGAGGTCATGCCACAAGAAGCCACCATTATTTCCTCTACCAACTCTGAATGTGGCTATGATTTCCCAGCAGTATTAAGCAGAGGATTCTCTTGTTCAGGTTATCTTTGAAACAAAGCTAACCCAGATAGTTTTATTCATAAGGAAGTTGATGAATGAGAAATTGAATATTCACCCAGAGCAAGGTTACAACTGAAAATTTAGTATTACTCAGGGCTCTACTGAAAAAGGTCAGAGAATTAGAAAAGTAGATTTCCAGGCATAAAATATGTCTATCAGTCAATTATCTGATGAAATGTATTATTTTCATGGTAAAGGATAGTATGAGAAACTACATTATTCAGAAAAATTATAAATATACTATAACTGGTTATATTTTCTCTCTGAAGAAACCATTTCTCTTCTGTTACACTGACGAACTACAGGGTCAAATGACAGTAAGTCTCTTGACAACATGAAATGAGTTTTGCATATATGGGATTCATAACTGAAGTCACTGTTTCCAGGAAAAAAAGTCACATTAGTTTTGAGCAGTTTAGAGAATAAACTATATAATTAAATTACAAGAATATAGCATCTGATTTCCACAGCAATAGAATTCTGATGACTCCAACAATGACAATGATCATGCCACCAAGTAAGGTGGACCCTGGGTATCGTAAGATACAGTGATCTTCACAATCACGATATCATTAAAATTTGAGTGGCAAAACAGATCAATTTAAAACATACCTAAATGATAATACTGAATGTGTGCATTGCCAAAAATCACTATTTCTTTTCTGGCAAATAAAACCAAGATAGGCTGCATTTTTAAAATTGCATCTTAAACAACTTAATATTGCCAGGTATACTTCTTTTTCACATTCTATTTCTAAAACAGATTTTGTACAACACATTAATATAGAAACAACATTTGGTTTTATTACTATTTTTTTTTTTTAGAAAAAAACCTGAACCAAACATGGTTAATATGAGCTCTCTTTCCTCCTCCTAAGTGCCCTTCTTTCACTATTGCACTAAACCTTCTAATGCAGCCAACCACAATAAGGTCACAGAAATAAGCTTCTTACAAGATTACTAAAGACTAAATTTGTACCTTGATATCAAAAACACTTACTGTCACTATACACTTCCATGCAGTAGATCACTGTATCATGACAAATCACAGTGTTTGTTGAAATTCAAGGAAATGAAAGAGAAGACAACTATAATACACCTTGAGTTTTACACAGAAGTTACTAGGCTCTTCCTGCATTTTTTCAGAGAAAAAGAAAAAAACATTTCTAAAAGCACTCAAAGGACATAAAATGATTTGAAGTTGTTATTTTCAGGCAGTATTTTTTTTCAAAATAGCTCAATAGTGTAAGTAAAGTATATAAAGTTTTATATGAAAGAGGTAAAATCAATAACTGCACTCGGTGATAACCCAGACCTCTTATAGAAATGCATACTGTAATAAACAATTATTAACATTATAAATCTATTCAGTGTTGTGATTGCAAATTTTGCTCTACATTTTTGACAGATATTGGGATATCAGCATTTACACTGTTAGCTGGTCAGTGGCACCACTATATCATATCATTATTGATGGCTTCAGGTTTACAGCATGTAGAGTGAAGTATTAAAGAAACATTTCTTTTACTGTTCTCCCAGGTATGTAAACTACACTATCCCAGATAATGTAAATAAACTGTTTTTTTTTCAAACGGTTCATATAAATGAATAGCACAATAATATTTTATGTAATTAAAAATGTGAAACAAACGAATAGTTAACCCACAAAGTCACATGAAATTAGACTCTTCTTTTTTTCAGTTGAAGTCATGTAAGTGTAAAATCTCTTGTAACTAAGCAGGTCTGTTGATAAACAGAAATATCTTTACAGACATGGTTCACTTTCCCAGCTATGTACTGACACATTTTAGAACTCAAAGGGCTAAATTTTATCCCTAAGTAAGTTCCTCTCAACGTGTCCAAAGTTCAAACAATTGCGGCTTTCACGGGGCTGCAGCCAGGAGGCAGTGGTGGCAGTGGTGTTTTTGCAGATATCTCCACTGTACTCCAACCCTGCTCCACACTTTAGGTCATATGATAGGAACTCTCTACAGCATCGGGATGCATGATAGATCATGCTGTTCAACAGCATATGACAGAAGTATAGCCTGGACCCGGGTGCTATGACTCCTAAGAAAGTTTCTTTACATAGCCTCCCCATCATGCCTTGATCTCATTAGTCAGGTGCAACTTCTGACAAACTCCTAGGTCAGCTCCATCAACTGCATTTGACATGTGCCATCCTAAGCAGGTCATGGGATAGATGTTACACTTGTTAGACCATTATGCCAGTGGGCACAGGGTCTGCATCTCAACCAACTGCCTCTTGAGCAACATGGGAAAGTGGACAGGACCATTGGTTCCTGTTTTGACAGATGAATTAACAGTAGATGTAGGAAAAAGGAAAAAATACACTTGAGGTTACTACTCTGTAAGTTATGGAAAGCGATGGGTCTTTCCTGCATGCTCCCTTTGTGATTCCTGCATAGTGCATCTGTGCTCCAGGCAGCTTTCCCAAATCCACTGCCCTGTTCTACTGTATGCAGTGTTCTACTTTGAGAAAAAGTATGTTACAGGTAGTATGGTGACAATAGCAATATGTTAACTTTGTGGTTTAATTATCAGCAATTGGAGGCTCTGAAAGAGTTCAAACAGGGGTCATTACAGAGGATGGAATGGTTTGTATTAGTATAAGGCATTTTACAGATGCTTCTCCCAGAGCTACTCTTCCTGTTTTCAAACACTGCCTGATGGTTTAGTTGGACATTTCTAAACAAAATGCCGCTAAATATTATGTAGCTAAAATCAAATATTTACTCACTATTTCAAAGAGATGGCTTGCACAATCTGAATTCTAAACAGTTTAATAATATTTATGCAGATTTTATTACAAGATGTTTTTCCAGCTTTCCCCCCCCCCCCCCCCCCCCCCCCCCCCCCCCCTCCCCCCACCATTACCAAGACACGAATGAAAGACAACTGACAAAACAAGAGTTAGGAGTAAATCATTTAAATAAAGGATAAACTTGCATTTTAATTTTTCCCTAGTAGCATTATAGAGTTTCATATGGAGCTACTTCAGTAAAAGTTTACGCTGGAAGGCTAAAAATTCAAAACAACTAGAATTAAATATAATTATTTTCCACTTTTTATTTAGTTGTTAGATGACTTGAAATTGATTTTTGTCAAATTTCTTCTAACTTGTATTTTTCAGATTTTCTGTTCAGAATGTTATACTTCCATAACACAGGTATTTATCGTGAAAGAAGTACCCTGAACACTGAAGTATTCCTTTTCCACCTGAAAAACAGAATCACCCTAGCAGAAAACATCACACCTAATTCTGACTTTGAGTATTAAAAACTGCAGTATGAACTTTCAAACCCTCAAAAGGCAAGTACATTTTGTTCAGTCCTTCATAAGCATCAAAAAAATGAGTGTTCTGACTATTTTGTTAAGCTTAAATAAGATTCCACAAGGACTATTATCTGTCTGCACTGCAAATTCTTTCTGACTGATATTACTTATCATCCCTTGTTGTCTTTATTAATTAATTCTGCATGCCTTGTTTCTGTTTAAAAATATGGCTGCTTTATAGGTGGCTAAATGGGAGTATTTCTGTAAGATCTTTTCACTTGAACAAGTTTCTGAAGTGGTTTGTAGCACTGATAACTATTTCTGAGATTGGACCATTCCTAAGAATACTCTCCTGTAAGAATTTTTTGATGAGCAATAAAGACTGAGTATTGCCTGCACCCCTTCTGTCAAAAGAGAAGCTCTACAGTGTTTTTCCAATCTATTCTACTACAATTGTGAATTTGCAACAGTTTAATTATCTCCCAGATTCTTATAAAACCATTCAATTTCATGGATGTCATACAGGGTTAAAAGTTATTTAGAAGGAAGACATACAAATACATACACAAAAGCACTCACTCACACATGGATTCTGTAAATAGGAAATAAAAAAAAAAAAAAAAGAGCTAAAAACATCATGAAGTATCTGAGTTTTGCTCTTCCAGGAACTTTATAGTAATGTAATTTTTTGCTAGCGCTAGTTTTACAGATTATAACATAACCTGATTTGAGATGCACATAGGACTTTTACTCATCAGTCGTGACCTATTTGTGGCTTCTTATGCATCTGTTGTGTGGAAACTATATTGAAAAGTGCTGGATAATTGAAAGTGAGAGAAAGTTTGGTGCTCTGTTCATTGCTACTAAAGCCATGCAATGAGGCACCAAGCTTTTGCTCAGAAAGTAAAATGAATGTGTCTCTGCTGGGAGCAAATCACATGGATTGCTAAATGTATGTAAGATAAAAAATGTCTGAAAATTTTTCCTAGAGAGTAAAGTACTAATACCAGAGAGCAAGAAGAGAGATGTCAAAACTGTACTGGCCTAAACAGATAGCTCTTTCTTTAACGTACATATAGACAGTACCTACTACAGGTGACAGCATCAAGAAGAGAATATCAGAATTAAAGCCAGGAGAGGCCTGAGCTTAGAATAAGTTGGTTTAGTCATGAAGGAAAGGAAGCTGCTAGATCAGGCAGGAATATTAAGGCTATTGAATTGCATCTAGTCAGGTTTTCCATGGAGTTTGCACAAAGAGATTTTACTGAGGAAGTTTTTTTCTTTGAATTCATTGGGAACTCCTGCAGCCTCTGCAGGCAGATGTTATCCTTGGTGCAGAATTATACGTTCATCTCTGGCCATTACACAAGCACTGCACACTGACCTGCAGCTTAATGAGTTATAAACTACAAAATCCTGCGAAAGCCACAGTTGAAAGTATTGGTTTTTTTAAAAGGTAGCCAGAGTAAATAACACGTGGTATAGAAATTCCTGATAATTTTCCAATAAATTATATGACCTGTTTTTATTCCCCACATGTTCCCCACCCCCCACCCCCCCTCCCCCCAAAAAAAATAAAATAGTCTGACAAAGCAAAGAGATACTACTATCCTAATACAGGTTGTGGTCATTACACTGCTTAAGTCAAAGCTCTTTCATTTGTCTATTCTTTCAAAGGATGCTAATATACTTCAAGGACAACCGGTGCCTTAGGAATTACTAAGGAACCTAATTTTAGTGCAAATGAAATTGAAGAGCTTCTGTAAACGATTACTATGCACCTCTGACTCATGTTTGGAGCTTGCTTATTGATAGGTGATTTCACAAATAAGCAAAATGTATATTCAGCAAATTACCTAGGAGAGGTTTCAGTTGTTCCTAGGGACAATCAGTCCTCTGATTCCTCAAAGACCTGTCAGAGAATCATGAATTAGAGTAATTCCTTGCCCTGAACACTTCCAATACTATGTTTTCAGAGGGATTTCAAGAACTGTTTGGCAGGAACCCATTTTATGTCTAGCTGACTGCAACAGAAGTGCCATCAGAGCCACTTAGATTGGAGCTAATTTGAGAAGTCCTGCGTCAGAACAAGGGCAGAAAAGGGACAGCTCTGGATAGCACTGAAATGTGAAAGAATCAAGCTAAGCTTTATAGTCTACATTTTAATTTACTGAATTTACTGTTAACACATATAAGCAATCCTGTTTGCATCCTACATAGTAGCAAGTGATCTTTTGTAAAGATGGAAATAAGGATCCTACTTTAATGCCTGAGCACAAGAAGACAGAATTAACATTGCTAGCATGACTTGGGAAATCTGAGTGTTGAAGTCTTTGCAACTCTGCCTTGCTTGTCAGTGTGACAGTTAAAAGCATTTCTCAATTCTCTTGATGCTCAGATAGGCAAGTTAATCTGTCTTTCAAAGATGACAGACAATATTTATAGTAAGTTCTTAAATACAGACATTTGTGTTACGCATTAAAGTCTTATTCAAAAGAAAGGAATAATTAGAAGAAAGGCATTACAGCTGCCCAGGACCTATGCTAGAGAATTGCCAAACTGTGGATTTGTTTTAGCCTCCATGAAAAATACACCCCATGAAAATGAGTAGAGTGGAATGGTAGCCAACATACCAGACAACAACACTGGAAAACCTGTAAGTGTCAACTGCAAGAAAAGAGTAGAGGTAACTTTCTTGTCTAAAATATGTAAACATTGATTTAAAAAGTAAGCTTCCTCTGAAGTGCCATCATTTTCTTGCATAAATTAACTGAATTTACAAACTACACATTTTGTATTCAAAGAGAACTTCATATGTGAAAATACTTATTATCCAGCTGGATGTAAAAAGAATTTTCTTATTTAACAAAATAGAAGCTGAAGTAGAGAACTTAGCTATTTAACCCAAAACAAAAAGGAAATCAGTACCTGAACTAGGACTGGAATCTTGCTTAACACATGACTCTAATGTAATCAAAGCCTGTCATATCAATAGAATCTTTTAAACAAGGAATTTTACTGTAGTTAGGAAAAAGTATTATATCTTTTATTATTCTTTCAGTATAATTATACACATTAATTTTCTCCTTAGGTCTATGAAAATTAAAATCATAATAATTTATTCCTTTAGCTTTAGTGACTTATTTAATTCCACAATCCTAGCACAAGAATGGCAATATAAGATGACAAGAACAGTTTAATTTAGATTTTGTATACAAAGTACTATCATAAAGTTCCTCACATAAATAATGAGAATTACCTCACGGAAGAGGATGAAATAAAGAAGTGATGCTTGTCACTGCAAGTTACTAAAAAAAAGCTGAGTAGATCCAAAACTAATATTAGATCATTCGTTGTTGCCGGTGACTGAAGAAAATTCAGTATGATGAATTTAGTGAAGATTTTCTTACTCTAATAAAAAATTACACAATACAGAAGCATAATTTTTTTGGTCACTTCATGTTCAGAACCCATCAAATCTACAAATAAAGCTGTAAAGTTATCAAGCAACACAGTCTTGGACCACCTGCTCCAGGAGTCCTTGGTGGAACAGGAGGTTGGTATCAGAGGTGCCTTCCTGCCTGATTCTGAGATGCTGTAAACCTATCCAGCTTCCCATAGGTTTTGGGATCATGAAAGCTATGGGATTTCGGAAGTGCTTTAACTTAACTTGCAAAGCATCCCTCTCTCTCTGAAAACATGCTTTCATGCCCTCTAGTGTTCAAAATAATAAAACCTTTTTCTCTCAGAAAATACATCTAAAATAAAAACACATCCTTAACTAGGTCATTCTTCTGATAAAAGAAATAGTTCAGATTCTGATCAAAAGAGAGACAAAGGGATCTGTTTGTTAGATTAGTTGAACTTTTAGTACGACAAAATAAGTAGTACATTCTAACATATAATGGTTTAATGTTTTTTGCTAAAGTAGTGAGCAAAATGCAGCAGTATACTGAGGCAGCTGTTTCTAAATGAAGCAACTACTGGGTATCTTGCAAGAGAAAATTCACTTGAAATATGCAGTAAGTTGCTTATCCATCAGGAAATTTACAACACACAAGGAATTGAAGCTATAATTCAATGACAAACTACCATAAATGCTTCATTTGCTAAATATAAAGAAAAGAATTCTAAATATTTCTATGAAAATGTCTATGAAATAATTTGTGTACTTTAATAGGACTCAACACTATAAGACTTATTCACAGAAGAGGGTGAACTTTCACATATAGAGGTAAATGATAAAATATCAAACTCTAGATTTACCATCTTGTTTTGTATGATCTCTTAGGGAATACTAGTGACCTATTAAATGCTTTGAAACACTAATTCAGACCCCATTTTAATTGGAAAAAGTGTAATGGTAAGAAAACACGTAAAGAAGAGATACTTATCATAGCTGTCTTCTGTCAAAAAATGAAGAGAAAATCCTTACTGCCACAGAACTATTTTGTCATTCTGATCTAGGGTTCTTTAGCTTGTTTTATCTGTATTTCTGCTTTTGCTCCTCTTTGAATAAATAATTTAAATAATTGCTGGAGCAGGCACAATGAGCTACAGGCTCCTAAGCTAGTACTTGCATTTTCAGTAGTTTGAAGAATTACTCTTCCACTGACTCAGTTATTCAGTTAATATTTAAATATGTTAACCAGATTAGACCAAATCTAGTAGAAGACAACCTTAAACAGAAAACATAAATGCACAAGGTTTATTAGTGTCTAAGAAATCTAAACACAGCGATTCAATTTATTTGAGCAGGAAGACATGGGATTCCCACAAACTGAACTATCTAATCACTAGGGAATTACTTAAGCAGGTCTAACAAACACTAGCTTTGAAGTATTACCAAATATAGACAGAATTTCACACAAAATATACATATAAAATAATCTCTTCTACACCACCAAAAGGTTCATTCAGTGTATGTCTCATCTCTGTCAGTGGCCAAAAGCAGATGACTTTCAAAGAGACTTTTAGAGTAGATAGCACATGGCAATTCTTCCTCTCCATATACTTTTAAAGGACAGTGCATCTGTGTAGAAAGATGCTGAATTACCTGCATTTTGAAAGAAGTATGTTCTCATCTCTCAGAACAAAACACATACAGTCCTTTTCGTACCCAAAATGCCTTAGAACTCTGTAGATATTAAACACTATATCATGTTTGGTCATCCTTTAAATCTGCAGGCTGGTGCAACAGAAGGTTAAAAGGCTCAACTAACTGAAGCTACACTTACTGTGCACTAAAAGCACACAGACCGACACTGCAGATTAGATGTCAGTAATACATTCCTTTTTTATTCCTTTGAAATGGTTTGTTCTCCTAGCCATCACCAGCTATCTGTAGGGTGAGCTCAATTGATCTTCAAGTTACCCTGACAGTATTGACTAGCCTGTTGACTTCAGTAGCTCCAACACCTGTCATACATGCATATATCACTTCTTTATACAGACAGTTGTCCTAACCTGGAACCAAGTCCTTTCCCCTGAATCTCAAGGGCTTAAATCCCTCAGAAAATAGAGCTTAGACTACATTTTTAAGGGAGCAAAATGTCTAGATAGCTTTAAAATTAAGCTGTGTACATCCTAAAATCCTTAACATACTATTCTGTCTCAAATATACGTGATTTTAAGGCAGGAGATATAGCAATAACATACAACAATAGAGGTGATTCCAGAAGCAAAGCTGATTTACCCCTTGTTTTCCCAAATGAAGACTCTTAGTAACTGGGTTTGAAATACAACTTTTTTAAACAGCAAGCATCTGAACTTTATATACACATACCTCTGCAATACTCTGAATTATGAAGAAGGATATTGGGATCATATCCAATACATAATTCTCACCCCAAACACTGACACAAATCCTCATCATGAGTCATAATTCAGAAATCAATTCAGCAGCTTGGGAATCAGTCCACCAGTAACAGCTCTCGCCCATTAAGAAAGAATCAAATCCTGGGTGCACTAAAGCAAAAATGTATATTTCCAAGTTATTTCACGGCACACAGTTTGGCGGTGTTTTGTGCAAGGGCAGCCGTTTGTCTGTGGCCACTCAATGTCCCTGGGCGTGCAGTATCCTCATCCCAGTGGCATGAGGCATGCTGCCACCTCCCAGCTCCACGAAGTCAGCCCATTATTCCACCAGCCAGGACTGAGAATTTCACTTGCCATGGGGAAAAAAAAAAAAAAAAAAAGGAGAAAAATCCTCAAAATCAACTAAATTCTTTAAAAAAAAAAACCAAAAAAAAGCACATATAGAAATGATGTTTCATGGGAGGTGATACCATTTCAGCCAGTCTGTTATTAAAAAATGAGTGGAAACTGAAGGTTATTTTAAAACAAATACCAGTTTTAGAAAAGGTCCTGAAGTGGACTCAGTCCCTACCTCTCGTGCCCTCACTGAATTGAAGAAAAATACCATCATGCTGTTTTTCATATATTTCCAACAAATATTCAGGATAGTTCTTTTGATAACGAAAATAAGAACTACCACCATTTGGCATGTTACAAGGTCACAAGACAGAGACTACCTGTAGAGAAGTCCGATACAAATATGCATCCGTAATGGACATTTGCTTTTACAGGAACATGTAAACAATGGGTTTGTATGAACATTGTTTTTACTCCAAAAGTTTGGTGTAGAAAGTTGGAGTAGATACAAGAGAAGGATCTCACCAGAATATATTTTTTCTTTCCAGAAAGAAAATATGAGAAAGCACAAATGAGAACACAAGGGGAAAAGGATAAGTAGTACACATTCCCTGAACAGAAAAATATAGTTGATGTACTGGGTAATCTTTGTGAAGAAGCTATTAACCTAGTGCCTGTTTGCATTGTACTTCAGGTTATAAAAACAGATCATATTGTTTTGCATTATGCTGTCTTTTACTTAGTGGTAAAGCAAATTGTGACTTTATAGTAAACATGTTTGTTCCTTAGTTTCACAAGTGAAATTATATAAAATACAGTACATTTGCTGAAGCAGATAAATACAGCCTCCTTGTTCAGAAGCGATTTAGCAGTACTCTTTCATAAGAAGTCAAGGCCCTAGAGAAAAGTAGCATATCAGCCCTGGAGCCAGGTGCATCTGGGTGACCTTTTGAGCACATTGAAGTTTTAATTAAAGCCATGGGAAAAGAGAAGAAAAGGGCTTCACAGAGAATATCATAGAATTCTGAGAAAGTAAGGAAAGGTGGAAATCTACTAGAACTGCAAAACCAGGCAGGAGTTAGGGGACAAGGATGGAGGAAGCAATCTTAAAAAAAAGATGTTAAAAAATGATAAAGAGATGAAAGAGGAAATATGACTAAAGAGAGCTCCAGTTTTAATCCACAAGAAAAAATATATGGGGAAGAGACAGGGGTGATTTCTAGTGATTTTTTTTTTCATCCTCTTTTTTTTTTTTCTTTCCTAATCATGGAAGAAACTGCTTTATTGCCATGTGCATATTTGAGTCAGAGATAGATGATGTTCTGTATATCCAACACTTT
This sequence comes from Pezoporus wallicus, assembly GCF_028554395.1. Taxonomy (NCBI): domain Eukaryota; kingdom Metazoa; phylum Chordata; class Aves; order Psittaciformes; family Psittacidae; genus Pezoporus; species Pezoporus wallicus. The sequence continues at coordinate 1,999,273 of NW_026636990.1, forward strand.
CAGTCAAAAATTACTTTTCTCTCATAAGAAGAGCAGTCTTGGTGAAAACCCATACAAAAAGCTGAGCTCTTTGGCGTGATTTACTGGTGATACGCTATGTGACTTCCGCTGTACTAGCTTTGGAATTAGAGCTAGGATTTTACAACTACATTAACTGTTAAAGGAAATCCTAAGTTTCTATTTTACTCATACTAAAATAGAACAAAACTACCAATACTCTTAAAAACAAAAGTAAAAGGAAAATGCAGATCTGAAAGTTCCCAGCAGTGATCTTCAACTTGGTTTCATAACAGGATTTCTTTTTGCCCTATATGCAAGGTAAGTCAGAACTTTTGTTGCTCAATATTCTGAAGCTATGTAGAAGTTGTGATTATAGTGATTATACAGTGTATTGCAAGGTTACATTTGAATAAAATGTTAAGCACTGTGCTGATTTGCAACATTAGTTGCCGGTACACTAGATCATTTTTACCAGCTCCACAGTTCTGGAGAACAGACAATATTTAGTTGAATGAAAAAAAGATATTTTGGAAATTACTTCAATGATATTTCTGTAAAATGACAGTTGACTGTAACAGATGAAGCTGAGTCATCAGTCAGTCACGGCTGAAATCAGGAAGTGCAGCTGTAGAGTGCATTGATTTCATGTCTGTTAGGCTGTTAAGAAACCTTCAAGACTTTTTACCCTTTCAGATCAGGTTTTGACTCAGTATAGATCATCCAGTATCATTTAATAATTTGATATTCCTTATATGAAAAGGCTTGAATAAGTTCAGATAGCAGGACTCTTGTTTTTTATTAACTCTTCTGCTCATTAGACGCTTAGCTATTTTAAATATTTTCAACCATAAACTTTTCTGATGGATTTGCTTTAAGAATCAGTAGAAATGCATCTGCTGTAATGGACATAAGTAAACAAAGTGTTATTTTCCTAAAATACTCTGTAGAGTTCTTTCCAAAATGTAGGTAGATTTGCTATGTCTATGTACACTATATATTCACTACCTTATTCTAGGAAAAATCTCAAATCTAATAAATTGTCACCACTGTTAGTATTTTGGAGATGTCATGGATTATCCCGACTGTCTGCTATGGGACAGACAATGTCACCACAAGAACAGGTGAAAGCAGAATGGCCCACTGCAGTTTATCAGGACCTAGCCACTTGGCAACTGATGAGACTGCCGAATGAAACTAATCCTGTAAATTCTACTGAGTTTTACCCCACAGCTGTATTGGTATAGCCATTTCTTAACACGAGTAATACTTTTCAACTAACTTCAAAGCTAAAGAGGAAATTAAACTGTCAATTGAGTAGTAATACTGCAAAATCTCACTAGCTTCTCTTACAGCATCTTGTAAAAAAAGCAACATATTCTGTACAGGACGGTTCTTCTTGATTTGAGTGCTACCTTCTTGATTTGAGTTTTGAAGCCTCTAGTATTGTATACCAGAATAGAGCGTATTTAAAAGATTCTCTTATTTAATTTGTCATATAGTGAAAATGCTTTCAAGAACAGCCATTAGAAGAGTGCCCTGGCTTTTCAAAGTCAAACATACCTGCACTTTTGCATGTGGTTTACCTCCTATAGTCTGGTAACTATGACTGATATTAATTCTTCTATTTTGACAATGATATTACAGTCCATCAGCAAAAGCTTCTTATTTAGATGTAATAATAAATACTATCTTTTAACATAATTGCCTCCACTAATGAATAATTTACATTGAACAATTTAAATGTTCATGAAGAACCACACTGCAAAATATTTCATTAAAATCATCAAACCAGGATAAGAAAAAATACCTTCTTTTCCAAGATTATACTTAGATAAATACTTAAGAGTCAAATTTAATACAATACAGAAATGTTAGTAATATCAGTCAATTGGTTTCTGTGCGGAGAGCAGCACATTACAACCACTTGATGTTTGAAGTCTGATTTCTGGTCTTTTAATTCACCATGCTTTGCATAGCTTTATTTTACAGCCTTACCATTATATCCTTTTCTTCGTAATAGACTACTTTTCACTTAATCAGAACGATGATGTAATACTCACATAAAGTGTTCAGGCAGACCAAATAATTTTATCAGACATTTAGTTTATGTAGTTAATGTATTTTCAAAACTGCCTGCACATGACAGACTGAAGAAAGTATTTCTCATCACACTGGTGTCCCAGACCCTTCACCAGCTTTGTTGCCCTTCTCTGGACACGCTCCAGCACCTCAGTGTCTCCCTTGTAGTGAGTGGCCTGGAACTGAACACAGGATTTGAGGTGAGGTCTCAGCAGTGCCCAGTACAGGGGACAATCGTGACTATTTTCCAAATAATAATCTTGTTGACCAGTTTATCACCCATGTTCAAATTCTTGGTACATCCAGTTCTCAGCCATTCCTTGCACATAAGGGAGTGGGGATAAGGGTTGTTTGGTTTTTGGTTTTTGAAGGGGGGGGAAGGGAATTGGCCTAGGAAGTCTCTGGTTGTTCTAGTTCTGAAATGCAACAGCATGATGGCAGAGACTAATACTGCACTTGAGACTTAGGATGGACCTATACCAGACTAATTAGCATAAAGTTTGCTCTTTCTTATTCAGACAGCATATCCTCGTTGCTGTGATAGACCAGCAGGATAGGCCCCATTACAGCTGTCAGCTTAACGATGGCATGTTTAGTGACGCTCCTGGTATTTCTATGTTTTTGATGATATTTCCTTTGTTATTTTGTGATAGACCCCACACTTCTAACAATTTTATTTTGTGATGCTTAACGGTATTTCTATAAAACCTTAAAAATGCACTTTACAGAAATTCATATCTAGCTTCTCTTTGATAAGTAGCATTTCTTCAAACGACCTTTTTATTTCAGAGAGCTGTCATATTACATGTTTCAGCAAACATCAGTACTAGGCATGTCTACCCCTCTGCACTTAATTTCTCATCAGTCAGATAAGAACTTATCTCAACGTTCAACAACTGTGATTGTTATTATCACTAGTTATTAGCTGAGTCACCATAGTACCTTGGAGCCTTCAAAATTAACTAGGACTCCAGTTAGCTATGAAACAAGCATATTCAAATTACAGACAGGTTTTGTACTAATTCAGAGAATTCCAGTGGTCATATCAATCCATATTGATGGCAAAAAGTTGTCTGTATTTATTAAGGTTGATATATATTTTTTCCTTCTTTCTTTTTCTTTTTTTCAGAAAAATATTGCCTTTTTTGAAGTGTCTTTATGTACGCCTTGAAATTCAACAGAAAATCTTCAGGTTTCTAAACTTTCTTGGTTTGCCAAGTTCATAGTTCAGAATTATCTATTTTTGCAGTATCACAGAGGCATAAAATACATTGATAACTGTTTTACAAGTCCATGAAGATATATTAATGATCTATTCTAATATCAGCAACATTTTAGGAACCACTGTTGACAAGTATCAGAACAATATATCTGAGTGATGCTTAAGTGACAAGAAAAAGTTCACTATTTCATTAAAAAACAGTTTGAAGAGAGCATCAAATCATCATCCTATATGCCATTTAGATATTGTTTTGACTAATTACTAGAGCACTTGAGCCAAAGCAAATGAAAGATGCATCTAAGCAGCTGCTGTAATAGAGGATTGCATTTTTTAAGTGAAGTTTTAAGTCCTGCACAAGTTTAGTGAACTAGCAAAGCATAAAACCCTCTTTTTCTTCAAATTATTGTATCACAAAAAAAACCAAATGTGATAATTTACCTATGAAAGAGAGAGGAAAAATATAGTAGGAAAACGGAGCAGCCTCATTAAAAGTGACTGTAATTACAAGCAATCATATGACTTAGAAATTGAATAGGATAGTATTGAAAATCCACTTGAAAATAAAATCCTGCCTTTAAAAAAAACCCACAACACTGCTGTTCTGGTTTTGTTTTCTTTTTTTAAAGGCAACTTAGCAAAATCTTGTCTGTAAGGAGATGAAAAGAAAATTCATTTCCATTTTAGGGCTACTTAAGATAGTCAAAGCAATGTAAGGCAGATTGCAAAGAAGAATGCCTGCAAGAAGTAGTGACACAAGGTTCTGAAGAGTGAAAAAAGATTTAAAAATTTACATTGGAGAAACTAATTTTCTCTATGAACAGAGAAAGCCATGACAGAATGAGCAAATACGACTGAAAGTATCTGTATGGCATAAGAAGCACATCAATATAATTCCCTGAAAATACAGGAGTAAACCAGCAACTGCTGAAGTTAGATTTGTGGCCCAGTATTACTAGTCCTTAATAGCCATTAGTTTGTAACATGAAACCTCACACCCAGGCATCTCAGCAAAGCTGACCTTGTTCCTGAAGCACAGAAGGGCAAATACATATGGAAAGTGTCCTCACATTGTCTTAATACTTCTACTCAAGATGCCAAGAACATATGGATGCAGAATTGGGCAGCTGCAAGCTCAGAGGAGTGTATGTGAAAAAAAAAAATTGGTATATTGTCCAGTCTTCGATTTTGCACATATGCAACTCCTGCAATGTTATTGGGTGATATTTACCCTTATCAAGTCATGAACATGCCCCAAAATGTGAGCATCTGCTTCAGATTTCCTGGCTTTTGTTGATTTGACTCAGTCATAAAGCTATCTAAAGGTACATTTCCATTACTAAATAAAAAAGATAATGACGATGCAGTTGCTGTGCTTATCTGTTTGCCAACATCTGTTGCTTTGTGGCTCCTTCTTATTATTTACTTTTTTGCCAGACATTTGTTAGTTGACATCCAATAAGCTTTTCTAATAGCTATTTGTGCTATCTTTTATTGGAAAGTAATGAAAGATTAACAAAAATACACAATTGTGATACCGTTTACACAAGCCATACATCTTATGATTTATCAGGACTCTCACCAATTAAGGATCTCAGTGGAAAGCTTCCTACCATTTTTACTTCTTGCCAGTGATTTCATTAAAATTGTAAGTGCATTATTTGAGAAAAATATTATGATGGATATTCGCCAGATGACTAGGATAGGATCATATCCTATCTTTTCCATGTGAAGGAAGTTGCAGCTATACAACTGAGTATTGTATCATGTAGAAAATCTTAGCTGGGTTTTTGCATAGTATAAAGGGAAATAAAGGGACAAACTCACAACCACTACTCAGCTCAACCACTTTTTGAAAGCTTGCATCAGCTTTGGCCAAACTTCTAGCCTGAAAAATTAAATGTATTATACAGTGGGCAAACTTTTGATTATTCTGATGCAAGCACTATATACAGTGGTTGCAAACACTACCATCTCTAATTAGTAGAAAGACGTAAAAATTAACTTCCTTCGGAATTTCTTTGGAATTTTGCAGCTAGATTTATGTTACTTAATGCCTCTGCACTGCTTCCTTTAACAAAAGTGTTAGTAGCTGGAAAAAAAAAAAAAAACAAACAAAAAACCAGTTATCTCTTAGACAAGATTGAGGTGAAATTTGGTTACGTATGTGTAATGTGCTTGGTGGACATAGAGGTAACCTTCCCCATAGCAGTGCTCCTAGTGCTGTGCTCTGTACTGGTAGCTAGAGAGGTACTGATAACACACCAGTGTTTAGGTTACTGCAGAGCAGTATTCGCTCAGCGTCAAGGCTGTCTCTCCTAAATTAACCCCTCACCAAGTAGACCTGGGTGGGCAAGACCTTGGGTTCCATACCATCTGAGATCTGTTCAGCAATAGTAGATAAGAGAAAGGAGGAGGATTTGGAGGAATTTATTATTATGACATTTGCCTTCTGGAACAATCTTTATGGTACTGAAGCCTTATTTCCTGGAAAGTAGTTGGATATTGATGCTGATGGGAAGTAGAGAGTAAAATCTTTTGCTTTCCTTTGCTTCTACACACAACTTCTGCATTTGCTTTATTAAACTGCCTTTATTTTGACCCACAAGGTTTTTTTCCTTCTTATTTTCTCCCCTCCTGTCCAGCTGAGGAGGGGAGTGATAGAATGGCTTGGTGGGCAGCTGGCATCCAGCCAGGGTCAACCCATCACTGTGTGTTAGAAAGGAGATTCTAATGATCTGATTCTAATTGTCCAGAATGGCCTTAGCTCCAGGAAGCTCTGAAAATCTTTTATCAACCATCTACTTGGATTATATATTAATATTAATTAATTTAAAAGATGTTTTCCTACTAATTTCATGAATACATCCAATTGCTTTTTTGACTCATGCAAACTGTCAAAGTCATAATGTCCTTTGAAAAGGATTTCTATAGCTTATGTACATGTTTCAGTTCATAGAAAGGTGCATTCCTTGATCTGTTATAGAACTGTTCCCCAACTTTTTCTGAATGGTGCTTTGTCGCTGACCTGAAGGAGATGCTGAAGAGTCATTATCCAGCCATACCCATCACATTCTTTCTCATACTTGCCATGTTTTGTGTTTGGTTTGTTTTCCTAGGCTGAAATGCCCTAACCTTTGTCCAGTTCCTCAGATTTTCATAAATCTGATAATGCTTGCTATCTTTCTCTGCAGCTTTTTCAACTACACTGCTTTTGAAATTGAGAGAAATCAGAGTAGTTAGGATTCAAAACATGGCCATAACAACAGCTATAGATAATAAAATAGTTTTGGCTGCTTATTCCTTTCCTCATAATCCCTAAGACAATTTTTTTTTTTCTCTGTCTGGTGGTTCTGAGTGCTGAGATAATGTTTTCAGAGAAATATCCATTAAAATACCAAAATTTTGTTCCTGAATGGAACTTGGTAGTCCAGAGCTCTAAAGTTCAAGTTCTTTTTGCTATATGCCTTACTCTGTGTTTAGTTAAATCTGCTACTTTATTAGATATTCAGCACACTGAAATCCTTCCTGAGCCTGTTTCTGTTGGTACAGGAGTAACATAACCACCGTGTTGTCATTTACCAGCCTACAGGTTCTCCCCTAATAGCTGCCTGCACAGCTGCTAACCTATTTAAATTTACACAGTCTATTCCTCCTTTCTAAGCTGTCTGTGCTTATCTGTACTGAATTTCATCTAGGTTTGATCTTGGCTATCTTGCCAAGCCTTTGGAGCTCCCCTCAGATTGTCATTTTGCAAGTACTTCCTATTTCATCACTTCAATCAAGATCTTCACACAAGCTCACTTAATTCACTCTACTTGACATTAAATGTTTGCTCTTTTATGAAAAATCTGTTTAAACCAGCTGGATTGTCAGACTGTACTAATTTAATCTAAAACACATTTAACCAGTTTGCTTGCAAGACTGTCATGGGACAGTGCCATAAGCTTTCCTACAGCTACACAAAATCCTCTGTGTTATCCCTAATACTTGTACAGTTTTCCTGCTAAAGGACAGTATCACAGGGTTGGCCATAATTTTTGTTAATCTACACTGGCTGTCAGGGTTCTTTTCCACTTAATCGTCTACTGGTCACATATAAACTGATTGTATGATAAATCATTAACTACCCTTTTCACAACGAAAACTAAAGGCTCAAATATGTGACCAAGCTCAAAAAGTGTCCATTCTTCTGCAAAGCCACAAGGACTAATGTTGTGCATGCTCCTAGGCTATCACAAGCCCCAGGCACAATATTTTAGATTTGATTTCTGACAGACAAAAGACAATGTATTAAATCAGCTAAAAGTTGGAAATAGCAGGAAGTATTTATGCCCAGTAAATTGGAGAGTATGATAATACACAGGGCCAAAACAAGGCAAGGCTGGTTCAGGAATTGATTCACAAATAGATAAAGCATCAATTTAAGTAGACTCATAGAACAGTTAGGGTTGGAAAGGACCTTAAGATCATCAAGTTCCAACCCCCCTGCCATGGGCAGGGACACCTCACACTAATCCATGACACCCAAGGCTCTGTCCAACCTGGTCTTGAACACTGCCAGGGATGGAGCATTCACAGCTTCCCTGGGCAACCTATTCCAGTGCCTCACCACCCTCACAGGAAAGAATTTCCTCCTTATACCCAATCTAAACTTCCCCTGTTTGAGTTTGAACCCGTTAACCCTTGTCCTATCACTACAGTCCCTAATGAATAGTACATCCCCCAGCATCCCTATAGTCCCCCTTCCGACACTGGAAGGCTGCTATGAGGTCTCCACGCAGCCTTCTCTTCTCCAGGCTGAATAGCCCCAAATTTCTCAGCCTGTCTTCATACAGGAGGTGCTCCAGCGCCCTGATAATCCTCGTGGCCCTTCTCTGGACTTGTTCCAACAGTTCCATGTCCTTTTTATGTTGAGGACACCTCCAAGTGAGGTCTCACAAGAGCAGAGTAAAGGGGCAGGATCACCTCCTTTGACCTGCTGGTCACATTCCTTTTGATGCAGCCCAGCACACAGTTGGCTTTCTGGGCTGCGAGTGCACACTGAACCTGGCTCATGTTCATTTTCTCATCAACCAACACCCCCAAGTCCTTCTCTGCAGGGCTGCTCTGAATCTCTTCTTTGCCCAACCTGTAGCTGTGCCTGGGATTGCTCCGACATGGGTGTAGGACTTTGAGCTTGGCATGGTTAAACTTCATAAGGTTGGCATCAGCCCACCTCACACGTGTGTTGAGGTCCCTCTGGATGGTGTTCCTTCCCTCCAGCATATCAACCAAACCACACAGCTTGATGTCATCGGCAAACTTGCTGAGGGCCCACTCAATCCCACTGTCCATGTCAGTGACAAAGATGTTGAACAAGACCTGTCCCAACACCAATCCCCGAGGGACACCACTTGTTACTGGTCTCCAGCTGGACATTGAGCCATTGACCACAACTCTTTGTGTGCGGCCATCCAGCCAGTTCTTTATCCACTGAGTGGTCCATCCATCAAATTGATGTCGCTCCAATTTAGAGACAAGGATGTCATGTGGGACAGTGTCGAACGCTTTGCACAAGTCCACGTAGATGACATCAACTGCTCTACCCCTGTCCATCAGTTCTGTAGCCCCATCACAGAAGGCCACCAAATTGATCAGGCAGGATTTCCCCTTAGTGAAGCCATGCTGGCTGTCACCAAGCACCTTGTTGATTTTCATGTGCCTTAGCATGCCTTCCAGGAGAATCTGCTCCAAGATTTTGCCAGGCACAGAGGTGAGACTGACTGGTCTGTAGTTCCCCAGGTCACCCATTATCCCCTTCTTGAAAATGGGGGTTATATTTCCCTTTCTCCAGTCGTCAGGAACTTCACCTGACTGCCAGGATTTTTCAAATATGATGGACAGTGGCTTAGCAACTTCATTCACCAGCTCCTTCAGGACGTGGATGGATTTCATCAGCTCCCATGGACTTGTGTACATACAGGTTCTTAAGATGGTCTCGAACCAGATCCTCTCCTACAGTGGGCCCAAGGTCTTCAATCTCACAATCCCTGCATCTGCCTTCCAAGACTTGGGTGGTGTGGTCAGAGCATTTGCAAGCGAAGACTGAAGCAAAGAAGTCATTAAGAACCTCAGCCTTCTCCAAATCCAGGGTAGCCAGTTCTCCTTATAGCTTCTGGAAAGGGCCTCCGTTATCCCTCGTTTGTCTTTTATTTGCAATGTACCTATAGAATCCCTTCCTTTTTTCTTTAATATCTTAAAATATCTTAAATATCTTAACTATCAAGAACACAATAGCTGCCTGAAAGCACTGAGATCTTGAGTTATCTGGATTTATTTTGTGACGGCACATCTGTCCAAGCTCTCAGATCTCACTACTGGAGACTGAAGCTAGGGTATTTTTTCTTCATACAAGGCTAAACGGTTGTTACCAAAGATCAGCTGAAACTCAGCCCTGTGCCTCAGACATCAAGATGACTACTGTACAGTTTCTTCGCCTAGCTTTTCCCCCAACCTTTAAGGATAGACCCTTGTTTGCCTTCAGTATTTCTCTTGATCTATTCTACTGCATGAAAATATAGAAAATACTTATAGTTATTTAGCTAGTTTCTTAGGTATTTTCATTTAAAGACACTAAGAAGCATGGCTGTCAACAGTATAAAACTGTATGTTTCTTATAAGCGCTGCTTTCGTTAATGACAGAATTGCCCTAAATGAACCATAATTTTACATTCCTGCTGGTAAAAATGAGAGACTTCAAGTTTCAGCACTTTTGCTGGTGCATCCCCTAGTATGTAACTCTACCATTGGTGTGTTTCCTGTAAAACAAAAGAAGCTAATGAAAACTGGTAGTATGACTTCAGTCATCTTTTTAGTGTCTATATTTGCCTAGTAGTGTTGACAGCTGTAACAATTCACTTTATTGTTGTACTTTGAGATCCTTATCTCTAAAATATATTTCAGAATCTTATTCAGGCTTCTTTCCAAAACAGAATTGATGTAACTTTCAATTTTTAAGTAAATTTTTTTTTTTTACTCCATTGTATGTGAATATTTACTGCAGTTCATTTTATCTTACAAAAATCTTAAAAATTTCTCTAACTTTGCATATATTGCTTTATTAAAAGTATACAGAGACACATAAATCTATATGAAAGACGTCTATTTAATTTTTTAGATTATGAAAGTTATAAATACCTTGCCAGTGTCCTCTAGTCATGCCTTCTTGTCCCAATTACAAAATTAACCCAATGAAAGAGAGAAACAAATCCATTAGATGAAATAATTAAAACTGAACTGAAATTTGTACACTTTAACTGGACAATATTATTAAAGTAAATTGTTTTGCTTTTTTGGTTTTATTTTGTCTGTATTTGCACAATATTTTCATAATTTTTTTCCAAGCTAACAGGTATAAAAAACTTCAAAATAAACCTAAAGATTCTACCATTACAATTTGTCATAGGCAATTAGAGTTGAAAAACATACACTAAAAAGCATTCCAGCTAATAAAAGACTATGATGTAAATGTTCTTTTAGTCACAGTTAGATTAAACCTCAATTCAGATACACCACTTTCTAAAGAAGAAACAACAAACAAAACCACAGTAATTAGAGTCTTAGGGACCTCTATACAGCAGCAGTCAATCATCCATGGTTTTTATTTTAAAAGAAATTAGTAAGAACATTTTTAATGATACAAGTTAAGTAGCAGACATGTAATAACATTTTGTTCAAGCCTGTGAGAAGAAAAGCCAGAAGGAATAAAATGCATGGCTTAATGTTTCGGGTTTTATTGGTCTTTGGTCCAGGTTTTTTTTTCCTAGGTTTTCTGCTGTTGGAAATTGGCTACATAATAAATGTTCTAACTAAATTATTATTCTAAATCTATGCCAGTACTGCTCACAGAGAAGCAAATAACACAAATACAAAGCACTTTATTAGCCTCCACATGGAAGTTTATATTGCAGGGATGCAAGGGGAGTGGGTGTCCAGAGAAATAGTTGAGATAACCTGACATTCACAGTGGGAAAGAATGTGTCTTTAACAGAAAGTAGAAAGAACAGCATGGGCAATAAGCAAATTATTGCAGGCACTTTGCCCAGAGAAAGATTACATACTAGGAAGAGGACAAAAGGGATAGAAATCTGAAGGTACTACAAGAGAGGAGTGTGCCAGTGCTCTATGTATAATGTAGTTATGCATCTCCTCTATACAGAAAGGCCAGGAGGTAAGAAGTAAACTCTTGTGCCAGCTGAAAATCATCCGTGATGATGGAAGATGAGGTATGAAAGGGAATGCAAATTTTACCATAAGGAACAGTCTCATAAGTCAGTTGAGATCTTTCTCAGTGCATCACTACAGAATGATATAAGCTGATTTGAAAACACCATCACCTACTGAAGCAGCACTTATTTCAAGCATCCTAGAAGTGTTGGAAGTTACAATTTTCAAAATAATCTACCCAATGGAGATCTACAACAGGGCAGACTGAAAGTACATGATACGGTTTTCGTATGATGAAATGACATACAGCAAAACAAAAAGCAGTTTTCAGAGACCATTTTGGACAGAAAGAGCTACTAAAATATTGCACTGCAGCACCTTCTTGTGAAGTGAAGTTGCTCACAGCAACCACAGAACAGAACAGAAATAAATCAAATAGCTAGTCAGGTCCCTGTTTCAGGTAAGCTTGTGCCACAGGTGAAGAAACATTAATGATGGGTTTTAATAAGCAAGTTTCACATTAATACTAGACTAGCCAAGTCTATCAGTCCACCTAATCATTGCACAAGCAGCACATTCTATATATTGTACTTAAAAAAGTTCCCCCCCCCCCCCCCCCCCCCCGCCTATTAGATATAATTTCCCTCAGTATTCTTTTTTCAGAAGAAAAAGCAGGGGTTTATATCTCAATTAGAATAAATATCTTTTCCCCCCACCAATTAGTTTCCAATCAAACCGATTTTCCTTGGAACACAACGTGCTTTGTGGCACGGTTCACCATATATTGGGGGTCACTGATTGTTTCATTCTGTTTTTACGGACATGAAGATGTAACTAATAAATACAGGAACATTAGACCAAGTCCTAACTCCCACCAGTGTCATTGCAATTGAAGCATTTCCATATACTTGTTATAAAACTGACTCTCTTGGTGATTTGACAAAAAAACCTACTTGTACTCAGATGCAGGCTTATATGAGACACAGGCTTCTTCTTGCTTTTATCAGTAGTATTGCAGTTCTGAAATTTCATCCTATTCCAGAATAGAATCCTAGTGCACAGTGGAAATTTCAAGTGACACAACATTTTAAAATGCTTGCATTTCAGATTAATTGAAATGTATTTGGTTTTAAAAATGTGAAATGATAATTTCTAATTTTTTCTTCTACTAGCCTTTGAAAGCCTCATGATATAAAAATCTAAACCCCAAAATCTCCTTTGAAACAGAAATCTGGCACATTTCTTCCTAAAGACAAAATAGAACCATTGCATAGTCTAATTCAGGTTCTGCCTCTGAAGTTCCAATAATTTCTTTCATTTCCACTATATGAATACTTCCGTGAATTTTAACCCTTTAAAATATTTTAATTATGAGTTCTCTCAAGAGCTCCTGAATAATACCTGTCACTACAAAATTAATAATTTTTTTCTGCTTAGAAATTATTTATCTACTATATTTTGCATGTTCTGCCTTAAATTAATGCACTGAAAAATATGATACATGAACATTTTGTGTGTATTTGAAATTAACTTGTGTGTAGCACCTTTCCTCCCTGAAAAAGACAGCAAGGACTTCCAGCAGCATGGAGTACAATCCTGCACTATTGCTTGCGTAGTGAAATGCAGGTAAAGAGCTCTGGAATTGCTTGCTATGTGGAAGATCTTCAATTCCTAATACTATTTTTAATGACTGTATATTTTAACTGATTTGTGCTTGAGTTTGCATGAAAGAAAGGAGAAGAACATACAGCAACAAAATGCATCCCCTTTTATGAAGACCCTGAGACTGAAGTGTCACATGGACTGTAAAAGAGGTTACAATCTACAAAAGACTAATTATTAAACAAGAGAGTCTTCTGTCTGAAAGGCAGTAATACAGTGGCCTCAGACTAGTACGATGTCTTAGAAAGGTCTTGGAGACGGATGTATTACATCCTATTTGGCAGACGCCAGCATTAGGCTCTAAGTTCTTCAAAGACTGTATTACATTCGCCGCTGATAAGACAGTATAAAGGAGAAAATTTCTCTGGCTTATACACAAATGAATCAGTATCGGTAAAAATCAAGAAATCACGTTATTTGTACAACAGCATTTGAATTTCACAGGGTTGTTTTTTTTTTATTTTTTTATTTTTTTTCTCCCCAGTATAGCCACCACCTGTGATGAAGTTACACTGATGTGAACTCACCAAAGACTGGAGTCTACATAATGGCAAACCATTTACAGAACAGAGCAATGTGCTGTTCTAATACTGAAAAACACTGGTTTTTCAAACTATGAACAATTATCAGCATATTCAAGAGGAAAGCAGACTTTGCAAAAATCATGGAGCTCTCTACGCATTTTATATTAAATCAATGAAACCCTAATATTTTAAAAATAGGAAGTTTTCTTGAAATAGTACTCAAAATTTTATTAGTTTGATTAGTTTTTAAATAGCATATTATTTTTAAATTACATTTTCAGAAATATTGTGAAAGGCTTTTTTTTTTTTTTTTTTTGATTGGAGAGAGAAAGGTTTTATTGAGGGTTTCACATTATTTTTTTTTTTTTTCATTCTCCATCTCAAAATTTGGCTTTTTTAATTTAAAGTCTACATTTAAGCTTGTCATTTCAGTAAAAAGCATTACTTACCATAAAACACATACAGGACTTCAGTTTATAAATATTCATTTAACCTAAAACTACTTTTGAGAAGGCAGCTGGAATTAATCATTTTTCTTAAGATCAGTTATTTTTTTTTAGAATCTCACTAGTTTACCTCCTACTTGAAAGAGTCTCTACTAAAAACTAATAAAACTAGTAAAACAATAATGATGTATCAGCAGTTTTCTGATCCAACATGGAACTTTACATCTGTTTTTTACACTATGACAGAATTAAGGGAGATTGGAGTTTTTTTGTTTTGTTTTGGTTTGGTTTGGTTTGGTTTTTTTTAATACAAGAAGTTTCAGTAAGACTTTCAATTCCATACATAAAGGAAGCTTCCTTTCATGGCACAGTTTAATAAAATTGAAGAGAAAGAAATTCTACCACACTGAACAATATGCAAAAAGCTGTATCAGCTCTTTTGTTAAAATATGAAACAAATATATTCCAGATAAAAAGAGAGAAAATATTCCACGTAATGCCTAACATCTGACAAATAGGATTAAGAAATGATTTGTGACTAATTGAACCTCCTAGATATTTTTTTTGCTTGAATATTAGAGATAATAGCCGTAGTTTTCTTGTATTAAAAAAGTTAAGTAACATTTCTTCCCTGAAAAAGTGTCTAATTATTTGTAACTGCAGATACATACATTATTGTCCTGTATGTAAGGTAAATACGCTGTTCATATATTTGTGTAAAACAAACATAACTTTGTGCTGCTGTATTTATTGCTGTTACCTGGTACTGTATTTTTTCCTTTTTTTTCACTAAACTGTTCTTCCATGATTCAATGCTGAATACAAACACAGCGAAACGGTTCTTTATAGCATGCCCCTTCTCCCCCATCTCTATACACCAGCACAGGTTTAAAGGCAGCAAGCTGTAAACAATGCAAACACTGCTGAAGAATAATAAAGTCTCATACCGTCTCCTCTGTTGTTTAATATCAATTGGCTTGTTAATAGCATAAGGTGATCCGTGAATGTTGGCACTCTGGAATCTAGACACTTTCTCCTGAGTCAGGTGCTCACAGCTAGCTGGTAAACTCATTTTATCCCAGCAGAAGCAGGGTAAGGCTAACAGCCAAAAGATGCATTCCTGAGAAAAGCGGAAACAAAATGCTACATAATTGACTTTGTTGAAGTGTGCCGCTACAAAACAGCCAAACACTCCTGTCACTGGAAAGCAACTGCTCCTCATCTCAGCTGCAGCTGCCACCCTCATGGATGCAGGAAGTTGGCTGCTAATTTCCAACCAGTCATATTCCAAGCAATTACTGATTAAACAAGTGGAAAGTCACTCAGGAACAGGTTCCCCACCCCCGTGGGCACTAATCTTTACTGGTCAAGACAGACCACAAGTGCAGCCTTATCAATTAGGACAAATGTCTAAAAAAGCAACAGACTGAAGTTACTTTGAAGCAGCAGTTGGGCCAGGACAGATACTTTTGCATGTAACAAAAGACCACTGCAGGAGAAGGATCTGCCAAAAAAAGGTTAACTAACTTCTCAGATTCACAGTATGAACTCAGGCTGATTAGATCTGTTCTACCAGTTACTTCAGGATTCAATTCATGTAAAGACATTGATTAACATATATTTTAGGCATTTTTATATTCTGTGCCATGTTTCTTATTGCATACTCCGCAGTTACAAAACAGTAACATGTTACTACTATCAGATTGCAATGCTTTATGCTGGATAGCCTCAGCCAATACCATGGGCTTTGATAGACTACAGAACAATATAAGAAAAAGACAGGTGTTCCTTACATTCACAGCCCAAGCAATTGAAAAGAATTTTCTTGGTCTATATACTGTCAGTTCATCTACTAACTAGACCTTGTGTGTGTGTGTGTGTGTGTGTGTGTGTGTGTAGAGTTTCTTCCCAAAAATATCCTGAATGAGAGAAAATTGACAGATTGCATGAAAATTGTTTGGCAACGTGACAATTTTTTCTGATGAAGATATGGTCTGTCCATAATAAAGAAGTAGTTAAGAATATTCTTTTTATATCCATGGATTGGACAAATCTCCCTCCCTTTTCCCCCTGAATTGTTTTGAAGATAATCCCTTTAGATAGATTTGTTTAACTAACTCTTCTAAATCTTGCTGTTGAGCATTCCCTGACTGCTGAATATCGACAACTATTTATCTCTCAGCAGATAATCAAAAGGATTTAGGGAATATACGTGTTATTTCAATTCTTCTCTCCTTGACTGGTGAATATTTGACTGTCCTTCCTTACCTTCCAGAGGGTAAATTTCTCCAAAATTTACTGCCAGTTTACTCATAAAAAAGATTATTGCAGGAACGATGAAAAAATTTGCTCACATATTTTTATTAAGTGCTGACTGTACTCTGACTGACTGGCCTGAGAAAGTATGATATGTGTCTCAACAAGGGTCAGCAAAACAAACGCACAAACAGAAGTCCCTAATGTAAGGGTCATATAATAAAGTTGTGAATAAGAACAAGCTCTTTAAACCACTGCATAGACATATTATGAGTCCATCTGTCACATATGGATATAACAAAAATGTTTTTATACAGTACACATCAAACACACATGCTGGAAAGACCCCAAGTCCAAAGAAGTGAGACAAATACTCGCTAACGGTGTATGCTTGGCTTGACTTTGTAATGTTTTGTCATATTCTATCCTTAAATTTGCCTTACAAAGATGAATCTGTTTTTAACATACATTCTTTTAACTCAGCCAATAGACACTTTTGCTAATGAAATGTGGGACTTTATCATGCTGCACTTGAGGACCCTTTTTTTTTTAATTGACTCCTACAGATTTTTCTTCCCTTTATTTCATGAAATGACCCACAGAATCCTTCATGAAAATTATCTATTCTCTCATAAAGCCATTAGAACAGCTGCACTCGGTCCATTCAGCTCAGCACCCCATTTGCAACACTGGCCAAGAACCTTATCATTTATTTGGCATATATACATCCTACTGACAAAACTAGAAAGGTTGTACAGATTGAATTTCAATAATCATATTGTAAGTCTGACATAAAAAATATTTAAGGGCATGAAGTACCTTATAAATGGAAGCAATAAAAAAATCAGGAATTCTTATTAATTTCTGTCTCCAATCATAGATAGTCATTGTCACTTTATATAATGTTACTTATTAAAATACAATAATGACATACTGCTGTAGTTACACAGAATGCTGCTTATTCATCTCTCCAAATGAACATCTTCCTTGAACATCAGCTGCTATTACTATATTTAGAATGCAAGCTAGCAATGCCAATGTTGTTCATTAAACAGGCAAAATATAGACATTTTAGAAATGTTAGGTGCTCTTAATATGCATTACTTCTGTAGCATACTGACTACCAATTTGGCTGTTTAGGATTAGATTTGTATACTCTGTACAGGTTAATAACTTATTTCTGAATCCATTTCACAGAATCATAGAATAGTTAGGGTTGGAAAGGACCTTAAGATCATCTAGTTCCAAACCCCCTGCCATGGGCAGGGACACCTTACACTAATCCATGACACCCAAGGCTCTGTCCAACCTGGTCTTGAACACTGCCAGGGATGGAGCATTCACAGCTTCCCTGGGCAACCTATTCCAGTGCCTCACCACCCTAACAGGAAAGAACTTCCTCCTTATACCCAATCTAAACTTCCCCTGTTTGAGTTTGAACCCGTTAACCCTTGTCCTATCACTACAGTCCCTAATGAACAGTCCATCCCCAGCATCCCTATCGTCCCCCTTCCAACACTGGAAGGCTGCTATGAGGTCTCCACACAGCCTTCTCTTCTCCAGGCTGAACAGCCCCAACTTTCTCAGACTATCTTCATACAGGAGGTGCTCCAGCGCCCTGATCATCCTCGTGGTCCTTTTCTGGACTTGCTCCAACAGTTCCATGTCCTTTTTACACTGAGGACACCTCCAAGTGAGGTCTCACAAGAGCAGAGTAGAGGGGCAGGATCACCTCCTTCAATCTGCTGGTCACATTCCTTTTGACGCAGCCCAGCACACGGTTGGCTTTCTGGGCTACGAGTGCACATGGCAGCTGTCTCATGCCCATTTTCTCATCAACCAACACCCCCAAGTCCTTCTCCGCAGGGCTGCTCTGAATCTCTTCTCTGCCCAACCTGTAACTGTGCCTGGGATTGCTCTGATCCAGGTGTAGGACCTCGCACTTGTCATGGTTAAACTTCATGAGGTTGGCATCAGCCCACCTCACAAGTGTGTTGAGGTCCCTCTGGATGGCATTCCTTCCCTCCAGCATATCAACTGAACTGCACAGCTTGGTGTGGTTCTACATTTCTTAGGTGTGTACCTATGTTCTTTTTATGTGATACTACCTTCATTTATTTCTTATTTTGCCAAAACAAATGTGTATGATGCATTTGCACACTATTCATCAAGGCTAAATTAAAATTTACAATGTGCAGGTGAAAAACTATGTAATCCATAACAGGTTTCCACGGACAACTAATTTTCCAGAAAGACATTTTCAATTAGAAAATGTCAGTTTACAAAGGTTATAATTTCTGGTTAATTTTCAACTTTCATTTGTTGTTTTATCAATAGCTCCATGAATAAACCAAAGAACTATGCTGTCCTCTTTTGCACTGCTATTATCAATATTTTGATTCCCACTGAAACACTACAAAGAGTAGACATCTCACCTCTGCATAAGCTGACCTCCACATTCTGGGGAATTTAAAAATGTACAATATTGATCAAGTAGCATTCATTATCTATTCCCAACTTGATATAATCAGGCTTTCTTAAAACCTTCCTTTAAAACAAAATCCCCACAAATATTGTCCACATGGCTCTCATGCTCCACACAAATCACCCAGGAGAGAAAGAGGAGAGGGAGGTGTTTCCATATTAGTCTAACTAAGGTTATATCGTTTTCTGAAGGCAAAGGAGTCTGAAGTCCCACACTGTCCAGGAAACA
This sequence comes from Pezoporus wallicus, assembly GCF_028554395.1. Taxonomy (NCBI): domain Eukaryota; kingdom Metazoa; phylum Chordata; class Aves; order Psittaciformes; family Psittacidae; genus Pezoporus; species Pezoporus wallicus. The sequence continues at coordinate 2,018,380 of NW_026636990.1, forward strand.
GGAGGAGCTTTTGCTCTAAAAAATAGGGTGATGTAACATAATTATGGCACATAGATTGCTGCTGGTCCTATCAAGCTGAGTTCTTGCTCTGAAGAATTTTCACAGTACTTTCTTTACAATGCAGTTTAATATGATCTACCACTCTAAAGTCTTAAGGGTTTCTCTAAGAACCAAAACTTAAACATCTTTTCCTTATGTTTCAATTAGATTCACTTTTAAGGTCCTTAATATTTCACAGTAATCTTGAAGTTAAAGCAGCCTCTCAGAGTTCAGTGTGTGTTATAGTTTTAGCCCAGCCAGCAACTAAGTACCACACAGCTGCTCACTCACTCCTCCCTCCACACCCCCAGTGGGATGCAGAAGGGAATTCAAAAGTAAAATCTGTGGGTTGAGATAAGAATAAAGCATAATAATAACAACAATAATAATAATAGTAGTAATGAAAAGAGATAACAAAAAGAGGGAGGAATAAAACTCAAGAAACAACAACAATAACAATAATAATAGTAGTAGTAGTAGTAATAACAAGAAACCCAAGAAATACTGACAATATTAGTAGCAGCAGTAACGAAAAGGGATATAACACAGGAGAAATAAAACCCGAGAAGCAAAACCAATGCACAATACAATTGCTCCACCTGCTGACCGATGACCAGCCAGTCCCTGAGCAGCGGTCGGCCCTTTCTGGCCGGCTCTCCTCAATTTATACAGTAAGCATGGTGTCAGTACGAAAGGTAAAACCACAGGGTACACCATGGTGTGTATCTTCTATATACTCTTCTTTAGTGAAAGACTGCTCACTGTTAATAGCTGAGATGCTGGCTCATACCAGTGAGGAGTAGGACCTTCTTTCTTTTTGTTGCTGGAACTTCTGGAGCAGTTTTTCTCACTTTTTGGGCAGTTTTTCCACAGCCAAGACACACGTCTGTAGTCTGTAGAGATTTTCTCTGTATTGCCAGAGTTGGTAAGACACCTTATCTAGTGTTAGGGGTGCTTCACTTCCTGAGCTCCTTACTGACAATAAGTTAGCATACAATGATGTGGTGCTCCACACAAATTGCTGCCGCATGGTTGTGTATACTGGATTTCATCCAGTGGATGACTGCACATAGTTCATGTTATTAAAAATTATCTCTAGCATAACTAATTCCCTCTGATAGTGGATACCTCCCTCTGTTGCGGTCCACTTGCCTGGGTGACATAAACATCTTCCTTGAAGGGATTCCTTTCTTTCATGCCTGACAGGAATCACCTCCAGAGGCTGAGGGCTTGTGTCCCTTTTCCAATCACCTTGTCACTCATTTTTCAATCTCTTTCTTAGAAAGGGATCCCAGCTGCTTGACTTCTCTACCCTCTAATTCCAAGCTACTGACCCCAATATCCTAGCACTGAAGCATCCAGGTAATGATGTGCTCACCTGAATGACAGCTGAAATCTTTTTGCTTATCCCACAGCTCACTTAGGGATAGGGATCAAGAGGTGGCCTGACTTGTTCCTGTGATGGTGCTGCTTCATCCTACTAAACAAGCTGATTTTTGTGTCTGTTTTTTTCTTGTGTTTAGGGGCAACTGATACTGGCATGAGTTTCCTCTCTGGTTTAGCTGCAGTACCTGTTGCAGGGGTTGGAACAGCCACAGTTCCTCTCTTTTTTGCCAGATCTAGAGATCTTCTTTCACCCTTGAGGGTACCAAACAATGTTGAACAGGGCTTGGTAGGTATTTGCCCATACTATCCCCCATACACTGCCACACATATCTATCCAGCCTTTGGGCAGATCCCTGGGTGGCATTCTTAAATAGTTGTTTAACCATAAACAAGACATGGAACATATTCAGCAATATGCTTGTTCCTAGAAATAGGACCATGCTGGTTTTGATACCACAGTGATATTAAAAATATTTTAAATTCTCAAATGTTGCTGTAACTAGCCTGGTGGAGAAGGGGAAGATGTGGGAAGATGCCTCTTCCACAGACTGGATCTCCAAGGAGAAAAGGTTAAAGGTGTGATTATTAGAACCACAGAATGGTTTGCATTGGAAAAGACCTTAAGATCATTTAGTTCCAACCCCTCAAATGGGCAGGGACACCTCCCACTAGACTATGTGGCCCAAGGCTCTGCCCAACCTGTAACAGTTTCTGTAGATGGCTCCTGAAGTATAGAGATGATGGCAGTGTTGAGTACAAATACCAGATTAATTTCATGACAAGCAACTCTATCTTATCATAAGCCAGGGCTACAAAGTACAATATGACAACCTTGGTCCAGTTCCCATGGGTGACAAACATCACAACAGGGAACACACACAGCAAGTAAAGTATTGCATGATGTAACTTGAAGAACAAGCACACAAACTGCAAGAGCAAATAAATCATTGTGACTAGGAACTATTAAACTAATATAATGAAAGCTCAGAACAAATTTGTTCTAACATGTCTTAGTCAGATTTGTCATTATCTCAACGACATGCCCCATGCTGGGTGCCACAAAGGACTGTTGTGTTTTAAACCCAACCAGCAACTAAGTACCACACAGCAGCTCTCTCACTCCCTTCTCCCCCGGTGACAATCTGCTTTCGCACATGGGGGCACAACTCCTGCATTACTTCATATGGCTTTGTGACAGGTATGCTATTATGATTTTATTTTGAAATGGGTTTATTTCTCTTGCAGGAAGTGTTGGGTAGGCTTTCCTTTCCCTTTTCAAACCACTGAAAATAATTAGTAGTTAGTGGTCCCCTCTTCCTATGTAATGGATGTACCTGTTTTTGTTCTATGCCTACTACGGATAAGTTCTGATTTCTATCAAGATAAAACACAACCCACCAACATCTCATAGGAAATCATTCTCTACAAAATGGCTTCATTGTATGAAATGAGTCATCTCTTTCCAGCAGGGTAAGCTGCAGAGCAAGAATTAGGGAAAACTGTAATAAGTATTTGCAAAAATTGCTTCAAAGCCCTCTCAAATTTTATGACAGGTGTTGAAGGTAACAATAATAATGAGGAGAAAAATAAAAATCAAGCCATTATCTCACTTTTGTATTGTAAATAGTCATTCACACATAATCATTTGAAGTGATGTGTAAGTCAATATCATCACAAAACTTTTGAAGCTTTGTAGCAAAGGCTGGTTTTCCCTTCAGCACCTTAATTTTAAAGTCCATTCAAAGCTGTTAAACATGACTTTGCTATAAACTACCAATACAGACTACTTCCTCCTGTGTTATCAGAGCCTTAAACTAGTGAAGAAAATTAATTCTGCTCTGTAGTGTTGATGCTAATCAGAATCTTAAAACTCTATACTTAAAATACTAGAAGTGACCCTTGTTGACATTTGAGTGTTCTCTGTGGCTTGAAGTTAAAACTGAACAGTCATTGATGACACATGATGCCATCTTAGGTATAACTGAAACAGTAAAAAGCCAGACAGAAGTTTCAGGAAAAGTGCATTGGAAGCCCTGAGGCAGAGGTAGGTAGGTTATTTCCTACTTGAATTTGGATGAACTGTAAAAGTCACAATTGCTCTTGTTTTCTGTGACAGTGTAGATCTCACTGTGGACAACTGAAAGACGCTACCCCCTCTGGATGGTGGACAGGAGAAGTGCTAGCATAATCAGTCAGAAAAGACTAATGGCACTCTTACACTTGTCATATGATCCTGTTAACTTTGTATATTTGACACAGCTGACATCATGTTGCTTGTGGGAAGGTTTTGAGAACTGCTCTATCTCGAAGTTGGCAGAGTCTTGCTTGAATGTATCTGGATCAAGCCTTCATGTCTGATGGGAGTGTTACCACAGCAGGACAGAACTCAAAAAAATCATGTGGAACTTAAAGTCTTTTTATCCATTCCCACAGACCTTGTCATCTTTGAATAATTCAGCTTTTTATCAGAGGCCACAAAGAGGACTCTGCAGAGTATTCTTCTTTTGATCTAATACAGAAAGGCTCAAAGTGAAATTCTGAAGATGTTAGCATTGAATGAGCACCTTGATTTCAGTGGAAATTTGAAGTTGCTTTAGTAACTGAATTCAGTTGATGTTGCTGTGAAGAGTCCTTTAGGGAGATATGGTTACTACTGCACATAATCCTTTGTACTCTTCCAGTTGAGGAAGGAGCCATCAGGAAAATAGGATAAAAATCTGCAGAGAGGAGTGATGTGAGGAGAATAGTCTGAACAGGGCCAAAACCAGACTGCTCATGACTCATGGGAGGTGACCCTAAGTCTAAGGCAGGAACACACTCTTTGGTGCAAGGAGAAACTCTTAGGTACAAAGTATGTAATAGTTATAGTAACTTTGCATTTGGATGATGCATCTGACCATAATAACATGAAATCAGACCTTGTAGACGGGCACAAGTTAAATGTCTACCCTCTGTAGTCTCTGAATGTCGTAGTTCCTTTCCAGTCCAAGTATATAGATCCACCGACAAAAACTGAGTGTGAAAGACGTGGCCTCATCCAAATACAGTTTTAGAATAGGAGCAGACTTTCTATTGAGAACCCTAGCAACTAAAAAGCACCAGAGCCATCACGGCTTATGTCAGTTCCATTTCAGCGCCAAACTCTTGAAGCAAAAAAGGCTAATATTGAGTAGTAACTAGAGCTTAACTTTGTAGTCAGTATCATGATATCGTATAACAGTGTACAACTACATAACAAAGACCTTAAAATATGATTTTTCACTTTTGAGAAGACTAAAATAATTTGCAGACACAGGACAAGTTTTTATTTTCTGGAAGCCTCCACTGAAAAGCAAGTACTCTCCTGAATATCATTTTTAAGCTTAAAAATATATGAACTATTCTACAATAAATCTCTATAGCAGGAATGAAAAAATATCCAACAGGTATTGCTGTTGTCACTCTGCCACTCTGCGGCCTAATAACAAAACCCATGCAAACATATTAATCACACTGAAGTCTAATAAAATGTACAGCTACACAAGAATAATAAAGAGATTTCTCAAACTAGCTTAGAATGCCTTTCTCTGAAATAAATAAAAATAAAATTAAAGCTGCACCAAGAATTTCATTCTTACCCTTGGCTAGTCTTGTAGCGCACAAGGCTGGGGAGGACAGACAGATTATGTTCTCAAAGGATGGCTGAAACAGGGGAAAAGATGAGGAATAGAGACATGCTGAGAAAACAGAGCAAGAAGGGATTGAGAGACAAGACAGAGATAGGACAGAGAGCAAAAGCAGGGAAGTCTATGGTTATGCCCAGCAATGATGATAGTTCCTGTGGACCTCTGGTGACAGGGTGCAGAGTGGCATGCTGGACTGTGCTTGTTAGTTCAAGGTCCAAACTGGAAGAGGGTAAAGCAGTAGACTGCTTTTCTGAACTCCACAAGGGGATATCCAAACATTTTAGTGAATGGTATCCAACAGCCATAGACATTTATTATGGAGAGTGTAGAAGATACAAAATGCCACAATCTCATTTGTGTTTTAGGTGAAAAAAAAATGTCGTCTTATTATTTACTCAGTGGAGTGATTTAGAAAAATCTATTACAGAATTACTACCTTCAGTCACAAACTCAAAATTAAATAGGAAACCCTAGGTCCCATAATTTTCCTTGAGATTCCTTGTATTTTCTATCTGTGAGAGAGTCACTGCACAAAAGTCAGCTAGCCCCATAGTCCCAACTTATTTGTATTGGTTTTTTTTCAGCAGTCTCTCTATATGGTACTAGGCGCTTTACTACATTCCAAATATGGCAAGTATGAATGTTACCTCATAAGTATCTGATATTATCTTAAACATGTGAGAGTACTTGCCTTCAAACTGAGATACGAACAAAGGTTTTGAGCTTATCGCAGCCGCAACAAGACAAGCCAGGTACATTTTCATTTCTGCTGTCTTCAGCTGTAGCACACACTACCTATGACTTCTCTTTTATTAGCACATTTGTTTCAATACTACAGTCTCTTACACTCCTGTCCCTGCGAGTACCCAGCTTTAATTCCTGGAACAGCCATTAGAAGATGTGTTATTTGCTCTTTTGGAGAAGTTAATAGTTAATTCTGTGTCTGCACCATAATGCAGCAAGTATGGAAATTACCTTCAGTGCATTCAAAATGCATTTGAATCCATTCAAAACCCAGCAGAAGTCCACTGTATAGTATCAACAAAAGTTTTACTTAAAAAATCTAATACTTAAGCTTGTAAGTCAGTAAGACTTTTGCTACTAAACACATGACTTGCTTCCATGCTTTCTCAAACAGAAAGAACAGATGAATATTAAATTGTTTTGACAAAACATGTTAACAAAATATTAGTAGAAGTGGTTAGAACTGTTCGAGGTAAAATGTCAGTATTTAGACCCCCCAAAAATAAATAAATAATAATTAAAAAAAAATCTAAACCAGGACTGCATTCTACTTCAGCTTGGTCTCCGTTTATGCTATTTCTCAGCACTTGTATGTGCATGAGATACTGTAAGATACTATGCACAGGATATTACCTAAATAATACTATTTGCACAGTTGAATAGCCCTTGCACAAATAAATGGAAGAACTTACCTGAAATATGACTGTTTCTTTATTTTGCATGGTACAAAAGAAACTCATTCTAGCCTCGATTCCTTTCCTTTTAGGGACCCCTTTCTGAATGGTTCCATTAACTGTGCTCTCAGAATGGTAATACAGGGATTGCATGAGCTAGTTCTCAACAGGCTCCTTGTCAAAGGACTCACAAAACTCAGATTCAACCTTGTTTTCTGTCAGAAAGCATGTGGCACTATGAAATGTGCTTGTGTAAGAAGTGAATGGTTTTCCAAACCTGTATCTCACAGTTGATTTTTACCATGTCATGGGCCTCACTCCTCTCCCCCAAAGAGTGTTTTGAATGAAGAGAAAGAAGTGTAAAGTTGTAGGAATGGATACATAGTTACAATCGTTTTTTTAAGAATGCATATATTTAAATGCACATTAAACCTTTCCCTTCACATGAAATGCATTACTTTGAAGGAAAATATTGTGGGACAGTAAATTTCTTCATGCATCAAAAACTTCATAAGACTGTGCTGATTATTAAAATGCGTTTGTTTGGTTTTTTTCTTTCTCGAATTACGGAGAAAAAAGATTTCTTTTATATCATTGAACAAGAGAGTTTCCATTCATTGAGAAGTCAGAATATGATACATTATTTTATTATCTTCATCAGCAAAATATAGTAATAGTAGATTTTTTTATGAACTTTTAATGAACTTTACTAATAACGAAGTCTTAAGGAGCTTTCTAAATACAGCCGCATAAATTTTGATATGTCAAGAGCACCATACTGCCCTCCACAGGTTGATTTAGTAAATGTACTCTGTACCAAACCTGTTTGCCTGAAGTGTATTATGCCCTACACCCCTGAACTATAACGCCTATTATGAAAAGCTTTAAAATTTGGGGTTTTGTTACAATATTAGACAGTATTTCTCTCCCTAATACACTCAGAATACAGAAGCTTTAAATTCCCAGTATAGAGAAGCTATAGATTCATCAAGAAATAAAACTACATCAAGAACCTCTAAAAAATACAAAATGTGAAAAGAAACAGCATGTGTGGCTTTTGATTTGTTATTGTTGTTCTTTTAAACGTATTTATTTTTTTTTCACTTGAAAGAATACTTGCTTTTAAGAGATGGGTTGAATAATTTAACTACTTATTATAGACAAAACCAAGCTGTATTAAAAATAGACATGACAATATCCTATCCTCAGAAAACAGTCATCTTTTAAGGCAATATTCCTCTATGTCTGAACATGTTTCATTATTGAAAGGCTGAACAAGCCATTCTTTACAATGAGGGAAATATTGCCCCTATAGTTTTTAGTTTTAGGCAAGAAAGCTCGTTATCCACCATTTCTATGATTGCAGTAAATATTGTCTAGTTTTTGTCTAGTTTTCTCCTATTTAGCCTTTCCATCCTTCTTCAGGTAAAATCTTTTCTAGAGAGCTATTTTAATTTCCATTTTCAAAACTCTGTCTAGCTCAAAAATAATCTTTTAAGTTTTTGTTAGTGTTTCAGATATGCATGTGCGCACCTTTGTGTGTGTGAATACAAGCACAGGGAAACCTAATTTAGACAGAATACATATATCTATATACTTATATATAGATATATGATATATCTAGATATATATCTATATCTATATATATTTATATATAACATATATAATTATATCTTTATATATAGATAAAGATAGAATATTTTGAGGCAAACTAAAATTCATTAAAGATTAAATGAATAATTATTTTTCAGTCGTGCCAGAAAATCTTTAACGGCTACCAAGCCCAAGTCTCGAGTTTTACAACAGAATGTGTACGGATTCCTATGCCACTACCAGCCTGGAGTGATTCACAATTTGACTCTAGTTGCTAGGAAAGACAGGCAGATGGATGAGATCCATCTCTGCCGGTATGGCAGCCTTTAGTGTCATTTCCAGGACCCCTGGGGTCCCCTATAGCACCATGAAGCTTTCAAACCTCACATTTAGAGAGTCCAGGGGTCCTTATCACATGACATCACCACTTCCAACATCTTTGGCCAGGTCCTGAAAAGCACTGAAGAGCAAGATTCATGTTTCTGCTGCAAAAACCTTCATTTGTGTAATTTCCCTTGTAATTATCTTGCTTTCATTCCCCCTACTCCTCTCTTCCTTTTTTGTCTCTTTGGCCTAGCTAACAACAGTCAATCCTAGCTGGATAAGGGTGCATCCTGCATTCCTGTGACCACAACTATAGTGGAAGATGTCAGTAATGTTGTAAATAGCTTCAGTTCAGCACAGGACAGCCAGATCTTGGAGAAGCTCAGAAGCCATCTGTTTTACCTGAGACTACTTCACCAAATAGTTGTGAGATAAACTATGAAGAACGACAGTTAGTGGCATTTTTTTCTGTCTTTTTCACTTTTTACTTCTGTTTGTTATGGCCTTTTCCTCCTTCAAGGAAAGGAAGATCACATTCTACTTAATAATAAGAGCATCACCACCACTGGAGATACCTTATGTAATCCTTTTCTCAAAAGGTCAATTTTTTCCATCTCTGGTATGATCCAAATAACTGTTAAACAAGAGATTTCTATCATCAGAATTCTCTGGCTATGCTCTGCTCCAACTCTTAAGGAACTAAGTCTTTGTATTAAGAATGTCACCCTGGACCAAGGTAAGGAGGCAGTGCCACCTGCAGTTCATCTGGGCAGCCTGAAAATTCAATAAGCATTTCATTAACAGTTGCTCTAATCAGCTTCTCTCCTCTCCGTAATCCTCTATGACAGTCACATGCCTCCAAAAATAAAGTAGAGGAGCATGCAAACCAAAGTGAATTATTACCAAGTGGCCCTTCATTTTTGTTGTTTTTTTACTTCTTTTCTTGCACCTCAAGACAGTTGAGAGGAATGTTTGTTAGGTTTTCTGTCAGATTGATGGAGAAGAATACAGAGTACTTACCTAGAATACAGAATATTAAGAAAGGAATTATCAGAACATGGAAGCTTACAATTTTTACTTACATCATTATCACATACAGGTATTTACAGAAGAAGTAGAAAAATAGATTGCTTCTATTTAGGTATCAATGCTAAATTCAGCAGTTCACAAAAAAAATCATGTTACGGTTTCTTTTTTTTCTGTTTTAATGCATTAAGACAGCATAGGAATGCACATCTTACTGGTGTAGTGTATAGCTAACTCTGCCAAGCAGCATAAGTAGCTTTAGATGCTTCTTCAGATCCAGAGGATCAAAACAAGACATACATCCCTCTATGTTACCCTAAAATAACACCATCTATTTCCTTCTCTCATACTTGCTTCAGCGATAAAATTGCTGCAAAACAATTTTTAGAAAAGGAAGAAGATTCCATACATCATACAACTAGTAAAGGGTTTTAGGATAACTGGTTTGACTTTAATTACGTCCTCCTTCCCTCTTTAGCTAAAGAAGCCACAGCTATTAAGTATAAAGCCAGAACATCTGCAATTTTCAAGTAGCCAGATGTTCAAAGGATAGCTTCTGACAAACAGTTGTAGGTTTGCTTGTTAAATTACAGCGCTCATAGCCCTCCACTTCTCCCACCTCAGTAGCAATAATTCATACACTCCTGGGTGTCATGCAGTGTCCCAGCTTTGGCTAGGGGCCCTAGCACTAGGAAGACACTAGAAAGTTGGGCTGCGTAATTGTGTTGGACAGAAGCAAGCCCGGGTTAATGTATTCTCTTTCTCAGTGGGGCTTATTAGCTTGTCTGCCAGGTTGGCTTACATCTCAGGTACTTCAGAGCATTAATGGAGAAGGCATAGGACTTTTCCATTAACACCAGAAAATGGAGGACTGTCTGACTGAGGCCATGGTGAGAAATGCTGAGGAAACTAGATGTGGGTAGCATGGATTAGGGGAGAGATAATTATTGTATTCAACTACCTATAGGGAGGGAGGATATAAGGAGGTAGAGCAAGACTCTTCTCAGTGATTCTAGGAGAAAAATGAAACAGTCACAATTTACATAAAGTACTATTTTGAGTGGATATAAGAAAAAAAAAGTCTTCACAATGATGCTGTTTAAGAACAGAAACCTGCTACCCAAAACTGCCAGGTGCCCAAGCTTATGGAATCTTCATTCCTGGAGATGCTCAAAGCTTCACTGATGAAGGCCCTGGGGAACAATCAAACTTCCAGCTTTCAGCAGAGGATTGCATGAGACAGCTTTGACAGAACCCTTCCAAGCTGTATTATTTTATGATTCAGTGATTCTAACTCTGTAGCTACAACTACAATACAGATTTATAGAATGAGAACAGAAATGAATTCTTTACACCTTCCCCTTTCCTTGACATGACACCATAAATCCATCAGCTGTAGACACCACTCTGTGCCCTCCTCACAACAGGACTGAATTTTGTTTTCTGTCCTTAAAATTAACTGCTTCCTTATTGCCATAATTTTTTGTGTAGCCAGACGCTCTGTAAATAATTGTCTACAATTACTCTACAAATGCATTGCTCTACCTAAGTATTGTTAAACATTTTCTGTTTCATTATGTACCATACTATAAAACAGTTTTGCAACTCAGGAAAGGGAATAAACACTTTCTAAGAAACAGACAGTGTTATCAGTATATTAGTTGTACCTGTTAGATATGTAAATTGATACTTGGTTTTCATAGAATCATAGAATAGTTAGGGTTGGAAAGGACCTTAAGATCACCTAGTTCCAACCCCCCTGCCGTGTGCAGAGACACCTCACACTAAACCATATCACCCAAGGCCTCGTCCAACCTGGTCTTGAACACTGCCAGGGATGGAGCATTCACAACCTCCCTGGGCAACCCATTCCAGTGCCTCACCACCCTAACAGGAAAGAATTTCCTCCTTATATCCAATCTAAACTTCCCCTGTTTAAGTTTTAACCCATCACCCCTTGTCCTATCACTACAGTCCCTAATGAAGAGTGCCCTTCCCAGCATCCCTATCTTTTCTAATACTATTCATTAGAGATTTACCTTTTTAATTCCTAGGAAAACTTTGAAATAGCTGTGCTTTTCTTGATCTGTTTTGTGTCTGTGGATTCTGGGCTAGACCATGTTCTTTCCTAACAGTGTCTGGTGAAAGGAACATTATGGATATGACACATAGGAAAAAACCCAGGGTATAATATTAACTATATTAATGGCAATAACATTTATGGCTGTATTAATTAGAAGAGATTAAGTATGTTATTTCATAATGTCTGTCTATCATTGCCTATTTTGTTTGCCAGCAGTGCTTCCTAATGTTGTATGAGAGGGACAAATACCCTGGAAACATCAGGTAGGGTTGTATTTGTATGTTTTCCAGTCTATAGGGGGAGGGTGGAAAAGATGAGCTTCTCTCATAGTTTAAATGAGCTTCTGTGACTGTTTAAATGTTACATGGACATCTTCATTAGGTCCAAAATTATGCACAACTTTGAAAACAAATTCCATCTTTGCAAATCTATTTTCTTCACATGCAAGACCAGTGTATGTTTGTAATGATCTAATCCTGGCATCGATGGATAGACTTTCAGTGGTGCTGTTGCAGAACTTCTAATTAAAGCCACAGCTGGAGGAAGAATTATGAGGACAAGAAGAAATCTGGAGCAATTTTAGTTCTTCCCCAAAAAACACATTCAAATCCTCTCAGCCTTTTTGTAGAAAGGCTCAATGCCAGATGAAGCAGCATAATTTGCTTCTCTCTAGACTGCAGAATAAAAAGGCTTGCATAATGAGTATTTGAAAAGTGACTGCTATATGGCACTGCCACCACACAGAACATTAGCTGTTCTTGTACTCTTTCCTTCGCTCTTCTTATGAAAAGAGATCAAAGATGCCCACTCTGAAAATAAGCTTTCTCAAATACTGATGTCACACATCAGACAGAGAATGTAGTATATGCATGCTTCTGCTTCAAATCTGGGACAGTGTAACACTGACAGGGGAACTGGCAACAGGGGAGACATTGATGGTCTAATGTCATAGGTGTTTTCATCATGAGAAGAAAATCTTAACTGCTGTCTACAACAGTATTTCTACCATGCAAAACTGTTTTCTTTCCTCTCTCCCTTCCCTTGTACCCTCTCTCCCCACCACCGCATCTTCCCCCCGCCCCCCACTTCTCTTTCCCATATACTTTTAGTTCCTTACTTTTTCATAAATTAACTGCCTTTGTACTTGTCCATTTGAGACTTAAAATATTTAGCACTCAAACATGCACATGTTTAGCAAATGTCTATGCCTTTTCGCTTGTTCAGTGGCCCATTTCCTCTACCCTGCCAGCTCACCTCCACAAGGTATCCTATCCTCCTGAGACAGATGATGTTTCCTGGGAGAAGCTGGTAAAATGGAATACCTGAATGCTACTGAGCTGCTTCAGCACAAAGACTCATTTCAATAGGTATTGAAGCAAGTGACTGGATTTTGGACTGAAGTAGCTAAGGAGTGCTCTCAGGCTTCCTCTCTGGCCAAGCTCCAGGTAATTCAGACATTATGAGGAGATGGTAATAAACGCATAGAGAGAGACACATGCCTGTAACTATTTGCAAAATGATCTCCAGCCAATCCTGAAAAAGAAACCAATGAAGATCCTGCAGCTGCAGGAAAGGCAACAAAGGCAAGGACCAAAGAGATTTCCCATCAAAAGAAGCGCAGCAGGGCAGCAGCCCTCCTGTCAAAAGAGCACCCTCAGTAACAACCCCCTGGAAAGCTACAGCAGGCTTCTGTCTTTCTTTGCAGTTGGTACTGCAGCTGCAGCAGATCTGTAGGGATCTGGTGTTACCATGGAGTGACTGAGAGTTTCAGTCTGGCCAACATCTGCTCATCCCACTTGCTCTGATGCCATGGAAATCAGGCCCTTTCAGAAAGACTGTTTCCTGTGACCACCAGGCAAAATAAAGCAGCAATGAGACATGTCTGAGTCTTAAATATGAGCATACCTTAATGCGCTCCCATTTGAAATTTATGCAGGTTTCTAAATCACATAATCTGGAACCATGATGGCCAGAAAATATGTTTTAAAAAGATCATTTAAAGGCTCTCAGAGCAGCTGTCATACTGAATTGCCTTCTTATTGAACCTACCGCTGCTCTGTCCTCTTCACCACTGCAATGTTTCTCCTCACATCCTCCCTAGTATTTAAAGAAAAAGTTTGATAGTTATAATTCCAATAAGCTTCCAATATTTCAATGAAAAACATACCTCTGGAAAACAAGTATCAGCCTGATCTGACAGCTCTTCTTTTAAGATTACATAATATTCATGCATAGCTATCATCAGAATAGCTGGAAGACATGACCAATGTGACATTTGTGATATACTTTGCAGTTTAAATGGGACTGCATTTCAAAGCAAAGCAATATGTGTTATATTTTAACGATTTCTAAGTTTCTATGAAAATGCACATGCTATATTATTCACAGAAGTTATGAAAAATGGTTAATGAAAACCACAAAAGATCAAGATACCACAAATTGCCTTACATTTATTAAAGGCAAAGAACACACACAGAAAGATATGGCTGATCAGGTAATGTTAAGTGTCATCCTCTTCCACTGACATCATCTTTTCTTATTATTACCTATTTATTGATAATGTCTGTATCCTTTTACTATTTACACAGGCAAAAGTAAGAAATTCTACATGAGAAACTGACAGTAATAACTGCTCATAATGGGTGCGGCAATAACTGTTCATAATGGGTCAGACAGCACTTCTCAGGAGTGTGCCTAGCAAGGTGCAAGCAGCTGCATTCAGTTCTAGAGACACTCAGCAAGAAATGACAGACACATAGAGAATCTCTTCCTGTAATTTCTCATTGAAACAATGATGATGATCCATGCTATTTAGCACAACAGACTAAACCTAACAACTGATAACCTAAAACTTCTTTACAATATGAGAAAAACCAACTCACTGTTTAACAAGCATTAACAAACACTTCAAAAGTTTAGGTCATTACACATGACAAGCATACTAGCTCTGCAATCAATATTCCCACCTGTGGCCAGTCAAGTCTTCTTTAAGCCACCCTGATTTCAAGCTGTTAGCAACTCCAGAAAGATTTGTGCCTTGAAGAGGACTGTATTATGGAGCCTTATTCATGTAAGAGCTGCTAAGCATTCTTTAGGATATTTGTAACTATAAATGAAGCACAATAAATTAGTCTGAATACTTTTACAGCACCAGTTTTTGTAGGTAACTATGCAAAAACATAAGCAGAATTCTAGCGGCTTACCACAGGCTTGCTTTTTTTTTTTCCCCCCCCCATTTGTTATGTTTGGTTTTTGGGGTTTTTTTTACATCTCCAGTACAAACTTTAGATTTTGTTAATTTTTCATGACTTAATAGTGCATCAAATTTATTCTCAGTAGCAAAATAACAAAATGTTCTGTTAAGATGCACAACCGTTTGCATAGAATCCAAAATTCATATTGCTTTACATGATGTAGCTATTCAGAGCATAAATCAGTAATATAGCCATACCGACTGGCAAGAAAACACTTACACCTGTATCTGCACCTAATTAATTCAACAGTGACATTCATCATTATCACTTTGGGTAGAGTTAATTATTAGCAACACAGCTATAAATATTTTAACAGCATGTTCTCTAAGAATATTAGAGTTTTGCATAATAAATGTCTTGTAAATACATCGCTTAGATTTATAACATAATAGTTATATTACCATTTATGATCTGTAGGATGACATAGTCTTTGGTGAATGTTACATCTGTATGCAGCATACATTAAAGAGATGCACATTTATGTCTAGATATACTGAATTCAATGAGAAACATGTATTGTTCTTCATCAACAAGATGATTAGTTAGTGCTATAAAAAATTCTGTAAGTTGACTTCTGAGTCCGACAACATACCAAAATTAAACTCTCTAGAGACTATCTAGTCTACAGTAAAGTCCTTTGCACCCTATTTTCTTCTTGGATCTGCAATATGCAAACAATTTGAAGTTATACGAAATACTAAGTAATTTGCTTAGAATGGGATAAGAACCAAAAATGTCTTTACACGAAAAAATGTCTATTATCCACATGATTAGTGTAAAGTTACTAATAATTATTATTGTGCCTCTTTACAGGTATACTTAGATAATTTTTAGTCATGCAGAAATCTTACAATGTATTAACAGAATGTAATAATGCATCTTCCCTCTTGATAACAGAATATTACATTGTATTACATTATAATGATGCATGAAGCTTGCCTTAGGCCACAACTGCATTCTATAGTTTTAAAATAAAAGTAAATAACATTTCTTCACCATTTAATCATAGGAGCAAATAATGTAAAATGTAGCATGCACATAGATATAGGCTTCAAAATAACACCACAAAGGACGAACTGAACTAGCAGAAACTACCTTTACATTGACATCTGATTCCTCAATACTTTAAAATTTGTTGTGAAAATAGTTAGATATCTATTTTCTTCTCTGGAGTGTGCTTTTCCTATGAAAGTCTGTGACCGTAAGCCAGAAAATCTGGGTTCAGGTCTTGTTTCTATCCAGCTGGATTGCATAACTTGGGGAAAATCACTCCACTTCCTTGTTCTTTAGTTTGCCCATAAGAGCCTGATAAAAGTATGTTTCTAACAGCTGGCACTTCATTATACAAAAAGGACAACAGTGCCCATTAAAATAAAATGCAGTACTGAAAATCATACAGAGGTTTTCTCTATCAAGTTTTGTCTATCAAGTTTTCTCTATCCACAATTCCCAGGGGAAAAGTGAGCAAACAGCTGGGTGTTACTCAATTGCTGACTGGGGTTAAAGTATGAGAGTTGTCTATTTCAACCCCCTGCAATGGGCAGGGACATATGTAACTAGACCAGGTTGCTCAGACCTGGGCTTGAATGTTTCCAGGGATGAGGCATCTACCACTACTCTGGGCAAATTGTTCACAAAAAATTTCTTCCTTACATCTAGTCTGAATCTCCCCTTTCAGTTTAAAACCATTACCTCTTGTCCTATCACTACAAGCCCTGATAAAATGTCTTCCCCATCTTTCTTAAAAGCTCCCTTTAAGTATTGAAACGCCACAATAATGTCTCCCCAGAGCATTCTCTTCTCCAGCTGACCCACCCCAAAGGCCTAGACAACATCTGTAGTTCTTCCCTTGTCCACTGACGTAGTCGTCTGATGTATATACTGTCCAGTAGTCTTATAGCACTGTATATTTACATACATTACACACATTTATATCAATATATCACTATACATGTGTCTATGTCATTCACTGTCTATATGCAGTAGTGTTTCTGCAATCAGTGTTTCTGACTGCCCCCAACTCCCACAGAACAGAGTGCTGTCTTTTCTTTCCAAGTTCCCTCCAATGAAATGAGCATGATTTGCTCCATTCCTCTGCTTTTTGAAACACTTTCTCCATGCTAAGTGGATGCATTAACAAAAAAAAAGACCTCCAAACCACAAAATCAGACAGGCTGTGTTTGAAAATGCTTGGTAAGATAGTAAGAGTTTTCTATGAAATTAACATTTATTTAATAGCATTTCACTTTCTCTCCCTCAGAGTCTGTGTGATTGCCTCATTGAGCAATCTTTACCATGTCAGGAGGAGCTTTACACAGACATGGCTCTGGCTAGCAGTGAAGGCAACAGCAAGTCCATGGTGGAAAGAAAGGGTCCTATGACATGATTGCTCTGCTGTCAGTAACTCTGCAGTTATCATTAATTTTTCTAGAAAAATCCTTATTTATGCTTCAGATTTACAAATACAAAAGGGTCAGAAATGTTTGAAAAAAATCTGCATTTCCAAAAAATAACAAAAAACAACAGTAATTTTTTTTTCATAGAAACATATTCATTTTGAATAGTGAAAGTTTGATCAAGAGGATTCCAGAGGTCCGTAACTGAATTTCCAGTCAAAATTCATACAGAAAAGTAGTCAAGATATCCCCACAGCAGTGTCTTCTCCAAATAACCCAAAAGTTAGAAAACCTTGCCACTCTTTAAGTTTTTTGAATGCCTGTTTCTCATTGCTTCATATGGTTGTGCTTGAAAAGACCTAAACTATTTATTTTTTTGTTAAAAATTGTCAAAGGCAAAGCTTTCACAAAGAAATAAACAACAAATGTAGATCCCTGAAATACATAGTGATTGGGTCCCTTTTTTCTAACCATTCTTTTTCATATTTCCCTTAGGCAGTGCAAAACAAACAAGTCTCCTAATATTGGTAGCCGCTTTTTTTCCAGGGTGACAAAGACAGTATTTATTTTACCCTCATAAGCTAAGAAGGGACTAACACACATGAGCAGAGTTACGCATGTTTTAACAGTCCACGGGACTAGCTTCTATAATGTTAGCAGAACAGATACAATGTAAAATGCTAACATGTTCAAGCTGATTTTCTTTGAGCAGCATAAGGTTTTTAGACTCTGCTGAAAGTCAGAGTATAAAATAATTTTAAGAAAAAGATATTTTATTTATTAATTTATATTCATTGATTTATAAATTATATACTTATAACTTTAGATGTATTCTTATAAGTATTATGTCAGTTTAAATTATGTAAGTATATACATTGAAATATAACTTACCTAAATATATAAGAATAAAGTTTAGAAATATATACTTGTATGTACATTTACAAATACAAATAATTATTTATGCAAACAAAGCCTGGGTTTTGTTTTAGAACACAACATTTGAGGCATATTTACAATTCAATGTTATAAAGCTGTATGAATTTCCAAATTGCATTATGATGACGCAAGAAAGGGCAGTGATGATGGGATACTTCAAAGAAAGGTAAAAAGTATTCATTTCAAGCATGAGGCTAGGCAATAATTACTTCATTTAAATGGAGGGAAGAATTACTTCCAGATCCTATCCTAGAGTAATAAGCAAAAATAAAAGAACGTATAGCCAAGATGACCTTATTTCTGGTATTATCAGATATATTATTTTTATTAAATAATTCCTTAATCTCGCTGATCCTTTTCTGCCCTTGGAGAGATGCCATTTTTTTCCTGAGAACACTGCCATTAAATGCTGCTTATTGTTTGGAGCAACCTCATCTAAATGCTGACAGCAGTTTTCTTTGAGCAGGGGTAAAAAAAAAATACATATATATATATATATATATATACACACTACTGGGAGTAACTGTAAATTATTTCTCACTTCAGCAATTTTTAAACATAAAAGGCCAGCAGAATTCCAGCACAATGAGGGGGATTCCTAGGTTCTGTTTTATCACTGCCATGAACCTCGTGTAGACATTAACTCATCTTTCAAATAAATGGAAGCCAAGTTAAATAGCTACGGTTCTGGTCTGTTGCTGTTTTATTCTCACCTCATCAGAAGTGAGAAACAGACTTATCCCTAGATTCTTAACAGACAAATGGAGTTCTTAATATATTATTTTTCTATTTTGGAATAAATAACATTATAAAATTACTTCTAATTCATGCACATAATTCCATCAACACTGGGCATGTTTGTACTTGTCAAAGCGTGGATAACCCTGATTTAAGGAGATGCAAATGAAACACCAGAAAAACACAACCAAAAAAGATTAGATACTACAGACAGTATGGTAGACTCATGTAGATAAAAAGTCTACAAGGCCATTACTTATTTTCTTTTTGTTGGCACTGGCTATATTTGCAGTGCCCACACACTGCTTCCATCTACCAACTTTGCCAATTTTTTTTTTTTTTGTCGTAACTGCTGCTATTCCAGCCATAACTGAGTGCACATATGCACAATTCAAGTTTCATCGCAGAAGTATTGTATCCAAAAAACTAAATGAAGACAAGCTGTCTCAAAGAATAGTCACAGAGAAAAGGATGTTGTTCACCTTAATTTATACCAAGTTGAACATGAATTTCATTCCTGTGTGTATATGTCTAGTGGAAGAATAGCAAAGTTAGGACAGAGCTTTAAGAGTTTTGTGATTTGAAAAACAGAACAGAATAGAGACTCAAAAATACATATTATACATTCTTCATTTTACATTGACTCTCAGGTTGCCTTTACAATTCATAAAATTATAAACGCAGACATCATCTTGACAGAAGAATGCCAACTTCCAAATTGCTTTCAGCATTCCCAGTGCCAGCACTGTCAGGTTTCATCAAAAGCTGTAACCTGCATACACAGCTCCTGACCTCTGTGAGAGCCACAGAATTATTCTTAACTTAAAGCTGACCACAGTAACTTTGTGTTATCAGCACCAGTGACTACCAGAATTCACTCATTTCTAAAATCTTTTCTTTGACCTTATTTTTCAAGGTAATAAAGACAAATTTGTATTCTTACTAATTTTTACTGAAATTCTCAACCAATAAGGCTGAGAATTTTTTTTTTCTTTTTTTTTTAAGTGTTTGGAGTTACTCAGTGCTGTTCAGGGAATTCTTCTCTTGCCACAGAAATGCTAAATATTGTTTTATATTTTTCTGCATACATTTTGTTTAACAGTCTTTAAGACAGATGCCACCTGTGCCCTGAGTAGCACAGTGCCTGTTGCCAAGGAAACAACATTCTCTTGCATCCCTTTCTCTTCCCTCCCCCTCTCCTTATTCCAGTGTCTCAGCATTCCTTGCATCAAGGACAAACAGAAGAAAGTTTCCATGACTGCTGACATACATGAAAAAATAACTTCCAATACTTGCATAATGTAGCATAATGCTCCAGTAATATCACAAATTTGGAAGAGTTGTTAGCAAGACTGCAAAATCATAAATTGTGACTTTTCATTAAAACTTTCTTTTGCCATGAATATGGCAATTCAAAAGAATAATCAATAATAAGGGTATTTATAAGCATCACACTACTGCTAAGAGCTGTAGCATACAGACTGTTGATCCTGCTCAGATGTATGCACAAGAGTTGTCTTGCTTGCTCTGAGGAAAAAAGGTCTTTACCGTTAAGTGCCTGCAGCCCAGTGGAAGAACTCATTACATGTATACACAGGTACAAAGATTTTCCTTAACAACATACAGACAAGTCTTAGTAGCCAATTACTTGCAACAAAAAACAAAACCCAATTTAAAGAATAAAGGCAGATCACAGAAAACTCTCCATTCTTATCATGCTGGGTTCTCTATAAAGCTCTTATTTCCTACAAGCTCACTTCTAGATGTCTGGGTACCTAAATGAGAGGTAAGGCAACCTGAGCTGGAGATGATGCTTTAATTCCCAGAGTTAGAGAAGAATACCTACACAATATTATCTGACAGCTTTTTCTTGGGAAACAAAACCAGTTCCATATTAATATAAAAAACAAAAACCAGAAGAGGAGTCCAGGCTCCATTTAGTCACAGAATAAAAGCCAAACACAGAAACAGACTCAGCAATGGGTACTGTTAATCAGCCGCTAGAGAAATCGTGGCTTAACTATTCTCAATATCAACTCAAACAAAAATTGCATCCATTTCTGGCTTCAGGAGACAGAATAGGAACTACAACAAGGTAGTAAATGTTACGTTTTCAAACCTTTCAATGCCATTAAAACATGGAAGGAGACAGAGGTGCCACCAGGTCCTTGGGTGCACCAAGCAGCCATGCCTGCTTTGCCCAGGCTCGCCTTCTCCCCAGCCACCTTCTGCCCTGGTCCTAGCCCCATCCCTGCTGTCCCCAACAATGCTTCCCACATGTGAAACCTCACACCCAGCTTGCCTTAATGACATGCAATACAGGACAGCAGTCTGCTGCTCCCCACCACTAATCAGAGACAAGGAAGGGACAGAAGAGTCTTTTAGTATGCAGAAAGGTGATGTTTTCCCAAAATTTTGCTGCAAATGCTTTTAGTACAGAACTGTGTACTTACTGTATTATCAACTTTGTAGAAAACAGATATAACTTACTGCTGTGCCACATATTATGCTCAGTATTTTGTACTTGCAGGTGAGTATACCTTCACTAAAAAAATACAGCATCCCAAATAAGAAAATGCTGCAGTCATGAGGGTCCTAGACCACAATGTCATAATGTGAATCCTTTAAAATAAACATTTAATGCAAATAATTTTTATTTTTGAGGGAATTCTTGAATACATAATAATCAAACTGGGCTACTAACCAAAGGCACATATATGACTCAGTAAAGAGCAGGCAGGTTCCAGAAAAATGGGCTTTGCTGCTCTCTTTCCCAGAAGATCAGTGATGCCTTGTAAGTGATACTCTCAGTGCACTTAATTTCATTGAAAATTTAAAAAATATTGCTCTTTCTGGCAATTATGTTTACAGATACCAGTGGAACCTGTGCAATAGCTAGCTACATAGTTATTTCACATATTGAAGGACATCACTGTACATAATTGTGCCTTGCATCTTGGATCATCATCTATATCACTGAAGAAAGTAAGATTTATATACACAGACTTCTCTAACCCCATTGCTAAAATTTAACTATGAGGGAAGCACTCCTATGTTTGAAGAAGACAGTCCTAATGACTTTCCTAAATTTTTAATAGAAATGATCCTGCATCATGTAACAGCCAAATTTATCACTGTTTTTGCAGGAAACATGCTAAAGCCAAAGTAAGCTACGGGGCTTGCTGTCCTTCAAGATAATGTATTTGAGTTAAAACACACTATTTTGAAGTCAACACATTCCACAGCGATGTAAATGTTTGTACTGAATTTTCAAAAAAATTATGTGCTCCAGAAAGATGTTAAAACCACCTCAGTTACTTCTATTTAGTGAAATAATAGAGAGGAGAAACCTATCATTTTCATTCAAAAATGTACCCTCAATGTACTCTGCTAGTCAAAAAAAACGACAGAATGCTTATTCTTATTGTAATTGTTGCTGAAATTAATTTTTACTATCAGGAAGAGAGTGAAATTGAAAGCTCTTTCTTGTGCCAGCTCTGGAAAATATAATTTCAACAGTGTTCAAATTTTCAAATTAAAATGAATACTTCTTTTACCCCAAAATTTTAATGGGATAACGTGCAAATACACTTAGAGAATGAAATCTCCAATACTTGAGATAGCCACATGCTTTTCAGCAAAGTTTCACATTGATCTAACCAACTCAAATTTAAGCACTTCTAAAAAGACTCAAAAGATGATGGTTATTTTAATATGGAAGAAGCCTCAACAGATCACAAACACCTTATTATAGTGTTAGCAGTGCATTACTACAAGAAAGTAATTTTATTCCCATTTTTGCCCTTTTCAGTACCAGGCAGAGACAATGAATGGATCACAGAGTGGCTGGAAAATATGCAAGTTAAAACTTCTAATGAATCAATGTAGATGCTCCCTGCATATGTTTGGAAATTTGATTATACAAACTGAATATTCTCTATGTTGATTATATTTTTAGTTTATAATATTTTATTCTAAAATGCACTAGGCAACCTAAATACACTTATCTAAGGTTTTTTTATGTCCTTCCATCATTTAAACCCTACAGATAGTCAATTAAAAGGCATTTCAATCTCTCTTACTTTGCAACAAAATCAGGTTACAGCAAAAAATAAACAAGATATTATCCAGCTTAAATTTATTCTTAAAGTCCTTAAAAAGGGCAAAGAACAGGATATTTCAATAATATTTTCATATAAAATAAGTACACATTAATATTTCAAAGAACACTATATTCATGAAGAGTTTCTGTGCTCATGTTTTAGCTAGTTTAAAATAACATGTGAGATCAACACACGTGAGTAAAATTAGCAGTCAGCTGGATTAGAAAAATAGAATACTGTGGTGTTCCTGTTGAATATTTCTACCTTTTTATAAAGTTTTAACAGTTAGGACTAGAATTAATATTTTCATACAGCTCCAGAATAATTAACTCATGCTTCTGTAAGAGGCATTTTGCTCATTTCGGGCAATATTTTTCACAGTCATAGATAACAGAATCATAGAATGAATAGGATTGGAAAGGACCTTAAGATCATCTAGTTCCAACCATGGGCAGGTATGTCTCACAACAGACCATGCTGCCCAAGATTCTGTCCGACCTGGCCTTGAACACTGCCAGGGATAAAGTATTTACCACTTCTCTGGGCAACCTATTCCAGTGCCTCACCACCCTAACAGGAAAGAACTTCTTCTTTATTCTTAACCTGAACTTCCTCTATTTTGGTTTGAAGTCACTAAACCCCTTGTCCTATCCCTACAGTCCTTGACAAATACTCCCTTTCCAGCATCCTTGTAGGCCCCCTTCAGATACTGGAAGGCTGCTCTGAGGTCTCCAAGCAGCTTCTCTTCTCCAGGCTGAACAGCCCCAACTTTCTCAGCCTGTCTTCATATGAGAGGTGCTCCAGCCCCTGATCATCCTTGTGGCCTCCTCTGGACGTGCTCCAACAGCTCCAAGTCCTTCTCATGCTGAGGACACCAGAACTGCACACAATACTGCAGGTGAGGTCTCACAAGAGCAGAGTAGAGGGGCAGGATCACCTCCTTCGACCTGCTGGTCACGCTCCTTTTGATGCAGCCCAGCACACGGTTGGCTTTCTGGGCTGCAAGCGCACACTGAAGCCAGCTCATGTTAAGTTTCCCACCAACCAGCACCCCCAAGTCCTTCTCTGCAGGGCTGCTCTGAATCTCTTCTCTGCCCAACCTGTAGCTGTGCCCGGGATTGCTCTGACCCAGGTGTAGGACCTTGCACTTGTCATGGTTAAACTTCATAAGGTTGGCATCAGCCCACCTCACAAGCATGTTGAAGTCCCTCTGGATGGCATTCCTTCCCTCCAGCGTATCAACCGAACCACACAGCTTGGTGTCATCAGCAAACTTGCTGAGGGCACACTCAATCCCACTGTCCATGTCAGTGATGAAGACAAGACCGGTCCCAACAGCGACCCCTGAGGGACACCACTCATTACTGGTCTCCAGCCAGACATTGAGCCATTGACCACAACTCTTTGTGTGCGGCCATCCAGCCAGTTCCTTATCCACCGAGTGGTCCATCCATCAAATTGATGTCTCTCCAGTTTAGAGACAAGGATGTCGTGTGGGACAGTATCGAACGGTTTGCACAAGTCCAGGTAGTACTTTAAAAATATTCAGTGCTCCAACTCTAGCTGCATAAAGGAAGCCCTGCTGTTCTTCTTAGTCTACATTCATATCACTGGTATTTCTTACCAGTAAGACATATTTTATAACATGTTTTACAACACTTAAACTGATGGACTGCTGCATCATGAAGGCATCTGCAGATAGGGTCCTAATGCTTAGTATGACTCAAAGGGCCTTAGGGATGATTCAAGGACATTCTAAGGTTTTCTTCTGTTTCGTTTTTCGGACATGGTGCAAAAAGTAGGTTTTATTCCTCATAATGAAGGCATAATCAAATCACCCCCTGAACAAAAGCTTTTTTATTTTAGATAACCATTATGTGAGATCTTACATCATCTTGACAACAGCCATACGTATCACAACATATGGAAACATATACTATCTGTACCTTAAGTAACATAGTTTCTTTAATTAATGGAAATAACACCAGAGATTGTGAAGTTTGAAGGGACTACTGATCACCTAAACGAACCTCTTGAATAATGCAGATTGTAAAACTGTCCTAAACTAATTTGTTTGAAACAGGACATATCTCTAAAACATGATATTGAAGAATTCATAGCAAACCTTAGTAAATTCACTTAGTAACCACCTATACTATTTAAAATGTAAATATTGTTTCTTCTCCAAATTTGCTAGCTTCAGCTTTCAGATATTCAAAGTTGTTTATTTTTAATATTTATGCCCTTATTAAACTGTTGTTCATTTGTCAGTATGTCTGTTCTGTCACTGGATTACCTTTCAGTTCTTTGTTGGAGAAATAAAATGGATTGAACTCCCTCATTTTGTCAGTACTCTATACTTTTTGCAATTTTAAAACTTTTTACTTTTTCGCGAACGGATTTCTGTCCTGCCTGCTTCTCCAACTAAAGAACAAAAATATTAATTAAATCCTTTTGCTTTCTTAAGATTATGAGGCTGAAAGCTTTAATTTCATACTGTATAAAGTGGATTGCTAAATTGATTTGTCTGATACTGAAAAAACACTTTTAATTCTCTTGGTTTTAGATTCCTCCTTGCATCCTTTCACTTTATTAATTTTCTTCACTGATTAGTTTTATTTTATATACATCGCTATTCACATCCTCTGTTCTTGTCACAATCCATGTACAGTTGTTTCAAATAAATATTTGTCTTGTTTGATCAAGATAATTTTGCTTCCCTTGACTGAATTTTATGGTTTTATTGTGCTAAAAGTAAAAAAAAACCACAACACTGCAGAAAGTTGTCCATACTCAAAGTTGATAATGCACAAGCAATGTCTGAATATAAGCTTTGTAATAAAGATCACTAAGGGTTTTCAGGGCAACTGAAAAGTAAAATATTTTTGCATAGGCTGTCCCTGTGCTAATACATTTAGGATCAAAGGTAGCAAACATCTTCCCTTATCTCAAGACATTTCTCCACTTCAAAGCCCTGGTGTCTTCCTGTTCCAGACATTACATAGTTCTGAAAATACAGGAGAATATAGGCAATACTCAGACAAGACTTGATAAAGGACAAATTATTATTTGGCAAATTAAAGTTGAGTGTGTTTTCTTTTAAAGTTTAATCCCTTTTCCTCCTTTTTCAGACCAGATTCTCGCATAAATCCTTGCTCTGCTACACAAGTTAAACTCTGTTGGACTTACAGAAACAAAGCTTCTTTTGAAATGGTCAGGATCACAGTCTCAGCCTTTCAACTCTCTGTGCACTATCAAGTATATAAACTAAATAAATACAACACTTTTTATCCACACTAACAATTTTTATTTTTTTTTTCAATCCTTCCCTGCAGTAATAAACCTTTTCAGTATAGTTTCTTTCCTTGGTACAGTTCCACATTCCTCAGTCTTGTGGGTTGATAGTAAAGATGTTTTCACAAAACAGCAAGTCTAGCAATTCCAGCAAACCTCGAACGGAAGAGAGATCATCAGGGCATTTAGCAATATCTATTATTGCAACAATACTAGAAAATGTCCACAAACCTAACTAAGAATTGATTTTGCCATCAACATTCTTCCTGGAATACGTTCAAGCAACATTATTAGCATTAGACTGCTGAAAGAGAGCAGGAAATTGCATTTCTTTGCTTCTTGATTGCCTCTTACAAATGTATTATGTAGGTGCGCATAGCATACACACCAATATTCACAGAAAATACCAATATTTACAGAAAGAAATCTAATAATGGGAAGAGAAGGCACAAATATTTAGTATATAAATCAACACATTTTTGAAAAAGGAAATGATTTAAATTGTCTTACATTTAAATTTTCAGGACTAAAGTATTTTCTTCCTTTTGACACATCATTTCTGTTACTAGATCCTTAGGTTAGGTACTAAGGATAACTGGATGTCTCTAAGTGTCTCAAAGGGAAGTTTCCCTTCCACTGGTTTAAAGTACAGACCAGTCCAGGTACTATGACAAGATTAAATAGAGAACTATGTTATTATGAAATGAGTCAGCTCCTGCAGTCAGCCAAGGACAAACTGTGTTGGTGTCTTAGCCTTTAACCACAATTGGTTTTAAATTATAAGGACATAACACCAACATATTATTTTTAAAAAGTAAAGAAATATAAATTCTAATTAATTCAACCTAGTGAAACCACTTCCTGAAATCTTCAATTTCATTTGTATTGACTCTAAGTGCAAAAGTTGCACCTACATCCTTTATAAAATCATTTCTACCATTTATTTTCTGAGCGGTTAGGGCCAAATTACTTTATCTTAATCACTTGCACATCTGTGAAATAGGTATAAAATTTCATAGAAAAAGCTTTATGATAAGGTTGTATTGTTTGCTGTACTCTGAACAAGACTGTCATCTCCTGAATTAGTGAAGACAAGCCTTACTCATAGGAGAAGGAAAACTCCTGTCTTCAAACCCAGGCAGATGTAGCTCGTCTGGCCTTGTAAGGTCTTCCATCTAAGAAAAAGACACTCTTACCAAATCTACGATCTGTGGACTTTGCTGTCACTGTCCTAGCTAGCTAGGCTGTGGCAGTTAAACCTCAGGTGTAAACGGTGGGGCCAGTTCTGCACACGCTGTGCCTCACCTAAAAAGTCCACTGCGCAGGCCCGAAGGGTTTACCCACACTTGTCTGTACGGACAGGTGAGGGTCTAAACGGCAGGTGACAAGGTGCATGGGAAGCTGCAGATCCAACCTTGTATGCAGGCGGACCAGCACAAGGGTAGCTTGAGATTGCCCAAGGAGATGACAGTCCTGGTCAGACACTTTCTGATTGCCTAAGCAGCCTTTTTTCCAGCCAGATTTTCCTATCCCACATGCTCTTGGTCATCGTGCTGTAGTAAGAGTGGGTAAAGCCCTTCCCAAATCTTCGCTCACGAAGCCAAGCCATCGTTTGCTGTAAATAACCACGCAGAATAAATCATCGGAGCATCCTACAGCAGGGGGAGCTCTACAACAAGCTGTATGATGTAAAATCGTACCGAAGTCAGAAACAAATTATAAATATACTAGAAGAAAGGAACGCATGGAGGATAGGGACTTGATGAGAGAAAAATGAAGCAAGGTCTGAAAACATTTTCAAAATATATCTGAGATACAGGCAGAAAATAATTGTAACTCAAAATATAATGCTAAATACAGAACATTATTGCATGAATTAAAATTTACTAGAGAATAGCATAAAAGCTGTAAGAGAGTTCCTACTTACAACTATGGCCAGAGGTGCGGAGGAAGTGAAAGTAAAGTCAGCAATAAACATGAAAATCTGTTTTACAGACCTTCTAAAATAAGAGTTTCAGGTAAACAAGCTCTTTCTTGAAAAGGAAAGAATGAATTCTTTCTTGCAAATGAAAAAAAAAAAGTATTTGAAGAGCAAGCATCTTCACTTTCCCAACATGCTTAACACACCATTTTTTTATATCAGTAAGCTACACTAGATTTTGTTGGTGTCTTCGCATTGATTTGCACTTTTAAAATTGGTAATTTAAACATTTATTTTCAAGACTCTTGGTAGCTTTTTTCCAAGCTGTTTTTTTTTTTTGTTGCTGTTGTGTTTACTGTCTTGCACACTAATCTTGGCCTCGGGGTCAGACAGTTAAAAACAAAAAGGCCATCTGAATGTTTGTTTGTACAATTAGGTAGATAAATGTGAAATGTGATCAAGTTCTCAAGTGCACAGTCTGGTGAAAGCAAATATTCTATGCAAATTGAAAGTGAGAGCAGCAAATTTGTCTTCAGAAGATGACCACATCTGTCCTACCACTGCAATGTCATCATCCCTGCTTATAGAGCTAAAAGCAATATAGACCTACTGAGAAACTGTATGTATCATACTGTCATAAAAGAAAGGGAAAAAAAAAAAACAACCAGAATTTTATCAATGCACCTTTTGAAATTAGCAAATACTCACTGGTAACAATTCATCTGCATCAGTATTTGTTTATTTTTCAAAAAACTGTGTGTACCGCACACGATTCTAAAACAGAAAGAAGAAAATGGGGACATGAAGATGAAAGAAATTCTAGAAACAACAGTAACAGAAGGCCTTAAGACTTTTTTATTTGAGAGACAAAGGAAAACAAAATCTGACCTAATGAAATTCCACTTTAACTAGGAAAAAAAACCTCATTTATACATTTCTGGGAAATAAGTAAAATGTACAAAATTGGTGAACTGTATGAACAGCAACAACAATTATGAATAGGAGACACTGTGAACATGTGTGTAAGAGGGTGATGCCATGCAGAATCTATTTACTAATCTTTCTCATCCTAAAAGTAGCATTTCCTAGCCTCAATAGCTGTTAAAACAGGCATGGCCACTAATTCTTTTTCCTTTGGCAAAGGCTGGAAATTATCAGGTATCTCTGAAAAGACCACTCTGTGAACTGCTTTGTGTATGTGGGTGAGGAAAGTCCTTGCATGGACTTTACAGCAAACCAGCTGGCATTTGGAAGCTTATCTGGGTATGCCTCTCCTGGTATGCTCAGCAGTAAAATGGTATCACTGGTTTCTAAAAATATTTGGCATCATTTGATATCCACTATTGCATTTGACTCCATAATAATCTGCAGCAGTGAACTACATAAAGTATGAAACTCCATTTCCTGAATTTATTTTACAATTTTCTTGAATCTGTAAGTATACAGTGGCTTTGTTTGCTGTTTCTCAAGGATAAGGTAATTGAAAGGCAGATTACATCCTCTGTAGTTTTTTTAATAACTCTGAAAATTACATTTAACTAGCAACCAGAGGCGGTGAGTGAACCCATAATGGTAGAGATTATGGTTTTCCCAATTTCAGAGATTGTAACTGATTTCTGCACAAATCCCAGCTACAAAATTATGACTTTGCAGTTGAGGCTGTAAAGCTTTAGCTTCCTTGATGGAGGTTTCTTCTGCCTGTATGTCCAGTGACTCAGGCAGGATAGCAGGTATCACACCAGGTCATATGTATACACGTTTTACACACTTCCGAAGTCATAGCTGTATTGAACTGCAGAGAGCAGTTCTGTCACTGAGAGATAAGCTACCGCTTTAAAATAGAGTCTACAGAGCCAAAAAGAGACATGACATGAACTATGGGGCTAATATGCAAAACACATGTATTTCCTCCTTAAGAAAGCATACAAAAAAAGCTGTTAATAAAATGAACAAAAAGTAGATACTGCAGGTGCTTAAGCTGACCTGCAGAGAACTTGCTGCGTGGGAGTAAAGGACACAGTTCACTGCTTAACTCTGACACAGAAGTGTGATTAGGGACTGGATTTCCTTAGTATCCTCCCATCTTCCTTCCCATCACCCAATCCCAGCTTCAAGAGAATAAATTCATTGTTTGGAGTAGACAAGTAAATTTGGCTATTAAAAGAATTTATCATCTCAAAAATTTCACATTAGAATAAGAGCAGAAACAATCCCAAAGAGCTACTAAAAATGAAATACTTTATTCCTGTACTGAAGATCAGGATATTCTGAAATTAAAAGCTGGTAAAGAAAGGTGTTACTGCTTGCAGAGCCATGGAGTTAAAGATATCAGAGGAATGGGTAAATTCTATGGGTAAATTCTATTTCCTCTTTTACATAGGGGTAAGAAAATCCTGGAAAAGCAGGATGAAAAAAAAAAAAACAAACAAAAAACAAAACCATGAAAAAGGCTCATGATACATATGTGCCTGAGAGTGCATGCACGTGAAAGAGAGAGAAATTACTACTTTAAAAATTGCATTTACACCTTTTCAGAACATCAAAGGCAAAGGTAAAAAGGAAAATAAACAAATAACACAACATACATCCTCAGTTGCTCAAGAAAGTTGTATCTGCTAAATAGGTTTAAGAGTGCACCTGAGATAACTTCTTGACCTAATTATCTTTGCTTTCAAGTTTTGGGCTATTTTTCACCAGCATTATTCCAATTAGTTGAATTGTACCAGTTTCTCTGAGATCTTAAATAGACATAAGTGGGAACTAAGACGAAAAACATTTTAATTCATTAGGTAATCCATCAAATGGAAATAAGATGGCCTGGTAAATTGCTAGAAGTTTAAGTTAAGGGTAGGAAATTAAATAATTGTATATTCTTTGGGCCCTTAAGTTCTGTCATAACAGATATTGCAGAGTAATTATGATTAGGCTTACACAAATCTGCTTTTTCATTCTGTCCCAAACAGAGCCCTTCACTGACTTACCTTCACATTAAACATCTAATGAATGCAGTGGCTTCAACGTATACCTTACGCTTTGGTAAAGGGTGCAATACACAGGAGTAACAGCAAGTTTACTTTCTGATCTAAGTTTAAACATCACTTCAGAATGTGATTCTGTGGATCTGACAAATATGAGCCGGTTTCAGATTTTCCTAGGTTTTCGTCTGAAAGTTTGTCTTAGTCTTCTAAGATGTACTGTATTCGAAAGTGACAATAACTTTTGTCACATTTGCCCATGCTTGTATTTATCTATTTTGAGAAGCCTTGTTCAGTTCTAATGAAGAAGCCTAAAATATATTTTATCTACTTACCTCAGCATCAAAGAGAATACTTATAATAAAAGCCATTAAATGCGGCAGAAAGGTAACTGTACATATTCTGAAGGCAGTTACCCTTTCCAGATCACCACCACCGTATATCTGAGCCTGCCAGATGCTACTGTATGCTTGAACCTGTTACCCCAAGCACACAGAATTGCTGGGGAGAGTACAGATACATGTGCTGCAGGATGCTGCAGGGATGACAGGTTTCCAAGTGGAAAACTGGCACTAAGCAGCATACTCAAAAAATGCCTAAGATCCACTACTGCTATCTTGTTTCAGAGTAGCATGACTTTGAGATGAAGGCCAAAGCTGGTTCACATTGGTTTATTAATTATTAATTATTAATTATCGCTGTTATTTTAAATATGCAAGGTTATTCACCTTTGATGCAGGCCTGAAACCACATCAGAGAAGACCTGTTCATAATCAACATAAATCTAAACATTAAATGTAAAATCTAATCAACCTGTCAGCTGAATCTTTATAAATTAGTGTTGAGAAATTCATTAGGTTGATCACAGTTCAAAATAAATCTACATCACAAATTGTGTACCAAATCTGTTTTTTTTTTCTCTATGCTTTTGAGAATATTTAGTTTCTCTGTTGATGTGAATCATTCATAAATAGATCTGTCCTACAGGTATTAGTATCAGAAGTTTAGGAGATTATTAGGAATGTTTTAAAATTCTGCTTCAGCAAGACAGTGAAACATATAAATCACTATCTGAATAATTAAAAAGTCTACTTAGTTTTAAAACTCTAAACACATTTTCTAGCCAAATTACGTAATGCTCTTCTAGCTGCTCTTTCTCAGAAAAGGAGTATGAAAAGACCTACCAAGTTGACACTGAGGAAAATACACAATACGCTGCTCAAACAGTTATCTCCCAGCCAAAGAGCATATTCACACAAGCATATAAAACTAGTACTTAGTGAATCTATCTCCTATATTCCCTAGGGATCAGTGCCAAGAACACAAGAGTCTAGTCTCATAATATTATTATATAGGCTAAAATTTGCTTGTAACACTTGCAGCAACCCAGGTACACATATTACACAAAATATCCGATGAAATCTCTTCATTGCCAGCATTGAAAGTTCTACAGCTAGAAATTACTAATATTTTTAAGATATTATGAACCAAAAGACAAGCAGACAAAAAAAGAAGATCTTGTTCACTCAACATAATTATAAAAAAATACAATACAGAGTTATTGTAAAAGCTTGTTAACAACTTTCACTGTTTTAATAACTACTTCAAAGCCCTTTCTCAAAATAATGGTAGGATATTCTATTCTCTCCTTCAATATAAATATAATAGAAGCAGTATCGTACCGTTAGGTATTAGGCCTAAGAATTAAAAAGTATTGGTCAAATAACAATACAGGAAATACTTGGTATAGAATTAGAAGGATCAAATAAAATTTAACCCAATGTGTTTGTGAAGCTAGCTGAAATAATATCTAAATTGGAAGTGACTTTTTTTGTTAACTGCAGAACAATGGTAAGAGCACAGAGTACTGGAGGGGGCACATAATGCCAATACGTAAAAGAGAAGATGCCAGCTTAACTTCAACAGTAAAGGCAAATTGCTAATGACTTGGTAAGAATTTAGAGGATAGGCTGATAATAAGCAGCCAAAAAAGCTTAAAACTTTGCCAGACCATTATAACTTTCTTTGACAAAGTAATTGGTCAGATACAGGTTGAAAGCAGAAGCTGTAAGTTTCATCTCTCTTGATTTTAGCAAAACTTTATGTACTGCTTTATGTGATGCACACAGAAAGGACATTGGGATATCTGAACAAGATTCAGCAGCATGTATTATGGACAAAAGTAAGAATAGTTAACAACTTCTATCAAGTTATAAAAGCACATATTACATCCATCAGTCCAGATTGTCTCATGCCAGATGTTTCCATTAGTGACTTGAAGCAAAGCACAAAGTGATAAAAAGTTGTTTTATAGGTAGAAAAGACATGAAGGCATTTAAGAGAGAAAAATTAGCATGTAAGTGACCTTGATAATGTGGACATTGAGAATAATCGCATTTAAGACACAAGCGCTGTGTAAAATGTTTTTGGAAAATAATCAGAACTACTTAATGCCAAAGAAGAAATTAATATAATGATACACTGGACTACAACTCAGTTTCATCCAGCAGCAGTCTCAGTGCTGTTGCAGAATAGGAAATTTCACTTTTGGAAATTATTAGCAGAAATTATTATCTACAAGAAATGAGCATTATTTAATTTGAACTGGGAAAGCCTCCAGATTAAACAATGTGCCAATTTGGGGCACAGAAATGTGTAGAACAGTAATTCCCCAACCACCTGGAGCCAGTGAGTCATCACCAACACTCAAAAACTCTGTTTACCACAATATAATTCTGTCACTCCACTTTACACTGGAAAATCTACATAAAACCTGTGTTCTGTGTTCTGTGAAGTCCTCTTAGGATAAACTTGTCTAGGCACTAATGTAAAGTGCCCCAATAAGCAAAGATGCTACCAAAATCTATACAGAAGAGCCATGATTAATCTCAGCAAGGAAAGACCAGGAAAAAAATGCAACAGCTTTTGATGGCTCCTCTGATAGAGCAAAAAAAAAAGCACCTATTGATTATGAGCTTAGACAAGAAGCCTGCTTAATTTGCAGCTAGGAGAATTTGGCCCGGATACCTTTTTAAAGGTAATGATGGCCAAAAACTGGAATAGATTATCCTGTTCATGGGATATTATATACAACAGGTCAGCTAGGTTACATAAAAATCTTCCTAAATTTGGCTGGGTAGATGTGCTCCTGCATCAAACTATCACATAATGACTACTTCAGATACCTCCATCCTTCTAATTCTGATAGAAATATTAATACCCGTTCCATTCAACTTTCAAAATTATTTTGCAGGCAGAATAGAAAAGTTAATTTCTGACTGATAACGTGGATCTATTAAAATCTTAAAGGAACATTTGTAAATTGGATGACAAATGGAGCAAATTATTTAGACAATCAGAAGTTATGGAAGGGGAAATAAATGCTGTTTTCAGATTTATGAATGACAACTATCAACACTTAGCATTCCTAAGGGATGTCATCAGCATCATTATTTTTCTGAGCTACTGCATACTTTTCTGACCATGCCTACTCTGCTAGCTGCTGAAGAGAACAGCAACAACAAACACAACCTCTATCTCAAAAACTTTAGACTCTAAAAGGAAAAAGGCAGACAGACAGACCCTGATGAATTAACATAGCCAGGAAAACAAAAAGATAATGAGATAGTACAGTTCAGCATGGGAGGGAGCAGGCATAGCATATCAGAAAGTCAAGTAACAGTTCAGATTTTCAGTATGTTGTGGCACAGAGTGGCATATAGACTTAACTAAGAACCTGTGCAATATTTCTCAATAGAGCAGATTAGCTAACTGACTGAGTGTAAATAGGCTTGGTTTACATTCAACAGTCTTAAAATGGGGGATGGGGGGTTGGTGGGGGTGGGAAGAGAAGCAGAGAGGTAAATTATTTTTTCATTTCCATTTGACTGCTTCTGAAAACTAACACCTTTTTTTGGACTCTTTTCAGACTATTCTCATGGAAAATTAAAATACTGACTGCCAAGCAAGGCACTGGAGATTTTGCTTCTTCCCTTCAGTTTAGGTACATAACTTCCTACCTCAAAATCAATAGGCATTAGGCACTTAAGCAGTTCTGCACAGCACTGCACAGCGTAAACACAGAATAAGTTACGCTGAGAAAAAGGACATAGATCTTAACCCCAAACCCATTTATAGATGCGTTAACAGTCTTTATATGAAACTACCTGTCCTTTTACCACTCTCATTTTCTCCTTTATTGCATATTTTTGAGATATGTGCATTGAAGCTTGTGTTTTCATGATGTTTATTAATCAACCAGGCAATAACTTTAGATTTGGCCTAGGTTTACCAAAACAGATAATCTGTCAATTCTCTCAACTATCACTGATATTGAATGGATACCACTACAAATTCATTATTATATATTAAAGCATCAAAATAAAAAGTAGGGCACAGTGAGAAGGAAGGTAAAAATGTGGCAGATTCAACTACACATAGAAAGCAAACTTATCAGAAAAACATATTTTAATTTCCTCTTTTTGTGTAGAAATAGAGAACTTAAGAATGGTTTAAAATATTCATCTGACCATTGCAAATCTGGTTCAAGAAATGCTCAAAGCCATACTGTTGAAGTTATAAGATTAAGGCATAGTCTAAAAAGTAATGGGGCTAGAAGGTATTGTAAGAAGCAGGAACATAAATAAACTGTGCTTAATTTGGAACATGCTTATACGACTTCCTAAACTCCAGTATTGAAGCACATTACTTTTTTAATCGCAAATACATAGTTTCAGACCTAGATTAAATGTCACATAATTCTTTATGGTTGCAGTAGACTCCTAGACTATGTGTGGATAAAATAGATGAATATGCTACATTTAGACAAAATTATTTTTCAAAATAGAATCTGAAGAAAACAATACAAGATGTTTTAAACTCACAATTCTGTCAGCAAAATGCAAATATAGAGAAAAAGTTCCATTCCAAATACTTTTCTCGCTAATTTAAGAAGAAATATAAATTCATTTAAAAACAGAGGTCTGTGAGACATAATAGAACAATATGAGGAAACTTCCCTTGCACCAACTTACTCATTCTAGGACTACAAAAGGTCTAGAGAACCCAAGCATACATCCTGCATGTGGTTTTCCTTGGCATTATTTACTGCCGGGAATGTTCCTGCCTGCTGTGTAAAGCCTTGCCAGTTTTTGTGCAAAGCACTAAAAACTTCACAGTCACTCTGGTTGGTACTTAGGATGCAGGATTCTGATGGAACTCTTAAAATAATACACAGCATAAAAAGCACAAGGAAAGGACAGCTGCTCTGCAGCCTGCATACTGTTCATCATACAAAAGAACAGGAATATCTAATCCTGCTAAATGGACAAAATATGGCACTTTCTGAAACCACTATAGTGCCTACGTTACATATACTTGGACTGTGTAGAAAATCACTGGTGCAGCATGCTATTAAGGGGTCCAAGGCATGAGGTTTGGAATCAGACAATCTTAAGGTCCTTTCCAACACTAAATATTCTATGATGCTGTCATTCTATATCACTAACGATTTTCTCTCAAACCCTTCTTAAAATCCTCATCATTAGGATGTCAATGAGAAAGTCACCAATGGCCTCAGCAGGATCAGGTTTTACCTAATTTCTTTGAAGAACAATTTAAGATATTATTCATTATTATATAATCATAATTTGAAATTGCTAAGGCATTTTGCTGTAAAATTTCACTAACAATGTACTATTCCACCATAATTACAATTGAAATCATATGCATCTTAACGTTTCTGAGTCACAGCAGAAGACAGAGAACAGCAGAACTGAACTTCACAGGTTTACAATTCAAAAACTGTAAATATCCCCTCTCTCTTCCACTAATACAG
Source organism: Pezoporus wallicus (assembly GCF_028554395.1). Lineage (NCBI taxonomy): Eukaryota > Metazoa > Chordata > Aves > Psittaciformes > Psittacidae > Pezoporus > Pezoporus wallicus. The sequence continues at coordinate 2,055,367 of NW_026636990.1, forward strand.
TTAATTTTTTTTCCAGGGCTGCCTTGACATGTCAGGTCCTTCCAAGGAAGGAAAAAAGTTTCTACATAAATACTATGAGAATCTAAATGGGGTCTTTTCAGGCAACAGCACTGTACATGCTTTTTCCTATATGGCTGTTTGGAGCTGTAATTTCAAAACCTCACATTCTTAGGCTATTAGGTAACTACCTCCACGTCAGTTATTCTCTGTTCCAGTGTAAAGGTGACTTCCATGCAAAACAAGTCATCTTCTTAGATTATTTAAAAACCAGAAGTGATTGCTTTCAGGGATTTTCTTATTTAATGAATGAAATCAGACTTGATTTATTTTAAACACTTTTTTTAAAGCCAACTTTACTGTCAATTGTTGCTATAATCTGAAGTGACTTCAGGGTTTTCTCTTCAGATAACTGAACTTTGGGATTTATTTAACAAGCAAACTTGTTGCTAAGTTACTTCGCAAACTGGGCATTTTTATTTCTATCTTTTTCTTGTCCTAGAGACAGCCTTTCAAAATTAATGCAATGCACTCCGTATAATTTACATAATTTATGAACTTTAACAATGTTTCAGAATTTTTAATGCAAAACAAAATACCGTTTCCTCCAGAAAATTTGTATGGATATATTGAAATTCTGCAGGTACTGTTACCTTACTGCAGTTACTATTACATTAATAGAGATTTGTGTGTTCCCATTCAGTCTTATTTCTACTTACCAAGCTCTTGTCTCCTACCAGAAGTTACACTGCATGTGTTTCATTTACCTGTTGGATACTAATCCTTTCCTTGTGCTGAGTTTCAGTACGTAATTTGCTTCTAAAATTCTTCCTTCCATTTAAAAAAAAAAAATTTTAAGAGGGGTGGACAGACAATTAGGTAGATTATAGAAAGTAACTTGTCAATAATAGTTTCAGTTTTCTAACTGCTGCAGATGTGCAAATATAAACATTTCCTGTTATCTTACAGCTTTATACCACACAAAAGTGACATTAATCTGCACATTTTTCTAAAGGCTGAAGTATTTCTGCAAATTTCTGTAGGAATTTCATTGTTCTTTACCACTACACAGCCTGGTAAGACCTCAAATACCTTTCTAAAACTTCAGCTAAGAAAATGACTGTGCAAGGATCTCAACTTTTACCACTCACTTCTAGCTTTCTGGGGAAAACATGAAAAAATGCAATGCAGTGCCAAGCCAGTTTCCTGGCTGCAGCTGCCTGCTGTAGCAAGCAAGCATGGGTGGGTCACAGTGGTGCTCTAGGGTGGGAGCCCTCAGACTGGGGAGGAAGAGGACCAGCTGCTTGGGAAGCAGAGTCTGTTCCAACAGCAGCTCTCCTCTCCTTTCTCACGCAGCCACACACAGAGCTCTTAAGGCTGCATCCGCTCATTTGACAGTGGTATGTCGGAGGATGGCTCTGCGTGGGCCGAGTGGTGACCATCACTATAGAGGCTGACTCTTTTAAACAGCAAGTTTGCTACTCCCAAATCCTTGCTGGCAGTAGCCAGGGAAGCAAGTTCATCTTTGTGGGGCACTCAGCTCAACTCACCAGCCAGAACTTATTACAGTCTTTGTCCTGGAATGACAAATCTCATCTGCACTACTGAGAAGCCTCAAGCATCAACCAAACAGCAAATACAAAGTTTTGCGTGGGGGTTTTGGTTTTGGGGGATTTTTTATTTCTTTCTTTCTTGGTTTTTTGGTTTTGATTTTTTTTTTTTTAATCTAGCATGTTTATAGACAATTTTTTTTTTTCATTTTTCATCTGGCAATGGCAAATTGCAAAATCTGAAGGAGAACTTACAGACTGGGGCTTTCCCCCCTCTTTGAGGTTAGAAAAAACACTGCTGCGTGAACCAATTACTTGCCTGTGACGCTAACCCCCTTCACAAATACTTCTGGCAAGCCTTCAAATCCAGCCACAGCGCCCTCATTTTTCAGATTCCCAGGTTCTGTTATTTATTCAGGACAGCTCATTTCAAAAATTAAATGATTGGTAAAGTCAGACGACATTTAGACATTAGAATTCCTTGGATATCGGACATGTAGAAGTGTGTACAAAATGTACAAGTCCAGGGACTGCAGAGGCTATTTGCTCTGACAAGCTCTCTGTCAATGCCAGTTCAGGGGTCTTGTCAAAGCTGGAAATACATTTACCCTTTTTTTATGAGGTGAGCAATAATGCAGCAACAACAGCTTGTAAGATATCCAAAACCTATTACTAAAACTCTTACTAAAACCAGTGAAACTCAACCCAAATTTTGAGTATTTCTGAGTTCTTATTCCCTAGCTTGTAGGGCCATTTCCTTACTAGTGATCTCACATCACAGTTACAAGGCACTTCTTCAGGTGCTATTTGCTGTGGTTTTCCATAAAATATTTTTAATAATGTCACCCTTTCATGTAATTTTTTCTTAATATATGCTTTCAAAGTACTTATCATAATGAGGTTACATATTCTGACTTTGTGTATATAAAATGATTAAGAAATTCCCTAACAGTGTTGCTTAAAGTGCCAATATTTTCTGACTAAAAGCAAAACTATAGATATAATATAATTAAAAAGCTCATCTACACACACACACAAACTGAGGAGAACAGGCATGATAGCAGGAGGGGGAACTGCAACAGTCCAGTCAGAAAAAGGGAGCTGTGGCAGCCTCACATCTATGAAAATACAAAACCTATGATTATGTGCAAAACTGTGTACATCATTACACTGTATATAAACACTTAAGTGAAAAAATGCTACTTCCTCCCATAAAGCAAAACTCAAAAGAGAAACTATTTTTTTGAGACTAAAAATCAATAGAGTAGAAAGCATTAGCAATAAGCATTCATGGTTTTGACAATTTTAGTATCCATGACTAACTTACTAAGTATGAATTATTTACACTTTTGTTTTGTTTTGTTTTGTTTGTTGTTGTTATTAAAGGAGAAAGAAGAAAAAAAGAATGTGCTGAATCTGATCTTTGGTGGATGCTTTCGTCTGAACTGTAGAGGAGTCTTCTGTCATTAATAGCCAGCTGCACATGCTGATATAATGCCAGACGGGTCCTGCATCATTAAGCATTACTGAAACAAGTTACTGTTTATCAGCTAATGATCCAGGAAAATAAATCCTTGGAAAAATGAAACAGTTTTCTTAAGAGACAAAGTTGTATTTAAGGAGTAACTTGATGGTCATTATTTAATTCCATTAAAAAAGTAAATGCATAAAATGCTACTTTTTTCTGCAAATTATTCATATACGGGAGGGACAAAATCTATTACCAGTCTACATTACATTTAAAGGAAGTTTGTTTGGCAAAACTATCAGCACTGATGATAGTTAACATTCCTTTAGATTTAAGATGTTATTTTCCAGCTATTAATATCTTTGCTTAAAATTATCTATCCAGTCAGAAATTTTTCATGCTTGATACGTATCTCAGGGTAGTTCATTACTGATATAGCATTTTTGTAGAATAAGATTCTGAGCTCCCACCCAATAATGGGGTACCTAAACCCATTCACAGCCTTCACAAATGATCTCTGTAGGTACCTCTCTCAATTTTTGGGGGTACTTAGCTCTGAACTTTGAACGTAAGTTAAGACAGAGTATTCACAACTGTAAAAGAACAATTTGAACAGCATGTCGATTACATTTTGTACTATTAAAGTACTAGAAATGCTGGATGATTAGTCTCTGGATACTTCAAATTACTTACTCCACATTAGCAGACACTTCATACCTCAATGCCCCATCCGTAGAATGGATCTACCATTATTTCGTCAGTAGGATGACACAACTCACACTTTAATCTTTGAAAAGCACCCAGATTCTTGCCTAAGAAAAATAAATGAAGAAATAGGCCGTTTCAAATCTGGTGCAGGTTTTAAATTATTTATTTTGAGAAAGAAGTGCAGGGATGTCTACTGAACAAGAAATACTGGGCAACTGCCAAGGCAGTGAAGGAATAAGGTGTTCTGAGGAAACTAGTATTCCTTCATGCATTTGGAACAAGTAACTTGCACATGTAGGAACAACAACTTTAAAGACACCATATGGTGCAATTCACCAAGACTGTAGTGTTTCCTAACTTTTGTATTCTTCAAACATTCTTGTTTTTAACAAGATTATGTTTGTTTTCACATAACCTCATAAACAACAGTTTCGCTTTTTGCTACAAGTGAATTTTATACAGTGCTAAATTTATTCTAACAGCTGCATGCGAAATCATGCCTTAGTGTCTTCTGTAATATTTAATAGGAGGAAATGGGGATTGTATTAGAAAGCCTCTTTGCAACTACTCCATCTGCATGTGCATATGTAACTGGTTATTTCCACATCCCCCATAGTTACACTTCCTGAATAGCTGAGATTTTACAGGCAAGAAATGGGTACGGTACAGCAGGAAAGCTTTTAAAAAATTTTAAAGAGCTATGTGAATAATTAACTCTAAATCAGATTAATAACATTATATCTCACCATACAGAGGTACACAAAGTCAGGATGGACAACAGCTTGTCCTGACATGGCCTTCAAAAGTGGGGGCAAAAGATTTCAGGCTTTATATGTCTACTCCCACCCATACCTTGGTCAGACGGGAAATAAACCAAATGATGTTTTCCCTATAATGTAAATACCAAGACATAAAAAATTAAATGGGAAAATAAAATTTCTAAGGTAAAAATTTTTAAAATGGTGACAGGAAAAAAATACAAACAAAAATATTTATCTTTTCTATCACACATTTGAACACAGACAAATAAAAAAGAACTGTAGGATACCCAGAAATTGTTATTTTTCTCAGATTTTCTCAATGATCTTATCCCAAAGAGGATAAATCAAGGTTGAAGGCTGACAGACAACTACTAATAGCCTCAAAGACTATTTTTTTCTTTTACATAAGACATAACCACTTTGTCAAAATAGCAAGATCATAAGCAACCTCTTTTTCAGTGAGAAATTGGTAATATCAGCCAACAGTATTCAGATTCCCTTAACAAGTTTTACAAATCTAAATTTCACTGAGAAACCAGTCGAGACAAAAATATGATTTGAAATAACATAATCTGGTAAAACCTACATTCCAAGAGAAAATAAAAGGTTGTATTCCATAAAGCAGACTGGTGTTACTTGGGGGATTCCATGCCAAAGGATGTTGCAAATGAAAAAGTTTACATAGCTTCCAGAGGAGACTGGACAAATACTTAATGCCGAAAATAATTGGAGGCTGGGAGAGTACTTGTGTTAAGTATCATACTGCGCTTTCTCCTGTGGACATCTCTTTACAGATAATACCAGTATAGAACTACCCCTGGTTTCAATTATTACATTCACTCCTATGGTACCGTTAACACTTAGAAAATATAGCTTGAGTGCATATGATAAACTTGAATAAAACAATTTTATCTCAAAAGAAATGACACATAGCACGATCTAAAGAAATAGAAAAAAAGTTTAGCTCCAGGCACCACCACCATTTTGTCCTCTATGTGCGCTACTCTCTGTCTTTGCATTTCCACTCCACCTCTGCTCCTGCATTTAAATTAAACTCTTTGAGGTAGGGATTATTTCATACTATGTCATTTAACGATGAATATCATGAAAAAAACAACCTTGAACTTGATTACAGTCTCTACACTCAACTGTAGTAGTAAAGAACAAGTAAGACATTTATTAAAAACAGACACTGTCAGAGAAAAGTGGTTCTGGTGCTTTCATTTATCTCTCTGTAAATCTGGTGAACAGAAAGGAATGTTATTAACTACCTTACCAAAATGCATTTTGATATTCTCACAGGAAACAGAATATTAAATCATTTACTATTAAAATCAAAATCATCTGGAAAATACAGAAATAAAAGGGATAAAGAAAGAGATGAGGAATAAATAAGGAAATAAAAAGAAAAAAAAATCTTATTTTTTTAATGTATGAAGTATTTTGATAATCTATTCATGTAAATATAAAAATGTTTCTAAAATAAGACAGTTCCTGATTTCTTTCTAGTGTCCATCATCCAACTAGGTCATTATAAAACAAAATGAGAATAAGAATCTTAGAACTGCAGATCCAAAGTTTAAATTTCTTAAGACAAGAGAAAATCATTTTCATGCTTATGGAATATGGGTGTTGCACGTTACATATTTCTTTTTTCCTCATAAAGTGACTTCTAATTCCTATAAACAGAGGAAGGTATGTGTTCTATGCTTTGAAAGACTGGGGGGAGAAGGACTGGGGGAAGGGAGGAAGGAAACACTGAAATTCCTGTAGTTTAAATAAGAACTGAAACACACTTTTTGCATTTAGGTTAGAAGCTGTCTTGTATCTTCCTACCTCCATCACTGACAGTCACAGAAAATTAGTATGTCCTCAGGGGAGATCTGGGGGATATTAAAGCTTCAGATTTAGCTATGATCTTCCCATATGAATGGTCACAGAAGACAATCTTGTGGCCTACAACTTTTTGTGGTCCTTCCCCAATCTAGATCTAATGTGACTTGTGCAACAGAATCATAACCAATGACAACTGGCGTCAAACATATCAAGCAGGATGCCAAGAATAAGGCAGAATTGAACATAGCTGTCCTTCAGTATTTGAAAATTCTCCATTTATTCATTAAGCTCTGACATGCAGTCCTTTCTGCAAGACACTCTGTGCTTCAGTGCTTCATATCTGCTCATGTCATATTGCATATAGTGGTAATATCCTCTGCTATAAAAAAGCATCAAAATTAAAATAGCAGGTTGACATTACAGATATTTCACTATTTCCTTCAAAGGTGCTATGTTTTATATGAGAATAAACTTTGTTATAGTTTTACCTCTACAACACAAGGGTTGGTTTTTGTTTTTTTGTGTTTGTTGTTGTTGCTTTTTGGCTTTTGTTTTGGCTTGGTTTGGGGGCTTTTTTGATGCTTTGTTTGTTTTTTTTTCTTCAAAAATATACTTGTAAATATGTTGTTTCCAGTTTTATACTATATTGTTTGAAAGTGTTGGCAAATCTTCTCAGGTTTTAGCTTTTCTTTTCACAATAACGAAATAAAGACACAGATAAATGTAAAATAAGCTTAAAACCAGAGAAAGCGTCAGTATTCTGATGACTAACAGGATGATTAATGGAGCACTGAAAAGTGACAGGCTCTTTTCCGAGGATCGTGTCACGTTATTTTTTTAATCCCTCCAACAACAACACTTTGTATAGATCTTACCTTGTGTTCCAAGTTAGCAGTAAAATAAACAAGCAGTGAGAGAAAAACATGGTAGATAGAACTGTACCCCTTTGCACAGTGGGAACATATTGCCACTTTTGAAATTTACAGGCCCCCTCAAATTTTACATTAATACATTTCTAATGCTAATAACCTTAGCTTCTATCTGTTCAAGAAAACCATAATGCAGGAATTTACTTCACAGTGGAAAAACAAAACAGCTTGAAGAAACATGAATCTCGCCTCTTAACAGAAGTTATCAAACTCTGGTTGAGCAAAGACTCTGTTTCCACTACCTACCTATATAAAGTGATAGGTATGAAGCCCTCACAGTGATAGATGAGGGATAGCACTTTTTTTCTCTATTTTTTTTTCTGCTTTTATGAATACTGCAAGAAAACCATGTATGACCAAAGATGACAAATACAATTTACGGAAAATTTTAAAAATAATTATTTTCTTACAGCATATTATGCAAGAATACTAAATCATAGAGCAATTCACAATACAAATTGAAACTGCATTACTCTTTCTTTTCTAGTTTTAGCAATATTATATATTGCTAATATCAGTATGCAATATCAACCTTTTCTAGTTGACATGGATGCAGAAGCCTTCCTCACATCTATGTATTGACAAAAGTATCTATACCATTTTCTCAGGGGAGAAAAAAAAATAATAAAAATTACAGCCAGATCCTCCTACCTACACTCCCAGAAAAACTTCAGCTTCCTATGAGTTCCATAGAAGAGTTAGGTAGTCCAATCCAGGTCTATCTTCAAGCAATTTTTCTTCCAACCATTTCTTATTTCAAAGAGACTGTAATATGTGGTGCATCCAAATTAAGCAAAAGGTCTTGGTTTCCCTCTCAAGAAAAAAAAGCCAGCTATATACACAGTTAACAAATTATAATGGTCAGCCTCAAGCTTGATAACCTACAGATTTACATTTGACTACTCCCTCAATCTGTATTCTTATCGATAAGTCATTTTTGTTTATTACCTGGAATGAGTTCTAAGTGAAAAGCTAACCCTGGAGGTTTCTGTGGACTCTTACCTACTGCCTCCCATCTTAAAATATGTGCATTTTAAAAGATCAGGTCAAATCCAAAGTAGCAAATTCTTAGACAAAATTTAGTGAAAAGTCAAATATTTGGATTGGCATAAAACTTTTTGTAAAACAGATCTTAAAGTATTTAAGCCACACTGCATATACAGATTTGTCAAGAATTATTAGTGTATGAAAACAGATGCCAGGGTCAAATTTATACTTTTTTTTTTTTTTAAATATTTATTTTTCATTACTAATCCACAGGGCAGGCTCAACAAAAAAAACACCTCTTATAATAGAGTTACTAAGATTTAATCTATAAGATTAACAATTGGCTCTGAAAAGAGTACATGAAAACAGTGTACCTTAAGAACCCTGATGAAACACAGATTCACGGGGGAACAATTAATCCAGTATTTTCAGTATGGTATCAGAGACTTTGTTACTGAGCTAACACTATACTTTAAATGGGTATTATTAAAACCATAAAATTTTAGGATATTTAATATCTTGTAAAAAAATGTAGTTTCAAAATTATTCTGAATGTTATTAAACAGACAAGAGTTTGCTTTACAACAATAACTATCCTTTTACAGAGGATATTATTACCATTAATAAGTACACCATAGGTCTGAGGAGTGTGTGCCTCAGGTCTTCCATCACACACAGCTAACTGAGTTGAATGTTGGGCTGTGGGGTGTTTTCGGTTTTTTCCTTGCTGCAGTATAGCAGCTAAAGACTAGAGAATCTCAGAGAACACTGCAGCACAGTGTCAGTATGTTATTTCTCCTATACAGGAGAGAGATCACTTCCAGGCAGTAATGCTAATGGTTCTCAGTATACTGTTAAACACAATAAAATAAGCTGTTATCTTTGGTTCTTATTCCTAAAAGGCAAAATATTTTTCCTCAGAAATTTGTTTTGACATTGAAAAGCCTGCAAACAATCAGTTTACTAATCTTAGGGGGAGGCTAAAATATAATTCCAGAATATTACATTAAATAAAAAGCTATCTAGACACAATTTTTAAATTTGCATCCTGGAGTTGGGCAGATACCCATTAATAAATATCTTGAGCTAGACAGATATTTAGCAATCTCATCTCTCTTTGACTTCTATCCATATTCTCTAAAATTCGAAATTGATTAATGCCCTGGTTCCAAACATTAACTTCTTGTGCCAGCAAGTGATGATTTATTGGGGTACGGGAAAATGGGGCACCTGGATTATTTTAAATGCCAACCACATGAAGTTCAACAAGGCCAAGTGCAAGGTCCCTCCCCCCCGGGTCAGGGCAATCCCAGGCACAGCTACAGACTGGGCGGAGAAGAGATTCAGAGAAGCCCTTCAGAGAAGGACCTGAGAGTCCTTGGGGGTCACAGCCCAGCAAGCCAACCGTATCCTGGGCTGCATCAAAAGGAGCGTGACCAGCAGGTTGAAGGAGGTGATCCTGCCCCTTTACTCTGCTCTCGTGAGACCTCACTTGGAGTATTGTGTGCAGTTCTGGTGTCCTCAACATAAGAAAAATTCGAACCTGTTTGAGCAAGTCTAGAGGAGGGCCACGAGGATGATCAGGGACTGGAGCACCTCCTGTATGAAGACAGGCTGAGGAAGTTGGGGCTGTTCAGCCTGGAGAAGAGAAGGCTGCGTGGAGACCTCATAGCAGCCTTCCAGTATCTGAAGGGGGCCTACAAGCTTACTGGAGAAGGACTTCTCATCTGGGACTGTAGCAATAGAACAAGGGGTAATGGATTCAAATTTAAACAGGGGAAGTTCAGGTTAGATATAAAGAAGAAGGTCTTTACTGTGAGGGTGGTGAGCAACTGGAATAGGTTGCCCAAAGAAGCTGTGAATGCTCCATCCCTGGAAGTGTTCAAGACCAGGTTAGGCAGAGTCTTGGGTGACATGGTTTAGTGTGAGGCATTCCTAGCCATGACAGGGGGGCTGGAACTGGATGATCTTAAGGTCTTTTACCACCCAACCCATTCTATATTTCTATGATTCTCTGAAATTCCTACTTTTTAACCAAGATTTTTCATTCATGATTTCACTAGATAAAAGTTCCAGATAAGAAAGAAATTGCAGTGAACGGAAAAAGTGAGAGAATCCCACCCCACGTCTCTGTGAATAAGAGGCTAATACTTTCTTAAATGTTTTTTCTTAAATGGCTGTTAATGAGCATAAAATAGAGACTGTAGGGAAACACAGGAAAACCAAACTAATTGTCATTTTCCCAATCTGTCTCAGTGTGTTCCTCTGTGTTCAATAGCGCCAGTGTTTGGAAAGGCATGACCATGTGTATCCAAAGCTGAGGATAAAGAATGACTGGCCCTTTCAGTGGCAATACATATTTCAATCACCTTAAACAGAAAGAGTTTAATGCCAAAAATATGAACATTAACTTGAACCCTGTAAGCCATTGTTACAGAAAAATAAGTGGGAAGACAGAATGAAACACTAACACTACATGATGTTTAATCACTTTATAGTTATAAAAAAAAACCCCACCTCACTCAAAAAAATCTCAATGTGAAGTCTGAATTCTACAGTTACCTCACACTTACGTCATAGTTTTCAAAGATACTTAAGTAGGTCATTTGAGAACTCTGATGCAGTTTTTTAGTGCAGCTACTAGAAATGAAATAACTATTTGAATTGTCAAAAAATATTTTTGATAGAAGAGAGTATGAAGTATGTTTTTCTCCTACAATTACAGTAGTTTGTGATATACCTTTTGAGATACTTGCTCTCAACAGAAGTCTGTGAGAGACAACAACTATTTTTGTGGTGCTTCTGCAAAGTGATTTTTTAACACTGGCATAATTTTCCCATTAGTCACATTTACTATTTGTTAGAATCTAAGAGAATTTTAGAGAACTTCTGGAGCATGATCATCACATCTAATTCTTTTCATAACTTTTCATAATTAAGCTTTCCCCTAAAACTACCTTGAAGTTTTGAGATTCAATTGTATCCACCGTCTTTCAAACCCTTCAAATTAGAATTCTGTTTAATATTCAGTCAAAACAGATTCATGTCTACTAGAAAGCTTAAGACCATTTGCAGTGGTAGATTTTAATTATGTATTCCTTGTAGCAGTGTAACCTTTTATCCTATTTGCAGATCCAAAAAATTATTCTGTAGTTAATGTGATCAATTATGTTAAATTGTTTGGGCTGTTTGTTTAGGGTTGTTTTTTTTTTTTGTTTATATCTGCTTGACTGCGATGAGTACACCAGACCTTGTTTTTCAAAAAGTTAGTTCAGAAAATCTGCCCATGATTCTCTTTTTAATAAGATGTGAATGTCAAAGTCAAGGGGTTAAATCATGACACAGTAGAATTGAAGTTTAATGGCATTGAAACAGGTGTCTGATGTGTGACAAAGATACCATTAGAACTAGAGAAAGAGGAGAAGAGCAGTCACATGGATCCTTAAGAGTGATACGAGTAACATTACTGAGTATAATAGCTGCTGACGTCTCCATGAAATTAGCTACAGCAGAGCTGGATTATGAGGTACTGAAATAGCACTAAGAGAACACAGAACTGACCTATTAATCACATACAGAGCTGAAAACCCCTACTGGGTACTAAAAGCCTGCTTCTTCTCACCAATGAGAATGTAATTCAACAGAAACTTTCTGATATTTATAGTCACAGCCTAACACAGAAGTAGGGTATTTGAGAGAAAAATCATTAAACAAGTATTTTGAAACTTCTGCTAAAGAAATTACATCTTTATTGAGTTAAAAATAAAAGATGGTAACAGGTATGCTAGCTTATAATGTCTGGAAAATAGTTTCTCAAGAATCCACTACCGTTACAAACCCCTTTTTATTAGGTTCTAGGAACAGTCATCATGTTTGCAATCTTGTATGTACCATTATCAGTGTTCTATAATGCTTACAGCAAGCTGTGCAGCAAGAACAATATAGGAAAAAATTTAGCAGTTACCAATTTTGTCTTCTGAAGATAAAAGTATGCCATATGAAGTATAAATAACTGATAATATCACCATAAAAGTATTGAAAATAACTGCACAAAGTGAAATAAAATGCAAAATGAGCAACAAATGTAACAACATTACTGAAGAAATTAAAATGGTGAAAGTGTTCTTAAACATGACACACAGTTTATGCTTGGAAAGTTATCTGGAAGTTGTTGAACAGGCATCTTTTAAAACATCAACTGTCCTTTGTCTGTAGTGAGGAAAAGCAAAAACAAAGATATTGCCTAATACACAAGCTAAATCAAAATAGAAACTATTGATATAATTGAATGAGATAGAAAAAAAAAACACTATGCCTGTCACTGTACTTCAGATATTATACTACTCTCCTGACAGCATATGCACAAAGGAGCTAAAGTGATATAAAATTTCACCCAAATAAGGCATGAATAATGCAAGAGGAAATTAGCCTGTCAGTGGAAGATATCCAAGTTAGTAGTATCTGTTTGGCATGATAGCAAAAAAGGCTACTATATTTCTTTTAGTTACTTAGCTTATTAGAAATTATTAGAAATCATAAATTTCAGAAAAAAATATATGTATTTTGTCTGGATATACACTTCAATATAGAAAATCTTCAGCAAAAATGATAGAATTGTTAGATCAGTGATGCATATATATTAAGCACATTGTATACTTTATATTGTCTTTAATAGATTATTATATTGAGACTATTTTATAGTGGGATTTCATAAAATTTCAGACTAATAATATTTAAATTACTTAACATAGCAAAATTGAAAGTTATCATCAAAGTTATATTCAATTGTAGGAAGCAGTTGTGCTTGATTGTGTGCTAGTTTTTTGATCCAAATGAGATATGATTCCTGTGTATTAAAAGATTACCATATTACCTAAAAAGGAAAAGGGAAAACAAGTTTGCGAATAACACTGCTGATGTAACTAGATTTTTGATTCAGCTATCTAATTAAACAATTAAAAATCAGTTTGGATTATTCATAAATTATTTTTAATCTGGTTTTCCTACTGAGATGAAAAACTCACTGCGATAAGAAGCTAATGCTAGGGGCCCATCACTTATTAAGCAGTTCTACCATGAGACAATAGGATCTATATAGGTCCTACACCTGGGTCGGAGCAATCCCAGGCACAGCTACAGGCTGGGCAGAGAAGAGATTCAGAGCAGCCCTGCGGAGAAGGACTTGGGGGTGTTGGTCGATGAGAAAATGAACATGAGCCAGCTTCAGTGTGTGCTCGCAGCCCAGAAAGCCAACCGTGTGCTGGGCTGCATCAAAAGGAGCGTGACCAGCAGGTCAAAGGAAGTGATCCTGCCCCTTTACTCTGCTCTTGTGACACCTCACCTGGAGTATTGTGTGCAGTTCTGGTGTCCTCGACATAAAAAGACATGGAACTGTTGGAACAAGTCCAGAGAAGGGGCACGAGGATGATCAGGGGACTGGAGCACCTCCCGTATGAAGATAGGCTGAGGAAGTTGGGGCTGTTCAGCCTGGAGAAGAGAAGGCTGCATGGAGACCTCATTGCAGCCTTCCAGTATCTGAAGGGGGCCTATAAGGATGCTGGAGAGGGACTCTTCATTAGGGACTGTAGTGATAGGACAAGGGGTAACGGGTTAAAACTTAAACAGGGGAAGTTTAGATTGGATATAAGGAGGAAATTCTTCCCTAAGAGGGTGGTGAGGCACTAGAATAGGTAGCCCAGGGAGGTTGTGAATGCTCCATCCCTGGCAGTGTTCAAGACCAGGTTGGACGAGGCCTTGGGTGATATGATTTAGTGTAAGGTGTCCCTGCCCATGGCAGGGGGGTTGGAACTAGATGATCTTAAGGTCCTTTCCAACCCTAATTATTCTATGATTCTGATTCTATATTTAATTGCTTCTGCTGTTCACAGATTGCCCTATTCACCTTGATATAGAACAATTACTATGGGAGCATTCCATATAAAATATACCAGCTCTGAGTAAAGGACAGAAATAAAGATGCATGATATTACTATGTGGCCTAGCATTTTGAGCATTCTAGACTACAGAATGGGAGGCAAACACAAGTCTCTGCATCCTTGTTGATATTTTGGTAGACAGGATGCCACCAAAACCATAAACTCTCGTTTGACCTTGGGAGGCTGCCCCAACACAGAACTACATCCTCCTGTACATGCTGAAACTATTCACACAATCTAAGCCAAAATTCCTACTGTTATTGACTGAAATCACATTTTCAAAGAATGCCGTATTTACTAAAATCAGCTTAGGTAACTTGGTACAAAAGTTTTCCACTAGTATTAAACCGATTTTCAAAGGTTTAAATGACTTTTCGAATCTCCCTGAATCTATTATTCAATGAATAACATATTTTGTTGATGGTTTCATCAGCCTCACTTTCCTTCTTTTAGTAACCTTAAAAAAGGTAGCTGCTGACTAGCAATTTCAATTTTCAGACAGGTAAATAATATGTTATTCTAAAAGGACAATAATAGTGAAAATAGAGAATCCAAACGGGTATAGAGATTATTTAAAAGATACTTAAGCACTACATCTACACATTATGCATATTCCTTATATTATGTATACAATACAGGAACCATTTGAAATACAGCAGTTGCATCTCTAAAGCAATTCTACCAGATCACTGTTACTCCCAAAGTTTAGTTCTGAGAAATGAGAGCAAGCACTAGCTAATTATTACAGACAAATAGAGCAACTCCCAGAGAATATTTGGATCTTTCAGTGGTCTTTCAGAAATACATATGAACATGATTTAAATTCCCAAAGTGTCAAAAACAAACAAAAAAAAGTCTTAAGTGAATTCATTCACCCTGAAGAAACTTAAAAGCAGAAGGAATATTCTGGCTAATATGCTCTAATTGCCCTTCTGTCACAGGTTCCAGATCATACAAACCTTTTCACAGCTATTTTTACACACAACAGTCAGTTACTTTCATGGGTTTCTCCAGTATAGTACTGGAAGGCTGTTTGAGAGCCTCCCTTTTCTGAAGGAGTTTAGAAGCACTCTAATTTCCAGCCTGGAGGTCCAAGTGGCCAACTAAATTCAATTGACATTTTCTATTTTGCCAACTCAGCTCTAACAGAGGAGTATTAGAAAACACAACAGAACTGTAGCTAAATTTGACTTGCAGATGTTGGTTTAACTTGCACTACTGGTCCAGACTAGGATGGGTACTGTTTAGTATCTTCATCATGACATAGACGGCGGGATTGAGTGAACCCTCAGCAAGTTTGCTGATAACAAGCTTAGTAGTGTGGTTGACATGCATGAGGGATGGGATGCTATCTAGAGGGACCTGGAGAAGCTCAAGAAGCAGGCCCATGTGAACCTCAGGAAGTTCAACAACGCCAAGCACAAGGTCCAGCAACTAGGCTGCGGCAACCACAAATGTCAGTACACACACAGCAATGAAGGGATTGTGAGCAGCCCTGTGGAGAAGTACTTGGGATACTGGTGGATGGAAAACTGGACATGACTCAGCAGTGTGCACTCACAGCCCAGAAATCCAACAGTGTCCTGGGCTGCATGAAAACTAGCATGGCCAACAGGTTGAGGGAGGTGACTCTTAGCCTCTGCTCTCCTATGGTGAGACCACACCTGGAGTACTGTGTCTAGGTCTGGAGTCCTCAGCTCACGAAAGACATCGGCCTATTGCAGCACATACACAAAATTATCAGAGTGCTGAAAAACTCTCCTGTGACTATCTGAAGGGAGCCTACAAGGATGCCAGAGAAGGACCCTTCATCTTAAAACAGGGGAAGTTCAGGTTAAATATAAGGAAGAAGTTCTTTACTGTGAGGGTGGTGAGACATCGGAACAGGTTGCCCAAAGAAGTGGTAAATGCTCCATCCCTGGCGGTGTTCAAGGCCAGTTTGGACAGAGGCTTGGGTGACATGGTCTAGCATGAGGCATCCCTGCCCATGGCAGGGGGCTGGAACTGGATGATCTTAAGGTCCTTTCCAAACCAAACCAGCCTGTGATTCTATGACTCTGATTTAGCCTGGAGTAGGTTTTGGGGAGACCTTACTAGGGCCTTTCAATACTTAAGGGCTTATAAGGGACAGACCTTTTAATAGAACTTTTAGTGATAAGTGGTAATGGTTTTAAACTAAGAGAGGGTAGATTCAAATATGGAAAAAATATTTTACCATGAAGGTAAAATTTTTAGCACCAACTTGCCCAAAGTGTGGGCAGACACCCTTGTCCTTGGAAATATTCAAGGTCAGGTTGGATAGGGCTTTGAGCAACCTGATCTAGTTGAAGATGATTTCTGTTCTGAACATGCCTGCATGGGTGATGCTTTGACTCTGTTTCTACACACGTGTACATAACAGACTTCGCTTCTTTTTCACAGTACACCTGAATTACAACAGTAAGTTGTTGTATGAAGAATGAAAATCTTAGCCACCTCCAAAACAAGTGACCCACCTGCATATACTCACTTTGAGGGTACCGTAGACAAGAAACACTTTGCTGAGAGCAAGCTCTGCAAGAGCCTTGTCTGGCCAGCTACTAAAAGGAGTTGCATTGCCAGGACACAAAAGTCCTTCCCCCAGGGACAGCACAAACTGAAGGCACTTTCTAACCAACAGTGGTTTATAAAAGAACTTAAGTTTTAAAACTTTGTCTTCTCAAATTTGGCTAAATCAGACAACAGGTTCCAAAGCTATAAGAGGTGGAAACAGATACATATGATCATGTAGGCTGCATTTCTTTAAGAAACCAGGGAAAAAAATCTCACATACAAATAGTTATATATTAAACTGAGAATCACAAAGTACTTCTTCCTGCCCAGTATTCTGTGTCTGCTCCCTTGATTAATACCCAGTAAAATATCTATGAATATATGGAAAGCAAAAGGCATTTTGGCAAAGCAGTGAACTTAAAATTACTATCACAAGTATGTTTACATATTTTATATTTTTCAAGTATCAGTGTCTTTATTTAGTTCCAATCCACTAGTTGGAACAGTATCTTTATCTAGTCCCAGGTCCCACACACAGTGACACCTTCCACTAGGTTGCTCAAAGCCCCATCCAGCCTGGGCTTGAACACTTCCAGGGATGGGGCAGCCATAGGTTCTGTGAGAAACTTGTTCCAGTGCCTCACAACTCTCACAATGAAGAACTTCTTCCTAAAATCTAATCTAAATCTACCCTCCTTCACTTTTAAAACAGTAAAGTATGCAAGGAGGAAAATTGAAAATCTTGCAGTTATCCATCCACTTGTTGGTGATTTTTTTTTTTTTTCCAAATACAGATTCCACTACCTGGCCTCTTTAGAAATTTTCTAAATACAGGTTCTAAAGGTAGAACCCGATACATTGTCACATATTCTATTTCAAGTATTCATTTTCATTCACATCACCTCTCAGAATTATTATTTTATATATATACTGCATAATGAATGAAACAATGGCCTGAATATCCTATCTTAGAGGATTGCCTGCACTGATGATTCAAAAATGTTAATTATGCAAAAAACTCTTAAATTTTTTTATTCATATTAATTTTGCAGGGGACAAGCAATGCTCTAAACCATTAAAATTCTGCTTCTACTTCATGGAACAAGCGAGTGAGACTCTAGCTGGTACAATCCCTATCTTATTATGACTTAATCTCTGATTCCTGCTTGGTTGCCATAAATAGCCATATATTAGCTCAGCTACAGCTCAGTATGCATACCTTTTTGTGACTGTGGTATTTGCAGTGGCAGTTACTTCACCACAAGCCACATCTACCTGCAAAATGCAACCCTACAGAAAGAAGTATGATTAAGATGTGAGATTATATGGCATACAGAGATTCCACTCTTGCTAAAATACTGAATAACATATAGTTTAGCAACATATGCTGCAATAATTTAAGCATTACATAATTTAAAACCTGAAAATACTGATTATTTAGATTACCAACATAGCACCTTAACTGTCTTTTTACCCAGCCATAACTTCCTAACAAAGAAAGATGGTCTAACATCCCAAACTAATCCCCCCAGTAAAATCTGCCGAATATTGTAAAGTGTAACATGAATATCTGTGGGCAGGACATTCCAAATACTGTTAGATTAGAAAGGGGGAAAAAAACCAGCAACCTTTAACTACTTTCCTTCTCTAGGGAATTCCTTGGATTATTATACTTTCATGGGACAGGTCAGACTGGTACAGATATTCCAGGAGACAGACCACTTTCTATGGCAGATATTCAAAGGGCTTAATTACCCGCAAAATTACCACTGTACTTTTATCCTGAAGAGCATTCCAGCAACACTTATGATCGAAATCCCAAACAGCAACAGGGACATAAAATGTGTTCATTGACTGGTAGCCTCCACCAAATCTCCATTTCAAGATCACTGTGTTAAAGTGCAACACAACATTAGTGACAACCAGCAAGAAATGTGTACATTTTAATTTAGTTGAGCATTTTTTACCATGCATTTGTAAGTGTATCTGGATACTGTGACAGGATACACTGTCTGAAATTCTAAAAGTAGGTATTGATGATATAGAATCATAGAATAGTTAGGGTTGGAAAGGACCTTAAGATCATCTAGTTCCAAACCCCCTGCCATGGGCAGGGACACCTCCCACTAAACCATGCCACCCGCCTCGTTCCTTACTCAAAGATGACTTATCCAAAAAAAGTAATACTGAAAGGTGGTGTTCTTAGATCCACAGACCATGGAAAAAAATTCACAAATGGCCTAAGATGCATAAAGGTCTTAAGACTCTGGCATGTTAAGATGATTTTTAATTGGTATTTGGTCAAAAACATAATTAATAATTAAAGTCCAGATTCACCAAACCAAATTTTCCTGTTAAAATAGCAGTCAAAACCACAGTTAACCTAGTATTCTTAATATGTCTCAAATATTTAGTGGTACAATAAATGAAAATAACACTATAATTAATAATTTCATAACTAAAATCTGCTCACTTCCCTGAAGACATTACTTACCCTCAGAGAATTTAGCTGGATACAAAGGGAAACAAAATTAACTTTTGAAACATTTCTTCCCTAGTATTTAGTCACAAGCACCACTGGGGTATCTGAGCTTCTGTGCTTGATGCTTCTACTGTAGCCAGAAAGGCTATTTCACCTTTAAGGTCCTGTCCAGTTCTGAATCTGCAATTTGTATTACACAAGCTGTATTTATTTCCAGTTTAAAGGAAGTTAAACTCTGAAAACTTCAAACTGTTTCTGAATAACAGAGGGTATGTTGACATCAACAGAAAACAAAACACTCTTGAAAGACTGATGGTTAAAGAACTCGTTCTTTAAAATCTGTTCCAATAGATTTTTACAGAAAAATAAATCCAGTAATCTCTTTTTATCTCAGTAAGAATTACCTGGTTTCCTGAAGGGAACAATCTGTCATCTGTCATATAAAAGTAATAGAATTAAAATGAGACAATATGAAATAATACAATCTAAATCAATTGCTTCAGACAACTGAAAACACAAAGCCTCACTACTTTTGAAGAAAAAACATGAATCTTCCATGTTTTCTGTAAAATTACTAAATAATTTTGTAAGATTAAAAGTTGTGATGTAAGAAGACTGGAGATCCTCCTTTTGAGACATTAACTAAGCTGACTAAAACTAAACGTAACCATTCTGTTCAGATAACAGAATTTGAGGCTTACATATACTCAGTTTCAATACTGCTTTCCAGTGGTTTAGTAGTTTTAATATTCAGACAATTGTTTTAATCAGTCCCCAACAGAAAGAGGGTTATTGTCTAAATAAAGCAATATACTAATTTTCTTACTCATCTTTAAAAACAGTAATAAATTCTCAAGGTAATCTACGTGTACCAGTTTAGCCTGTTTTAAAAGTAGAAAAACAAACACCCTTCCTTCTGTTAGTATTTTTACAGGCTTTATAATATAAATGCATCAGACACTAAAAAATGGTTACAAGTTTCCAATGCAAAATTGTTCATTTCTTTTTCAGATGCTATGCTTGGTTCTATCTGCTCCTTTACAACTTTTTATTTTGTGAATTCCATTTTGCTAATTCCATGGAGTAAATCACACAGGGAAAATTACTCCATTTATTTACAGCTACTGACCAGTACCTTTTACTGGGAATAGTCTTGTATTTTTTAAGGTTTCACCAGACAATATTGAATTAACATTAGCATTAAAACTGCCATTTAGCATAGTGGACAAGTGAAACCTAACTGCTTCTGTTTTAATGAGCTGAAACTATAATGAGATGTAAACTATTTTTGCTGACCAACCTTCTTTAGCTTTTAATTGTCAGATTTCAACATTTTTAGTGGGTCTTCTCTCCCCTCCCTCTACTCTTCTCCCTGTTCACAGAGACTATGTTGAAAATACCAAACAAAACAGTAAATCTTAGTGCAAAGACAGGAACAATTTTTTGATTGTCTCTGACTGCCAAGAATGTAGATTTCAACAAAACCTGCTAGTTTACTAGAATATTTAGCACTATCACTTCTTTTCCCAGTAGTAGCCAAATTACCATCCTTAAATGAATGAAAGACCATACCTACTAAAATCAGTCTGTATCTTACCTGTAGTAATAGATACAGTTATCTTACTACAGTCATCCTAACTTGAGCAGTAAATTTAAATCAGGCCAGAATGTTTAGAAACAATGTAAGTACCCACAAATCTACTTACAACATGCCTTATAAATGAAAAAGCATACATAATAAGTAATATTTAATCAACATGTTTAATGTAACAATAATTTTATGTATTTATTTTTAAGTTGTTGTCTAAGATGTGGAGGTGTAGCATAACTTTTGCTGACTGAAAGTGCATGAGCAGATTAACTCTTCCCAAAGAAGAAAAGATGGCTCTCTGTAAGCAGGTAAGAGTTAAAAGACTGCAAAGGAACTGCCGTGAACACTCAGCAGGTGTTTTATGAGAGAAAGAAGCTTCAATTTAGTTTCTACTGTTGTGACTTGAGTTTCATTGAAGATATAAGTCAGAATTACATCCAGGGAAAGCAAGATTTTCTGCAAGTTTATAGGATCCTTCAAGAAATAACTTGACTAACAGCCTAGAAATGACTGCATAAAAGATGCGCTCTAGTTCTAATGAAAAATATTTTTCAAAGCTTTTCCTGTCCAAATTGAAAAAAAAAAAAGCATCCAAAGGATACATTTATGAGGTCATATGCTGAGGACAGAAGAACAAAAGGCAGGCCTTGGCAAGAGTACACATTTCAAAAATATAAAAGTTTAATTTTAATCAGTTGCAGTAATATAAAGATTAATACATTAGTGATCTGTAAATGCAGATTAACTGATGTCATTCTGGAGCAACAGATTAAATTTCCACAGCATACTTACCTGTTTAGGATGCCCAAAGAGAGGAACAACAGTTGCTTGTAATCGTTAAACTACCTTGCCTGCACAGAAATTTTCTATGCAAAAGTGCCATAACTATTGTGTAGAACACCATAGAGCACTTCCGTTGTAAGGGATGTAATTTAAATCTACAGATACGTCCCTAACCTACCTATCAGCGGTGTTTCCAGGCTTAGCTGACTACTGAACTTTCAGCTTTTCACATGGAAGCATTACAGAAAGTCAAAGCACTGCTAACATGAATTGTAACCAAACAGACCCTTGCCCTATTTGCAAATAGTAGACATATCTTCATCTCTCAGTGATATTCAGCATGCTGAATGCCAGTTAAGTCCCACCAGTTATATAAAGTGTTAAAAATGTAATAGAAAAGGCAACAGATACCTTGAAGTGAAAACTTTGTTTCATTCAGTATTTTACTGTATCTTCCTACACTCATCCTTACTTGGGGAATAAACTTCAGCAATACCTGAAGGAAAGTTAACACCTGTCACTGAGCATAAGAAAACAGAGAATAAGGTGACCTTTCTTACTTAGCAGTACTGTGAATATCTATCGGCCACAGAAGATTATGATTAAAAAAAATTCTTTGGTCTTCAAAAGATTTCTTCTTAGTTTAAGAAATTGGGATTTTCCTTCTACAAATTCAGGTTCAAACTCAGATCTCCATGGGAAGAACTGAAATACTCTTCACAGTTACTGTATTAATGTCTTAAGTATAAAATATCTAAAACTTAGTTAAATACTGTGATGAAAAGTGGTTCAGAAAGAAGCTTCTTTTCTCCTCTAAGTATAAAATACACAAAATTTTCCAGAGCAAGCAAATGAGTAAACATCTACATGAAACATTTCGTCCTGGCTTGAGTTAGAAGAGTTACGCCATGAGCATAGCACTGGTCAGATTCAGTTCCCCAAGATACCTTAGTGAGCTGAGATGACTCATCGTGTCCTAAGAACATAATGAAAAGTTTATTTCATACATTAGCATTGAGATCTTCATTTTCCATCAGCTTTCTTCACAGTTATGTATTCTTCTATTCTCACAAAATGGAAGAAGTTGTATAACCATGGAAAGACAAAACCATTTTTCACTGGCTAAAAACCATGTGGGGTTCTATAAAATGTACCAAATAGACCATTTAGTATCATTAGTTTAGAATACTGGCAAAAACAGAAGGCAGAAGCTTATTAACAACTTCATTCATTCAGGGATTTACTAAGGTGCTTTTCAAAAAGGTAGTTAGTCATCAAATTAGTCTCAAGCAAAGGATAACGTATAACTCTTCTATGATTCTAAAAAGTTCTTTACTGTGAGGGTGGTGAGGCACTGAAACAGGTTGTACAGAGAAGTTGTGGGTGTTCAAGGTCAGGTTGGACGGCACTTTGAGAACCCTATACTAGTGGAAGGTGTTCCTGCCTGTGTCAGGAGGGTTGGAACTAGATGATCTTTTAAGGTCCCTTCCAACCCAGACCATTCTATGATTCTGTGAACACAGGTTTTTCACTTCTGATTCCTATGTTAAAGGTAAAAGGCACATGCAATATTTGTTTGCACAATTAGGCAACACAAAATTGAATAACACATGTATTCAGTTTGGCATCAAAAAGCAGATAAAATGTAATGGAAAAGAAAGCCAGGTTATATAATTCAGTGGTAAATGTTTCTAAAATTGTTTTCAGTGTGAATGGTAGTAAACTGCATATTGTTAATACATAATTTATGTTGCATAGTGTGTAATGTGGTAAGTAGTTACGAAATCCTACTGCTCCTTCTACTATCATCTCAAATGCTTCTCACTATTGCTAGGACTAACTTATCCTCACCCAGGACACCACTTACCCCAACCACTGCATCCCATTAATCAGATGTATTTTGTATTTGCTTTCCTACAATCCAAACTGTTTGAAACAGCTTCAGACAAAATACTTCTTTTTTGTGTACTCCAATCTCAGTTTTATGTGTCCTTTAGAGTGAGTCCATTCAGATTATAGCTACCCTTATCTGCCAGACACAGTTGTGCTTCCATTCGTACTGCTTGGGAACATACATATTTTATAGCTGGTTTTGGCCAGTAGTCAGTTCCTACCTATTACTAACAATGCCAGGAAGGTTCACACACTGGAATTCTCTACACTGCCAAAAGCTTATGAGTTCACAATCAAACCCTGCTCTCAGGGCCATCACTTTTTGACTATTCCTCCCTTAAACCCACATAGACGCCTAACCATGAAAAACACAACAACCATCCCCTTGACTGGTTCCTCAACATTAAAAGCCAGGACATTTGAAAGAATAAACTTTCAGAAGGTTAATTTTTTTTTTTATCCTCCACCCCCCCAACTCTTCCTCCTCATATTCATGTGAGACGAGAAGGAACTAGCACACAAAGGCAAAGTGCATGTCTCTAATGTACAGTAGATACCTTAAAAAAGCAACATCTCTAAAGTAAAGATATCCTTTCCTTTACCTTCATTATCATCCCTCAATGGACATCTGAAAGTGGCACGATGGGAGGTTATACACATATAGAAAACTCTTCTTTGTGCCAATTCCTGTTCACAATAAAACTATTCTTTGTGCCAATTCCTGTTCACAATAGAAAAAGTTGCTATACCTTATAGGCTATATATGGATTTGTGAAGGTTCATAAATAACATAAAAGCTATGACTGCCAACTTAAAACCCTGGCACCCATAAATGCTCCTTACAGACCTACCGTACCATGAATAAGCAAATTTGCCAGCTCTCTGAGAGCTGGGGTGTACTACAGCATGTTAAACTAATTTCCATTCTAAATTAAGATGTGTGATTCAGTAAGCACAAACGTGGGCATAGTATAGGTTGCATTCAGTTAAAATAGTAAACGTAAAACATATAATTATCTTTCATGTATCTTCCCAGCAAACACTTCTGCCGGTCTTTTCTTAGACAATGGGTTCACTTACTGTGGCAGACAGCAAGGGGCTGACAAGGAGCACAGGGGGAAACCAGGTAACTACCACTTAGAGAGGATAAATAAAAATCATTTGGTTTCCTCCAAATGCCTTGCAGCATACTTCAGGACCCACGTTTGAAAACTGCTTAGTCAGAATGTGAACCTTGGGGGTTAAAACATACTTAAAATAATTTCTCCAAGTTATTAAAAACAGAAGTAGGCCAAATTCTTCCAAGACAATGGGAACAGTCTTCCTGTTAGGTGTGGACTGCAGTACCGTTTCCAACACACTTTGCTAAATAAGCTGCCAAAGATGAGACACATTCAGGACGACATTATTCATCTTTCTAGGTGATGTGGTTTGAAGTTGTCTCTGAGGGGACTTTATGTAGAATAAAATGGTCTTATTGAAAGGTGGAATGACATGTAATTAAAGAAAGATGCGTTCAGAGGAACGCGTGGTTATTAACAGTTCATTAAGCCACCGTCCCAACCACCCAGCCGCCGGCAGAGCCTCGCCCGACAACCCCCTCCCCTCCCCCCCCCGCCCCCCCCCCCCCCCCCCCCCCCCCCGCCTTCTCCTCCGCTATGACGAATCTGCGCTCGCCTCCTGCCATTGGCTTGGCCCAACGACAGCCGCGTGACGACACCGCGGCGGCTGCCCGGCTCCGGGGGCTCGGCTCTGGACAGGCTTCTGAAACTACTTGTAAATGCCATGAGAACAGCGCGGACGGAGAACTTCTCCAACACATTCCCGGGGAAGAGTCCTTCTGAGGTGTCCCTGAAGCCAGCGACAGGCAGAGGCCAACACAGACTGAGCACAAAGCTGTCAAACGAACATGCACACGCACGCCAATTCCACGACTTCAATGCAATTTGTATTAAAGAGGTTCCATAATATTGCTTCTAACCCAAAAGCTAAAGTTTCCTTTATATATATATAGATAGATATATAGATATATAGATATGAATACATGAGGAGCACTTACGCCTTTGCTAAAAATATTCCTTGAGCATTAATCAAGGCATTAATTCCAACATGAGGAGCAAGACATGACGCAACAACCCAACCACTGGTAGAATTTATAAGCAAGTTAACTCCACTGTACTGCAAGCAAAGTTAAAGGGAAGGCTTTTTAGGTAAGCAAGAACTATAGATGCCTGTGGTTCAGAGGAAACAGATGTTTAATGATGATAAAGGGATTTGAACACTATGTGATCATCTTCTGAATTAGGAACCTATCATACAAATGTATTTCTTAAAGATTACTGAATTACCACATGAATGAGCATTGTTTTCTTGTTTTCAGATCACTTGAATGTACGTAAATATATGAGGTCCTGGACAAACAACACAATACCATAGGGGAAAAAATATGTCTTCATTATTTCCTTCAAGTCAGGCTAAGAACTGAGAAGAAGTGTTCCATTGATACAGGGAGAAAATACATCTCCCTGCTCAAAAGGCTTTTATCATGCAAAAAAATCATGACCGTAAGATTTTTTTATGATTTGCCTGTTTTGTAAAGGTGAAAGAGTGCCAAACTCACATTACTTTATCACTGCTCTATGTCTGTAAGATTTTCATTTTTCTGATGGCCTGGTTAGTCCTCATTCGACATCAGTGTAGGCAAAACATAGCATCTGGTAGTTGCCACAGTATTTTGCAAACAAGCATTTTGAGTTTAACAATTTGTAATGTGTACATTGATTACTCACCATATCCATGAATGCCTCCTAAAGGGGAAATTATTCACGTGCATCATGTTCACAGATCTTCCAACATCAGTGTTTTCCTTGTCAGACTGATTTATCTGTTATGGTATTCATAGGTTCATTCCAGAACTGCATGAGCAGTTAACAGCAGGTATTATTGCAAGAATTACTGTAATCCATAAAAATTCCCAGGATCCAAAGAAAGACTTCTTACAGGGTTTTCTAGGTACATGTCCATCCATTTATGCATCACTTGCTGCTTAAAAACACTAAACTAATCAGTATACAGAAAATGTTATGACAATGCCAACAGCGTGCCTTGATAAAAATCCAAGTGCTTTTGACTGTGAATTAAAGCATCTTCATATGCAGCATTCTGGACAGTTGGAAGAGGTTAGTCAAAACATAGTTTCTTGTCATCTGTGCCAAATCAGTGGTTAGGGGTAGAGGTGTAACTTCAGATTTCTTTCCCATGTTCAGAAATGAATACTGCTTTTTCTTCTTTCTTAGACACATATTCATCAGTAAGCACTTAATGCAGTTTTCCTTTCTTAAAAGCCCAGTGAACAGTGGGATGTTTAATAGCCATGTAGAACAAACCCAAACTTCTCTCAGTATTTGATACTGTGGGTTTGTTTCTTCAACTAAGAAAGAAGGAAGGAAGTATGCTTTTTCCACTCCATAGGACAGAACTACAGTTAGATACCATCACGAGACATGATTATATCATGATCAAATTCATTTTGCTGTCTAACCCCACAAGACTCTCTGCTCCCTTTAAGTAAAATGACTAAGCTATCGACTCTCACTGCAGAACCCCCCTTCTACTTTGATGTTATACTGTATATAAAACCACGTGCAGCGATTTGTAGGTTGCAAAATGAAAGCAAAGCTTTAAGTCCCGTGTTACCTAAGCATTCCTCCTCTGCTGTCCTTTTTTTCCCCCAATTCAGTTCCCAGACAGTAGTTATCACTCCTCGGGATGATTCTTAAGCCCAAACCACAGAGACGGCATATATTTTGAAGCAACGCAGGCAACAGGCTCTTGCTTCCTTTCCCCTGACAGGAATTTCCAGGCTGCCCCCGAGGCTGCCCGTGTCCTCGCCCGGGAGCTGCTCCGGACACTCGCGAGCTGGACGGTCTGGCACTTACTCTGCAGCAGACTAGGCTCGGCTGCGGTGCGGGCTCTGCCTGGCAGAGACAGGCTGTGCTGGCGTCAAGGGGGACCTCTAGGTGGGTTCTCCTGACAGCACATCCTGCCCTGCCTCTCCCACCGCCGGATGGAGGGGACGGACGGGGACACTGGGGAAGAACAAAGCGGGAAACCGTGCCTTGAAGCAGCCTGTTTCTCTTGGGTGACTGAAAGCAAAGAGCGTTCTGCATGCAAGCGCAGAGATCTGCGGGGAAAGATACATGTAGGACACGGAGTTCACTGCATTGATCTCTGCTGAGAATTAAAAGATTTCTGGGCAACCTTTTACACTTTGATGTACTCAGGCCATACATTGTTTGCTTGCCATTCTTTTAAAGTGGTTTATGCTGCATCAAGACTTTTTAAACTTCAAACAACCCCTTGCCCTTTGGGACAGGAAATCCTGCAGTAGAAAAGCCAGCTGCAACTTCAATGACATTAAAACATGTGATAAGAGTGTGTTTGATTAGGGTGTGCATGGACTCGGGAGTAACATGATAAGATACTGCACTGCACATTTTTAAGGATCCTATTTCCTTAAGCTCAGTTCTGTTGCTGTCACAGCTTCTATTCTACAATACCCCAAATTAGCCCTAGTAGTTGATTCCACTCTGGAGGAAGAATAAAATACCAAACTACTTAAATGTACTACTTGAATTGTCACAATGTGTTGACAGAGAAATAGTATTCAATTCAGTAATAAAAAGGGAGCCTCTACTGCTTCACACATTTGTAAATCACTGTACTTTGAAGAATTGAAATATTACAGATTCCAAAATTTAAAGGGGCTCTAGCACCATTTATGAGCTACTGCTATACACAGAAGGCTGGGTTTTCTTTTTTTCAGTTAAATATAACCATGATTGCAGACAGAGGGTTACAAATAGAATGACAATTAGCCTTTTCTCACTGAGAAGTTAAGATAAAGTGTATATAGAGTAAGTATATATGTATATAAAGTATATATAAAGATAAATATTGAGTATAACTTCTGAAAGGACCAGTTAAGTCATTATGCTTTATGATGCTTTATGGTTATGATGCTTTATGTAAAAAGCCTCCTGCTCCCCACTTTGGGAATTTATATCAGAGACATTTGAAAAGAATACAAACAAAACTGTGGAAACTGCAAGGTTATGTGATTAATCTGAATATGAAAGAAGATAACATCTAAATAATCTAGTTGTCTATTGCTTTCTCTAGGCTAGATCCACTTATTATGAAATATTAACTACACCAAATGCTACACAAATCTGCACCATCATTATTATTTCATACTGCACTTACCTAACTGCATACTTGCCTGATCACCCATGGGCACTGACATTTTCAACACTAGACTTACTGAATGCCTTATACTATCTTAAGAAAAAGCTTCTCAACGCTGACTGGTACCTAACACATTTGAAATCCATGAACAAGTCAATTCAGCATGTATATGCCAACTTATCTGTCTTTCTGTAGTGCTAAGTTCAGGTCAAAGAATAGCACCCATTGTCTTGGCTAATTCCATTCAGAAGCAGAGTTGCAGAAGGAGAGTGGGAATATATAAAGTTAACATATAGCATTACAAACTAGTTCAGTAATTCATGGACAAAGTGGAATACACAATATATGCTCTTTCCAGAGCAGGGATAAATTAAACCCAGAGACTTTAATCAGTAAAGAATTTTAGTTATATTTCCAGTATAGGCTGATTTGCAAAATTCTTTCAGTGCAAGCCCATAATAGTTTGCTCATCAGTTCACTTGGGGAAAAAAAAAAAAAGCAGCAGCTAAAAACATTTAGTGACATTAACTTTAGAGGTTTGGTTTCTGGGTGGGGTTTTTTTTTTGGTTTGCTTTTTTTTTTTTTTTATATGACTGGATAAGAATTTTGGTATGTCAGTTCCAATTCAGGTTCACCAAGAGTTCTGTGAAAAGCCTTTCAAGCAAATTTCAGCTCAAGGAAAAAAAAAAAGTAAAAGCATTTCAAAGTATATTTTGCTTTTATTCTTCCCGTGTTCTGCTACCAGAGCGGTGCTCTGACCATAAGAATGGAAGCTCTAGTGCATCTTCCACATTTGTTCAGAATTTAGGCTAGGCATAAAGAAGCCACAGGGAGAAAGACAGAGGCACAAACAGGAATCTACCAGTGCTGACAGCTCTTCCCTGAGATGGAGTAGTCCCATATTCCAGTCCCTTCTGCAAGGTCTTCTTGAGAATTTTCCACTAAAATGAATAAGGTAATGGACAAAGTATGTTTGTAGCTGGAACCAGATTACCTGAAAGCACGTCTTGCTTCCAAATAATTAGTTACATTGGACTACAGAGCATGAATCTATCCTCTTTCTCTGTCTTACTGGTCTTGGGAATCCTGCATTTCTACACTGCCCAATGAAACATCCAAACAGGGAGGAGTGAGGAGTATGTCGTATAAACCTTGATTTGGATCATCCTATTAACAGTGCAAAACTGAGGACACATTTCCATTTCGTTCTTTGGGGGTAGCAGAGCCAGAGAGAAGATTATCTACATTCTCATGTCTTAATTTTTGCAGTGTTCCTCCCACAGCTCTCAGCTTTTTGATTACTAGTGATATCAGAAAATTCACTTAAGAATTCGCTACGTTCTGTGTCTGTTAAGCTGAATATAGAGTATTTTCTTTGCCTCTTCTCATAGCTGCAAATGCACTAGCAGACACCAGAGGAAGAGTTTACCTTGTGATGGTTTTGGTCATGATCATAGAATTACAGAATAGATTGAGATGGAAAAGACCTTTAAAGGTCACCTAGTCCAACCACACAGCAATGGGTAGGGACATCCTTAACTAGATCAAGTTGCCCAGTACCACATCCAGCCTGATCTTTAATATTTCCAGGGATGGCACTTACACCACCCCTCTGGACAATCTGCTCCAGAGTTTTACCACCCTCATGGTAAAAAAATCTCTTCCTTATGTCTTGTATGAATATCCTCTCCTTGAATTTAAAGCCATTAGCCCTTGTCCAGTCTCTACTGACACTACTACATGATGATCATAAGTGCTAAGAGAGGTAAGAACTGCTATTCTGCCAGTGTCAGACTTTGAATATAGAAAATCAACAAAACCAATCAAAATATATAATATATAAACCAGATAGGTCATGAGAACCAAACAACACTAGGGGCATACAGAACTGCCATTTGTATTCTCAAGAATGAGTGCAAATTATCTGAAGAGATCAGTTTAACTTAGTAATTTTTTTTTTTTTAAGGGAGAAAAAATGTCATTGAATCAAGTATTTTGGTGACAGTACAATAATACACAGAGCAAAACATGTATCTAGGAAGGTAAAGGTAATGCTGACCAGTTGGACCCTCAGGATGGTGGTAAATGACAATAGCTCCTTTTCAAACTGGCAACCAGTGGGGTATATCAACTGTCACAAGTGGGATCCCTCAGGGATGAAAATTGGGCCCAACACTGTTTAATATCTTCATAAGTGATCTGGATGATGGGATCAAGTGTACTCTGGCCAAGTTTTCCAGTGATAGCAAACTGATCGGGAAATTGGACAGTTTGGACAGCAGAGGCACCCTGCAGGACGACCTGGATAGGCTCAAAGAGTGGGCTAACAAGAACTTTATGATGTTCAGCAAGGACAAGTATAAGGTTTTGCACCTGGGTAAGTACAATCCAAGAGTGCAGCACAGGCTGGGATATACTCGGCTGGGTAACAGCTCTGTGGAAAGGGACTTGGGGGTCCTGGTGGAGAGCAAGGTCAGTATGAGTGAACAGTGTGCTGCTGTGGCAAGGAAAGCCAACAGTATGCTGGGTTACATCAAGAGAATCACCATCAGAGATAGAAAAGTCATTATCCCACTCCACTCTCACTTGTCAGGTCACACCTGGAATATCTGTGTTCAGTTTTGGTCCCTGCTATAAAAAACAGATGTGGACAGGCTGGAGAGGGTCCAGAGAAAGGCCGCAGAGATGATCCAAGGACTGGGAAGCCTGCCCTATGAAGAAAGGGTGAGAGAAGTGGGTTTGTTCAGTCTTGAGAAAAGAAGAAGGAAGGCTCAGGGGAGATTTTATCACCATGTTCCTGTATTTAAAGGTGTCTACAAAGAAGATGGGGGCTCATTTTTTAGAAAGAGTGACATGAAAAAGATGAGGGGTAATGAAGTTACTCCCGGGGATATTCCAGTTGGACACAAGTGGAAAATTTTTCACAATACAAACAGTCAGCTATTGGAATGATCTCCCCATGGAAGTGGTGGATTCGCCAACATTGGACACTTAAGATTCAGCTGGACAGGGTACTGGGCCATTTCATCTATACCATGCTTTTGACAAGAAAGGCTGGACCAGATGACTTTTGAGGTCCTTTCCAACCTGGTAATCTATGATGCCAAGATTCTGTGAATAGTTGAGCCTGAAATATGTTATCAGTGAGAAGGAGCATTCATTGGGATCAAGTCCAAGGTATGTGATGTAATGCACAAAACATGTACGGTGGAGACAGGTATTTCCAACCTTCAGGAGAAAACAAACAAAAACCAAAACCAAAACCAAACAAAAAAAAAAAAAACCAACACAAAAACAAACAAAAAGGCAAAACAGGGCATTTTTTTCTTTTTAACCAATAACGAGATTGCCCAAAACAGAAAGAAAGAAACTTGATAAAAACTCGAAAGTTAATACTGATTAATCTCCAATATTATGAAAATATAATGTATATATCTGACAATTCTGCATACGTCGGATTCAGTTCTATATTTGGAGTGTTAGAATCCCTTTGTTATTTATAAATTCTCCATGAAAACCATATAGGTTATAAAATGAATCATAGACTAGTTAGGGTTGGAAAGGACCTTAAGATCATCTAGTTCCAATCCCCCTGCCATGGGCAGGGACACCTTACACTAAGCCATGTCACCCAAACCAAAATGAACTTGGTAATGAAGCAGGAAGAAGGGCATTCCACTGCATACAGTTAATCATCCAAGTGATATGTCTTTAGACACACAACGTTTTTAGCTCCACAAACATTATTTTCTGTAAGAACAGTGCAGAAAGTAAAGGCACAAATTAAACTCCTCAGAATCCTCAACAGAGTGAACAGATAAGCTGGATAAGCTCCTTACCACATTTTAGACTGGTTTACTCACAGGCAAGTGTTACGTGAGTCTTTGTCAAACCAAGTAACTCAGCTTTTTGTCCTGTCTTCTTCCTCTACCATCCACCCTGCAGGAAAATTAGCTAACTACTGGACCCCCTTCTGGAGTAAGTAAATTATTCCTTCAGAGAGAAAAACCCGTGCAACTTCAGAAGCAGTTTGCTCCAAGCAGTCCAGATAACAGTAGATTTATTTGTTTCTAGTCTTCCTACAGAGTTTTGTTGCATCCCTATACGCCTTCCACCCTCAGATTTCTTCATGACGAATCATAAGGCAAGCCACATGCA
This sequence comes from Pezoporus wallicus, assembly GCF_028554395.1. Lineage (NCBI taxonomy): Eukaryota > Metazoa > Chordata > Aves > Psittaciformes > Psittacidae > Pezoporus > Pezoporus wallicus. The sequence goes on from NW_026636990.1 coordinate 2,088,225, forward strand.
TTTTGGTTCCATCCTATAGAAACACCATTCCACTGGGTTCTGACAGAACCTTACATTTTTTTGGACACTTTGAACTGAAAATGACAGAGAAAAATTGTTTCTGTCTACCCAGAGAAGGCCTAAATAAGTGCTCTGCAGTATGGGTACAACCCGCTCCACATAACTTGTGCTCAGGGCTTGAAAGCTTAGAGCCATAATTAGCTAATTGAAATGAATACTGAAAGAGAAAACTTCAAAAATCGTATTTTGAACAACATAGGCTGAAAACACTTTTGAACAACAATAGTGAATGCTGTTGCTAAAAGCTTGAGGCTATCCCTTAAGAAGAGCTTAGTTATCAAATACATTTTTGTTGTGAAAGTGATGTGCTCAGCTATAAATGTAGCTTAAGCAGAACATTGTCCATCCACGCCCCAGCCCTTTTTGAAGTCCAAAGAATCTTCAGGTCAAGAACTTTAAAAAATTAATATTTGATGTGTCTTCTATTAGCTTCTTGGCCTGTGCTGTCTCTCTCTTTCCACACTTCAATTACAGGAAGAAATGGTTTCAGGTAATCTCATTCTAAAATGTAAGATCTGCTCAGGTGTATCAAAAATAATTAGTTTCCTCATCTCATTTGGTAAGCGTCAGCTCTCACTACACTTTTGCTGTGCCATTTATTTCCTATAATTGACATTAAAAGACCCTTAAATTTTTAACAGAGTTAAACTGGAATAGATGGATTGGTATGGAAAGAAATGCCATTACATCACAGGGAGATATAATGAGGTATCTCAGGGAACTACCTTTTGTTTTTCATTGGAAGAGAAATATTCTTACGCTCCCTGATACTACTGATTAGTGAAGCCTGAAGAAGAATAACTGTCCTCCCTATCTCCCCAGATTAGGCAGCACTGATTTTGCTCACAGACTCATTTCTTCCCTATTGCACCTGATAGGGTTCAGATGCCTTAAAGATGATTCTACTGTTATAAAGAGAAACTTTAAGTGTATGCAAAAGAAATGTAAATAAGAATTTATCTCTTTTCCTGCCCAGCTACTGACCCACAAATCTCCTGTTCCTTAAGACAAGCAGGAAGAAGAAAAGCAACCAGTCTAGTCCACTGACAGAACAGAGATTTAACATATTAAAATGGTTTTAGTTCTAGCTCATATTCATCAAGTCCTTTTGCTTCCTATGTCCTAGCTGTCTTATTTATGATCAGAAGCAGAATTTGAGCTCTGTGTAAGGAGATAATGTTATTTAACTCATTGCTATGGAATATGTTGCTGGCACTGCATTAGCAGTTTGGATGTATACCTGTTGTGAAACTGGAAATTACTTCTGATAACCACAAATTCTAAAGTTTTATCTCAATGAAAACATTATTACGTATGACTGAAATTCCCAGAAATAGTTTGGCAGAAGTTGGTTAAGAAAACCAATTGTGTGTTTTGATGACTGTAAAACTGAAACATTGAGAAAATGATGACAGGGTTTTTTATTTATACAGTGGTAACAAACTGGAGTCAGATTAAATACACTTCCAGTGAATATTTATGACCTATTCTATAATATGAAGATTATTTTGTATTATTTTTAGTCATATTCTATTTCAAATAGAACATAGTTCAGAGTACTTGAATATTAATTTACAAGGTGAATGAAATACTACTTGTTCATACTTTGGAAAAAAACAGGGAAATTCAATATATTCCAGTAAATATTAAGTGCACTATGATACAAAATTATATTCATTCTGGAGGAAGAAGCTTAAGGTTAAACAAAGCATATGATTTAAGATAATTCTATTTCTGTAAGTACTTTTTCTTCTATTTAATAAGTGATGCTACAATAGGGATTACTTATTTTGGTCACAACTGGATAAAACTGTTTTCTATTTTCAGAGGTCTTTTCCCAGACCTGGGTACATTAAGAATGTTGAGAAGATGGCATGTGAGCTTACAGGGTGGCATTAACAGTGCTGAAACATTCCTGATATTTCTCCTAACATACCTTATTTTTCTAAAAATTACAGTTTTCTGATGTCCTCAAATACACAGTTCAATCAATTGAATTTCCATTTATGATTTATAATATGGTTTAGAACATTTAAATTATCTTTTTAATCATTTTGTAAAAACTTCATAAAGCTTTGAGTTCTAGATCACCTTATCAGTAGCATTAATGAGTAGATGTCTGTTATGTCTGAAGCTGCTTATTCATGGAAAATATTTCTTGTCACTCTTGAGATGGGGATAGACATATGGCAATCCTTTGCTTTTAAGAAATTGAAATAAGAGGAAATTTAAACTATTTTCTATGTGAGGATTCCTGAAACTTCTTCAGATGCCTAGTGAATTTTGCAGTAACATATTTTCATAGTAAACATTCTAGATCCTCCAGCTTTCTGTCAAATTAGAAACTTTGTTATAGCTTTTCTGAGAAGAAACATGATCCATATTAGTATAATTTCTTTCTGAAATCAGAATGTGAAAACAGGTATTTGAGAGGCAATGTACACTAATGAATGAAAACCATTTTATTTGCCCTGATATACTTGGGTTTTATTGGTTTTAATTTTATTTACGAGTCAAGAATTTCTGTCTGTCTGTAACTTAGTCATCAATAAATGTATTATGTCAAGACCTTCAGGGCCTGCAAAATCAAATAATTTCACTCTTGAGATTATGTCATAAAAAGGGATAGCAATTACAAATGTAAAACAAGTAGTGTTGAGTCACTGAACTTGTCTTTCCCTTGTCATCCTTTCCCTATCCAATGTGGACTGGTCACCCTATCCACATTGGTGTCAACAGACTTTTTATTTTCTTTCAAAGTCTAAAAAAGTTTCAGGACTTAAAAATTCTAAGCATTGCATTACCTCTTACTGAACTACTGCAAGATCTTGTTATCTGATTCTTCTCTATATTGATAGTTTCCTAAACACTGAGTCATATCAATGTGTCACTAGTGCAATGTGTCACTACAAACAGCCAACTGTTTGTAGGGAAGCCATGAGTAAAAATACTAAGTGAAAACCTAGAACCCTAGTAACATTTTACTTGGGAAATAATACTTGCCTTCTGACAGTTCTTTGTTGTCTTCTCTTACTGGCTCCTCACCTGCCATAAAATTCTTTACTGATACTGATATTTCCATTTTAAATAGTGATTTCCTATTTTTAGCCTGTTTAGGATGCTATTTGACAGAGTCCCTTGGGAAACACTACTGAAGGACATAGGGGTCTAGGAAGGCTGGACTTTCTTCAAGAATGAAATCTGTAAAGCATAGGAGCAGGCAATCCCCATGTACTGAAAACTGAGCCAGTGGGAAAGAAGACGAGCCTGGCTGAACTTTTTTTAAGAGAAAGGCAGTGGTACCTGTCTAGATCACTTCCAGTATCTTTAAAAACAAGTAGCACATTTACTATCATACTAGTCCTGATTTATAATCTTATTAACAATCCTTACTGCAAGACAGATTTCCGGTACCAGTTCTCTCAAAGTTCTTCTTCAAAGATCATCCAGTCCCCATACCTTAAGAGCATCAATGTCTGAGGTTTACTTCCATATTGATTGTAGCAACTTAGATTTACTTGCCTTTGTCCTTATTGTCTATCATGATGCTTAAAATATTTTTCATAAATAAAAACTAAGACAAAGGTATTTTCAATTTCCTTTAATTCCCAAACAAATCCTATAGCACAAATCTGTGCTGCTGTTTATTTACATTGCTTTTATAGTTTATGCACCTTTTGTTGTCTGTTGCTTCACTGAATATTTGAAAAAGAAATCAATTGAATTTAGCTTGTCAGACTATCCAAGCCTTATGGTAGTTCACAGATACTTTTGCAACAGGAAATGGCCTCAAGTTGTGCCAGGGGAAGTTTGGATTGGGTATTAGGAAAAATTTCTTCACCAAAAGTGTTACCAAACACTGGACCAGGCTGCACAGCGAAGTGGTGGAGTCACCAACCCTGCAGGCATTTAAAAGGTGTGTATGCATGGCACTTAGGGACATGGTTTAGCAGTGGATTTGGTAGTGTTAGGTTAATGGTGGACTCAATGATCACAAGGTTTTTTTCAAACCTAAGTGATTCTATGACTCTATGGGAAGTAAGTTTCGCATAATGTCAGAATTCCTGGTACTTTTTTCTCTTTTAATAAAGTTGGGTTATTCCTATTCAAGTCCAAGGACTCTTGCAGAAAAGCCCCTTCTACCAGGTAGCTTTCAGCCCCCAAAGTTCTTTTGCACCTCTGCAACACCTTCTTTTTTACTTCCAGTACTTTTTTTTTCAATTCACAGAACTGTAATTTTCCTTCCCCTGTCACTGGATATGCAGATCCCATAGAGCTAATATCTGCACTGACATTGAAGTTATTTTCTAATTGCCTTTCACAAATTTCTAGCATTAAGTAAATGACAATTTGTATTCTAACAAAAATACTTCTATTTTTAAAGTAGATGAGAATACAAGAACTAAAACTCATCATTAAAAATATATTGCAGACAGTGTCTGCTTCTCAAGTGTTAAGAATCAACCCCTAAACTTCTGTTTTCTGAGTGGTAAGGAAACCACATAATTTAATTTGCAGACTGCCCAAATGAAAGATGATTCAAATAGCAGTTTTGTCTCCCAGGTGCAGATGGTAGGAAGAAACTAGTCCTTTTATAGTCTTAAGAGATTCCTACTGTCCCAGGAACCATATACAGATGTTGCTCCAATATATGGATGAAAAATTGTTGTTTGAGCATTTGTTGTTTGTGCTAGAATGTGTATGGACAAGTACACAACGATACACAGTATTATATAGCAACATAGAATCACAGATGTTTAGGGCAACTAAGAAACATGAAAGAGACAAGATCTTTATCTGACATGGTTTACAGTCCTAAATTAAGCAGAAAACAGTGGGAAATTATTATGCATTACATAGGAAGGTGGACTAAAATGTTCTTAACAGAAGCAGAATAATAAGCTGATTACAAAGCACTTAATGAGATTTATTAAAAGATTATGGGCCAATATTCCCAGTATACAAAGCCATGCTTGGATTCTTTTTAATTTGTTATTTAAAAGAGTACAATAAAGAGCAAACATGTGATGATCTAAGTAGCAAACCTCTCTGGTTTGCAGACTGAAGTACAAATTTGCATGAGTTTACAGCAGCTTTTTCTAAAGATCAAAGTGCAAATCCTACTGTATCTATGGCACTGAAAAATGCTGAGTAACCCAATGCCATCTATGGTGTCAACAACTACCAATGTGATTGTGAATTAACAAGCCCTGAGAAGCCCCCTTGAATAATTCCTCTAATATATATAATCATTGAATAATAGAATAGTTAGGGTTGGAAAGGACCTTAAAATAATCCAGTTCCAACCTCCCTGCCATGGGCAGGTAAACCTCCCACTAAACCATGTCACCCAAGGCTCTGTACAACCTGGCTTTGAACACTGACACGGATGGAGCATTCACAGCTTCTTTGGGCAACCCATTCCAGTGCCTCACCACCCTCACAGTTAAGAACTTCTTCCTTACATTTAACCTAAACTTCCCCATGTTCAAGTTTGAACCCATTACCCCTTGTCCTGTCACAACAGTCCCTAATGATATTAAAAAAGACTATTTGCAATGCCTTAGTAGTAACTAACAAGTGCAATGTAGGCAAAATTTAAGAAAGTTTATTAGAACGATTAATAAACAAAATTGTTACATTTGAAAGTTATTTTTTCCCTAGATATTAATTTTTCAGTTTTCCTCTTTTAACTGCAATTGCTAGAGTACTATTTTCTGATAGTCTGAGAAGTAGCCATAGTTTCATTATAAACAAGTTTTACAAACTTGCTTCTGTCTGTCCTCATATGAAACTCTTCAGCAAGGCTGCACATGGGATAACTTAGCTAAAACAAAGGAGGAAGAGAGCATGCAGTACACTGTGTAGTTTAGGTTGCCAACTAAATAAACACGTTATCAAAACGCAATATCTCATTACAAATAAAGCCCGATACCAGCATCTGACTGTGTTGCATCTTCTCACAATGACTCATATTAGTGTATTTTGTCAGGTATTAACATTAAACTAGTTCCTGTACTGGACTAAATAAAATTGTTGTTAGAACATTTCCTACCACTTATTGTTCTACTTCACTGCACTTCATCCAGAGGACTCTCACTCTCTCACTCTCTAGAAAATATCCTGTTGAGGAAAGAATGCTTTTTTTTTTTTTTTTTTGGTAATGAAGTTATTCATCTTGCATTTCCCACAGGTCAATCAAAAAATCAAAAACCTTTATGGATCTTTGTTATGAGGAACACAAGCTTACTACTTAAAGAAGGCTCAAAGAATTTCCAGTTTTCTCAAGTGATGTTGGGTTGCAAAAAGTTTGGGAAAAACAGTTGTAAACATGCATTTAAATCAAGGTAAAACTAATTGACATCTTTAGATTGCCACTGATTATTTTTTGACCATTTGAAAGAATATGACGCATTAGTTTTTAAAAATCTAATCTAAATTCAGATTTCTCAAAGGAAAAATTTAAGGGCAAATAAATATTTTTCAAAACTAGGATAACTGCCTAAATTAAGATATGGACATCTGAATTTGTCCTCTAGAAGGCTAGTTATACAGCAGCTACGCTGACCAAATAAGAATTTGGAAATTTCAATAGTTGAAAAATCAGGCAGTTTCTGGCTTCAGTATTGGCATTTCCTTTGCTCCTGAGATATCACTAATGAATTAAAGAAGAAAAACCAAACCACGGTATGAACAAAACCAACACTGTTGTTCTCCATATTTTGCATATCTATTAGCTTTGACTAATACACACTGTACTTGTAACACTAAAATACAGAATATTTTTTTTATACATATACTGGGACAATCCCAGGTTAAATTAGTAGAGAAATCATACCCAACATAAAATGACCAATTGCTACTTAAAGAAGGAGGTGGCTGTTGCAGACTAGTGTGAGTAGTGGTCCATCTGGTAGAAATTATGGCATCTGTATGAAAGGGAATGCTGCCAAAATCCAAGATCACCTGCTCATCCTCTCAGTCTAGTGCTTAGAAAACAATATTCAGAAATGAATATGAAAGTCCCAGTTCTGTTGTTTGAGCAGTAAGTATCTCTTTTTGCTCATCCTTTAGAGAGCTGATAAATGAACATATCGTTTATTTTACTTCTCATATGGAACAAAACTTGAAAAAGAAACCCTGAAAACATCTGTAGATATATAGGCAATAAAATTCACAGGAATATTTCAAATATATTTTGCAATAATTGTTCTAGCAATAACTATTTAAGATAACTATGCATGCATTTATAGCATAAACATATAGCAGAAACTTCACATTTTTCATAGCTGGCAAGAAGTAAAGTTATGTTCATTAGTTGAAACACAGAAGTTCTAAACTGAGACAAGGTGGACTGTAGTAGACATAAATAAAATTATTACACACAAAACTGCTTTTCCTTCAACATAGCAGACCAAATGGAACTTTTGGTGTTAAGTAACATGGAATCTTGGCATATAGGTTTTCTATAATTAATTCAGGATGTTTAAAATTTTAACTTGCAGCCAGTAGTGCAGCTCATCTTGACACAACCAAAGTACATTTCAGATAATTTTAAATACGTTTATTAAAAGGTAGCAGGCAGAAATTGAAATGCATTGAAGCATCATGTCATAATGTTTCCAGTAGTTGAACTGTTCTTACACATTCTATTCTGGGATGCCTCATAGGCTGATTAATATCTTCTGAATCTCCTAGTTACAGTGTTTTTAATTCAGTCTTTATGTATTTCTCCGTGTTAATATTTTAACAGTACACAGCTGTCTTCTGCAGATAAAGTCATATTATACTCCATAATGAGCCATTAATAATGGCTTTCTAAAAAGTTATGCATAAACTCTATAAAAAAGGATGACCAAAATGTTTTCAATATAAAGTTTTTTACTTTACTATTCTACACTACTTATCTGTGCTACACAAAGAAATCACTCCTGGTGAGATTTCAGTCTTAGCTAGGTCTGTCTTACATGATTTTGCAAAGTGTAATTATTCTTTATAAAGTGCTTTAAAGATGTAAAGCTAACCATGAATGCCAACTAGAAATAATATAGTAAAAGCAATAAATCAATGAATTCAACAATAAATTCCTTTGTGATATTTACAGATGAGTTTGAGGGCCAATTGCAAATAATATTAGACTAAACTATTTTAAAACCATGATGTTTCTCCTGGAAGATCATTTTATGACTCTTCATAAATTTTGTAATGAAGGGAATTTAATATGTAATTTCATATGTAATATGAAAACCTGAAATATATCTTTGAATACACTATGAAACAATGTTTAAAGAGAGTCTCACTAATAACTATGCAATAAAGATTTTCATATAAAAATACATGTAAATAATTACAGAAAATAGTTTAACATTATCAGTTCTTAATGTATTTCTTAATGGAACTGAAGTCTGAACAGAACGGGAACTGTTTATTTTCAAAAATAAGTCATGGAACTGGGATGTCTAATTTTTTCTTTTTTTTTTTTTTTGATAAAATTCAGCTTAATTCAGGTATAAATGCAAGAGGTGTAATTACAGATTTCTGGGACAAAATTACTTGCAACACCTCCTCCCCCAGTATTAAAGGTCTATATTTTTACTGATAAAATGTGAAAAGGTGCCATTCCAGACAACAGAGTTTCTGGAGTTTTAGGTGTGTTTATATGATAACCAGTTTGCAAATGACAAACAATCCTGTAGAAATCCCAAGGTGAGACCTAGAGGACACAGATAAAGCATTTTCTGCTTATTTAAAGATATATATCCAAACTGTACACACTCGCTGAAAGCTGAGTAGTTTTCAAGGTCTCTAGGTACTTCATAGGCACACTCATATGCAGAAATAACTGAAGATACTTCAGCACAATCACGTTCAACACTGTGCCTGGAGCATCTGATAATCAGCTCACAAGCATATGGAAAAGAAAGCATGACAACATTATTCCAGAAAAGCAATTATGTGAAACAGCCAGTGTTTATAGGAAATTACAAACACCTGGACTACTGAAAGTAGAAGCCTTTATCCATGATATGGAAAAGGTTCTAGAACAATTGAACAAAGTATGCAAGAATTCAGTGTCATGGTACATTGCAGCTTGTGGCATATTTGGAAAAATGGACAATATAAAGTGGTTTTCTTCTGCAAGAAAAATAAGCAAATTCTGAGGAAGATGAGCCAGTTGTGGTTTATTGGGCTTTTTTTTGGTTGGTTTTGGAGTGGGTATTTTTCCTTGTGTTTTGTTTTTTAATGCAAAGAGACAAGCAATGCTTCATTGATCAACATTTATACTGAGCTGAAGCATTTCAGCAAGCCCATAGCTCTGAATTAATCATTGCCTTTCAGATACCAGTGAACTACAAAAACATTGCAGTGCCATTTAGAATCATAGAAGTATAGAACAGCCCAGGTTGGAAAGGACCTTGAAAGATCATCTGGTCCAGCCTTTCATGGGAAAGGGAGCCTAGATTTGGTTTAAAGAAAAATAAAAAAAGGAAAAAAAGTTAAAAAAAATGTAAGGGTTGGAAATGCAAAGCAATTTTTTATAACTTTTATTTTTAAGTTTTTCTGAGATTGTCCTCTAGAATTCTCTGTAGGATATATAAAATAGTATGATTTATACATTTTTAAGCTGGGAGAGACCACTATAAGCAGCAGTTTTTCAAAAAAAACAAATGTCAACAAAGTCTAGCTCAGGAATTCCTTCACCTAACCCAATAAAATGTGGTTTAAACACTTGGGTTGTTTATTTGGGTTTGTTGTGTTTTTTTTTTTGTGTACTGGTTTGGGGACATTGTTCTTTGAGGGTTTGTTGTTTTAAGAGGCTTGGTCTAAAAACTTCAGATGTTGGACAGATGTTCACGTTTAAGTGAAAGTTTTTTTAAATTTCTTTACTTGTCTTGCTAACTTTCCGCAGTGATACAATATTGTCACAGTTCTCCATGGCAGGTTAGAAAGAATATACATGTTAAGCATTTTAGCTCTCTGCAGACACTTGTAGTCTTTCCACAGTTAATATTCAGTAATTATTTTAATAATAATCCAATAATCCAATCAGCAAGGTCTGGTTTTGCCCAAAACTGCTAAAAGGGTTCTGAGAGGACGTTGCCAGACTCTTTTCAGTGGTACTCAGCAACAGGACGAGGAGCAATGGCCGTAAACTAAAACATGAGAAGTTTTACCTCAACATGAGGAAGAACTTACATTGAGGGTGACTGAGCACTGGAGCAGGCTGCCCAAGGGGATTGTGGAGTCTCCCTCTCTGGAGGCATTCAAAACCCACCTGGATGTGTTACTGTGTAACCTGCTGTAGGTGGGCCTACCTTGGCAGGGGGGTGGACTGAATGATGTCCAGAGATCCCTCACAACCACAGTGATTCTGTGATTCTTTGTGCCCAAAATTTGATGCAGGCTATTTGTAGTATATGCTGTTCTGTTTGGGTTATAAATTCAAGCCTGAGCAACAACAAGAAAAAGTTTTGTAGAATAAGAGAAAAGGTTACCAATAAAAATATTTTAGTAGAAATACCTTATTAGTTTCAAAAACAAATCCCTACCTATTTATTCCTTTGATAAGTCAATGACCTGGCCTATAGCAGTCCTATAGATGCCATAAAAATATACGTCAATCCTCTTTTAAACATCCGTGGATTGCACTTTTTCTCAAGTAATGGCATCAAGAACTGGACAATCTTGTGGTTGTGGTCACACCAGCATCTTGAACAGAAATATATATCTACTTATAATCCAGTTTTTACATTGCTAGCATTATCTCTCCTCACTGGAGTGATCATATAGTTCTAACCCCCTTGTTATGGGCAGGTACACATCACACTAAACCATGTCATCCAGGGCCTTGTCCAGCCTGGCCTTGAATGCCGCCAGGGATGGAGCATTCACCACAGCTTTGGGCAGCCTGTTCCAGTGCCTCACCACCCTCACAGTAAAGAACTTCTTCCTTATATCTTACCTGAACTTCCCCTGTTCAAGTTTAAGCCCATTGCCCTTGTCCTGTTGCTACGCTCCCTGATGAGAAGTCCATCTCGGGCACCCGTGTCAGCCCCCTTCAGGTAACTGGAAGGCTGCTATGAGGTCTCCATGCAGCCTTCTCTTCTCCAGGCTGAACAGCCCCAGCTTCCTCAGCCTATCTTCATACGGGAATTGCTCCAGTCCCCTGATCATCCTCGTGGCCCTTCTCTGGACTTGTTCCAACAGTTCCATGTCCTTTTTATGTTGAGGACACCAGAACTGCACACAATACTCCAAGTAGGGTCCCACAAGAGCAGAGTAGAGGGGCGGGATCACCTCTCTCTGCAGCTCTGCAGCCTAGGACACGGTTTCTGGGCTGCAAGTGCACAGTGCTGGCTCAGGTTCAGTTCCTTGACGACTAACAAACTTCAGATAAAAGATTCAAATTTTGAGGTCATCTAGCTCCACAAACTATGCAGCCCCCACATTCATAGTCAGTTTTGATCAAAACACGTACAGGAGGAAACCTGAACTTCCTTAACTACTGATGGCGTTCCTGCTGTGATGCTGCCAGCCTCAGGACAGGTTGTGTCCCACACTGCAAAAGAAAAGGTGTCCCATGGAGCCATGATCTCTCCTTGGCTTTTTTTCAGACTGCTCCAATTAGCTCTCTCCAAAATAAAACCAGGATAAAGTCCTGAAGTAGTTCACCCTAAAGATGATTCCCAGCAGGTGATAGCGGACCACACTGTGTCAGGTTTGTTTTCCTTTGACCTACATAATCCTCCAGTGCTACCCTACAGTTTTGATCCCCAGCCATCACTAAATGCCCTTATGTGACAACTCAAGACATAGTAAAAACAACAGTGTGCTGCATTACAGCTCGTGTTACGATTTGTTGTTTCAGACACTTTTGACTGAACAAACATATAAAAAAGAATAATCATCTTGCTGTCACAGCAGTATTACATAGGGCCCAGAGGGATTCAGAGACAAGTGCTGTGCAAAGACAACACATGCCTTCTGGTGTAGAGTCCAGAGCAACTTAGACCACCCTGCACCATTTAATTTATGGGTTAAGCATCATACCCAGGAACTGATGCATTTTGCAGGATAGATGGATGACTTTTCCAGTCTTTATAAAGTTCATGCCATGAGAACAGTCTGAGCAGGAAGCTCTGAAAAGTACTAAGGTCTGGATCCAAAACACACTCAGAAAATTAGGCATTCTGATTACTTAGAATAAAGGATCTTTGAACACAGACAAGGAAGACTAGCTCCTCTAATTTAGTTGAACAGATTTAAAAAAATTATTTAAATATCCAAAATTAATTATGATTTAAATTAGCATCTGGAAATAATTATTTAAATAATTGATTTAAATCTAGGTTTTCATTTGCATTTTTCATGGCATTACCTAAAGAACTGTTCATCTCCTTTAAAAGTTCATACTTATTTTTACTAATTAAGGTGCACTATACCTACATATATTTTAAGTAATTACATAGTTCAGTAGACATTTAATGATTTTCCTAGCTTTTTATAATTTCTTATTATGTTAAAATATTAAATACATTTTTTTTAAATTTAAGGATGACATTTATTCAAGGTTTCTGGAAAGGTGCATTTCTTTTGAAACTAAAATTTAGTTGTAACACAGAAATGTGCTCCTCAGACTGTTTGTTGTTATTAGAGTTATAGAAAAAAATCTACTAATGTTATATATAGATACTTAAAGGAAAATAGTGGTGGATAGTAGTGGTTTTCAACTGGCATGTAAATAATTGAAACTTCTTTTTACCCTTCCTTTTTTTGCAAGAGACTTCTTTGTGTCTCCAGACTTCAGAATCGAGATTCAGCCTTTGGGAGTTTGGGGGAAGGAAAGTAATATCTGGCAAAGCAAGGAAACTTATCAGCTTTTCTATTTCATTATTGAAAAAAGGAAGTTGAATAAAAGAAGTAATTTTTTTTTTTTTTTTTTTTTGCTTTAGGCTGTGAAGAATAAGCTATTGCTCATTTACTTTTCAGCATACTCATTTAGCATCTGCAAGGCTTTGACAGTAAGAATACCCAATGCTGTATTTGCAAAACAAAAGCAAAACACAAACAAACAAACAAAACCCAGATCAGAATAGCTTGCATTATTTTTACTCATTCTCTACTCATGAAATTATGCTCATGAAACAGAATGGGAGAAACCCATTCATCCACTGAACTCTTAGTAAACAGAAGACTAACAGAAGTAACTATTAGACACAAATACAAAAGGTATAAAGTAAACTAAAAATCATAATCGAGCTGTCTAGGTTCGACTACATGAGATTAGATCTCATCAGATCGTGGAAGCAAAGTAAAAAATAAATGGCATTATCTTGAAATAGAAAGAACATTAGTTGTTAAATTGTAAAACATTCATACAATCTATTAATGTGTCTGAAAGGTTTCCTTTTTATAAAATTATAATTTGGAGGGTTGTGATTTACTTTTAACATGACTTTCTACTTAACCAGAATCAAGATGATGTTTTATTCTTGAACTTACGAACTGCAGCATAATTATAAAAGAAATACATATTTAACTTAAGGAATGTTCTCAGAGTTCAGCCACACCAGGCCATATTATTATTATGGGAAAAAACTAACAAGTATAAATCCCAATATTTAACAGAAATTTCACAGTGGTTCTAAAACTCAGAATATGAGAGTATTCTATTTTAACAAACTGTTTATGTAGTTTTTACTTAAATATACCACTTGAACAACCGGACCCAACAACATCTTTCTCAGCTGAATGCATGTGGGAATTCTCCCTTTAAGGAGTTATGATACAACAGATTTTAACAGCAACATTTCAAAATAATAGTTCAAGAGACTTCAATTTACCATTTTTAGAAGTGACATAAAAACTCCTTTGGGGAAAATTTAATCCTTATGACAAGACTCAATAAATCAATTTACAAATTTTTTTTTTTTTTTTTTTTTTTTTTAAATCTTAGTCCTTGTTTTCAAAAAACTTTTCATAGTCAAATATGTGTTTTAATTAATTTTTGGCCCTTTTTTAATTATTATTTTCACACTCTTTCTGCATTTGGGTGAAGATAAAGTGACCAGTTCCCACTGAGCTGAAACTTACTGCACAGTTTTTAGACTATATTTTGCAGCAGCAGTGTCTCAAGATTTTCAGGTAGCGATTCAGAAAAGTCCTGCATCATTAAAAAACTGTCAAGTATCCCTGTTTATTTAAGACTTTACACATTTCTTAAAAAGTCCTTAAATGCATTCTTAAACATGTTGGCAACAATAATACATAGAATACTAACACCTACAATGCTGAATTGTTCATCTGTTCCCAAGTTTTTGTATGTCAGCCTATGCATTCTGTAAACTTAAAAAAAAATAAATTACATATCAATTATATAATTTAGCAATGGATATATAACTTCACATTTGATTCCAAGAAATTGTATTATTCCTGAATAAATGTAATTGTTTTAAATATTTGTTTTGTCCTCATAAGCTTTTCATTGTTTGCTGCTCAGTTTGAGTTGCAACAGTTTCAAATGAAAAAATAAACTAAAGAAGTAAATAAGAACAACCGTGGAAAGACAGGTTTTAATAAAGTTGCTTCTTCAACTTCTAATTCAGCGGGAGATGGAATAGTAATGAAACTACCCTTTTTAGAGGTTGGGGGGCTTTTTTAATTATTATTTTTATTTTCTATGGACATGGAAAGAGTATTATAATTTGCAATAAAGCATTTCTTGCATCTTCAGTTTTTCTTGGCGTTGTATCAGACTACCAGAATATCAATACGATATCCCTAAAGCTTGAACAAGTCTATTAGTGTTTCATCAGATTTATAAACTGGGATTCTTTTAAAAATTATTCTTTGTATGTTGTTGCCTAAATAAGCCTTTTCTGGGTCTAACCTCTGGGATGAAACAAAAGTAGTTGAAATATCTGGCTACACTTGTAATACTGTTTTCTAGAGCAAATGGCCCCAAGACACCATTTTTAAATACAAAAGTACACCTAGGAGATGTGTGGCAAAATTTATTTGAACAAATCTGTATTTCTGACATCTTTTACTATCTTAACAAAGGAGAGGGAAACAGGGATTTGTTTCATCAGCTAACATTTCATTGCATAAAATAGTTGATTTCTTGGCCTATTTAATAGTCTCATTTTGTTTCCTATGGTATGCAGCTTCTAACAGTACAAACAGATTTAGAAGGCCATATAGTGGTAAATATATTTAATAGATATTTCAGTTGCTGGGGCAGAAAATGTGTATCCATAGACTTCACTGCAGTACAGACTTCACTGCAGGTTACTCATTTTGATGACACTGCTTCATATTTTCCATCAACTGATACCCCAGACTGAAGTCATATGTTTACAAAGTACTTTTTTGATGATCAGGAGACAGAGGAAATACTGATATCAAATGATATTATTTAAATGTTGTATTTTAATCCCTTTTGTTCAGAGATTCTCTGTTTAATATATCTGTGGGCAATTTTTCATCGTATGTTCATGTCATAATGAAGTAAAAGTCACAAAATATATCAATTTCTGTAATGTTATAATCGATGCTGTTAATAAATAAATTTCGTACCAGATTTACAAAGAAAGGGGTATGTTTTCTTTCCTGTTTGCAAAGAACTAAGTATATTTCTTGCTGTTCTTCATCATAAAGATATATTGCACTTTCTTAAACATTTTAGGTATGTAGTGAGGAAAATAGAGTAAAATTAATGAGAAAAAAGTGGCAGATAAAATTGTGTTCTTAAGACAATAATAGGGAGGCTATGCAAAATGGAAAAAGAATTTAAGAAAATAGAATATAAACCAAAAGAATTTTGAGCATTGTCTTTTAAACTGTTAGCTTACAATGATAACTTGCAAAAATAAACTCAAGAAAAACTTGTCCCAAGTACGTTACATAAATTTAATACCAGTTCAGTGTTTGTAGATTAAATGGTCTCCCTCCCATTAGTAACTTTGACAGCCTTCTGTCTTTATCCTTCTGCTGCTTTTTGCTATAAAATTGTTTTAGCTGCTGTCATTCTTCAACGAACCTTGATTATGCTATCCTACATGCCAGCAAAACAGGTTATAAAGAAAAACTAAATAAGAATAAATTAACACTGCACCACAATACATCTATACAGAGAGAAGAATGAAAGCCACCTGCCCAGGCATAAAGCTTGCATTTTTAAATTTTCTAGTGTTCCCACTTTCTAACTAATACTTTTATGTTATGTTTAGTGTTGTAGCCTTTCATGGAATAGTGAAATGATAGGAATGCTTTTAAATTTATACAATACAGCCAGATATGATTACAGTGCAGTTTCATCAAGAAGGTGTATTTGGAGCCTTGCAGAAGATTTTGTATTCAAGGATCTTTAACAGGACATGCCTTTTCAATTGGGCCTTATACTAAGTGAAACCCATGTGTTATTCATATTACCTGTAACTTATAATATGGAAAACATAAACTGTGTGTGGATCAAGGGGCAGAATATACTGATGCTGACCAAAAGACTGCTGTACATCCAGTAGGTAGTGATCCCACATGATCAGTCAGCCTAAGCACAGGCACCAGCCAGTGTTGTGCTTCACAAGTCCTGTGCTGCACATATCCTGGTAGAATAACCTCAGGTAGCTTGATTGTAACAGGGGGACTGTGGGCAGCTTCCACTTGGCGCTGTGATTACACCACCTGCATGGCCTTGCCTTTATCTAACAGCAGAGCAATGATCAGTGTTCATGAGAACAGCCTTTGGAAATAAGAGTTGTTTTCTAGTAGGGAAATTATATAATAATTTAGAAGGACTAAATGGGAGAGCTTGTCTCTATGTGTAGAATCTGTTCTAAAGTACACAACCTGCTGTGGAAAAATACACCTGGGCTCTGTCTGATGCTGTGTGAACAAACTGTGCACAGCATCTGAAGGGATGTAAGGTTTACTTGCTGTTTGTATTCCTCTTCTTCATAGAATCAGCTAGGTTGGAAAAGACCTTTAAGATCATCAAGTCTGACCTTTAGCCCAAGACGGCCAAGTCTGACACCAAACCATGTCACCTCTTCTATGTGGGATTTGAACACTTCCAGGGATGGTGATTCCACCACTTCCCTGGGAAGCCTGTTCCATTGCCTGATTACCCTTTCTTTTTCTGCCTTAATAAAGATGTTATCATGTTAAGCCATTTGTTGTCGGGCCTTTTCTTGATGAGATTCAGAAAGAACCCTGCACTTTCTCTCCCTCTCCTCTTCCCCCACTGTGGCACAGAACAGAGGGAGACACTTACTGTACAGAATTCCACCACTGGAGGTAAAATACTTGTGACATGAGTTGGAAACAGATGATTAACACTCCACAAACCTTGCAGAGTGGTAGCAGACTGGACTTCTCACAGATAAACAGGGTAGCAACTACACAGGACACAGGTGGTCCTAATTTTTACAGAGCAGAGGTCTTTAGCCTGACGTAGGAGCACTGCAGTGCCCTGGAGACTGGGTTCCACGGGGACCTGGCAAGGCAGGGCAGCTGCTTCCAATGGTTTTTGGCTCATGTCCCACACTAGGCATACACGAGGTGCTGCTGAGAGCACATCCATGTGATGTATGTGGACTCTGTGCCACACAGAGGTGATGGCCTTCTGCAGAAGGGAGCTGTAGTCTCTACAGTGGCCATGCTCTGGAGTCAGGTGCTAAGTGTGAGTAATGCTCAGGAAATGTTAAATAATAAGGCCTCTAGTGAAAACTGTCTACTAAAACTTGGTCAAATTGTGGGTTGCCAAGGTTATATGTGTTGTGACAACAGCCCTGTCAGCTTCCAGATGTGCCCACTGAAGTCTGCTGCGTTGCCTTGTTGACCCTGGGGTTTAGAAAGTTTGTGTGTTCAGTTGTTTTGCTAGACTGCCAAACCTTTCTGAGAACAATCAGCAGAAGGAAAATGGTATTTTAAACAGTGTAATTACACTAAAATTGAGCAGGATTTGTCAGAAAGAAGAATTTCTTTAGCCAGAGAGCTTTTACAATGCTGAATTTCAGGAAATCTCGGGGTTTTGCTGCAAATATTGGAGGTATTAGAAACTTCTAAACACACGTTTTGTTTGTAATGCTTTGTATAACACCATGGTTAATTCAGACGCAAAACAAATAAAAACAACACAAAAGAAAATTATTGCACAATAGGTTTTATGCACATTCTGCTGTTAAAAAAAATCGCTTCACTTTCAGCCGTAGAGTGGGAAGAAACAGCAGGACATCAATTGCATATTTTTCCTCATTTTAATACCTACAGTGTTCTGATTCTGTAAATTCTATATCCCTGAAAACTCAATCCAGCCTACAGTGGTAAGACTAGAGGGAAGGGGTAAGGAAAACACTTGTCAAGCATTAAAGAGGATTAAAAAAAAAATAATCATTTTGCTTTGTTGTCATTCTCTATAAAGTGAGAATCGGACCTGCTGCACTTCAAACAGTGAGGGGCTAAACAGAGTAAGGAAGTGCCAGGTTAGTCCGCAGACTTAGGCTGCCATTGCAGAAACCCAGTGCTTAGTTATTCACTGTTAGAAGAGTCAGGTGTGATGTGAGAAACCCACAGGGAACCCTCAGTGCTGGTGCATGCAGAGTAAGAACTTGAACCTAGGCTTCCTAGAACACAATTAAATACCTTTTTAATCACCTTTATAATGGAAAGCATGAGGGACTAGATGGTCACTGTTGCCTGACTTCATGTTAATAAATTTATGAAGTTATTTTATGGAATACAAAGGAAACATTAAAATCTGGTGTCCCTCCAAAAGGCAGTTCTCATTTTCCAGCTATATCTGGATATCCAGGACCCTAATTTTAACCAGCGAAAGCACAAATGATTTTCTTTTGCCTATCCCTTTTACTCCCACAGAGATGCATATATGTCTCATTTCCTTTTTCCCCTTTTCCAGACAGATTTGTTATTCTTTCCTCCCTGCTGAGGATATCAGACATCAACTAGGCATGCACAGTACTTATGATACTGCAGCATAATGCATGCATAGTCCAGTGCTAAATATCCCCACCAACAGTTCTATGTGTTCAACACTACATTTCACACAGCTTTTTGGAAAATAATGTTAACTGGTGTGCTGACAGTTTCTTTAGGAAGAAATCTAGTCGGGAACACTGTCATATTTTGTTGATCAATCTATGACTAAAACTGTACAGAAAAAAATGGTAAAATACATTTCAGTATCTATATTCACCTAAAATATCAAGAAGAATTAGAGCAAAAGACTACTCTAGGGAATCAGGTTTTGTTAAACTTCAGATAACCATCCTCTTTGACATTTTAAATACAATATTTTATAGAAAGAACTAAGCAATGCTTATGAAGTAATAGAGCCTATTACTGCAGGACTTTGTCAACGTCTACAAATGAACAAGCATTACTATTGTGTCTGCAAATTTTTTGCCTTCTTGCTTAAAGAGGTGGGCTGGGCTCAGCACAGCTCCTGTAGAAGCTCCTTTGCTGCATCTCATACCCCTGATACAGTCTGCTGCTACTTTATTCCTGCAGAACAAGCTCTCAATATCACACCTGCTTTAGCATGGCCTTCAAACTAATCAATTCAAGAGATCTTTGTATTAGCACATCTCACTAGTGACGTGTACATCACTGCTTGGTAACTTGCTTCAGTGAGCTGATTTATTAGATCGAGAACTGGATTACTGAGAATGATATGCAGACACATGAAAAAGTCAGGATCATCTCCCTGCATCCAATCAATTTCCAAGACAGAGAAGCTTCCTTTCACTGTCTCCAAACACATGCATTTTTGATTGTTACGCAAAGTGAGCACTCACAATCATAGCATTGACATGGGAAGGATGAGGTTCTGGAATTGCCTTTTAAGGTATCTGCAGGCCTGGGGAGAGGCCAGTACTAGATGTGTTCACAATTTTTTCTGTAAAACATAGCTGTCTTACAAAAATATAGACACATAACTTAATTGTAAGTTTAATAAATATAGTTATTGCTAACAAACATGGCTGTTTGAACTCCAGTTGTTCAAATCCAACTGTTTTGAAAAACGTTATTTCTAACTGCTGATTCTAACAAAAAAGAACAATGTTGAGTTAAAAAGGTTCCTACCGATAATGCATTTTCATGCTTATAACCCCTAAGAATCTAAATCCCTATTTGTTAATTCAGTGCTATGGGCTTTCATGGCTTAAAGCACTATATTTTATAATTAGCTAAGCTATGTCAAATACATGACAAACTTCCAAGGCCAGCCTGAACATAATAAAAAACATGCTGGTATGTTCTTCATTAATATGACAAGAAAGTGGTGACTTTGACTTTATTTGTCAGTGTGCTGAGCTCCAGATTTCCTATTTATAACAAGAACTATAAGGAGGTATGATGTATGCTGGAATGAAGTTCAGTTCAAGGCATCACTAGCTGAAGATTTTACCAAGGACACTAGGAAAAAAATAAGGTCTCAAAAGCTAAGGCAGCAATTTAAGAAAACAAAAGGCATGGCTATATTCCAAACCCACTTTGCAATTATTGATAGGCTTGAAAGATGCTGATGGGAACCACCAGAGCATAATAGTGATGGTGGCCTATATCCCACAACTATAAAAAGCTTTGCTAATTCCAAGGAGTGTTACTGAGCACAAGAGTGCTTGAAAAAAAAGGGCAATTAACAGAAAGAAAATAACAGAGCTAAGAAACTGTGAGTCTCCTACCAGTCTCTTTAGTCTGGTGAATGGTTGATTATAGAGAAGGAAATAGTTCTTTTGGGCACTACTGACAGACACCCCCAGACCACAATTAGCAGCAGGCTGTTGGCCAGGAGAATGCTATGAAAGATTATTTTTATGTTTTATACATACAAACCAAAATAATACTCACAAAATATAATTTTTTTAAACGTGCAGTACATCCTGCGTAGACAGATTTCTCCAAAGAGTTTGCAAACATAGCTACAAAATGCTAGAAATATTGTTATCCAAACAATTTATTGTAATCAGCACAACAACCTGTTGCATACATTCTGTCCTGAAGTGCATTCAGAAAGGATGTCTCATAGAAAGCTGAAAGTAACAAATTGTGCATTGGAACCACTTATATTTTTATTTAATGTTCGTATGGAAACAGCTTTCTGAAATCTTATTTGCATCTGTGTACTATAAAATCATTTTGAAAGTCACAGCTTTTTCCCCACATTGTTTAGAAGATAAAACTAATGTTAGAGCATAAAAAAATCTCTGTTAGCTATTTTAAATATGAGATCTTAAGATATCAGTTAGCTCATGTGTGTGGTTAGCTTATGAACCAAAGCAATAGCTATCTGATTTTCAGAAAAGCTCCATGAAAGGCTTTACTAGTGAAGGAATAGGAATGAATAGATTGAATCTCACTTAAGGGGAAAATAGAGTTTTAAACATTGTATGAATTTTCTAAGATATGATTGTATTGTCCTTATTCAGGAAACAATAGAATATAAATATTTACTAAATTGTTTACATTAACTAGGGCTTTGAAAATTGAAATAGTTTAAATTTTTATAGTAACATTAGGAAAATATTTGTCCTTCAGAACCAACTTACTTCCTAATGAATTTAGCATACAGCAAGCGTGAAGACAACATGCAACATAAACCTGAATTATTTGTAACTTTTATGTACACACTGTAAGACAAAAAGACTAAGACAGTCAATTAGAAAATAGTCAAATAGAAAAGCTTATCTCCAGAAATGACTGCCTTAGGAATACTTGAAGTAGGTGCCCTTTGCACATCCTTAAGAGAATGGAGTCAGCATAACCTGGTGATGAGACCAACTCAAGCACAGTTTTGAGAGAACTCTGCCTGCCCTTTATCTTTGAGACAGGGACCTCAAATGAACCAGAATGACTTTTCATCAGTATTGCTGAACTGCACCACAGGGTGGGTTCTTCCCTTAGAATTCACCCTCAGTCCAGCGACAAACTGCCTGAGCTTCTGCCAGTAATACATTTGAATCATATCCCTAGGAAAAAACTCTCTCCCACACTCTGGTCTGCTCAGGCATTCCTCTCTTTGCTTTACTCAGGATTTGTGTTTCAGTCTCCTGATGCCATAGGCTTCTGGCTCTTCCTTTCTCATCCTGTCCCCTGTTCCACTCGTCCTTCACTGCTCTCTGCAGTGGTGAAAATGCCCTTTCTCCAGAAAGCTTTACCTATTCAGTGTGAAGTGGCTAGAGCAAGGTGAATGTGCAGCATTCATTCCTGCTGTCTGGGTGCAGAACTTAGCACAAATAGGCAGTAAATCACAACCAATAAAACAAATCATCCAAGACATCTGATTTTCTTTAAGGAAGAAAAGAGAACTCTGTTCTTTGCAACTGATGTTACCTAATTAGGTGTCAGATACTGAAATACTGGACAGCTTTTCAAATGTCTCCCATCTATATTGAGAAAAATAATGACATCTAGTGACAAGATAGAAAATCACAGCTCCGTCTTTGCAGGACTGAATACACATTTGCCTCTACACTTGTGGCAGCTATGTGCTCACTGCAGTGTCAAGATTAACTGTTTCTTGTGCTAAAAATCAACAGACATTACAAAGCAAAGATGATTTAAATTATTTGGCTTGGGTCTGTATCCAGCTGCATTTGAAGCACACAGATTTTAATTTCACAAATCAAATGTATTATACACTGACATGTTCAGAAAGCAGTGAACTGTAACATGCACTGGAAAAACTTTTTTTTGCAAAAACTAGCAAAAGCGAGTACTGTTTATATACTCCTGCCTGTCCCCAGTATGGATGCTGTACCAGGAAAATTCAGGTTTGTATTATTCTGATCACTACATAAAGAATAACAGAAGTCTGGTGGCAACACTGTACTTATAGATTAAAACAGATTAGTTCAGGCAATACTAGTCTCTGTAATCTTTTTCAAACAGTTGGGTTTTATTTTTTTCCCCAGAGGGCATTATTTCCCTCCGTGTCATAAACAGTGAATGAATTTCTGGGATATAAAGTTTGTGCTCATGTTTCTGTATGAGAGTTATTAATTTCGATCTCGGCCTACAAATGCCTTTCTATATGATGTATATTTTCCAGCTTTTACTTTACCAACTTGGCAACATAAAGCAAAATATGCACTATTTAGCAGTTCATTTTATGTTCTATTAACTATGTGATACAAAACAAAGCACTGAACTACATCACATTATTGTAATGTAATTGGCTCTATTGTACCATTCTGGACTCACTACCAGCTGTCCTTGATTGGAAATTCATTATAGAAAACCATAATTCTTATTTTCACACTAGCTACATTTTCTAACATGTTGTATATATCATCTTACAGTTCCTTCCTTCCTTCCTGATAAACTTTAATCTAGAAGGCAGTTTCAGTAATGAGACAGTAATTTAATCCTCTATTTCCTTGTTAAAGAAAGACTGCATATGTTAAACTGGCCCATTTTAGTTCAGGAAAATACTGGACCATATTAGCTCAACATATCCTTTTATCCCAAAGACTCAAGTGCGTATCTGAATTCCATTGGATAATTATGAAATTTAGACATATTTGCAAGTTCTGCTCTGAGTAACAACATAAATAAGAATGTGCTCAAATTTTGTCCTGACCTTAGATCATCTCATGATAATGGAGAATCTGAACTGCCAACTTAGTTCAAGTTTATGATAATGGTAAAATAATATCATAGTAATCCCAATTCCAGTTTGCCTAATAAAAAAAAAAAAAAAAAGTATGAGGATTTACAAGCTATATTACTAATTACTATTACAATACTATAAAACCCATCTGGTTTTCTATATAAGAAACAAAATATGAGTTATGAACAAATTCGTAATTGGAACTGCAAAAGGCGCAAATGGCTTATTTAGTCACCCGGTCCATGTGGTTGTTCAGGGTGACAACAGCTATTGTAAATAGAAACACAACCAGATTATATATAGCTGGCCAAATTTTGCATTTCTGAAATAAGTACAATTTTTCATTCATTTCAGAATTCTTCAAGATAAGATATGTAATAATGGTCATCTGAAAAGCATATAAATTTACTCTCTTTCTGTAAAACAGGTTAGCAAAAACAGCAACCACAAAAGCTGGTTATATGCCCACAGTTCAAGGATGCATCTGTCTTCATATTTTAGTCTGGTTTCCACAGCAGAGAAGTCCTGATGCACAAAAAATGCAAAGTAAAACTAGAAGATACGTGCCAGGACTATGTGCTGGTACGTACTCCACCCATGCTTCTAATCTCCCCTTGCCCCATTATGATATCTTATTTGCCAGTTAAAATACAACCTAAGAGGTCTTTGAGGATAACAATCCTTCTAAGCAAAGTCATAACAAACATTGAGGATGTCTACAGTTGCACTGTATAAATCACTGATTAATGTCTTTTATTTCATACACCATCACCAATATTGACAATTTCTTGGTAGAAAGTCCCTAATACC
This sequence comes from Pezoporus wallicus, assembly GCF_028554395.1. Lineage (NCBI taxonomy): Eukaryota > Metazoa > Chordata > Aves > Psittaciformes > Psittacidae > Pezoporus > Pezoporus wallicus. The sequence continues at coordinate 2,112,730 of NW_026636990.1, forward strand.
TATGCTGGATGAAGTGAATTTTCCCACCTTCCTCTATACTGAACCTGGAAGACCCAAAGGTATCTGGATATAGACTCTCTTCTACCACTTTCCTTAGAGAGCAGGTCATGCTTTGAAGATATTGGCATATAAATGAGTTTGTGAGTTGTGACTGGTGTATGAATGTCTACCATGGAACCTGCTCTGCAATTAAGTCCAGGAATCTTGAAAACCCAAGCCATGGTATTAAAACTGTGCATGGTCAGACATGCATCAGTTGTCAATAACAATGAAAATTCTCATTTTCAGTCTTGCACCTACCAAATTTTCTTAATTTTCTCTCTATTTCTTAGTATGAAATAGAACTACAACATCTGACAGTATGCTATTGTTTTCAGCTTTTTCAAGCAGCTGAATGTACATACATATAGTCCAGAGAATGATTTGTCAGAATTACTGAAATGTAAATTATGGCTTTGTGGTATTGCTAAGTATTTCAGCTTCCACTCAGGTCTGCAGGTATTGCAGTTATTAAAGACCATAGAAATTTCATCATTATACAATATTCTGTGTATCATTTGGGTTACAATGTATTTAAAGATGTCCTTTTACCCATGCTTTAAATCACAAATACTTATATAAATGATAAAATTACCTATACTTAACAATTTCCAAGCATACAAGAGTATTAAAGTGGTTTGTGACATCTGTTAATTCAAACGTATATTTTAAACTTTCAAATTCAGTAACCTTGAATGCTATACAGTGATTATTTTCTTTATAAAAGGCCCTTGATATAGTTTACTAGAATACATCACTAGAGGTCAGAATATTGATTTCTGCAAATTCCAGTCAATCCTGAATGCCATACTTTTCCACTGAACACACTAGTCATATAGCCAAAGGTACATAGCTCATATTCTGTCATAGAAATGTTCCTTAAAAGTCTTCTTTGCATACAAGCTTTGGGAACTTTGGAAGAAAGACTACAGAACTCATTGTACATTTATTGACTTGTTGATGTAAGCCTCGATGCAAGTCTGTGATTTATCTTTTAAGATAGCAGCATTCAAGGTACTTCATCTGCGTTCAGAATTGCAGTAAAGTGAGAGCAATATGCCAGCATTATCTCTTGTTGAAAACACTACAATTAAATAATTTATAGGTTTTCTTTCTCAAGTTCTACACACCCAAAAGTTCCACAGAAGTGCCATGAATATTACCTAGATTTGCACTAATCTAAAACAGCATGCGTCAGAGAAGATAACAGGAGTACAGTTTTGATGTATTCTTATAGTACTCATACAAAATCCAGATAACACAGCAGAAAGATTTTGTTAAACATAATAGCAATTCCTGAGGAGTTAAAAATGTCAAGACATTAAAAGATTTTGTGTGTACTCACTGGACATACGAATTCACAGAAGAGGACAATGCAAACACTCACCAAACTATGTATTTCTTCATGAAAGGTACTTACCTACAAAACAAACAAACAGAAAAAATGCTTTAAAAACCTATAGACACACTTATACATTTTGGCATACTAAAAGATATCAGATGATTACAATATTTTACTCACTTCTACAAAAGGTTCCAGTGAAAACATATTCTTAGACTTACAACTTACACACCATTGGCCATGTATAGTTACAGATACTCTATCAAATTCTCATATTAGCTTTATTTTGAATTTTTCCTTCTGAATGTTGGGGAATTGACGCTCTTGAGGTCCAGAAAGTCTTACAACGTTTTGATACCTACCCTATATTCAAATTTTAGCAGTCAGTTAAAATGTGAAAATATGTTTAAAAAGTACAAGGTGTTAGTAGTACAGAATAAAATAATACAGTAGTAATAGCTGTAAGAAGAAGAATTAGCATATTTATAAACAGATTATTAAAACAGTAGACGTTTATCCTTTTCATATGGTTTTATGCTTTAGTTTCAGATAATGCTATTCTGTAATTCCAAATATTTCTCATATCACTGGTCCAAAAATTGTTCCAATACTACAAATATTTAACACTGAATAACATTGTTTATTCATGGGTCTGACTCTTCAGTCATGTGTTCTTTTTCTTTGGTAGAGTCAAAAACAACATGGCACATAGCTGACTTGGCCAACTTCACAAAAATCAGTCAATAATCAGATTGAAATAATACAAATAAGCCACCATGTGACATATAATGGAGTGCACAAACATAATTAGTCTTGCCCTTTTGAGTCATTTCATGCCATTAAATTATGAGGCATTCTCTTGTTTTCATTCTTTAGGGGTGGTGAGAAAACAACAACAAATCAAATCAGGATAAATTTCTTAACTGACAAGAATTTCTAAGCTGTGAATTTCTTGTTGGTGCTTAGGCAAAGGTCACCAAAATGTGATAGTATTCTACAGTTGTAATTGTGTAAAACAGGCTCCAAAACACTGTATGCATGTGCATACAATGAAAAAAAAAAAAAAAGGCAAACAATTAAACAAATAATCAAGTTTTACACCCAAGTACTGGCATTAATGCTCATGGTTGGCCCATACCGTGGCCCAACTGCTCTGAAGTGTTTTGTGTTGCTGCATGAAAATGTTTCCATACCTACATGTCTTCAGGCTATAATAAAATCAGTTATTTCCAGTACTCCACAGCAACAAAGACGCCTGAGCATTTGCTAGCTATGAAAAGGTTTCAGTTTCTGTTCAAACTAGAGATAAGAATGAGATTTGATATGAAAGGTCTGTTATGACACCAGCAAATGTAAGACTCTAATTTGTTTCACATCATGGTTTATTGTGAGCAAAGTGTAGTGTCAAGGCCAACATCAAACTGGGATATGTTACATAATCATGAATTAGCAGTGAAGCTGCTACTCCAAGGGTTGTATTGCTGTGCCCAGTAACCTGGTTACAGTAGTAATTGACTTTGCTTTTTCCTTTTCTTTATCTAGGTTCTATAACACAAATGCTCCACTTTTGCCAACCTAGGAATTTTGTGATTCAAGCAAACATGTCCATCTGTGCATGATGTGCATGACAAAGCTGGAAAGATGTGTGTGTATTTTTAGAAAAACCTCTTAGCTTACTGACTCTCCTCATCAGTTGTGATATACAGCCAGAACAGCCGTAAAACCATCAGACAAGGGTGTCTTCTGATAAAGCAAAGACGTTATCCCAAACTCAGCCTCAGAACCACAAATGTATATCTTAGACCATCCAAAACAGTACACAGAACTGCTCAATGCAGTCTCCTTTTATTATAATCATTGTGGTAGCATACACTTGAATTGGAAAGATATTGGAGCTATTTACTCAAGGCTGAAAGACACCTGAGTTTAGGAAGTCTTGGAAAAGGCATTGTAATCAAAAATTTTCCATTTCAGCTATTGAAAAACTGTTGGCCATTGAAAAACTCTTGCAAACAAAATCTTTAAGACAAAAAATGGAAGCTGCAAGAGGTGCAGTTGCCTTCAAAATGTCCTTGCTCCAAGTATTAAACATTGGAGGAAAAAAATCAAAACCATGCTATGAAAGGTTCCTAATACATTTATTTTCTAAATACACTCACAATTTAAATCATCCTTCATGAAGGAAATATCAAGTTGGAATTCCTAATCTATGTCTATTCCATTTACATTAATTTTTGATCTCTTGGCATTACTTTTTGAAAATTATTTAGGTCAAGCTAAAGAATAATGAAATGGAGGTTACGTAAAGTGTGACATTGTTTAATAGAAAAAAAAAATCCTGGAAAGATTGATCTTAGCAACTTCTTCAATGTTTTCCAACATATCAAGCCCCATATGTAAGTCTTAGCAGACTGACAGATGTGTCTGCTGCATGTAGCTGTGGAAATTTCCACCTGTTACAGCGGAAAGCTCATTTTCAGAGACCAAAAGACAATCTGATTGCTCAAATGTATTGCCTCAGTACTTTTTCCTGTCCTGCCTGAGGTCTAAAAGGTAGATCAGAATCAAATTGCATGAAGTGCTCAGTACTGATTACTGAATATATCCACAGATAGCAAAAGTAATTTTATGTTTTTCTTTAAATACCAAAAGAAAAAATAAAATAAAATTGGAGACCCAATCAGGTGTTTGTCAGGCTTGAAATACCATAATAAAATTGACCCTTAACATCTTAAATGAGTATGAAATTACATATCTACCTGATAGTATTCCTATGCCTAGCAGCACTGAAACCTTATAATTACTAATTTAAATATTAAACAATGGTAATTATTAATACTATATACTTCTTTTTTTTTTTTTTTTGGTGGGGGGAGTTGTTTTGTGAGTTCAATTTACTGCAATTGAAATAGCTTAAGCGAACGTCTCAGTAAGGAATGGCCATTCTACCTGCACAACAAGCTGTAGGTGTTCTGCCATTCTTCTTTCATATAATTCTAAAGAACGGAGCAGCAAGTATGCTTAAGCATGCTGTGGATTTATAAGATAGCACTGATACTTTCAAAGATTTTAAAATATGACTTTTTGAGGCAAGGAGTACTTTAAAACCATATATTATATAGTTTTATTAAATAAGTATTTAAAATTATTAATAATACAAAGCTGCAAGAAAACTTTCCTTGTTGCTGATAGGGCAGAAAATATTAGCAAATTATCCTTCCATCGTACCAATCCAAGTGTTGTGTTCTTGGTTGTTATCCAATCAACTCTGTTTTTCTTTGTGACTGCTCTATATTTTTCCCTTAAACATGAATCTTAACTTTCATAATTTCTCAAAAACTCAAGAATGTTTGCATTTTTCCTTTTAAGAAACAACATTAACAATAATCCTAAAATTAATTTGGAACATTAACATTCTACAAAGATTATCAGAAATTAAACTAGTTTTGCTAAATTATTCATGTTCATTTTATGGCATTAAAAGGAAATCGGAATAGTTTGCAAACTGCAGTTACTGATTAAGTAGTTGTACTAGGATGACAAAAATCATAAAGAATACAGCCAGAAAGCACCAGTACACATTTTTAATTTTTCTTTACTGTTTTAATTTTAGCTTTGAAAACATTATAATTAATGCTTAAACATAAGAAAACCAGATCTTTACAAACCCTAGTGAGTTTACAACATCAGGAGACACGAATGTGAAAGTCTGCCAACAAAATGACAGACTAACTGTGCAATCTATCAGATATTATGCAACAAAAAAAAAGAGTTTAGTCTACATAAAGGACTAATTCTACTTCATTAAGCTTAGTCTGTCTGCTTTCCTATGAAAAGCAAGTTATTAAATTATTAAAATTATAAAATTATTAATCATTTTAAAATTACAAAAATTATTAAATTATAAAAAATGAAAATATAAAATAATGTAAATGCTTTGCTGGAAAGTTACATGTTCAAGGAGTTACTTCTTCTCAGATTACTTTAGTGAGGGCTTTATAGATTTTATTTATTTATTTTTCCACTTGTTTATAAAATAAGAATTTTTGACAAGCCTAAATCTGACTGCCTGCTTACTGAATTTTCAGTAAAATAAATAGAAGCTGAGCAACTATTACCTAGCCACAGACATGACCCTGCTGTGAAATCTGCATTATATACCCTCTTTTGAACATTAGAATCTTATGTGCAGGATGTGGTCTCTTACTGTTCCTTTAGTTCTCAGTGTATGCAACTACCTGAAGCAAATTAGGATGGAATAGCTGCTGAATACTGCTGGTACAAAACATGGAGGGTTGTTTGTTTTTTTTTCTATAAAATAATATATAAATCTTATAAGTTCATTCTGATGATACGCATTCAAAGTTGTGAGCATTCTAATGCAAACCTTTTTGTTGCTATTTTCTTCTACTGGAGCTACAGGCAACAGTATCCATCACTTTGTATTCTTAAAAGCAGCAGAAATTAACTATGTCATATACTATCACAGAAGATATATTAATCCAAACAAAGAGCAGAACAGTTAGGCTTTTCTGAAAGCCCACAGGAAGTCCTCTGCTGCTGATTCTATCTTTTCATGCCCAAACCAGATCCTGTTTCTTAAAGAGGGAAAAAAAGAATTTACCAAGTGAACTAAAACATTTTTCTTATTATTTCTATATGACATTTACCATGAAATGAAAAATATTCATAGTCCCCTCCAACAATTACTTTGTAGAAAGTCGCCTAAGCAGGAGAGGATTCTCCTGTAAGAAGTCTAATAACAAGACCATACAGAGCAATACGCATAAACCAATCTTACAGCTTTCTACCAGTGAAATGTAGTAAATGAGCAGGAAGCAGTGGAAATTGTCTCCACTTCAGGAAGGCTCTTGACACTGTCTCCCCTAAAATCCTCACAGAGAATCTGATGAGCCATCAGATGGATGAATAGCAGTGATATAGACTGAAAAGTGGCTGAACACCTGGGTCCAGAGTGTGACGATCAGGGGCATGAAGTCTAGCTGGAGGCCAGTAATTAGCAATGCATCAAAGGGATCAACACTGGATCAAATCCCAGTGCAACATCTTAACAAATGATCTGGATGATGAGGCACAGCGTACCCTCAGCAAATTTGCTGATGACATAACACTGGGAGAAGCGGCTGATATGCCCAAAGGGTCATTCTGGCATCCAACAGGCTGGAGAAATAGGCCAACAGGAACCTCATGCAGTTCTACAAGGAGAAAACCAAAGTCCTGAACCTGGTAAAGAGCAACCCCAGGCACCAGTACATGCTGGAAAGCAGCTTTCCAGAGAAGGCTCTGGGGGTCCTGGTGGGCACAAAGTTGAATGTGAGCCAGCAGCATGCTCTTGTGGCAATGAAGGTTCGTGGTCTCCGGGCTGCATTAGGAAGGCAGTTGAAAGGACCATGGGAGAGGCCCATGCTGGGGCTCTGGTCAGCCCTGATGGTGCCACACCCGGAGTACTGTGTCCAGCAAAAGAGAGATACAGAGCTACTGGAGACACTAACTGGAGTTAGTGGACCAGCAAAGGACCGCTAACAAGATCAAGAGTCTGAAGCATCTCCCACGCAAAGAAAGGCTGGTAGGGCTGGGACTCTTTAGCCTAGAGAAGACAATAGAAGACTCTGGGCCATCTTATCCATTTTCACAAATATCTGGAGAGATGTTAGAAAGAAGATGGAGACGGACTCCTTCCACTTGTGCCCAGCCACAGGTCAAGGGGCAGTGGACACAAACTGAAACTCAAAAGGCTCCCTCTGCACATCTGGAAACAGTTTTACTGTGAGGTTGAGCACAGGCACAGGTTGCCCAGTGAGGTTGTGGAGTCTCCATACTGGACATGGTTCTGGACCTTTAGGTGACCCTGCCTGAGCAGGATTGGAGCAGATGACATCCAGAGGGCTCTTCCAGCCTCCACCATTCTCTATAAAAACAGACTAAACAAGTAAGTCTGATTTACATTTAATAGGGAATAATTTGTTTCCCCTGTGGGAATAGACTAGATAAATTATTACATCCTATATAATGCCTTTTTCACAAGACTTCTTATGCTCAAAGAGCTTATTATTTCTGGCATGTATTTTTAATAGTAATCTTAAATAAATGACTCCAAAAAGCATTATTTCCTTATTTTAGAAGGAAGCACAAGAAAGGATTAAGAAAACCATCATATATTTGCTCTTTAATTTAAAAAAAAAAAAAAACACTGATTATTTCCTTCCCCCTTCAATTTATGTCCTGCAGTTTACTCTACACATTAACTGTCTATTTTATACATCTCCTTTTTCAGATTTTTTTTTCTAGGATATAATTAGTCTGTGGGCTTTTTTGCATTTCTAGAACAGTACCATGACCCTTCTGGTATTTGTATAACAGATGAAAAACATTTGAGAAGGGTAGATAGCATGATCAATCACTTTCACAAGTCTTTTCTTTCTTTGCAATGTTATTGTTATTTCCATCCTTAGGAAGAATCAAACACATTCTGTTGGTTATGTACAAAAAAATGTTATTTTCTCACTCTCTTTCTTTTTCAGCTATGAAATACCAAACCACCAAAGAGATTTTTACCAAAAGGAGTCTGAAAGTCTTTTAAAAATCCCTTTATTTAGACATCTTACATTATACACTTGTATATATGTTTCTCAAAACATGCCTCCTGTAACATCAAATGAATATGGGATAGTAGAAAAAAGAAAGTTCTCAGTATGCTTGGTTTGCTAAACATACCACATTATGGTATGTTTGCTATATAAAGATGTTCCACTTCAGATTCTGTTCTAAATTATCATCTAGACCAACAGGAAGGTGCTTTATTTCAGCCTTAGTATTTCTGTATTAGACTACTTTTAAGTGTATTCAAGGCAAAATATAGTTTAATGAATATCATAAATTTGCAAGGATATAATCTTTCATCTGAAATTATAGCAGAATGATTATTCATAATGGTGGACTAAAATATATATATATGATAATGGATTTGTTTCTAGTCTTTGTTCTGCTAATAATAGGCACTAATTATCTTATGCAAAGAAAACCAAGTCACAGTTAAGCTTCCTTTAAAGGTTGTAATTAAAACCTATATCGTTTCGTGACTCACTTTTTATAACATAGTGCTGGAATACCATAGCTCAACAAAACTGAAACTACCTCTATCAACTATTTGCCTTTGCACCAGTGGTCACAGAGACTTCTTCATAAATAAATCAGCTTTAGGGAGGTAGGACCACACAGGAAAGCTCAAGCAATGGAGCTCAACCGAAAAGATGAGGAGTTCTTCATATTTACCTACCTAGTTCTTTCAGGTAATTGTGAAAAAGCAACTGATGACTTTCTCTCTCTTTTATCTATTTTACTGAGTCATTGTATTATGCTGTTTGTAACAATACATTCTATTACTATTACTAATGCGTTTTATTACTACAACCACCAAACCCCAAACATTCCACAACCTGACATCCTTTGCGGATTAACTTTTAAAACATCTCTAAAGTCACTAATCTTGTCTGTTACATCCCCAAAGTAATTTGAAGACAATATATTTATATGCTTATCAGTGTCTGATCCCCTTGAAATGCCTGCTTCGGTTGCCTGTTTTAACTTATTCAAGATAAATCTGTGAACCTTTATACTGTGGTCTCATTTTCATTGCACTGGTAGCCCAAATGACAAATTGAGCTTTGCTCCAAGCTTCTATCTACAATCACAGAACCCTAGGCGAAGTTCTAGAATGCTATAATTCAAAGTATCTGGCACACCAGGATGTATAAATTAAAGTTGGAGTTTTGCTGGGGCTCAGGCTAGCAAAGTGGTGGTGGTGTGGTTACTTAAAACCTCCTGAAACACAGACAAGTTTCCCTGGGGTAACAAGTTATTATAAGTTTATTGCTCTGTGGTTTTTACTCACATGTTCATTTTTATCATGAAATAGATGTGAAACAATGCAATGTAGCTCTTTTCCTTAGTGAAAGGTAAGTTCTCACATCAACTCAGGTACTGCACTTAGGGTGGGTGATGATTTTTTAAACATACCACAATACCTGATCTTGCCTAACACTTTTACCAAGAATCATATTTTTATAATAAAAAAATAAAAAAGGCAAACAAACTAACCCCAAACAAACCTCTCTCTCTTCCTTTTTCCCCCCAGAAAGCTCTTTCTTTCCTTCTGCTTTACTGACCTGCTTCTCCGCCAACACCTGCTCAGTGAGAGATCATAAACTCAGGAAGACTTCAGGTCTGCTACGTGAGTGCAAGAATCACTGCAACCCTCCTGTTTTCTTTCAGCCCTGACTAGTATTTCCCATTTCTGCTTCTTTGTTTCTTAGGACTGAAGACTCACAGAAGTATCACAGATCTGCTTTTTTCAAATTAATTTCTCAGCAGAATAAAAAGAGTGAGGTTAACCCCTACCACATTCTTATCCTTAAAACTGGAGTAGAGGGTCCGTGCAAGCAGCTACTCAGAGGGGCCAGGGAAGCAGTGGCAGAGTAGGACCAAACAACACTGAACACAGACCAACTTCCAAAGAGCTGCACAAAGCACAGCACAACACTCGTATCACAAATGCTGGGTTTGCAGCTAAATTCTGCTATATAGCTTTATATTGTTGGAGTTGCTATTTATGTTAGGGGTAGGCTGTAGAGTATGGAACTTGGTCTGAGGACAGGTGATCAGTTAACAGACTGTCTGTGAGGCAGGGTTAAAGGGAGAACAGTGATGGGAGACATTACTGTGGGGATCTGTTACAGGCTGCCTGATCAAGAGGACTCTGTGGATGAAGCGCTTTATGGACAAATAGGAAAAGCCTCACGCTCACAGGCCCTTGTTCTCATGGGTGACTTCAACCACCCTGACATCTGTTGGAGGGATGGTACAGCCTGGCACAAGCAATCCAGGAGGTTCCTTGATTGTGTGGAAGGCAACTTCCTTCTGCAAGTAATAGAGCAGCCAACAAGGAGAGGTGCCATGCTTGACCTCGTGCTCACCAACAGGGAAGGGCTCGTTGGAAATGTGACGCTCCAGGGCAGCCTTGGATGCAGCGATCATGAGATGGTCAAATTTGAGATCCTCAGGACAGTGAGAAGAGTGTGCAGCAAGCTCACTGCCCTGGACTTCAAGAGAGCAGACTTTGGCCTCTTCAGGAACCTACTTAGGAAGGTTCCATGGGATACAGCCCTAGAGGGCAGGGGGGCCCAAGACTGTTGGTTGATATTCAAGGATCACCTGCTACAAGCTCAGGAGCGTTGCATCCCAACTAGAAGGAAGTGCAGCAGGAGGGCCAGGAGACCTCCTTGGATGGATAAGGAGCTGCAGAGGAAAATTCAAATGAAAAAAGAGGCTTATAATAAGTGGAAGCAAGGACAGGCAGCCTGGGAAGAATACAGGGATGTTGTCTGGGAAGCTAGGGACCAGGTTAGGAAAGCTAAGGCCCAGTTAGAATTAAACTTGGCTAGGGATGTTAAGGATAACAGGAAGAGATTCTATAGGTACATTGTGAATAAAAAAAAAACATATTAGGGACAACATGGGCCCTCTCCAGAAGCTATCAGGAGAACTGGCTACACAGGATTTGGAGAAGGCTGAGGTTCTGAATGACTTCGTCTTGTTCCTCACTGGCAAAGGCTCTGACCACACCATCCAAGTCTTGGAAGGCAGATGCAGGGGCTGTAAGAATGAAGACCCTAGGCCCGCTGTAGGAGAGGAACTGGTTCGAGACCATCTTAAGAACCTGGATGTACACAAGTCCTGATAAAATCCATCCACGGGTCCTGAAGGAGCTGGCGAATGAAGTTGCGAAGCCACTGTCCATCCTATCTAAGAAATCATGGCAGTCAGGTGAAGTTCCTGACAACTGGAAAAAGGGAAATAAAACCCCCATTTTCAAGAAGGGGAAAATGGATGACCCAGGGAACTACAGACCAGTCAGTCTCACCTCTGTGCCTGCCAAAATCTTGGAGCAGATTCTCCTGGAAGGCATGCTAAGGCACATGAAAATCAACAAGGTGCTTGGTGACAGCCAGCATGGCTTCACTAAGGGGAAATCCTGCCTGACCAATTTGGTGGCCTTCTGTGATGGGGCTAAGGAACTGTGTTCAACACTGTCCTGCATGACATCCTTGTCTCTAAACTGGAGAATACATCAATTTGATAGGTGGACCACTTGGTGGATAAAGAACTGGCTGGATGGCCGCACACAAAGAGTTGTGGGCAATCGCTAAATGTCCAGCTGGAGACCAGTAACGAGTGGTGTCCCTCAGGGATCGGTGTTGGGACCGGCCTTGTTCAACATCTTTGTTGCTGACATGGACAGTGGGATTGAGTGCGCCCTCAGCAAGTTTGCCGATGACACCAAGCTGTGTGGTTCGGTTGATACGCTGGAGGGAAGGAATGCCATCCAGAGGGACAAAGCCTTGGGTGACATGGTTTAGTATGAGTTGTCCCTGCCCATGGCAGGGGGGTTGGAACTAGATGATCTTAAGGTCCTTTCCAACCCTAACTATTCTATGATTCTCTGATTCTATATTGTGTACGCATGCTTCAAAGGAGCATTACAATACTGGAACAGGGGGCGTCAGTAACAGACGTGTAAAGCGGGAGACATGCTGCAAATTCCCAGAGTAATTTACTTTACTATAACATGAGCTGAAGTCATAACAGCTCATCAATTGTTAATTTTTAATCAATTGTTAACTCAGACATTCTGGTCTGCTGATGAATTTTTCACATGTAGCCTTTTTTTCAGGACCTCTCAGTCCAGAATATCCTACTTGACATAATCAATATGGATTAAACAGGATATGCAGCAGAAACTGCCACTTTATCTTGCCATTCATTAAAACTTACTTGCAGTGAATATATGCTTTTTAAGTATGTACAAATCTACAGTTCTATGAATCCATAACTCAGGTTGATACATTTCAACCGCTGGTTAAATTTCTCCTGCTTGACATATTTAGGTCATACTCTAATCCAGCTATAGACAGTCAAGTGAAGAGTCTTAATTTGCTAGATAAAAACCCAAATATGCATAAAATATTAACAGAGAAGGTACAACACAATTGATAAAAATAATTTCATAAAGGATATATATATGTATATGAATGTATATATGCATGTATATGCAAAACCACCTGAAATCTTTCTAGGATAAAGTCAGTGAACTAATTTTCATTTTCCAACCTTAAAAATTTATGCAGAATATGGAAGAGTTGTAAAATAATAATTTAAGTGCCTTCTACAGCAACCTAAACACCAAATGTCCCTTTAGAAAGAGGAAATATTTGATGAATATCTTTTCAAGGAAATAAATATGAAGACCAAATAAAGAGTAATACAGAATATCTTTATTGGTCTCCAATCACTTAAATGCTCTCTGAAATTCCTGGGAATGATATTTTCACCTGACAGCATGACACTGCTTCCTTGCTTGGTGGTCTTTAGAATAAAAAAAACCTCCTTTTCGCCATACAGATTTCTGATGCATTTCACACATGCTGAGTTAAAGTACCATGGAAAACAATGGCATATTTTACATTGTTCTACAATAAAACCATTTTTAGGAAGAAAAAAAGCCAGCAGTGGTCCACTCCCTACGTAATTTTTTGTTTAACATTCCCAATCCGACTACTGAATAACAAACAACAGATTTTTAACAAAGGCACTATAATACTCCACTATCCCAAAAATCATAGCAATGGAATTAGAAATATTCTTGAAAAAAATCTGTTCTGTAATTATTTAATGACCAAGAAAAAAAAGCAACCTAGGCAAAAGGAATCTCATGGTATTTTCATTTATTTTCTGCATTAGAAAAAAAAGGGGTAGTTTTAGCAGTAAGAGAAGAATAAGATTTCCCCAGAAAAGAATAAGATATTCCCAAGCCTCTACAGGTAGCCTTAGAAGTGTTTTATAGTTGTTGTCCCTAGCCCCACCCCAAACCTCTATTAAGTTCTTGGGCATAAACACAAAGAAACTTATATAAGCACATTCAGTATATAAATCAATACAATTAAAAGTGATAAATCAAATCAATCAAGTTACCAAAGTGCAAAATATTTACACCAAACCTTACCAAGTTGTTCAAGTTTCTTGGTAAAGTGTTGTCAGATATCATCTAAGTTACAATGCGCACCATTTATTTTCCTTTTCCTTGTCTCATTTTACTCAATTTTTTGTAAGTAACAAAGAACGCAAAACATGATGTTGTTTCCACCAAAAGCAAAGTGCAAAGCCCTTCAAAAGAAGAATTAGTCAGTATACTCTTGGGACAAGCAATTATGTTAATTCAACAGAATTTGAGGTTGATGCAATACCATCTAGTAGCCAGATAAAAAAATATTCAGAATACAGATTTAGCCAATTCAGGTAAGAAAGTGAAGTTCTTCAGTGGGACTGTTATTACTATTGAAAAGCCTTTTAAAAAAAAGAAGGATTTATTGCCTGTGATACATTCAATTTCCACACTTAGCTACTGATGTATCATTTCAGCCAAAGATGACAGCTCTCAATTGTCAGCAAACGTGCTGAGGAGGCAACCGATCGCTTCATCCAAGTCGTTGATGAGTAAGTTAACACTTTGACCCAGTGCTGACCCCTGGGGGCCCACGATAGGAGAAATCGCCAACTAGATTCTGTGCCACTGATCACAGCCCTCGGAGATCTGCCATTCAGCCAGTTCTCCACCTCACCATCCCCTTGTACAGACAGCACTTCCTGAATTTTCCTGTGGGGATGTCATTGGAGACAATGTCAAAACCTTTGCTAAAGTCGAGGTACACAACATCCACTTCTCTCCCCTGACATGACCAGCCAGTTGAGCCATCTTAGAAGGCAAGCAGCTTGGTTAACCATGACTTCCCTTTGATGAATCCACACTAACGACTCCTGATCATCTTATCATAGAATCATAGAATAATTAGGGTTGGAAAGGACCTTAAGATCATCTAGTTCCAACCCCCTGCCATGGGCAGGGACATCTCACACTAGATCATGTTACTCAAGACTCCATCCAACCTGGCCTTGAGCACTGCCAGGGATGGAGCATTCACAGATTCATTGGGCAGCGTGTTCCAGTGCCTCACCACCCTCACACCTGAGAACTTTTTCCTTATATCTAACCTGAACTTCCCCTTCTCGTCTTTTATGTGCTTAGAGATGGCTTCCAGGGTGAGTCACTCAAATTCAATCACCTTTACAGGGATTGATATCAGACTGACTGGCCTGTAGCTCCCAAGGTCCTCCTTGTCCCTTTTGAATATTGGGGTAACATTTGCTTTCTTTCAGACCTTCAGGCACCTCTCCTGGTTGTCATGACCTTTCAAAAAAGATTGAGAGTGGGCTAGCAATGATGTCCGCCAGCTCCCTGGATACTCTGGATTGTCTTCCTTCTTTTAAAAATCTGCCATCATGTTTGCCACCATATGTTTTTGTGGTAATAACACTAATCTTGCTGATAGGTTTGAGTATTAGCTTTACAATTTCATATTTATGTTAGAAATCTTGAGTGAATAACATCTGGACCTGGAAATTTACTGGTTTTGGGGGGGTTGGGGTTGTTTTTTTGTTTTTTTTTTACGTTTTTTGTCTTCTTGAAGGAAGCCTTGAACTGAACATATTTTGAATAATAACTTGCAAAAATCTAACAGTCCAAGACAAACAACACTTTGTTTAGCAAACAGCGTAACATACCAAAGTTTGCCAGGCATGAAACATATCAGTTATTCAGACAGACTATTAGAAACTGCCATTTTGGATGTTGGAGTTAGCTCTATTTTTCAGTAAAATACACTGCTGATTAACAGAAAATGTCTTTTTTTTTTTCCAGTATTATATTGAAATGTAGGAGCACTCATCACACTTCAGAAAAAATACACAGTAAGTGGGTTTACCAATGTTTGCCTCCTAAGTACTGTCCTGCTTAGTGCATGTTCTGTTCTGACATATCAAACACAGGAGCAGGGGAGAGCTAAAGCAAGATGCAAATGAATGAGGCCATTTCACTTCAGTTTCCAGGCAACACAGAAAAGTGTAATGACTGCACAC
Source organism: Pezoporus wallicus (assembly GCF_028554395.1). Classification (NCBI taxonomy): domain Eukaryota; kingdom Metazoa; phylum Chordata; class Aves; order Psittaciformes; family Psittacidae; genus Pezoporus; species Pezoporus wallicus. Next base: position 2,128,160 of record NW_026636990.1, read on the forward strand.
TGTGCTGGTCATTGTTCCAAAAGGTGTTACAACTCAGAATTATAGTGGATTTTAATTTTAAGCATTTCTGTTTCTTATATCTCATGCATTATAATCCTTTTTTTTTTTTTTTTTTTTTTTTTTTTCCCTTTTCTTCCTTGCTTGTCATCATGTGTGGAAGACATCTTTGTTCTAAAATACTGTCTGTCAGTATAGCCACTCATTGGAACAAGTCTCTTGGTAAAAGTCTATTACTAAAAGTCAAATGATAGCCACTTAATTTTGCTAGGTCTGGAACTTGCTTCTCATTTGATGTGGGTGGATCAGAGAAAGGAGAGAAGGTAGGATTCTGGATGAGGCATCTCGCAGTTTGAACACTGACTGTTTCACAGAAGATTTAATTTAAAGGAGCTTACTTAAACTATACTGAACAATGATAGGCATACTCATCCTGACTTAAAGTAGTCCTTCTTTTTGGTAAACCGTAGCTCCAGAATAAATAAATAATTAAAAACAAATGTTAAAACTGTTTGAGTTATAAAATGAAAATTGAAATTAATAACTTTATTAGTGATCAGTTATAATTAATTTTATTCATTTTTATTTACTTTCTGGAGTGTTCTTGATCACTCTTGTAGGCATCATACAATCCCCATCAATGGCAACCAGAATTTTTAAAATCTTTAACAAGTTTTACTATTGCAGATCTCCTGCAAATTTAACTCTATTCCTATTAAATATTTACTTCTACACAATTGCAATAGGTTTTCAGTCACTAAATATGTGAAACTTGTATTTACATAGTGACATAGGTTATGGTTTGAGACTTATTTAAGGAACAAGCTGTGGCAAGATCAAAGTTGCAATACATGGCTTTGCTTTCTGTTTTCAAAAGCTGCAGCACAAGTAACAAGAGTATTGCAGGGATGGGACATGGGTTAGTGGACTTGGCAGGGCTCGGTTAACAGCTGAACTCGATCCTAAAGGTGTTTTCCAACCAAAATGATTCTATGATTCTATGTCACATTTGCACACCACTACATAAATACATGAATGCATTCATGTACAAACTGCTGTTAACGACAACACACAAAGCTCCTGCTTTCTCTCCCTAATTACAGTTATAGGATAACAGTAACTGCATCAACAGAACTTATTCCTCAAGCATGCATAATTTTGGGTTCAGCCCATTGGAGGAGGCTTGCTCAGAGCCATGGATGTAGTATCACACCCTCCAGGCAGCAACACTTCATTGCGAAGTGACTTCTCACCTGAGCAAACCCCACAGCACGCAAACTTCTTCTGACAACGTAACATCCACACCCTCACACTGCATGTTCAGACCTGGCTTTTCTCTGGCATCCTTGGTGTCTAACTGCTGAAAGCAGTGCAGTGCAAGGAACAAAAATGTCTCACTGCTCCAGTATTTATGCTCTGTTCAATGGCTGAGCAGAATCAGTTTGCAAGGAAATTGTTTATTTTGCTGTGCTGCTAATTCTATAAATTTTTTCTCCCACCACATAAAACAGAACTTCAACATTCTACGGATAAGTTGGTCAGAAACACGCATACATAGATCATGTTTCCTGAATGAAGGTATTTTTATAGCTGGTTGTTGAGCTTTTAAAAGGGTGGATTATAACTATTAAAAAGAAAAACCAACAAAAAAAAAAACAAAACACAAAACTGTACAACAACATACTATTGTAATTTTTATATATGCAAAAATTGTCTCAGACTAAGGCCAGATTGAACAGTCTTGGGTGACATGGTCTAGGGTGTGGCATCACTGCCCATGGCACGGGGTTGGAACTGGATGATCTTAAGGTCTTTTCCAACCCTAACCAGTCTATGGTTCTATGATTCTAAGATTAACTTCTAGAGCAGGAACAAGCCCATTTCCTTTAATTACATTTCAATCTGTAAATGGCTTACCTGTGCTTTCTCTCTCTCATTTTATATGTTTATGTATTTATTAATTTTTGCCCTTACATTTCATTATTTGACTTTTTTATTATTTTAGTCAAAATACGTTCATGTTACCATTGCATGCATGTCCTTCTGCACTGGCAGCAACAAGCATTCATGCATTTGGGGTTTCTTGTTTAAGATTTTAATGTAATCTTAACAGTATTTACCTTTCTGTTGGACTTGGGATACAGAAAAAGCTTATTTAAAAAAAAAAAAAAACTCTTGCAAAATTAATCCATTATAATTTCTTTTAGAAAAGCTATCATACCATTTTAGCCACCTCTCCCACCATATTTTCCACATTAAGGAAATGGCCAGCATCATGTTAATTTTTTATTTTTTTTTTCTACAGGGTGCAAGAGCAAAGAAGATCTGAACTATATTCAAGTCCCAATATCTAATTTCAGTTTGTTATGTCTAAATTATTTTTGTTTAAAAATAATTTTTTTCTTCATAGTGAAGCAATTTTGAAACAGTTAAAACCTCATGAAAAATTTTTGTGATTCACAGTACTATAATATATGCATTGCCCCAGCTTGAATTTTTCATAAAGAAGCATCTTTGCCACCATACAAATACTCCTGCTTTGCATTGGAAGAAAAACATTTTCTGTTTCCAAAGTCCATATAAAAACTATTTGAATAATAACCTTTTCTTTTACTTTCTTCATCACTTGCCGATGTTTTCAGAGCTGTAGAAACAGAATAATTTCTTCATACAATTTTGGTGAGTGCTCTGCACAAATTTCAGGGGTCTTACAGGCCTACAGGTGTAGAACTAGAACACATGAAGGTCTCAAGAAAGTTATAACCCTTATAGTATCCAAGAGGTATCACACTGCAAAGAAACTGTTTACTTTGTCACCTTGGTCTTAACCCCTTATCTACAGCATAACTCACTACTCACATGATAGACATTTTGTAAAAAGCAATGCCATCAATGACAACTGTGGACTGATTACCACAGTTGTCAGTATGGAAAAATATATATACAAGAAGCAGTATGTAAAATTGAAATTCATTAAAAACGAAAAGAGTAAGCTCTTTAGACTTAAAATTTCCAAATTTAAATTCTTTAACATTTAATTTGTACGCCTATTTTCTGAAGTTGATTTTTGGCTTCATGTCTTCATTTTAGCAGAGAAAATAGACCACTGTTCCTTACAAATTCAACTAGACACCAGCTAGTCACCACACGCCTTCCAGCTGAGTCACTGATAGGTATCCATCATAGAAATATGCCAAATTTAAGAAAGAAGCAGTAGTCAGTAAAACTGTGTTTGGCCAGTTTTCCAGACTTTTTTGACTAAACTGTGTTTGGTCAAAAAACATACATTTTTGAAAATAGGTATGCTTTTACATTTCCTGCTCTTTGTGTGAATCAGACAGAACTTGGCTTTGAACTGCATAGTCAAGGTTAGTGTGGCATATCCCTGAACTGGTAAGTCTGATGACAAGCAAGATAAATGAGTCCAGATATACTTGTCATATTCAACTACATTAATGTTCCAGATCTTTGCTACAGATTACTGGGTAGTCTTATAATTAAGAAGAAATACCCCCTAAAGATTGTACTGGTTTGGTTTCTGCTACAGTTAAAAACTTCAAAACAAGGACCATGTTTTCTGAGGTTCCCACAATACCTAGAATGTTGACACCACAAGAAACTATAAATGGGTATTTAATATTTAGAAGATGAAGAGTGAACTTTCTCTTGATCTGTGAGTAATGTTAGCACTTCATACTTGGAAAGCATTGGAAAAATATTAACAAGACATTCCTGAGATAAATATTATAGTGTTTTATTTCAAGTATTTAAAAATTAAGACAATAGAGTATAAGCAACTCTGCTGAACCCAAGGAATGTGAACTGATGGCAGAGCTGTGTTTAAAATCCCAGGGTATTCTGACTCAGTCTCACACTATATCAACAAGGCCATGTATCCCTTTACTTGTATTTGCTTACAAGACTCAGTAACCATAGCACTTATTTTCCTGTTAGCACTGTGAGTGGGAATTTTATTTTTATATTTTGTTAATGCACAAACCTTCTCCTTGAACTGCGAAGCTCTTTCTCTAGAGCTAAATGATTGCTGCACATAACAATCACACAGCAATAATGCTTTATTTCAACAGAGAAAAAGAGATGCATAACTGCATTTGTTTCCCTTGGTGACCTCATACTGACATCACTCTGAGGTCACAGATGTTGACCTAAAAGGAACACTGTCATTTTTAGTCCTGATTTAAGTGGTCCTCCATAGGTTATTTATTTAAGCAATAAAATATTTCTCAAACATTAAAACTGTGCTTTACATTTCATCTTGAAAGATTTAGAGGTACTTAAACTTCATCTACTATGTTGGTCAAGTCACTTGAATTTCTTTCTTGCTCAAAACCGTTTAAGCAGTAAATAATTAACGATTAGATATTATAATTTAGTACTCTATTAAAATAAAGAAATGGAGCAGAAATAGGTATTATAGAAATGCTTGCATCCAAAGATTTTACTCACAGGAGTGAGTCCCAAGCTACCAGTTTAAGCAATATTTACAGAAAAGCTGGACTTTTCTTTTTTGCGGTTACAACCAAGAAAATTAATTATCCATACAATTTTACTTTTCTGGTAGTATTTTTTTTCTCACACTATTAAAAGTGATTTTGTACCATACCACGTTTTAGTCTAAATATGATCCTGATTATTATTCATGAAAGTGCAGTAAGATTCAAGTACCATTATTTTAGAGGTAACAAAGCTCTTGAAAAAGGTAAGATAACTGCAGATTAGTACCCAAATCCCTCATGTAACTATGTATTCATGTAACTATGCCAGGATGAGTATGAAAGCAATTAAGATGTTTGCTAGAGTACTACTGAGAAATTCATTTGCCACTACTGGCAAAGAACACACAAAAGAGGGTTTTGCTAGAGAAAGAGTCATTGTTTCTCACTCTTTAGGCTGGGTGATAATAGGCAAACAACAATGGTGTTCCTGTTCAAGTAATCTGATATTAGATGGTCATTTATAATACTGTATATATCCTGCATTATAACCATTAGTCAACATACTGAGAAATCATCAGTCTCATAGAAGACAGAAAGTGAGTCTGTTTTAGTGCCTTTCAATCAGATTACTTTGATGTAAGCCCCAGTGTTATGATACATGCTTTTCTCCAGCTTTTCTAAGCCTCAGATCTTATTGTTGCTGACTAGGCATTATTGCTACCTGTTCGAGTTTTGCCTCTTACTCTCACACATGTAACTTCATCTGCTCCAAAACAAGCTAGCCTGCTACTTCTAGGTGTTCATCTCAAATTCCTTATATAACACTACTGCTGTTCATGAGGTCTTTAGCTTATTGTCTGCAGAATGTAATCAGACTACTTTGCAAAAGTACTCTGACACAGTAAAATTAGGTGCTTCCACTATAAAATTATTATATGGATAGAATTAATTATGCAAAAGCTAGTAAATATTAGTTACCTTTGCAGAATATAGATGAGCTAAGTCTAGTCCAAGGTTTAAACATTATTAAGAGTTAAATTCCACTTTCTATAACTACTTATTTTAAAGAATGAAGACTGTATCAAAGAAAAAGTAAATTACCTATTCATAACTATGTCATCCTTCTATTGAAGTATATTTTTCCACTTTATATACACTGAAGTCTGCAAGATCCCTTATCTTTTCTGATACCGACTTCATGAACTTTCCAATCAAGTTTTCTAAGCGTAAGTTCTACGTATGCCACCTTATTTGTTGGTAGAGAGAGGATGACCTTTATAATACTAAGGAATTTCCATGTCAAAGTCATTGTTTCTTGTCTTCTGTATAGCTCCCTCTTTGACAATGAAAGCATAATCTTCTATTACCAAGAGGGTGGGGATGAAAACATTAAGTACTGAACAGTTTCAGCTCATAGTACAAGATTACATTCGAAAAATATTATCAAACAACTTTTACAAGGTTACAGCTTTTACAAGGTCACTTCATGTTTTTACCTGCCCTTACCTTCTGTATGTATTTTAACAGTGATATTTCATTGTATACATACAAATAACTGATGATCTTTTTATAAGGCATTTAAACATGAATAGATTTAGTAATTTTTGATGGGTGATGACCTTTGCACTTTGGACATGCAAGTAGCAGCTTGTAGCAAAGCCACAGCACACAAAGCATTTTCTGTTGTGTAAGGTATATTTAAAGTGACTTTGTAATTAAATGCAGCATGTAGTCCAGACAACTAGACAGCTTGAGAATATAAGGAGAATGAAAGATAGAGGCTTTCCTCCCTGGGCTCAGCTGAGATTTTATTTTTACACACACACACACAAACGAAATAAACATCACATCACTTCTGCTCAGCGTATCAATGGCACTTGCAGCAGATGCTCCAGAGACTGAAGGGGTTGTGAAAACCCTTTTCAATGTTGCTTAAACAGAGTCTAGTTTAATTTAAAAATAGAAAAGTCTTAGTAATTAATTAATTTTTAATAATGCATTGAATATTAATTTTAAACTAGTTTTGTTTGAGTTTGAAAAAGAATTGATAAAAAATATTTACTTGTAGTGATACATTCCCAAATGTTCATAAGGCATGTTCTTTAAATTCATGAGCACTGAGATCAAGTTCTATGTTGTAATAAACCCTCTGAAGGGAACAGAGATAAAATCCTTCTCTGAGAAGCTTATGATTATTTTTTTATGATTAAAAAAAAACCCCACAGCTGTTACATGAAGAGCAGGACAATGAGATGTCAGGTATTTTATACTACACAGAAAAAGGAAGTTGGACAATTCATCAAAAATAATCTACAAAGATTCTGAAGATTTATAGTTGTGAAGACGTGTTTTAAATTTTCTGTGTTATATATTTACTTGATAGGAACACTGACAAACTGTATTCTTGCAAAGCACATCTTTTTAGTGGCTGTCATTTTACGAATCATGTTAAGAGATTATGGAATAGGTCATAGAAAAGGTTAGACAATTGTTCTGACAAAATCTGGTGAACATACAAGATTATTACCTGCAAAATACTTAAGCTTTTTCTTACAGAAGATTTTCCATGCAATACAATATAAGTTAATCAAAGTTCTGGAAGAATGGTTGACAAACTACTGACCTTCCTAAGTGGAATAATGGGTATCAGACCACCATTATGAAGACAGAGCAGTGTGCACATTAAGGTCTATCAAGATCACACTGAGATCTTTAAAAAGACTTCCAGATTGGATCAAAATCCCATAAAACAGATAAGAAAAAAAGTTTTGCTAATGTAAAAGGAAAATACAGAGAATAACTTTCAGATAGGGATGCTGAGTATATTGTGAATTTGCTAGGAGAGGAGGCTTAAAGGAAAATAAGTATATATTTAGAACAGCAGTAATGGCAGAATATGTTGTTGGGTCACAAAATATACATATCACATATAATACATAATAAAGTAATTATACTATAAGTTTAATATACTATATTTATTATTCATTGCCACCTATCTGAACAGAATACATGATACTTGATTTGTATCTCACAGTGCAGTAGAACTCCCACCTGCACAGCTCTAGGTGAGCTGGAACAAGGCATTACTCTCAACAATTACTTGCAGCATGCTTTAGCCTTCATGTTATTTCTTAAATTACTAACAAAAATCAGATGATGGGATTTAATTTTTCTTGTAGCCCATTCCACCCTGCCCCAAATCAATATGTGTTTTAATATTTTCTTGGCAAGCTACTGTTGATGAAAAGTTAAAAGCTCAGTGTGTTTCTCAAGGTTACTCCTTGAGGTTAAGAGATTCCTTGCCACAAAAGATTCTTGGTAAGTGATTAATAGCATGCTAAACTTCCAAATCTTAGCTAAGTCATATAGAGGATTAACTGTGCACATATAACCCTTGAGACATTATCTGTTGACCAAGACTGGGACTAGGAGTAGAACTAGCTGCACCGAGATTCCTCTCTGAGAAGGAGTTTAGAAATAACAGAGTCCTTTCTGAACCTCATGACTCAGAAGGTATCCCTAGCAGTTTTTTCTGATGATATCCTCTATGAAGTAACTAATTAAGTGTACCTTGCCACTGAATCTTGTTAAACTACTATCACATTTACCATTGAACTTCATTATACCAATAAAGTACATTGATGCTCCTCTCTTACAAGTGAAATGCATCCATGACACACCCACAGGAGAACTACACAGAAGTCTCCAGACTGTGATTATCACAGTAAGAAATATTCTTAAGTAATCATTTTATAATTGGCATATCTAACTTGGCTCTCAGGTTGCATCCCTTGGAAGAAAGTGATACATAAACACCGTTGAAACACTTGTTTGTAAGTTTCAAATATTTCTTCTGCAGTAAACTATTTTTTATATGGAGAATAGAGTTCATTGTGCAGTCAGTTCTTAGGCGTTTTAATGAACATATTTTTTGATATTGCTGGATTTCCACATTTAATTATGTGGTCTAATCTATTTCCCATGACAGTATGCTTTTACACAAGTCATTATTATTCTTTTTGATTATGTAATGAGCTATGATTGTAATTAACACCTTTGGAGAATTCAATCTTTGTTATGTCAATGTGCATAATAAAGAAGAGGTCCAAGAGGTAGATGATATTTAAAAATAACTTAGATTTTAGTGCTTATGACTGTGCTTATGAAAGTACAGTAGATTTTAAAGGTTGTTATATCTGCACAGCAAGACTGCTAAATTTTCTGATTCGTCAGTCAGTGAACCTTTCCATCCCCCAACAGAAAACAACATACATCACCTGTGATTGTATACTTCCTCTATAATTCAAAATTATATTTATGGCAATGGCCAAATAAATTGTTTAATTATTTGAATATAAATGGAAAATTCTTATAATATTCAAAAGCATATAAGAGATGCCTACTTTTTCTTAAACTTATTTAATATGGAAATGTATATTCATCAGATAAAGCTGGAAAAAATAACACAAAATATATTCAAGGCAATACTATCAAGAGACAATCCCAAAGAAAAAGTCATGCACTAAAGAACACTATGAAAGTTCCTAGATATTCCAGCTAAAGTTGGACTGGTAAATAAAGCTAATGTATTTAATTGTACATCATTCAGTCTCATATGTTATGACACCTTAAAGTATTCCAAGCTTACTTGAACAATCTATTGTCCATAGAATTCTGTGACTACTAGCCTATAATAATCAACCTCACTGTAAGTAGACTCTTATTAGTTCTGTTATAATTAAGAATATTTAATGATCATTGATAAATTTGGTACACTAAAGAACACAGAAGATATCACTGTCTACGAGAAGTACAATCCACAAGATTAGAATTAAAGTATTATGACATAACTACAAGTGTTTCCTTATAAGACAATAAATGAAACAGAGTATGTCCTTATTGTCTTGCATTTCACGCCACACATGCACAAAATTTATTTTTTTGCTATATTAATTCTGTACATGTTCTTTTTAAAAGAACTGAATGCAGAGGCTTAGTACAAGTAAACTGCTAAAAATAATGGATAGAAGATCGCAAATGTTTTCTAAGGAGAGGAATATACAACTACTAGAAAAGAAGTTCTGTGCTAACAGGAAGTGTTAGCCATGTAGTGCCATGCCATGTCTGGTGAAGAATAAAGAAGATAAGGGAGCTCACTGAATTTCTAGGAGTTAGAAAATGGAAAGGTCACCTAGTATAAAATTAGTAAGTGTACTAATCTAAATAGTATAAAGCAAAAGAGGTTTTACAAGATTATTCCTTAAACTTTGCCGTGAAGGGAGATGTCAATATTGCTAATCTTATCTTGCAACCAAGGTCAACCATTACTTGGACATGAGTGAAAGAACAGGTCTGTCAGTGCATCCCATCACAGCTGAGTGGTCACACTCTCCTGTAGACACAGTAAAAGCACCAGTAACTTCCACAAGCTAGAGACCAGTTCTAAAACTGGCCACAAAAAGAGGCCTTTTGCTAGCAAACATTTTACTGCACTTCTATATAAATCAGAAGTCTGCCAGTACTTTACCCTTTGACAGAGTAAAACTTGCTGGTTCCAGTCAACAGTTGCTCCATATGGGACTTGCAGTTTGGCATAGAGTTGCTGAGACTCTTCTCCCACTCTTATTTCTTACCTAAATGTTAATTTATCTGTTCTTGGAATTAACTCTTGCAAGCTTTAAGCTCAAGTTTTAGAGCTTAAGGTCTTAAGTTTTAAGATGACTAGCAGAAAAATCATGCTTGGTACAAGATGAAACAAGTACAAAAACCCCAGAAGTTCATGAGATACAGAAGAGAAAAAAAAGTAGATTAATGCCTACAAATCCCAAAGCAGATTAAGCTCTTCAGGAATGTATGGAAGGAAAAGCCAGCTAGTTGGTAGAATGTGCTAGAGAAACTGAAAAAATATCCATACCCATAAGAAATATATCTGTTAAGAGATATGGATTTCTATGAGAAGTGAAAAAGGAAAATAAACTCCTGAAGGGTTTACGACGCATTAGAAAATTTGAGCTTATGTATATGGAATTACACAATAACTATAAAATCCTTAATTTAAGGCCAAGGTACAGTGGAGTCTTGAGACTCAAAATGGCAGAAAAGGCCACTATGCAACACCATTTCAGCTTGTATAAAACACTGGAAGAACAAATAACCTAGTTTAGCAAATCACAAATAAAAAAGCAATGTACACTTGCAAAATGGAAGATACCAGGTTTGCAAAATTGATCCATTAAGAAACAACATGGAAGGCTGCTTGGCTTCCCAAGACGCTACACAGTAAGCTAAAAGAAACATGCTACAAAAACTACTGGAAAATTTTGCAAATTCTTAAAAAAAACCCAAAACAACAAAACAAACAACAAAGCTTAAGGAAATCAGAGAATTTATCATGCTGCAAGGGTACAATAATTAAAACCTTTGCAATCATGCAGAATAGCTTGTGATACAGTTATTGTAAGATATAATAACAATTTGCTGATGGAAAAGCACTCTTGCAAAAATAGCCTTTGCTTTTGAGGTAACTACTAAGCTACAGGAACTCAGTTCCACTTCTTCTAAATTATTTAGAATTTCTCCTAAATTGTGCCCAACACAGAACATGCCATTAAAGACACAGATCAGACAATAGCATGGCCCACACAAAGCACTTCAGCTATTGACACTTAGGAAGAAATGTCAGATCTACAAGGCAACAATGTTATCCAGAAGAAAGAAAGGCTCACTGAAAATAAAAGTCCTCTGTAATATGCCAGTCTTTACCTTGACTAAAACCTTATGTAATATTTGGTCAACTGATTTAGAAAGTGTGAATAAAACAAGAGAAAAAGCAAGGAAGTAGTATAAGAAACTCAGATATTTTCTTAATTGAACAGAAAAGAATACAGTCACATATGCAAATGTGCAACTTATCTTCCTCTCTCTTAAATAATCTTCTCTTCCTAAACTTTACATTTTACTTTAACAGTTCCAAAAGGATGTTATTGTTAATTAAATTTCATTGCATCTGCAACCTGATTAAACACTTCCTTTAATCTCATGAGTACATGCATCTAATTAAATGGGGAAAATATGCTGTAATCTGGCTTCTCTTTGAAATATTCTTCCATAACAGTCTTTTTTTTCTTTTTCCCCACAGAAGTTTGAAATACTCTGCACATACCTAGATCCTTTCAGCTGTTAGTATGCAGTACACATACACAGGTAGAGAAACTATGAATCTTGTCCTTCCCTAGTGTTCTTAACATAGTTGTCACTTTACTCTCCTTTGATGGATCTTCCTTTTGAAATGCTTTTCATACACTAAATTGTAATTGCTTCTGTTCCTGAAAAGCACTGGGTAGTGAAGGAGAGGAAACATAGGCATTAAAAATCTTTGAAGAAAATACGTCTTGAAAATTAGTAGAAAAATGTAGTGAGATAAAGTCTACAGTCCCAGTTTGGTATAGCTTTACTACAATTTAGGAGCTTCCAAATAAATACACTGAACCAGGCAGTGTAGAACCTCATCAAGTATTAAGCATGTTGCTCTTCTGCAATCTACCTGTAACTAATCTTCAAGGCCTTGTTGGTTTTTTTTGCAATTAGTGCTAAAAGTGCATAGAAAGATATTGTGCAATAAAGATAAACAAAGACCTGAGTTTATCAGTACCCTTATGTCAGTTACATTCCTGAAACTTAAAATGGCACACCTTACCCATATCTACCTAAACTATTTCTAAGGAATCTATCGTTTTCATATCTGAATGCCAAAGTCAATGTAAAACTATTTACTATGGGTGGGGAAAAAGGCTGGCTGAATTCAGATGAAAGTACTCTGTATAACTGAGCACATACTTGTATTCTTAGAGTTTAGTAATCATATTAAATAGTTAGGTTTGGGGTGCCTGTTTTAAAATAAATAAATAAATAAATCTAAAAAGCAAAAATATAACCCCCCTGAATATCAGAAAGCACTAAAGGAACCCCAGAAGAGCCAGAGAGAGGACATATCAGAGGGGAAGACTGACAATGGACCCATGAATAATAAACCCACTTTATATAATGAAAAAAAAGTCATATTTGTTGTATCTAAACACACACAAATCACAAAGGCAGCAAATATTCTGCTGACAGTTATACACAACAGAGGAAAAATAACTGTTTGAACAGTTTTGTTCACTGAGAAGTATTAAGATTCCAAAATTAAGGCAAAACAAAATCAAGCACATGCATGCCATGACTTCATCCTTCCAACTAAATAGATATAATTTAGTCGCTATGTTGCACTGACCTTACTATCCTGCTCTAAATATTTATGTTTCTTGCTTTTCCTCTCTTTCCTACAGAGCAGATTTTTTCATGTAAAATGAAGGAAAGCTAACTTCCCACATGAGTTAACTAAAGCTGTATGATTTAAAGTATCTAAACATCCTTCCACAGACCTTTGGACATGTCTCACACACACTGGCTGTTCATGCAGCTGTGGAGCTGATGGTCTCCTTCCCTGTAATTGAAGGCTGCCTCTTCTTACAAATCCCAGCACATATGATCCCACCCTAATGGTCTCTCCCACCAAGCAGCAGTGGGGTAATAGGTGGCTTATAAAAGCCTTATGAAGAACCAACCAAGACAACCCAGAAACAGTTTGTCAAGCAGATACCACAGCACTTCATTTATCTTGTCTGTGTCTGGTTGTAATACATGCTGCCACGTCAGTGTATAATGTATAATAACCTGAAGAATAATGTATAATAATGTATAATAACCTGAATAATAAAGCATTATGTGATTACTTTTACAGTAATACAATGTAATGCAGATTTCTGGGGAACATGGATTGGTTTCTGCTGGAGTATATTGAATCCCTGTCCATGAAGCTTTGACACACCTGTGTCATTTCAGTTGCTGTTGCTCTTTCCTACAGACTGTAGACTCATACTGTCTATAGACTGAGAGTGATTAAGGCCAAAAGTTCAAGATAACTTGTTTTAATTTCACAGTTACAGACAAGAGTAACATTCCGTGAAGCTGCAAATTATTCAGATACATCTCCAACAAAAATGAGGACCCCATGCATCTCTACCACTTAAAACCTTCTGTTTCAACTCACTCTCAGTGCCATATTTTCTTTTTCTAAAATCCTAAAATTAGAAGTATCTTTCAAGTGTTAGAGTGAATTGAGAACTACAGCTGGGGAAGGATAAAGAAGAAAAGGAAAGAGAGAAGGACAAATAAAATGCGTGAGGTTTATGGCTAGGGATGAACTCTGAGTTATAAAAACTATTGGCAAATTTTCCATTACTATCTTGTAAGCAAAATCAAGTTATATAACTCAATTCCTGAATATATAGTGCATGGAAAACTCCTATGAAAAAGTTTTAAAACCCCAACTATTAATTCATGCCTTCCTGAACACAACTGGTACAGAAAGAATAGATTTCATGAAATAGTTCCATCAGTTTCTTAAGAAGTCCCTAGAAAATGGCCCAGATTGTATACAATTTTCATGACAATTCTTATAAAAGATGTGGTTTTCAGAAGACACAGTGGTCCAGCCCTTCTAGAACCATAGAACGGTTTGGGTTGGAAAGGACATTAAGATCATCTAGCTCCAATCCCCCTGCCTTGGGCAGGAGCATCTCGCACTAAACCATGTCACCCAAGACTCCATCCAACCTGGCTTTGAACACTGCCAGGGATGGAGCATTCACAGATTATTTGGGCAACCTATTCCAGTGCCTCACCACCCTCATAGTAAAGAACTTCTTCCTTATATCTAACCTGAACTTCCCCTGTTTAAGTTTAACCCATTACCCCTTAACCCTGTCACTGCAGTCCCTAATGAAGAGCCTCTCTCCAGCATCCTTATAGGACCCCTTCAGATACTGGAAGACTGCTCTGAGGTCTCCATGCAGCCTTCTCTTCTCCAGGCTGAACAGCCCCAGCTTTCTCAGCCTGTCTTCATACGGGAGGTGCTCCAGTCCCCTGATCGTCCTCGTGGCCCTCCTCTGGACTTGTTCCAACAGTTCCATGTCCTTTTTATGTTGAGGACACCAGAACTGCACACAATACTCCAAGTGGGGTCTCACAAGAGCAAAGTACAGGGGCAGGATCACCTCCTTCGACCTGCGGGTCACGCTCCTTTGGATGCAGCCCAGGACACAGTTGGCTTTCTGGGATGCAAGTGCCCATACTGCTGGCTCATATTGAGTTTCTCATCGACCAACACCCCCAAGTCCTTTTCTACAGGGCTGCTCTGAACCTCTTCTCTGCCCAACCTGTTGCTGTGCCTGGGATTGCCTAGGGCTTCTTAAAGAGTTCTTAAAGGCTTACATACTACAACACCTTTTTAATCACAAGTAGTTACATGCCTTTTACATAATATACCATTGCCCCACTGTGTAAATGGATATGTACGTGAACATTGCATCCTATGATTGCAAACCGCATCCCATAACAAACAAACGAAGGCATTTTGAGAGTTCACAAGCAGACCATTTATGCAGCCTTTACAAGACCAAATATTTCTGTTCTATGATAAAAAATATAACTCATTTATTCATGTGAAAGGATAATAGTCACATAATAAATAAAATGCATTTTGGTGTCTCTGGTTTCTGCATCCCAGGTCATGACAGGGAAGAGCTATGGGCCTTATGAGAGAAAGGGGGAAGAACTGCATTGCCAGAAGAGCTCATCAATCTGCCACCCATGTCTTGACTGTGTCTGAATGCCATTTTGGAGCCTTGAAATCAGGGAGTTGGGTACAATCTAAATGAGTTATTCTGGTGCACTGGATCCATGGTGGGTGTATTTGGCATCACTTCAACATACAACAATATCTTTAGTGTTATACATTACTTATATACAGCTTTTATGTTACCTATAGGCATAGAATCACAGAATGGTCTGGGCCAGAAGGGACCTTAAACATCATATAATTCCAACCCCCTGCACCATGGGCAGGAACAACCTTCCACTAGAGCAGGTTCAACCTGGCCTTGAACACTGCCAGGGATGGGGCAGCCGCAGCTTCTCTGGGCAACTTGTGTCAGTCTCTAACTATTCTCATTGTGAAGAATTTTTTTCCTAGTATCTAACCTAATACTACCTTCTTTCAGGTTGTCCTTATCCTATCACTACATGCCCTTGCGAAATATCACTCTCCACTTCCTTGTAGGCCCTTTTAGGCACTGAAAGCTGCTCTAAGCTCTCCCTGGAGTCTTCCCTTATCCAAGCTGGACAACCCCAGCCCTCTCAGCTTGTCTTCATAGGAGAGGTGCTCTAGCCCTCTGAGCATCTTCATGGCTCTTGCTCTGGACTTAATGTACATAAACTCCTAATCATAAGGAAAACATAAGAAAGTACTATGTTTACAAAATTAGTGGTATTTTGCAAAGTGAGAATGGCTGTCCAACATATTGGTGGCTTGAATAAGATCATGTAGCTAAAATTTGTAATGCCTGCATGTCAGGGACTAAAAAAAAGAGATGTATACGTTAATTTAATGACTTACACTTAAAGCACAGAAACAGAAATACAAGAAAATTCAAGCACTTGCAGAGAAGGTTGTAACTATGGTGAAAATATGGACACTGACACCAGAATGGATCATCCATAGTACAACATTTTTAAGTCACCTTAAGACTACACCATTTTCAAAAGCACTTTTTTTTCTATGCACTGGTTAAAATGGATTATGTGGATATGGAATTAAAACCACCATAATGCCTATATAGCCAAAGCATCTAGAAACCACATCTATTAAACAGCATCCCAGTTTTCTAAATAGATAACCAAGTGAAGATGTATCAGTAACTATGGATTTCATGTGATTTAGCAACAAATATATTTTGTAAGCCCACCGTAGTGCTTCTGCTTCCTTTTGAACACCTGTAAGTCTGATCACATATATCATTGCTTAAGATTAATGTATTTTCACCTCCATCTTCACTTCAGAAATGTTACTGTCCCTGCCTGTGGCAGGGGGGTAGGAACTTGATGATCTTAAGGTTCTTTGCAACCCCAACTATTCTATGATTCTATTCTCTGCAGGTTTTCAGGTAATTTATTATAACTCTCTGCTTGTCTCTCTACTTCTTTACTTGCTAGCAAAAAAAAATAAATAAAAAATGCTGCTAAAATGAGCCAGTCTTCCATTTAGAAATAACTATGAACTGTACAGCCACAGTAGTTTGCAGGACTAGTATTTCACATATTAGGGAAAAAAACAAGCATTTCCTGCACTCCACGTCATGCTGAAAAAAGCACTCTAACAAACACAAAACTTTCTGAGGCTCACTACAGGAAGTGCATTTAAACAAAATTTCACTTTTTAATACTATGCCAGCCTTCGCCCTTTCATGTTGCCCAAACCTGTTTGGTCACTTCGTACCTGTTCCTTTTAATACCCTTCCTTTCTCTATCATCTTAAACTGTCTACAACAACTGTCATAACACATACATAATAACACACAATTATCTCCTTCTGTAAAATTCCAGAAATTCTTATTTATTTTCATCTTACCATGTAATAAATAAGATTTACCAATGTAAACCAGCTCTGTCTGAATTATTTGTTTTTAACCTGCATGTTCTTATGTACAGACTGTTTTATAAATTATTTAATGCAGACCAGCAGCTAGGGATCCTTAATGTTGCTGGAATTTATGCATAACTGTTAAAGGAATGTGATATACCCCAATTTTATTCAGTTTTCCCTGTTACACATACAATTTCTGACCAGGCACTCTGGTTTTAAAACAAGTATTCTTTAAGTAACAAGGTACACTTGTTTTTTCTTATTCTTTTCAAGGATAAAAATATTTTATCAAAAGACTATTTTAGCTACACAAATATACAGATAGTAAAGATTTAGCCACACATGTATGCAATGTGCAATGAACATACCAGCCACATAGCTGTGATGTAAATCTAATTTCAGAGAAATGAAGATAAACTTGAATGGCATATCATTTGCTTCTTAGAATTCATGACTTACTTTCTTTGAACATATTTCACTGCCCTCTTTTCTTTATATTTTCATTTGAAATATAATAGGGGAAAAGAATCTCACAAGAAAAAAACAAAACACATTAAGCTCTTAGGACCATCAAAGCAAACAGGAATGTATCATTGAGTTACAAAAATCTCATATGAAACATTTTTAAAAATAATAAATTAAGTAATGAAATTATGCTGCTGTTTTACGAAGATGGATGCAACAAAATGAATGTGTTTTATAGATTTAATTAAAGACACAGGTCTAAGAAATGAGTGAGTTACCAAAAAAGTTGTACTAGTGAATCCTTTAGCAAGGGGTTCACTTCCCATCTTTCCTCTGCTTATTTTAGCAACTGCTTTAATAAAAAACACTGTTTCATTTACAATATCTATTCCCACCATCTCTATCATATCCTTCTTAATTTGAGCACTGTTAAAAGATAAACAAACTGGCTATTCTGCTTAGGGGCAGAACAGTCATAAACTACCAATAAATAAATAAAATATATTTTTAAAAGTCATTAAAGAAAAAAGTTGCCTAATCACTCTGGCTTAAACAGCACAGAATGAGATAAGTACTTTTCTTTCTTAAGACTCCAGTTTTTATTTCAGGGGGAGGGGAAGAAAGGAATTATTACCTAAGAAAACGGGGGAAATAAAGCAGCTTTTGTGTAAGCAAACATGTGTTCTTACTTTATATAAATTACTATTTTAAACTTCAGGTCTGAAATTCACTTGAGCCACAAATTAGAAATGACTCTTTCAACCAGAGGGATTCATGCAGATATCGAACTGACAACTATAAGCACTGACACCAAGAAGATAAATCTCTATGAAAAAAATCTAATCTGATATTTCATTATGACCTTCTCAGTACTTACCAGGTATGTGCCACAGTAAAACGCCGCTGTTTCGGTATGTTGCTACTTAAAAGCATCCTGCGTAAAAGCCTTGGAGAGTTTCGAGGAGAAATAATTGGACACAGCCGGGGAGAAGTAGATGAAGATTTCTTAGATGTCCTGGACTTTTCATACTGCAACAGGTTTTCTCTCAGTGTCTTCACAAGATCTTCATTTAAGCATGGATTTTGGCAACGTGAATTATCCCCTTCAGAAACAGTGAAAGCGTCTGGACTTGTTGCCTGAGCCATGCTTCTTGAGTAAGTTGTTATTAAGGTCTAATACAATCAAATATTGGCTTAACTGCTTAAATATTTTCTTTCCAAGTCAGTTCCCAAGAACCATGCAGAGCTACAACTCTAGTTCAGCCTATTCTGTTTTCAGTCTGTGGCACCTGCCCTTAGCATCTCTGTACAGATAATGATCAACAAATAAAAAAGCAAGCTAACTCCTCTGCAGAAACCTGTTAAACATTACCACTCCTTTTACAGCCCTGCTGCCAAAGATCACTTATTAGCTATCATAGCAAGTGAGCACGGGAGGAAGAAACTGCTTTAGCACAGCCTTTGTCAGAGCTGTAAAGCTGCCTGTTAAACTGTTGGAACTAATGTGCTGCAGCTGCTTGAGTGACTTCTACTTATGTACATAGAAAATGCTGGAGGAGGGCTTAAACGTATGATGCGTGCTCATTATGTTTGGTTATTCTTTCCGTTTGCTTATTCCTGAATCTTTATGGGGGGGCTGAAAGGGAGGGGGACTGTTCAATAACTTCTGTTTTTTCCAGGATCTAAAGTATTTACCTTTGTAGCTCTCATTTACAAATCAAGATTACAAACTTTAGCCTCTTAAGCTAACTAACAAATAATGTAATTAAATAATGTAAAAGGGTTTAGGTTCCCTATTCTCCCCTATCCCCCCACCCTCAACTCAGTTTATCACAGCTAGATTTCAAATGCTTTTAGAAAAGGCTAATACTTGCTACCTTACATTTTCAGGAAAACGTAAAATAAAAAAAAAAGATCTGCACACAAAGTGAAATCAGACTGCAACTACTAGTATCTGTTTCATGAAATGTTCTTAATTTATTATATGATCATGACCACTGCTTAAACTAAGGAAGTGCCTTTCTTCATTCATAGCTGGCGGGGAAATAAACTATCAAAAGATATTAAAAGAGAACTTCCAAAACATAAAAAAGCAAAAATACTTGCATTTATTTGGTGAATACATACTGCTATTAAATTCAATTTTTAGAATATCTATTTTTTTCACAGCATTATGCAAATAAGATATTGTTGGAGTTTTCCAACAAAACATTTGTCAATCAATCCTGAGATTTATTTTTTTCACTGTTAATTAAAATAACTCACTTTGACTATACTGAAAAAACATTTTTATAAACATGTTTGGTTTTGTTCATAACAGTGGAGAAAGGCCTGTAATAACTGTATTAGGCTAATATTTGTTTAAGCTTGGTACGTTCATTTTTATAGCAATAACAACAATCTTTTCAGTTATATGCATACTTTCTGATCATTCTACAGGAACCACTTTGCATGAGATTTCTTTTTAGTGTCAGAACACTGATTGCATATAATTTTCACTGGTGCAAAATATTTTTCCTCTTTTACTTTGTTTTACAATTCAGCTTTCATTTGTGTATAAGAATTTCCTTTTGAAGCACACATAGTGCCCAGGCTTTCACTGAGGTGAATGGTGTTTGACTACAATTACATGACCCAGCGTGAAAAAAAACCTCTGATTTCTGTCTTCTGGCAAAACCAGAAATCCTGCAAAAGCAGCCTTCTGGACAAGAATCACCTTTGTACTTAGCACCAGAGCCACAATTCCTGATGAGGATTATAAAGAGAACACCATGATGCTGACAGAAGTAGAGCAGAACAGCAACTGAAAGGTCAACTTACATTAAGAATGACATTGCTATCAGGTGTCAACCCCATTATATAGACAAGTTTAACTGTACTGCGTCATATCTGAAATTTGATAACACTGTATTTACAAATTTAACTCAATACTGAGCACACCACAGGATGAAGAAATCACTGTGCATTATGATTTTGTGTATTTTTCTAAAATTTTATAGATTTAATCACTGTAAAAACTAACACTAACCAAATATAGGATAAAGACCTGATCAGCTTCAAAAAAAATTATATTTTATTAAGAAAAAAAATGAAACTTGAAAGGAAGTGTTAACTCACAGACAGCAAAATAATTGGATTAAATCATAACTAAGTTCTAACACAATAACTGCTTCCACTCCTATTCAGTTGGAAGAGTAGTACACACAGCACTGATCCTCAACAAGTAGACAAAATAAAAGCATAATTATGAAAATTATTATTTCATATCTATGATACATCAGCTTTTTATTTATTGAAATACACTGGCAATTCCACAAGTCCTTTTTTTAAACAATACAGTCTAAGTTCTATTATGCTATGAAATACTGCCATCTGATGTCTATTCCAGAGCATGGTCTTCAGGTATTTGCAGTGGCTTTATAAAACTAGACAAACCGACCCGTCGGAAATCAATGAATCAATGACGTCAATAAGACCATTAACATTTATTGCAGTGGGCCTGGGATCATGCCTTAAGGTGCACTATGTTACAAAGATAATTATAGAAGAGGAAAGTATTAGTCCACAGAGCAGTAGTTTTATTACCCTCATTCTTGAAAATATTAGAACTAAGTCAACAAGGACCATTAGCTTGACACCCTGCATTACAGGTATTGAGTGGGTTTCCCAGATATTTAAAGAAGTAATACGAATGTGTATAGAACAGCAGGGTATGGCCTTTTAACAGGAAAAGTGAACTTGGCCATTATAAAGTAGCACTACTTGCATTAATAGCTAACTAAAGTGTTTTTCCTTATTCAGCAAACAGGTTAAATTTCTGAACATAGATGCTCCATTCTCCCAGATACCTTATTTTGACATATGCCTGTCTTTTCTTCCTCCTCAAGAATAAAAAACCAACCCACTCACCACTAAATGAGATCTTCACATACTCAGAACCACAGAAAATAATTTTAATTTCTATAAAGTCTCACAATGTAAATGATTTAAGAATCTATGTAGTGCCAAGCATGTATATGTGCTACAAAATCTCTCATACACGCTTGTTAAATGAAAGCCTTTGTACAGATTTTATTATAGACTAGAAACATGAACAGCCTTCACTGTAATAATACACATAGCTACACATGAAAAAACAGAGCAAAGTACTTTTTTACTTTTCTACAAAGTACATTTCTGTAAGCAACAGCCCTACTTGGCTATGTCTTAATAAAGACATACCTCATTTTCCCACAAAGATTGTCACAATTCTTGTTAAAACAGGAAAAAATAGTCAGCTACTCCTCTGAAAATCTTCTTCAGGCAAAACCCACAGTATTTTTTTTCACACACATTAAGAAATCATACATTTGAATTCAAAAAATTGCTAGGGGATTTTAATCAAAATCACACACACACAAAAAAATTCTTTTATGATGAGTTTATTTTCTTGGCTTTTTCCCAGTAATACTAATGAAAGGAGATCACTCAAAGTGGTCTGTGAAATTCCACCAAAAAAGATACTTACTGCTTCTTTAGAAATAACAACATACAAGAATCGATACATATTACATTTCCAAGAATTACTACTGACAGTGCTTTAAGCATGTCCCTGTTGTATGTCCGCAGGGTATTTGATTCACTTTCTGATTAAGTGTCATATTTTAAGGCACACACAGATCTAATTTTGCAGATTTTGCATAGGTAAAAGTTATATCAAGATCAGATTTAATTCTGCCTGCTATCCATTTAACTAAATCATCACAAGGCTCAGGACAAAAGCAGAGAACTAGAACCTCCTTATAACAGAAATTCAGTACTACAGAAATCTAGAATTGCCAGTAGCTTCTATTTTTTTTCCCAATGACCACATAAAGCTAAAATAATAAAAAAAAAGGAATTTACGCATTCAATTCTTATAGCTTCCATAAAATTTCTTATGAACTATGATCCTTATGATAAATGTACTTAAATATTACTGGCTCAAAATGCTCATATTTCTGTTACCTATGAAGACTAGAAAAAGCTACAGCATACAGAAGAGAATAAGCTAATAAGTTCTGCAGGTAAGACTTGCACAAAGTTAAACATGTATTTGATCTCACATAAAAGAGACTAAACCAGGATTAAAAAGTAATTTCTATGTTACAAATACTTTGAAATCAAGAGTATGATAAAGTTAGTTTAATATTATAACTATTAATCAATATATAAAATATATTATGCAATTGTGGTTATTTTAAATTACCTTTAACAGAATTTTTCTTATTGAGCATAAATGCAGTCACTCACAAGGAGCAGAAGAACTCTTTCATATAAAAAATGAAGAGAAAAAGTTATTAAAATATCTTACTTGGGACCAAGTAGAGAATTCCAGACACATACGAATGCAAGCGAAAAAACTTCGATGTGTTGCTTCTTTGAAAGCAAGTAGATCAGTAGCACAGGATCATAGAAGAATTCAGGTTGGTAATGACCTCAGGTGATCAAGTCCACTCTCCTGCTCAAAGCAGAACCAGCTGTAAGGTCAGACCATGCTGAGGTACTAGAGCACCTGAGAATGGTGCAGAAGTGGAGAGAAAAGAAGACAAAGTCAGAAGTGGTTGTGAAGAATGGGTGCTCTACCATGGTTTAAGTTCCTGAAGCAAATAACAGAATACTGAGGTACGGTGTGACTGAGGAGAATTCTGGTTCTAGATAAGGTTGAAAATAAGAATCTTGTATGATACTTTGATTCTTATTTGGAAAGAGAGGTTAACACATGAATTGAGGAGCATAGCAGTCAAGGAAGAAAATAAGGATAAAAGAAGAAATTTATAGGTGATAGGAAGTCTTAATAAAATGTTATGTACCAGCACAGTTCACAGTACCATTTTAATACCTGCCAATTGCCACAGTTTCAAAGACCTCACAGAGTAGTGCTTATGAAAGTGTTTTCCTATCAGTTATATGCATGGCCTCCACAAGGGGACCTGATAGGTACCATCGAGCTGCAATAGGTGACTAAAAATAGGATTGGTTGAACTTGTCACAGAATGGCAAGCATCCTCGGGTAACAGACAAAGGCATGGAAAATATGTGCCATGGAAATTGCAGGCTGCTGTGTTTACTCTGCATATTTGAGCTAAGCAAATTTTTAACAATATTCTAAGGGAACAATGGTATCTAAAATGGCCAAAGAATCAGGCTAACTTTCCAAATAATAGTCAGGTAGAGATACTTTTAGAAGTATTTTTTCAGAAGAACAGAATAAAGTAAGAACAGCTTGTGGTACATCCAAAGTTGGGTGTTTACCGCCATCAACAAAACACTTGTCACTTAAAATTTTAGAGCTGTTTTTATAATATTGGCTCAGATTCACCTTGCAGTTCAATAAAGTATGTTGTATTTAGTCAGTCATTCATTTCATTTATTATGCTTTTGGAGTGTTTGACAATATTGGCAGGGTTCTAAGAAAATAAAAGTACTGTTCAATTGCTGATTCAAGTGAACTGCTGGCTTCTTGTTCTCTTTTCTGTGCATGGCAGAAACAACAAAGGTAAGAGAACATTGAGCATATGGTAATAAAAGAAAACAAATACATGCAAAAGCTGTATCACAATATGGTCAGGGTCCATTCCAAGAAAAAAAAAAGATTTTTCAAACTACGCACGTGGACTTCAGCAGTATTTTATGCAAATGTCAGAGAAAACAGTCTTATATTTTCAAAGTAATTTGCTAAGTGGAATACAGGCCCATAACAGAACTTCTATAAAGCTCCAAACTTTTTAAACAGAATAGTAACTTGTACTTCTGAAGAATTAATTGAAAATAGAGATTTTCTGAAATCTTTGCAAGTTTCTACAGTTCTTTTTACAATCTGTGCTGATACAGAGAATGAATTGAAAATATTTTCAGAATACAGTGGTTTCTGGACTAAAACACTGTAAAATGAGAGCTGTTGGGAGCCATCCAGTTTTTCCATAAGTAATACAGTAAATGGTCTGTCAAAAGACCTCTAGCTTAAAAACGCATTACCATACGTGCACATAGGAAAACAAAACAAATGAAGTTGGGGAACGGGTCATCCCAAGAGCAGTCTACTTATCATTTTTTATAAATTAAATCATTATGTCAATACTACATAGGATAGCCTGGAGATTTTCTTCTAACAAGATTAGATGTTCCTTAACTTAAAGGAGTAAAAGAGCTTGCTTCCATTAGGAAGGACTGCAAATACAATTCTGTCTAACCACACAAGGAAACCTAGCAACATCTGAAAATAAAATGCCTTTACCAACTCTTTGAAAAAAGGCGTCAGCCAGTGTGGTACATATTAGAATATTTAACAGATACCTCATAAATATAAAAGCAACATTTCTTTAAAAAGATTTGATGTAGCAAGAAATTTGTGATCCCCACACATACACATTAACACATGAATGACCTCACACAAGAAGTAAGAATAAGCAGAGTACCAATAACTGTAATTTCTAAACAATTGTGCAAGAAAACATTTCCTGGGGTAAGACTAAGAGAAATGAATATACTTCTACACAATTACATCAAAGAACAGACAAGAGCATTAGGCAGAATTTCTGCCAGTGCAATGCATAAAGATATCCGTTAACTATTAGATAATTCCAATTGAAGGACATGGCCTACATGAGAAGAAAACAATTATAAGCATAAATTGCTCTGCAGAGCAGTCTGATGAGAAGGGAAATGAGAGAGCAGCAGAGAAGACAGGGCACAGAACAAACCAAACCAGGCCCCACCTCCCCAGTCTCTACTTCATATGGATATAGGCTAGATTAAAATGTATAACAGTCAGGCAAGTTGCTGTTGCCATCTCAGATTTCTTGGGGCTAGACCTGTGACAGATACTGTTAGAGCTTTTAGAAAATCAATTAGTTTAATGATGAAAGCATAATTTTGCCTGTTGATGTCAGCGAATGCATGATGGCCTTGTATAAATGTAAAGATTATAAAGTATCACAAGTACTGGTTAAAAAGCATATAGACATTCTGGTCTCCCAGACTTCAGACTTTATTTTTGAAGCTAGTAGTAGCTCTTACCAAACTGGACTTACCACAGGCTCTCCAAGCATGGTGGTTAAGCCAGAGTATAATGTACAAATAAGCAAGTACATTTCTGAGCGGTTAGACACATGCACAGAAAGTTTACTTAACAGGGAATATGGAACACCTGTTTTATTTCAAGTAATCTTATTTTGGCCGTGCATTAAAAACTGAGAGGAATTTAAAGGAATATTTATAAAATTGAGAGAGATTAGGGAAATAAAAGGTCTAAAAGTCTACAGTCTACATAAATAATTCATTGTCTGAGGATGAACAAAAATACTCAATGGCAAAAAATAAGCATATTATAAGAGAAATCATAGCTCCTGAAAAAGCTTTAATACCACAGGATGCTTCACAGTGTGGAGGTTTCTGCTTAGACTGTTGAACTTACGATTGGTTCAAGATTCTTGTTGTTGGATTTTAGAACTTTCAAGTTACTAAAATTTTCAGTAGGTAATGACAATGTGCCTTTTAAGAAACCCATTAATAGGGTCACCTACAGTCTCTTTTCTATAGGTGTTAAAGTGGTCACTTGTAAGAACTGGAATTTAAACTACACAAAGGATGTTTCTGCAATGTTATTAAGAATTGATAGAGTGTATTCCCAGTCAGTTGATAGGCTCTCTGAACACATTTTGGGGAAGAAAGTCCCTTTCCTGCATGGGAAAACTTGGTAATGCAATAATATGAATACATAACGCTTTCTCCTTTATCGAGTTCCCTAGAAAATATGATTTTCATAAATCTTTCTGGAATCAACAGTAAGTACTTGTGTATTTTTTCAATCCTCTAGTGCGTCTCCCTCCATCTTACGAAGTAGGACTTAAATTACTTCAGGCAACCTTTTGTGGATATAAATGGAAATTTAATTCTACCCTGCAGGATTGTACCCTGCAGTCTTAAACACTGTTATTTTCTTCTGAACATACAGAAAAATCCAACAAAACAACAACCTTGAAATTTCCTTTTGGTTGCATATGGCTTATAAACTTTTAATATAAAAGAGATCTGTTTTGTATAAGCAATTTTATTCATCCTAATATTTGCCCAAAGCATTAGAGAAGGTTTTCTTTAACTTTTGAAAGGAAGTAACTAGGAACCAGAAAGCAGAATGCAATGCACAGTAGAAAGAGGTAGCATATAGCTAATGACTTAAAGGAATATGGTAGAAAAGTTATTTTTTTTAGTGCATCTAACTTGAGACACCCCAAATGATTTATTGAAGTACATCATATGGCATACCAAATTACAAAGTACTGAGAATATGATTAATTATGAAAGTGAAAAATGGCTGCTCTTAGATACTCCAAAGTACTGCAACTGCATTTAAATAAGACTGTCATATACAGTCTGTCAGGCCATATATGATTATTAAGAAAAAATAATAAGAAAATTAATAAGCAGAATACTGTATTTATGATGGAAAGCAAACATAACTAGCAGACCTTTAAAATCATTGCAAAGGCATGGATTTGATGGGTGAATCACTCAGTGGATAAGGAATTGGCTGGATGGTCACACTCAGAAACATGTGATCAACAGCTCAGTGCTGGGCTGCATCAAAAGGGGCATGACCAGCAGGTCGAAAGAAAGAGCAGGTGGAAAGAGGTGATCCTACCCCTCTATTTTGCTCTTGTGAGACCCCACCTGCAGTACCGTGTGCAGTTCTGGGACCCTCAACACGAGAGGGATGTGGACCTGTTGGAGTGAGTCCAGAGGAGCCCACAAAGATGGTCAAAGGGTCGGAGCAGCTCTCCTGTACATACAGGCAGAGAGAGATGGGCTTGTTGAATGTGGAAAAGATTCAGGGGAAACCTTACAGCAACTTCCATTGGCTAAAGAGGACTCACAAGAAATCTGGAGAGGGACTTTTTCCAAGGACAGGACAAGGGGAAATGGCTCTAAACTGTGAGAGGGTAGGTTTATTTATATATTAGGAAGAAATGTGAGGGTGGTGAGGCACTGGCACAAGTTGCCCAGAGAAGCTGCGGCTGCCCCATCCCTGGCAGTGTTCAAGGCCAGGCTGGACAGGGCTTGAAGCAACCTGGTCTAGTGGAAGGTGTCCCTGTCCATGGCAGGGTGGTTGGAACTGGTTGATGTATAAGGACCCTTCCAACCCAAACCATTCTGTGATTCTATGATCATCTTATAGCTGTATTTTAAACTGTCCTTTATGTGCTTCAGTTTAAACTTTAACAAAGAGCACACATAGAAGCTCATTAAAAATAACATTTACCAGCAAGTGGAAAAGGAACTAAGGACTCAGAGGGATTTTTATGTATTTTACTGTTAAACATGAAATCCATTAACTGAAAGAGATAACTGAAAGAGATAATCCAAAGGCCAGAACATGAGTCACCTTAGTATAATTTTTAGGTTTTTAATTCTGCTCTTTGTGCTAATTTTTGTGTTTGTTTTTTTTTCTTACATCTTAAATAATCAGATATCATCCTAAAATTAGTCTCTAGGGAAAAAAAAATAAAACAACACAAAAAAAAAACACAAATAAAGCCCCACTCGAAAATAGAGAAATTCTCCCTGAGGTTATATTATTTTCATTGATTGAGGTAACCCAGCAGAAGAAGAGATAATTTAATTTTCTGTAGCAGGAAGATTTACCTTTCCATGTTTTATTATCCCCATTGCTTGGAAAGAAAACACTACAAATGGCAGGTATGTACAGCTCGCAGGGTCTTGAGCACACTAATGGGCCCTGGAACCACTTTGTGCCAGACCCCCACATAAGCGCGCACAGATTTGTTGTGACTGTGTCCAGCCCTGCTTTCTGCTCTCCCTATTGGCTCCGTTTCTGTTACGGGTAACTGCCTCCAGCCTCATCTCCTCCTCCTCCTGTCCAGACTCCCTGGACTTGACCTATTCCCGGCATCAACTGGGCCTGCTGGCTGCATAGGTGGTGCGACACTGCACCCTGCCTGTGCCGGGGGAATCCTCTGCTCAAAGCACATGTGAGCAGCCCCACTCTCCCTGCCCCCTGATGCAGCCACACCACTAACTGTATCTAACCAAGTGAAATGTATCATTATAATGCATAGTCAAAAGGGATACTCAAATGATACCTCTTGGTAGAAAGCTGCCTGGAGACCTCATAGCAGCCCTCCTTCCAGTATCTGAAGGGGGCCTATAGGGATGCTGGGGAGGGACTCCTCATTAGGGACTGTAGTGACAGGACAAGGGGTAACGGGTTAAAACTTAAACAGGGGAAGTTTAGATTGGATATAAGGAGGAAGCTCTTTACTGTGAGGGTGGTGAGGCACTGGAATGGGTTGCCCAGGGAAGCTGTGAATGCTCCATCCCTGGAGGTGTTCAAGGCCAAGCTGAGTCTTGGGTGACATGGTTTAGTGTGAGGTGGGGGGGTTGGAACCCAAGGCAGGGGGGTTGGAACTAGATGATCTTAAGGTCCTTTCTAACCCTAACTATTCTATGAGTCTATGAGAGTCAGTCAAAAAGCAATGCATGAAAATATTACAAGTTCATGCATTCTGTGACTTTTGAGGTCACAAAATTTAAATTG
Organism: Pezoporus wallicus; assembly: GCF_028554395.1. NCBI lineage: Eukaryota > Metazoa > Chordata > Aves > Psittaciformes > Psittacidae > Pezoporus > Pezoporus wallicus. The sequence goes on from NW_026636990.1 coordinate 2,157,177, forward strand.
TGCTATTCACAGAATGCAGATATCTAGAAAAGTATGCAAAAAAGCCTCAATCCATGCTTAATTTACCTTAACATAATCATGCAGTGTATCTTCCTGCTATAAAAATTATTCTCGGAAGAATAAAACAATGCTGTAGGACTATCAGAAAGAAATTTCCACTTGCCAAAAATGTTTTTGCAAAATTCTTTCTTGATATTGAGGGCACCAGGCCTGACATATTCAGGTTAGAAAGGTGCCTACAGACAGTGTGGTAGTTCATACGGGGATTCTTGCTGCCTGCCCTGATAAAGAATCAAAGCAGTGGAATACTGCCATGGAAGAAGGTGCCTGAGGACTGCACATTTTCTTTTTAGGATGGTTAGGCTACCTTTAAAGATTTTAATGTGCCTCTGGAATAATGTGTAGAATGCATAATCTTGTCCACATGTAAGCTTAAAAGTCCTTTGCTATCAAAGGAGATTAGGACTGGGTGTTCTTTAGAGAAGTATGACATTAAAACTGCTTCTCAAAAAAGGCACATAACTGCAGGGCTGCATTTAGGATACTGGTTGCATAATGAATTACTGTCATAGAAATGAGCTCCCTCTGTGACAATCGTAAGTCCTGCAGATGTTAGGTGGAATCAAAGTAAGATTAATGGAGTCAGTAGGTTTTTGTTATACCTGATTAAAAATGTTGACGTAGAAATGAAGAGTATCAGAAAAAGTGTAATTGTTTGACCAAAGCATCAAGGCACTCATATTAATTTGTGAACACTAAGGTTCCAGGCTGTCTTTTCCTTTAGTGGCAGTAGTTTACATAAGTGAAGAAGAAATTCACATGTCCTAGGTAGACTTTTCAAATTTCTTTTTTTTTTTTTTCTTAATATGGTCATATGAGTAATCTTTTTTTTTTTTTGCCAAAGACTGGCAAGATCCAAGACAGCACACCTAATAGTGTCACCACAACCAGTGACAGATGCCCAGTGAAGATGTGATGAACCTAAAAAGAGTGCTAAATACCAAGAAAATAATAACCATACTGGATCAGAGCAGAGGTGTGTCTACCTGAGGATGATTTCTCTGACAGCTGCTAAGAGTAAATATTAATTGAAGAGTAGGAGACAAGAAGCATGCAGACACTTTCCACAATAACCTGTTTCATAATTTGCAGAGTTTGGGACATCTCAATCTGCACATTGTCTTTTTACCTAATAGAAACATACCAGTGTATTTTTCTTCCATATACTTGCCCAGTCATTTATTCAACCATCTAAACTTTAAGCATCACATTCCATAAAAGGACTTCCACAAGTTGATTAAAATTTTTGTAGAAAGCAATGCATTTTGGTTCATTTCGGAGATGCTGACAGGAGAAGAAATGCATAATCATATTGATTCAAGTCTGTGGATCTGCTGGTCTGAGTGGAAGGTTTTGAATAAGGACAATTCAAAATTGTTTGAAGGAAGGAAAGATAAAGGAAAATACTTTCTCTTCCTCAAGCACTGAGCTGGAGTGTGGTTGTACCGTTCAGTGCTGGGAAGCTGACTGTACCAAAATGACAGCATTCTGTTGTAAAATGCTATCCAACTAAGTGGTCTCAAAAGTGGCTTACTAGAGAGCTTTGAATATGTACCATGGTAGGTAAGATGTTGCAGAAGATGTTTCTGGTTCCCTGAAGAGCAAAGGGCTGAGGTGCTGTCTCCAGTCCCCAGTGACCTCTGCACAGGTAAACACTGCAATTCATAAACAGACACAGTTGTCAATGTTCTTCCTGAATCCCATTTTGCAGAAATTATGATCTACTCATGAAAAATGGTCCAGAAACACCTTTAAATCTCCTGTCTCTAGAAGAGGACCTGGAGGAGGTGTTTGGTGCTCTAAGAAGGCACATGGCACCAAACCCAATGCTTAAAGTGTTTGGTTTTCTTTTACCCCTGCTCAACTGCAAGAACGCATATCGCATTTTCCAAACAAGCTCTCCTGACAACCTAAAGGTCAGAGGGTCTTATAGCCTACATGGAAAGAGCAGAAACAGGAAAACAATCTCTGTGTCTTGCAAATGTGTCCAAGATCCTTCAGTTATCACATAAACTGCCCTTAAAGGAAGATGAACACCTAGGAAAATGCTACAATGAAAAATTATCTGACAGCACAGTACATATGCTCCATAGTGTAAATGGGCTTTCAGATAAACACTCAAAGGAAAAGAATAAAGGTACAAAGGATAAAGAGTACACAGAAAAGGGCACATGAAGAAAGGTACACAGAGGAAGTAGAAGAAAAACCTGGAGATCTAAGAAACAGCAAAATGGCATAAGACAACTCTGAACAGGTAGTTCTGAACAGGTAGTTCTGTCAATTTTGCTAAAGAAACACACAGTTGTCTGGAAAGTTTTTATCTTAGGGGAAACCAAAACTGTGGTGGCATATTACTGTTATTTTCTATAGAATGTGAGTGTCATTATGCTGATATAGAGCTTTACAACTTCAACAATGTAAATTGAGAACCCTGGGGAACCATATGTCCAGGGCAGAAAATCCTGTGTGTTTGTGCTTAGCATCCAGTTTTCAGACTATTATGATGATACAGAGATCCCATCCATCCACACAGCCAGAACTCTTACCCAGAAAATCATTATCTCCCATCCTTTCTCCTGGCCTTGACAAATACAGTTCAGATCAGTGCTGACAGTAATTTCCCCAGTGAAACATTCTGATATGACACTCCACTTTTATCTGTTTTTCCCCCTTTTTTTTTTGTGAAGATAGACTGTCTGCCTTCAATTCTGGAAGACTTCTTTGACTGTTCCACCCTTCCTCTTTTCTTTCATCTAGCTGACATATCAAATTAATTACACTTAAGATACCAATTTCCCTCATCCCCCTGTCATTACTAAATGCCTTCAAGCTGTTTGCAGGATAGTCTTCTACTTCGAAGAAGCCACCTGTAAACATTTCAGAATTTTGTTTTGCTATCTACCTTTAAATTCCTCATTGCAGTGACTTTAGAAAACTGACAAACTAGACTCCTGAAACAGTATTTACAGTAGTCCCCTACTCACTTTTAAATCTCTATATTGATCTGTTGTTACATGGTGCTTTAAACTGTGCGATCTTTTTAGCAAGGAACATTGGCTTTGGGATATTCTCATGGGGATATTTAATTATGTATTGCTTGGAATTTGGGACAACATAAATAATAAACAAAAAAAGTTAACAAAGAGTGCTTGAAAACCCAAGTTTATGGCTCTCATCCAACAACAGAAGATATATCAGTGCTAAACATATATATGAATATCAGTTACCATCTGCTGTCAATGCTAGCTACCTAGCTTACTGTGAGAAAATGCTCAGAATTTATCAAATGGGATGACCGTAAATATTCTGGGAAATGCAAGTAGAAATTCTCCCTCCAGTGGGCTCTTTTTTTCTCTTCCCCCCCCCTTTTTTTTTTTTTTTTTTTTTTTTTACAATTTGTTACTAGTGAATGATTTTTTTTTTCCCTAATTATTTAATATCTACCCTATTGCAGTTGCTCTGAGCCACAGCCAAGAACTACAGCCTCACTGGGGCAGTCGCTTTACAATTACAGAATAAAACGCTTGAAGAAACGCCTTAGAATTTAAATGAAGTCATAGTTAAAAGAGGAGTAAGACTAAAGGAAAAGAAGAATATAAGGAAACAGAAATTTTCACATATGAGGTAGCGAGTCCTATCAGTAGTAACTTCTCAAGATTTTGAACACAACTTCAAAGTTTTAAGGAGGATTTCAAGAACAATTAAATATATCTGTAGATGTTCTAAAGATAGCTTCTGCCAAACCTGAGGGGTAGGGACAGAAGAAAATGTCAATACTTGTTAGAAATCTAAAAGGAAGGTATTAAAGGCTCATCTATGGACTGATGAATGCCAGGTGTTCGTTTTTTTTTTTTTGCAATGAACACCATTGGTGAGCTGGACAGAAGTAATGATGAAGTCTAGAGGGGAAGACAGATGTAATAAAGAGATTTAGAGGACTGATGCAAAAAACCAAGTGGACGTAAAGGAAAATTCCCTATTGTTTACACGCTTTGCCTAAATGAATGTAAAAAAAAAAAAGGTTATACAGTTTCCAAGTTCAGAATTACAAAGACTAACACAGCATGGTAAGATTTAGTTTATAATTTTATCATCATTATAGGAAAACTTTGAGAGTTTTGAGATCTTTGTTCACTTCGAAAGATTTTACATTTAATTTTCTGGAAATCAGATAGTTAAGTTGGTTACTGAGACCTCCAGATGGTTGTGCTTTCTGGTCAGCCCCAGTCTTCTCCTTCCTTGTCCACTCACACATATAATTACAAAGCCCATTCCCTCTCTCTTCAACCCTCTGTTCATAACTTTGGGTTAATTTCAGCCCCTTCTCTATTTAGTTTTCCATGCTGCAGCTGCCATTTCCCTTGTTAATTTTTGCATTCTGAGCATAGCTAGAAATTATAACCTACAGTTCAGATGAAGGGAAGCACAGCTGCAAGTCCTGCATTCTGGAACAAGAGAGAGGCTGGACTTGATTAAAAACATGATCCAGGCTTTGGAGCTGAGGAAACAAAGCAGAAATTATAAGTGCCAGGTTTAGTCTGATATATCTCAAATTGTGGCAGGTAAGTGAACCCTGTGTTTACTGAACAAAATGAAATCCTAGAAGAGTACAATTATACACAAAATTGCAAGGTAATAGCATATTATAGGAAAGTGCAGAGCCTTAATCCAATGATATTAATTCAAGTACATCTCTAACGTGACCAGTGGTGCTTTATCATAGTTGAATCATAGCTTGCAATCAGTGGTCAGTAAAAAATGTTGGTAAGTATGAAGGGGCAAAATCTGTACGTTTCAGGGTTAAACACATTGTGCCCTGTCAGACTGCCTCTATTGGGAAGCATGGAATGCGTTCAGCCCTCAGTTCTTTTCCTCACAGGAGGTTAATCAATTCTTAGAACTTCATTTATTTCAACTGATGACACTGAAAGCACCAAGGGTATCATTTCTTGTACCCAAGGTAACAAAGTGACTGGAGGATGGAAAGGATGACAGATCAGCTGTGGTAGAGGAAACCTGAGCTATCTACTTCTATCTGAGCTGTAAACCAGACATGGCAAACATGGTAGCTGCAGAGGCAAGACAATCAAGTATGTGTGGCACACGGGATGCCAGAGTAAGATTAAAACTATGGTACCTGAAAACTCCCTAATGCTCCTTAACATCTTTTTGGCCTTTTTCTCATCTTGCTTTGCACTGACCTTTGCAAGTAGGTAGTCTCTTGTACTCTGTCTCCATTCTAACACAGTTTGAACATTCTTCATTACTGAAATTAGTAGCAGTTTTTTCCCAATAATAAAAAGTTTCTTTCTTTGTTCAGACACATTTAGTCTTGAGCACTCACAGATCTAGGTTTTTTATTTTTCTTCTGTACCTCCAGCCTGCTACTAAATTCAAGTTTTATCCATCTGGAATAGAGAACCAGAGTTGTGAGAACACCAGGCTGGGGGCAGTTGATCCACTGGAGCAGAAGGCTGCTATCCAGGACATAAAAAGGCTGGAAAAATGGGTGAACAGGTATGTCAGGGACTTCAACAAAGGTACATGCAAAATGTTGTAGCTGGGATGGAATAATTCCATGCAATTTGAAGATGAGCAATTTGAGTTTTAATTTCATATGTGAAGTGGAAAAAAGAGAGTGAGCAACTGCATTCCACAATATGTTCAGGAATAAAAGGAAAAAACTCAGTTGAAAAATAGGAACGGGCTTATTTAGCAATAGTGTTCTGCATATTAGAGCAGAGGGAAAAAAGGGCAGACAAAAAGAAAACAAATTGCAACAGATAACTGAAGACATCAGAATAAGCATAGATTTTGCTTTTAGCCTCAGAAAGTGATAGTAATGATTTTAGAAAAATGTTTTAAAGAAAGTGGGGAATTTTGAGAGTGCAGTTTTGACAAAAAAAATATTGATCACAATATTGCAAGCCTGAAAGACTAGATACACTGAAGTACCAGGTGAGAAAGAGAGAGTAAAAGGAAGATAAGTATGTACAGGTTTTTTTGAAAACCACAATGAATTGATGAAAATTACAGTTATCGCCCCCCCCAGCACCAGTTACTGCAAATCCCATTTATTACAAAGGTGCTGGTTTTCAGTTATCTTCAATTCTGAATGGACTGAGAGCAGATTTAAAAGTGAAATCTAGACCTGAATATATATGATATGAAGTTGTCTCAAGGGAGAAAACACTGCTATCTCTGCTTGCATAAAACATGTTGAGATAAAAAATAACAATAATGCAATCATTCTTCAGGAAACACAGAGGCTTTTAGAGACTTTTAATGACAATGTTATATTGTTTTCAAAACACTACTTGAAGCTAAAGCTTTTTAAAAATCCACTTTCCTCTCTCATAACTGCTATCCAAGAGAACACTCCTCAGCAGAAGCAAAGTCTGACCTTTGGAACAGTTATAAAGGGCTGCATTAAAAACAGAAATATAATTTAAAAAGTCTTCCGAATGCATTTCCTGCAACATTGCTTCAGATTCTTATGTACTTCCTATCTTCAACTGTAGGGAGTGTATAGTAACCCAAATCCCATTATCCTGTCATAAAGAGACAGGATATTCAGCTAGTTTTGGCTCAAGCTAAAATAAAGTGTATCTCATTTCCTGCCTCTATTAATGGGGTACATAATAGAGTAAAAATTTTTCCTACCCTTTATCAAGATGTTCCAATCCTTTCATACATAAAAAATACAACAGATCAGAAAGATATCCTCTTTCCATGCCACAAAGATTGCCTTTGACAGATAGATACTTTTTATTTTTAAAAACGAAAACTGAATAATTCAAAGGACTTCTAATTACGTCTAATAATGTTCCCTTTACTGGATCTGCAAATTTGTGCAGACATAAGGAAATCATCTTTATAGTGTCAGAACATGTCTTAAGAAATCGTTTTTTAGCATATAATACTAATGAAAGAGCTTCTGAAGTTCTAATTAAAAAAAAAAAAAAAACTAAAAAAAAAAACCAAAACCAAAACAAAACAAAACACCAAATTGCTATAATTAAAACATCTATAAAACTGATCCAGGGAAGCCCTTCTCCATATTTTGCCAGTGTAATTTCTGTAGATTCTTCATCAGTAATTAGGTAAGTAACCTGCTCCTGATGCATCTCTTTTCTTTATCAGCACCAGGAAATAAAATTAGACTTTTGTTTCAGACATCAGTGTAGAAACATGTCTATCTAACACTGTTGCTGCAATTAAATTTTGTTTTTTATATGTTCATTTTTACTGTGAAAAGAAACTGTTATTCAAATACATGTTTCCACGCCAAAAAAAAAAATCCTAAAGCCTGAATGTTGTTCCACAGATTGAAGCAGAGATGAAAAAACAATAATGGAGCCAAACTGCAGCCAAAACATGCAACCTATAGAACTGACAGGGTTCAGCTAGAGTGCTGAAAAATGAATTTGAGAGCATTTCTTTAGTTAGATCAGAGAGTCCTGTAAGCTTTTATTTTCCTGAAACTCTACAGATTCTGACCACATACATAAAATTAAAATAGCATATCTCACCTTCATATGTAATCCCGCGTTGTATTAATGAAGAAAGAAAGAAAAAAAAAACAACAAAACAAAACACAACCAACAGAGATCTTGGCTAGTGTATTTTCCCCTTACTTGCTCTGGCTGAATTTAAAAAAAAACATGCATTTACTTTTTTTTAACAGTAGAGGGGGCTCTCTTCCTTGAGAAAAGATCACTTGTCCGCGTTTACGAAATCGAATACATCTTTCATGTAACTAGCTAAATAGAAAATGTGAAAAAACAATTGCAAGTGTATTACAGAAGAAAGTTTCCTTGAAAACAAATAATTTTAATAAATAATTTTAAGTTCTAACCTAAACCCATCCCAATTTTAAACAAATTGTTTACATTTTATAGCAGGTGAACAGGTGCAGAAAGACGGAGCAATAAAAAGGGGGAAAGGCTATTACAGCACACAGATACCACTATCTACCCAGGATAAGAAATTTCCACCCGGAGAAGAACATAGAAATAAAAATTGTATGGTGGTTCTGTCTGTGGCCTGAGAAAGCTACATGTGGACACCACGCTCTGGGAGACTGGAGCTTCATCAGGACAGGTATTTGTGCTTAATGGCAGTACAAAGAGCAATGCATGATTTGGAAGACAATGGAATATGCTAGCACAGTGAAAGATTGTTTTGATGGGTGAGTTTCATTTCTACGTCCTAAAGCTAACTTTAAAACAACAACAAAATAAAATCGCACGGCACCAACTGCAGCTTTGAGATATATTTTGGAACGTATTTTGAAACAATTCAAATTCCTTCTCACCACTATTTTTTCTAAAGATAAAAATGACAAGAAATTAAAATATTTATTTGCTTCTGAAGCAATCTAATGCAACTTAAAAAACACTAAACAATGTATTACAGACCTCCACCAAAGCTTAACAAAATCACAGAAAGTCTTCTAATTGATTTGTTCGTATTTTGGTCATGTTCTTCATTGGTTCATGAACACTCAAAGTAAATAAAGCCACAACTCCACATTCTTTAAATGAGCTCAATGGCACTGTAATGCTGAACTCAGGTGACCATCTGATCCCACCAAGGACTCATAGAAATCTTTCTTTCCATTTTTTTCCACTGAAAATGTAGTTACCATTCCACAAACAAAACAAAACAAGGTAATTCCTCATTTTTCTTTTTTCTTTTTTTTTTTTTTCCCTCCTCTAATTAGACATACTGAAGCAACTGTCCTTTTATTTCTCTGTCAAAATAAATATTGGTTAAGGTATGATTTAAATAGTAAAATGGGAAAACAATAGTTTCTCTGTTTGGGGTTTAAGATTTCCAAGCTATAATCCTAGTCTATGTATATAAAAAAAAAAAAACAAACCAAACCCCCCCCCCCCCAAAAAACCCAAAACAAAACTACAAGCCAACAAAAAAAAGGAAAAAAAAACCCCAATAAACAGAGGTATTTTATTTTGAATTGCATATAGTCACACTAAAAAGAACATCTGCTCATTTTAGCTAAATTAGTCAAGTTCCTTTGTCATCAACATTTTTAAAAAGAATTACAATTCAAATAAACAAAATAAAAACAAATAAACAGAAAAAAACCTCACAGAATTACTGTGGGGCAGGGGAAGAGGGAAAAGAGTCAAAGATTCTCATGAAGAATTTAACAACGTTGAAGTTATTTCAGAAAAGTGCCTTGAAAGCTTCAATGAATCATCAAGACCAGATTACAACAGTGGTGAAGTATACTAAAAATATACCAGAAAAGGGCTTCAATATAATATTTACAGCTTTTTATCTTCAGATATCAGTAAGTTTATCGCACTAATGATTACTATCACTTGCAAAAGATAAAAATTAAAAGACAGGTTTTGTGCATATAAAAAACTATTTTGCCTCACAATGCATTCAACAAAAATATTCTGTTTGTTCTGCTCAAACTTATAACTGTTCAATCTACGAAGTCTACACATCATTTCTCTTCAATCATCACATTGGAGTAGTGTTTCAGACTACAGCAGTTACAGTACTGCATTTCCAAAACAGCCCCAGCAGCTAATTTTCAAAACTGAAACCAAGTAAATTACAAAGATATTTGTGATTTAGGCCCAACACTATAGAGACTGATTAATCAGTTACCCACACAGTTAAAACTATACAAACTACAAAATTTATTTTACAAAGCTCCATAGGTAAATATATGTACACGCATACACAAAGTGGTTAGGAAGTTGAAAGGAAGCGTGGAATATATTTGTTCACACCAGCTCAAGCTCTCAGAATATGATATAACAAGATCTTATGAAAGCAATTAGTTTTTTATACGGGCATCTATTAGATGCCTTTTACAGAACATGATAAACATTTTTACAGAACCAAACAAACAGAAAACAATATTAAAAACCCAAGAAACCTAATTGCTTTGGAAGTTAAAAGTATATTTGTTTTTTGTAGCATTGCCATGAGAGCTAAAAAATGAACTGAAGGAGTAAAGAGGAGATACTCAACAGCCAAATGCCAGAATGACTGTATTAAAATAAAGAAAAAAAAGAAAAAGAAAACAAAAACAAAATCAAAAAACAACTAGGGAATTGAACTTTTATATAAGATATTGAAGTCAACTGTTGAGCAGATTATTATCTGTTATAGATAGTCAGACAGAACATTCCAAAGTCTCCACATTGTGGAAACCTTGATTCTTTCGTGCTGTGATTAGGTCAAGACAAAATTCTTCCCTAGAACCAAGTACTGGCAAAGAAGAAAAAAATCACACAAAAGTCAGATGCTCAGAATGCTACTCTGCTAGAGATTAAGCTGATCATACTCTGAATTTTTGTCTCCTCACTCCTTAAACTATGTATTTTTACTTTTTCCTTTGAATAAGCCCAATCACTGGTATGGTACATCAGGTGAGAAAGATCAGCCAGCCGAAATTATTCCCACAAAAACTTCCACAGAATCCCAGTCCATTTAGATACATTAAATACATAGGTCAGTTTATTCTATAGCATCTGGATTAAAGGAGGCAGCTAGAAGGCAGATTTCTTAAAGATGCTCTGAAAAGACAAGAGGGTCTATGGATGTAGTTAAGCAAGTTTCCCTCCATAAAAATTTAAGTTTAAAATAAAAAAAGATTCCTAAAATGATACATAAAATAAAAAATGTTCCCTAACATGATACAGTCTTAAACATCTACATCTAAGGTATTTCACAGTAGCTCTATACCTTCTTTTGACATTTATGAAAACTTGGTGGCTTAGGCTTTATTCCTGGAATATTTTCCATAAATTAAACTTTGCGTTTTGAGATGAAGAATGGTTTCATTGATACTATTTTAAAGAAATCCTTTAAAGAAAATTTTTTCAATCAACATTATCAGGAATAGACTTTTGGCTAGAAAAAAAAGGGTCTCAGGTTGAAAGATTAAATATTATTCCACAAAAAATTCCTGGTTACATTGTGTCTGTTAATGTTAATTTCCTAAGGAAACACTGTGCTATTTTCCTAATGACTTTGGAAGAAATAGAACAATTAAAAAGAAGAAACTAAAGACAAAGAAAGACAAAGCAAAACTATTTCTTGATTTTAAATTCTGAAATACAGCTATGTGAGGAAGGAAAATGATTTTTGCAGCTCCGCTAGGCAGGCTTAGTGTGAACTTTACATCCAAAGAATACATATCGTATAAATATTTATAAATGTCCCCACGTAATATAAAAGCTTCATTTTGAGAATGTACTGCTTCAGGCACCAAAGTTAATCAATCACAAGACACCAATCTGTAGCTAAGCAGGCTCTCTTAGTTCTACTGTTCATTAAACTTACTTTTCAAGTCTAGATAAAGTTATCCTGCATTGTTAATAAGCTGTGCAGTCTGGACTATTGATATTCTACTTGTACCACTGGCCCATATTAAAATAATATTATATTATATTTCTCTGTTTCTTAGAAAGAAATTCAAATTTTAATGAAGATACACTACCTGCTAAGATTCATTTAGACTCTAAATGAAAATTAATATCTGTAGCAGAAGTTGCAGACAGTTCAGATGTGAGATCACAGATTTGATTTTTGGAAGCCAGATTTAGATCAGTTTGAATGGTTATCTTGAACTGAGATACTTATCCTACGGGAAATATTCTCACAGTGTAAAAATCGTACAGTACAGCAGTTGTATTACAAAATTCTAATTAAGAATCTGAAACTTAAAACCTCATGTGTTTTTTGAAGAAATACTTAAATCTTATCACATCTCCATATAGAGGAGTACAAAATTATTTATGCTGCCAATATTCTAGGAAAGCAATGGACTATATTCTCTTTTGGCTTTACCATATGTTTTCTCTAGTTGTAAATTCAGAGATGGATCAGAAGTTATATGAAATGCAAGTTTATTAATATTCTTTCTAAAGATTTGCATTGGGGGCCAATTCTCTAGTTGCTAAAGTAATAGTATTCTGCTGCCCTTGCTATTATGCTTCTTGATCCAATTTAAAAGTATGTTCTCTGTTCTCTGCTATTGCTTTTTCAGGAGAATTGCTAAATTTAACACTCTTTGCTGGCCTCAAAGGGAATCACACAAAGCACTTCTTAGGCTGTTTATTCTTTGACTGGCCTGTAAAAATGAGAAAACTCCTCTATGTATTTTGTAACTTAAAACATCTTTTAACACAGATACAAAAGGCAGAATATGGTAAAAACAGTTTATCAGCAGGAGAAGACAGAGGTGGTGTGTTGTTGATCAATTTGCTAGAGTACGAAACAGTATGATAGTGAGCTTGGACCTGCTTATTTATTCCACCGCAGACTGTATTTGTGTCACTGAGCAGTATGTGACACATTTTTAATAGGTATATTTCACTTTTTTCATTCTGAAAGAGTTGATAATTTTTTTAAATGCAGTTTTAAGAATTCCTGCTATTCTTTCTTTTTTTTTTATTGTTTTGTACATGACATAAAATAACAGTGTTCTTTAGGAAACTGGTGTTTACACAAATGACTACATAAGCATGACTTTTTATGACAACTAATGACTATAAGAAATATTTTCAGAATATCTAAGAAAACAGGTAGTCAGCGTAACAGGTATTCAACCCCTATACTCAAAATAATTCTATGCCCAGCATTTCCATTGTTCTCAAGGGAGTCCTTCAATGCTGAATAGATTTGAAAACAGATAATTTACTTTGCCTAAAGCAAAAAAGACTTCTCTTGAAAATCTGCCATCTTCCTTACACTACTGTGGCCATAATTTTCACCAGCTGTCTTCTGGTGAAGTTTAAGATTATATATGAATGTAAAAATAATATTTTAGGACAGGATATTTTACAGAATATTTAGGTATTTTAGAAATCTCTAAATACTAAAATATTTTAAGACCATTTAAAGAAGTGCATTAAAGTAAATACTTATATTCAGATCTGTTTAAAAACTCCGAGCTAAAACCATACTTATCATAAACAGCCTTTATGTATATGTTTAAGAGAAAGAGAAAGTAGATTATCTAAGGCTCTGCCAGTATTAGCAAGCAGTGAGGCCCAACAGGAGCACACCTGAAGAGTGAAATAGCATCAGCATCAGGAGCTTAGTTCAGTCTGTTCTGGTCCCCCAGACAAAATGCTTGTTAATGTTTGTAGTGCCAGAGAGCGTACTCTAGCATCTCCTGGTTTAGCTTTAGAATATGAGAGGATTTAAATTAATGTGCGCTAAGACACTTACTCAGTTAAGCTACAACAAAATAAGATAAGGGTTTCAAAAGCACAGTCCTGTTCCAGCCTAAAATGTTTGAAGCAGATATACTGTCCCTCTAGGAGAAGACACGGTGATAATATATAACGACTCTAGTAACTGAGTCAACTATAAATTTTCTTTATTACATATGCTTACCTTCAGATTCTGCCTCTGAACTATATGCATTTTGTCACCCAAAGAAAACATGATGCTAGGCAAGAAGACTGTCATATTCTGACCAGGCAGAGGAAATGATCCAAATGACACGATTTTCTATGTTAATGAAAATATGGCAAGAAAAGTTTATACATCAGCCTATCATGTTCATCTTTTCTTCATATACAAATATGCACAACTACTGAAAAAAATGTAGTTCTGTCATAAAGTGATCTTTACTTCGAGGATGAGATACTTTGCTTATATAAATATGGATAGCAATTTTCAGACTAAAATATTGCTACTGAGATCCCACATCCCTTTTGCCCACATGTGATTTTGCAAACTGTAAACCACTGCCACGGCAAAATAGTTATAAAAATGTCATAAAGACAATAAAAAATAGAAAGTGGAATAAAAAATATGAAAACAATAGAATATTCTGTCCCTTTTCTCATGAATTAACTGGCAGCTGAAGCTCATACACTTTTTAATAATGAGGAAAGATATTTAAAATTGGCAGTACCTGCAAGTAATCATTTTTGTGTACACTGTTCCAAACTCAGTTTTAAGTAAGTTGGAAGAGTAATTACGATAAGTTAAAAAAGAAATATTGTAGCACACAGCATGATCTCATAAGTTAAAAGTGTTTTAAACAGCAATAAACATAGTATGGGGGAATGTGATGTTGGATTTAATACAACACACAGGTTGGGCAGAGAAGAGATTCAGAGCAGCCCTGTGGAGAAGGATTTGGGGATGTTGGTCAATGAGAATATGAACGTGAGCTGGCAGTGTGCGCTCACAGCCCAGAAAGCCAACTGTGTCCTGGGCTGCATCAAAAGGAACATGACCAGCAGGTCGAAGGAGGTGATCCTGCCCCTCTACTCTGCTCTTGTGAGACCTCACCTGGAGTATTGTGTGCAGTTCTGGTGTCCTCAACATAAAAAGGACATGGAACTGTTGGAACAAGTCCAGAGGAGGGCCCTGAGGATGATCAGGGGACTGGAGCACCTCCCGTATGAAGGCAGGCTGAGAAAGTTGGGGCTGTTCAGCCTAGAGAAGAGAAGGCTGCGTGGAGACCTCATAGCAGCCTTCCAGTATCTGAAGGGGGCCTACAGGGATGCTGGAGAGGGACTCTTCATTAGGGACTGCAGTGACAGGACAAGGGGTAACGGGTTAAAATTTAAACAGGGGAAGTTTAGGTTGGAATTAAGAAGGGAATTCTTTCCTGTGAGGGTGGTGAGGCACTGGAATAGGTTGCCCAGGGAGGCTGTGAATGCTCTATCCCTGGCAGTGTTCAAGACCAGGCTGGACGAGGCCTTGGGTGATATGATTTAGCGTAAGGTGTCCCTGCCCACAGCAGGGGGTTGGAACTAGAGGATCTTAAGGTCCTTTCCAACCCTAATGATTCTAGGATTCTATGAAGGTTCCTGTCAAACAAATAGCAGATTGAACACCATAGGCTAGAATCAAAACTGTAGTGAAATTAATCCTTTTTCAGGACAACTTTATTGTCCCAAAATCACAAAAGTTTCACCACAAATGTAGCAAAAATTACCAAAGTACACTGTTTTATCCACTTCAATATCTTTACCTCGATTCCACCAAAATGAATTCATGCATGCATTTTAAATAGAAAAAGTTTGCCCTTAGTAATGTTTCTTGATAAGGCTTCTTTAATGCTGAGCAATTATAGGGTTAACTGGATTACAATTATTATGTTAAAATGTTACATATCTAAACAAAGTATATATCAAAATGTTCTATAGCTAGTATGGAACCATTTGTAGACTCACAACAGATATTGTTCACTAATATTCTGCCTTTTTATCTTGCTCATAGATTTTCATCCCCCTCTGTATCACCTGTAGTCTTACTTTCTAGATGTCTGGCACTGGCTTTTACTATTTTAAAACTTGTTTTCATTTTACTTGTTCTAGATCATTCTGTAGTACCCTGCTGACATTCCAACTTTATTTATGACTTCACTGTTTTCTTAATCTCATTTACAAACTGTCCATACAAGCTTTGGTTTTCATCTCCAAACCCTGTGTACACTAAGTCAATAATAAAGTGATGTGACGTCCTTCTGGAAACACATACACTGAAGGTGCTCTGCCAGAAACTACTTTTGAGATTACCGGTTAGGTCTCAGTGCTACAATGATTCTTGCATAGTCTAAATTTACTAACTCAGAGTATCATACAGTTCTAAGACAAACAGCACAAAAAAAAATGAAGAATAAAATAACACACTTTTGTAGACAGATTTATAATATAATTTTAAAATAATATTACATATATAAATATAGAAAGAATAATTAAAATGGTGGACATCAAGTACAAATCAAGATATACCAAATATCCCACAGAATAGTTAATATGGCAAAAGCTCACATATGAGAATTTCCTTGAAGAGATTAAATCATCAACAAAAGTTTGCAAAATGGCAACCTTCCAATGAAGACAAATGATTACCTGCAACTAAAATTATATTTCATTTATATAATGTCATTTTAGCTACCCATTCTACAGTATCTCAACTTGTACTAAGATTTCTAAATTGTACTACAATAAATATTTTAAATTAGCCTGAAGAGCAAATTACTACTCTGTTCTCATTCCCACCAGATAGAATTTTGCATTTAGAATACCCTCCATTCTCTGAGGAAACATATGGTCTTGAGTGCTTAAGGAAATATGACTCATACAATAGGTTGCTTTCTACAGAGCTGAACATACGAGTTTATAATAAAAAATATTAGAATCCAGTATTCTGTAACCTTTGGTAATTACACATATATTGTATCATCACTCTTCCATAGAAATTTAATATTAAATTTTACAAATGTCTTATTGCCTGATGTTCCAGACAAAGTATCACTTTAAAGAAAACTATAAAAAGGCCTGGGCAAAAAAAGCTGTATTCATTTCATAGCTTAGTACTTTACAGTTTTATTTTGTACCCTGCTATGGGATGTCTAGATCAAGATATAAGATACAGAGCTTTCATTAGCTTTTCAAATTACCTAAGGTGGTAGAGCAGTACTTAAGCTAACCACCTAGGTACAAAAGTTACCTCTGCCATAGCTGTCTTTCCCTATAGCTGAAAACCTAGAAATCTCTTCACAGGAGATTTGCAGGATTTTCTTCATTTGAATAATGTGGTAGTCATTTTCATTTTATGCAAAAAATAAAAGCAATGAAAGGTGTTCTAAGTAAGGTACTGCCTCCCTAGTCTTCAGACAGCATATACCCTTTCCCTCTACTATTTAGAATACCTTACAGTATGCAAAACTACCAGTAGAACAGGATAAGTAGTGGATTTCAGTCCAAATACATAACTAGTTCTGCATAATTTTATTGAAAATATGTTCTGTGATAAAAAAACAAATAAACAAAAAACCCACAATACCCCCCTTCCGAAAAAAAAATCAACCAAACACAAAAAAAAAAAAACAAACAACAAAAAACAACCAACCAACAACAAAATGGATTATGTCATAATGTGCTTCAGATTTTGGAAAGGAGTAACATCACTCTCTCTTAAAATTATTCATCGTCTTAGAAACGTTATCCTTTAATCAAGGTGAATTCAGATAATTAAGCTACAACTAAATCTGTGGTCAATTCCACGCTGAGCAGCAAAGAAATGAAGGCTAACAAATTCAGGGCCTGCTATCAAAAAACAAAAGAACAACTTAGGAAACAAAATACATTCATAGACTGCAAAACTGGCCATTCACCTGCATTTTTAAAAGACTTTTGTGCTTCTAATGACACTGGTGGAAAAAAAAACTGAAGAATAAATTATCAACGCCATATTCAAATAGGACTGGGATTTAGAGTTTTATTTCATACATGCATAGAGCCATATATAAATTAAATAACAGCTAGCTTGACAGGACCTGTGTTTGAAAACTTGACTCTGAATAGATCTGTTATATAGCCTCTAAGGTGAAACTGATAATGCAGACCTGATGCATGCTTCAGTTTTCTCATTACTCGTTCTCTAAGGTGAAACTGATAATGCAGACCTGATGCATGCATTAGTTTTCTCATTACTCGTAGGAATTCATGCTGCAGGTTGAAAAAGACAGACTTCCTCTACCTTGCTCATCACTTTGTATGCCAACTGTTCAAAGCCGGGATTAGAGAAAATCCCAATATTTTCCCAATATACAAAAAATTAATTTTACAACTGTATTTATCAAACTGGCTATTTATAACAGAACTTCAAGAACAAATATATATATATATTTAATTTTAAAATTAAATCCTACAGGAAAAACTTGCTTTCACTAGACTTCCCATCTAGTGAAAGTGTAGAACTTTTATGTCTGTTAAACCTAGCACTTTATAAAATGTCTACTGATTTACTTCAGTGATCTAACTACTATATTTCCTCATGTGTATAATCTCCATTTTAATCAAGGTGACATATTCATAATTAATGTACATTGCTTATTCTCTAGGTATTTTGCATTTAATCTATTGAGTATTATGAGTATTACTGAGTCTACAGTTTTCATTAAGTTCTGTACAGAGACAGTAGAATGTACGTGTTTTATGCAGACAGGCAATGAAAGCTGTGCAGTGAGTCTTAGTATTAACATGGAATAAGTGTACATACATTTAACTTATTTTTACAACCTCTTTATTGTTGGCCTTTTTATCTATTTTAAATAAATCTCCAAAATCACGCATGAACATGAATGGTCAGATAATGTGTATACATTTATACATTATTATAGTATTATATATGATATATATAGTAATATATATCATATATTAGTATTATATATTCACAGAAACATCAAATACTAACAGATAAGATACACTCCAAAATTTTCTGCCAATCCTATCTACCCAAATATTTTATATTTTAAGATTCACTATATTAAAAAATAACTCAAAAGAGAGATAACTGCCAAACAGCCAAAATTTCTGAGGTGTTTTTTTTTTTCATTTGATTGAATGCAGTGCTTCTGAAGTGGCATGTATGGGCTCAAAAAAGTCAGTATGAATAGTATCATACAGAATTACCATGAGGTATTTAAAGCCTAAACATCTGTTATTTAGCCATTGCATAAAACTGTATTAACAAATTGCTGGGAATTAAACTAACATATAGTGTTTATATTGCATTATCTATCCCAAAGTAGCTCCCTGATTTCAATCCCAACCTCATAGAAAACATGGAGTATCTTATTCTTCAATTGAAGTTATTGCTGAACTAGAGTTCAAAATTATCATTTCCTTAGTAAGAAATTATTCTGTTTTAATTCTACTGGAAATTTTAATTTCCTATACAAGACTGAAATCTTATTTTATGTAACATTTCATTTTAGCTGGCCATCCTTGTGCAAGTAAATTTTTATAACTTCAAAATGGATGTTTATGAGGGCTTTATGAATAATTGAAGTACTTTGCATGCTATAGCCTCTGCAGTGTGTGCTAGAAAAGTCTAGGTTTGCAATTCCACTTCAGGGTACAACACTATAAATGAGTTATTTGCAGTTCTTTCCCCAGCCAAGCATGAGAAAGTACATTTTTTACTATATCAATATCATGAAAATTCACTTTCATTTCCCTAATGCTTTTGTATTTCCTCACAGAAGTTTTCTTATTTTCAGTCATGATCCCTGTAAAAGATGGATGTATTGCCACTTTCAGAAAACTGCAAGGGTCTACTATGCACTACAACACACTCTATACTTTTCACTTCACATTACAACTTAACAAACATGTTCAGAATTTTTGGAGTGTGTCCTTCTGCATAAATTGCAACCTCTTTCCTCACTGTCCAGGCACTAAAGCAAGTCTTTCTAAAGTCTGAGTTTTCATATATTTCTATCAAGTTGAGTTAAAAAATGAGACAAAATATGTATAATATATTCAGCTTGATTTAAGTACCTTCTTCTTGAAGTCCAGAGGTGGCAAGCAATTGAGAATGAAACTCAAGTTTTCACCTCTTTTTCATTCATGTATAAACATTATTAATTTTATGGCATCTATTTTGTGAAATTAAAAGAGAAAGGGTGTCAACATTAGACTGGATCAAAACCCCCACTGCTTATATCTATAAATAATTGAACATATTGGATGCAGGGAAGACTTCTGAGTGTAATATGTGACACATGCCGACAAAGCAACAGTGTCAACAATGACACCAAAACTATAAACAGAAGCCTGTGGGTCGAAACCTGGACGCATCGGGCATTGATGGGCAGTGCTTTCTGCACTGAGGATAGGTTAAAAACTTTCATTATCCATATACTTGGGATAAAAATTAATACACTGGTTTAGTCAGTTGAAATGTAAAACTTATTTTAGTTCTGCTGATTTGTAGTTTCAGCCTAGCCACAATGTTTGTTTGAATAGTGATGTAAATGCCCTGGTTTGACAGACAGGATGCAGTCTGATACTGCCTTAAACTGTTCTGTGAAACTCTGATCTCTATAGGAAAGTGGCATATAGGTGTGCAGACACATTAAAAAAAGCTATGGTAAATAAGCTGAAGTGATTAAAACATCCTCTCTATTCAGCACAGCTATCCAAGTGTTGAAGAGCTAAACATGAAATAGATTCATCCTCGATAAAATTTCCTGTAAAGGCAATAAAATTTCCTGTGATGGCACAGTGTATAGGGATACAATTAGCACAAAACAGCTGAAATTCAGCCTGCTTGTACCCATTACTTCCACGTAACTTTCTTTAGGGTTTATACTCCTCACTAAATAGGGCAATCAACAGCAGCAGCTGTGAGTTAAGTAGCAGATGGGGTCAGTACCTCTGAAAACACTATATAGACCTATATTTATACTTACACTTCATATATTTAGATAAATACTTAGGTATTTCTGGAGAAACTAAGTTTCATTCTTAATCATCTATCTTGCTTATTGCTGCTCTTTAACTAAACTCTCTGTGCTAAAGTAACATACATTTCCATTGTAACCTATTTGGCCTGTTTTGAAACCTGTTTGGTTTCAAAAGCTTGCTGTTGCTTAGTTTTCACTAGCTTCCTAGAAAAATCACAGCCCTAACAGTAAGTGAACATACACACTTGGGCATACAAATAAGACATTTCTGTTTACCCACCCATGACTAGCTGATTCCTTTTTATCAACTTTCTACCACATAATTTTATCATATTTCCATCTTCCTATTAGAACAGACTTCTAGCAAGTAGTACAAAATTAAATGTAAATGTAAATCATATTTACTTCTCAGTTATGTTTTGCCTCCTTTGATTTTTTTATATATATATACTTATTTTCATATCTGACTGCCTGAAGTGGATTTTGAATTATAAGTACCTACACTTTCAGACAGAACCTACTTCCTTTTAATGTATACAACTTATTTCTTAATCTCTTATTAAATGTTTTTATTATAGCAGATGTGCCTAGAAAATTTCTGGGATTGAGTAACTTTTAAAAAAAGCATGCAAATATATTTTTTTTTATAAAATAGAAAATTGAAAATAGTGTGTGTAGAGAGCAAAATCCATCCTTGCAATCTTGTCAGAAAATATTTGAAAATGGATACATTGCAATTTGCATTCAATTTGTTATGTTATCATAATCCAAAATACTTTAGATATTCTGTAGGATCAAATTACATCCATGTGAATAGTTACTTAATTGTCTTATTTCAAGTATGGTGATTTACGCTTTTCAGTCATCTTTATATATATGCTCTGTTAAGAAAGAATGGGAAAATATCACTGAGAGCAGGAAACAGTGCAAAGCAAAAAAAATAAAAGGAAGCACAGAAATAAAACTTTTTATCACAGTTCACAAATTACTCTCAAGGTATCCCTTTGATAAGTCCAGTTTATTAATTTCCTCTGAGTATTAGGACATCAATTTTAGCAAAGAAGGCATGGCCTAGAAGACATAGTTTTGATGAAATAATAAGAGGATTGGCCATAATGTAATAAAATGTATTAACGTAGGAGGCTCATTCTCAACCA
The DNA here is from genome assembly GCF_028554395.1 of Pezoporus wallicus. Taxonomy (NCBI): domain Eukaryota; kingdom Metazoa; phylum Chordata; class Aves; order Psittaciformes; family Psittacidae; genus Pezoporus; species Pezoporus wallicus. The sequence goes on from NW_026636990.1 coordinate 2,178,615, forward strand.
GTTGTGTGAGATAGTGGAGCACAACTATCACCCACATGCTGCTGAAAGAACAGACCTTCCTGGCAAAATGAACATAGAGTTTCACTGAGCTACTGCACATGCTATGATAAAATCTGGAGCTACGTTTTTCTGTTACCAATAGGCACAATCCAGACATGCTGGAAGACATCCCTTAAGACTTGTTTTCATCTTTCATTTACAAACGGATAACAGGTAAATTACCATTTCATATTTATGTAAAATCATGTTATAACATTCCCACTGAAATACATCAGAAAACTCAAATATTTAGACAAATATATGCGAAATTAAAGGCATCAGGTATGAGAGTAACACACGTACATCCTTGTACCTATAGAATTCCCAAAATAAAGTCAGATGACGCACAACTCCTTGTTGAGGAGTTACCTCAACAACATGTTGAGGTTAGGTGGAGCAAGGAACTGAACAGATATTACTAGCTGCCTATGAGTACCCGTAACTGATACTTGTTCAGGAGTGTCCTATGCAATTTTAGATGCTCACTGAAAAGCAAAACCCATTTTCCAGATTTTAGACACAATTTTCCCTATCCATCTGCAAATACAGCGCTAACATCCAGGGTCTTATTATTTTATAACTCAACTATTAATCTAGAATGCTGCTGCAAAGAAAATTATCTAATCAATTTCTTCAACATCTCTGTTTCCCTTGGTGCATTCTGTTGCTGTCTTTTTCCCCTTTCTATAGCATCCTTTCACCTTCAAGTTTGTTCAGTAGTTATCCCCACTTTATTTATATTTTATTTCCTGTATGACAATTCCCACTTCCAAATCAGCTCTCATACCAATCCTCAATTAACACTTGTCAAATGTTCAAACAAGTTGAAAATGTTCTTTTCTTACTGCAAGAGAGAAATCCACTAGAAAGTAATTTGCAAGATTAAGCCGTAAGTCTCTTAAATTCCACTGGAGTGACTGCTGTCTTGTGATATTGCAAAAATATTAATAATATTCTACATGAACATGAAAAAGTTATTAAGCCTGACCAATCACAAATTTCATTCTGGGATCAAGTACTGTAGATATAATTGCAAACCATACATCCTGTCATACATTAGGCCTATTCAGATGACAGGTAATATCCGGTGTCAGCATCTCACATAAAATAATCATTCCACATCAAAAGTAAGGGCTGACATCTCCTGATGAAAAAAAAATGGAAGCAGAAAAAATATTAGTCTTTTACAATAAAAAACACTTAAAATTAGCATCTGCACCACTTGTGTAGCACACAGAGGTTTCACTGGTGTTAAGTGTTAATATTTTTCCAAAGGTCCATTAAGTTCCTTCTAAGTAATGGAAAAAAAAGGTGATTTTATCTGACTTCCTGCCACTTAGATGCCCTTCTGCTCATTCTCAAGAGAGCAAAATGCTGACAGACCACACAAAAATAAATAAAATTCAGAAACATTTACAAAATCTGTGAAAGTAGAAATGGAAGTTTGTATAATTTAAAAGCTGTACAGTACATGTACAGTGTTTATGGAGTGACTTGGAAATACGCTTCACTTCTGAGAATGAACGTAGTCAGAAGGTGCTGCTTTTTCATCAACATCACTTGGAATTTTACAACTGCACTGCCTTATGTAAATACTAAATCAATGTATTTTTTTGTGATGATCCAATATTCCAAGGTACTCCAGCGGAGATGCTTGTATCCACAGTTTTAAATGAGCAAGAAGCTTCATATATGGAAGGAAGTCTTTTTAGGGCACTTTGGAATTCCACTCTAGGTTAAGCTGCCTTAAGCTCTGTCTTTTTTATTTGCCCCTGCAACCTCCTTTCACATAAAATTTAGGATCTTTTGAATTATTACTGCATGGCTTGAGCTTTGGAATGAATCATCATTATGTCTGAGGTTTCGACACTTCCAAAACCAAGGCAATGATAACATGATAACAATGACAGATATACACAACAGATAAAAATAATCACTTTGTGTCTGAGTCAGTTCGAAAGTAATAGATATTTCCTGGCTTTTATAACTTAATATTGTACCTCAATAAAAGAATGCTTTATATCACCTTGAATAAACAGGTATATACTATTAATGTAAAATGAATTTTATTTAATATGCACAAGGCGCCATGCATATGAGAAATCAGGATTTTTTCCCAGGAAAAGGGAGAAAAGTTTGTGCTAGTTTCAAAACTTAATAATTAATAATATAAAAGGTAAAAATAATGTTGTTAAGTGTTTTTAATTCCCATCTATGTCGCATTTTTATTGAGCGACATTCATTATGTCATTCACAAAAACATTACATGGTTTTCATCAGCCATGTATTCATTATACTAGTTGTTCTATATAGTAAATAAGTTACACGATTCGAATACATAAACATAATTAAATCATGAATTATGTAGGATAAGCATAGTTTCTCCTAGTTCCTCTGGCTGGAAGTCAAGAAAACAAAGGCGAGTTTATGATCTTTGGAAGAAAAGGCAGCTCAGGGCCACTGCAAGGATTGTTGTGAGATCATGCAAAGAGAAAATTAAAAGGGCCAAAGCTCAGCTAGAATTTAATATGGTTACTGTCAAAAAAGACAATAAAAAATGTTTCTATAGATACATTAACAACAAAAGAAGGGCTGAGGAGAATCTCCATCCTTTATTGGATGCAGAGGATAAACATAGTTACAGTGGATGAGGACATGGCTGAAAATGCCTTCTTTGCTTCAGTCTTTAATAGCAAGACCAGTTGCTCTCCAGCCACCTGAGATGGAAGACAGAGACAGGGAACAGAAAGAAGCTCCCATAATCCAAGGGGAAGTAGTCAGCAGCCTGCTACACGTAGACACTTAGACATACATGTCTATGGCCATGGACAGGATCCATACAAAGAGGACTAAGGGAGCTGGCAGAAGTGCTCATCAAGCCACTTTCCACCATATATCAGCAGTCCCGGCTAAACAGGGAGGTCACAGTTGAATGGAGGTTATGAAATGTGATGTCCACCTACAAAAAGAGCTGGAAGGAGGATCCAGGGAACTATGAGCCCTTCAGCCTGACTTTGGTTATGGAGCAGGCAACCTTGAGTCATATGCCATCATGCAGAACATATAGGACAGCCCAGTCAGCATGGGTTTAGGTCCTGCTTGAATAACTCAATCTCTCTCCATGACAAGGTGACCTGTTTAGTGGATGAGGGAAAGGCTGTGGATGTTGTCTATCTAAATTTTAGTAAAGCTTTTAACACCATTTCCTGGAGAAACTGGCTGCTCATGTCTTGGACTTGTATACTCTTTGCTGGGAAAAAAAGAACTGGCTGGATGGCCAGACCCAAAGAGTGATGGCGACTGTTAGCAGCTGGTCACAAGTTGTTTTCCCCAGGGCTCAGAATTGGCATTAGCTCTGTTTAGTATCTATCAATGATCTGGACAACAGGATTGAGTGAATACCTCAGTAAGTTTGCAGATGATACCAAGTAGGGTGTGAGTGTTGATCTGCTTGAGGGTTGAAAGGCTCTGCAGAGGGATCTGGACAAGCTGGATCAGTGGTACGAGTTTCAACAAGGATGCATACCAAGTCCTGCACCTGGGCCACAACAACCCCATGCAATGCTACTGGGTTGGGGAAGAGTGGGTGGAAAGCTGCCTGGAGGAAAAGGACCTGAGGGTGCTGGTCAAGAGCCAGCTGAACATTAGCCAGGTGCTCATATTCACACACACCTGGGCACACTCACATTAAAATGCGCCCAGGCACCCAAGAAAGCCAAAAGCATCCTGGCCTGTATCAGGATTAGTGTAGGCAGCAGGACCAGGGAAATCTAGGGAAATGATCATCCCCTTGTACTTGGCACTGGTGAAGCCAGACATCAAATATTGTGTTTAGTTTTGGGCACTGCACTATAAGACAGACATTGAGGTGCTGGAGCCGGTCCAGAAAAAGGTAACACAGGTGGCCTAGAGCACACGTCTCATGAGAAATGGCTTAGAAAACTGAGATTGTTTAGTCTGCAGAAAATGAGACTCATGAGAGACCTTATCACTCTCTATAACAACCTAAAATTGAAAAAAGGTTCTGTCGAGGTGGGTGTCGATCTCTTCTCCCAAGGCATAATTCATAGTAAAAGAGGAAATGGCCTCACATTGTGTCAGGGGAGGTTTAGATTAGATATTAAGAAGTTTTTTTTCACCAAAATTGTTGTCAAGCACTGGGCCAGGCTGCCCAGGGAAGTGGTTGAGTCACCATCCCTGGAGGTATCTAAAAGATATGTAGATGTAGCACCCAGGGACACAGTTTAGTGGTGGATTTGGCAGTGTTAACAGTTGGACTTGATGATCTTAACATCTTTTTCCAACCTAAACAATGATTCTATGACAAAAAAACCCACTAAATTCTCTGATTTTGATCAAGCTCCTTCAAATCCACCCAAAGAACTTTATCACTTCAATTTTATTAATGTGGACTTCAGCAGTTACTCAGAAAGCAGTTATTTTACCTACAGTTTTCAGAAAACCTTTTTTTCTAAGTTTAGAACAGTGTTATAATTATGGAATTAACTTCTTTAAAACAAATAACAAAATAAAATTTAGGAAACAATGTTGAAGAATAAGTTAATTTAATAATATATAAATGAGAATAAGATACACCAAGTATGATGATACAATCACAAGTGAAATTAAAGCTCAAAGATCCAGCTGGGAAATTAAGTATTGTGAAAGTTACATATTCTTTTCTCTGCTAACATCCCTAATGTTAATATGATCCATGTCATAAACTAAAATAGCTAAGTCCCAGAATAAAGTCATTTCTCAGAAATGAAGCAAGGAAACTGGTGTATGTTTAATACACAACCGGTTAATCATCATTATTACCTAGAATAGTAGATTGGAAGGCAGAATTGAACACTTGCAAACTATTCAAGATCATTCAGCTGTGTTTTGTTTGTTTTAAAGTCTGCTCAAATGGTGTATTTTTACATGTATATCTGATAAGAACTTTTAAATTGGAACAGTAACACTACCTTATCTGCCTTTGAACATCTTTTTTCATGCTGGGGAATACATATTCACATACATATTTGATAGTCTGATTGGATTTTCACATACAGGGTAAGTATGTTCACATACAGCTGGACATATCCCCCCTTATTGTTAAGAGACCATGACAGTGGAGATCAAACACTGAGGAATTTAGCTCCATTCTACTGAAAACTTTGTACTTAGGAAATCAACACAAAACACAGGATGCCATGGCATCTTTGGGTTTTTTTCTGCTGAAAATGGAATTGCAGGAAGGTAGTCGACCCTTATCGATGCTGTGCACTTTAAGCTTATTTTGACAAATGACAGAATCCAGGGTTTATGACACAAGCACTTGCCAAGTTGTGTGATACTTCTAACTCTCAGGAACATGAGGAAGTTCATCTTCAGATATTGTGGGTGGGTTTTTCCATGTAAAATAATAATAATGGTTTTGGGGTGGGTTTTTTGTGTTTTTTTTTTCTTTTTTAATACTGCATGTTAGAATAAAACTGGAGCATCAAAAATTAGAAACTCAGATTTGAGTACATTTGAGATCTACCAAGAATTGAGGTAAATTGGTATTAGAATTTTATATCCTACATATAAAGCATGTGCTCAGTCCATCATACCACCTTGCTAATGACTGTAATCACTGCTGTCACAAAGTAGCACGTAAAAACATTCACCTTCTTATTTTACACAGTTGAAAAATGTTAAGACCATTTGAATTGTATATTGCATACCTCTGTGTTGTTTCTTTTGATGAGAAGGGCCGACAAGTAATGAAGTTGAATTTGAGCAATGTAAAGCCTCGTATTAAGCCAACGATCTTTTTAGTAGCAACAAAAGTTTTTCTCCTAATAATAATCTTTTAAAGACAGCAATGCTCTGGGATCTCTCAGCCTCATCACTTTCCTGTTGCGAACTCTAAGACAAAGTTCAATGAAGTTCAGACTTCCATTAGATAATTCATACTGCTCCTGGAAGGGGAGGCAGAAGCTGAAGCAGAAGCATTCCTCTTTCACTATCTGGTGCACAGTAATGGGACATAAACAAAAGGTGCATGTAGCTAAAACAAGAATCAAAGTCATTAAGCTCTGTGAACTGAAACTGACTGAAATTTACTTACATGTATCTCCTCAGCTAATTTCCTACTTATGCACCAGTGAAAAATATTATATGGTTGGAAGGGCAGAAAGTGTACCTGTGAGTATCAATCTGCTGATTTCTCTACATTTCTGTACAGCTTTAATTTCCTTATTTTGTTAGTTAGCAGTTTTGTTACTGCCAACTCAAATCATTTTTTTTTCTCTGACCTGTGTTCCAAATTAGATTTTAAGATTCCTTGACCCTACTAAATGCAGACATACTTCAGTAAAAGGGGAGGTCTTTTAAGTAGGGGCAGAATCAAATACTAGAATTCAGTTATTAATTTTTCAACCACACTTATAGCTATTAAAAGTTAAATAGGTCAGTAAAGATTTAATATACATTCTGGACAAATGTATAGAAAAGGTTTACAATAGACTTTGCTGATATAGTTTTGCTCTGAGTGGGATCCAAGTAAGGATTAGTCAGTTGTTTCCAGTCATGTGGATTTTGCTGTACTCCTGCATCATTTAATAAGACATAAGAATTTCACAATGAATAATTTAATTATTTGCTGCATACTTCATCCCAAGAAAAGAGGCACTTTAAGTTACTTCCTTACCTTGTTTTCTTCGAGTATGCCTCTGTCACTGAAAAAAAAATCTACCCTATATTTTATATTACACTAGTGCTTTTATTACTAAACTACCAGTGTTTGCCTGTTATTTTAATGGGACTATCAAGTCAAAAGCTTTTTTTTCTAGCTTTTATAGAATACTGAATGTTGCATCAAAAATTTTAGCAGGGTTTCCCTATACCCTATACTGCAAGTCACATTATAAAAATGGTTTGGTTATAGTAATTTCTCTTGCTTCATGAGCTCAAGGAAGTACTTGATCTCTATTTATTAACATGGGATTTGCAGAAACCTACTACTGAGGGAAATTGCACAACTGCAAGATAAAAATTACATAGCAGTTCTGTTTAAAAAGCATGTGGGGTTACTGAGCATTAGAAGCCTATTATGTTACAACATTGCCATGCTGTTGGAAAAATGACAATCATCATCAAACGAGGATAAATAAACAGATGCACACCTCTCAGAACACTTAAATATGCTTCTGCACTCTCCACTCTTGGGATTTCCTTAGCTGAAGGTTTGACCAGTTTTGGACTTCCTATATAATAAAATGTATGGATAAAAACTGGAAAGAGTGTAGAAGAAAGGAGAAACTAGATTAGAACTCTAAAATATGGACTAAAAAGGAAAGAAAATAAAAGGTATGACACAGATGTAGCTGATTCTGCTAAGAGATTTCTCCCACGTTTATGATTCTAATACAATAAATAAAACAAGACATCTTTAGTCTTAAAATGTGCATGTTGAAGGTCCACTACGACTTTCACAGAAAGTAACTTGTAGGTTTTGAAATATTGTAAAATTCTTCCGGAAGAAAAATACACTGTGAGTATGAGATCCTCCTTAATCTTAGGAACTCTGCTCGTCTTCAAAAGATCAATACGGGAAACTAGCTTATTTGTATTTTCATGATGACACATGAAGTTTCTGGCAGTATGAGGTGGGAGGAAAACTACTGCCGTACACCTAAGCTACTCTGTTGGCTACCCTATTCAAATATACATTTTCCAGGTAACCATCTTTTCTGTTACCAGTTTATAGTCAGTACACATGAGTGTAAATTTGTTTAGTTCCTAAAGAAAGTTAATGAATCACTGTGGAGATGGAAGCTAAAAGTCAAAAGATGGTGAGACTTGTCAGACAATTTTAGTGAAGCCTCAATGGTAAGCTTTGTCTGCTCAAATCAATTTCTATCTTTCTTATCCAATATCTTTCTTTGTGTCCTCACATTGTTATTATTTGTTAAAATTATCTTTTGTATTTTTCTAAGTCACACCAATGAAAAAGAGAAATTCAGGTGACCACTTCAAATTTTTTTATGGTATCCAGTATCTACTTCTTGTTAATTGATAAAAATAAGATGGATGTCTACTGAAATTTCTGTAATATTAACTATCACAGAAGCATTCTTCTGTCCATTTATGGGAAACCCTGTAAATAATATAAACATTTAAAAACAACTATCTTAAGTGCAAACTGGTTTTATTCTCACAGCCAAGCACATTATGCCTAAAAATCCCTAGAATATTTATGCATAGAGATACATGAGTTGGTGATAATCTAAGATTATAAGTGGACAGAGGGAAATGAAATTAACATTGGTTCCTGAAGCATGCTTATACATATAACAGTCCTTCATATCACTATCCTATCATTAGATGGGAAGTTACAATTGTTTCATTTAATGTTGTCCCAAGCATCTGAGAGAGAGCACCAACACAAGTGCATCTGCAAAAAGGCATCTCAGTCTTAAATTTGAGGGGTTTTTAAATTTGATATAAAAGTGAGTACAGTTCAGTAGAATATTTATCCTCTTTCCATTTACTGCCATACTTTCTAACTAGTAGCACTTCTATTCACTTCTATAGAAAGTCATTCCACTGTTTCTTGAGAACCAAACTGTTGCCTTGAAAATTTGGTGCTCCTTCACTTTCAAAGTGGAGAAAAGAAAAAGTAAATAAATTATAGAAGTTGATGAGTTTAACCTAAAATTAATAGTTTAAAACTAATAATTGAAAATGATGATGAACATGTCCAAAATAGGAAGCAATTTTAATACCGACTGCTCTCAATCTCATTTTTTTGTGTGTGTGTCAGCTGCTGCAAACATGTGAACATGACCACATCCCAAAACGTAGGTGTGATAAACTATGGTGATAACTGAGTGGTGTGCATCCAGTGATTTCTCAGTTTCAAAAACTGACAAAACCTGAAAAATTTCATCCCTCTACTATAACATATTGTAGGGGGTGGAAAATGCTCTTTTTCTCGTGAACTTGCACAGATTTTCAGCACTTTCTAGTCTCCTGAATCTTGTCTCTTTAATATAAACTTACATTGTTAATTGACCTGCCTAACTCTAAGCTCAACAGCTGGACTTACTTTCCTATGACTGAATGTGTTTTGGCTTTCTTTGTGTATGTGTATTTAAGTACACATCCAAATGTTACTATTACCTATAAATATGCAATCTACACAAGTACCACTAAATGTAGTTTCTTTAGATCACCAGAATAGCTTTGATCCATTATATTACCAAAAAATGAACCCTCGTTCTCAGAAAAAAGCAGCATTTTTGTTTACAAGCATAAACTCTACTAGAAATGCTCTTATTTTTTTCAAGCTGTAATATACCTCATACTAATTAAACTGGCAAAGGAAAGTTGACATTCCTCATGTCAGCATGTACCAACCTATTCTGAACCCATTCTATCAAGTTATATGGAATGGGATTTGTCCAACACCCTTTCTTCAGGAAACTCTTATTATCCACTAGCAAAAAATCCAGTCTTGCAACTTGTCCATCAAGACAACCTGTTAGCAAATGGTTCTGCCTTGCTTTTGGACCTATACATTCCCAGCTTCCTCTCACAGTTCTAACACATCAACATAATCTCACAGGTTTTCCAATCACCTGCTAGGTCCAAAGTCTTTTCTAACAGAAGGAGCACAATGTAGTTAAAATTATTTAGCTCAAGATAACTTTTTAAGAATTGCACTAAGGTTCTTTCAGTGTTTTACATAAAATTCCCATCTAAATTACGCCTCAGCCGTGCATCTGGTGTCCCTGTGTTAGAACTTCAGCTACATGCCACAGAGCTGACACCATGAATCTAGGAGTTACTTTACGTATGACTTCTTAGATAGACATCTCTACTAATACTTAAATATTGTTATCTTAAAACCTACTTTAAAAATACTAAAAGAAAAACTGCATTACATGGCTCCCCATTGGGAAATACATTAAACTGTTATGTCAACAATTTTAAGGTAGAACTTTACGTGGCTATGTCTTCAACAAAAAGTATTTAAGTACTGTTTAATCTGTATTTGATTATGATGGACTTTTTCTGATAAATTACCAGGCTTCTACACTCACTAGTTAACGAAATTGGCAACAGTAATTTGCAGCAACAATTCATATCAAACGTATTTGAATATATGAGTTTTAAAAGCTAGTAGTTTTACAAATTCTAACAGCATGAAAATTAATGCTATTTCTATTGTTAATGTCACACAACCCTAACAATTCAAAATGTATGCCTTTTGAAACAAACATGAAAATAATGCCCTTACAGTGACTTATTTAAAACATTTGACAAGATGTGTTTTTAATTTATCTTTATGGACAATTCATAAAGAATATTAATCCAACAGTGTTTACTAAGTTGCAAAAATTATTTGTATCTTTGAGAGAGAGCTAGCATATGCCAATTATTGTAACATCTTGGAAGCCAGTATCACTTAGTAGTAAACAAAGCAATAAAACACTCCCAGACAAGTAAACAACAAAATTCTCAATTAGAGACTGCTACTAAATTCTGAAAGCATTTTCTATTGCCCTGTAAGCTGGAAAACACTCATCTTCCTTTTCCTTAGCTTGTGTGGAAGCAGCTAGGACACAACAGATCAAGAGCAGCTTTTCAAACCAAGCAAAAGAACACAAAAGGGTGGATTTTACTGTAGTACAAGGCAGATATTTGGCAAGATTTGCGAAAGCACCATTATTTTTCCAGGTGCTCTATCTGTAGCTACAGAAACCAAAGGCTCATCTAGCTAAATATTACAGTGTCATTTAGGGTCCTAGGCTTCAGAAAGTCAAGAAACTAACACAAAAAATTCTGTTCTTCTGCTAACAGAGAACAAAGCCCCTGGGCCACTGAAAAATTATACTGCACTCAATCTTGGATGTAATTTTGGTATCTTAACCATTTATTAAGTGGTATAATGACAAGATTGATACTTCAAGAAAAAAAAATGATACTTGGAGCAATCTCCATATGTACGCAACTCATTAGTAGATGCTACCTGGTTAGACCTAGTCACATACAAAGAACGGAAAAGGAGAGGAAGTATATTTTTTTGACAGCGACTAATTTTAATAGCCACTTATCAAGTGCAGTTTCAAGTAGACAGCATTAGGGAACAAACACCAGGATTACTGGACAGCAAAAAGCTTGAAGTTGCCTCACCTTTGTGCAGTTGCTTATGTATGACTATAGATGAAACGCTGGTTTCATGAAGAAGCCTAGACATGTAAGTCACTTGAGATAAAATTTAAAGGAGATCTATTGCAAAAAAAAAAAAAAAAATCATCTGGGAAACCTGATTAAAGAAAGCCTAAGGACAAAGAGATTATGATCTATCTTAAGGACACAGCATTTTAGGAAATTACATGGCTAGTGGAATTAGGATCAATAGTATTTCTTCTTTATTTTTTTCCAATCTGAAATATCTGAATTTCTGAATTAGTGAAAAATAGAACATAGAAAGATGATATGACAAGATGATGTAGCTGACATATGTCTAATGGCCTTCAAAAATACTTATTTTTTTAAAAACAACCAAACTGAGTACAGACCATGCAATAAGGATAGCTATGTGAGAAGCAAATACAGGTACCTTAAATTTTTGAAGATGACCAGATCAGCTCCACTTATTGCACTAAATGTTTTTGCACTATTGACTGGAAAACTATTTGAGTTGAAGTATTTATTTCCCAATTCCACTAATACTATTCATTATAACATAGTAGTACCTTTTATTCTGTAATGACCTACTTCTGGATTTATTTTACACAAGAAAATAGTGCCAGGGAGAGATTAATTGATTTGCTCAAGACTACACAGTAATCAAGAGGCATACAGAAAAAACACAGCTAATCCCAGCCACCTTCTTGACTCCTCTGGCTTTTGTGTAGCTCTTGCAAATATTAATTCAAGGCACTCACCTTCTTGCTTGTAAACATAGAAATAATCTTGGCTTTTAAGAAACAGACATCAGTCAATGATTCTGATACATTGTTCTATGCAATCAAATGCTATTGTATTTTTTGAAGAAAATATAGTCCTGTAGTAAATAAATTGTGTATGAAGTTACTGATGATCAAATGGGGCCAGAGTAAGCATTACAAAGGTTACAAACAATATTTCATTTTCCAAACTGCAAGCACATCCTGGTTTTCAGCTAACTCAGTTTAGATTTTTTTCTGGTTGATTTTGCCTTTTAAATGCTCAGTCTCTTTAGTCTGGATCATAATGATGTACTAGACTGCTCTAACTCAAATTTTAAGATATGTAATCCCTTCTCCTTGTTTCTTTTGAAAAATATAACTGTTACTATTTTTAAGTTTTCTACCAAACTTCAAATAGAAGAAACAACAAAGTTTTATATTTAGCTTCTTAAGTGTTTCTTTCTGGTTTTCGTTGAGGTTTGGGGGGATATCTTCAAAGCAAAAAAAAACCAAATTCTGGAAAAACAAACGCTACAGATATAATTTTTGTACATTTGAGCCATTCACATAATTCTATCTCCAACACATGATGTGTACTCTGTACAGTTGTAGACACAATTTTTCCCACCCTCTCATAATCAGAGTAATTTGGGGTTTTCTGAAAGACAAGCTTATCACTCTAAACCATAATAAATCCATGGAATATATTAAGAAATGTTCTTCTGATGAGCAGGTTAAATGAGGGAGAAATACAAAAAAGTCTTAATATGAATAGGGAAAAAAATACTTCAAAAGGGACTGGTGTCTTTTTTGAAGGTAATGCGTTCTTTTTGCAGGTTGTTGGGTTTACTAGAATCCTAAGTAGACATTTTGTTTTGGTTTCAAGGAAAAAAATAAAAGCATTTGACCCAGAATTTGAAATGAAAGTCCTTGAAAGACCAGCCTTTTCTGATATTTCTTGAACATACTTGTAAAGCAATTATTTGTTACAATGCATTTTGTGTTTCCACACAATAGCTGTTTGTTTCATTCAGAATGACTAACTGTGAGAATTTACTTTTCCTAAGAAAGTTATGGAATGATCAATTTTATTGAGCTGCTTTACTCCACTTTGCTTTAGCACTTCTAAAAAGGAGGCAGATCTGAACCATTTTTACAAATCTCAGAAAATGAAAATAAAATGCACTGACACCACCTGCCCAATTTTAAAGCAGCATGTCTTCTCAAAACAATATTATTGCACTTATAAAAAGAATGCAACATAAAAAAACCCACAAAAATAAAACACAAAATACTATTCATAGATAATTTTAAATTCCTATTTAAACTCGCAACATAAGAATTGCAATATAAAACTTCAAAATGGCCCAAAAATCCTAACAAAAAAAAAATAGTAAGTGTACTTTCCCTTCCCGCCTTGACTTGTTATCCCCTCAATAACTGATCACTTATGACATAAGGCTGAATATACTCAAATCAACCATTACAATGTACAAAAATTAAACTTCTTTGCATTCAGAAAACAGAAATGCATTCAGTCTTAAAGATAAAAACCCCCAGACGCCTAGAGTTTTTTTCTATAAAAGATACAGGAATGTATTGAAAAGAGCATTAAATTGAGCATTTGTTCATTTTGAAGCATATGATTTGTTCTTTCAAGTCTTACATAGTGAAAAATTTAACATCATTAAGTTCAGACAAGCATAAGTTCACACAAGTGATACAAAGGTGTAGCTGTGTGAAAACCAAAGATATTAAAAGCCAGATTTAAAAGATTACAGATCTGAAAGTGTAGTTCTAATTTAGAATTGCTGGACATCTCTCTATTTCTCAGTTATATACAAAGTGGAAATGAAGCCAACATTAGGTAGGAATAGAGCAAACACTGCTATAGAGTACAAGTATGCCTTGCTCAGATTTATGGCCAAGGCACCATAATAAGGAATACAGTGTGTACCACAGAAACACACAAAGCAATCTTCCTTCAGAAAGGAATCTATTATTTATTCATTGTGCATATCATGCTATAAAAATCTGATTATCCTGCAAATCAAAAATCTACAGAGTGCCTGAGTATTTAGTATTGTCCTTCTGCCCACCATTCTCTCCATAAATCCTTTATTCACAATGTCCGCTTAGTATTCAGATACGAGTGTGTGGCTTTCCACTAAGAGGAAGTGGTTCCAGCTACTAAAAATGAAGACTGAATAATAAATTGATCAATCAAATACAATATCCTGCTGATCTTGACAGAGAATTTTATTTTACAACAGATGCCTGTGATAGCCATCAAGGGCAAAATAGGCATTAGTGAGCTATACACTGCAAAATAAATCTACAGCTCATTTAACAGGGAACAATAGACTACTTGATGACGGACTCCTCCCTCTGGCTAAGAAACCATTAGCCTATTTCCCCATATAGGGCCATTCAAGCTAGCAGGACCCTAACCCTGGATTTGCCAGACTGTCTCCCACCTCCCAGAGCTCTCATTATTTTAACTTTGTGCAAACACCACACGAATTGCGTCCTTCCCATTCGGCACCAGCGCTGGAGGTTCCTGGGGAGCGCAGGCAGCAAGGGCAGCTCCGGCGAGCAGAGGCGGCCGGGGTACGGAGCAGGGCGGCGGAGGGAAGCGGAGCCGGGCTGGAAGCGGGTCCCGGCCGCCCCGCACTATCCGCCCCACTCACGGCTCCGTGCTGGCACAGACGTGGTCCCGCTCCCACCCACGTGTTTTGCGATCGCTTTTCCACCTACAGAACGGCGTGCACGGGACGACGCGCCGCCGCCCGAGCCCCAGTCACGCCTGCTCCCGGCGAGCACTGCCCGGGGGCCGCGGGGAGGCGAGCTGCCCCTCTCCCCGCACCCTCCCACCCCGGGCTCCCCAGCACGAAAGCCCAGCCCAGCCCCACCTCTCCTCCGGAGACTCTGCAGCCGCAAGGAGTCCCTCCCTTTCTTCTCCTGCCCGCCGCGGGAAGCGGAGTCGGTGCGACATGGGGGAGGGGGGGGGGCCCGCTGTGCCCTCACCTCAGCGACCCCACCGACTCCCCTCCCCGCGGCCAGGAGCAACCACATGGCGGGAGGGAGAGCGGCACCCCGCACGCACACGGCCGGAGCGGTGGGCCAAGCCGTCTCCTACCGTCTGAGGCCCTGGAAAGAGGAGGGCCAGGACATCCGCGATTTCTTCAAGCCGGGCCGGTGGCTGGTCTCTACGGCATAAGAGGCGCGGTCCATGGCTCGGCAATAGAGGTACCGCTCCGTGTCGGAGTAGCCGCGGTGCCTGACGCGAGCGCTGGCCAGGCAGCGGCCACGCGAGGCGGGCGGCGGCGGCGGTCCGGGGGTCTGCTGGTGCTGGAGAAACTGGTGCTGCCGCAGCTGCGAAGGGTAGTGCTGCTCATGCCGCCAAAGATGTTTAGGGGCTTTCAGACCCCCGTCGCCGTCGCTACTGCCGCCGCCGTCGCTGCTGCCGGGCTGCACGGACACGCCGCTGCCGCCGCTCTGTTCTGCCTCCATGGTGCCGCTGGGCCAGGCCGGGCCGGGCCGGGCAGCCGCTGCCTTTCTCTGAGCAGCGGCAGGGAAACTGTGCTGAAAAGTTGGACAGCTCCTTCCGCACCGCCCCTCCGCCGGCTGTGGGAGCGGCTGTAGCCGGCGCGCCGCCGGGTCCTTGAGGCCACTCGGGAGGGGAGGCGGGGACAGGGGCGGGGGCCGCGGAGAGGGGCCGGCACCCGCTCGAAGCTATTTAAAGCCTCGCTGGAGCCATCGCGGGGGAGCGCGGAGGCTGTGGTGGGCTGCAGTTGGTGAGCCGGGGGTGCGGGGGTATGCGGGAAACAGGGGAGGGCACAGACCAGGGAGGAGCAGGATGAGAAGTGAGAGCCGAAAGGCTCTCCCTTCCGCGGCTCCGGCCCGCTGAGGGGCTCTGCCCTATCCCTAATCCCTGCCGCGGCTCCGGTCCTCTTGCTCCCCGGACGCGCCGCTGCCGTCCTGGAGCCGCACGGGCGCGGCGTGTGGCCACTGGCCGGACGTGACTCCCTCCCAGGGCATTCGCCGAGCAAAGCCACTACAGGTGGCAAAGTTTCACATGCCCCAGTTAACTCAGAACTTCGCGGTCAGCTAAAAATGGGTTCTTAGTCCCTAAACTCCTCCTTCAGCCACCCCTTATTCCCTACATCATACTTTCAGTCTTTGCTACATCAGGTTTAGAAATCGTCTGTTTCCCAACTTGAAACCTTCCTCTGGTCTGTCATCTTCACCGATGAGTAAGCTCTTTCCCCCCAGGGAGTAAAACTGGCTGTAAATCAATGTGAGGAAGGTTTAATTATAGCGATGCTGAGCCTACTGCTACAGGGAAGCCTTTATACTATAAATCACTAGTTTCAGGAGTTTGTAACTGTCACAGGAAAAAAAAAAAATCATTTTAAGTTAGAATGTACAGAACGGGAACTTCATCCTAAAAAGATTTTTTTTTTAAAATCAGTTTCATATTTCAGTTTCTTCTGTGCTCATATGCAATAAGTAATCCAGAACAGAAGCAAATTGAATGTTTGTTTTTTTTTCCTTTAAGTTGCCTTTTTTTTTGGGGGGGGAGGGGGTGCCTTTTTCCCCCCCTCTCTTTTTTTTTTTTTTTTTTTTGTTTGTTTTTTGTTGTTGTTGCCGGTTTTGGTTTTCCTGGTTCATGACAATTGCTACCTTCTGACAAAACATGAAAAGAAGACATGTAGGTGTTCATTTGAAAACTTTTAGTACATATTTCTCTAGTCCTTCTGTTTGCCAGGGTATCAGTACTAACCACGAATGCATTGCAAAAATGTCTCGCCTACAGTACCTTCAAAAAAACATGCACTCTCTTCCAATCAGTGTTCACTTACTCATTAGACTGTTCTGATTAGCTTCATGCACAACTTTTACTTCCTCAATCACAAAATTGGTCTTGCCATCTTTCTTTCCTTTCCATCATAGATCTGCAATCATTTTAAAATCCATAAATTTCTTTCTGAATGTTTGAGTTTCTTATTGATGAAAATGTGCACCTATTTCAGTTCTTTAACATATTGATGCATTTTTTTTCCATTCATCATCCTGATAGTCGGCCTTCCTTCCCAGACATACAGCTCTCCTAAAATCAAGATTCACCCTCTAATAATATGCATCCAAGGTCTTTGTTTTTCAAAGTTAACAGCACTTTCCTAGATAATTTTGATAATCACCCCTCATCCCTTCATTTCTTTTTTTCCCGTCCTAATAAGTTTCTTTTTCACCCACCAATTTCAGACAAGACATTGAGTTGTGATGCATAATGTAAACACTGGGAAAGAGCTGAAGTAGTACTTCCATTGAAGGAAACTTAAGCTTGAACTGGTATGTTTATCAAGTTTTGATTCTCCTGCTGTTTATGCAGACATACAAGACATTTTTCCAAACCAGACTTCTTAGATGCTACCACTTGCCCAGCTGTGGCAGACTGTGACAGTTTTGGCAGCATGTGTGGGACGCAGGGGAAAGACCGAAGTGAGACAAGAGGAGAGAGTAATATCCAAAATAAAATACATAATGGGATAATTCCAGTGTGGGATATAGGCATATGGAATGCACCTGCAGTACTGCACTCAGCTCTTGAGCCCCCAAAACAAGAGGAACATGGACATGTTGGAATGAGTCCAGAATGAGAGCCATGAAGATGATCAGAGAGTTGGAGCACCTCTCCTATGAAGACAGGCTGAGAGAGCTGAGGCTGTGCAACCTGGAGAAGAGAAGACTCTGGGGAGACCTTAGAGCAGCTTCCAGTGCCTATAGGGGAGGCCTACAAGGGACTTTTTACAAGGGCATGTAGCGATAGGACAAGGAGGAGTGTCTTTAAACTCAAAGAGGATAGATTTAGATTAGATATTAGGAAGAAGTTTCTTACTGTGAGGGTGGTAAGGCACTGGCACAGGTTTGCCCAGAGGAGCTGTGGCTGCCCCACCCCAGGCAGTGATCAAGGCCAGGTTGGACAGGACTTTGAGCAATCTGGTCTCGTGGAAGGTGTCCCTGCCATGGCAGGAACAAGATGATTTTTAACAGCCCTTTCAACCCAAACCATTCTATGATTCTATGAAATTTAGTGTCCTTTGCAATTACCCTCCAAGAAGCTGCAGGCTGCCTTTGAATCACCTTTCACCTCCTCCACAGCAGACCAAGTAAGCTCAGCCCTGAGGGCTCATCACTGATCCTGTGCTCTAGGCCCAGGACACCCTGGTAGCCCCTTTCCAGCCTCCCAGCATTCCCCTCAAACCAGTAGCTATGGTCACTTTGGCACAAGGTTTATTTTCTTTATGATAAAGAGTGCTTGGCTGCTGCCCGCCATGAAGTCCTTTGAAGCCCCCAGGCCCTTCACAGCAGGGTTGTGACCCTGTCAGTCACTTGCTGACCTGTGCAGGTGCTTCAGGTTAATCTTGTCTGGACTTCAACATGAGCTCTGGTAGTGATGTGCTCATTACCAGATGACAGCTAGATGCTGAGACACCATTCTCTGCACTTTTGATCCCACCTAACAGTCTGTTCATCCAGTCCAGACTTCCAGAGTTTCCAAATAAGAATGTTTCGTGGGGTTGTTTCAAAAGCCTTACTAAACTGAAAGTATGTTACAACCACTGTTACCTC
Source organism: Pezoporus wallicus (assembly GCF_028554395.1). Lineage (NCBI taxonomy): Eukaryota > Metazoa > Chordata > Aves > Psittaciformes > Psittacidae > Pezoporus > Pezoporus wallicus. The sequence goes on from NW_026636990.1 coordinate 2,197,223, forward strand.
TTCTGCACAGTCTTTTAATCATAGAAGATAGTCAGGTCAATTAAACATGAGGTGCTCTTGGTAAATCCTTCAGGAACAGACTGCTCCAGCATGGGTCCCCCTGGGGTCACAAGTCCTGCAGCAAACCTGCTCCAGCGTCTGGAGATAGATTCAGAGATGGGCTTGGAACTTTCCATCAACTGTGATTAGTCTGTAATACTTTTATCCTCCCTATGGCCTTTCTTAAGGATGAGTGTAACGTTAACCTTTTCCAATCTGTCAGAGATTTCCCTTAACTATCATGGCTTTTCAGAAATGAAAAATAGCAGCCTCACAGTCACACCGGTACTGCCCTTTGCATATTAGATAAACTTTCACTATGCTATCTTGTCTGAATTCAGGTCAGTAGTGTAAACTTCATTAGAGTATACACTAATGTAAGCTAAAATAGATTTGCTTGATTTTTGAAATTTATTTTGTTTGTATCCTCTTTAGGATAGGAATTTTTATTGCCTAACATAAAAGATCTTTGAATTTATGGTACAATACAAGCAATAAAAATAAAACTACACCTGCGTCCTCTGGCTCCAAACCCTTTCTTTTACATGAACTATCCTACCAAAACCTAGATGAGAACAGAAGTTATTTTAGATTTGTATTGGAGTGAGACTATATAGAAGGCAACTATGTTGTTGGCATTTTTTCCAGTTTTTGAAGGTTAAAATAAAATTCAATATTTTGAGCAAGTAGTACTGGTTACTGCAGTGGCTTTTGGAGGATGGGGAATAAATTCTAGCATATGTAAGATGGCAAAACCAGACAGATACTTGTCTGGTTTTGGAGCCTTAGCCCTATGCTGGAAATTGGCTCATAGTTTGACACCTACTTTCTCTGGAGACCATGGGCTTAAATTGTTTGGGTTTTTTTTAAATTTTACTGGAGTGTCAGTTCAGAATGAACCTAATAATACATGAACATGTTTGTTCCTGCTTTGTAAGCTCTTTGTGGCAAAATTGTTAGGTTTTCAGTTTGGTTTGGGGTTTTGGTTGGTTGTTTTTTTAAAGCTAACATACAGGAAGCATTACTACAAGTAAAACCATAATAAAAATATTAATGTCTTTTGCAAACATTTTTAGGTTTGAAGGTCAGCATAAATTGAAATTTTTGCAGTGAAAGGGTGAAAGAATAGTGTCTGAAATTCACTGTCCTTTGCAAAACCTCTCAAATACCAGCCTATGCAAAAAGATGCTTACAAGCACATGTTTTGCTTTCTAATCAGCTGTTAAGAAACACAGTTTCTGCATAACTATATTTGGGAGATTCATGTTGGCTCCCAGAGGCTGAAAGGAGAACATTATGGAGAAAGAAGGTTAGATCTGGTTAAAAGGTGCGTAAGCTTAGCTCAGGAACTCTGGAGGAGCAATTTTTTTCTTTTTAGAATTCTTAGCTGCTTCTCTCCTTGGAAGCTTCAAAAACTTCTCTGAGCCTCCAGCTACCATAACAGGGTTCCTATAGAGTAAGGAGATTAATTTTTCTGGATGCAGTACATCCACATTAACTGACCTAGACCATTCTTCTCTCCTCACAAACTGCAGATCATCTCTTCGTTGCTTTTGCTGGTTAAATGGTTCTTCTGACCACACATTCTATTTTGTGAAATGATACACCCTAAAAAATTCCATACCAAGTTACAGACCAGTCAAGCCTGTAGTTAAGCAGACTATAGAGATCATAACCATCAAATAAAAGGTAAGACTTGGATCTCACAAAGCCATATCAGTCTCTGTGACCATGCCCCTATTAAGTAGATGTGATGGTGGGTTGCCCTGGCTGGCTGGCAGGTACCCACCAAAGCTGCTGCACCACTCCTCAAGTGGTGGAGAGGAAGAGAAAATACAATGGAAGGCTTGTGGGTTGAGATAAGGATGGGGAGAGATCACTCACCAACTGCTACTAGCAAAATGGACTTGACTTGGGTGAAATTAATTTGATTTATTACCAATCAAGTCATAGAATCATAGAATAGTTAGGGTTGGAAAGGACCTTAAGATCATTTAGCTCCAACCCCCCTGCCATGGGCAGGGACACCTCACACTAAACCATCTCACCCAAGGCTCTGTCCAACCTGGCCTTGAACACCGCCAGGGATGGAGCATTCACAACTTCCCTGGGTGACCCATTCCAGTGCCTCACCACCCTTACATTAAAGGACGTCTTCCTTATATCCAATCTAAACATCCCCTGTTTAAGTTTTAACCCGTTACCCCTTGTCCTGACACTACAATCCCTAATGAATAGTTCCTCGCCAGTATCCCTGTAGGTCCCCTCGAGATACTGGAAGGCTGCTATGGGGTCTCCACGCAGCCTTCTCTTCTCCAGGCTGAACAACCCCAACTTTCTCAGCCTGTCTTCATAAGGGAAGTGCTCCAGTCCCTGATCATCCTCGTGGCCCTTCTCTGGACTTGTTCCAACAGTTCCATGTCCTGTACACAATACTCCAAGTGAGGTCTCACGAGAGAAAGAGTAGAGGGGCAGGATCACCTCCTTCGACCTGCTGATCGCGCTCCTTTTGATGCAGCCTAGGATACGGTTGGCTTTCTGGGCTGCGAGTGCACACTGAAGCCAGTTAATGTTTATTTTCTCATCAACCAACACCCCCAAGTCCTTCTCCACAGGGCTGCTCTCAATCTCTTCTCTGCCCAACCTGTAGCTGTGCCTGGGATTGCTCTGACCCAGGTGTAGGACCTTGCACTTGGCATGGTTAAACTTCATGAGGTTGGCATCAGCCCATCTCACAAGCGTGTCAAGGTCCCTCTGGATGGCATTCCTTCCCTCCAGCATATCAACCGAACCACACAGCTTGGTGTCATGGGCAAACTTGCTGAGGGCACACTCAATCCCGCTGTCCATGTCAGCAACAAAGACATTGAACAAGACTGGTCCCAACACCAATCCCTGAGGGACACCACTCATTACTGGTCTCCAGCTGGACATTGAGCCATTGACCATAACTCTTTGCATGTGGCCATCCAGCCAGTTCTTTATCCACTGAGTGGTCCACCTATCAAATTGAAGTCTCCCCAATTTAGAGACAAGGATGTCATGTGGGACAGTGTTGAACGCTTTACGTAAGTCCAGGTAGATGACATCAACTGCTCTACCTCTGTCCATCGGTTCCACAGCCCCATCATAGAAGGCCATCAAATTGGTCAGGCAGGATTACCCCTTAGTGAAGCCATGCTGGCTGTCACCAAGCACCTTGTTGTTTTTCATGTGCCTTAGCATGCCTTCCAGGAGAATCTGTTCCAAGATTTTGCCAGGCACAGAGGTGAGACTGACTGGTCTGTAATTCCCTGGGCCATACATTTTCCCCTTCTTGAAATTGGGGGTTATATTTTCCTTTTTTTAGTCATTGGGAACTTAGAGGAGGGTGGCAAGAAATAAAACCTAAATCTTTAAATACCTTTCTTACAACCCTCCCTTCTTTCTGGGCTCAAATTTGCTCCTGAATTCTCTACCTCCTCTCCTTAGTTGCTCAGAGAGATGGGGCATGTGGGCTGTTCATCACATGCTGTTTCTGCTGGTTGCTTTTTCCTCCTCAGGGGAGGACTCCACACTCTTCCCCTGCTCCAGCATAGAGTCCCTCCCACAGCAGACTGTTCTCCATGAACTTCTCCAATATGAGTCTCTCCCACAGACTGCAGTTCTTCAAACTCTGCTCCAGTGTGGGTCTCTTCTAGGAGTGCAGCCCTTCCGGAACAGACTGCTCCAGTGTGGGTCCCTTCCATGGGTGCAGCCCTGCAGGAGCAGACTGCTCCAGTGTGGGGCCCTTCCATGGGGTCACAATTCCTGCAGCAAACCTGCTCCAGTGTGGGCTCCTCTCTCCATGGGGCCACAGCTCCTGCCAGGAGCCTGCTCCAGCACAGGCTTCCCACAGGGTCACAGCCTCCTTCTGGCATCCACCTGCTCCAGCATGAGGTTCTTCATAGGCTGCAAGTGGAGATCTGCTCCTCCATGTATCTCCATGGGCTGCAGATGGAGATCTGCTCTTCCATAGACCTCCATGGGCTGCAGGTGGAGATCTGCTCCTGCATGGACCTCCTTGGGCTGTAGGGGCCCAGCTGCCTTACCATGGGCTACACCATAGGTTGCAGGGAATCCCTGCTCTGGCACTGGAGCACCCCCTCCCCTCCTCCTGCACTGGCCTTGGTGGCTGCAGAGCTCTTTCTCACACATATTGTCACTCCCCTCACGGGCTGCAGTTGCTCCTGCACTGGAACTTTTTCCACTTCTTATCTATGTTATCCCAGAGGTGCTACCATGGTCACTGATGGGTTCAGGCTCTGGCCAGGGTGAGTCCATCCTGGTGCCATCTGGTATTGCTTCTTGCAGCTTCTCACAGAAGCCACCCTTGTAGCCTCCCAACTACCAAAACCTTGCCATGGAAACCCCATACACAGGCTTACCCATGTTTCATTTTAAAATGTATTATAGTAAGAAACAGTAATGCACGTATATTGTAATAGCTATATGTTAATTTTTGCATTGGTGTGTTCCATATCTGTACCAATTTTTTATTAGTAGTAACAATATTATGTTATTAAGTGTTTTGCATTTACTTAGTGGTTTGTGTGCATTTCACCCAAAAAAATACGTATGGCATGTTACTACCTATATTTTACGCAAGTGGAAACTGAAGCACAGGGCACAGTGTTAAGGCAGATGTTCAATTACAGTTAAATATCTGACTCTTCACTTACAGTTAAATATCTGACTTTCATGTCAGTCACCTTCAAATCTTTAAATTTAAACTCCCACGTATTTGATTAAGTGTTTATTACACCAGTGTGTTAAGATAGTGACAGAACATATTGTTCCCAAAGAACAGGATATTTACACTTTATTGAAAAATATGCTATAAATAGAACCTAGAAGCTTTACCTAGAAACAAACAAACAAATAGCATATGATAATTTTTCATCAATATTTTTTATATGAAATCAAGGTTATTTTTTTTTTTTTTCTTCCTAGTTTGGCTTATTTCACCACAGAATCCTCAAAAGTACCAGGTCTGCTGAAGGCTCAATAGCAACAGAACATTCTATGTTTGAGAGTTGTAACTGAAATTATTTAGAAAAATATATTTCATTTTCTTGGATCTTGCCTGAGCCTCCTCACACAAGACTGGAATCTCCCTAGTGAGTTGAGGCTTGAATATGAGAACTATTGCTCCAGGCATACCCATCTATTAGCCTTGTATTAACATCTTGGAGCTCCCTGTGTATATCACACCAAAATGCACAGAGATCCATAAAATAAAATGTAACATTTTACCTTATAAAAAAATACCATTTTAAGTAAGGTAGGTTTCTTAACCTTTCATATCTGTCTTTAAAAACACGTGCTTGTGTTTCTTAAGAAATACTTAGCGAAGGAGAAAGAATAGTGTTCAAACCTAATAAATTTGTTTGCTTTTGTATCTTTCCTGACAAAGGTTTTCACAGTATTTTCAAGGCTCTGTTTAGCTGATGGCAGTAGCATTAACAGTGTACCATTATATCTCTTAGTCCTTCAGAATGGCAGTTCTTAACAGATACCTGTGATACTGCAGTGAAGATAATTCTGACATACAAAAAATAACGTGGAGCATCTTATATTGTCACTTCATTTTTTTTTACTAACCATTGACAAGCAGTCATTAGAAACCACTGCATTTATTTTTTGGCCTCAATATAAGGGAATTGTAATGTTGAGGTGCAATACAAACCATAAATAATGTAACACCGAAGGTCAATGTATTAAGATAACAAATATAACTGGATTAGAAAACACACAGCAGTTTAATTAGTAAACTAATAATGTCCACCTACTTCATGTGAGAGAACATCCTTCTGTAATAGTTTACATACCTTGTAAACAACAGTAGAGTGAGAGAAAATCATTTACATTGTCTATACACAAAATGAACAAATGCTAAAACACACGTTAGGTAATGATAAATTTTGCTCAGTAGTATTCACCACTGACTACAGTGCTGATAGTAATCATGTTATAATTCAGCAGAATAGCAATTAAAAAACTGTACTGTATTTTAAATATAACCATGAATTTTCACTGACTTATTTTAAGTCCACTAAGATTGAATTTCTGATACAGCGGACAGTCACTAGCTCTTCATATGATTTTTTTTATCACATCTGACTCATGAAGCAGAAGCATATTCCTAATGCTGGCAATGGAAAAGTAATTCAGCAGATCATCATTCTATAAATCAATTGAAAATATGATTAAAGAGGAAAAAATTGAGTGCTTTAAAAAGTAAAGGTCTGATTAAATGTAGAATATGTGGTTAGATGTAGAACTACAAAGTGTAGAAAAAGAAAATATAACAAGACCGTACCCATATAAGTCTCACATAATCTACTTGTAGAATGTATTCTCATTAATCATTAACTTCTTTACCACTGCAAACAAAGGACAGTTATGGTAAGAGCATCGTATCTGTTTCAACATATATTCTGAAATCCTATTGCAGAGACAAGTTAACAGTCAGTAGCCCCCTTTTCTTTTCTCCACATGCCTTTTTGAAATTATGGAATTTGTCCATAATTTAATTCTACTAAAATTACTATTAACATGGTAAATGCTTATTGCCTATTTCGAAGGCTCCTTTTCCAGTTTGCAGAAAGATATTCCTGTAGACAGCTCCATGGGGACCTATTTTTGATACATTTTTTTAGTGAGGAATAACACTTCCAAGTTGGGGGGGGGGGGGGGGGGGGAACACACACGAGACAAAAAAAAAAACAAAGAAAAACAAAGAAAAACAAGCAAAAAAACAAAACAAAGAAATCCAACAAAAACCAAAACCAACAAAACAAATAAAACCCCCAACAGTCCAACAAAAACAAAAAAAAATCCACACAAAACCCCCAAACAAAAAAAAAACTCTGTAAACTTATTAGCTATCTAATCTACTGCCTTCTATATATAAGCATAATCAAATTACTTAATTTGTTACCTGACAGATGATATTTTTGAGTGTTCTTTAACTTTCCCTGCGTCCCATCACAACTGATTCAAAGATCTACTTTTCTTAGAATAGGTGTGGCATAAATGCCAAATTAATTTATAGTATAAAGTGAAATAGAAATCATATTCATTTAAGTATTTACTATAATACAGACTACTACATGGCTTTCAAAATCTGAATACAAGCACAAAGCTAACAGTTCCTTGTGCTCACAGTTTCTGCTTCTTACAGAGAGTATTTATGCTCGAAGGATGTTTCTTTGAATCAAAATTCCGATTGCAAGAGCATAGTCCCTCTGTATAAATTGTGTTCTTGTTCTGTATATTAAAGCACTGAGTTCAGTCCTGTGGAATACATTCATCACAACTCCGCCAAAAAGAAGAGAAATACCCTGACACACAAAAACCAACCCTCTCCTTTTACCCATGTAATTTAAAATCTGTCAAGTGTGTAGGAACCATGTGTTTGATACTGCAGGTACATGGAAAGACACAGCTAAGGCCTGGGCTTTGACACCCCTAGGGCTGATGCAGAGCTGTATTTATGAAAAGCTGAGCTGATTGAGATGAAAGGCATTTTGCCCCCATTAAGATCACAATTTCATGTATCCTCCCACTTGGAACACTGAGCAAAGGCTCAGTCTATTTCAGAAGCACACTAAAAATCACAAGTTATATTCCTGCTAGTTCTATGTAATTACTGAATGTAGAAGGGGGCAGATCTTAAAAACAGTTCCTTGACTGCCTTGATTTGCAGCTGGAGAAGGAAACAACAGCAACACTTATTACTTTCCCAGTTGGATAGTACAGGAGCAAGAGAGGAGAGATTTAGCACAGTCAGTGTTCTTCCCACTACCTCCTCTTCCCCACTGTACCACAGCAGCAGATTTAATGAAGCATAAGCCCCAGGAGAGCCTCTGTGGAGTTTCTTCCTTTTGTAGCAATAGGGGACAGTGATACCTTGATTGAAACTTGGTTTCCAAAGTAGTTCCTGAATAATAAAACTGCATATCACCCATTGATCTGGAAAAATCACAGAGTGAGAATCTAGCTCATTTTGGACAAGGTCTGAAGGATAAAGGTACTTCTCCAGCTTCCTTTCCACTTTATCAGTTAAATTATTGATCTACTCACTTCAAGCAGAGGAACGTGGATGGCATCCAAGGTATTTTATTAAGGGTACACTTGTATGAAGTATAATGACTTCAGTTTGCAGGGGTTTAGGAGAATTTAATTCCTTAAGACTTGTGCAGCATTAAAGCCTCTTAATTTTACTCTGATTTCCACAAACAAGAAAGCTTACAAGTTAAAGGCAAACCTCATTCAAACCTAGTTTCACTCAGTTCTCAGTGAAAAAGCATAAACCCTCACTGAACTAACAAACACTAAGAAAAAAATCCAAAACAAATGAACAGAAAGAGCTGGAGTGCCTAATCAAACTCCAAGTCAGGTGAGTTTTGCATAAAGCTGGTAAGGTGTTTACTCAGAACTAGGCAGTATAATTCTTTGGCTCCTTTATATTACTCAAACCATATCTGAAGCTCGCTACTCATTGTCTTAATTAGTTTCATAATTTTTAATGATGGTTTGGATTCATCACACACACACACACACTGAAATACTCTGCTATTTAAGTTCATTTAAAGAACAAAAGGAAGGCTACTAGGTATTCCATGAATGAAACTGAACCAGTATCTTTTGTAGGGCCAACCTTTAAATAACTCTTTTTTTAGGTAGGGTTTTCTTTTTTTGCTTCTACATCCCCCTCATTCCTTCAAGGTCTCATATAAGCTTTAATAATTTTCTCCAACTTTATAAAGCAAGATGCAGAGAATAAAAATAAAAATGCTTTAAAAATAAACTTTAAAATAGTTACTTTTCTGGAAGAGCAACACAGGTATTTCAGTTGACTCTTGCCAAGTATTAAGAAGGCAAAAGAATGTAAAAGGCTCGTGTTAACAGATTTCAGATAATTGCTCCCCAAAATGTTTCTGGATTTATTTATTTATTTAATGAAGCAGTAGATCTATCCACTACCATTAGAATGAATAATAGAATTTATTTCCTTTTTGGAAAGAGCATTCAAAAGAAAATTACATTCTCCTGTAGAATATATTTCAACTACTGGACAGCTTAATTAACACATAGCTAACCTTAACTTTGACAGATACAGACCAAAATTCAAAAATATAGTGCATTGAAGCTAATTAAAGTGTCAAAATTTCTAACATGTATGAAACTACTTTTTTTTTATTAGAAAGCTAGGAATTGGTATCAGTCAGTTTTTCAATAAATTATTTTTAAACAAATAAAGGATAAACAAATTGTATTTAATATTTTTTAATATTAAACATTTTTTAATATTTAAAATAATAAAGGATATATATGTAAATTATCTTATATTTCTGGCAAAAGGTTTGTTAATTACTTGCTTTTGGGGAACTAGAAATATTAACAGTTTAAATAGTAAAATGTAATTTTGCAAGTCAGTGGATTACTTATTATTTAAATGAAGGATAGAGGGGAAAGTAGCATTCATTAGTGTGGGTAAGTGAGTGTGAATATTGCCAATTTAATTTCTCATCTGTAACTCTCCAAAGTAAAGGCCTTTATAGAAAGATATTAACTTGAGATTTAAAAAAAGTTTTAAAGTGTTATTTATCAAAATTGTAATGTTACTTGTGCATCTCATACTCGCTGAAAATATTAATGGCTTTATTTCCTAAACTTGGCTCATTTTGGTTTGATGGCCCTCCAGCTAGAACCACTAGGAGGGTTTTCGGCTGTCTTCATTGAAAGTTGGATTGTTCAGCTCATATTTGAGCTACAAGTGAACATTATTTGAATTGCAACATTTGCCTGAAGCCAGTATAATATATCAGTTTCAGTTATGCTCCAAAAATATGAAATTTGTTGGCTGAAAATTCTTTCACATTTGTCAAATGAATCACTTGCATAAGAGCACTGCCCTCCAGAGACAAATGTGAAAGATCTCATAGACAATGGTTTGCACAATAAAATGCCATGTTTTTCAAGTTAATTATTTTACAAAAATGGTGGAATGCTTTGATCCTATCTTATCACTCTAGCTAGCACCCACATAGTTCCCTTCAACCCTCTCTGTTCTCTCACCACTTTTTTCAAGCAGAGAGAAATAGAGAAAGATTAAATAATTAAAAACTGTTTTTCAGTTCTTAAAAAACCCAAGCAAACCAAACAAAAAAAAAAAAGTTAAAAAAAAAGCCAAACTAAACCACCAAAAACCAAATCAACAACAAAAAAACAGATCGACAAAAAAGCAAACCACAACAAACAAAACAAAACAAACAAACAAAAAAAAACCAGAAACCAAGCTTCTCCCTGATGTTTGCAGGGTTTATAAATCCTATCGGAATGCTAGCCAGATCGTGACTATTCAAGGCAGCAGTCACAAACAGCAGAAGCTCTGAAACTGTTCCCAGCTCTGTCTCTCTTGGGTCAGCATTCACTGAGTGCTTTAGTGAAGGCTGACCCTCTAACCCATCAACAGACCTTTACAGGGGCAGAATAGTAGACTTAGACATTATTACTCTTTTAGAGCAGTGTGACTACATGCTTGAGTGAACATGGTCAAGTACAATCGGGGCATGTTAAATTTGTACTCAAAAACGGATTAAGATAGGGTCAGAGATGCTGAAATCTACCAGTGCCTAGAAGCTATTGTTAGCATGTGATTAACATTTCAGGATTAATGGGGAATGCTTGTAAGATTTTAAGTTTGCATCTTTGTTACTGCTGGATTGAAGGTATGGGTCTTGACTTTTGTGTTTTGTTTTTTTTTAAACAGTGAATCCTTCAAACAAAGAATTGTTTGTATTTTCAGTATCATGAGGGTGTTCATGATCAAGATAGCAGCTTTCCATACACATATGTTTGCAAATATTTTACCAAAAACTTGTGTAATCTGACATCCTTGCAAGAAGCAACAAATCTTGAAATGTCTACCTACAGAATAAGTACAGGTTTATTTTCTTACTATCTGTTAGGTATCATAAAATACGGAGCACTAAATTTTGTCCTCAGGTTCTGCAAACAGCTCATGCTTCAGGGAATCAGGACTTTGAGTGCCACTGATCACTCAGACAGTGAAATCATCTGGCTTGGATCTAATTCATGATGGAAAGCTAATATTCATTTAATGCTGAAGAAAAAAATCTAAACACCAGTAGCTCAATACTTATGATTTCTCTGAGTGAGATATAACAGTGGGTAAGAAATCATAATCCACTTACTGCTTTAATTACTGAAATAATTGCTGACAGTAAATGCTGTCATAAATAGAAACTGTTAGGTTGTTTCAGGTGAAATCATTGAGAGAAAAACCCCACAACTATATTCTTAAAGTGAAGCTTATGTTCTTAGTTCATACTCTTACACCACTCTGTTGGTAACAACAATATTCCAGCTTTGTTTTCCTTTATCCATACTACCTTTTCCAAAGCTTTTTGCATTCTTCAATAGGTTGTCCCCTTAATTCTCTAGTTAAGTGCATTATATATTGATGTTTACGTTTAAGTAACTATGTAGCTATTAAGCATCTTACAGATCTTGATCTTCCCTGTGGAAAATGCTATACAGGAGAGGAATGAGGGTAATTTAAACAGCTTCAACAGCATTATTTAATTATTCTCATCACAGTTCCTTAGCACTCTGTGTTAGTTCAGTAATACTTTATTCACATTTTATAAGCCTTGACATAATGTGGAAAACTGGTGCCATAGTTGTCCATGAGATTTCTTTGCTTGTCTTCACCGTGCTTCTTGGCAAAACCCTTACCACAATTAATCTTGGCTTATAAATTTAATTTTCTTTGTTTTGCAGAGTGACAACATTTCTCAAAATATCTTCAAATTACTTCTAATCTATCTGTATTTTTAAAAGTATTTTAATTTATTATTAAACAAGCCAGATAAGACTTACTTAATTCCCTTGTATTAAAGGTTCCAGTCCTACATCCTGGAATCACACTGATGCTCAGCAAAAACTTTATTTTATTTGATTTCTAAATAGGATTTAAAGCCAAAAGAGATCACCTAAAGCAATTCCTCTCATTGTAATGCCAATAGCATCTCATTAATTGGTGCAAAAGAGAGTAGCAATTGCTACTGCTGTATTACAGGACTAGCATGAATATGACTTGTGTTATCTCACACTGTCATCAGGCTTCATTAGAAAGCAAACTTGAAAGGCATTGCAAAACTTTTACTGACTATGCCAACACTCTGAGACTGAAAAAAATTGTTGTATTGCCAATGGCACCATTTTTTAAAGGTCTAAATTCAAATGAAAAAGTTTTATGCTTGGATTTATCTGACTTAAATCGCACTTAGCTACCTAGCTGCCAGTGGAACATGTTCAAGCAAACAAACAAAACCTGAAATATTCTTAGAAAACTGCAACATCAACAAGTGTATTTCAATTATCTTTGAATTATGTGTTCTCTGACTTTACTATCGAGATTATCAAGGGATACTCTTACTCAGTCCTCTTAAAAGTCTTTACTTTTCTGGATTTTTTAATCACACGTCTGTTGCTCATCTCTACTTGTTCTTTGGTAGATTGCTCTCACTAATATTTTTAGCAGTTGTTTGGTTTTTTTTCCAAATTCAAGGTGTATCAAAGATAGACAAAATAACGCAATACAGAAGTTACTGTCCTCAAATATAGGGAAAACTCCTACATCTAGCAACTGCTATCAATTCTCGCCTTTCTCAGAAATTACAGATTGACATCAGCAAGTTTTGTGCAAGGGCAAGCACGTATTTGCAGGAGCATCAAAGAAATAATGGATCTTCAACTCAGTCCACAATTAAAATGCCATTTACAATTTAACTGGAATTCAGGATGCTTTGGTTCTATAGAGATCACAGAAAGTACAATGGCTATGATTCTATTACTCACTAAGGCATTTGGCAAGAAAAATCTTAAGAGGTGAGGACGTTAGAACCACAGGATAGCTTCTAATACAAAGTCAGTACTAACCAGTGTTGAAAGAAATCTTAACTGTAGAGTATATTCATCCACATTGATGCAGCTGCTTCTTAGGGTAGCAACTTCTACTTTATTTTGTGCAATTCTTCTCTAAAAAACTATGACAGAATACATCTAGCCTCTGCTTTACCAAGGAAATCAATGATAATCATCTGAAATACAAGCATGTTAATGAAGAGCTTAAAGATTTTTAAGCTACCAGAGAAGTCAGCGCTGCTTATTTTATTATCTTATTGCTGGGATTTTAAAGGCTTTTCCTATCCCTCCTTCATTTTTTGTTTCCTCCCCTACTACAATAAAAATATCATATTTTATATGTTTTTAAATAATTGTTATTTATGTTAAGCAAGCATGCCATTTATACTTAACAGAGAAAATCTTATGATTTTTTTTCTCTGTTTTCAATTGAGGCTAAATTTACAGAACAGTCTCCAGAGGAAACCCCAGACTACTGGTGACTTTACATTAATCTCCCACACAGCTTTTAGTACCTCTGTGTAGGCCGCATCCTGTCACCATTTAATTAAACAGGATTTTGTCACCATGTCTACATGAAGAGCAATCAGGGTTTGAAAATATCACGATATTTTAGCATCATAAAGATGCATCATATTTTATCATTAACATAAAGATGACAAAAGCATAGTTATTGTCCAGATTTATACCAATTAATCTGTGAATTAAAAAAAGTAAAATTATATATTTACATTTGATGAAGAAGAGCAATTGTTATTAATTCATGCATATATAAGAAATGAAGAATCTCAAAAGGAATATTTAGGGCTAAGGATTATTTCATACATTTTACTTTTGTGATTATAAAATCAAATTAGATTTTTGAGGAAAATTACTAGGATGACATCAAGTTTTACCACTGATTATTAAATATCTTGATGCAGATCTCTCTGTATGTACAAAAAAAAAAAAAAAAGTGCTATTCACGTCTGTATTTACATTACCCAAAAAGTAGATGACAATTCTTTTTTCAAGAATTGCATAGAAGTTTTTAGAATTTCATTGCCATAAAACAGTTTGGAAACCGTGTTGCTGAATATCATGTAAGTTACTTGGTACACTGTGTAAGATACTCCAGATACAGACTACTCCATGTTCTCCATCGATCATGCACTTTTCCAGTGGTGATAATTTCAGAAAAAATTGAATGCAGGGCTTCTGCCCAAGTTGAAGAACAGTTACAAAAATTATGCAGAACATGAAAGAGAGCTATCTTGCATTTTTGCAGACCAAGAATGCAGAATATGTGTGATTAATATATGCTTTAGACACTGATAGAGATTATAATATACACCTATAAGCATCAAAAGATTTAAATCTGGAGGAGAAAGGAGATATGAGCCAAAACAAGGCAACAGAAGGGAAATAAGGAAAGAAATGTTGCAGCAAGGTTGCAGTCAGAGAAATAAAAATCTCCTTCAAACTTTTCAGACAAAGTTGTCATAAAAATCCAATTGCTCGAAAATCCACAGTACTGATTTGTCTCCATTGAAAAGTCTCCATTTCTACCTGTTAAATTAAGATCATACATAGCTATAAAAAATTATCACTATACATTTATTTTTTACTAGGGACATCCAGACATATCTAATGCTGGATCTGAAAAGAGCTTTTACTGTAGAGTCTATGTGGTTCTGCAGCCACTTATTCACACCTTTCTCATTGTCAAACTGTTCCATTTAATCACCCTATCACCTATACCAGAAAAAAAGATCAGAGTTACATTTGAATTAAAGAAAATTATAGTTAAGAAGAGATGTGTCAAGACAGAACAGAATGAGACCATTGCATAGCCATTACTTGAGATTGCCCAGAAACTTATTTTGTTGTAAGTAATAGCAGTCAACCAAATCTTACTCTATCACATGGAGCAGATCCTCTGATAAAGCTCACATTTTTACTCTGTACTCAGAAGTTCAAGCAAGGAACCTATGAAAAACATCTCATAAAATTGGTTCACTGCTGGGAAAGAGGTGAAACCAGAGTTACAGCCTTTCATGGCTTCTCTCTTCTATATTCTTTGCTGTTACAAGAACTACAAATTATCTGCCCTTATATTTTTGCAAGATAATTTTGAAGTTCTTTCTTTTTATCTCCATTTTATAACATTATCCCTTTTAAAGACCATTTTAAGTAAAGCAAAAATTATGGTACATTCAAGTCTCAAGAGAATCTGATCCATTTACTTTCCAGAGAACTTATGTCGAGCCTTTGTCTGAAGTGAAAAGGGAAACTGTAACTAGGATGTTTAAAAGAATCAGAAGAAAGTCTGAAGCTTTAGACTAGAAACAGAAAGTCAGCAGATGAGTAAATGTACTTAACAGGCCGTTTTCAGGGAGTACCCCTAATGTAAAATTTGTATGTGGAAATCACTTTCTATGCTAGATCATTTCAAAGTATCATTTTGATTACAGCTGTGAAGAAATCAACTTCCTCCTGTTTCCAGAATATCCCATTTATTCCCTCGTGTTCCAAACTGGAATATTATTCATTGTCTGCTCTATGAATTTTCTTTAAACTTTTCAGTGTGAATCAAGGCATCATCTCAATAAATTCAAATCTCGCTTTCTTCGTTTGAGCTGCCTACTTAATAAGAGACTATATTTTCCAGATAATGAAAAATGGCTCCAGAGTGAAGAGAAAAATTTTCATCTGCAAGAATACAAAATATATTTTTCCTAAATAAAGTTTCAACAAAAAGTGAAGTCATATAATGAAATAACATTTTGATAAAAGTATTGAATTATAAAATGTTCTTTTTATTCCAACAGTGTAATCCTGCAAGTGAAATGCCTTATCACAATTATCTGAAATATTCTATATATATTTGGATGTCATATTGTACAGTATTTAAACATCAAGTCTTAAAAGTGTTAAATGTTCAAATTCCAAAATGAGATTTGTAATCTGCATTAACTACATCATTTGCTAGTAATGCGAAATGTTACCGTAAATACATTCAAACGATCTAACTTAAATTTGTAACTCTAAATCTGTACTTATCCAGTCATAAAATAGATGAAGGCCTTAGTAAGCATATGCTTATGTACAAATATAACTTTTGAAGTATATTTATGGTTACTAATGGTCTGAACATGGATGAAAATTCTGCTGAAGGAAGTCGAAGGAATGCAAACGTGACAAACAGATGACAATGGTCTAGAAAAGAAAACCTGTTACAACCCTTTTTATGTGAGAATGGCCATACTTAGCCAGACCAAGAGTCTTTCTAGCTAGCATTCTGTAACCCCTACTGGCCATAAGCAGGTACCTGACAAAAGAAAAAACAGGACAGGCATAGCTGATATGCTTATCAAAGCAGACCTTCTCAAGTAACCTCGTAAACCGATCAGATTTCTTCTCAGAGGATTTCCAGGTATGTTTTAAGTTATAAATAGAATTCGGCTATAAAATAGCATACTTTATGTGTTGCTATATATATAAAGTACTACAGAATAGTACTATAAAATAGTTATTATGAATTGTGTGTACTAATTAGGTTATGCAATCAGATGCTTGCCTCTGTGCAGTATTATACTGAAGGAGGAAAGGTAAGAAATGGTGACAGCTTCATCCACTACATAGCCCAGATCCTTTCCTGTGCACCACCTTTTCACTTCCACTGATTTAGGAAAAGGAACACATGAGAAAAAATATAGTTAATAATCAGCCTCAATAGGGTTAATACAGCAGTAACTGCGCACACAGACCTGCAGAAATATTAGGTGATGTAAATGCTCAGAATTAATATTCTTCTACTTTGATTCTCATTCCCAGGTGTGCATTGATTGCTCAGATTCTAGGCACCATTCTGCACACTATCATACAAAGGGCCTTTAGGCTGCTCTGTGCTTTCCTACTACCATTCACTATGTCCTTCCACGCCAAGGCAGCTTGGATGGAATTACCCTAAAGTCTGGTTTCAACCCCAGCTGCTGGCTGGATCACCCTCTTGAAGTGATCCCTATCTTTCTCTCAGCTTTATGTGCTTATAAGAGTCCAGCAGGTTTCTTGTATTTGTAAGCTGCCTCTGTAGGGTTGATTGAAATGCAAATCAGAAAGAGCTCAAGACATCATGTCCTGGGTTCAGCAGTAGCAGTCATTTTTCTCCTTCTTAGTAGCTGGTGCAGAGCTGTGTTCTTGACTTTCGGCCTGGGACCAGCGCTGATAACAGCGATGTTTTTAGTTACTGCTCAAATGTTTGGTCTGGCCAAGGACCTTCTGAGTCTCATGCTCTGCCAGGGAGGAGGGGAAGCCAGGAGGAAGCAGAGACAGGACACCTGACCCAAACTAGCCAAAGAGGTATTCCATAACACAGCACATCATGCCCAGGAGGTAACTGGGAGTTACCCAGAAGGGCACTCACTGCTTGGCCAGGCTTGTTTCAGCGGGTGGTATCATATTCTCTTCCCTCGTTATTTCTCTTATCATTATTATCATTGGTGGTAGCAGTAGTGATTTGTGTTATACCTTAGTCACTGGGCTGTTCTTATCTCAGCCTGTGGGAGTTACATTCTTTCGATTCTCCTCCCCATCCCTCTGGGAGCGGATGGGGGGTGGGAAGGGTAGAAAAGGATGGGAGTGAGAGAGCAACTGTGTGATTTATGGCTGAGCTTAAACCACAACACATCAATAGTAGTGAAACCAATTCAATAGTGAAACCAATGTAAAGTGGCAATTTCCAACATAAAAAGTCCTTGTAAGGAAGACACTCTGTATTCCTCTAATTGGATAAGCCTTCTGATCTCTCTTGTCATATCTAAATTGACATTAATGTGACATAGTGAAAAAGTATATTTTAAGAGATTGTTATGCATTTTTTCACGCTTCATTTTAACAGTAAATCACTATTTTTAATTTCACACAATCTTCAGTAGTGTGTGATCTTGTGTTTGGCTCATTGCCCAAGGAAACATTTTAATATAATGAGTACTTTACTAGTTAACTGCTCAAAAAAAAGGCAATACCTGAAAGTATAAATCTTTTTAAAATAATTAACGTAATACCTTCTCCATTTTTGATACAGAAAGAAAAGCTGATCTTAATGAATTTCCAGCCTTCCCTTGCATCACTGCAACTCTAACCAGTTATATAGGAGCAGTCTTTTACTTTTTGAGCTTTCCTTTGCAAGATGAGCCATTATAGCGGTAGGCCTTGGCACCTATAATCATCTAAGTGGAAATATGGGCTACACACTAGGAAGAATCATCAAGAGAAATCATTTAAAGAGATCACCTAGCAAATGACCAGTCTTTATATATCTACAGTCAAATCCGCTATGAAACAAGAAAACAGTTTCTCCTATTCTGTTTAACATAACAGCACCAAATTGTATGAACACAAAAGCAGAGTACAGAGCACAGTCACATTAAGAAATCCCTGATTTTTCTGAATGCATACCGGAATGTAATTTTAATTGAAAATTAAAATAATATTTCAGCATAAAAATCCTACATAATCAGCCAGTGACTCACTTTCTTGTAGCATGCTGGATAAAATGTGATTGAAGGCTTAGAAACAATAGTAGGACACCAAATTGTCTGAACAAGGAACTTCTGATAGAGATGTAATTCAACAAAGTGTTAAGTATAGGAGGTGGAAGAAGAAACACATTTCCCAGGAGGAATATGGAGGCATCACCTGGCTTTTCAGCAATGGCATCAATAAAGTCAAAGCTCAGCTGGAAATGAATCTGGCAGTGAGATGAAAGGCAACAGAAAGGTACATCAGAGGCAAAGAGAAGAACAAGGATAATATGGGCCTGCCAGTGAATGTAGTTGGCAACCAAGTGATGAAGGACATAGAAAAGGATTAAATGTGCAAAACCTTCTTTGCCCTATTTTACTGGCAAGGTCTGCTCTCAGGCCTCCCAGGTCACCTTGTCCAGATGGAAAGTTTGGGGGAATTTAAGGTACCACCCATTGTAAGGATAGGTCAAGTTAGGTTCTGCTCAAGTAAATCAGTCACATTCAAGTTCCTGATACCACATAGGATACATTCAACAGTGCTGACAAAAATGGTCAATGTCATTGTGAGGACACATTCTATTTATCATTACTGAAAAGCTGTGGTGGTCAGAAGAGGTCCTCAGTGATCTGAAAATGTTTGATGGTAAGAACATCTTTAAAAGAGAGAGGAAGAGGGCTTGGGAAACTACAAGCTGCTCTAACCTCATCTTAAATGCTGGGAAGGTTATTGAGCAAGTTCCTTTGGAAGTAAGTTTTAAGCACATAGGAACACATAGCATAATTTTACCAAGGGCAAATCATATGTGATGAACCTGATTCCCTTTCATGAATAAAGTCCTGGCTTTGTGACAGACAAGAGCAGCAGCAGCAAGGTTTCTGACAGACTTGCACTGAAACCTTATAGCTGAGCAGGAAAGATATAGACTAGATGAGGGGTCTAAAAGGCAGACAGGAAACTGGTTGGACTATCTAGCTCAAAAGGTTTTGGCCAAGTGATTCCAAACTTCAGCATCAGTTAGGGAAGAACAGACATCCTTAGGAGTTAATACTGGAGCCAACACCTTCAACAACTATCTGGACAGTAAGGTGTAATGCACACTCAATGAGTTTGTAGATGACACCAGAATGGTGGGAGCACTTGATACGCTGGAGGACTGCCATTCACAAAGCCTTGGCAATCTGGAGGAATGGTGGGACAGGAATCACAAAGTTCAGCAAAAGTAAAAAATAACCTCAGCTCACTCTATTATCTGCTGCTACCTCACTTTTAAAAGTTTATCTCAAATTTTATCTGATAATTATATAACCCTGCAGTCAAAGAGGACTATACCATGTTTTAGATTTTTTTCAGATGTATCTATTGATTAAAAATAACTATTTTTAAATGCCTATTTTAAGTAGTACTTATACATTTTTTCCTTAAATTAGAAAATACATGCATGCGTACACTTACTCATCCACAGTTTACAATAATGTCTGTTTCCCTTCTATGATATAGAAATAATGGTTTCAAAGGCCAAACAGGTCATTTTTTATCATTGAAAAGACTGAAGTTTTACCATTACTGAATAAAATGTTAACATTTGACAAAAATTCTGATTTTTTTAAAAAGGATTTCAGAATTGCTAATGCTGGACTAGACACAGTACCTGCTGTCCTCCACAGCATACCTGTACATCAGATCTAGGCATGAATTAAAATAATCCTTTTCTTTGGAGAGGCTGGAGATAAGTGTCAGATATGAAGTATTCTATAATATTAAGAATTACTATTATGTGAGTATTCTGGTATGGGCCCTGACACCTTCACAGCTTCCTTACATCTCTAAAGCACCCAATTGATAAAAGTCTTGACCAACAGAATTATTTTTAAGTTATTCTCCAAAATTACTCTAGCATACATATCGCAACATATATATGGTTGATGCTAAAAAAAAAGAACAGAAGACTCGCTTAAAAGCCCAGGCTTGGATGCCACAAAACTTTAAAACTTCTAACACCCGTTTAACTTTACAAATCTCCACCGATTTTCCCACTGATAGATCTAAGCTTACATACTGACACAATTTTGGTTTTCATGACAATTAAATACGCTTTTCTTTCTAACAGATACTGTAGTCAGATAGAGTTCGATGAGACTGAGTCAATATGATGGAAACAAAGGTTCTGTGTGAGTCTGGATACATACAACAGTTACATGTGTAACTCCTAATAATAATAATTAAAAACCTTCTCAGACCTGGTCAATAACATTCTCTTTGACATACTGAAATAAACTTTCGGTTTTTTTTTCTTTTTTCCCAAGTTCCACCCTCAGCTTTCTAACATGTAGTGTAGGCTAGACCCAAAGCCAGGAGCCAGAAACTCTTGAATTATATTCATAGTTTGATTACTTGTTTGTTCTGTAGACTTGGCCAGTTCTACTACCCCATTGCGTGCAAGTTTTCTAATGCATAAAATTAAAATAAAACTACTTACTCACTAACTGATCTCCCAAAGGCAACGTGTGGGTTTGCTCATGTTTATACTGCTTTTAAAATAACGAAGTCTGCAATAAAAATGCTAAGAGTTGTTGCACTATTCTTCATTATTCTTAACTGGCAGGTGAGTCAGGGAACACAGCTGTAGTTGAAAACAGCCTAGACCCATGAGAAGCTGCCTAAGAAGAGTTACAGCCTGGCAGGTCCAAGATCATAATTCTCGGTTAAAAAATAAATGAAATACCAATTTTTATTTTTTATCTTTTATTATTTTTTATCTTTCAGCACTATGTATACCATAGTTCCCACTTATTTTCACTACATATACTACCCTACAGAGTTGCAAATTAATAAATCTAAAGGGCAGCTTTATCCTAGCTTTTATATTTACTACACGTTATTCTGCTAAGGTCCAGTCTCCTTATCTTCATCATCTCTCTCTAACACTCTGTTCCTTAAAACAACAACCCAGATTCAGAACTCTAACTGTTGTTTTAAAAATACTTTGCTGATATAGTAAATGAATAACTGCATTATTGTGGCTCAGGATTCACGCATTTCAGTCATTTAACATTTGAAAAAGCTCTTCTGGCCCTAACTACAAAAGGCAAAATCTAGTCTTTGAGGTATTACTCTGACAGGGGAAAGACAATGAGTGAGCAAGTGGCAGACATTAAGAAACATTTAGTTTGCAACTAGGACTCTCAGTCTGTAGTATCAAACTTACATTGATGATACTAACAACAATTTTCTAATATTTCCTTTAAAAAGCAGATATTAAAATTTTAAGTGCATCTTTAAAGGGCAGAAGGAAAAACTGGGGATAATTTTAAATCAAGTTTTTATTTGATTTCCAATAGAGAGTTTTGATTGCTTCTTTAATGGATAATAAAACACAAATGTTTTTAAGCAGTACAGTGCCTATCTCATCCACAGAATTTAACTTAAGGAAAAAAACTAATAAATTAGGATAGAAGGAACATTGCAAAAAAGGTACTTCAGAAATTAACTATCATGTAAGTCATTCTTATAGCTCCCTAAATTTTCATAAACATGCTGAAATACACACTTTCAGTTGAACATAAGCAATACAAAAGCAATTTAAAATAGATCTTACGTTGTACAATGATAATAATCTCTCCCAAATGATGTTTGAGCAAAGAATATGATTAGTAGTAGGAAGAGACAATATATATACTGAATTACAGATAACTAAATGAAACACACAAAAAAAAAGTGTGTTCCTATATTTTTATATTGAAAGACTTCTAACCGCATCTCAACTCCAAAATATATTTTGCTTTCAAACAACCCTTTCAATGAAGTCTTCAGAAACATGATATACTCTTAACATTTCTGGAATTTACATCCAATGAACATTGCATTATCCTTCATATTATGTCAGTCATATGTATTAGGAGGACAGAAGAATCTCAGCAGCAACTGAAAAAGCCATACTTTCAAGGGGAAATAAAAGCCTGCATCAGACTCTTGATACCTTGAATCTGTACCACTGAGAGTGTCATTGCACTTCATAGTGTCCAACAAATGCTGGTCCAGCCAGCTCAAAAATATGAAATCTGTCTACTGTTCCACCCCTTCTTCTGAGTTAAACAATGAAAAGAGGTAGTTTCCATCACAATGGTGACTGAAGAGACTTTTATCATATTTCATGAAGCTTTGGAGAAATCAATATAACCATTATATATAAATATGACCAATTGTCCTAAATCACATCCAAGTGTTTGAAGGAAGAAATTAAATTTACAGTATCTCATTTGCTATCACAATATAAATATTAGCTTGAGTATTGAATCAGGGTGGGATCTGTGGCTATTGGGCAAAACAAATGTAGAGGAAAGTAAACCTTCTTTGAAATAGTTACTATAAAAGAGTTAAGATCAAATATCTTAAATCTCCTCAAACAAATAAGTTCTCATGTAGAACAGTCCCCTGCCCTTTTAATACCAGATGTTTTGGCAAAAGCAAAAGTATTCTTCTGTCAGTACTTTCTTGTCTGCACATCCCATCGTAAATGGCATCATAACTGTTACCTACATCAAAACCTTTGATAAACTTAGTTACAGTTACTTGAGGAAAACTGGCAAAATCTAAAACACATGGTCACAAGCACACTGCAAATACCCTAGCTAACCTAGCTTACAGCAAAATACGACATTTAATATGCTATATACGCAAGGTAAATATAATGCTTATTAAAATAAAATAAAATAAAACAAAATAAGAACTAAAATATCAAAAGCAATTGCCTGCCTGTTTCAAATCCTCCCCATAGAAGGTCTGGCAATTGTTACATTTCATAAATATAACTGTTGCTACCAGCTGCAGGCTAAGTCTATCAAATTGTAAGCACTAGTTTTTATAACTCCTGTTAGCAAATGTAAGATATAAACCTTCATCTTAATGATGATCTTTATTATTGTCTCAGTTTAGCCTGGGTTAGAAAAACTTGGAATCTGTATCTCTTCATGCATAGAAAGAAATTAGAAGAGTGAAAGGAATGACAAGACACTTTGCTGTCTCCTTAGAGTCAGAAGACTAAGAGTTTAAAAGAGGATGAAAGATTTAGAAAAACATTACGGAATAGTTTATTTCTAATTTTTCATATACTCTGCTGTGTTGTTTGGGAATTTTTAAGAGCTTTTTTTGAATTAGTGTAGCTTGGTCATACAAAGCTAACATAAAACCAGAAATGATCTGGAGACATCCTAACAATAAAAAGAGAGAAAAAGTGAAAAGGGGAGTGTGTGTATGTAAGTGCATGTCAGGAACGAAATGCATACTTTATTTTAAAAACTACATACATTTTCACTGGTTTTAGCTTTGAATCACAGTGTAAGATACTTTATATTATGTTTGGGTTTTTTAGCATATTCCTTAAAAAACATACATTTATAATTTGTAGTGTTTTCAGTGGTGAAATTTTTCCACATCAGACTGAATTTCTGTAGCAGAATTGTTCTTCTGCCTTCACCTACCTACTGAATACAGAGGTTTCCTTTTCTCAGCAGCACATTTCCATACATTCAAAGGCAAAGGAGTTAAGCATTTCCACAGACATAATAGGTCCCTTACGTTTGTGTACTTTTACGGGGACAAGATGCCAAATAAAACGATAGCTTCCTCCAGCTTTTCTGCTGGCATTACAAGCACGTAAACGGGGAATGCATAGCTGCTTGAGAGAGCTAATAACTGAAAAATGGCACAAAACAGCTAGAGAAATTTAATTTCCTGAACAATATTCTTCCTGTAGCAGCGTAATTGCTCTTTAGCTAAGAAGGAATCATAAAAGCTGAAGATTTTATGCAAAGAAGCACCGAAATTGTAATTGCTTCTGCTGCTCTGTTCAGTTTTGGTTCGTTTGTTTGCTTTAACAGCCTGGCAGTTCCATTCAACAATCTGTAGATCTGCTGTTTCCCAGCCTCTCTCAGAAATATAATTACTTGAAGATAAACCATTTTTTGTCCAGTTCCAAAACACATTATACCAACTGTAGGATGAATATCATAGGCAGGATACAAACTTATCTCTTAATGCCTATGACAGATTCTTAGCCTAGAGAAGCCTCTCACAGAAGCAATCATTCTCCAAGTACAGCAAGTAGCTACCCATAATAACCAGTACATATTATGTTTGTTAGTTATCCAAATACCATTCAAACTGTTTTGCTTGCTCTTGCAAATTTCAATCCAGCCTAGAAAAAAATGCAGTTTCCAAAAATCTGTAATCACTTAGACATTTTCATAGGACAGAAGTAATATTTTTTATTCTGCTTTCTGATCTTCTATCACATCAGGAGCATAAATGTTTTCTTCACTTAGTGTTATGAAAGCTAAAAAAAACAGAGGACCCTCAGTGTGTTACACAGTTTTCACAGGGCATCTAAAATCCCATTGAAGCTTCAAAGCCAAATACTCTAAAATCTGGAAAAGCCAGGAATCTGAAATATAATCATTCCACCTATACTTCTTTTCCTTGCATATCTCAGACCAATCTTCTCTCCAGCCTCCATGGATAGAAAACAAAAAACTCATGATAATTTATCTTCAAAACTTTACTAATTGACATTTTATTTATCTCTCCAAACAATATTTACATTTGTAAACAATCTGTCTATATGCTTCTATGGATGTAGTCACTGTTTCTATAAGCATGTTTCAAGAATTGATCTCTATTATTCAAAAAAAAAAAAAATCTATATGGAAATAAGATTCAGAGGTGATATTAAAGTTAGTATTAGATGGTTTTGGACATAGCACCCTCATAAATACTTATATTTTTTTTTATGCACTGCAAGTCCTACATTCTCTTTGCAGTTGCATTATTCAGAATACAATATTGTCTCTGAAGATATATCCAAAAGTTCCTAAGTCAAGTCCTGCATTTCAGCTCTCAGCGTGTTTGCCTTTCCTTTTCCTTATATATTCTCAGGTTACCAAACAGCTGCATTGCCACTGCCACCCTTCTAAGGAACAATTTCACACTAAACAATTCACATTTTGGAAAATAAACAGAGCAAATAAGATGGTGTTAGAAACATTTAAGAACAGGAAAGTTTACTCTAAAAAATGTGCATAATGCAAGAAGCCACATATGTAATATGAAGCAACTATAATACAAATCAACTATAACCAAATATGTTCAACTATTTACATTTAAAATAATGTAGTTATACAGGAGTATGGAAAAGCCTCTCGTGAATCCTTGGAACTTGTTTTGAAACTGTATCGTGAAAATTTGTCTGTGTATAAAAAGGCTCCTATATTTATTATATTTTAAAAAAATGGTTATTCAAGACTCCAGAAGTCTACTTTCTGAATATATAGTATTAGTAATGTCCAGAGAAAATACTTTCTAGTGTTTGTATTTGGACATGACCAAAAGGTTTACAAACAGTATAATCAAGTGGCAGGCACAAATTTGCATATTCATTTTTTATTCTTCTTTTTCATTTATTTAGGGGATTTAGGAAAGAAATAAATTTCTGTTCTAGAAGCAGCATCTGCTGTCCTCCACCTGCCACTGAAAATATCAAATCAAGAAATTGCTAGACCTTACCTGCTGGACTCAGGAGACGTAATAGCAATGAGAGGAAGAATCCTCAGTGGAAGGGTCGTGGGCCTTGCGATAGCATCAGTATCATTCTTTTTATCCCAGTCTGCCTGTTCTAACTGTCTAAAAGCCAGTGGTGGAAGCTGGATGTTACGGGATGATAATCTGCGCACAAGATAGGGCTCCATTCCCTGGGAAGACTCTTCATCCTCAGTGCTGTGATGCAGAGCTTCTTCTGAAACCTATGGTCAATGTAAAAGAAATTATCCATCATGTAAGAAAATACCTATAATGTTAATTTGATAACTCTTTTAATTCCTTTTCATAAGCTACTTTCTTACAAATATCATTTATACCGTCATTATTGAGAAAATGAAAATGAAAAAATGCAGTAAAAGGTTTCTAGGGTCTAGACAATTTGGTGTTTTAAAAGGAAAGACAAAGGTATTTTATTATGAGATTAACACGTTACTATCTAAAATGTGTACTCATACCCGTAGAGGGGACAACTGTCACCTGCATTGAGCAAGTTTCTTTCCCACAATATGCTTGCTTTGCTACAGGTTATCATCTACCTTTTGGAAGAAATGAAAGTCCAAATACCAATAATAAAATAAAAGTAGTAGTCAGAGATTTGCAACTGTACAACTCTCAATGTGAAAAGAGTAGAAAATCCATGTTAAATTCTCTCAGCTTTTCCAATTCCCATCTTTCTCTCTTGCTCAAGGCAATTTCATGTTAAGTAGTAAGTGACAAATACCTAAAGCAAGCACCATAGTGCTTAGAAACAGTGAATATCAGAACCTCCTAAGATCAGGGTGAAATCTAAGCATTAATAAACATTATTGTTTATTTAATCATCTACACCACTGGTAATATTTCCTGTGTCATGGAATAATGGAAGAAATCAGAGAAATCCAATCCGAGAAAAAAAATCTCCAAATATATTGAATTAAAGGAGAGAAGATGTCTTCAGAGAGTTTTCAGAACTTTTAACAAAGTGCTCACAGTTGTGAGAGAAAATTGTCAAAGAATTACATTTCTGAGAACACTGATATTCTGAGAAGCCTGTTGTAATAATAAGAAGAAATTGGCTTTTTTTCTCCATGTCTTACACAGTCTTTTACCATTACCTGATAAATTCCCTAGCACAGATATTAGAGTCTGCACCTATTGACTTGATTACTTTCCTTTGAAGAAACCCAAGTTTTGAGCAAGTCAAAAGATTTCTTATATCTAAATGAAGAATCAGGAATACAGCAAATACAGGTATGTATTATTCCACATAAGTCATGCATTAGTAGTTTCACAGTCCCAGTACAATATTTAAGATAGTTACACTGAGTATTTGCCTCTGCCAAACTAGAGTTCACATGTGTATTACAGCACACATGGTATACCAAATAAAGCAAGCTATACAGTGCCCATAATTTACAATCAAACCTCCAGTTACAGCACAGCCATGGCTTCAATTTGACCTCTCTCATGAGGGTTGATACAAACCTGCAAGAAAAGCTTGCACAGCAATGTATTTAGGTGTCCCTGCCCATGGGAGGGTCTTAGGCTCCTTTCCAACCCTAACCACTGTATGATTCTATGATTCAGTACACTCAGGGAGAACCATTAATGAAACACCTTTCCTGATAAGTAATTATATGGGGTTTGCATGGCAAAGTTGGTGTTTTTTTTTGGAGGGGTGGGGTGAAGCTACAATGATGGCTTCTATAAGCAGCTGCCAAAAGCTTCTGCCATGCCCAATAGAGCCAATGTCAGCCAGCTCCAAGATGGACCCACCACTGGCCGGAGGTCAAAACAGTGACAGGGGTAGCACCTCTGGGGCAACATAGGAAATGGAAAAAGTTCCTGTGCAGGAGCAACTGCAGCCAGAGAGAAGAGTGACAATAAGCGTGAGTATCACGGTTTTAACCCTAGCTGGTAACTCAAAACCACACAGCCACTCGCTCACTCCTCCCTGTTCATTCCCCCGGCTTCCAGAGGGATGGGGAGGAGAATCGAAAGAATGTAACTCCCACAGGTTGATATAAGAACAGTCCAGTAACTAAGGTATAACACAAGCCACTACTGCTACTACCAATAAAGACAAGGGAAATAACAAGGGAGGAGAATACAATCACTCACCACCCAATGACCGATACCCAGCCTGACCCGAGCAGTGATCTAGCCCTTACAAGTAACTGCCCCCAGTTTATATACTGGGCATGACGTGCTGTGGTATGTAATACCCCTTTGACTAGTTTGGGTCAGGTGTCCTGTCTGCTTCCTTCCGGCTTCCCCTCCTCCCTGGCAGAGCATGAGGCTCACAAAGTCCTTACTGAGCAGCAACTAAAACCATCGCTGTTATCAGTGCTGTTCCAAGACTGAAAGTCAAAAACACAGCACTGCACCAGCTACTAAGAAGGAGAAAAATGACTGCTACTGCTGAACCCAGGACAGTAAGAAAGAGCTCTGCAGCCACCAGGGCCAGTGCGGAAGGAGGGGAGGAGGTGCTCCAGTGCTGGAGCAGGGATTCCCCTGCAACCCATGGTGCAGCCCATGCTGAGGCTGATTTGTGCCCCAGCAGCCCATGGACATCCATGGAGGAGCAGATCTCCACTTGCAGCCCGTGGAGAGCCCCACACTGGAGCAGATTTATACCCGAAGGAGGCTGTGACCCTGTGGGAAGCCTGTGCTGGAGCAGGCTTCTGGCAGGAGCTGTGGCCCTGTGGAGAGAGGAGCCCACACTGGAGCAGGTTTGCTGCAAGAATTGTGACCACATGGAAGGGACCCATACTGGAGCAGCCTGTTCCTAAAAGACTGCATCCATGGAAGAGACCCATGCTGGAGCAGTTAATGAAGAACTGCAGCCCATGGGAAGAACGTGGGTTATAGAATCATAGAATTATTAGGGTTGGAAAGGACCTTAAGATCATATAGTTCAAACCCCCCTGCCATGGGCAGGGACACCTCACACTAAATCATATCACCCAAGGCCTCGTCCAACCTGGCCTTGAACACTGCCAGGGATGGCGCATTCATAGCCTCCCTGGGCAACCCATTCCAGTGCCTCAACACCCTAACAGGAAAGAATTTCCTCCTTATATCCAATCTAAACTTCCCCTGTTTAAGTTTTAACCCATCACCCCTTGTCCTTCCACTACAGCCTCTAATGAAGAGTCCCTCTCCAGCATCCCTATAGGCCCATAGGCCCCCTTCAGATACTGGAAGGCTGCCATGAGGTCTCCATGCAGCCTTCTCTTCTCCAGGCTGAACAGCCCCAACTTCCTCAGCCTGTCTTCATACAGGAGGTGCTCCAGTCCCCTGATCATCCTCACCACCCTTCTCTGGACCTGTTCCAACAGTTCCATGTCCTTTTTATGTTGAGGACACCAGAACTGCACACAATACTCCAGGTGAGGTCTCACAAGAGCAGAGTAGAGGGGCAGGATCACCTCCTTCGACCTGCTGGTCACACTCTTTTTGATGCAGCCCAGGATACGATTGGCTTTCTGGGCTGCAAGCACACACTGCCGGCTCATGTTCATTTTTTCATCAACCAGCAGCCCCAAGTCCTTCTCTGCAGGGCTGCTCTGAATCTCTTCCCTGCCCAACCTGTAGCTGTGCCTGGGATTGCTCCGACCCAGGTGTAGGACCTTGCACTTGTCATGGTTAAACTTCATAAGGTTGGCATCAGCCCACCTCACAAGCGTGTCAAGGTCCCTCTGGATGGTATTCCTTCCCTCCAGCATATCAACCGAACCACACAGCTTGGTGTCATGGGCAAACTTGCTGAGGGCACACTCAATCCCACTGTCCATGTCAGCAACAAAGATGTTGAACAAGACCAGTCCCAACACCAATCCCTGAGGGACACCACTCGTTACTGGTCTCCAGCTGGACATTGAGCCATTGACCACAACTCTTTGCATGCGGCCATCCAGCCAGTTCTTTATCCACCGAGTGGTCCATCCATCAAATTGAAGTCTCTCCAATTTAGAGACAAGGATGTCATGTGGGACAGTGTCGAACGCTTTGCACAAGTCCAGGTAGATGACATCAACTGCTCTACCCCTGTCCATCAGTTCTGTAGCCCCATCATAGAAGGCCACCAAGTTGGTCAGGCAGGATTTCCCCTTAGTGAAGCCATGCTGGCTGTCACCAAGCACCTTGTTGATTTTCATGTGCCTTAGCATGCCTTCCAGGAGAATCTGCTCCAAGATTTTGCCAGGCACAGAGGTGAGACTGACTGCTCTGTAATTCCCTGAGTCATCTGTTTTCCCCTTCTTGAAATTGGGGGTTATATTTCCCTTTTTCCAGTCATTGGGAACTTCACCTGACTGCCATGATTTCTCAAATATGATGGCCAGTGGCTTTGCAACTTCATTTGCCAGCTCCTTCAGGACTCGTGGATGGATTTCATCAGGTCCCATGGACTTGTGCACATTCAGGTTCTTAAGATGGTCTCAAACCAGTTCCTCTCCTACAGTGGGCGCAAGGTCTTCATTCTCACAGTCCCTGCATCTGCCTTCCAAGACTTGGATGGTTTGGTCAGAGCATTTGCCAGTGAAGATTGAGGCAAAGAAGTCATTCAGAACCTCAGCCTTCTCCAAATCCTGTGTAGCCAGTTCTCCTGAGAGCTTCCTGAGGGGGCCTACATTCTCCCTTGTCTGTTTTTTATTTGCTATGTACCTGTAGAATCCCTTCCTGTTATCCTTAATACCCCTGGCTAAGTTTAATTCTGACTGGGCCTTAGCTTTCCTAGCCTGGTCCCTAGCTTCCCGGACAACATCCCTATACTCTTCCCATGCTTCCTGTCCTTGCTTCCACATATTATAAGCCTCTTTTTTCATTTGAATTTTCCTCAGCAGCTCCTTATCCATCCAAGGAGGTCTCCTGGCCCTCCTGCTGCACTTCCTTCTAGTTGGGATGCAACACTCCTGAGCTTGTAGCAGGTGATCCTTGAATATCAACCAACAGTCTTGCCCCCCCCTGCCCTCTAGGGCTGTATCCCAAGGAATCTTCCTAAGTAGGTTCCTGAAGAGGCCAAAGTCTTCTCTTTTGAAGTCCAGGGCAGTGAGCTTGCTGCACGCTCTTCTCACTGTCCTGAGGATCTCAAACTCGACCATCTCATGATCACTGCATCCAAGGCTGCCCTGGAGCGTCACATTTCCAACGAGCCCTTCCCTGTTGGTGAGCACGAGGTCAAGTACGGCCTCTCCTTGTCGGCTCCTCTATTACTTGCAGAAGGAAGTTGTCTTCTACACAATCGAGGAACCTCCTGGATTGCTTGTGCCGGGCCCTACCGTCCTTCCAACAGATGTCAGGGTGGTTGAAGTCACCCATGAGAACAAGGGCCTGCGAGCGTGAGGCTTTTCCTATATGTCTATGGAGTTCTTCATCTGCAGGTTCTCCTTGATCAGGCAGTCTGTAACAGATCCCCACAGCAGCTGAAGAAATTCATGGAGGACTGTCTCCTGTGGAGGGACCGTATGCTGGAGCAGTGGAAGAGTGTGAGGAGCTCTCCCCTGAGGAGGAAGAAGCAGCAGAGACAGCATGTGACGAAGTTACCACTGAATCCCCCTGTGCTGCTAAAGTAGAGAAGGTAGAGAAATAGGGAGCAAATTTGAATCCAGGAAGAAGGGAGGGGTGGAGGGAAGGTATTTTAAGATTTAGCTTTTATTTCTCCTTATGTTATTCCTGATTTCATTACTAATAAGTTAATTTTCCCCAAGTCAAACCTATTTTGCCCATGACAGTAACTGGTGAGTGATCTCTCCACCTCTCCCTGACTTTATCTTGAACCATAAGCCTCTAATTATGTCTTTTTCCCTGCCCAGCTGAGGAGGGGGAGTGATAGAGCAGCTTTGGTGGGCACCTGCCAGAGTGAACCCACCACATTAATGTTAATAAGCTCAGTTTATACTCAGAGCTTCAGCAATTGCTGTAGGCAAACACCTTCTAATTAGATTTTTAATCACAAAATTTATATTCATAATTTAGCTGTCTTTCTTAATCTAGCTGTGATGTAGTTTAAGAAAACAAAGATTATAAAATGGTAGGCATTAATATACGTACTCTGAAGCAAATTAACAACAAAATCAATTGCTGTGAAAATTCTACGAGAATTATTGTGTTACAGTCATCCAAGGAGAAGTTTAAATTCAGGCTTGCATTTTCAGTGTGTGCATAGTGGATATTCAAGACATCTGAATAAATTAAAAATAATAATGAAATTAATTATAGCCCTGCAAGAAATGAAAAATGCTGATATCAGAGCTAAAAATAATCTGCTACATGAGGCTATTTAAGTCACTTTATCATTTCATTTTTTGGGATGCTATGAAAATCATAAAAATACTTGAATTGCAGCCATAGACAATCCGAATGTGACAGTTGAACAGAGAAAGTGAGCTCACAGGACAAAATCATATGCAAAAATTAAAGAAAACCATAAGGGAAAGGAAAGACTTCCAACCCAAACATTAAAGTCAAACTTCAGAGAAATCAAGCAATAGACACCTGATGTATATTTGGAGGACAATGGAAGATTAAATCCATTTATGGAAAAAGATTGAAGTACAAATCTGATTCAAGTACAAATACTTAGGCATCTAAATCAGGAAATATATAGATGCTGAGACACCACTCTCTACACTTTTGATCCCTGCAGTGGAACTGGTTTTCTACTGTAGGAAAGACCTAGCAGCCTTTACACGCTGCTCAGGTTTCCTGACTGAAATCCAAACTAGTGTTTTTTAAGAGTGTAGTCCGCTAAGACAGATTTTACACAATAAAGGGGCAGGGGGGGAGATTCTTGTTTTATCTGACATTTATAGCTCTTCTTCTTTCTTTACCATGGATAAGTAAATAATAATTTCAAAATTCCTAGCAATCAGTGAATTTATATATTTTATATGTTCATAAAATTCTGGTTTCTACTGAAAAATCATGGTTCTGAACTAAAGACAGAAAGAAATATAAAACAATGATGGTGGGTGTACAGATGCAGGACAGGGCTTGCTAAGTGTTTCTTGTAAAGTCCTTTAACTGTATGTGATCTTCTGACAAAAAAGGAAAAATATAGACTCATAAGACTGGGCAAGATCTAAGACTCTCCATGCCAATAACCCATAAGAAGCCTGCCTTTCAAAAAGGAAACTCATGAAAACAGTATGACTGTAACCACTTATCAACCTTAGGAAATAAAAATTTTATGTTAAAAGATTAGTTAAACCCATCGGTTAAAGTTTGTATATAGTCCTTGGCTGCTAGTTGCTCATAGAATGCAATTTTAAAGTCAGGTTTTAATGCACACCTCACATTCATTACATGATAACCTGGGAAGTTGTTGATGGGAAGCCATAGACAAAAGCATAAGAGTTTTCATAGAATCATAGAATAGTTAGGGTTGTAAAGGACCTTAAGATCATATAGTTCCAACCCGCCTGCCATGGGCAAGGACACCTCCCACTAAACCATGCCACCCAAGGCTCTGTCCAACCCAGACTTGAACACTGCCAGGGATGGAGCATTCACAACTTCCTTTGGCAATCCATTCCACTGCCTCACCACCCTCACAGTAAAGAATTTCTTCCTTATATCCAATCTAAGCTTCCCCTGTTTAAGTTTTAACCCATTACCCCTTGTCCTATCACTACAGTCCCTGATGAAAAGTCCATCCCCAGCATCCATGTGGCCCTCCTCTGGACTTGTTCCAACAGTTCCATGTCCTTTTTATGTTGAGGACACCAGAACTGCACACAATACTCCAAGTGGGGTCTCACGAGAGCAGAGTAGAGGGGCAGGATCACTTCCTTTGACCTGCTGGTCACACTCCTTTTGATGCAGCCCAGGATACGGTTGGCTTTCTGGGCTGCAAGCACACACTGCCGGCTCATGTTCATTTTTTCATCAACCAACACCCCCAAGTCCTTCTCCACAGGGCTGCTCTGAATCTCTTCTCTAAAGAGATAAAACACGGCAAAATCTATTTTGTTAAAAAGAATTTGCCACAACTTGAGATGCTACCATGGAATTACTTCACTAGCATGTTTCAACTTTTCTAAACTGTAGGCATAATGTTCTAGTTCATTCAAATGACATACATGATGCTGTCTGCACATGAGTTCACAGAAGCAACAGGTGATAACTCATATTTGCTTGAATGAACTTGCACTGCACACTTTTTTTTTTTTCTTTTTCTTCTTGTCTTTCCAACTGTTTTAATCTTGACCTTAGTTTAGGATTATATCCTCTAAAATGTTTACTTTGAACTGCGTTTTAATACATATCTAATAGAAATTTCTTTCAATATTAGGAAAGTAGCCTTTTTACTTGCTTTCAAGAACTATAATGTGATCATTAGGGAATTATTTGCATCAAATTTTTCATACTAACCATGTTAGACTCTGCTTTTTCACTCTGTGAAGTGACAGGTTTTATGCTACTTACAAATAAATCATTGCCCTTTAACCTTAGAGTCCTCAAAGCCTAAACTTTTGATATCTTTTTTATTAGGACCATAAGGTAACATTATAATTTACCCCCCCCCCAAAAAAAAGTAACCCAGATACTGACATAATCCATTTCCTCTTAGCTCAGTAATTTTCTTCTTCCTTTTAACATATATTTTTCTTTTCATTTATTTTTGTATATAATAAAGACCTCTTCCTTTGCTTTGTCACAGACTTACACTGAAGGTGCTTACCTGGTTGCTTCTGCCTGTTTCTAGTTGTTTTTGTTACTTTCCATTATCTTGTAACATAGATTTTAGCCATTCCTCCTGAAATGTTCTTACTTTCACCATGTTAGTACTTTTATAGGTTGTCCAGCAATGTCAGTACTACTATTAGATTCTCCTTATATTTGTTGGTAGATGCTCTATGAAGGACTTTTAACTGCTTCATTGAGTAAAAGATAGCTGTGATATCCAGTTAGCTCTGCACTTACTGACCAACAGATCAAAAGTAAAACTGTTGGCAACTACCACCTCTGTACACTTTTTCTTACAAGTTTTTTTTAAGGAAGGCTTTTCCAATTACTTAAGACATAGCACAAGAACGACTCAGATTTGGACAAAACTGAATGTTATATATCAAAAGAGAGAAAAATATGTCTGCACCATAAATAAAACTGTATTACTATAATAACTATTTCCTCATTTAAGAAGAGGACACAATTACTTTGATTTGTAAAAATATCTTAAACTACAGTCAAAGTTTAATTTTAATACCAAAAAAATCTGTGTAAGGGCACAAATAAGCCCATCTGAACATTGTTTTAGACAAAGAAAATCAAAGTTAAAATTAAGTTACCTACTGGCATGGTTATACAACGTAAACCAAAACTTATAAAAAACAGCACTAAGAAGTTTTGCAGAATCATATACCTAAATATTAGAAAATGGAAGCTTAACAACCACAAGTGTTACCTCAATTCAATGTTCTTATGTTTACACATTACAAAACAGTGGTTAATAGCATGATCAATATGGCTATATTCCAAGAAGATGACTGCCTTATTTATTGCACAAAATTGATGCATCTCAACTAATGAGTAGCTCTTTAATATTTTATTTACCTTCATTGTTGACTGTGACTGCATGTTTTATTTACTGCACATTACACAAGTCCTGGCTTGCACTACAATTGCACGCACAATTATAATTAAAAAGAAACAATGGAAGTGAAAGTCAACTCATTTAGTAAGGGATGAAGAAGCTTCTCCTAAGAGGGAGCAGGAGAAAGAATGAAGAAGAGACAGCCGGTGCCGCAGCAGGACAGTCACAGGAACAGGAGGAGAAAGGGGCTGAAATCATAAATGAGACAGAAACCACATAATCCCTACCCCTAGGTGAGTTGCAACATATGCAAAAAGGTTTCAGCCACCAACTTGGCAAGAAAATTCTTAGCTGGCTACTCTGATGCTGGAATATTTGGGCCAGTAGTCAGGAACTAGTAAGGTAGCCCAGCAGCTGGGATTCCTTGCTAGCAATAAGGCCATTAACAAAGGGACTGTAAAATGGGTGAGAGTGTTCTCTTTAGAGATGATTCCTGTCAAGTGTGAAGAACAGGTATGCCCTTAAGAAAAATCTTACAAATTCCCAAAGAAAATGGACCACTGAGAGAGGTATCCAGTATCTTTGTTGGAGGTGGCTAATAGCAACCTAGATGACAACCAGGTATGCAGAAACCTGGATAGAATATAGTCTACCCAGTCGATGTGGGTAGAAGTTCATACAAAGTACACCAATGTTGTATGCAAACATCCTGGAGATAATGAGTTGGACAGACTCAGAGGTACCAGCTGTGGATGGATTAGCCAGCCAAATCCAAGAATTCAAACAGAATCTCACTTCTTCCCTACAGTCTTGGCTATAGAGAAACTGATTCACTGTTCCAGAAATTCCATAATGGTGGATCTTCCTTACCCACATTGACCAATGCTTCAGCTATTAAGAATCAGCCTTTTTCTGTTCAAGTACTAGTGATGCACACGTTACCTTGTGGTTCTACATGCATAACCAGGGAGGAGGACATGAGGAAGTGAGATGGTGAACCTACCTGAAGACTAGAAGTTTTATAGGAACTGCAAGAAAAAACAACAGCAAAAAGGTATCTATCTAGGAAAATTACCACTCCAGTGCCTGCTGGGAAGAGCAGAGGGGCTGATCATACTTTTGACCCCAGTGAAGAGACTTCTGGTTTGCAGTTACAAATTAAGTAATGAAGACTCCAACGAGGACCAGAAAGGCTCTGCCTTGAGGCAGGCAGAGGAAAGGGACAACCAAGCTTAGTGTTTTGAGTGGGTTTTATGACCTGGCACATCAGCCCCATGGTAGCATAAATCTCTGGTGGACACTAGTGCACAGTATATTCTAACACCATCAGATTACAAAAGGGCAGTATATCTGTACTTCTAGAATGGGATGAGGATACCAAGACCTGTCTGTGTCAGAGGCTCATGTAAACCTAACTGAAATGAATGACAGAAGCAACCTATTGTGCCTGATCTGGAGGCTCCAAATATCCTTGGCACAGACTAATATATGAAAGGGTACTTCAAGGGCCCGAAAGGGTATCAATGGGCTTTTTGGCCTTGAGTATAGAGAAAATCAAGCAGCTGCCTAGCTTGCCTGGACTCTCAGAGGATCCTTTTGTTATGGGATT
Source organism: Pezoporus wallicus (assembly GCF_028554395.1). Taxonomy (NCBI): domain Eukaryota; kingdom Metazoa; phylum Chordata; class Aves; order Psittaciformes; family Psittacidae; genus Pezoporus; species Pezoporus wallicus. The sequence goes on from NW_026636990.1 coordinate 2,234,464, forward strand.
GCTATCAGTTAAAGAGCAGCAGGTGCCAATTACTACCATGACAGTGCGCTGGTGACAATACAACACCAATCAAGACTTGCTGGCTCCATCCATAAGCTGATTCACTAACTGGAGAGTGAAGGACTGATGAGTAAGACTCATTCAACCTTTAATAGTCACATATGGCCAGTGAAAAATTCTAAAGGATAGTGGAAGCTAATATTGGAGTATCTTAATGAAATCATGCCACCACTGAGTGCTGCCATACTGGCTCTGCTGTAATTCCAATGCGAATTGAGCCAAAGGAAGCCAGATGACATGCAACAATTGATACTGCCAACACATTCTTCCCAATCCTTTTGGCAACAGAGTGCAGGTCACAGTTTGGTTTAACCTGGAGGGGTACCCAGTATACACGGAATCCACTGTGCCAGAGGTGGAAACACAGCCCTACCATCTGCCATGGACTGAATCAGACTGCACTGGAACAAGGTATCCACCTCAATGAGCTGGAGGACAGGGACAGTGGGCAGAATGAAGTCCCCATAATCCATGGGGAAGTGGTCAGCAACCTGCTACACTTAGACATTTAGACACACACACACATCTATGGGCCTGGATGGGATCCGTACAAGAGGACTAAGGGGGCAGGTAGAAGTGCTCATCAAGCCACTTTCCATCATCTATCAGCAGTCCCAGCTAACCAGGGAGGCCACAGATTAATGGAGGTTAAGTGTGGAGAGTGAAGGAGATAAGATTCTCATGAAGAACAGTTTGGGAATGAGCTCTGAGGCCTTGGTGCTTTGACAAGCACTGGGGTGATGAGCTGGGGTGTTGAAGGCCAGAGGATGTGGGGATTGTGATAGGGTCTGTAACATTGTGTAGCATTTACCTAGAGAGTTTTACAAGGGCCAATGAGATTGAACGGTGTATGTATGTGCAGGTTGGGAAAGTACTGACCACGGGGATAAAAAGGGCTTGGTGGTAATAAACGAGGATTTGAGTCTCTGCAGCAACTTGAGTCTGTGTCGTGAAATGCCACAGTTAAGAAATGCGATGTCCATCTACAAGAACGGCTGGCAGAAGGATCCAGGGAGCTATGGTCCTGTCAGCCTGACTTTGGTTATGGAGCAGACCATTTTGAGTTATGTGCCATCATGCAGAACATATAGGACAGCCCAGTCAGCATGGGTTTAGGTCCTGCTTGAACAACCTGATCTCCCTTACCATGGTAAGGTGACCTGTTTAGTGGATGAGGGAAAGGCTGTGGATGTTGTCTATCTAAACTTTAGTAAAGCTTTTAACACCATTTCCTGGAGAAACTGGCTGCTCATGTCTTGGACTTGCGTACTCTTTGCTGGGAAAAAAAGAACTGGCTGGATGGCCAGGCCAAAGAGTAGTGATGAATGAAGTTGACTCAGTTGACAGCTGGTCACAAGTTGTTTTCCCCAGGGCTCAGAATTAGGGCCAGCTCTGTTTAATATTTTTATCAATGATCTAGACAAGGGGATTGAGTGAACCCTCTGAAAGTTTGCAGATGACATCAAATTGAGCGGGAGTGCTGATGTGCTGGAGGATGGGAAAGCTCTGCCTAGGGATCTGCACAGGTTGGATCAATGGGCTGAAGCCAATTGCATGGGGTTCAACAAGACAAAGTACTGGATCCTACGCTTGGGTCACAACAACCCCATGCAGCACTGTGGGCTTGTGGAAGAGTGGCTGGAAAGCTGCTCAGCAAAAGAGACCTGGGGGCTGTGCTGATTGGCGGAGCTGGACATGAGCCAGCTTGTGCCCAGACAGCCAAGAAGACCAATAGCATCCTGTCATGTATCAGCAGTAGTGTGGCTAGCAGGGCCAGGGCAGTGATCAGTCCCCTCCACTGGGCACTGGTGAGGCTGCACCTCATATCCTGTGTTCAGTTCTGGGCCCTTCACTACAAGAAAGACATTGAGGTGCTGGAGTGGGTCCAGAGAAGAGAAACAAAGCTGGTGAAGTGTCTGGAGCACAAACTTTATGAGGAGCATCTGAAGGAATTGGGGTTATATAGCCTGGAGATAAGAAGGCTGTTTTGGGTTTGGTTTTGTTGGTTTGTTGGGGTGTTTTTTTTTTCTTTTTCCTGACAATTATTTTCTAAACTTCTTCTTAATTATGAAATTAATTATGAAATTTAATTATTTTTATCCCATCCATGAGTTTCTTTCTCACTTTTCCCCTCTGATTATTCCTCCTGTCTGAAAGATTGGTGGCCAGGGGTCATGGGGGAGCGATGAACATCAGGTGCTTAGTTGCTGTCTGGCATTCCTCATAATTTATTTCTGAGGTGCTTATCATCTCTTTGATATCATGTCAATAACTATGAGATTCACAGGCATTAATTTAACTTTGAAAAACCTACTGAAGATACAAGGATGGCATTATCCCAGTTTTCTAGTCAAGAGTCAGAGACATAATGAGATAAACTGGACAACAACCTCTAATTAGACCAGTTTAGGAAATACAAGTTTCAGAATGCTTCATGCTATCTTCTCTTAACATTGTCAAGCATATTTTCCTCTGACTTAAATTTGCAAGAGTTTAGCTCAACACGTTTGCAGGTAACGCTACTGGCTCATAGTGGATATTTAGAAAATAATGAAAAAAAAAAACAACTGGACAAAAAGGTTTCTTTAAGCAATTTATTTAGTGTTACATAGTAATTCTATGTTCAATGATCACGTTTTATAGAAATAAGTTATCTCTAAAGTAATACTGTATTATCTTAACTTTCAGACTATTGTTTTCAGTCCAGATTTCCCAAAGCATTTGTTAAATATCTTTCATGTTCTGCAAGAAACAGGAAGAAGACTATGATAACCATTGCTACACTGGCCTTATTGATCCTACGAGCAGCTTTACCCTACAGGGTCGCATCTAAGAAAATATGTGACCGTCTCATTAAAGTTTATCCTATTATACGTTGTATGTCGTAGCATAAGCATAAGGACACAAAAAAGGTAATTCTGGCACTGTCTGGTTTTTGGGTGCTTGACTTCCTACCTTAGTGATTTTATGACAAATTTGGCATGTAATATTTAATTTTATTTCAGAAAATAAATAGCATATTTCCATCATGGGGAGTGACATTAACACACATTTCATTCCTCAACTAAGCTGAAACTAGATTGACTACAAAAAGCAATGACACTCAAACAACTATTTAGATAAAAGCAGTAAATCGTTAACTAGTCATCTATTTAGACCTGTAGTCAATACAAAATAAACACTTTTCCAGTGAATTCTCCAGTTACTGAGTATATAGGAAAACATAAGATTTAGGATTATTGGTTTTGTTTTCTGTCAGTCATGGATTCTCCTTCAGTATAAATATTTCAGGGAACACAGGTTATTCTTTTTCCCTTACTCCAAGATTGTTTGTTTTCCCCAGACCTTGTAATATGTTGCCATGCATGGTTAATGTTATGCTTTGCATTAACACCCATTATAAAGGTTGCAGAGAATATACAGAATCTAGTTTCTTCTTGGTGAGAAAGTACACACACCGTGTTCTGTTTATCCCACTCCTGAGCAAAAGGCAGCCAGAGAGGCTCAGAAGTACCTTTCTGGAGTAGTGCTGCTGATCACATCTACAGTAATAAAGAAGGTAACGTGTTTGTGCCTTCCACATGAACACATTATTTTCCAAACCTAAACTATTCTTTTTTTCTTCTACTTCCTCAAAATCTATTAAAATTCTCTTTCCCTTTCATTTTTCTTTTCTTGCCCTACCATTTGCTCCTGTCCATTTCTTGAATTGGATAATTATTTTCTTTTATTTTCTTGACATCAGCAGAAGGCTTCCAAGAGCCCAGGAAGGGCAGGAAAAGAAGGCAGACAACTGCACAACTGATTTCTGTAATTTGCTTTGGCATCTGTAGTGGGTCTAGCTGCGCTGGAGTTAATTTCTTTCATAGCAGCCCATATGGTGCTATATTTTGGATTTGTGACCAAAACAGTGTTGACAACACGGCGATGTTTCAGCTGTTGCTGAACATTGCTTACACGGCATCTAGGCCTTCGCTGTTTCTCATGCTGCACCCCTACACAGTAGGGTGGGGTTGCAAAGTTGGAAGGGGATAAAACCAGAGCAGCTGACCCCAACTGACCAAATGAGTATTCAGTGCCATATGACATTGAGCTCAGCAATAAAAGCTCAAGAAAAAGAGGAGGTAGATTGAAGGCTTTCGCGGTTATGGCACATTTCTTCCCAAGTAACAATGACACACTCTGAGGCCCTGCGTTCCAGGACAAAGCACAACTGAAGAATATACCTTTTTCTTTTTTGTCTCCCCAGAAAAATGTTTATATTGTGACTGGCCCTGCACAAATATTCAGAAGGATGGCAACAGATGCATTTGCAGTCTAAAGTGTGAGTCTGCTAAGTTATTTAAAAGAAAGTTTACCATCATATTTTAAGCAGTGAAAAATCATTCTTCTTAACAGTTGGCATATGTTAAAGGTTGTGAAAATAATTATCCTAAGAAAGACAACTGATAATGTTATCCTAGGTCATAGTTTAGGTTTTCCTCCACTGTAAGCAATTTATACCAGTATTCCACTATGAAACTACCAGGCAAGCATAACAAAAGCCATTTCTATCATTACCACAAAACCATCAAGAATAACTACCAAAAGTTGGAATCGCAGGTATCTGACTTGCTACAGAAAGTGATTCAAGATCAGAATTGCTAATAAAAACTAAACTTCTGTTCCTGACATTTGGTTTCTAAGAATGTACACAAGAGAAAGGAAGTTTCTATAAGGTGTATGTTAGTTAAATCAGTTAAATAAATAATTTTCGACTTTCTTTTTTTTACACTAGGCGTCTGAAAGACTCTCAGTTAATCCCTGCCCTGAAACCAATTAATTGAACTCTAGAACATAACATCCTTTTAGATACCAATTAACCTACTTCATCTGTTTTTGTCTAGAACAGACTCCAGGCTGGGTCATTTGAAGTGTCTGCCTCCTTACTCCATTTCTTCCTTATGATGAAATATATGATGAATCATTTGCTGGCTAACTTAATGCTCATGAGATCGTTAACTAGCCTTCTGATTAACAGGTATGTTTCTTAGTTCTTATCAGTAATTGCTCATTAGCAGGCATAGATTTTTGTGCAACAATAGATGATTGTAATCTAAGGAACAAAAGTCAGCCACATATCACAAGCTTGCTGGAAAATAAAAACAGCCTAAGGGAAGTAAAATAATGAAGAGACCTCACAGGGAAATACGGGTTGTTTTTTGTTGCCATTTCTTTGCAGGCCTTTTGACAGACTTAACAAAATTATCTTTCTCAACTTCCTTAGCCTTTCTTTGAAAAATATAATTTAGAAGAATCACAGTATGCATCTCTAACAACGTAGCTGTATAGTGCCAGTTCTTGAATCATCCTTAACGAACCCACCCAGACACACCCTCCCTTCCTTTCCATCTGCTGCTCAGTCTTGTGACGTGCTCAAATGACTAGTGACACCCTAAAGTTTATCCATTCTCTTCTAAGGACAAATAAAGAGACTTCCAAGTGCTTAAAAGACCACCCAACACTGCAGTCATTCTTCTAACATCTTTGAGGTGCTAGCAGTGCTGTTTAAACCAATATTAATTGGGAAAAATGGTACAGCTTCTTGACCTCTATGACAGTTCTTGCATTACCATGTCACAATATACATCATGCCCACATAACAGTAGAATTAAATTTGAGGGTAGCTGGCAAATAGGTAAAAATAAACACTACGGTTTGTTTATTTGTAGCCCAGAGGCATGCTGAGTACCAAAGAGCCAGAGGCTACAATGACAATTTATTTTGGAAGTTTGACACAAGGCAAACAATTTCTCCTAATGAATAATGTGGTTGTTTCTCGCCCACCTACAGAACAGCTTCTTGGCTCAGCTCTATGGTTGGCTTGAGTCAGAAATTTATAATCTCTAATAATTCTACCTACTTCTGCACAAAATAATTCTCTTGTTTGTACCAAAATATTTTGAGTTAAAATGACCAAATATTTGTTTTATACTTTTACTTAGAATAAGAAGGTTTTGGTTTATGTTGTTGTGGTTAATCTCAGATGGCAACTAAGTACCATACAGCCGCTCACTCACTTCTCCCGCCTCCTCCCTCCGTAGGATGAGGAAAAGAATCAGAAAAAAAAAAAGAAAAAATAGTATATTTATGACATAGCAGTATTTATAATAACTTAAATTGTTCAAACAGGTAATCTAGACAGATAATCGGTGGGTACTTCACTATTTTAAATGCTAGTAACACATTTACAGGACTCAAATTGGTTAATTCCATTAATTTATGCACCTTTTCTTGAACCTATTTATATTATATGCCTTTATTTTTTTTAATGTTTAGTTCTACAATTTAATTCTATTTTCTGTTAAGAAGTACTCCCTTTTACTTTTTAAGAGCTGCCTGGTAATTGCATTGTTCTCTATGCCTTCCCGAATAATCCCTAATATTCTATTTGACTTTGTGACCACTGCTGATTATTGAGTTGATTTTTGCAAAGAATTACCCACAGTTACTGGCTAGTACTTTCTCGAATTTTAAATATAAAACAGAACAGATCAGTGCATATGGAGAGGACAAAAGAGCAGGGAATTGAGTTCTTTTAACCAGAAATCCATTTCTGTACCCAGGGTAATCCTCAGTGAAGGACTCACCAAATCTCTCCATTTCCATGAGAAGTCTCAGTCTTCACAAACTGTTTTCTTTTCTAATGATAAAAACCCCCTAAAAATCTCACTTACATACATGTTACAGGACCTTGAACACACAAACTGACACAGTCAGTTTCTACAATAATGAAAAGGAAGTGTAATAACACAGGACATGTTCTACTGCAGAGGAAGTTAACCAGTTTTAAACTTCTATGCAAAAGACCCAGGAAGGGAGGGGTAGTCTCTGATTGTCTACAAAATGTTGTATACAGAAATTACAGTAAGACTCACTAGAGATGATGATTTGGCAATTACTCCCAGAAGTAGTAAATTCTAGAAAAAAAAAAAACAAAACCAGAAAAACACCCAACAAACCAACAACTATCTTTTTTTTTGTTCGTATACCATAAGGAAGAATGATTTATATTGCTCATAACAATCAATTTTGTAAGAGAGGCAAGCAACTCTGATCATGGTCCACACAGCATACTACTTTGTATTTCTGACATGCAGGCTTTAGCAGTAAAAACCACAAAGATTTTTTCATATTAGAATGCAACATAGGAGCTGATCATTCAGTATGTCTGTAAGTGGGAATGGTGCAATGGAACAGTGAGTGCTGGTCATCAGTGGGGTGGGTAAATCCAGCCACTTCTATGATGGCAGCAGGAAGAATTATGGTCACAGAAAAACTGCAACCTTCATCACTGTCCAGACAAAAGACTTGATGGAAGATTTGGACCGCCATACAAATTTGCAAGCACCAGTAAACCCTGTCTCTACCTTGATATGCTGCAGTTGTTAGAGGCAAAAACAGGTTAGGGAAAGAAAGAAAAAGTAGTAAATATTATACATCACTGCTTGAATTTTGTACAGCATGGGGATGGCGGCATTTTATCAGTGCAGTCTGACTAGTGGTTGGGAATCCTGACCTTCCAGTGTCCCTTCAGTGTTTTTGAACTCTGCTAAATTACTCAGGCCTGTCAAAGGCATGGTATACAAAAGAAGAATGGGTTTTCCTCCCATGTGTAATACAGGGGTAACCTGTGAAGAAACTGTTATGCTACTGACCCATAAGCATGTAGCCAAGAAAGGAGAATATCAGAGCAAATTTCCATGAAATCTCTAATGAAAAACAGGTTCAGCTTTTACACATTAGACCTAGTGTCTCAGCTCAATATGACTCCAAATAATACCACTGCTCCAAAATATCAAGGTAATCAAATTTATCATAATTTTAGGTTATAATACTTTAGTATTTTACATGAGACTGCAAAAACACTTAGCATCCACTGGCAAAAGTACTGTATTTTTAAAGATAATTTATAGTTATTTTCTGAATAATCTCATTCAGTTCCTTGGGGTTGCATAAAAATTCTAATAACCAATCTTAGGCACCTATGGCTATGTCACACTTTTTCTTTCTAATTTGTATTTTGCTTCTGAAGTCCCCTTAACTTACAATGAATCAACCTACCCCTGCTGGAAATCTGTACAATTCCTCTCTACCACAAACCTCTTTCTTCACATTATTCACTGGGCTGATATTCTGAACTCCAAAGCAACATAACAGGTGACTCACCTCCAGTTATCAGTCATTCACATCTACTCATATTTTGAATTTTGAGGTTTTTTATTAGAGATTTACACTTGATCTTAAGTTTAATCTTCATAAGTTTACATTTTTTCTAACTTCTTTTTGCCCATTTCATGATTAAACTAACAATGCTTTATTAGAGTATTTCACTGGCCTCTGAAACTTGAGTTATTACTGAAAAACACTAAGAGTTATTACTGTTGATTTGTGAAAGCCAAGTAAGTCGCCTGCATTCATATTTTGAAAGCATTTAGGATTTAGCAGTACTCACAAGATACTCCTTCCAATAGGTGAAATTGTTTCTTCTGTATGCACATTCATCTTTCGACTTTTTCATGGAGAACAGCCTGTTCTGTTCTAAAACAACTACAGTGTGCAAGCACCTTTCATTCCAATTTTGTTTACCTGTTGAACACTGCTCTTCATATGAAAAAAAAAAAAAAAAGAACTTTCATTTCCTGAGCCTGATTGGAATAGCATATGAGAGAATATACACATGAATTCCATTTTTGTGCCCTGTGCCCTCTCTCTTGTAAAAATCAATGGCATTCCTTCTCTCTCTGCATAGTTTTGGAGAAATGCTACAATTATTCTCACCAGTTCTCATAGTCAATATTCTTGTGGGAGTAAGTCTTATATACCCAAAATTACTTTGTCACATAACTGTGAATGCATAAAATTAGCAAAATTGCAGTTTACTGACACTGTTTGAAATTTCTGACATTCCAGACAATATTTTCTTTTTACTCTTATCTTTGTGAACAGTTTCTCCCTTCTCCATTTCACTCTTTCAGGGTTATGACTTTATTTATAATTTTACCCAATTTTTTCATGCTTGTTCTTTTTTTTTCATTTCAAACTGATTCGTGCAGTACTGTTTCTAATAAGATTATGAGACATCAGAATCTTCTTTTCTTTCCTGAACAGCATTGTTAATTCATTATTATCTGGTCTTTCCTCCACATTTTCTATGTATGGAAAATATTTTTAAATTAAAATTTAATTTGTTTAGGATGATCTTCTTATTCACTTTGTTTAACTATTTCATTTTATTTTTCAGGTCTTCATTTGTTCTACAACCTCTTAGTCTCATAATGCTTCCATCTAAATTGTAACAACGCAGAACTCCCAAAAGCATCTCTAAATGCTATATTGATAACTTCACATTACAGTAAACATTCATTGGTTTAGATACATCAGCATATTTATGTTATTGGGAGCATTTTCATGAGGAAGAGATTAAAATAGAGTTACTTTTCATTTTTAGACCTTCCCAAGAAAAAAAAACCAAAACAGTAATGGTTACTGATATTTAAGTTAAAACAATTATTTTCCATAAATATTAAACAAAAGTTGATTGTCCCATTCTGAGTATGAGCCTACATCTAAGTTTTTTCTTTATGTGCAACTTTTTTCCACTTGAAAATATAAATTTGGCACATCATTATGCAATCTGAATTCTTTAATTTCACACCCCATTAATCTTTTTTGAACCCTGCTATTTCTGAGCATTTGTCTAACTGTATGTATTTTCATCACTTATGATGTACTCTATAACTCTATAAGCAATAACTTACTATAGGAAAAATCTTTCAAACCAAATTGGAGTTATTCCTGCAACTGTTACTGCTGGCTTTTCTATAATGCCTGTGGCTGACAGGATTAAAAAAAGTGAAGTTTTAAATATAGTAGGAAAAGAGCGTCTACCTTTGACAATGCTCAGTGCCGGTTCCTGCATTCATGTCACATGCAACACTACAGGCTAGGAGAAGAATGACTGGAAAGTTGCTTAGTGGAAAAGGACCTGGGGGTGCTGACTGACAGCCACTAAACATGGGCCAGCTTGTGCACAGGCAGACAAGAAAGCCAGCAGCATCCTGGCCTGTATCAGCAATAATGTAGCCAGCAGGGCCAGGGCAGTGGTCATCCCCCTGTACTGGGCACTGGTGAGGCTGCATCTCGAATCCTGTGCTCAGTTCTGAGCCCCTCGTTACAAGAGAGACATTGAGGTGTTAAAGCAAGTCCAGAGATGGGCAATAAAGCTGGTGAAGTGTCTGGAGTACAAACATTACAAGGAGCATCTGAGGGAACCAGGTTCTATAGCCTGGAAAAAAGGAGGCTGTGGCGAGACCTTATCAATCTCTACAGCTACCTGAAATGAGGCTGTTAGTGAGGGGAGTGTTGGTCTCTTCTCCCAAGGAACAAGAGATAGTAGAAGAGGGAATGGCCTCAAGCTGTCCCAGAGGAAGTTTACATTGAGTATTAGGAAAATTTTCTTCACCAAAAGGGTTGTTGAGCATTGGAACAGGTTGCCCAGAGATGTGGTGGAGTCATCATCCCTGTGAGTATTTAAAAGATGTGTAGATGCAGCACAGAGGGACATGGTTTAATAGCAGACTGGCAGACTTAGGTTTACAGTTGGACTTCATCATCATCAGGGTCTGTTCCAACCTAAGGGATTCTGTGATTCTATCTTCTTTAAACATAGTTTAAGCATAGGTCGTGTAGCTCTATCATAGCTTAGCTCTTCATGGTAGCAGCAGTACAGCAAAAGCCGTTTCAGTAAAAATTAAACCAACAAAAGGTATGTGTTCAAATGATAGCAAGTTATTCTCTCTAGGCTCATCTGAGAGTTAAAGATGAAAGAATTATTTAAAGATTCACTGAAAAATGCTGAGAAATCAACATATAATTTTCCCATTGCATAGCCTTAAGAGTTTGACTGCAGCTGCTGATAGATTTGTAAAGTCCCAGTCACTGGAGATTCTGAATTGTCTATCATTTGTACATTTACATACACAGAGAGAGGAGAAATGGCAAACAAAAGCAAAAGAAAGCATATGTGGCAAAGGTCATCTTCTTCAAAAAATTCTAGACTCCATTTGTCAAAGAAATGACTGTGTAATTTGCATACAAGATCAAACTATTGCAGCCTCAGGCACTGGGTGGCAAAAAAAGGTATCAGAAGCAGAGAAAAACCCCTGTATAATAATCAGATCAGAGGAAACCTGATTGCTATCAAGTCAATCCTAATTAAAAATCTTAAACACAGAAACATGAAGATTCTTATCCTTCTCAGTATTTCTTCCATGCTGTTTCATCAGCATGAACTGTTATAATTCTGGGTATTCTTCTATATCTATATAAACTTGTAATTTGTTGATGAAAGTCCAAAAATTTCTTGGTATCAACACTATGCTGTGACAATTAATTACACATATTTTTATGTACTTAATGCCAAATCCCTTTTTTTTTTTTCCTGACCCAGGCTGTGTTCATTACCTTTTTGTAATCCATCCCCATGTCTCTGAAGCCCTTTAGGAGATGAGGTAATCAGTATTTCATATGATTACGCATACTCAAAATCACTGATTTACATAATCTTAATCTCAACATTTTTAAGAGTGTCTGTGCAGCCACAAGGACTACCAGACAATGCTAAATTCTGTGTTTCTAATTCCTTCTAAATTTACAATTATTTTTTTTAAAGCTAAGAATTTCCATACAACTTAAATTTTTAAACAATTCTATATTCACAGGAATCATAAACAGTGTTAAAATTGTAGACTGCCTTACAGTATTATACTGCCATGGAACTGAAGCAAAGAACAGTCCTGGAGAGACTGGTGGCCTGCCAAATTTCCAGCAGTTTTGGCAGAGTTATCATGACCTTTGCATGATTTTACTAACTCTTACTATCTTTTGCCAAACTATTTGATTAGAAATTTTTTACCTCACTCCACTCTGAGCATTCATTTCCTAGTTTTGGCCACAATAAGAAAAGAACAAAATGTTAATTGAGTTTTTCTCAGCAATGCCCCAATCCATTTTCTTAGATGATCATGTTATTACTCAGAGCCCTCTAAGCTCTCTACTTCAGTAAACTTAAACTAACAAAATACTGGATGAAAATGGACTTTAATAGTAAGCATCTCTTCTAATGAATTAAAGAGCCTTAGGAAAATATCAGATACTTCTATCTAAGGAGTCTCCTGTTGTGAAGATTGGTCCACAGGAGTTCACAACTGTAGATGGAATCCCTTACGTCATTTAATAAGTATTCCGACATTAATGAACTGGAACAAAACGGCATTTTATAGAGTAATTGTGTCAGACTACTGATTTATCACAGGTTTCCTATAAATTCCCTGAAGCTCACAAAGAAACAATACAAATTCACACAGAAAATAATAGACCTGTTAAAGCAATAATAACAAACTGGATCAAAAACAAAAGCCTCAGTGTGCTGAGCTTTGTATCTGAGCATTGAAGTTTATTGTGTTTTGAGGCTCCTCATACAGAACTGTATTATTAGCAAAGCTAGCACTGCAAGAAGTATGTTAGAGTCTATGTTTCCACTTTCATTCTCAAGACCTTGAAGTTTAAGATTTAGGATGGATACACAATATTTGACTAACAGTGTTTGTTTCTCAAGCCTCTGTGCAACCTGTTTTTCCTCCAGTCATGCACAAGATGACAAGGTTCCCGTACATTCTCAGTCTTAAGCTATTCCTAAACAAATAACCAGTAAATGTATTATTTGTTACATTTTTGATCAAAAAATAACAAGCTTTACAGTGATAATTTACAATTTACAGCGATTGCTAGAAGCTAATCTCTGCAAATAAAAGAGCTTTGCTTAGTCCAAAAACACCATGATGCATACAGCATATATTCCTTAGCTCCAGAAGACAATGTCTTCATTACAGGCAACTTACTATTCAGTTGAATAAATATATATGCATATGCTACAGTGCTTCATTTCTCTCCTCTAGATGTTTTCCTTACTTTCCAGTTCCCTTGTGCAAAGATCTTTACAGCACAGAGAAGGAAACAGAATTTCCCCCAGTTTTTGCATGCAGATTGCTATGTAACTTTCCATGTATCATAATAAGTATTGGATTTGTGTTACAGGATAGGCATGGGTCACAATACACGGATGTTTTACACAGCGATTTCTTTTTTCCTCCATTCATGCACAGGACAATGAGATTCCCATACACAATCAGTCACCCAATCACCCAGGAAGATGTTCAAACCAGCACTGGGTTATCCTAATCTTTAGTGTAAAACCTGTCTTTGTATGGTAATGTTCAATGACTCTGATCCAAGAAAAAAATGTATTAAAAAGTGGTTAAGGCCAGACAAATTATCTATGGTCATGTACCAACATTTGTACTGTTAAAGGGAAATTGGTGCTGCAAGACTCTTTGATTCTAGTGAATTGGAGGTGGTGAAAGGGCTGGAGGGCGAGTCCTGTGAGGAGCAGCTAAATACTTCGGGCTTGTCTAGTTTGGAGACAAGGAGGTTCAGGGGCGAACTCATTGATCTCTACAGCTTCCTGAGGAGGGGAAGGGCAGAGGGAGGTGCTGGGCTCTTCTTGCTGGTATCCAGTGACAGGACACATAGGAATAATTCAAAGCTGAACCAGAGCAGCTTAGTCCGGTTCAGACTGGACATTAGAAAGCATTTCTCTACTAAAAACAAGATTTCATACAGGCTTGGCAGGGATGAAATAGGCTAAGGATACAATTTCAGCATTTGTCAATATATAGCCTGGCACAAAGGTTACACGCATCTTAAGACTGGAGCAGTCAAAATACATTAAATAACCTCTGACACTCAGTAATTCCTGTCAACCAATCTTTAAGGCTCTTTGCATGCATCTTTTATGGTTCCTACTTTCACCTCCCTTTTTCTGCTTCCTGAGCTTTTACTAATTAACACTTTAATAATATTGGCTTTCTATCCTGAACTGTCAACCTGTGCAGCACATATGTACGTGCATGTTACGTGCAAAAAGTAAAACCCCTATTTGCACTTATCTACTCCAAATGTTTATTCTGTAATAAAAGAAAAGGCAAGGCATTGCAAGGCATTCATTAAAGCTGAAAATAGAACTCAAGTGTGGTATTTTTGGTGCAACTTTTATAACATAGGCTTCTTTAAAATGTTATTTTCAAGATCATTAATAAAATGGTACTGAACTTAAGTTTCTTAATATAACCCATCTGAGCAGGTGCAGTAACAGATCAATTCAATTTTTGTTTAGTATATCCAGCACAATTGCTGATAAACACAGCAAAAAAAAAAACACTGCACTTACAATTTTAATTATTCATTCATTAAAGAATTGTGATCAGATTTTCAATTAAGAATACAACTATGCTGACTGAAATATTACAACTAGTCACTTTGCTGACTGAAATATTACAACTAGTCACTTCTTGAGGAATTAGAAAGGTAAAGGCCACAATTATTTTTCTAACCCAAGCAATGGCATAAATTAAAATAATCTATCACTCAGCAGGATATGTACCTTTCAAAACTAATAATCTAGCAAATGCAGCAGTAAAAGGAAAAATCTCAACACTATTTTTATTAAACGGTAAATAGAGACAAGTTTACTGCTTTCAGTCTTCAGTGTTTCTCCTCCTAGAAAAAGAATACTTGTAGAATTAGCATGTCAAGCAACCTACTAAACAGCAATTCATGAATGCCTTGGTCAAGAACTGTTCTCATTTCTTCATTTTAACAAGACCTTCACCTTTCAGTTCAAAACCAGAAGGCCAAGGGAAGTCAGCCTTGAGTACCTGAAATGAGTGCAAAGGTCACCCATCCCAGCACCCACCCACCAGTTTAAGCAAAACTGTTGCTCAAGTTTATATCACACTCTGAGTGATGTATTAAAAAGAAACAGCAAACAGTTGTCACAAGGCACTGAAACTTTTACTTTCCTCTAATGTGAAAAGATTGCCTTTTTTTGTTTCATAGAATCATAGAATAGTTAGGGTTGGAAAGGACCTTAAGATCATTTAGTTCCCACCAGCCTGCCACGGGCAGGGACATCTCACACTAAATGATGTCACCTAAGGCTCTGTCCAACCCAGACTTGAACACTGCCAGGGATGGAGCATTCACAGCCTCCCTGGGCAACCCATTCCAGTGCCTCACCACCCTCACAGTAAATAACTTCCTCCTTATATCAAATCTAAACTTCCCGTTTTAAGTTTTAACCTGTTACCCCTTATCCTGTCACTACAGTTCCTAACAGTCTCTCCCCAGCATCCTTATAGGCCCCTTCAGATACTGGAAGGCTGCTAGGATGTCTCCATGCAGCCTTCTCTTCTCCAGGCTGAACAGCCCCAACTTCCTCAGCCTGTCTTCATACAGAAGGTGCTCCAGCCCCTGATCATCTTCGCCACCTTTCTCTGGACTTGTTCCAACAGTTACATGTCCTTTTTATGTTGAGGACACCAGAACTGCACACAATACTCCAAGTGAGGTCTCATGAGAGCAGAGCAGAGGAGCTGCATCACCTCCTTTGACCTGCTGGTCACGCTCCTTTTGATGCAGCCCAGCATATGGTTGGCCTTCTGGGCTGTGAGCGCACACTGAAGCTGGCTCATGCTCATTTTCTCATCAGCCAACACCCCCAAGTCCTTCTCCACAGGGCTGCTCTGAATCTCTTCTTTGCCCAACTTGTAGCTGTGCCTGGGATTGCTCTGACCCAGGTGTAGGACCTTGCACTTGGCATGGTTAAACTTCATAAGGTTGGCATCAGCCCACCTCACAAGCATGTCAAGGTCCCTCTGGATGGCATTCCTTCCCTCCAGCATATCAACCAAACCACACAGTTTGGTGTGTGGTTTCTGCTGAATACAGATTTTCTTTGCCAGATGCTAGTAGAATACAAAGCTAGGTGCAATTTTTTGGCTTCTAGACACCATAAACTGAAAAGAACTGTTGTATGTCTTCACAGTAAATGACTTCATTTTTTGCTGTTCTGCCAAGATAGTAGATATTTCTTCCAGTTAATTTTCTAAGTATGTGTTTTCCTGAACACTTGTATCTTTGCAACTGTACAACTTCAAGACTGGAAAATACTTGCAGTAAGGTCCATTGTCCTTTATGCAGGCAATCCAAGGGAAATAAACCAGTGTGAATGGAATGCTTATCATGATGCCCTTAGACTCCACTGTCAGGGATAAATGTTTTTCCTCTCTATACAAAGATTGTGTACTCTGCCCCTCCCACAAAATATTATCACCCACAAAATAGTATATATGAGCATACAAACGTCCTTCACACTCAAGGCTGAATTCACTCTGTTTTGACGATTTCTTTTTTTTTAATTGCTTCTCCTGTTATGGCTTGATGTTACAAAATTGTATTTACAATCCTTATCTTCCTATGCTTCCTAAGCATCAGAGGAGAACACACTGGAATTTCCTTCTCTTAACTTCTGGAAGCTACAGAGAAAATGGCTTTAAAATAAGCAATTGTCTAAAAAACTGATTTTTTTTAAAAAGTTGGTGCTCTTACAATAGGAAAATTGCATAGTTGTACAAACAAAGATTATATTTGTCTATCTCAAAAACTTCAAAAACAACATTTGCAGAACTTTAGCCTCTGTTCTAGACAGTCTTTTAGACCAGTATGTTTAGGATTGTGGTTATAATCAAAGGTAGCCCAGAATACTAAATACAGTACTGTGAAGAAACGCATCTAAGGCAGTCGTAAAATGGACTTCTGCCACATGGCACCAAATCCTAAAAGAACTGAGTGCAGTCCATGTCAGCTGGACTCTCAGTGGAACAAAGTCAAGTGTATATTAGAAATAAAATTGCTATAATGGATAAATCATGTCCAAGGTAGCCCTGAGATTTTAGGTAGGCCCAATAAAGTATTAATTCAGGTGGAGCACAAATTTCAGAGGGTGAAGTAATGAAATCAGAAAGCCAAATTAATCTCTAGAGTTATTCTGCTGAAGTCAACTGAGGTAGGCAAAACCTTATATATTATTTCAAAAAGAATCAGTACCACCTGAAGCTGCACAACACACTTGATAAAATCAACAAACGTATGCTTGCCTTTCTAAAGCACATCCATGGAGGAAGACCTCTCTCCAAACTGGTAGATTAGGGAACACCCATCCATTCACAATTCCTATTTGATGGGAAAAGCAGAAAGATTTCACATTCTCCAGTATTCACATTGATTTTGCAGCCTTGGGGGCTCTACTTTTTTTTTAATTCTTTCCCCTCTAACTCCCTTCCTCCCACCCCCTACCTCTCCCCCAGTTAAAACAGCTCCAAAGAAGCCATACTTTTTGTTTCTTCAGAAAACACCTTCTACTCCAGCAGATGGGTCCAGAATATACTTGGACACATTTCCATGACTATGACAACAATTGAATTAGCTTCTGTTACTCTCTTCAAATGAGCAAGTGTTAGCAACTGATAAAATTTAGATTCTGATCCATGTAGTATAGTTTGGTTATACAAATTTGCTTTAATTTTACTTACAGTAGAAAGCTCGGGGGGGGGGGGGGGGGGGGGGGAAGGGTTGTTCATCTGATTTTTAGAATTATTTATTTATTTCTCAGAGGCAAATAAATATAATTCTGTCACACCAATTACTATATCATTTGAGCAGATGGATTGAGTACAGGATTTATCCTACAATTTCAGGTAGAGAAAAGAGTCAGAATTGTGCTAATCATTGATCTAATGCAATTATCAACACACTAATGCTCTTGCTCCTATTTTTTCTTTTTTTCACATATATCTGACAAAAGGCTTCAACTCTGAACATAGCCTCAAACAAGAAAGTACTCTGATGCAACCCACACAAATTAGGGAGATAAAAATACTTCAATCAGTAAGTGATATAAATATTTTAATGAGTAAGTAATGCTATGCATTTAATATACTGGGTGCACTAAAAATACCACTTATGGCAAAAATTGTTTTTTTTGTACATGTAAAAACTATACTTAGATGATGGTTTTCAGCTGGTTTTAAAGATACTTTATACATTAACCCTAATTACTGCTGAAAGATCTTCTCATGTTTTGGCAAAAACAGACAAAATTTGGTCACTTTCTATCAAAGAGCATGGTAAACCAAAGAATATTATCAAAAATATTTAATACCATGTTTGGAAGACAAACACAAAACACAACATACAGGTTCATTCCACTGGTATATTTCATGAGCCCCATCATAATTTTCACCATTAACTACTGCAAATGTATTAATTAAAAACCATGTCCAGACAAACAGTCTTTCAAAAAACTTGACACCACAAAAGCTTTAGCATCATTGGCTAGGATCATTGGGATTCCCGAGAAGTTCCTCTTTTCGAAACACAATATTTGCATCTATCTGAAGCAGAAAGGGGAAAAAAGGGCATCCAAAATATTTGAATACTAAACCTAACTTCTTCCCAGGGAAATGTTATGGATACTTGATATGAAACAAGTTTTACATTTGTTTAGCCTTCCTTCAGTTGCTGGGAAAGTATCATGGTGAGTGTAGGCAATCCAAGAGACTCCTGATAATTTCTTAATCCGGGTAATAGGCAGTCATACCAAAGGGTATGTGATAGTGGACCTTATGGTCACCAATGCAAGTGTGTTAATATATTCCCTTGAAGTCAGCTGAGCCAGGCAACCTGGGCTGCAGTGATCATGCACTCGTGGAGCTTACAATCCTGAGGGATATGGGTGAGGTGAAGAGTTAAGTCAGGACCGTGAATTTTAGGAAGGCAAATTCAAGCTGTTTGACGAGTTGGTCAGTAGAAGTCCCTGCGAAATTGCCCTGAGGGACAAGAGAACAGAACAGAACTGGTAGATCTTTAAGGATGCTTTCCACAGAGCAGAAGAGCTCTCAATCTCCAGGTGTAAGAAATCAGGAAAGGAAAGCGAGAGATAGACATAGATGAGTTGACACCTGGTGGTCAAACTAGAAGGCAAGAATTCACAGGAAGAGGAAGAAGAGACAGATGTCCCGGGAAGAGTATAGAGACACTGTCTGGATGTGTAGGGATGAAGTCAAGAAGAACAAAGTGAAACTGGAGTTGAACTTGGCAAGTGAAAGAATAAGAAGGGCTTCTTTAGGAAGATCAGCCAGAAAAGACAGATCAAAGTTTATCCTCAGTGATGAACATGACCGTTAAACCCGTAACAATGAATGAGGAGAAGGCTGAGGTACTCAGCAATTTTGCCTCAGTCCCTCCATCAACCTCTCTTCCTACACCTCTTGAGTGTATGGACTGCAAGCCTGTGACTGGGGAAGCAAAGTTCCTCCCCTTATAAGAGAAGATCAGGTTCATGACCACCTGAGAAACCTTAACACACTTAAGTCTATGGAACCTGACAAGATGCATCCTAACATCCTGAGGAAATTGGCTGATGTAGTTACCAAGCCACTCCATGATATTTGCAACGTCATGGCAGTACAGTGAAGTCCCTCGTGACTGGAAAAAGGGAAACATTGCACCTTTTTTTTAAAGGGTATAAAGTAGGATCCTGGGAACTACCAACCTGTCAGCCTTACTTCTGTGCCTGGGAAGACCGCGGAACAGATCCTCCTAGAAGTGATGTTAAAACACATGGAGGATGGGAAAGTGATTTGTGAAGCCAGCACGGCTTCACTAAGGGCAAGTCTTGCCGGACCAACCTAGTGGCCTCCTATGATGGAGTGACTACATCAGTAGAAAAGAGCTATGGATGCCTCTCTGTGGATTTCTGTAAGGCCTCTGACACAGTGCCTATGGCATCCTTTTCTAAATTGGAGAGATATGGATTTGATGGAGGGACTGTTCAGTGATAGAGGAATTGGTTGCATAGTCACATCTAGAAGGTAGGAGACAACGGCTCAATGTTCAGATGGAGATCAGTGGTGAGTGATCCCTAATGCAACCAGTACTGTTTCATATCTTAGTCAATGACATAGCCAGTGGGATCAAGTGCACCCTCAGCAAGTCTGCAGATGACACCAAGCTGAGTGGTGCGGTTGACACGCCTGATGGAAAAGATGCTATCTAGAAGGACCTGGATAAGCTTGAGAAGTGGGTCCATGTGAACCTCATGAAGTTCAACAAGGCCAAGTGTAAATTCCTGCACCTAGGTCAGGGCACTCCCTGGTATCAATACCAGTTGTGAAAGGATTCAAAGTGGAAGAAAAACTTAGTATGACTTCACATTGTGCACTTGCAACCCAGAAAGCCAACCATATGCTGGGCTGCACCAAAAGAAATATGACCAGTAGGTCAAGGGAGGTGATTCTCCCTTTCTACTTCACTCTGATGAGACCCCACCTGGAGTACTGAGTCCAACTCTGGAGTCCTCAGCACAGGATGTGGCTTTGATCAACCTGATATAGTTGAAGATGTTCCTACTTATTGCAGGGGTTTGGATGAGGTAGTCTTGGGAGGTTCCTTCTAACTCAAAGTATTCTATGATTCCATGATTAGCTTTCATAAAAAATATTTAATCGATTAGGTCTTTATAACAGTGACATGAAAATTATTTTTAAGTTATTTTTCCTCTCCAAAGGTGGCTGAAATGCAGCTAGAATAACATAGAGCTTTGCAAGGGCAAGTTGAGAGATTATGGGTTGAAGTTAGTGGGCAGACCAACATCAGCAATGTTGTGGTATGGGCCTCCTTTGGATATCTGAAGCACCCTGATATCTGCTGAAAGGACACCATAGCAAGGCACATGAAACCTAGCAGTTGCATGCTGTTTCTGGAGTGCTTTGGTGACAACTTGTGACACAAGTGATCATGACACCAACAAGGAGAGTGTCTCAACTGGACCTGGTACTCAAAAAACAAGGAAGACCTGTAGGGGAATTGAATGTTGGTGACAGTCTTAGCTGAAAAGGCTATATAATATAGGTGGAGTTCAGGATCATGAGAGGAGGGAAAAGACAAATAGCAGGACTGTGGCCCTGGACTTCCAGAGAGAAGACTTTGGCCTGTTATGGGATCTGCTAGGAATGGGATACAGGCCTGGCAAGAAGAAGAATCGAGGAGAGCTGGTTGATTCCCAAGGATCACCTTCTCCAAGCTCAAGAACAGTGCGCACCAGCAAAGGGGAAATCACATAGCTGTAGCAGGAGGGCTTCATGGATGAAGAAAGCTCAAATATTAAAAGGAAGCATTCAAGAAGTGGAGGCAGGGGAAAGTAAAACATTGAGATACTATCTGAGCATGCAGGGATAGGGTTAGAAAAGCAAAGTCTAGTTGAATCTGGTGAGGGATGTGTAGGGCAACAGGAATAGCTTCTATAGCTTCTATAGGTACATCAGCAGTGAAACGAAGACTAGCAAAAATGCGGGTGTCCTGCTGAATGGTTCAGGAGACCTAATGACAAACAGGGAAACTGCCAAACTACTCCTTTTTTTTTCTTTGCCTTGCTTTTTACTGGTACGATTGCTTTTCAGGAAACCCGGGAGCCTCAGACCAGAGCGGAAGTCTGGAATGAATAGGATGTAGCCTCATCAGAGTACAGTCAGGCTAAGAAAACGCTGTGCAGTATTAAGTGTGCTATCATTTTGTCAAGGAAAGTGATCCTTTCTATCGACTTGGCTGTAGCAAAAGCACATCTGGTGTGCTGTGTCATGTTCTGGGCCCCCCACTACAAGAAAGATACAGCCATCCCTGAATGAGTGTAGTAAAATCCTACCACTGGGAGTATGTTGGCAACTGGCCTAACATAAATAATTTGGGAAAACAGAATGGAAAAAAGAGCAGTAACAAGAGCTTAATGAAATTTCATGTTTATTCATCTTACAAATTTGCTTAAAATAGTATTTTTTTCATGTTATTTAGTATACTAAATCACATACTGAGTCATATTTCTGAAGAAACACTGAACGGGTGTTCAATTCAGGAGCAGTTCATAGCATTTGCATTTGTAACTTGAAGTGTGGGAATGGTGACTATACAGCATGGGAAATCCTAAAACTTTAATATCTTTTCATTTGTTACTTTTGCTGGAAATGTGTTCTAAGTATATGTTTGCTACTAACACAGACATGGAGATCTGTCTCATTTTGTCCTGGGTTCAGCAGAAGCAGTCATTTTTTCTCCTTCTTGGTAGCTGGTGCAGTGCAGTGTTTTGACTTTCAGCTCGGGAACAGAGCTGATAACAAGGATGTTTTGGTTTGGCCAAGGACTTTGTGAGCCTCATGCTCTGCCAGGGAGGATGGGAAGACAGGAGGAAGCAGAGACAGGACACCTGACCTAAACTGACCAAAGAGGTATTCCATACCACAGCATGTCATGCCCAGGATGTAACTGGGAGTTAGCCGGAAGGGCTGGGGGACTGCAGGGTTGGAGGAGGTATCGGTCGGTGCTTGGTCGGGCTTGAGGGGCGAGTTATCGGTCAGCTGGTGCTGAGGTGTTGTATTCTCTTCCCTTGTTATTTCCTTTATCATTATTATCACTGGTGGTAGCAGTAGTGATCTGTGTTATACCTTAGTTACTAAACTGTTCTTATCTCAACCCGTGGGAGTTGCATTCTTTTCGATTCTCCTCTCCGTCCCTCCGGGAGTAGGCAGAGGGAAAGAAGGGGGGGGTGAGTGAACGAATTACCTGACTGGGTTTAAACCACGACACATTTCTGCATAGGCATGAAAGTAACTATATTCTTTAAGAAAACAGAATGACACTTTTGTAATTCAGGGTAAGCTGTTTCAGTGTCTGCTGAAACAAGGCTTCTGAAATAGATGGCAAGCTTTCTTTTTTCTTATTATTTTAATTTTCTCCAGGAAGGAATTGAAAGAAATGAAAAATTAATTTGTGCAGCATGATAAGGCAATTCAAATGTAAGAATTCCAGTCAGGCCTTGCAGACCAGATGGCTTTTAATTTTCTGGCAATACTGTTAATTGGAACTCAGGATGTAAACTTCTTTTTTAATCAGCTTTAGGCAACTGAGGTTTTTTCTAATCATATAAACAGCTGCACACTGGAAGCATCTCAGCATCACTATTGCATTACACAGTTCGCATTAGCCAGGACATGTAAGATACAAAAAAAATAATCCCAAGCAAAGTTACAGACCACTGATAATTACTTTAATGACGTTAAAAATGAAAGTTGGGGGTTTTATAAATATCTCACTTTCTCTCTTCATTTCTGAAATAAAATCTCTAGAAATCACAAAAAAAAAAAAATCTTGACATTTATTTAGTCACTAATAAGTTATGCTCCTGATTCAGCATAAAAAAATTACAAGCACATAGCTTGGTGTCATCAGCAAACTTGCTCAGGGTACACTCAATACCACTATCCATGTTGCCAACCAAGATGTAAATAGTAGTGATCGCAGTACCAGCCCCTGATGGACCCCACTCAGCACTGGTCTCTACCTGGACATAGAGCCATTGACAGAAACTCTTCCAGTGTGACCAACCAGCCAACTCCTTATTCACTTATTCCCTATTCACACCTGTCAAATCCATGCCTCTCCAATTTAGAGATAAGGGTGCTATGTGGGACAGTATCAGATGCTCTGCACAAGGAAGATGTCAGTTGCTTTTCCTTTATCTGCCAACACTGTAACTCCATTATAGAAGGTCAGCACATTTGTCAGCCACAATTTTGCTTATAGTGAAGTCATGTTGGCTGTCACCAGTCACCTCTCTGTTCTCCACATGCTTTAACATAGTTTCCAAAAGGATATGCTCCATGATCTTGTAGGGCACAGATGTGAGACTGACTGGCCTTTTTAAAAATGGGGGGGTATATTTCCCTTTCCAATATGATGGAGAATGTCTTGGTAACTTTGTCAGTTCCCTCAGGAGGTGCAGATGTATCTCCTCAGGTCCCATGGATCTGTGCACATTCGGGTTCCTTAGATGATCTTGAACCTGATCTTCTCATATGATTCTTCCATTCTTCAAGTCCTTGTCATTGGATTCTGTGAATTTGGCTGTGTGCTCCAGTGTGGCTAGAGCACTTGCTGGGGAAGACTGAGTCAAAAAATTTGTGGAGTTCTTCAGCCTTCTCCATGTCGGCTATAGCCAGGTCTCTCATTTTGCACATGAGGGGAGGTACAGTTTCTTTCATCTTCCTTTGCTGTCCTATGTACCTGAAGGTTATTTCTCACATCCATATCTGAGTTCAGCTCCAGTTGTTTCTTGGCTTTCCTGATCCCTTCTCTGTTTTTTCAAGCCATACCCCTATAACCAACCCAGAATGTGTGTCCTTGCCTGCACTGCCTATGCATTTTAGTTTTGTGTTCTATTATGGCTAAGGGGTTTTGAATTTGCCAAGCTGACCTCCTGCCTCCCCTGCCCAGCTTCTTGCACATTGGGATTGAGAGCATTTACACCCTAAGAAAACTGACTTTAAGTATCTTCCAGCCCTTTGCTCGTTTGCCTCTGAGGGAAGTTTCCCCAGGGATCTCAGTCATTAGGACCCTACACAGTAAATTAGATGTTTCTGAGGTTTAGGGTACTGACTACTTTTTTCCATCCTGTACCCCTGAAGATTGAGAATTCCACCAGGACATGATCACTGCAGCCCAGGCTACCTCCAGTCATGATCTCGCCAATAAATTCTTCCACATTAGTAAGCAACAGGTCCAGCAGTGCCTCTCTGGTCAGGGTCTCCATCACCTGTATGAGGAAATTTGTCTTCAACGAGCTCCAACAGTTTCCTGGACTGCTAGTAGTTTGCTGTGCCGTTTTTTCCAGGAGATGTGCAGGTTAATGAAGTCCCCTATCAGGATCAGGCCTGTCAGTGTGGTGCTTCCTGCAGATGAAGAAAGAGCTCTTTGTCAATCTCTTCTTCGAAGGGCCTGCAACAGACACCAACCACAAAGATGGCTTGGTCTGTTATTTTCACCCATAAACTCTCAACCTACGCGTTGTTGTTCTTCAAAGGTAGCTTTGAGAAATCAATCCCATTTTTAGCACAGAGGGGAACTCCACAACCTCCCCTTCTGTACCTTTAAACTTTATATAGTACTTATAGGTGCCAATTACAGCACTCCAGTTGCGTGACTCATCCCAGTAAGTTTCTGTAACAGCAATCAGGTCATAATTTTCCATCTGGGAAATGACCACCAGCTCCTCCTGTTTGCTTCCCATGCTGCATGCATTGATACAGCGGCACTTCAGTTGAGCTGCCCACCACATCCCCTTTCTAGAAGAGCTCACCCTAATTCCCTTAAGGCAGTTCACAGGGGTTTCCTTGTTGCTTCCTAAGGCCTCAGCAACTCCTAGCCATTCTCGAATGCTTAGAACACCATCTCTTTCCCCCACTAAATCTAGTTTAAATCTCTGTTGATAAGTCCAGCCAGCTTATTGCCCAGAGCTCTCTTGCTCACACTTGGTCAGTTGAGCCCTGCCAGTTGTCAACAGACCCAGTTTCTTAACAGTATGCCCAAGGTCATATAAGCCCAGACTTTAAGCATGGCACCAGCTATGCAGCCAGCCAGCCATCTGTTCAATTCATCTCTTTTTTCTCTAACTCCCTTCTCTGACTGGGAGGGTAGAGCAGAACAACACCCATACTCCGAATTCCTTTATTATGTTCCAAGGGACATAAAGATTCTTGATATTTCTGTTGACTCAATGTAGAATCATTCAATCATTCTTGGAATAGTGGGAACGGGTGATAGTCCCACATTTTACCAGTTCCACATGCTTTTTCTCCTTGGCAGCGTCTCCATGACATCATGGATGCAAACTAGCAGCAAACAGCAAATTTCTCTAGAGATATTGTCTGGATGACAAATGGGTGCTTCAGTGCCCTTCAGCAAGGAGTCCCCAGTTACTAATACCCTACATACATTTCTGGTGGGATAAGTTCTAATGCGAGTGGGTGGCTGGACCAACTTTGCATGGTTAGCCTTTCCCAGGTCTTGTCCAGGAAGATCAGTCTCACTCTCTCTTCATTCTCCACTCATAGAGCATCAAAATTATTATGCAGGGACACTTCAGGGGGAAAGGTAAGATTCCTCCTTCTTTAGTCAGAGAAAGGCTTCATGCTTACATTAATTTATTTTTAGATAAATTCTGGTGATATTCACCACACCAGGGGTAACTCACATCTCCAAAACTGAGCTGTAGGACCTGAGAAATTAGTTAGCAATTTGCAAAGAATAACTGAAGAATAAGCCCAGTAAACTAATTAATTATTTCCCAAATCTCTACACTGGAGAAAAAATCTAAGACACGCAACCCCAACATGTATTACGTAACTGTATGGAATGATATACATCATTTAATCCCCTCCTATTGAAGCCAAAGGCTACAGATCCATCTTCTTTCAATCTAGTCAGAATTTTAACTAAATACTAATCCTAAATTAATTGTTTTCAGAAAACAAACACTTGGTGTTTTGAAGGCAGAAGGCCAAAGGTATGAGAAACAAATTTCCATTTAGAAATTTCTCAGTCCCTCCATCTATTTCCCAGGAAGAACAGTATATGTGAGAGATTAGAATAGCAAAGCCTTTTAAAATCTTCCTGCAATTATTTATCTACAGGAAGAAAATGCCAGCATACAGTCAGTGTTCATGAACACTTCAGGAATATTTTTAACAAAAGTTTGGTTTACAGTCATACACTGCAGTATAAACAACATAGGTATAAGACACTTGGAATCATTTAGGGGATTTCCTGCTAATATTTAGAAGGGGCCATAGATTCTTTGCATATGACATATCACATTCACAAAGAGGACTTCCCAGCCAAAAAGGTATGATAAACTATCTATGCACACTTATGATTTGATATTCTGAATTAATTCTGCTTGTTCATGGCTACACTGATTTACTGGGATAATTTTAAAAAATCAGGGTATTTTCACTGTGATAGTCCACACTATGAGCATTTATATTATATATATATCTATATATATCTATATATATAACAGATTCCACGCACAGGCTTCAGACTGCTGCAAACCTTTCAGCAAGGAGTTTAATTTGTTTTTTTATTTCATAAGGCTTAAGACAGTTTTGCTCCATGAGGAAAGAATCAGTTTTCCATGAGCACACATTTTTTAAATAGTTTAGAACTTGATTTTTTTACTTGATACTGGAGATAAATCCCTTATTCAAAGGAAAAGTTCTATGTCTTTAGCACAGTGTGGATGATACATATTGTGCTAACAATTCTAACTTATTTCAGCACCTCAATTCTCTACAGACACATTCTGTTTTCATATTTTGTATAAAAGCATTATTTTAGGAATTCATGCTTACAGTAAACAAAGGTGTTTATTCCTACTACCAGAAGACTGCCAGGTGCTTGGAATCTAGTTTTGCATTATTCTCTACATAGGCAAAGTACTACACTTATAATAAGAAAATAAAAATCAGAAATTTATTGTTTAAAGAAAAGATAAATTAGCTTCTGTTAATGCAGATTATGCTGTTGTTATTATTTCCATATACTGCCGTTTTTCCGTGACTATATTCACAGAAAATCATTCTTGGTGAAAAGTTCCAAATCCAGTCAGAATCAACTGTAAGAATAATAAAAATAAAATGAAGACTTTGAAGACCAGTGTTGAAGTACTTTCTCTCCAACATATACAGAAATATGCAGTGAAAAGTGTCTGAAAAAGTTTTAAATCTGAATTGGAGTTTTGATTAAAAAAAAATAAACAGGAATGAAATGAAAAGGATGCTCTCCCATGGTGCTATTATCACACTAATATGTGTACAGGTTTCACTGTCAAGGTTTTACTAGCACTGAGCAAGGAATATACTTTTTTGACTTCTTACAGCATAGTCCTACAGAGTTTCATACATGTATGTGCTCTGCGCACAGAGCCCTGAAGTGGACTCTTTGTAGACTGAAGTCCTAATGTCCTAATTTTGAATTATTAATCTTCTTTTATTCCTTTTTTTTTTTTTTTTTCAGATTGAAGAAATACAAGGAAATGTAAAACAATGGAAAAAGTAACATACGTCAGTCAAAAGTGAAAGCCCCTGTTAAATAAGTCTACATATACAATATAAAGTGAAATTAGTATAAAAATTGTTACCTAAAGAAATTTATTATTGAAACCAGCTACTTAAGTTTTTCTAAAGGCAAATCATACCACACAAACCTAATTAAATTCTATAAAGGAGATCACACATTTCCCATTTAGCTAATAACCTGCTTGGACTTGGTGAAAATTTTCTGTCAAAGCTTTTGAGAAAGCTAGGAAAATGTTAAAATAAGAAAGTCTTTGCATAAGTAAGTAATTAGAGGAAAAGAAAGAGAAGATAGGAGTCAGGTCAGATCAGGCTCTGCATTGGAAAAATATTATTACTGGAGTTCCATTAGAATGTGCACTGATGTCCTCGCTACTCAATGAAGTCCTAAACAATCTATAAAAAACGACTGGACAATAAGATGACAAAGTTTGATGATGATACTAGGTCATAGTAGTAAAAATAACAGCTAACTGTGAAGAGCAGAAAACAAGCACGGGACTGAGTGACCAGACAATAAAACAGCAGCTGAAATTTCATGTAGAAAAAGGCAAAGTAATGCACATGGAAAAAATAATTTTTAACTTTACATGTAAATTGAGATCTCTGCACTTATCATTTTCACTCAGGAGACTGTGGAGTTACTACTGCATGGAAACCTAACCTCACTGCTCAGCAATGGTTTAAAAAAGAAGAAAAGAAAAAAGCAGATGTCTGACATTATTAGGAAACAAATAGGAAACAAAATTGAGTACACCATGGTACTGTATAAATAATTGTTTAGGCACATCTGGAAACACTGCATGTTTTTCTGGTCTATCCACATTTCAAAAAGAAATTTATAGGCTTCAGAGAGGTTCAGAGTTTGTTGACAAGGGTGATCAAATGTACAAAAAGTCTTTGCAAAGAGTTGCTAAATAAAATAATAATAATCATATTCAGAACCGGCATAAAGAGATAGATTAGACTGATCCAAGAATCATTCAAGCTTGGGAGGAGCCTCTGGTTTTGTCTATTCCAGCCTCCTGTTCAGAGATCAGTACTGAGTTCACAGTAACATGATTACAGCTTTATCCAGTTAAGTGTTGTTGGGTCATCCTCCAGAGATGGAGACTGAACTGCCTCTTCGTGCAACTTTCCAATGCTAAGTGGTCTTCAATATAAATTTTTTTCTCTGTACCCAGTAAAAACCTCTACTGTTTCCATTAAAAGCCACTTGAACTGCCTTATCTTTATCAGTATCGTTAGTCTTCAAACTAAATTTTAAAATTGCACAGAATAGACCTTGAATAAGGTGCAGGACTAAGGTCTGAAACAGACAAAGGAGCAAGAGTCTGAATTGTGGGAATCTTCCTGACTTGCAGATTGTGGAATTTCATGCGTATTCAAGGAAAGACTTGGCATACCATTCACAGAAGAGTAATTCACTGATGCTTACTAAGGGATGCTTGGGAGACATGACATTTGATTAAATGGACTCTTGTTCTCACCTGCCACAGCTATTCTTACATCAATGCTCTTTTAACAGTTTCTGGTTAACATACATGCTAACACACACTGCCACTGATGGGAGCTATAGATTCCAATTTTTCAGGTCAGTTTCTCTCCTTATTAATTCTATGTAATGGTAGCCCATCTCTCTACCCAGAGCTGTTCACATAATGTATATCAACCACGGTTCTTCACAGATTTCAATATCACAATTCTACAGTCTACTTCTGATAAATTCAGCTATGCTGGCCATAGTCCCAAAGCTTCAGCTCTGCAGGTAAGTGAGGATTTACCAAAATGCTATCGAGGGTCATGAGACAATACAGGTAATGGTTCTGATGGGCAAGAAACCTCCTTCATGAGCGCTAGCCCCCATGTTGTTATGAAAGCTGAATTTAGTACTCTTGAACACTAGGGATTAATATTACTTGATACATTCCATGCTTCTAAAATCACTAAGTACCTCCACCAGTGCTCTTCCTGACTATATGCAGCAGTTCATCACTCATTTGGTATTAAATTTCTCCTGAGTATATTTTGCTGACTATTAAAAATTGTTGCAAATATTCTGTCTCATACTTTGCATCAGCTGACTCCAGTCTAGACATGAGTGTAAACTTTTGTATTTAAGCCATGTGAATTGGAAGGGAGAGGACACAAAGATAAATCAAAAGAGAGCAAAACCCCAAAATAGGAGACCATAAATCTCTATCTCAGAGAAATTATGAGTTTGCATGACTTGCTAACAAGAAACAGACCTTGAAGTTGAGCTGCAAATTAAAATATTCTAATACCAAATGTCAAGACCCAAACTATGAATGTACCATAACCATGTTATGGCACATTGTCTGCTTTTATGATGAATGCCATTAATACTGTTTTTATTTCTGAAGACTTAATCAAATGTGAAAAATGAAGGAAGAAAATAGTACAGACACAAGGAAAGGCAAATCTGGAGGAACATTTGTAGCTAGGGAGAAACCTGAAGGTTCATGAATGATATGTAATTCCCATGGTGTTATATTTACTGAGTTGGCCATTGACATTTTGAATTTTAGGAACATAAAAAGCTACCTGAATTAATATCAAATTAAGAGGTGATTATCCTCCCAGTAATGTCTTACTTTTATCAACTGAAAACAATTCTAAAAGTTGCTGACCTAAGATTTAGTTCAAAGATGGGAATATTGTGTGGAAAAGAGATTGTCAAAGATGACAAGGAAAGAAAGGAATAAAATTACTCAGGACAGAACTAAAAGCTATAAAGTGTTTGCATAACCTGTTTGGGTTTTTTTTTGGTCGGTTCTTTTGGGGCGGGGGGTTATTTTTATTTTTATCCTGAATGGTGGAAAAAAGTTGAGTAACTCAGAAACATGAGAAATCTGCCAGAGGTAAAAGCACACTAGAAAATAAATCTCTTTCCCTGAAGAGAAAGATTTTATTACATTCCCCTGTTTTTACTTGATTGAAAGGTATGTCAAAAATTTTTCTTCTGAAATAAGGAAGAACCACATCTTCTAATTTTACCAAAGATGTTGCTCAAATTACCTTGAAGTACTAGAGACAATACAGTCTCAAAGCTCCAAGAATCTTCCATTGCATCAGTCATTGCATCATTTCAAACCAAACACTACTGAAAGGAGTTGCCATGTATAACAAAATACAATTCCCAGCAAAGGAAGTAAATAATGTATTAGAATTAAAGTCCAGATTTACAAAGGTGGGTCACCAAATTTCATGATAAGCAGAACTGAATACCCTAAAAACAAGAAGCACACACATGTTTACTCCCCTCATAAACTGTATCCTTAATTTAAATTTATCAGATTAATAAGATTTTTTTTTTTTTTTTTAGAATGAAGACAATCTCACATTGTTTTTCTAGTTTGAAGATATTCCCTCTCTAAGCAGCTAAAGACCTGATAGTATTAGAAGAGCTGGACAGAATGATATAAAACCAAACACACTTAGCCGATACAGTTTTTTCAACAGCATTTAAAATTTGCTGGAAAAATTTAGTGTTCAAGTAAGCAAAAATATAACCCAATACCTTAACATCATGTATTTTCCTCTTTTTCCCCCTCCCAGTAGCTTCCTAAATGTGGGAAGAATCTATATCAGAAAGTAGACAGGAAAGAGAACACAGTTTTCTAACAGAGAAGTGAGGAGCAGCTCATGAATATTCATTATCTGAATGCAGGAATGTGACTTAAGTCAGGAATCTAGATTCTTCACCTGTTCAGCAGAGAAAAAGGCATAATCACATCTTAGATACTCTGAATTGCCCTGGAGATTCCCTAGTCAGGAAATAAAACCAGCTCCCAAACTGGGTTTCTGAAGAGAGTTCTCTGGTATGACTGTCAATGACCCCTTTCCCATCCCAAAAATGGCTGTA
Source organism: Pezoporus wallicus (assembly GCF_028554395.1). Taxonomy (NCBI): domain Eukaryota; kingdom Metazoa; phylum Chordata; class Aves; order Psittaciformes; family Psittacidae; genus Pezoporus; species Pezoporus wallicus. The sequence continues at coordinate 2,266,369 of NW_026636990.1, forward strand.
TCCCAAGCAACTCTGCTTTCATATCTGAGAATTCCACCTTCAATATTTCTTTATCTGTTCATGGGAGCCAAAAGCAATACTCCATCATTTAGATAAATTATTTCAACAGAAATAGCAGCTAGCTTGTCAGGTTGTCAAACAAAACTATATTAAGACTTTATATGGACTTCATATCCTTTGTGTCTGGAAGGCCTAACTGTCAATCCAGTAACATAGCTACAAACTAGGAAAGACTTCTGAATTTTATCTTACTGTTTAGGATTCATTAATCTTGCTCCTTGATCAAATTAAGCCATCTACTACCACTACAGCCATAGAATTCCTCTTGCAAAGTAATCAAAATCAGTTGTTCCAGCTCACCTATTTGGAAGTCAGCCCTGAAACCTCAGTTCTCTGACAGTCATCTTATAATCCACCTAGATGTCTTGCTGGCTACTCCATTCTTTTTATTTTTGTACAAATACTTCCTTCAGTTTAAGCAAGATCCTAGTCCTTTCTGGTTCCCAGACTTTATTTCTCCATTGCTATCATTTCTAATCTCCTGTTTTTAAGAGGATTCAGCAGCATGACATCATATTAGGGGTCGACATCATACTTCTCCAAATATGGATAAACCTTTCTCAAACTTAAGTAATTAAAAATGTGTACTATATTCCAGCTGGATGGCTTTCTATTATACAAGGCAAAAAGTACTTATTTCACTAGTGGAAAAAGTTTGCTTTATGCATTCTAGAATCCTATTCTTCTTTTTCAAAGCAACCTCACATTGTGAAGTATAAGTCAATCTGTGATCTACTAAGAGGCTGAAGTCTGTATTGTCTTCTGTACTTTGAAGTTGATAAGCCTTCAATTTGTGGCAGAAATACTTCTTATAAAGTCTCCTACGTGCATGACTTTTTATTTCAAGTTTTTATGTTTCTTCCTATTTCAGCTAGTCCACAAGGCCACTAACATCTTCACAAGAGACAATTGTAGTCTCATTTATTGATGACGCTTCATGACTTGAGACAAATCAAGTTAGCCAAACCACAAAGGAAATCTTCATGTAACCCCCCAACCAGCCTTACAGGTAACACTCCAATAGAATTTGCTGGCTGTCCTTTGGATAATTCTTTGTCCAACTTGTAATTCTTAAACTGAGCATTGCCTTCTCCACACTGACTAATCCACACATAGCGTGTCTGACCAGATTAAATCTCTAACATTTTCTCATCTAGGAAATGAATTAAGAAAGAATAATAGCATCTTAGAGCACTCTATTGCAAAGGATTGATAAATTTTAGTATTATTTTCTTTTTAAATCAGTTTTTTCTTCTCCTTTAAAGCAATGTTCTGTGAATTGTCAGACACCATACTGCCCCCACCATAAACCACAGGAAGCCAGTAATAAACTTTCAAAAAGAACAATATTTCCTAAAGGACAAACTTTCAGTCACAACAAGCAAAACAATATTTAGAAGAAAAAGTATATACTGGGCAGATCTATTCGGCAGACATGGCAAGGAAGTAGAATATGATAGGAAAGTATGTGTATAACTCTGCCTTTTCACAACACTTCAACATTTCTTAATATATTCTGTAGGAATTTTTTTCTAAAACAACGTGTTTATTCACTATTTAAATTATAGTTTTATGTTTTTTTTCTGCTCAACAGTAAAAAATGTGCATCTATGTCTTTTACGTTTTTTACATGGATGCCAGTACACTATAGCACTCTATAGTAACATGCTAGTACTATGTACTTCCTTATTTCAACATGTTTAGATGCAAGGTTAACTTGAAAATTTCTAGGCTTATCTCAAAGCCAAGAATTTGTAATTACAGCTCCTTAGGAATTCAGTTTACCTTAAATAAGTAATATATGCATTCCACATGAACTCTGTTTCAGTACTACTTTGTAGGGAGTTTTATGTTATCTGTATATTTTTACAATTGTGCATGTCAACAAGAGCCAACTTCAACTCTGATATGAACAGAATGTGTCTGGAATATAATTTGCTTTCAAGTTGCAGAGTAAATTTACCAATGGCAATATGTATAATAAAGATATAGGCTGGCTGGAGAATTGATTAAGAGTAGCCCTGAGGAGAAGGACTTGGGTGTTCTTTGTTGACAAGAAGCTGACATGGAGTGTGCGCTCGCAGCCCAGAAAGCCAACCGTATCCTGGGGTGCATCAAAAGGAGTGTGACCAGCAGGTTGAAGGTGGTGTTCCTGCCCCTCTACTCTGCTCCCGTGAGACCCCAACTGGAGTACTGTGTCCATCTCTGGAGCACCCAAGACAAGAGGGACATGTACCTGTTGAAGTGAGTCCAGAGGAGGTCACAAAGATAGAGGAGCATCAGATCCTCAGACCTGGAGCACCTCTCTTATGAAGACAAGCAGAGGGAGATGGGCTTGTTCATCCTGGAGTAAAGAAGGCTCAGGGGACACCTTATAGCAGCTTCCAGTACCTAAAGGGGGGCTACAAGAAATCTGGAGAGGGACTTTTTACAAAAGTATGTAGGCATAGGACAAAAGGGAATGGTTTTAAACCAATTGCCCTCAGAAAGTTTGCCAATGACACCAAGCTGTGTGGTTCAGTTGATATGCTGGAGAGAAGGAATGCCATCCAGAGGGACCTTGACATGCTTGTGAGGTGGGCTGATGCCAACCTTATGAAATTTAACCATGCCAAGTTCAAGGTCCTACACCTGGGTCAGAGCAATCCCAGGCACAGCTACAGGTTGGGCAGAGAAGAGATTGAGAGCAGCCCTGCAGAGAAGGACTTGGGGCTGCTGGTTGATGAGAAAATGAACATGAGCCAGCTTCAGTGTGTGCTTGCAGCCCAGAAAGCCAACCGTATCCTGGGCTGCATCAAAAGGAGCATGACCAGCAGGTCGAAGGAGGTGACCCTAGCTCCTCTACTCTGCTCTTGTGAGACCTCACCTGGAGTATTGTGTGCACTTCTGGTGTTCTCAACATAAAAAGGACACAGAACTGTTGGAACAAGTTCAGAGGAGGGCAACGAGGATGATCAGGGAACTGGAGCACCTCCAGTAGGAAGATAGGCTGAGGAAGCTGGGGCTGTTCAGCCTGGAGAAGGCTGCATGGAGACCCCATAGCAGCCTTCCAGTATCTGAAGGGTGCCTACAGGGATGCTAGGGAGGGACTGTTCATTGCAGAGTGTAGTGACAGGACAAGGGGTAACAGGTTAAAACTTAAACAGGGGAAGTTTAGATTGGATATAAGTAAGAAGTTCTTTACTGTGAGGGTAGTGAGGCCCTGGAAAGGGTTGCCCAAGGAAGCTGTGAATGCTCCATCCCTGGCAGTGTTCAAGTGCAGGTTGGACAGAGCCTTAGGTGACATGGTCTAGTGTGAAGTGCTCCTGCCCACGGCGGAGGGGTTGGAGCTAGATAAACATAAGGTCCTTTCTAACCCTAACTATTCTATGATTCTATGATTCTAAACCAAAAGGGAGAAGATCTAGATTAGACTTTAGGAAGAAGCTCTTTATGTTGAAGTTGGTGAGGCACTGGAACAGGGTACCCAGAGAAGTTGTGGCTGCCCCATCCCTGGAAGTGTTCAAAGCCTGGCTGGATGGGGTTTTGAGCAACCTCGTCTAGTGGAAGGTGTCCCTTCCACAGCAGGGAGGTTTGAATTAGCTGATCTTTATGGTCCTTTCAAACACTAACTATTCTATGATTCTGATGTGGATTCCTTGGTTTTGTCACTCACTGTCATTCCTAATCCCTTATAATTTCTTGACAGGAGAAGGCAATCCAAGAGAACAAATTATTTTAGCTCACAATATTGTATTACCTTACAAGAGGTCAGGTTTTAAAACAAGACTTTCTCAGATTTTGTATGGACAAAAAGGCCTCAGCTATCTGAAATTTGTAAGTGAAACATTTAACTGAATAGCACCAGGCAGTCTAAGCCTTATACAGCATTAAAGATTAATACTCAGTTTTAATTGAAGAATGGCCACTTCTCCAATGTGATCTTTTGATGAAAAGTATATCTGTGAAGTTTTAAATCCAATATGTAAGCCACATTAATAGCTTTCCTAGGGAGGCCTTCTTTAGACCTATATAGATTCATATTTATAAGGCAAAAGAGTAAGATATAAGAGTTAACTAAAGCATATTTATATTAGATTAAGCTGCCTCATAATGTAATTTCTATAATTATTCTAGAAAAGTATATAACCAATTGCAGCTCATGAAGTGCATGTAGCAGGCTTGAATCCATGCTTTTTGATGCATGATTTAACATCAGAGAAGAAATTGTCAGAATCAAACTAGTCAATCTTGTCTCGTTAGTAAGATTTTGCAAGCCATGTGAGGTTTAAAAGTTACATACTGTCCATTTCTTACACAAGAAATAACATGCTTATGCTTTTCATTCCAGCAGTGAAATGAGAGAGATTGGTAGTCCCATCTATTCAGCCTAGCACAGGCATCCAACAATTGCTGCAGTTTCTCACAGACAACTATAATTGCATCACTCAACTGATGAGAATTACTTTCTATAATTTTTAAGACTTCTACAAAGAAGTATATATACTAGTTTTCAATTTCATGTCTTCTTTTCTAAAAGTATCTTAGCATTTCCAGATTATTTCACATTTATTTTATATATTTGAGTCTTAATGAAAAGAAGAAGGAAGAAAGCTGGAATGTGTATTTCGCCACATCACAGTGAAAATAGGAAAGTTTTTCTCTACTTCCAATGTTCGCATGAATGAAATAATGAAACAAAAAGAAAACACAGCTAAATATCAACAATTTTCATTTGCATGACAGTTGAAGTGGCCTCCTGTGTCAGCATAAGAACTAGATTATTTTCAGACTGTGTTACCTGTCACCTTTAATAAAAGCTGGTCAGGCAGGGACAGTTGCAGCATGTGCTGAGTTTGGCAATGGCATATCAGCAATTTATCCTGCAAAAGTGAATGACACAAAACCAAAATTCCAAATATCTTCCACAATAGATTCCTGCAAATACTCCAAAGAAACCCCAACAAATCAAAAAATCGCTCTGAAGAAGACAGATTTGGGGTCATACTGTTGCTACTATCATCCTAGATTCTCCTTGTTTTTAAAAAAGAAAATAGTATAAGACCTGAATTATGGGATCATAAATGCCCATTTTGTACATGTTTAAATTCAGGATCCTTTTGTTTCAAAGCACCAGAGTTTACTCTCAGCAAAACCTCCACAAGGCATTTCCTTTCAAAAAATATCAAAATGATTGATACAATTTGTCTTCCCCTAAAATAATCCATATAAAAAATGGTGTTATGATGCCGAAAGATAAGCCTCTCATTTAAATTGTGGGATCACTTCAAATCCTAGACATTCCCCTCTCTCCTTTCAATTCTATTATGCTACATATCTCACTGGTCACACACAGATCTTTGAACACAGAAGTAATACATTTAAAAAATATAGGCGTCTATGCCTACTATCTTGAAATTGCAACAGCATAAATATTAGACTGTGACTGTAGCCATATGTGCAGAGGTGCTTGCTGTTAAACTTTCGCAGAATCTGCACACCTTGTGTCCACTTACAAAGCATTCTTCAGCAATTAAAACACAAATTGGGTGCTTGAGATCAGAGTTTCCTTGAGCAGAGAATGAGCAGAGAGGAACATATTTCTGGCACTACAGGGAGTGCTGTATAGGCATAAGTGGATACAACTCATCATGTGGGCAGGAATATCTCTTAATCATGCTGTGTTCTCCTGAGAATCAGGCAATCAGAGAGTTATAGAAAAGTTTCGGTTAGAAAGGACCTTAAAGATTATCTAGTTCAAATCCCCCTGTCAAGGGCGGGGACACCTTCCACAAGACCAGGTTGCTCAAGGGTCTCTCCAGCATAGCCTTGAACTACCAGGGATGGAGCATTCACACACAGCTTCCTTGGGCAACCTATTGCAGTGCCTCACTACCCTCACAGTAAAGAACTTCTTACTTATATCCAACATAAACTTCCCCTGTTTAAGCTTTAACCCATTACCCCTTGTCCTGTCACTACTGTCCCTAATGAACAGTCCACCCCCAGCATCCCTATAGCCCCCCTTCAGATCCAGGAAGGCTGCTATGAGGTCTCCGCACAGCTTCTCTTCTCCAGGCTGAACAGCCCCAGCTTCCTCAGCCTATCTTCCTACGGGAGGTGCTCCAGTCCCCTGATCATCCTCGTCGCCCTCCTCTGAACAGTTCTACGTCATTTTTATGTTGAGGACACCAGAACTGCACACAATACTCCAAGGGAGGTCTCACGAGAGCAGAGGGGCAGGATCACCTGCTTTGACCTGCTGGTCATGCTCTTTTTGATGCAGCCCAGGATACGATTGACTTTCTGGGCTGCGAGCGCACACTGAAGCCGCCTCATGTTCATTTCTCATCAACCAACACCCCCAAGTCCTTCTCCGCAGGGCTGCTCTGAATCTCTTCTCTGCCCAACCTGTAGCTATGCCTGGAATTGCCCTGACCCAGGTGTAGGACCTTGCACTTTGCATTTTTGAACTTCATGAAGTTTGCATTGTCCAGCTTTCAAGTGTGTTGAGGCCCCTTTGTGGTGGTATCCCTTTCCTCCAGCATGTCAACCACACCAATTAACTGCTAACATGACAGTAAATAAAAGGATTTACAAGTGTAATCCATTTTATATCCGTTGAAACCATACCATACAAAACCATCACAAATTTATATTTTTTAGAGATTTTTTACTTGAAAACACATTTAAAAAAACTTCAAGATGTTGTGGAGAGGGGATGGGAGGGGGAGCTGGATTGTTAGCCATTTGCATAGATTTGAGAGATAAAAATGTACAAGATCTGGACACAAATTTGTAGCACCTTACTGTAGAGCTCAAGAGAAATTGCATCTTTCTCCGTACAAGCATTTCCTATATTGACAGAATTTTTACCTATGGTGAAACTGGCACTCTACAAACTCAATCCCATAACTAGAAATATTGTTGTTTTCCAAATTTTAGGGCTTCTTTAGCAAAAGTATGGTGGCTTCCAGAAATTAAACTCTTAGAAAATCTCATGCATCCATTTATGCACAATTAAAAATGTTGAGGCAAGTTTCCCCGAAAACATTACACATCAAGAGGAAAAACACCGTTTTACTCCAGCAAACTAATGTTAACAAAGAACTTCAACTCCAGATGTCCCAAGCTTATAAATTATTTTTTTATTATTTAGTTATTTTCATATAATCATCTTTTTTAGTAGCTTATTTTATATTAATATTCCAACAAGAAACACCAACTTTAAAAACATTTTCCCTAATTTTCCGCTTATCAAATGCTATATTAAGGCATGTACCTTACCTTTACCGGCTCTGCTGAAGACACAGTTTCCTAGTTTCTGTTCTGGTAATTTGAAAAACTTTCTCATTTTAGTATTTCATGAATGAGAGAAATGGTTAGAAATACAGTTTGTTGAGTCTTTATTCTTCCATGCTTCTGCTTACTAACTCAGGCAACAAATGTGTCTTTCCTACACAATCCCATATGTCAGAATTGTAACCTCTGACCACCAACTAAACATGCATCTTCAAACATTTCAACACTGCTACTGTCCAGTCTGTAATTTCAGAGTTTCACAAACCCCTAATGAAGGGATGCTTACATTGTTATTTTTGTGTTGCCTTGGTGATGTCATGAATGCGCTCTTGTTTCTATAGCATCCAGAAAGGAATTCTTACATCAGAAGTAGATCTTGCTTTTTAATAATGCTGGATATTTGTGATAAACTGCTGTATGGGGAAAAACACAAAAACAGTGTTTGGCTGAGATGTATGCAAGCAAGTTTTTATTAGCTATTCGTCTGAGTTGTGACACCCAACCTTTTCGCCTTCATCCTAGCAAAAGCAAAAAGCACACTTCCTTCCCTTGATTGTTTCCTTTCTGAAAACACTTTTAATATGGCTGTATATTTTAAAACCCCAGAAAGACTGGGCAAAGGGGGTAGGGTGGTAGGAGTGAGTCATGGGCAGAAAAAGGCAGAAAGGAGTGCTAATGCTTTAAGTAGTTGCTAGTATCCTTGATGTACAGCCTTGGGTACCCACCAACGTCTTGGAATGAAGAGTGCGTTAGCAAATTATTGTTCACCCTAGGATATTCAAGAATTGCTATACCAACATTCTTTCCTTTCCCCTGCTCTAATCCTGTTCTTGAAAGGAGAGAATATTGAGCACATTAAAACAACCCTAGCAACATCTGCAGCTTTCAGGTCTACTTTAGGCTTTTCAGACTGAACAAGATTCAAAGAGTACCCGTGAGTAATCTCTGCTCATGAGTAATCTTTGCTCATTCTCCTTGTAATGCAACTGTTTTCTTTTTGGTCAATTCAATTGTACATCTTCTGTTTAATACAAGCATTATTAGCTTGTAGCAACAATTAGAAAAATGGTATTTTTGCTCTTTTAGAATGAAAAATCTGGGTTTCTAAAACTTCACCAGTCCCATCAATGACACCTGTGCAAAGCTGCATAGAGGTTTTCAAGGTCACATAAAATCTACCTTCTTCTGTCACAGATTTCTCCCTGTAAAATGCCAACAGAGGTACCTCACCAGACCCTTGACAAAAGCTATGAATCAATTTTAAACATATTTTAACCTGCAGTTTTCCTAAGCCTGAGGACTTTCTATTGCCAGACCTTAAGGCATATTTTAAAGTCAATAGATACTTTCCCTGAGGGAGTTTTGGTTTTTTTCTGAAGAAAGAATATCATTCACCTCTGAGAAAGTAGTATTTCAGCACTCTCTACCATATGATATCTATCTTACTGCACTATTAATTTGTTTTGTTTGTTTTCCTTAGTGATACTGCGATGGATAAATTGTACCATATTTATTCTTTCCGTTTATACATCCCACCTAGTTTTCAACACTCTTGGAGCCAAAATAATGGTCTCTCTCCCAGACTCACTACATTTACTGCAGCTTCTCTATTACAGCTTTATTCATTGATTCAGGCTTAGAATAATAAAGTGGAGTGTTTGTTTTTGTTGGGGCTTTTTTTTTTATTACTTTACATTTAACATTTAGAGGAACATGGAGAAACACAATCAGAGGAGGTGTTAAAGCTAGAATAGAGCCACAAACAGAAACTGGAACAGTAAAAGGAATTGTTATGCGCTAAAAAATGAGTAAGAACATATGGCTAACTGAAGGAAAAATGAACAGAAGACTAGTACTTCTGAACACTGAAGGAAGAGAGGGAAGGGAAGGTACGATTAGGCTGGAAATATCCAATAAATGCATTCCTTAATTTGCATCCTTTATCTTGACTGTTCTGCTGACTGATAAAGCCCATTAAGAAGCAACTCAGCAAATGACATGGTCAGCACAAGCTAAATAATTAGCATATATTTAATTCTAACTAGATTTTCTAGGGGGAAAAATAATCCTCAGTTTCTCTTTCCCTTTTCCACAGGCACACACTTTTCTACAAACATAAAATTCTATAGTTGAAGAAAAGAGGTGAAGATTTAAGACATACTCAGCCATAGTTAGTTTCTTGTAATTGCAACAATCAAAACATGGCAGTTTGAATTCCCAGGGAATTATGCAAGTCACATTTCATTCACTATGCAACACATTGATGAGTTTGTCATGACAATATATAAGCTTTAGAGGTTCCAGTGTCTACCTCTGCTTCTGACAACTCATCTAATAGCATAGAATTTTGAATTATTTAATGTACCAAAACAGAAATGAAAAATGGTAGAGAACATTTGCAGTAGGATATTAGAAAAAGGCAAGGATTTCACATCTCCTAGATACCTTTTGAAAAAGGTGTAGGCAACTGTTGAGAATTCCCATGTCATTAGCTATTAAAAAGGTGCAAGACAACAGTGATTGATTACTTAAACTTGGTACACAAAGTAATTGAAATAAATTACAGAAAAATGATTTTTTAATTTCTGTTCATCCACAGAAAAATCTCAAATTGCTGACTTGTAACTGGGTAGATCACCTCTGCACTCTGTTATTTCAACTATTTTAATTAAATCTTTTTACCAAAGCATAGAGGAAAAATACTAAGCAATCATGAAAATAGCAGATGTTCGTAAAATAACAACAGCTCTGATCAGGTGCCCAATTAGGGAAATATAAATGGTTAGCTGGGACTACATCACTACATAAGCTACTGCACAACCAATGAGGCCAGAGGGCAGTTTGGAAAATATGAAACAGCACTTTCAATACCAGTATATATGACATCTGTCATAACCATGTTCAGAAGTTGTCAAAGTGTTCCAATTATTTTTATATGCTCCTATTACCCAGAAAACTAGATAGTATTTTTTTATAAAAATACTTGCAATTGAGATAGTAACATAGTAACTTTTGATTCTATCAAGAGACAACGCAAAAAAGGAAATTCAGGACAGTTATTTTTAAATAATTTTATGACTTGAGATTTTACGTCTAAAGTGATCCCAAAAGGCACAAGATGGAAAAGCACTATAAGAGTAATTAAATGGATTAGTAATAGGTATCACTGTTATGTCTCCTTTACACCAGTTTAATTTTGCTTAAAGGTAGGTAAGATGCAGTACCATTTGAAGATATGAGAGAAAAATCAGAAATTTACATCAGATAACAGGTTTCTGATGTTTACAGCTCAATGTTTTATGGCAGACAATAGTACCTCTAGTAAGTGAGGACCCTCCTAACCCTCATCACAGTACTGGTACTCATTTGATATAAAAGTAATTTTCACCTTGCTACTCTGAATTTAAAGTATTAAAAATATTATCTTTTGCCTGGACGAGAATGTAATTTGAACAAAAATAAGCAAACATTCAGAGTGTGGAAGGAAAGTGGTACAGCGTAGACACTAGAAGAAAACTGTAGCTGTCTTCACACCCCCGTTTTGGGTGGTATTGGTGTTTTAAATTGATTCCTTTGGCAAATAGAGAGAATTGCTAGGTAACAAGAGATGCCAGAAGAGCCTGCAAAGATACTTAGAGAATGGTCCAAATACAGCTACAAATAACATCATGCTGGTTTTGTGAAGGTCACCTCCACAGCCCCTCACTCAAGTCTTACCAGAAAACAACACATTCTTTACATTCACTTCATCGCATGTATTTTCCAATGGAGTGCCCCTTTTTTGGGTTGTTTTTGTTTGTTTTTTTTTTTTTTAAAACAGCACCTTCCTGGGACAAAGGATCTGCCATTTCAAGAGATAAACACAGAAAACCTAATTTTCTCTATCAAGAGAGAATCATTAAGTATATTTGAACAGAGATGATTGCTTTATTTTGAAAACTGCATGGCAAAACCCTTGAGACTTGAGCCTTTACTGTCTAGATGGTGCCATTCAGCTGGTTTCTTATGAAAAGACTAACAGCTGAAAATTTTTTTTAGAAGGAAATTTTTATAGGTAATGAGAAAACTTCTAGCATTTTATTTCCTGAAGCAAAGCAACCAGAGTGGCCAGAGACGTTGACGCATGTAGATAGAAAACAATTGAATTTTTTTCCTCACTGTCCATGTATGAAGTCTTCCCCTCCCACCACAGTTCATTTGCTCTTACATTATCATTCAGAAACTATTTTTACTAAGCAATATCTGGGTCTCAGCATGTGTCATGTAAGGTAGATATAGATCCCTGCTGGGAAATCAATTATATGCAATGTTCTGCCCCAGAAAGAGTTAGAAGTTGTCTATTAAGTGACATTATTTATAAAGCACATACAGTGAGAAGAATGTAGACAAGACTGTGATAGCCTTTGCCTGCATTTCAAACTTCATTAGTAGAAAACTCAATAATTTATTTACCTAATGGGAATATTGAGCAGTATTGCCTCCAAGTATTTTCAAAAGTACACTTATGTTTTGAAGTCAGTTTTCTCAAGACTGTAATCCAAAATCTATCAGAAGAAACACAGCATATACACTTGTCCTGGGTTCAGCTGTTGCAGTCATTTTTCTCCTTCCTAGTAGCTGGTACAGTCCTATGGTTTTACTTTAGTCTGAGAACAACACTGATAACAGCAATGTTTTTATTTGTTGCTAAGTAATATTTACTCCAATCAAGGACATTTCAGTCTCATACTCTGCCAGTGAGGAGGGGCACAGGAAGCCGGGATGATGCAGAGACAGGACATCTGACCCAAACTAGCCAAAGTGGTATTCCATACCATGGCACATCATGCTCAATATATAAACTGGGGGCAGTCACACAGAAGGGCAGGTCACTGCTCTGGTCGGGCTGGGTATTGATCGGTGGGTAGTGAGCAGTTGTATTCTCTCCCCTTGTTATTTCCCTTATCATTATTATTATTGGTGGTAGCAACAGTTTTGCGTTATGTCTTAGTTACTGGACTGTTCTTATTTCAACCTGTGGGAGTCAACATTCTTTTGAATCTCCTCCCAGTCCCTCTGGGAGCAGGGGAAAGAAGGAGAGAGTGAGTGAAAAACTGCATGGTTCTGAGTTACTGGCTGGGCTTAAACCATGACAGCACTGAAAAAAAAAATCCCTGCCTCATTCAACATTTGATGAGTTCCTCAATCCCTTAGCCAAAAATGCTGGGTATTTTAGTTCATTTTTAAAAATCATGGTGCAATCGTGTTGCAGTTTGCACTTATTTAAGAGCATGCGAATTACCTAGGTGTCACTTTGATATTGCTTCATGGACTTTTTCAGATGAGCCTTATATTATTATTGTTTTTGTTGTTGTTATTAATATTATTATTATCATTACTATATTTTATCTCAAAATGTCCTGATTAGGATGATGTTATACAGAAATTGGTTCAGTTTACACATAACAGATTAATTAATTTGGACATTATATAATTGCTTTCGTTACCTTTCTGGATCTTACATAGGAAAAGAAATACAAGTAATGGAAGTGCAGTATGGAAGGGGAAACTGCAAAATTTTCTCCCCTCTGAGCTCTCTCTGTAGAGGTACATGGAACGAACACATCATAGGGTCTCATTTGGTCTTTTGGGAATCTTATTCAAGATCTATCTCCAAGCAACAGCTGTTAACCAATCCAAAACTTTCATCAAAACATTTGGAAACAGGTTTTCCTCCAAGATTGACTTTGAATATTAAAACATTTACATGAACCAGACCCAGTTCTGAAGGAAGATACCAGCTTTTTACAGCATCTTTTGCTGCACATGCTTAGCTAACTCTGCTGCTGCTCGTCTCTTTCTGTTAACTGTGTGCTCAAATTATATTGAAGAGCTAGCAAAAGACATGTTCTTTGAAACCTGACAAAGACTCTTTTTCATTGAGATCAAAAATGAGAGAATGATATTGACAAGTGCTTTAAAATACACAGGTAGATAGATTTAACTCTACAGAGTTGTTACTGAGTAAATTAGTATTAATTCAATGCAGATAAGATGCAAATATTCCAGAAACCAATTTGGTAAACATAATCATTAAAGGAATTTAATAAAAAGCAGAACTTCCGACTTTCTCAGCCTCTTAAACCAGGTAGGCTGGGAAAGACCTTTAAAGTCATCAAGTCCAACCATTAACCCAAAACTGCCAAGACCACAACTAAACCATATCACTAAAGGCTTCAGCTACATAATTTTTTAACACTTCCAGGGATGGCGATTCCACCACTGCCCTGGGCAGCCTGTTCCAATGCCTGACCACCCTCTCTGGGAAGGAATTTTTTTCCTAATATCCAGTCTAAACCTACCCTGGTGCAGCTTGAGGCTGTTACTTCTTGTCCTATCACCTGCTACTTGGGAGAAGAGACTGAACCTCACCTTGCTACATTCACCGCAGTAGTAAATGATTACCAAGGTGATAGCAAACAACGAAAACAAGAGGGCTGGAGCTGGTTTCAGAGAACAGGAGCTGGTTTGCAGCAATTAGTAAGCAGTAAAACACAGAAATAGGTGCAATTCTGATACAAAGAGCTGAGACCTCTCAGTGCTACCCATGAAACAGGGCCTGAACAATCCATTGTGCATCTTCAAAGACAGCCTAAATTCCAGCATTAGGTGGATTCAGAAGAATAAAAATAATCTGTATTGCTTGAAAGATAGATACAGCCTTTCAGGCAGACAGTTATCCCTGGAGCTAGGAAGAACTGGGACAGAGGCTACCAGTGACACAAATGTGCAAGAACTCCAAAGAGTCAGCTACATTGCAAGGGTTTGCCAGTATAGCTGAGCTCTAAAATTCTCTGACAGTCACATTCAAATCATTAACAGATTTTTTTCTGCTGATGTAAACTAAACAAATGTTATGGGTCCACAGATTATTTTTTAAATCTACATAGTTGTGGATGGCATTTGAGTTACAGTTTAGGCTTATTATGTCTGTTAGCATATAGATGTGTCTTCATGTTCCAAAATGGTGAAGTTATAGGTCAAAACTTTAAAGTATTGCCAAGCCTGAGATGAGGAGGTAAGACTTGTTTAAAAAAGGCTGGAACTTTGTTAAGAAAGTAGGTAGGAGCTGAACCATGAGATGAGTCATAAAAAAAAGAGAGAATGATGATAAAAGCATGTGCATTTATGTCAGAAATATCAGAGGCAGAAGGAATAAAAGCATGGAGAAGAGATTTTGAAATCTGATCAGAATAGTCTTGTAGCAAATAACAGTTGGAACATCCATGAGAGACTGGAGAGGGTGGAAGACAGAAAAGAAGAAATTCAGAATGAGTGGGAGTAAAGAAACACATCTGTAATTGCACTGTCAGGAATACACAAGTGTCTTCCTGCTATAGAACCTTTTATTTCTCTCCAAATGATAAACCCACAATTAAAAGTGGATTGACAAATGTACTCATGTGAATACAGTAAATTAACCCAAAATAACTGAATAAATAGTAATTGGCTGTTAAAAATATTTACTGGGGGTCAAATACCGCAATTCTTTCTCAGACTGGACTCTCCCCATAGATATAAATTACTAAATGCATGTAGAGGGAATGTTAGAAAACATGCAGAAAGGGTTAAAGTTGATCCAGGCATTACTTACTCTCTTCAGGCACCTCCTGTGCATCAGCTGCTGCTTTGCTGAAGAGAACTTGATGCTTAAAATGTCTGCCAAGCAACCGCAGTTACTGACATTAAGGGAAATGCAGCACCACTGAATGGGTTTCAATTTGACTGTTAGCAGCGTCTCACCTTCTCCTTTTTTATTCCTTGTTTCATTTATAAAAGCAGTATTACATATGGAGGGGTGGAATAAGGCAAAGAATACATAATGTAATTGTTTCCCATTAACAAAGAATGGTTAGTCCAATCCGTCTCCCTCTAAGTATCCTTCTATCAGCTAACAAATGGACATAGCCATTGGCAATGCAAGAAAAATCGATTTATTTGGAAGTAATATAAACTTATTATGAAAAATGCTCCTGGAACACTGTGAGTTTCCCCTGTTTATGTTGACAAAGTGACAAATTCTAATTACTTAGAATTATTGACCTAAAGCAAGGATTGCTGTCTGGCAGAACTGCACTGTGACAGAAAACGGCCTAGAACTGAACTTATTTGCAATTCCTTCACACTCTCTGTGGAGACTTACATCACTGTACTTTTTGGTGTAGAGTATCTTATACTGTTGCTGAGCAGCTATTCTAGCTGGTGAGCAGAGAGGTGTGCTAGATTTGGCTGGTTTAGGCAGGATGACATTTCCTCTCTCTGACCATTTGCTTACAGGAGGAGAGGCACAGAAAGAACCCCTGGCTCTTGTTATCTCTGTAAGTCATAATCTAAGCAGCAATAAGCATAGGAATAAAGGAAGTCTTTAACTTCTTCACACCCTGACATCATAAGTAAAGGTTATGACAATCTAACTGTAAGTACTTTGGATGAAAACAGCTCGGTGAGTACGCTATCTGCAAACAGCTCTCTGCATTTCTTTGATCTTCATCTCTGTAGGTGCTCTCTGCATTGCCATTTGCATGAGTTCCACCCCACCTCCCCCCCCCCCCCCCCCCGCAACTTCTGCATGCAGCTAAGCTCTCAGAAGCTTTGCTGCAGTCTGAGTATTCCCTTTTGAGGTCCTGATTCATTTGATCCCATCAGTAGTCACAACCTTGCTTTTAAAGTTTTGATCAGAGAATGAGACAGCCATTTTGTCTCCTACAAGGGATCTGTAGTTTATCCAGAAGTTACAGCTGCTGGAAATACACATTATATATAATGTGTTTATGATTCAAAACAGTCTCACACTTCTAGACTTTTACAGATATTCTTAAGTTAAAAGGCTGACTAAACACTGTTAAAGCTCTAATTTTATTTTCTGTCCCCAGCTCTGTTTTTTGTTGTTGTTGTTGAAGCTGTTGAAATTCCACAGTTCAAGCAGGCCCAGTTGCTAAGCATATCCTCTTGGTTGTTTCATTTTCTTCCAGTATAGCTACTTTCTGATTTCACAAGAGTTGACTCACTTCTGACACAATGTTCCAAGATGAACACCCACACAGTGTAGCATTCAGACTTCTTTTCTCCACATATACTAGCACCCTCATCACCCGAAAGTAGAATCTCACTTCCTGTAGCTGACCAAATACGCGTCCAGTATATTGCTACAGAAAGCAATTATTACAATAGTCTATTGAAAAATTTACTATTTATAGTGTATTAATCATCAGTAAAGCTGTGTTAGTTTAACTGAAGATAGGGCGAAAGTTTGGTTTTAAAAATACCAGTTAATAATGTATTCCATCATGCTTTTTGATTAAGAACAGATTATGTTGAAATTTGTGAAGCTGTGTGTAGAAATACATTAGCTTGTTAGTCCAGTTACAAAGATAATATAAAGCCCTTTTAAAACACAAAAAAAATTCAGTTCAGTGTTTTATTTTGAAAATATTCATAAAGTCTTCTTCCATAGCTGATCAGCACTAACTAAAATCCCTGTCCTATACTAGAAGTAATTTTGTAAGGGGAGGGGAAGTACCAAATTAGATAGAGGGAAAGTGGGAAAGAACAACATTTAGCTGTATTTTCAGAAGTACCAGATGGTAAGTCATGGAAGTTGAAGCAATAAAATACCTAGAATATTCTAAGCAGTTCAAGACACCCAAAAAAAAACACAGACATTTCAGGAAAGGAGGAATTTATTTATGAGGAAACTGTAAAAGAAAGAAAAAGCTACCTAAGAAAAGGAACAAGACAAATAGTACACATAGACTGAAAGGACATAAATACAGGCACCTTCACTGATGTCTTGCTGTGAGCCAGAGTGAAAGAAAGACCTGACTACTATGCAAACTCCGATTACAAAACAGAGTTAAATGCAACTCCATGGATTATCAGCAGAAGAATGTATAGCAATACTGTGCAAACCAGCTAGGGAGAAGGCAAAGCACTAGCAGGATTATATATATTGTACTGTCTGAGGACATAAGTTTATTATACATATTGCGTTGTCAGAAAAAAATTGGAAATTTTAACGTCTTTTCTATGTGCAGTTTCTATTATTCTACACAGCAAAACTAAGCTTCAGTTAGGTCACGATGCACAATTAGTTCTGCATTTGGTGAGAAAACCAAAATGTTCACATGCATCTGCAGATTCAATTTCTGTATTAGATAAATTACACTCAGTAGCATGTGAAAACACTCAACCAAGACTTTGGTTGCCATACTTCCTAGAAACTTAAAAACGTCCTTGAAAGCTATGTGAGAGCACAAAATAAACATAAAAGCCATATTCCATTTTTATTTTTAAGATTATTCAGTTCACTGATGTCTTTTACTCTATCATTAGGAAGTCTTTTGATTAAATAACTGGTCTGGCAGATCATGGATAATTTTGGCAATCCAAATTCAAATTAACAGACATGTAGGAAGATAGAAGATTTGATGTGATATGAAATCTTTGGTTGTACTCAAAATATGTAATGAGACATTTCTCCAAAGTCACTTTTGTTTATATGGTGCCACTATTCCACTATGAACAGTAGTCATGAACTTATTTAAACAGCATACTACCTCATGGCTTAAAATAATTTCTTAAATATTGCGTATTTTTCAATTTAAAGATAAGAAGCACACAATAGTACCTTGTTTAAACAAAAATAGCTGCAGGTGGTTATGATTAAGTTCAGACAGAAATTTGTACAACAATTTAACACTAAAAATAATGACTTTTATTTGTAGGTTAAAAATTCTCATTCTGGCCTGAAATGTTCAGTATGTTCATTGAACTTTTAATTTCACAAAACATATACTAGGACATTTGTACGAAAATATGAAGATCCTTTGAATTAATAAAGATTAACATAAAAAAGCATTCAGTTAACTTAAATTGAAAAAACGTTTCCCCTTAATTTGACCAAATCTCATTATATCAGCTAACCTTGATATCTTATGCTTTTCTGTCTTTTAAAAATGTTATGGAGAGTCTCACACTTTACCTAGTGCTCAGGAGGTCAGACAACATCAACAGTGAAGATTTATTAAGCACTCTGAATATCTATCTTCATTTTGTTGAGACATATCAGGCTGTATATTTGATCCACATGTCGAACCATGGCATCATGATGAATTTAGCTTACTTCTGTCACTTTTCCCCTATGGCTGTACATACATATTCTGATATCATGTACAGTAAAATAACAGGATAGAAAAACTTCTCTACATAGAGATTAATATATTTTTTTTTTTAAGAAATCTTTAAGAATAAGCCAAGAAGAGCAATGCCAATAGCCAGGAGCTCAAGCAGCTAGAGCCTGACAGATTCAGAAAGCTCGTCATCAGGGCTGACCAGAGATGTCTCCCTTCCCACACCTGAGAGAAACTTGAGTAATTCTGGATGAAGTTGACTAAGCTCATCTTCTTGGTCCAACAACCAACACCACTGGATTGAAAGATGTAGGCAGCAAAGGCAAGAAGGAAGCAGGACACACCAAGGCATTAACAGCAACGACACAGAGACAGCCTTTCTGATTTCATTACAGGACAAGGTGGAAGATGCTCATGGAAGTTTAAAAAGTCTGAATCCAGAGTGATGTGGAACATTTCTGAAGTGAATTCTGCTTACATATAAGGTAGGATTCCTTCAGAAAACAAATAATGTAACTGTATTCTTTGTCTTTGTAGATTCAGTGTCCCTGTACATGCACACTAGAACTTTCCTATTACCACTTTTCAAAGCACTTAAATAAAGTGTCCTTGTCCATTAGGAGAAAGGGGAGATTCAACAGCTTAAATATAGTAGTAGCATAATAGAAAGGAGCATTTAGTGTTGTCTGTGCCTGAAAGGCAGTCGTTGTCATATAATACCACACATTCAGCACCTGAAACCTCTCTTTCAATAGTACTCTTGGATACTGGGAGACATGCATACACATATGGGACAAAAGAACACCACAAAAGCCAGAAACTAAACAAAATTAGGTCTTATTCAAATCTATGAATATATGATTAGCATATTTTTTCACTGATCTCATGGAAAATTGCACAGTCAACAATGCATTGTCAAATTGAGTGAAGTGCAATTTGTGATACTAATATCAGTGCAGGGGCATATATTTATGACTGAGTACGTTACAGATAATATGTATATCACATTGCAATGAATGTTAAAGAAAAAGAAATCACTTTTAATAATGCTGTATAAAATACACTCTGAAAAAAATCTCAATTACAAAAAAATTACCCCAAAACATGCTCCTATTAAATAATGTTATCTTTGTATGTGTAAGTCACCCATACATGTTTACTTAGGCTGCAGGTACAAGAATGGGGTATAACTAACAAAGATTTTAACACAACTACTGTTATACTCAGAAAGTGGTATTTGGAAGACTAACACAACACATAAGTAGAATGGAAGAATACTGATAATGAAATAGACACAAGAAAAAGAAAGTTTTCTACTCACATTTTTGCTCTTCCCACGTGCACTACAGGCATTCTTGCTCATGGTGACTGACTAAATCAGAAGTGTCTTGAAAGTTTCAAAGGAGAGGTTTTATTCCTTGACCATCTGAATGCCAGATGTAATGCTGAAAGAAAATTAATCTTGTTAGCATCAAGGTCTTTGCAAGTTGTACAACATCTAGGAATAAGCCACTGCTTCAAAGCATAAAAGTTGCAAATATTCTTAAGATCCATTAGAGCAGATGTTTTACGTACCAGTAACTCATAACACATACAGTTACCCTGAACCATACAACAAGTATGTCCATGAACAGTGCATGCTTTCCCATCAGTAACAATTACATGCCAACCCAAACAATTACAGAAGGTTACAGACTTCTGAGGCAGGGCTTTTTGCCACAGTTATTTAACTAGATATTGGCAGTATTGTTTGTAATAATGAAATAGGGCTTACTGGGTATTTTTATTTTCTCAGTTTCTCAGTCTGAAATGACCTGTTAAATTGCATACTATTCAGACTGGCAGACTGTATGCTGAATTTAAGGGAAGAAGGTAAACTAGAATAATTTTAAAATCCAGGTGCCGAAGGATGTTTAAACCAGCACTTGGGAATTTTTATATAGTTGTCAGAATCTGACAAATTGGTCTTTGTATTATAGCAATACAAAGCAAATAATACTAAACAAAATACTAATAAAATAATACTAAGCAAAAGCTTTAGCAATTGATGATGGCGTGGCATAGCAACTTTGAAAATCAGCATTCATCAGCCTCTGGGTAAGTGCACAGCAGTAATCACGGAAGAGTAGAGTTAAAGGGAAATTCATATTCTACAGGATCAAACAGCTGAAAGATTTAAGTTCTCATTTGAGCCAGTTACATCTCTGCACACATTTTTTTCCTTAGCTCTATCAGCCAAAGATGAGGTGAAGTGCAATTTCTGACCAACAGAGCTGCTCTGGTAAGATTTCCTAATACAGTATCAATCATACCATCAAGATTAAAGGTAAGGTGTATTTCCCTCATGGGCAGACACATCACTGATGCAGCTTGTATGGGTACAAGAAATATTTTCCACAGTTAGGTATCACCCACACTAGTATTGTTTTGGTAGCATAACATACTGTTTTAAAATGATAAAGTTTTTGAGAATCTCCAAAGCCCACCTCTGCCAAACAGAAAATGAACTCTTAGATCTCACACAGTTTCACAGTATGCTAGAGGTTGGAAGGGACCTCAAAAGATCATCTAGTTCAATCCCCCTGCCGGAGCAGGAACACCTAGATAATGTTACACAGGAATGTGTCCAGGCGGGTTTTGAATGTCTCCAGGGAAGGAGACTCCACAACCTCCCTGGGCAGCCTGTTCCAGTGCTCTGTCACCCTCACTGCACTGAGAAGAAGTTTCTTCTCAAGTTTAAGTGGAACCTCTTGTGTTCCAGTTTGTACCCATTACCCCTTGTCCTATCATTGTTTGCCACTGAGTAGAGCCTGGCTCCATCATCGTGACACTCCCCCTTTATATATTTATATACACTAATAAGGTCACCCCTCAGTCTCCTCTCTCTAAACTATAGAGACACAGCTCCCTCAGTCTTTCCTCATAAGGGAGATGCTCCATTCCCTTAATCATCTTCGTTGCCCTGCGCTGGACTCTCTCCAGAAGGTCCCTGTCCTTCTTGAACTGAGGGGCCCAGAACTGGACACAATATTCCAGATGGGGTCTCACCAGGGCAGAGTAGAGGGGAAGGAGGACCTCTCTCCACCTACTAACCACCCCCATTCTAATACACCCCAGGATGCCATTGGCCTTCTTGGCCACAAGGGCACAGTGTTGGCTCATGGTCATCCTGTCGTCCACTAGGACCCCCAGGTCCCTCTCCCCTACACTGCTCTCTAACAGGTTGCTCCCCAGCCTATACTGGAACCTGGGGTTGTTCCTGCCCAGATGCAGGACTCTACACTTTCCCTTGTTATATTTCATCAAGTTATTCCCTGCCCAACTCTCCAGCCTGTCCAGGTCTCGCTGGATGGCAGCACAGCCTTCTGGCGTGTCAGCCACTCCTCCCAGCTTCGTGTCATCAGCAAACTTGCTGATAGTACACTCAATTCCCTCATCTAAATCATTGATGAATATATTAAATAATACTGGTCCCAGTACCGACCCTTGAGGCACTCCACTAGTTACAGGCCTCCAACTAGACTCCGCCCCATAGACTACAACTCTCTGGCTTCTCTCCTTCAGCCAGTTCGCAGTCCACCTCACTACCTGATCACCCAGACCACACTTCCTCAATTTAGCTGTGAGGATGCTGTGGGAGACTGTGTCAAATGCTTTGCTGAAGTCAAGGTAGACCACATCCACCGCTCTGCCATCATCCATCCACTGTGTTATTTCCTCATAAAAGGCTAAGAGATTGGTCAAGCATGATTTCCCCTTGGTGAAGCCATGTTGACTGCCCCTCATAACCCTCTTATCCTTGATATGCCTTAAGATGGCACCAAGGATAAGGTGTTCCATCACTTTCCCAGGGATGGAGGTGAGGCTGACTGGTTTATAGTTACCCGGGTCCTCCTTCTTGCCCTTTTTGAAGACTGGAGTGACATTTGCTTTCCTCCAGTCCTCAGGCACCTCTCCCGTTTCCCAAGACTTGGTAAAGATGATGGAGAGTGGTCTAGCAATGACTTCTGCCAGTTCCCTCAGCACCCGCGGGTGCATCCCATCAGGACCCATGGATTTATGGATGTCCGGATTGCTCAACTGGTCTCTAACCCATTCCTCATCAACTAAGGCAAACCGCTCCGTTGACCTGACTTCATCTAAGGTCTCAGGGGTACAGGGCTCTTCAGGACTGCCTGCAGCAGAGTAGACAGAGACAAAGAAGGCATTCAGTAACTCTGCCATCTCTGTATCTTCTGTCACCAGGGCACCCATCCCATTCATCAGTGGGCCTACATTGCCTCTGGCGTTAGTTTTGTCTGCCATGTATTTGAAAAAGCTCTTTTTGCAGTCCTTGACCCTTCTCGCCAGGTTTAATTCTAAGGAGGCCTTAGTCATCCTAGGTGCCTTCCTACATCCTCTAGCAGCAGCCTTATATTCCTCCCAAGTGGCCAGCCCCTCCTTCCATGACCTGTAAACTCTCCTCTTCCACTTGTGCATACCCAGCAATTCCCTATTTAGCCATGTAGGTCTCCTGGCCCTCTTCCTTGACTTCCTACGTGTCGGGATGCTCCGATCTTGAGCTCGGAAAAAGCAATCCTTGAATGCCAACCAACTATCTTGGGCCCCTTTACCTTCAAACAGCCTTGCCCATGGGATTTCCCCTAGCAATTGCTTGAAAAGGACAAAGTTTGCCCTGCTATAGTCCAGGGTTGCAATTCTACTTGGTATTCTACTAGTCCTACCACACAAGATCCTGAACCCCACCATCTCGTGGTCGCTGCAACCAAGGCAGCCCTCAACCCTTACTGCTTCGACCAGATCCTCCTTGTTAGTGAGGATGAGATCCAGCAGCGCTCCTCTCCTGGTCGGCTCATCCACCATTTGCAGGAGGAAGTTATCATCCATACACTGGAGGAACCTCCTGGACTGTGGCTGGGTTGCCGAGTGGTCCTTCCAGCAAACATCAGGGAAGTTAAAATCCCCCACGACGACCACGGCCTGTGACTGTGAGGCCGCTCTCAGGTGCCTGTAGAAGGCCTCGTCAACTTCCTCACCCTGATCTGGTGGCCTGTAACAGACACCCACGACAGTATCACCCCTGCCAGCCTGCCCGTAATTCTCACCCACAGACTCTCAACTCGCTTGTCATCTGTCCCTGGACAGAACTCGGTGCATTGTAGTTGCTCCCGCACATAAAGAGCAACCCCACCACCCCTCCTGGCTGGCCTGCCTGTCCTGGAAAGGACATAGCCCTCCATGACTATATTCCAGTCATGTGAGCTGTCCCACCACGTCTCTGTAATTGCCACCAGATCATAGTCTCCTGACTTAACACAGGTTTCTAACTCCTCCTGCTTATTTCCCATGCTGCGTGCATTGGTGTACAGACATTCCAGGGAGCGAGCTGAGCACACCAATTTCGCCCTAGGATTACAGGAGGCCTCCCAGTCTTCATCAGTTCTGGAGTGCTGCCCCACTGGGGCAAGCCCAGCTACAACCCCATCCCCCTTCGAATCTAGTTTAAAGCTCTCCAAATGAGCCCTGCTAATTCGTGCCCCAGCATCCTTTTGCCTCTGTGAGATAAACCTTTCCCACTTGTCATTGTCCAGATTGGTGTCCTATAAAACCAGTTGTTATCAAAGAATCCAAAGCCCTGCCTGTAGCACCAGTCTCGAAGCCAATTGTTTATGAACTGAATCTTCCCATTCCTTCCCACATCATCAGTGGAAGATGGAAGGAGTGAGGAGAAGATCACTTGAGCCCCAGACTCTTTCACCATCCGCCCCAAGGCCCTGTAGTCTTTCTTCATCCCCCTCAGACTGCGGGAAGCAGCTTCCCCCTCACCTGTCTGGAAGATCAGCAGCGGGTAGTAGTCTGTCGGGTGCACCAGGTTGGGGAGCTCCCTAGTGATATCCCTGATCCGGGCTCCAGGCAGACTACACACTTCCCTATGATGAGGGTCAACTCTGCATATCAGGCCCTCTGTTCCTCTCAGAAGGGAATCGCCTACTACAATGACCCTTCCTTCTTTCTTATCAGAGGCAGTCTTGAGGTGCAAAGTCGACCACCTTTTCTTATGTGGCCTTGCAGGCTGGCCTTGCAGGCTGGCCTTGCACCACATTCTCACCTACCTCTCCTTCAAGATCCAGGGCCTCGAACCTATTACGGAGGGACACCTGGGGAAGCAGGGCAGGAAGGGAGGAGGGTTTCCCACGATGCCAAACTGGAACTCGCTTCCAGCCCTCGTCGTCTTTTTGGTCCCCTACCTCTGTGTAACAGCTACAAGGCAGGGGCTGTCTCGGGCCATCCCCCTCTGTCTGAGAGGGCAGGGGATCCTTCCCCTTTTGGGGGGTATCTCCCTGGAACTGTTATCTCAGTATGATACTAAGAGCAAATTATATTCAAAGATAGAGAAATGTGTATATGTAGTTTCCTGCCTCCACTGGACAATATCATGACCTGGGACAGATCTAAAAATCTAGTTTTCCTTCCTAAGAAATGCACTCATCTTCATGCATGAGCAAGTCTTCAGCATGCTACTTAATCTTTTGATCTGTTTTCTAAAACTCTGCCACTTTCTTCATGTAAATAAATGTGTTGATTATTTATGTATTTAATTATTTAAAAGGAGCATCTAGTAACAGAGAGGCAAAGCCAACTGTTGAGGAAACAGCTAATTTTTTGCATGTTTAGATATCATATATACAAGGATTGTTGTTGGCAGTTTTACAGCAATGAAATAGAGGATGTAATTTGCAATTAGAGCTGCAGAGGCAACACATCCTCATGGTCCTGCTGGATGCCTTTCAGGGTAACCAAGTTAGCCTCTGCCTCAGTGTGATGGAGTTACAGCTTGCTTCCTCTCTATTGATTGGCTTCACCAACCATTCCGTAGTTATTTAGCAAGGCGAAACAAGGTCTGGTATTGATTTCATACTATTGCCCATCAGTATATAGTTGGGCCTAGTCTGTCAGTTCTTGAGAATAGTGCTGGCTGGCTTATGTATACCCTTACATTTTAAATGACAATATGGGTCAGCCTTTGCAGATGACACTTGCATCAGTAGACACTCAAGTCTATTTGACTTGTGAAATGAAGTGGTCATCAGAAACATCAGAGACCACAAGAGGCTGCTGGAAGAGGAAACTGATTTAAGTTGACTGGAGTTTATTCACTCAGAGACTGATGAACTGGAGTGGTGCCATCCTTCCACCCAGAATGATAGTCTGGTTAGGCTGCTGGAGTTGTATGAGGTGCCCGCCTCTCAAAGTCTCAGGGGCATTACCATCAGTCCATGCTCAATGGAGACAGTGAGGCAAGGAAGGAATCCTCACTCCCAGGAGCAATGGCTCAATTTTTCTCCATGACCATCAAAACCTCTCCTAGCTACCAGTGGAGATTTGCCAAAAAAAGGTACACCAATTGTGAAGGTCTCAGACAGAAATCCAGTAAGTCCATGCTGCGGGAACAGGACAGGACAAATGTTGGGACTCGTGGAATATCTAAAGAGAATGCATGGGAAGATAAAGATCTTATTCCAGCATGCCCTAGAATACAGTGAAAGAAGCAAAAGCAATATGTATGGATTTTTTGGTGATAGAGTTTTATATGAAAAACCTAAGTATAGCATCAGTAGATCTGGGAGCACATAGGAGGTGCGTAGTGGAGAGTGGATTGAAAAAAACTGTCAAGATCTGAAACAATTTCTGGGATACTGTTGTAGGCTTTCTTTAAGAGATATTGTGTTCCTAGAAAACCACCTTATTACAGATTATTCATATATTACTCATATACTATATCTAATATATTTGAATATATAGGTATATGTAAAAGCCATATCTAAGTTTTGTGGAAAGAAAAGAATTTTCAATGACAAATTTTTTACTTGTCATCTCTACATAGAAATCAGCATCCACAGAAGTATATCTTCACATTATTTTTCCTGTTTAAAATAGCTACATGATAAAACGGAAACAAAAGTAAATAAATAATTGCTTAGTCTGTTCCAGCAATGCTCAAAATACACACAAGAGAAAAATATCTAATTAAACTAGTTAATGCATTTAGAGAACATTCACAGAAGACACATAAAATACCTGGGACTAAGGATGAAACCGAGGTGCAAGTTTATGGGTTTAATTCAGAAAACCAGCAGTAGCATATTAAACAGGCATCAATTATTTCTTTCATATTAAGGAAGATGTCTTATATTGAGAGACTTAAATGCCTTAAACAATTCCAGTTGTTTGTACTAATGTCTGTAATGTACAAGTCCATACCACAGCCAGAAAGCAGGATAGCAGAGCTCATAAATCAAAAAAGTATAACAGCAAACCAAAGGTTATTCATTGCTAGGATGAAGTTTTGAAGAGATTCCTTCTTGCCTAATGTACGTTTGATCTAAGAGACTGAAGAAAGTTTCCTGATCACTATTTTTCTGTGGATGTAATGCCTAGAATTGTCACATGACATCTCAGAAAAAGACCTTATTGAACTAGCCCAGAGGTGCCTTCAGCAGCCAGAGGGACATGAGTCATATAGACAGATGTCCCACTTTCAAACCTTTAAAGTTTCCCAAGTTTTCATTTAAAGCAGTGTGAACCTCATTCCTGTTGAACATAACAGATATGTACAAAATATTAGCCAAAGAAATAGTTAAAACAGAAGGTAGTCAGAGTGGAAGTCAAGCAGAAAGAACCTTACACATACACTTTTATTTCACCACTTTAGTCCTTCAGCCTTAATAATTATTATTCATATAGAAACTGTGAAACACAACAGACTAAAAAGCTAGTGACATAAAATTGAAGATTTTTCTGATATTGCTTAACTTTTAAACAATAGAGAGTCATTAAAACATAAACGCTTGTACTTGGTTATTTTACTGAACAGAAGATTAAGAGATGACAAAATGCATAAAACCACTTTGTATTCTGTTTCTAGATGTATGTTTTCATTGGTCTTTCAAGATATTTGATGGAATGGAAGTCTATTGAGTAGAATAGCATATTCACACAAAGCAAAACAATATCATTCACATCAGAAAATCCTAAGAAGTTTAGGAAAAAAAAACTGACAGAGCAATATTCAAAGAGGAGAAATGAAAAACAACAAAAAAACTGCTCAAGCAGATTCTACGGTGAATCAGAAGATTTTAAAAATAAGAGAAGTAATTGTAATGTCTAAGATATCACTGTTCTTTGTATGGGTTTTTTGTTTTTTTCTTTTTTTTTTGCATGTATGTGTGTCTCTTCAGAGAAGCAAAATGTTTTATTTAAAAAGAACTATAGAAATCTGCAAAATAATCCTTGCTGCACAATTTGATGGACTTGCACTCTTTCTGCCTGCCAGATAGCCTTACATTCCTTTAATTTTATTTATTTTTCTAAAACATTCACTAAAATTTGCACAGGCATACATTGAACTAGCTGGGAAGTTCTTATGTTCTTTTAATATTTATTACTTGATCATGACAACATGGAGAGTTTAATGCTTGTGTACAACAGCTACCGATCCCTTCGCTACCAGTCATTTAACAAGTTAAACCTTAGTTACTTATCTAAAACCCAAGGAAAGTGTTTTCAATATGTGAATTCGGAATGAAGCAATTTGGGGGATCAGACTGCTGGCAGCTAGCAAGATAATGATACTACTTATTATTTTTACTAAATCTGACTCTCAAGGCACCTGTGACTGCCTCAGAGCTGTGTTTAATAAAATACAGGTCTAGGCTTAAGGTTTTTTTCCTTTCTGATTGACAAGAATACAAATGTTACGCTTTATCATTTGGAAACATTCATGATCTAGAAAGATTTTAAACAGTAATTTAGGTTGCCAATCACTGCCTAAAATCTTTCTATAAAAGGTATTTCAAGGACTTAAGATATGTCTTACTTTCTTATTTCCCCCTCAACATCCATATGCGTGAGTGAAATGAGGAACTCATACTGTTTATCTCTGACAAGTCTCTTATTTCTGAGCAGTTCATGGCTGCTAAGTTAGCCAAAATTTTTTCAACTAAAAGACAGGGAAAAATAACATCATGCAGCATTAGAAATCTCTTGAATTATTTGCTGCTTCTCTGCTTTGCTGTAAGAAACTTGGTACTGCTCTGAAAAGTTGTTTACAGATTTTAATCTCTGGAACAAGCAAAGCATGTTCTCTTTACAGCAATTGAGGATAAAAATCTAAATGGCCTGAGCTTCTCCCTGCAATGTATGACTCATTCAGTGGCTAGGACCAATTCTGGAATACTTTAATGTTGACTTGTTTAATTTCAGTCGGAGTTGCTGCTTAGGGACATCCTTCTTCCCCAGCACAAGAGTATACAAAAGAAAAAAAAGCCGAAAAAAAGGAGCACAGACACTCCAAACAAACTGGTACATCATATTGATGAAATTTTCAAAAGGAACTGGCTGTGAAAGACTTAGACTACTGGAACAGATATGAAAAAAAGGCAGGAGCATTATAAGGAATGAGGTCCCAAAATAAGAATGCATTTAGATCCATCTTCTTCCAGACTACGGGCTGAATTTTTATTCATCTTTCTTATGCTAAGCAAGGCACTGTATTTCTCTCATTATGACTGAGTAGGAAAACCAGGCTTATACAGATAGACTATGACTGAAATATGAGAAATGTATAATTAAGAGAGAGATGTGCAAATAAATACTTGCATACTCAAGACTAAAAGTATTCTTATCATGTTACTAGCCACTTACTTCCTTAATCATCTGGTAAAGCATAACCTAGAAATCAGTTGAACCTGCCTATCTAGACTAGCTTTTACCTTCTTTCATTCAATATGACATATTTTCTATATAGTTTCCTTCACATTGTAGGCATTTTTCAAAACCATAGATTTCTTCAGAACAGAGAGAAAACAACCTGAATAATACAGTGTAAGATAATTTTTAAAGCCAATTAGTTCCATCATTCTACAGAAAAAAAATGTCTAGAAACTAATTCTAAAAAATGAAAGACCCTGCTAAAATCTCAGGTATTTTAATCTATTTTAAAACAGTGGAACTTAAATGGAATGTCATAATATCAAACAGAATACATCATCTCTCTTTATATACATATACACTGCTTCTAAAAAGGCATCATTAGCATAAGTATGAACATTCCACATTTTTACATATGACTAAATGCAGAGGAAGCAACAACATTAATGTTTTGCCAAAAAAATTCAATGAGAGAGAGATCTTACTTGTGTTATTAAACTGAAAAGGTAATAGTTTCTACTTTCCTTATATCCTCCAAAGCTTAAAAACACACCTATAAAACCCAGACTTTCAGAAGAATTGTAAGGGAGCTCCCTTGAGAAATGTACTGTATACAGTATTAGCACCTCTGAGGAGTGCATAAAAATAGCATTTAAAAATGGCAAATAGACCAAATTCATTCACAAGTGGTTTGTATTTTAGTGCTTCTTTTGAGTTTCCTGTTTCTATGATAACCCCATCTCTTAGCATGAATGATATGTAAATAAGCTCTGTAGTAGAGAAAATCGGAATTTGACACTGATCCAGGAAACATCAAAATTTAATTTCAGGAGAATAGACATGAACTTGTCACACTTGCAGAAAACTCTGGTTTTAGCTGGTTTTCTTTATTTTTTCAGAGGGAAATAGTTTTAGCCATTATTCACTTTAACAATAAGGTCTCTGCAAGTATTTATCACAAATCCAGCAATCAAATAACAAGAATATTTTTACTATCAGCCCTTTATTTTTAAGTAACGTACACTTGTTTTAGGGGGTGGAGGGAGAGGTGTGTGTTCAAATTCCCAAGATACTATCAAACAAAATTAAGCAATTTTGCAGTAATTGGAGAATTACTTTCCTATATACTTTCTTCAACAATTGGAATGCATAAAATGCAGGTCATAAAAACAACTTTTCAGGGTTTTTTGCAGCCTATGCAAGAAGGAGAAGTCTTCCATTTCCAGAAATTCTTTAAGAAGACATCTTACTGTATTGATGTCAGACAATTCTGAGGACTTACTACTAGAAATGTCATTATTCCCAGCTCTTTACTGGATAATGAAGACTGGCCAGCAGGATGCTGAGTTTTTAACAAAATATAGGATTAAAATCACTGTAGTAGGTTATGAAGCATAGAGGAATTCAACAATGTTCCTGTTGCTAGATTATCTGTTTATTTCTTCAGATAAAGTTATAAAACTTGGTTTTCTGGAGACAGGGAATGTGATTCTAGCAGAGTGCAGCATGACCTGTAGAGGGACGCTAAAGTCCACTTAATGCTTTTTTTTCTTTTAAAATAACTGCCATCCATCCAGAAGAGTCCAGCGCTTACCCCAGAAAATGCTTTAGAACAGGACAGAGATGTGAAAACTGGGGAACCCCGCCAGGCACTGAGGCTGGGGAGGGGCATGAAAAGGCAATTTGGATAAGAATATTTCTGCTAAATATATTTTCCTCATGACCGTATTTGATAACTGTGTTTATAAACACTTTCATGTGTTAGCCCAGGGGACTCGCAGCCAGGGTCTTGGGCTGACTCAGTCCTAGTGATTGTATCAAGACAGAACGAAAAAAGATAGGCCTTCCTCAAAGTAGTAGGTGCAGTGCTGTTCATATACAAGGCTGACTACCAAGCTTGACCACAAGAAGTCCGTGCTCACCTTTAAAATACTGAGCAAAATCTTGTTTTATTTTACAATGAAGTAACAAGTAACACTTTTCTAAAAAAACAAAACCAGTAAAAACATTTTTTCTTCTGTGTTTTTCTCATGCTAAAAACAGATCAAGGGAAGATAGAGAATATTGGAGAGAGTAAATCACTAAGTATATTTTCTCTGGTATTTAGTTGAGAGGAAACAACAGTAGCAATAAATATCAATACTTTTGATAATGTAATGTGAACTCCTCTTAAATAGAGTTTGAACTAAAAGTACATAATCTTTCATTGTCAGGGAAGGCCTTTTCATACTGAATGTAAATACATGTTTGAGTGGATTGCACCAGCCTATGTCTAGACTGATAAATGAGATGTACCTGGGAGCATTGTCTGGCACCAAGGCCAGCTAGCCTCCATCCAAAACATTGAACTTAGTCTCAAAATCCACTAACCACTGTGTGGGAGCTGAATCAGGCTGGGAACTGCCCTATGAACTGAACAGCAGAAGCCATTGTACCTCCTTTACCACTCACTCCCCCACCCCATCACCACTCACTGACCTTCTTTTTTGTAGGATGTTGCGTGTAAAAGCAGGGTTAAGGAGCTGAAGCAGCAGCCATGCCTTGCATGGGAGGCAGCTGTACACTTTGCTGAAGCAGTCATGGAAGGCTGTCACTCCAGCTGGTTCCATAATGGCTGCCAGCACCTCTGCAGGCCCCAGAGGTGGTTGCAGCACCAGCTTGGGTATGGCTGGAGGGGCTGCAGGAGATGTGAGTGGGGAGAAGAAGCACTTCACCCTGGTGGGTGTCCGTCTGGGGGTACAGTGGCCCATGGGAAATCTGCATTGGGGTGGGGACACCTTTCTGAGGGGACTGCACCCAGGACATACTGGAAACACCCCTGAGGGAATGCCATCATTCTCCTTCAAAATTAGCCGAGGTTGTCCTGATTAATCTAATAATTTCTCATTGTAAATCACCCCTGGCACCCTTCCAAATCTGCTCCATCCCACTGTACCTGGAGAGGCTTCCTTCTTTCATTAACACTTTGAATATTTACACATAAACACTGTGTCTGTCCTGATTTTATGCATGACATGGTCAATAGTGCTGATGTCAAGCACCTCTAGCCCTACGTTTTTGCCTGTTGGGTTACAACTGTTCTAAGGATGCTTTTTTTTTAATGGAGAAATATACTTAAAATTGCTGTATATGCTGCAAGTTCTCAAACATGCACATCCTCCTGGCACTGAATGGATATTACATTTATTAACAAAAATAGGTACACTTAAATATGTCTGACCAGAACCTCCCACATTGCTCAATATGCAGGTGGGCCTGGCATGTACTCACCAGCATGACAGTCCCTGCTTTGTTTTCTGCTGTTTCCCACACACTTCCTAACTTTTCAGCTTCCTCTTTGACCTCTGAGCATCAAGCTAACGTATTCATACAACTGTTCACTTTTGCCCAGCGACCTCCTTTCTACACAGCAGTATTCAGTGAGAGCCCATAATGCAAGTTTCAGCTTGCCCCCTTCCCAATGTGTGCATCACTTTGCATTTCATTTTAGATTTCATCTGCTATTTTATCACATTCTGGAGTTTTGCAATTTTACATAGTTGTCTTTAATGCCATGAATAGCTTAGTATCACCATTTTTTTTTTCCAAATCATTTTTAGTATATAGAACAGTACAAATCTCTGCTTCCTGGCAAGCTCTAATCTCTGAGTTAGTAATTCGTCTGTTTAATTCCGGTGCTCCTTTAGAACTATTCTGTCAATTGTCCTTGTCCACTTTACCTCTTTATTTAATAAGGTCGTCTACTATTACCTAAGTCTGTAGCTGACCATTTGATGTCTCTCACAAGGAAAAAATCTATCACAGGAGGCTTTGCAAAATCTGCTGTACTAAGCCTTTGCTAAATGCTCCTTTAAACCTAGTAATGTCCTTCTGATCTCCCTAGGTGACTTCAAGATCTGGAGGAGATTTCTTAGCAGATTTTTATACCTTCACACCTTTTTCTTATTGCTTTTTTTTTGGTCTTCCTCGTTGCATTTTTATGTGTAACTTCTCAGATTTCCCAATTGGGCAAAACTTCAACTTTCTGAAGGACGTCTTTTTTTTTTTTCTTTTTTTTTTCAAGGACGGTCTTTATCCTACTGTTTCACTGTGTCAGTTTTCTTTCACTTTCTGAAAACCTGCAAACTATATATTCATATTCTCTGTTTGTTTTTCTTGGACTTCTACTGTTGTACAAAAAAGCCCCACATATTTTTATAGAAGCATGTCCTTTTTCTTCTTTACTGTGTCTTCTAATGGCATTGTTTGTTCAAACCTTTCAAATTTCCTATTCGATAAAAAATGTCTAACTTTTCTTCAGAGATACAAAAATTACCTAGGGGAATGCATCATTTTGAAACATATTCTTTCAAATCTGCCTTCACTCACTGTTGAATTTAAAACCTCAGATATAACTTAGCCTCAAAGGGTTTAAAACCTTAGTACAACCTCTTGGTTTGTTACCTGCTTCCTTTGAGATTCAAATAAAGTCTATCCCTCTAAAAAGAATTCTTCTATTCTAGAAGCACATTCTTGCACAATTTTCTCATCTACATGATGAAACTTTGGCCCTCTGCTTATTCTTGCAGTTCTGCATGGAACATGGGAAGCACTTGAGAGAATACCACAGCAGAGATAGAATATTACTTACACAAATTTTGAAATCTTTTTCTGGAAGTGTTCACGCTTTCCCCATCTCATCATATACTCATTTGAATAAAGGATAGCAATAACACCATTTCAGAATAACACAGACACCTTTTCTTTTCTTTCTATAACTACATCTGTTAGAATCTACTGATGCTTTTCTAACATACAAAATTCATATTTTGTACTTTAATTTAAAAAACAGAGATACAGAAAAGTCATCATATCCCATCCCCTCTAAAAATGTGTTAACTATGATAAAGCATCAGTAATTGTTTGCTTTCTACTTCTACGCATGCCATGCATTCACATTATGGCTTTACAGAGCAACATGGTGTCCCCTTTTATATGCTGCTTTTCATTTCTTTTACAGGCAGGACTAAAATTCACCTGTGCCTCATAGTACTATAATTTCTATACACTATATCCTTTTTGAAAATCCACTACAATTTCTGTCCTTCTGTTCACATTATCTACAGAATATATTTACTTTTTTAAAAAGTTCAAGTCTATTAAAAATTAATCCCTTCACTCCAAGCTATTCAAATTTGTGCTATTATCATTTCAGGGCATTTCCAGGGGAACAGGTCCAGACTGAAGTGGTAGCGAGGCACTCGAACTCAGGATTTGGCTCTGTGTCAAAACACATAGCGCACACTGCATACAAATGACTGTTTAGACAGAGTTGTGTGATCTAAGGGACAAACACTTGCAACTTGCTATGCAAGACTAATAGTTGTATCATTTAAGGCAGATGTTTGCAAGTATGAACTTTTCATGCAGGTGAGAGCTCGGAACGGATGAAGAGATTTATAAAAAGCTAGGTATAAAACCTTTAATTTTCTACCTCACATTTGGACAGAATTTTGCACAAAAGCAGTGGAGTAAAAAATCAAAGCTGGCAAATGTAAAAGTAAATTGAGAGAACAACCTTGTAGGCTATGATTTTAATAGTATTTTTCTTATAGTGAAATACATAGTTAGGAGACCTTTTACACTAGACAGACTCTTGGACGTGTTTCCTCCAGGGAAATCTTCTGCTTAATATTCCTGTCATATGCCAATGACTGTCAAGGTCAAATTGCTAATCCTTAGTTTGTAAACTCTAAATATAAAAATACTAGTGACAAAGATCTTGGCTTTCATAAAATAAGATACACATGTATTCTCTGATGATCTTAACATCACGTATCTGAATTATACCAAAAACATGCTACTCTGAAATTAATTGAGGTGGCTGAAAATGAGCTGTTCTCAGGCTTCACAAACATGTATTTGGAAGGTTATTATTCTACGATATCAGACTGAGCAGGTGTAAGAAATACAAGTTTACGTCATTCTTCCTTTGGCTGAATTTAATTGAAGGAGATTGGAGCTAAAAAACAATTTGCTTAAACTGCTATTCAGTATCTCAAACATACACTTTTTTTTTTTTTTTTTTACAGGGATACTTGACGTTTACTTAAAAAAAAAATTACTTGTGTTGTTTTTATAGTCTGTAAGTGGATGACAACTTCGTCATGGAATAAGAGTTAATGTAATTCAAAAGAGGAGCAGAAGAATCTTCACAGTGTAGCTAAAATACAGTTTTCTGAATAAACAAGTAATCCATTTGCTACAGCAAAACAAGTATTTGGATTAAATGTTTTTGAATAAGGTTCAAAAGGAAATGGTAAAAATACCCCCAAAACCCGCAAATGAAAAATCCAAGAAGAAATTTATGTCTATGTACACAATGTTTTAGATTTTCCCACTTTTTTATATCTAACTGGACAGCAGCTTTCATAGATACAGCTAACACTGGCTTCATGATATCTTAACTTTTATCATCTCCACCACTGCAGATAAGATTTCTCTTAGCTCAAGATAAACTCCAGAACAGCATTTGATTTTGGATACAGGAAAGATACATCTAAAGCTTTATCTCTGTAAGCCCAGGAAACGCTAAAACACCTTTTATTTGATTGGATATTTCCCTCTCTTCTGGCAGAAGAAAGGGAGCAATTGAGAAACATACACAAGAGTTTTAATGTGGTTCTTTGTTAAAAAATACTGACTGCTTCTTTTGGAGTTCTGACTCTGGGAAGAAAGCAAAAACTATTCCATAAGGCATATCAAAATTATCTCAGTAGCCACAAGAAATGAAAACATCCCAGAAATTGAAGGAAAAAAAAAAAAGAGGCCCTACAAGTTATTATTTGCTATTGAAGAAGGAAAGAGTACAAAAAAATTCTTGATGTGTTAATTTGCAAGAGAACTTCAAGGTAGAATCATGGAGTCATAGAATCACAGAATAGTTAGGGTTGCAAAGGACCTTAAGATTATCACGTTCCAACCCCCCTGCCATAGGCAGGGACACCTCACACTAAACCATATCACCCAAGGCCTCGTCCAACCTGGTCTTGAACACTGCCAGGGATGGAGCATTCACAACCTCCCTGGTCAACCTATTGCAGTGCCTCACCATCCTAACAGGAAAGAATTTTCTCCTTATATCCAATCTAAACTTCCCCTGTTTAAGTTTTAACCCGTTACCCCTTGTCCTTAATTTCAGCATTGAAAAATCCTTAACCACAAATTACATTGCCAGACTTCCTATAAAATACACATTAAGAAAATTAAAAATATGATCTGTAACTAAGTAGCCAACCAAATTAACCAAGGAAAACAAACAAACAAACAAACAAAAAAGACAAGCTAGAGCTAATTTGAAAATCAATGCATCTCCGTGACAGAAAAACCTTTCCTGAAGTTTGTATTAACACGGTAATACAAACTTCCTCTCATATGGAAAAACCTGTGTTTTTTCCTGATTATCCTCATTATTTAAGTGATTTAAGTGCTCCCAAAGTTCTGGGAAATGCACTGTGCTGAGCTTCACCACCTGCACCCTTTGGAAGATGGCCTTAAATACAGGCCTTCCAGTTCACAAGGGAGTGTTCCTTATTACATGTGGTGTATGTTTCATAGATTCTGAGGTTGATCTCTTTTCTTAATTACTATAATATACTGTCAGAAGTAGAAAATTTATGATGTCTTAAGTCACCCCTTACTTTCTGCTTATGTTTTAGACTAAACAAAATTCAGTTACAGTACCATTGGAGGACACCAAAGATTAGCAATTACATAAGATCATGTTTCAAATAGCAGGATATTATCTACCACAGATTAATTCTGAGCCTGGAGTAATTTAGCCTTATACTGTGGAACTTTCAATGAGAAACAACAATTTCCCTTAACTCTTCTGCAACATAAGAATATGCATTGTAATTTTTAGAATGAAACTGCTATTTAGCAGGTGTACACACATCGGCTTACTGCACCAGCCCATAATCATAGAAAGATACTTAAATTAATTTCCATGAACAAGATACGAGAGAAATATTTTACATGAAAATCTAGGCATTAAGAGCATTAATGGCCCAAGTCTTCAGTGGTATCTGTTTATGGTACAGTGAACCAGTAGCAGTTTTATAGACAATAACACTTACAAAATTTAGATACCTCATAGATACCAGCAAGGAACAATTTGAGCTCCTGCAAAATAGAGTAGACAGTTATATGCAGACTGTACAAGAGTAACGAGACCTGGCATTTACATACTGAGGGCTTGAATTGCTTCCACAGACTTGACAGTAGGGGTATTGCTAAATTGTTTCTGTACG
The DNA here is from genome assembly GCF_028554395.1 of Pezoporus wallicus. NCBI lineage: Eukaryota > Metazoa > Chordata > Aves > Psittaciformes > Psittacidae > Pezoporus > Pezoporus wallicus. The sequence continues at coordinate 2,303,879 of NW_026636990.1, forward strand.
AAGTTGAAAATATTGTTAGAAAAATGAAACAAGTCAGGAAACTTGAGATAAATGCAAATAGCAGAATGCAGTCACAACAAACTCAGTACAATTACTATTAAGTATATATATATGACGATGGTGATATTTTTGTAAGTTTCTACTTTGAACTGGTGATGTTCCCGTCTGAGCTGTGACTACAGCAATAACCAGGATGATCACGCACAGACTGCATGTCCTGGCCCACTGAGCCATGACTTTACCAGCTTGTTAAACCTGCTATGCTCTATGGCTGGCAAGTAAAGGACGTGCCATTCAGTGTGTCCTTGACATTTCAGAAATATGTGTTTTCCCCAGATGAGAGAAATGTCATGGGTTTATCTTAGTCAGTTCTTTAGGATAATGATGAATCTGAAATATCACAGAACTGTACATAAGAAATGCAAACATATTTATGGTTCAAGTTTCAAAACTATGTCATTTGTTTCTGGATAATAAAATAATATTATGACAGTAAACCTACATCGCACAGACCTACATATATTTTCTAGTTCTAGTAACCTATGTACGTATAATGACAATATGTAGATCTTTAGAAAGTAAACAAGCTTAATTACACATTTTTAACATTAATTAGAAGTCTGTTGCTCAGTACTGGATGAAATAGTCCTGGTACAATTGCAAAACTGAATTTTAAATATTTAAGTCTAGGTTTTCAAATTAATTTCTAGATTACTTTTTTTGCAGTCAAGGAGTATGGGGTTTTTTTCTGGTTCTTTCAATATTCACAATAATATTTTTTTATATCTTCAAATTTCTCCTTAAACATGTCTCAAAGACTATGTTGCAAACCACTGTTACAGTAATCATCATATGAGCAGTACACTAAAATTCTGTTTCCCTGAACAGGCTTTATGTCAGGCAAAAAAGCAGCAGCATCTTAGAAAACCGATTCTGCATGTCTTTTTCCACTATTTGGCATTAAATTGTTAACCCTTTCAGTGTAACAAAGACATATTTTATTTTGTGGGTTTTTTTTTAAATTGAATTGCTAACTTAACCACTAGAACCATTAGTTTTAACCAAAAAAAAGTTTTGAATCCTACTGCTTTCTTTTTTGAGAGCTCAGTCTGGAAACACATCTGTGAGGCATGTCATATTTTTACATGTTTTCATATATAGGCATACACACATACATTTGCCTATGCAAAAATACACACATTTTGCTATGTTTATGATGAGTGGGAGACAGAATTCTGAAATGCAAACATAGATCTCATGCTATTTAATTAGAATGTGACTAAGATAATTTGTGTGACTATGACTTCATGAAGCACTTAAAAAGAGGCCATAAAAATCAGGAATACTTACATCCAGAAGGGATTTGATTCACAGCTCAAGCAAAACATATGAAGGTGAGAAAGCATCTGATACCATGTAATCCAAAAGAAAATCTTTTCCCAACTAGAACTTCTGAATGGATAATTATGTATATTTTGATTTAAAACCCTGGGAACCAAGAATTACTTAAAATTCTTTCAGCATGCTATTTCTGTCACAAAACACATAGTTTATGTGGCATATGCACTTTAACAATCCAGGAAAAAAACCCGTATTACATTTAACAGTTCAGGTGAAAAACCCTATCTCTTACAAAGCCATAAATTCACCATGTTAAAAAGTTACAAGCAAAAGGAATAAAAATTATCTTTTGCAGTGTAAGAAATTTTGAACATGAGCCCTTACAATCTAGCTAAGAAAAAGGTTTTCTTTTTGTCTCTGTCTACTTCTCAAAACTTTCATATACATGCTCCAACCAAATATCATAGAGAGATGTATTTTATATTATGGAAGATATTGGAAACCAGAAATTTAATTCTGGCTACTACTACTTAAAATAAAGTTAGAAATTTCAGGCTTTTTTGTGTCCACTTTCTTCACAAATCTTAATAATTTCAGGAAATTACTTAAATGGTAAATTTTAATTCAAATATATGCAGTAAAAGAAAACAAAAATCTATGGTATACAAAAAAGAGATTACAGCTAAAGGGAAACGTTCTCTAACTGCTGCAATATACAGACCCATTTTCAATTACATGCATACTAAAATCCAAGAAATGCATTCCTTAAAACATTATAAATATTTCTGACCTTTAAATTTCAAGTATATGAATATGTATATCTTGGTACAGAAAAACAACCACACAACATAGAAAAGCTCACAGTAAAGTGGCTTCAACATTGTCAAGTAGTTTAAATGCACAGAAGATAATTTTTCCCAAGTGTAAATACGGTATGTCCATCCCTACCTAGTGCTCTGCCTTCCTTTCCTGTGCAATATCAGGTTACAATGCAGCACCCCTATGTGATGTTTGACATTTTGGGGACAACATAAATAGCCTCATTTATTTTCATGTTGCTGTTCACTAAACCTACTAATAGTCTGTGTCTTTGCTGCTGTTCCCATTTGTTTGTTAAACTGACATTGCTTATTTTTTCCTAAACTTCCCTTTCAACTAATTTAATAAACCAACTTGCTTGCTGCACTGAGGTCTGGAGTCTGCTTCTTGAAGGTCATTGGTTTGGTTTTGCTGTTTTCCTACTTTTCCATCTTTTCATCAACTTTGTTTCCATCTGAGCTGTATATTACCTTTCTATACCAAGAAGCTGTAACAAATTCATCAGGAATCTGACAGACAACTGACAAGAAAGTTAACATCTTACTGTATTCCTTCCCCAGGTAATTTCTGGGAAATCCTTCCTACTGCAGTTGCCCGTAGTTGCTCACAGAAAGCTCTGTCTACCTGTCCTTTCAAATTTGGTGGTGTGCTGTGCACCATCAACATAATAGTGCCTCTGATTTTTTCTCCTTTAAATATTTTTAAAGACTTTCAGCAGATCCCGTTACTTCTGCATTCTGAATTCCAGACCAAGTTACACATCTTTGATAAGCAACATACATCTTCCCTTTTATCTGTTCCCCTCTTGTAGCAATATTCTAGTCAGATAAATTATTCCACAAATCAGTTGACCATTAGGACTTTCAGCTGCTCTTGCTTGTTCCTCATTCTTCCTTTATTGACATTCATGCTGACTAAAAGGAAAAAAGTAATAGGCAAAGACAGATAAGAATATAACAAATGGACAGTGGCTTTAATTGTAAGGATTTCACAATTTTTCCTCTAAGCACTGGAGATTTTTCTAAGCAGAACCCAAAAATCATTTTTATGCACAGTCTGGTTCAGTTTTCCCTTCTTCCATAGTAAACTTCTGCCTAGAACCTATCAAAGCAACCTTTTCAGACCTGGCTTCCAGCTGTGTAAGAGGATAATCTCCTAGAACTGCTAAATTTTAATGTCAACTAGGAACTGTCATTCAAAATTAAATTTCTTCAAAGAGTCTGTTCTCATATCTGCACAATTGAATGACACTAGAAACACCTATCCTTGCACCCATGAGTTATGTTCAGCCTGTGCTATGAAGAATGGTATAGATTAATTAAAGATTTTTGAGAAAGTAGAAGTAAATAAAGTTCTTTGTACCTTCCCTTGGATCCACAGGTTGCAGATAACTTTGTCCATTCTCCACTGAGAATAAACAAGCCAAAAGTATATTAGCAAGTCAAAGACATAGCTCTACTATGTACAGAGCATGATTAAGCAAAGAAAACAAAACAAAACCATTTTTATTTCTTTCTCAATATCCTCTCTTAGTGGATCTTTAGGGATTCTGTAGCGTAGGAGTTAGAATTATGATCAGCTACAAAGTACAGCAAGTGCTACTGCAGGTGGAACACAAGGTGGTTGAAAAATTAGAAAAATAGTTTGCGATTTTACACATCAAGGAAAAATGGAAAAATATATTCTTTTCTCCTTCTCCCACAAAAACTATTAAGACTTCTGGATACATACTGAAATACTTATCTAGAATGCCACTTCTCAGAAATGGTGTTAATAAATGCTTTGATGTTACATTTATGTTGCAAACTACTTTATAAGTATCCAGTTTTCTATTTTCAAATTTAGATTACCACTGTTGCACAGAGGAGGTAGGCAAAATTTCAGAATTATTGAAGAAAGAAAAACCTTTAATAATAACATCTTTTTTGGTTTTATTTTGATGCAGCCCCAGCTATTCTTGAGGGAGGGAGAGGCAAGAGATCGCCTTCTTTTAGCTCATCAGAAGTAAAACTCAATACCTTAGAGATCTAACTCTGCCTTAAAAAAGAGACCTCAAAACCATTTTCCACCCCTTATTTAGCACTCTGCTTATTCTGGGACCATATTACAACTGCTACTGTAATATGTCCATATCTCTTCCTAGTCCTACTCTGCTGTTTTCTCGTGCCTTTCCTCAAAAGCACAGGCCCCTTTACTTCTTTGGCAGTCAAAATAATTTCTGAGCTTCCATAACCCATATTTTACTTAGTCCATTAGGACAGATCTGGAGGGCAGTGGCCTCTGCTGATTAACTGCCTATAGGACTCCCTGAGTGAAAAGGTAGCTTCTATATCCAGGAAAATAATCACTTACTGCTCAGGACAGAAATCCTACTGAAGATGACTAAGACCCCTTTATTCCACTTGTGTTTTCTGGCATCTTAAGAATATATATTTTTCACACATTCATTTCTGCCCTTCTACAGAATGTGCTCACATGCACTTTGGCCCCAAGGCAGGCATGTTGTGGATGCGAATATATTTCTTTTTTTATAAGTCTCTGTCCTAACCTTTGCATATCAAAGCATGAAAGCACTTCTAAAAAAGTTAAAAAATACATGAATATGCATGATTTGGGGGTAAATATAAACCCAGATGGACAAGAGTGAAAGTGCCTAAAAAAAATCCAAACCAAAATAAAAAACAAAACACCAAACCAGGAAAAATCCCCACCCCACACCCTTCAGATGCTTCTTTAAAAGTAAAATACAACTCAAATCCAATTCTGTATAGACTTTCTGTATTACTCCTTTTTTTTTATTTTTTTCCTCTTTTTAGCTATTATATTATACTTCCTTTGTTTTACATTACAAAGATATTTGAGTTTGAATTCAAGGTCTTTGTCACTGTACAGTTTGCCTAATCAGGCCAGCTTCCCCACTGCATACAAAAGACTTCTTATCGTCATCACTAACTGGTCCAGAAAGAGTAATAGCATCACAGTCAAAAGATTATGGCCAGAGTTCAGGCAAGGAGCAGGACCAGAAATTACACACAGATGGATGCTTACAAACGCAAATCCAATTGGAATAAAAAAAATCAAAAGAACTAAAAAACAAACCATGAAAATGCACATTTCCTGCAGTACTTCATAGCTCATTCTGTAACACACCCTTACTATTGTGTCATTATCCTAATTGAGAAAAATGTGGATAATGGCTAATCCACATCCAGCTTTAGATTTACCTAATTTATCAAAAAAAGCTAAGTAGTAGCCGGTTATACGTTCTTAATCCAGAGCAAAGTAAAACAAATTGCTGTGAGTCAGCACTGAAAGTTTAGTCAGTTGTTTACTTTGCCCTGAACGAAGGAGCTATCACTGAGTTATTACTTCCCCCAGCTGGTGGTGCAAGGACCATGAGAAAGGGTCGTAACATGTTATGCTACCTCACTAAAATCCAGTATTGATATTTAGCTGTATCCTGCATCTTAGGGTAATGCATGGAAGAGACAATGAAAGCCCATTACAAATAGGGTTGGCATGAAAACTTTTTCCTACCCTTTTTATCCACTTTTTTTTTTTTTGGAAGCGTGCCTGTGACTAAACACAAAGATCATTACATCATCGATTAAAAGTCCATGTAACCCAATTCTTTTGTTGTTGTTTACGGTGTCAAACACAATGCCCATGGAAGATAGAACACAGCAAGACCATAGATGTTTTTTCCCTTGCATAATGTCCAAGACCTCACTAACTTCCAGTTCAGGATCTCCATGAGTCAAAGTAATACCCTTGTACTCAGTTGTCTTTTTGATACATTTTTTTTGGTGTTAAGTCACCTGAAACCTGCATAGACTGCATTAGCTAGAAAACTACTATCAGATATATCCATGATTTTCAAATAAATGCTTTCTAACTTCAAAGAAACACTAAGCACATGTACTAGAACAGATTTCTTTCTACGTTCCAAGTTGTAAGTGTTTATTTTGGTACAATAAGTATCACTTTAGAGTGTGCAAATGAGAATGCATTTTATTTTATAGATTATAACAATAATTGCTAAATTTGAATTGAAAATATTTTGTCTCTGTTAAAGAAAGAAAACAAAATTACTCTCTTTTTATTTTAACATATCAGTGTGTTGGCTATGCTTATAGTATATTTCCCATTTCTATCAAAAACTGTCCAGAAAAAAACAGAAGAATAAATATTCAAACCCATATCATCATCATCATCATCATGAAAAAGTTATTCCTTGGAGAACAGAAGTAATAATTTTTAATTTTTCCTTAAAGATGGGCAAACATTAGATAGAACAAGAAGAGAAACAATATTTTGGTAAAAAGGAAAAAATGTGTGGTAAAATAAATATTGCATGAACATTTTTCTACAGTCAAAGATTTGACTAATTTCTACCTTTTTCTATACAATTTAGACTGACAAGTAAATGTCATGCTATATTGTAGGGTATTGGAATTAAAGATACTAAGCTGTACAAATGCTCTCTGTAAGCCTATTGGTAAGATAGTTTCTGACTAATATAGCAGAAGGTGTAAGAGAGGTAGAAAATACTGCTAATGACTAGTCATTAAATTTATTTGACTAAAAGGCTTTTGGAATACATCATGTGGTTTTCTCCCCAAAAAAAGAGGTATGATTGCTTGATGAAGCGTGAAGGAGAATGAGCTGAGGATTTGGTATTTGCCTTTGAAGAAATCGTTAATATTTCTTATGAGACTGCATTTATCTTTGATTTTCTTCCTTTAAAGAATTTTGTCATGATTGAAATGAAGAAATAAAATCAGGAGTGTGCCATGTTGAGAATGGCAAAAAACACACACTCATATCAAGAAAAGTGTTAATCTGATGGGGTCTATCAAAAGCAAATAGGAAAGCCTATCTGCATCTCTCAATTTGGTAAATTTCAAGAGGCTGTGACAAGAAAAAGCTAACAATTCAGAAATTAATACTGAGGTTGTTTAACATTTCCTTGTAGCTGTAAAAGCAAGGAGATCAAACTGAGAAAATAAAAGAGAACAATACCAAGTTAACCAGTGGAAATAGAACTATTATGCTGACAGAAACAGATGAAACACACCTGTAAGCAACACACATTAAAAAAAAAAAATCTTACAATTTTATGCATTCTTAGAAAATAAATGCCAGAATTGCACTTTTATTTTTAAAAATATTTGTTGAATGACCACATGAACACTCATGTCCCACAACAAAGATCAGCTAATAAGTTATATCTTTTGCTCAGTATGTTTTCAATTAACTTTGAAAATTCACAGCCTTACTAAATGTTAACAAGCAAGCAAAAACTTTTGAAAAAAAATCCTTTTCATTTACCTCAAAAGAGCAGAAACTACTGCGCAATATTAAATCTGTGCACCACAAAACCCCTTGAAAAGATCAGAGGTTCTTTTATTCAAGAATATTTAGTGTAATGTGACAAAAATATCAAAATGGTTTCAGCATCAACCCTATGTATTTAATTTTAAAGTCTATACTTAAAAAAAATTGTTACACACATGAAATCTTCTAATAGAACTAAAATGTATTACCCCTTTCTCTATTTTTAATTTAAAATGGCTTACATCAATTACAAAATTTGAAATAATCAGTGTGAACAGACTTGATTGCCTGCATAATCCAGACTAAATGATTGCCAGATTTAATTGTCATTTGAATGAGAAGATGTATTTTTGAAGCATCCAAGGTTGATTAAAAATGTTGCTATGATGAAAACTTCATGGCAATCTTAACTAGTTCTGTGATTGACTGCACTCAAATTTAAAAAAAAAATAAAAAATGTTCCTTAATCACCTGAATTTGTCTTGCTTCTATGTTCAGCCACGTAATCCTGTCCAACTTTCAGTCCTCTCTATTCAGTTTGATTGAAATCCTTGAGTCCTTTCACGACAAGTCATATTAGCTGAGCATTTTCTAATTTTTCAGCATTCTGGAACTTCAGTCCCCATAACTTAACACAGCACTCCAGTAATAGTTGTACCATTCCCAAATTGAAAGATAGATTGAGCAAGAAGGTTATTCTAGCACTGGTCGTGTAACATATCCATTCTTAAAGGCATTTTTGAAAAAATAAGTTCACGCTGGTTTTCTCTAAGAGCTTACAACTAGTTTAAAAGTGCAGTCATTTTTATAGGCCATTGGCATCTGTGCTAAATGATGGCATAAAAAGGTTATACCTCTCCTCTGTGAAAATTCATTTATATTAAAAAAAAAAAAAAGGATAATATAAATTCTCATTATCTATTTGAATTTCATTCAATAGCACCAAGTTAGTATTCCCTTACAGTTTTTTCCCCATTTTATCTCTGGGACATTACTTTAAAGCTTAAACCATTGACCCTGACTTTTAGGACTGTGTAAGATAGTCAGTCATAGCAAAAGTCAAAATGCTGCAGATAAATAAACAAAGGATCAGCCTTGATTTGTTTTAGTATGAAAATATTACAGAGCTGAGGAATTACTTCATGGGCAGGATTGTCTTATATTTGACTTCTTCAAGAAAAGACATCTCACAGAACATGAGTACATACACGTATACACATATATAAGTGATACATCCTGTATCTAGAGAATTCTCTAAGTAATTGTGTGCAAAGCAGCCATTAGTTACATGAGCGAAGGCCTGAAAAGCAAGTATTTTTCATAGTAAGAGTAGAGACTTAAATGCAAAACACCTAACAGGAAAGCTTATTCTCCTTTCTTCTGAGAACCAGATCATACAATATTAAATCATTCATGCCTTCTAAGCAAAAAAATCTCTCAGATATTTCACAAGAGATAAATCTGAAATAATGGAATATTTGTTACAAATACTTCTGTCAGATATTGGTCTGAACACAGAGTTTAATGTCCTTGTTCAGTTTCAATTGAATGATGAAAAGTGAACAAGACCCCAGCTTCACACTTTTGTAATGCAGAAATAATGCTCTTATTGATACAGTAAAAGCTCTTCATTCTTCTATAACTTCATGTTAGGACAGTACTAAAGGCACTACTTGAAAGGCAGTTAGATTTCCCTACACAAATCAGTAGCTTATTAGAAATGGATAATGTTTATAAATGTGTATCATGGACCTTGGGCTAAGCACAAAATCTTTAGTCTTCTACTTGTGTCTTACCTAACTGCAGAGCCAATTTGTATTATCTGATTGATATTGTAGGTAGTGAAGCCTGCTTGTGCAGGACTTTAAGTACACAGAAAGTCTCCTACTAGCAAAAAAAAGCTGGACAGTGTTTGATGATGAGATCCCTCATCTGCACATGCATCTGGAGAACTCAATAAGCATAAGGAAACAGAAAAGGTTGGAGGGAGATTCTGAGAAATGGGTCACGTCAGGAAAAGAAGAAAGTGGCAGAGATTTCCTTACATCAGTACTCCAGAATAAATGCACTTTGGCTGCAGTTTCCATTACAGACAGAACAAAATGAAGCTTTGAGTCTGTGACCCAGACATGGGAGCATTCTCCTTGCTGCAAGCACTGCTTCTTCTTTCATTAGTAGGGCTTTCAATCAAAACACAGACAAGCCAGGCTAACAAATAATAAACAGGAGATCCATAGGAAAAACGTGTTTCAGCAACTCAATTAAATTTAGCTTTCACAATCTCAGACTTGAAGACTCAAATCATACAACAACATGGCCTCCCAAGAAAAAAAAATAAACCAAGCCAAAAATGACTGACTCATCATTAGCATGGTAAGTGTCATTTATCAGAAGGTTTTAAACAGCAAGCTTTTAGATCAGACATAAATAATTCTATTTTTTAAAGGGCAATACTTAGCTTAGGAGTTACATGATTTTTGGAAGTTGCCCTGTTCAAAAGAACATTTTCCTAATTTTCTTCAATATGCTGTCATAATACACAGATAAAAAGCAGCTGATTGATTAAAGAGAAAAGGGTTTAATTCTGTTTGTGTGAAAATGAAGAATTTTGACTTGACATGTAATCATAGAGCAGTTTAAAATATTTTACTAAAAATCAAAAGGACTGTTTAAAATATAATAACGAAGCACAGTATAATTATTATTGCAAGACTGACAGGTTTCTGTTCACTTCAGAAATATGTTCACTCCCCAGAAATATAATACATTTGGCATAAAATAAAGGGAAGGATCACAGGAGGTACCATCCTTCTGCCTTTTTTGTCCCCGTCCCTCTGTGTAGTCCCACACTGAGGGGTTCATTGTACTGCTCCCGACAGCCCTCCCTGACACTTTAAGAGCCACTCTGAGCAATAAAGAACAGGGCACACAACTGTTATATAGAAACAAATCACAGACTATCACTTTGTAAACCAGCAAGACATTTGTCAGGGTATCTCACAAAGAGTCTCACTGGGGATCTCAGAGTACAACAACGTGGTCACAAAATGATTAGTCACAGGTTATTTTTGAAGCTCCAGACCAATGCATGGGTTGCTGTTTCAGCCATTAAACTATGAAATGTTTGCACTCATTTTCATTTCTGTGCTTCATGGAACATTTAATGCCAACTATGAAATTATTTAAAAGGCAACTGCATTTTCAGCTGAGAAAAATGACTCCCAAACACTATCAGTGTATTGACAAAGCGTCAAGTAAAGAACAGCTTAAACTCAAACAGAATAACAATTCTTGAGACATTGACAGATTTTTAAAAGTATTTTTGGAAATAAACATGTAAGAGCAGCTGTGTAGGTGTTCATTCTCTGCCTTCCATGTAAGTATTGCTCCTGAAAGGATGACTCTATAAAGGCATTAAACATTTTGCAGTTTAAGACTGTTCCTAAAATGATAGGATTATTATTTGCCACACAACACTAAAACCTTTGTATGGAGCCAACCAGACACGGCTGAATTGCTTAGTTGCCACCTAGAATGATTGCAAAGCTAGTTGAGATAGCAGAGTTGTTCTTTATACAAGCCACATCTCAGAGTTATGAAATGTTGTGCCTATTATTCTTCCATTCTTAGAATAAATTAAATTGAGAATATTTACTGCACGACTTAAATACATTCCCACATTGTCCAAATAAATTAGAAATTCTGCCTGAAATTGCAGAGATCTCCATAAAAAGGGAAGTCAGCAAGCTAATTATTAATAAAACACCACTGAGTTTTATCACGTATTCTTGAGATTAGGACAATACTTGTATTATTTTCATTAAAATCTGGAAAACAAATATTATTTGAGGAATTCTGAAAAATAAAAAACAACCAAAAAAAAACCCCGAAACACAACCAAAACAGAACGAAACAACAAAAACAGTGGCCTTAATCAGTAGCTTTAGTATACTTGCAGATAAGCACAGATAAAATGTAGTTAGCATAGACTCATAGAATCATAGAATAGTTAGGGTTGGAAAGGACCTTAAGATCATCACATTCCACCCCCCCTGCCATGGGCAGGGACCCCTCAAACTAAACCATATCACCCAAGGCCTCGTCCAACCTGGTCTTGAACACTGCCAGGGATGGAGCATTCACAACCTCCCTGGTCAACCCAATCCAGTGCCTCACCACCCTAACAGGAAAAAATTTCTTCCTTATATCCAATCTAAACTTCCCCTGTTTAAGTTTTAACCCGTTACCCCTTGCCCTATCACTACACTCCCTAATGAACAGTCCATCCCCAGCATCCCTATAGCCCCTCTTCAGATACTGGAAGGCTGCTATGAGGTCTCCATGAAGCCTTCTCTTCTCCAGGCTGAACAGCTGGAGCTTCCTCAGCCTGTCTTCATACGGGAGGTGCTCCAGTCCTCTGATCATCCTCGTGGCCCTCCTCTTGTTCCAACAGTTCCATGTCCTTTTTATGTTGAGGACACCAGAACTGCACACAATACTGCAGGTGAGGTCTCACAAGAGCAGAGTAGAGGGGCAGGATCACCTCCTTCACCCTGCTGGTCAGCTCCTGTTGATGCAGCCCAGGATACGGTTGGCTTTCTGGGCTGAGAGCGCACACTGCAGCCAGCTCATATTCATTTTCTCATCAACCAACACTCTCAAGTATTTCTCCGCAGGGCTGCTCTCAATCCCTTCTCTGCCCAACCTGTAGCTGTGCCTGGGATTGCCCTGACCCAGGTGTAGGACCTTGCACTTGGCATGGTTAAGCTTCATGAGGTTGGCATCAGCCCACCTCACAAGCGTGTCAAGGTCCCTCTGGATGGCATTCCTTCCCTCCAGCATATCAACCAAACCAGTTCTTTATCCACTGAGTGGTCCACCCATCAAATTGATGTCGCTCCAATTTAGAGACAAGGATGTCGTGTGGGACAGTGTCAAATGCTTTGCACAAGTCCAGGTAGATGACATCAACTGCTCTAACCCTGTCCATCAGTTCTGCAGCCCCATCATAGAAGGCCACCAAGTTAGTCAGGCAGGATTTCCCCTTAGTGAAGCCATGCTGGCTGTCACCAAGCACCTTGTTGTTTTTCGTGTGCCTTAGCATGCCTTCCAGGAGAATCTGCTCCAAGATTTTGCCAGGCACAGAGGTGAGACTGACTGGTCTGTAGTTCCCTGGGTCATCTATTTTCCCCTTCTTGAAAATGGGGGTTATATTTTCCTTTTTCCACTCATCAGGAACTTAATCTGACTGCCATGATTTCTCAAATATGATGGCCAGCGGCTTAGCACCTTCAGGACCCGCGGATGGATTTCATCAGGTCCCATGGACTTGTGCACATTCAGGTTCTTAAGATGATCTCAAACCAGTTCCTCTCCTACAGTGGGCGCAAGGTCTTCATTCTCACAGTCCCTGTGTCTGCCTTCCAAGACTTCGGTGATGTGGTCAGAGCCTTTGCCAGTTAATACTAAAGCAAAGAAGTCATTCAGAACCTCAGCCTTCTCCAAATCCTGTGTAGCCAGTTCTCCCGAGAGCTTCCTGAGGGGCCCTACATTCTCCCTAGTCTGTTTTTTATTTGCTATGTATCTGTAGAATCCCTTCTTGTTATCCTTAATACCCCTAGCCAAGTTTAATTCTAACTGGGCCTTAGATTTCCTAACCTGGTCCCTAGCTTCCCAGACAACATCCCTGTACTCTTCACAGGCCGCCTGTCCTTGCTTCCACTTATTATAAGCCTCTTTTTTCATTTGAGGTCCATTACCTGGACCTCCTTCTACATTGGACACTACCACCTGTAGGTTGGAAGCATAACCAGCTACAGTTTCATCAATGTTTAGAAATAGAATTTGAGTAAATACTTTGGCCTTCCTAATGCCTATTTTCATACTTTTTTGATATCTAGTCTGTTCTCAGGTCTTTGCCCATTATCACATGTGTTAGTATTGACAGTATGGTTAATCTGCAATGCAATTCTTTGATAAAGAAGCTAACTGGATTGTTCAATATTGCAAAATGAATGATAGTTTCAGCTCAGAGTACTGACTACTACAAAGTATAATCAGAATCCATGTATCATGTTGGATTTAAGCATACAAAATGATCAAATGCTGTACAACTAATGCAGTGAACTCATGCCTTTTCAAGGAAACACTGGAAAAAAATAGCAAATCTGGGGACTATGGGAAATGAGACAGCATCTAGAGCCAAGAAAAAACTGACAAGTTTTTGCTATATAATTTGCCCATGCTGTCTTCACTTCATTTACAGAAATGTCTCATTAAATAAATGGCCTGCATCCCAAAAGAGACAATTAGTCAAATAGCCTAAAAGATATAAAAGACATTTCTTTTTGCAGAACAAATAGCTTTAATGTTTGTTACTCTTAGACTCCTAATGTCTTTCTATTTCAGTAAAACTTTTTCCAACAAAAATAAGTAGTCAAAATAATAGAAAGAAAACCTGGAACAGTGACAGCAGATCGAGAGGTGATTCTCCCCCTCCGCTCCTCCCTCATGAGACCCTGCCTGCAGTACTGTGTTCAGCTCTGGGGCACTCAACACAAGAGTGACATGGAACTGTTGGAGCCAGTCCAGAGGAGGACACGAAGATGCTCAGAGGGCTGAAGCACCTCTCCTATGGAGATAGCTGAGAAAGTTGGGCTTGTTCAGCGTGGAGAAGAGAAGGCGCTGGAAAGACCATAGAGCAGCTTCCAGTGCCTAAAGTGAACGGCAAGAAATCCGGAGAGTAACTTTTTACGAGAGCATGTAGGGATAGAACAAGGGGCAAGGGCTTTGAACTGAAAAATCATGGATTTAGATTAAGTATTTGGAGTCAATTCTTTACTGTGAGGGTGCTGAGGCACTGGCACAGTTTGCCCAGAGAAGCTGTGGCTGCCTCATCCCTGGCAGTGCTCAAAGCCAGGTGGACGGGCCTTGGAGCAACCTGGTCTGGTGGAAGGAGGCCCCTGCCTGGAACTAGATGGTCTTTCAGGTCCTTCCACCCCAAACTGTTCTATAATTGTATGATTCAATTGTATACTCAATATGTCAAACTGAATTTTCATTGTTTTGCTGTATAACTGTTGAGAGACTAAGTGGTACTCAAAGCAATCCTCTCATATTATGGAGAGCTGGGAAGAAATGACTTCCTAAATTTATTTGATTTTCATCAGCAGGTCAGCACCTTTTTTAAGGCAGATAAAAGTATTTCAATTTAAACACACCACTTAAGTGCAAAGCTTGCTGTCATTCAGTGTGCCTGAGTTAATTACCAATTGCTTCCTTTGTTCCTTAATTATATTTTAACCCTACTGCCATCTTCTCATCACAGTTGTTTATCATAAGGGTGTTGCTACTGAATCTAACTAATTGAAGAATCCAACTGACATTAGTTAAATACAAACCACAAGTAATAACCAGAATAAAGTTAAGTAAGCTTTGAAATATTTACTAAATGACACAGATGAAATTTTTATTTCAGGCTGGATGATTTTCTATATGTCATGGATCCAGTTCAAGATTAACTGTGAACTACCAGAGTTTGTGCTTTGAGGGTCAGATTATATGTCCCTAATGGTTCTTTCTAGCCTTTAAAAGTATGCTGTTTACCTACGGTCTCTAGCTTTTAGTATTGGTGTATTAGTATTTTAGTAATGGCTATAAACTTCTAGTTACTGCAGAGCTGCAAC
Source organism: Pezoporus wallicus (assembly GCF_028554395.1). NCBI lineage: Eukaryota > Metazoa > Chordata > Aves > Psittaciformes > Psittacidae > Pezoporus > Pezoporus wallicus. The sequence goes on from NW_026636990.1 coordinate 2,319,061, forward strand.
TCCAGACCAACCTTCACAGTAACTCATTAGCCCACTAAATGTGCTTAAAAATTTAGTAATATTTTTGCTTATTAATGGCTGCTCTTTTGTAAGCAAAACTTACAACTCTAAAACTCTTTTTTTTTAACCAGGAGACCAAGAGCAACAGACTAAAATATTCTTCTAAAAAGCAACACATACTGCCAACAATAGTAACTTAACTTCACAAGTTTTTATATGCAGTAGGGTTAGAGGAACCAGCTTCCACCTAGCAGCTGAGGACTTTATCTTGGCCTAGGCAGAAGTATATGTCTTGCATTGGGTAAAATCCTAACACAAGGTAACTGGGAGAAAAGATGCAGCTTTCAAAACAGATTAAAGAGACACCTCAAACAGAATGTCTTTGTCATTTATAGTACAACCAAGCAGCTCACTAGGATATCAGCACTTCTACTTATCACCCCAGATCCACTTTCTTCACAAAAACATATTTTTCCTTTCAACACAGTTTCTAGAAATTGAATGAGATCTGATTTAGGTCATGTGAACAAATAACATCTATTGTTATTTGCAAGAGAGTTAGCTGAGCTAGGAAGGAACACAGTGAGAGGAAATACTTTTCATAATTTTACTATTCTAATTCAGTTATACTTCTTTAGAAGATTAATGAGTGAGGAAATTACAAAATGCTGATCATGTTGCTGCAGATTTTTCATATGGGTTTCATTACAAGCTGCATCTCCTTAAAACTACAGAACCAGGACTTTAGGATGGTTTAGCAACTACTATAACTCTAAAATTAGAAAGAAGCTTGATTTGGCTTTGTAGCTGCAGTCAAAGCTGAGTTTTAGGAAACTGAATTACATCCCTGGCATTTCTCTATCTTAGAGGGAGTGCAGCAGAGACTCAGACTTTTTCTCTGTACTTCAGTTTATAAACATGTAGCACAAGAATAAATGCGGCATCTTGATAAGTTTGTAAACTGCCTCAGCTAAAATACTGGACCTATACTAAAGTAAGCTGCTTTAGTTTTCCACTTCATAATTAGTGGTCCTTCAGTAAAGCATAAAAATACATCATATTTTACAATGATTACTTACATACATTTCTCTGCTTAAAGGCATTCCTAGGACTAATATCATCATATGAGCTTATTTTCTAAAATTACATTAAAAATTAAGGCTTCTCATTTGTTTGGAAGGTATAAACAAAACAGTCCCAGAAATTGCAGAGAAGTTACCAAAGAAGTTACAGGAGAAGTTACAAATACACTTATAAGATAAACATTGCAGAGGTTTAAACTTACAAGAATAAAATAAATCTATAAATAAATCTTTTTCCTACCCCCCTGTCCCCATCCCGTAACATACCACAAGTAGATTACAGGTAAAATTTTTTGTGTTGAATAGGCAAACAAGACTATAACTGATTTCAAAAGGTCTTTGAATTATTCCTGACTTAACTGTCAGTGCTGAAACAATTTTGTTTTCAAATTTAAAAAATCCCAACTCATAAACAGCATGATGATTGAAAAAGATTAGATCACTACTTAAAAGTGTTCAAATAAATGCTGACAAAAGAATGACATTAAAAGAATTCAGTGAAATTATAGCAGCTGTAAAGCATGGGAGAAAGTAGGGCTTATAGTATTTTCTTTCTTTTTTTTTTAATGGTACTTTTTCATAGAGTCATAGAATGGTTTGTATCAGAAGGGACCTTCTGATCTGAAAGATCACCTAGTTACAACCCCTTACTATGGACAGGGACGCCTTCCACCAGAACAGGTATCTCAAAGCCTTGTTCATGTTCAGCCTGGCCTTGAACACTTCAAGGGATGGGGCAGCCACAACTTCTCTGGGCAACTTGTTCAAGTGCCTCACCATTCTCACAGGGAAGAATTTCTTCCTAATAGCTAATATAAATCTCTTCTTTTGTGGTTTAAAGCCGTTACTCCTTGTCCTACTCCTACATGCCCTTTTCCAGATTTCTTTTAGGCCCCTCTTTCGGTACTCTAAGGCATCCCCAGAGCATTCTCTTCTCCAGGCTGAACAAGCCCAGCTCTCTCAGCCCAACCTGTAGTTCTTCAGGTCTTCCTTTTACATTTTTTAAAAAGCAGGGGTTATGCTTCCTGTTTTCCAGCCAGCAGGAACATCACTGGACTGTCCCAACTTCACAAATACAATGAAGAGTGACATAGCCACTTCATCTGCCAGCTCCGTCAGAACCCACAGATGCAAATCCCTAGGTCCAATGGACTTGTGCACCTTCAAGTTCCTTAGATTGTCTTGAACATGATCTCCTACAGTGGGCAGTTCTTCGTTCTCACAGTCCCTGCATCTGCCTTCTACAACTTTGGCAGTGGGTCTGAAGCACTTGCCAGTGAAGACCGAGGCAAAAAGTCATTTTGTACCTCAGCTTTCTCCATGTCTCAGCCAACCAGGTCTCCCATTTCCTTTGGAGAAGGACCATATTTTCCCTAGTCTTCCTTTTATCACCGCCATACCTACAGAAGTTTTTGTTGTTGTACTTAATGTCCCTGGCCAGATTCAATTCGTTCAGGGCTTTAGCTTCCCTGCCTTCATCCCTGGCTGCTCTGGCTCTTCCTCTATATTCCCTCCAGGTTACCCATCCTAGCTTCCACCCTCTCTAGTCTTTCTTTTTGTGCTGGAGCTTGTCCAGGAGCATCTTGTTCATCCACACAGGCCTCCTGGAAAATTTGCCTTCACTCTATGTCAGGATGTATTGCTCGTGAGCTTTGAGGAGGTGATCCTTGAATTTTAACCAGCTTCCTTGTGCTTCTCTCCTTTACAAGGCTTTATCCCATGGTGCTCCACCAAGCAGATCCCTCAAGAGGCCAGACTCTGTTCTCATGAAGTTGAGTAGGAGCTGGCTTAAGGATCTCAAGCTCCACCATTCCAAGGTCACTGTAGCCAAGGCGGCCCTTGAGTTTAACGTTCCCCACCAGCCCCTCCTTGTGGTGAAAACAAGAACCAGGATAGAACCTCCTCTTCATTGGTTCCTCTGTCTCTTAGAGAAGCAAGTTATCATCAACACATTTAAGAAACCTCCTGTATTGCTTACGCCCTGTTGTGCTGTCCCTCCAACAGGTATTGGGCTGGGTGAAGTCCTCCATGAGGACCAGTGCTTGTGAATGTGAGGCTGCACCTGTCTGTCTCCAGAGGGCCTCATCCATCTGGTCTTCCTGGTTGGGCAGCCTGTTGCAGACCCCCACAATAACATCCCCTGACCCATAAACTCTCAGTCAGCTCTTCATCCATTCCCAGATGAAGCTCCTTGCATGCCAGCTGGTCACAGAGGTAGAGGATGACACCCCCTCATCACGTCCCCAGCTTGTCTTTCCTAAAAATCCTGCATCCTTCCATTCCAACACTCCAGTCATAGAAGCCATCCCACCATGTGTCCTGGGTTCAGCAGTAGCAGTCATTTTTGGCCTTTTTGGTAGCTGGTGCAATGCAGTGTTTTGACTTTCAGCTTGGGAACAGAGCTGATAACAAGGATGTTTTGGTTTGGCCAAGGACTTTGTGAGCCTCATGCTCTGCCAGGGAGGAGGGGAAGCCAGGAGGAAGCAGAGACAGGACACCTGACCCAAACTGACCAAAGAGGTATTCCATACCACAGCATGTCATGCCCGGGAGGCAGCTGGGATTTACCTGGAAGGGCTGGGAGACTGCAGGGTTGGAGGAGGTATTGGTCGGTGCTTGGTCGGGCTGGGGGGGGTGAGCTATCGGTCGGCTGGTGGTGAGGTGTTGTATTCTCTTCCCTTGTTATTTCCTTTATCATTGTTATTATTGGTGGTAGCAGTAGTGATTTCTGTTATACCTTAGTTACTAAATTGTTCTTATCTCAGCCTGTGGGAGTTGCATTCTTTTCAATTCTCCTCTCTGTCCCCCCAGGAGTAGGGGGAGGGAAAGAACGGGGGGAGTGAGTGAATGAGTTGCTTGACTGGGTTTAAACCATGACACCATGTCACAATGACGCCAATAAGATCATAGCCCTGCAGGCATGCACATGTCTGTAACTCCTCTTGTTTATTCCCCATGCTACATGTCTTTGAATAGAGGCGTTTAAGCTGGGTTCCCAATGAAGCTAATTTACTGGTTGGGGTGGCAGAAATTGCTTTATGCTGCTCTACAGGTTCTCTTCTGCTGACCTGTGATCCCTCTCCAGGTTCCAGGCATCTCTTGCTGGTACTGGCATCAAACTGGTAGGAATGGGATGGATTGAGGTTTCCCTCCCCCTGCTTTTAGGTTTTTAATTCATTTGAAATTTTTAAACTTTCCAAAGTACATCAAAAACTTTTCTAACCTTAAAAGTACAAGATCATGTTAGTCTGGTTTGGCTGAATAAAGTGACTAATAACTGAAATGAGAATATTGTCAGAAGGAGAATAGAATTTATTCACCTACAAATGCATTTAGTATTGACATTCTGAATCACGATTTCTAGGAAAACAACATACATTTTCTCTTCTAAATAATCTTGCTTTGTATTAATTCATTTTTATTTACATGTAAAACAATTTGTTACCAAAAGAGAACAAATACAAACTATCTACCAGTGGAAAGAAAATAATCAAAGACTTTGTCATATTCTTCCTGTACTCTCCCATAAAATAAACCACCGAGAACAATGCACTGAACATTGAAATTCCTGGTTTTTGTTACCTACCAGAGTGCCATGATGGAAGAGAGAAAAAATATCTCATTTATTTAGGTTAAAGGTTGCTAATTTTTATCTATGGCAGTTATAACACTAATATTTCAGAAAAAAAAAAACTTAAGTGGAGTTTTAGTTTTTAAAATTAATTTTAAATACCTTTACACAATATTTTTCCATTTGCAGTTCAGCTGACTTTGGAAAGTATGTCTGTCCTGAAGCTATACAGCTCATACTAGTGCTTGGATTTCTACTGCTGGCAGTTATGGGAAATAGCACTTTTACCATCTGGCTCCTATGATTCTTCTTATATAGTCTGTTTCATGTCAAAATACTGTCAAAGTTTAATTCCTGTTCTATTGGCAACATATTTTTCCTTATGGCTGAGTCTCCCATATTAAAACAAATGGTAAAAAGTGTTTTTCTATTACTTGAGAGAAATATTTGCATAAACTTTGTACATCATCATCTGTTAAGAAGGTTAAAACTCAATTAAAATGTAAATTAAGTCTAGGCAATGCATCAACAATTGCTACACATGAACAAAAGGCAAAGCCAGGTTCAGCCAGGAATCAAATGTTTGAGCAGTAATTGAATTTGCAATCGTTTTCATTGGAATGCCATTAACAAACAGCTTAGTAAACCAGCAGTGAATAAAGTCAAATGCAAATGCCCCTGTGAAGTTGTCAGAACCAGTTCACTGCTTAAGTGAAAAATTATGGGATTGGACAAAACAGCAATATCTTCACATATTCCTTCTTCCTTTTATTCCCTATTACATGTCTAAACTCACTAAACTGGAATCCCTTAATAAGCAATAATGGAGGAAAACAGAAATATGGATCTATTTCTGCTAGCAAGAGAAGGGAAATTTCTATCGCCGTATACAATGGCACTTGAAGAGGGTTTTTCTATTATTGAAAGTTTATCTTCACTTTTCTTTCTTATTTACAGAATCTCAGCAATTTAATACTTTGTTCAAAGTTGTTAAAGAGTTGACTGCTCTTTAACAGTGTCATAACCTTTTCGTTTCCCTCTTAAAAAAATGGGATAATTTAAATATGAGGACAGATTTAATATTAGTTTTTCATTAAAATCAGTGCTATGATTCCAGAAGCCTTCCATCCATTTAATTGTTTATTCATCCTTTTCTGCAAGGATAGGAATCTGTGAGCAGAACAGGTTTAATATAATCACATCTAAGAGACAACTTTTTCCCTGGGTAGATTAAAAAACACAAGCAGAATTAGGCTGAGATAAGTGTCAGGGTAGCTGTTGAAAGAGCAAGTCTTCCCACAAGAAAATCATTCTTTTTATTAATATTATCTTTCCAAAGTTATTTTCTGTTGAAGGTAACTTCATTTCAGGTTTCCAAATGCCTAGCTTCTTCAAAACCCTTCATTGTACCATATAAAAATTAATCAAAATAAGGGAAAGCTTATGACGTCTAAACTGGAGAAAAGCAAAAATACATCCTGCTCTTATTTTTATCTAATGAATTATTTAACTTTTAAGGTGTTCTATAATATTCCTCACAAACGCTAGGAACTAATGAGCAATAAGTTTTGCACTACAATTTCCCTCTTTCCTATGTTATTGAGTTTAGTTTATTCTTGTAATTAAAAAACACTAATGCAGAGGTTATTCACACCATTTTTTTCAGATATCTAACTGAGCAACGTATGATACCAACATAGCTGCTGGCTCTTCTAGTGAGCAATACGGGGTATCTGAGGGTAGAGGTACCAGACACTGGTTCTTATAACAAAGGAGTTTTAAAGCTGTCTTATCCCTACCTCTCCAGCTGAATGTTACTTGGGTTTATCTCCACACAGCTATAATAAAACAACAGTGTCATCACAACACATTAACAGTTGGACTTGATGATCTTAAAGGTCTTTTCCAACCTAGTTGATTCTACAATTCTATGATTTCAAACTATATCACTGAAATGATTAAAGATGGGTTTTTTCCCCAACATGTTTTTGTAGTGGGCTGCTTTAATCAAGATCATTGCAGTGTTTTGGTTTGCAACGTGGTCTCTCTTGATGCAGCTGACAGGACACCAAATTACTGCACAGGAAAAAGCTGGCTAAGGTGGGAGGGAGCAGATGAATCGTCAACTCACTTTATTACTACTGGCAGCATCAAGTAACTACTTGTGAGGTTAGCATCTTACCTTTCTGAAATTGTGTAGGAAGATTGGATGTCTACCCTGAGCTTCAGAGTCAGACATGTAAAATGAGGTGTGGAGTTTTGACTACCAATTGGTTATGCTTACATACAGGAAACTTGCATTCAACACAGGGATACTACACCACCATTACCTCCAGTAACACTGGTCACTTACAACTTTTGAGTATTGCTAGCCAGAGCTTTTGATGGGTTTCCATTAAAACAGAACACATTAAAAGTTTGCTGTTTTCATATGCATTTGTTCAACCTGTTAAAAATAAAACTGCAAAACCAACCCCCCCTCATCTTCTCTGCCGCACAAAATGAGGATCACAAGCTATTCTTTTTTGTCAGTGCACAATTGTTTTTCTAGGAAAAATAAAGATGAGACATTACGTCTTCTGACAATTTGAAAAGCCGAGCACATTCCAGGTACTTATTAGTCCAGAAATAAGAACTGTGTCTTATTGCCTACCTCCATTTATATAAAAAATTCTTTTTTCACACACCATTACTCAAGATGGTATGAATCATGACACAACACTTGGAAGTGACTGCAGTGACCTTAAAGACGCTGACATTTTAAAAAGTGATTTTTAGTAGTAGTATAATAAACATTTGCAAAAATACAAAGGCCTATTTATTTTTCTGACGGCTTTTTTAAATGCCCACCAACACCACAATCCCACTAATTTTCTTACATCTCTTATATAAGCTCCCCTTAAAAATAATAGAAAAGTTACGCTGAATTCTCAATTTATCTGTCCATTATTACATAATGGCTTAATCAGTCCTTGGTTCTTATTCACACACAACAATGCAAATAGAATGGAACTTTAATATCAAAGATACTCAAAGACTTGTTAGTTGCAAAAATTGCCTAGTGAGAGCTTTGAAAACTTCAAGGCATCTGTCTTCCATTGATTTCAATAGGTTTTGCAGGAATAAGAACTTTCTGAAGTTTCAGGAATTGCCTGGCTCAGTCTGTAGGTGTCTGTGGGATGCTATTGATAAAGAACCTCATCTCCTGAGATACTAGTTACTTCCAAAACATGGGCATAGGGTATTTTTAGAATTTTGAACTGAATGTCCAGCTGAGACTCAAAACTTTTCAGCATAACTTAGTATTCCTAGGACATCATAAATTTCTTAAAATCATAAATTTTGTAGCTCTTTCATTAATCTACATATTGCTTGGGCTTTTCTATGCATCAAACACAAGAACAGGTCTGGTAATGATATTAGTGCCCAAAAATGCTGCACCACTTCTTCCATTTGACAAATGGACCAAGAAGACAGTTAAGGGGAGCATTTTCTCTTAAATTCGGATTTGTACCTTACTGAAAAACAGAATGTACAGAAAAACAGAACGTACAGAAAAACAGAACATACAGGAGGGTCTACTTGAATTACATTGTAAAAAACCCCACTGTTTTCAAGGTAGCACTTGCATGACAAATTTATAGACCACATGTGGGGAAATGGAACTTGTTATGCTTTTTGAAGTTACTTTTTTTTTCTCCATCAGATGAACCTTGAGGAAGGATCCAATTGCCTGTATGCAATAACCACGGAAACAAGAACACATTTAATAAAATGTGGTATAAAGTGGACAGGAATCTACAGAACATTATGTGGTATTACTTTTGTTTTCTTATTTACTTAAATAAGTACTTTTTAATGTAATACGATATGCTAAGATATGATAGTACTAATTTTGTGATCTGACATTTTATCTGCTGACAGACTACAAATGAAAGATATATTTAAATATTCTAGTTTACACACTCTAGTAAAAACAACATTTGCTGTTAATGAGTCACTTTGCTATCTAAAAGATAATGAAATTCAGAGCTACCAGAGTAATGATGTCCCTGCTGCAGCTTTCCTCTACAAAATATGAGTATGACCAGCAGCAAATACATATACCTTTAAGACAGTGTATCATGGAAACAAAACTGAAAAATTATGCATCAAAAGTAATGTTTCCATGTGCGGAAGCAAGCAAATGCCATTAATTTATATCATTAAATTTGTACATGAATTTTGTGCTGTGTATCTGCCTCAAAGGCAAAAATACCTATTTACTTATTCTTAAAATACCATGGAGGTGGAAAAGAAGATACAATACAATTGTAATGTCATACATTAAGGGACGTGAGCCTACTTTCATGGAAAATGCATGATTAACCAATAAAAAAAGATGGAAAAGAATGAAATGCAAAAAACTTATCAGTGAGAAACTGAGACAAGTTTTCCTGATATTGCTGACATGATCTTTCTTGTTTCAAATTTATCCTATAAGCTTGCAGATCAAAAGCCTCAAAAGTTTTGGTTCATAATCCTATCAAATGAATTACTAAATAAGTCAAAGAACTCAACAGTCTTTGGCACTGTCAAAAAATCCAAATCCATTTAGCTCAATTTAAAAGACAGAGGGAAAGACTGAGGAAGAGAGATATTTGAGGACTTGTTCTTGAAGACAAGTCTGGAAAGATACCATTTTGTGTGTAGAACAGTGGCTCCTGAATGAATTCAGAATACATCAATTCAGACTAATTTTCAGTTGAATTAATGAATCGATTCACAGAATTGCTATTAGAAAGAACATGGAAAGAAGGAAATTGGTTTGCACACAACCAGTTACATTGACATTAGCATGACCATCTAAATTGCAGAACAATATCTGGGACACATGTCTACTCAACACCTCTATGCAGGAAAAATAACAAGAGTGCCTTTTGTTCTCTTATCTGGATGCTAAATTCCAGTTACAAAATGACAAATTTCCAACAAATGACTTAAGTATTTAAAAAGTATGCATCAAAGTCAACAGTCATAACCAAAAAATTCTTCTGTAGTTTTGCATAATTCAAACTTTCAGTGAAAATCACCGATCACAACAGTGAATGATTCCCAAGTAACTTCAAGACTATTCCCTTGATATTTAACTCAAATAATGTTTAGAATAAACAGAATATAAATAGTTGATTGTCTTTGCAAGACTTTGAACAGTTTGGGATCGCTGAATTGAATCCATTTATTTCAGTCAGAAAGATAAAGACCTGATATTAGGGCAACTTTAACAGCACAGAAGGTTGCCTGGAAACTCCACAGCCTCCTTCTTTGGAGAGCTCCTAGATAAACCTCTTTCAAGAGGACAGCAGCATGAGCCAACAAATTCCATTCCGGCCAAGTGACTCTACCATAACGCTGTGAGTTAGTTAAATCCTGGGCAGATAAATGCTCAGTGCAACCTCCAGTACATAGACGTCACATTAAGAGCAGCCCAACAGATTCAGACAGGGAAATGAGCTATGTCCAGCCTTAACAGACAAGGATTTTACTTGGTATAGCAAATGAAGATCTACCTCCCAACCCACCTGAAGAAACAAGGACAAGATTTTGAAATTTATGCTTTCTTCCCCTGGCTCACATCATAGTTATGCAAAACCCAATCTGTAAGGTGAATTGACTAAGGTGACAAGAGCCACTGAGGGAGCCTCAAGTCCTCGACAGGACCTGCCCAGGAGCCGGCAGCTCAGCTGACGCCAGCAGGTGACTCACACGGGGCGGAGCCAGGAGCAGCGGCACCAGCCCTGAGCGGGTAAAAACCTGTCCCGGGGAGTGCGAGCGACCAGGAGCGCGGCGAGCAGAGCGGGTCGAGGCAGTTCGCACGGGCAGGCGAGCGGGACGGTGAGCACTCGTCGTATGAGCAGGGCCCGGTCCGGGAGCTCTGCTCTGGCTGCCCCGGCGATGGCCAGCCTAGGCACCCAGACAGAGCCGATGGGAGGGGAGGCTGCAGTGCAGAGCTCGGGGTGTAGAGAGTGCCTGCACTGGTCTGGTGAGGGGAGGGTGCGCAATGGGCAGGGCTGCACTCGGTGCTCCCTGGTGGAGGTGCTGCTGCAGCAGGGTCTGAGCTGCGGGATGCTGTCAGTAGGCTGCGAGATGTCAGGGAAGCTGAGAGGAAGCAGGAATGCTTGCTCCCGGCCCAAACTGTGCAGGGGCCTCAAGCTTCACCAAAAGCAAAGGGGCTTCCCCCTAAATCCCCTGTCCCCACACAGAACCGCTTTGCTGTCCTGCAGGGGGCTAATGAGGAAATGCACTCGAGCCAGAAACAGCCAGGCTGATGCACTGGTAAAGAAAATCTCTACTGGTGCTGCTAGGAAAAAGCGGCGGGTCGTAGTAGTAGGGGACTCTACACTGAAAGGGACAGAAGCACTTGTCTGCCGGCCAGACCCTGTCTCAAGGGAGGTGTGTTGCCTACCGGGGGCACGGATCAGGGATGTGGCAGAGAGGCTGCCTGCTCTAGTAAGTCCCACGGACTCTTACCCACTCCTGGTGATACATGTGGGTGCTAGGGACATAGATAGTAGTAGCCTGGGGAACATAAAGAAGGACTACAGAGCCCTGGGGGAGGTGGTTAGGGGCTCTGGAGCTCAGGTGGTCTTTTCATCAATTCTTCAGGATACAGGGGAGGACCTAAAAAAACCTAGGAGGATTGGCCAGGTTAATAAATGGTTAAAAGGGTGGTGTCATAGTCAGGGGTTTGGGTGTCTTGAACACGGGACCCACGCTTGTAGGCCAGGTCTAGTGTGGGCTGATGGAGCTGGTCTGATAAGGGAAAGAGCAGTTTCGGTAGGAGGCTTGCCAGACTGGTCAAGGAGGTTTTAAACTAGATGTGTTGGGGGAGGGGGGCATCATTCCATTCCAACACATCCAGTCAGTTCCCAGAACCTATAATAAATGCTTGGAGATACACCAGCTGCTCCAGCCAATGAGCCGGCTTCAGTTGGAGCTCAACTCATATGCCTCTGTACAAATGCCCGTAGCACGGGGAACAAATGAGAGGAATTAGAGATGTGTGCATGTCTACAGGGGTATGATATAATAGACATCACAGAAACATGGTGGGATGGCTCCTATGAGTGTTGGAATGGAAGGTTACAGGCTCTTTAGAAAAGACAGGCCTGGCAGGCGGGGAGGGGGAGTTGCCCATTATGTTAGGGATAGGCTGGAGAGTATGGAACTCTGTCTGGGGACAGGAGAGCAGTCAACAGAGTTTGTGGGTCAGGGTTAAAGGGAATATAGCTATGGGAGACATTACTGTGGGGATCTGTTACAGACCGCATGATCAAGGAGAACCTGCGGATGAAGCACACTATAAACAGACAGGAAAAGCCTCACGCTCGCAGGCCCTTGTTCTCATGGGTGACTTCAACCACCCTGACATCTGTTGGAAGGACGGTACGGCCCGGCACAAGCAATCCAGAAGGTTCCTCGATTGTGTGGAAGACAACTTCCTTCTGCAAGTAATAGAGGAGCCGACAAGGAGAGGTGCCATGCTTGATCTCAGGCTCACCAACAGGGAAGGGCTCGTTGGAAATGTGACGCTCCAGGGCAGCCTTGGATGCGGCGATCATGAGATGATCGAATTTGAGATCCTCAGGACAGTGAGAAGAGCGTGCAGCAAGCTCACTGCCCTGGACTTCAAAAGAGAAGACTTTGGCCTCTTCAGGAACCTGCTGTATCCCCTGTTCCATGGGATACAGCCCTTGAGGGCAGAGGGGCCCAAGACTCTTGGTTGATATTTAAGGATCACCTGCTCCAAGCTCAGGAGTGTTGCATCCCAACCAGAAGGAAGTGCAGCAGGAGGGCCAGGAGACCTCCTTGGATGGATAAGGAGCTCCTGAAGAAAATTCAAATGAAAAAAGAGGCTTATAATAAGTGGAAGCAAGGACAGGTGGCATGGGAAGAGTACAGGGATGTTGTCCGGGGAGCTAGGGACCAGGTTAGGAAAGCTAAGGACCAGTTAGAATTAAACTTGGCTAGAGGTATTAAAGAAAACAGGAAGGGATTCTACAAGTACATAGCAAATAAAAAAAAGACTAGGGAGAATGTAGGCCCCCTCAGGAAGCTCTCAGGAGAACTGGCTACACAGGATTTGGAGAAGGCTGAGGTTCTGAATGACTTCTTTGTCTCAGTCTTCACTGGCAAATGCTCTGACTGCAGCACCCAAGTCTTGGAAGGCAGATGCAGGGACTGTGAGAAATGAAGACCTTGTGCCCACTGTAGGAGACAAACTGGTTCGAGACCATCTTAAAAATCTGAATGTGCACAAGTCCATGGGTCCTGATGAAATCCATCCGCGGGTCCTGAAGGAGCTGGTGAATGAAGTTGTGAAGCCACTGGCCATCATATTTGAGAAATCATGGCAGTCAGGTGAAGTTCCCGATGACTGGAAAAAAGGGAAATATAACCCCCATTTTCAAGAAGGGGAAAATAGATGACCCAGGGAATTGCAGACCAGTCAGTCTCACCTCTGTGCCTCTCAAAATCTTGGAGCAGATTCTCCTGGAAGGCATGCTAAGGCACATGAAAATCAACAAGGTGCTTGGTGACAGCCAGCATGGCTTCACTAAGGGGAAATCCTGCCTGACCAATTTGTTGGCCTTCTATGATGGGGCTACAGAACTGATGGACAGGGTTAGAGAAGTTGATGTCGTCTACCTGGGCTTGTGTAAAGCATTCGACACTGTCCCACATGACATCCTTGTCTCTAAATTGGAGCGACATCAATTTGATGGGTGGACCACTTGGTGGATAAAGAACTGCCTGGATGGCTACAGGCAAATAGTTATGGTCAATGGCTCAATGTCCAGCTGGAGACCAGTAATGAGTGGTGTCCCTCAGGGATTGGTGTTGGGACCAGTCTTGTTCAATGTCTTTGTCGCTGACATGGACAGCGGGATTGAGTGCGCCCTCAGCAAGTTTGCTGATGACACCAAGCTGTGTGGTTCGGTTGATACGCTGGAGGGAAGGAATGCCATCCAGAGGGACCTTGACACGCTTGTGAGGTGGGCTGATGCCAGCCTCATGAATTTTAACCATGCCAAGTGCAAGGTCCTACACCTGGGTCAGGGCAATCCCAGGCACAGCTACAGGTTGGGCAGAGAAGAGATTCAGAGCAGCCCTGTGGAGAAGGACTTGGGGGTGTTGGTTGATGAGAAAATGAACATGAGCCAGCTTCAGTGTGCGCTCTCAGCCCAGAAAGCCAATCGTATCCTGGGCTGCATCAAAAGGAGTGTGACCAGCAGGTTGAAGGAGGTGATCCTGCCCCTCTACTCTGCTCTTGTGAGACCTCACTTGGAGTATTGTGTGCAGTTCTGGTGTCCTCAACATAAAAAGGACATGGAACTGTTGGAACAAGTCCAGAGGAGGGCCACGAGGATGGTCAGAGGACTGGAGCACCTCCCGTATGAAGACAGGCTGAGGAAGCTCCGGCTGTTCAGCCTGGAGAAGAGAAAGCTGAATGGAGACCTCATAGCAGCCTTCCAGTATCTGAAGAGGGGCTGGGGATGGACTCTTCATTAGGGACTGTAGTGACAGGACAAGGGGTAATGGGTTCAAACTTAAACAGGGGAAGTTTAGATTGGATATAAGGAGGAAATTCTTTCCTGTTAAGGTGGTGAGGCACTGGAATGGGTTGCCCAGGGAGTTTGTGAATGCTCCAACCCCGGCAGTGTTCAAGACCAGGACGAGGCCCTGGGTGATATGATTTAGCATAAAGTGTCCCTGCCCACGGCAGGGGGTGTTGGAACTAGAGGATCTTAAGGTCCTTTCCAACCCTAACTATTCTATGATTCTATGACTGTTCTTAGCACCTATAAGCTAATGAGATGTCTTTTAACCTGTCCCTAAAGAAGGGGTCAGGGGGATACCACCCTGACTAAAAAAGGCAAACAAACTGGTTCACTTCTAGATGCCCCCAACCCTACTGCTCATGTAAGCCAAGGCATCCCTGCTGTGCTCTGTCCTCAAAAGTAAGTGGTAATAGTTTCCATGCTCCTGAGACTGGTAGGGATTATTTTGATACTTCAGGATGGTCCTCTGGGTTTAGCAACAGTCCTTAAACATTGAATTATAATCACACACATATTGAGTATGGTCTTTGAGCCTCCATCAATGTAGATAGAAATTAAAGTCCTTATTTTTCCTTTTTCACAAGCTTTTCACTTTTTCCACTTTGATCCACTTTTCAGTGAAGAGGCAGCTAAGTATTTTAGCTGAGTGAAGATGCAATTGAGTTATGCTGAGATAATGGCCTGGTAACATTCCCATAATTCCTGAGCATTGCATATTCTAGTGCTTCTGTTTACTCACTTCCTACTCTACTGCCTACACTTGAAGACACTTTTCATTTCATATGCTGTCAGCATTTAACCCTTCATTCTGTGCAGCATCCCTTCATTTTTTAAACAGCTTACTGCAATTCACTTAGCAAAAGCTTGCCAAGCAGGCTGCCAGCTGAGCAGAGCCACACAGGAGCAGGCTGGGTTTGCATGCTTAGTTAGAGACTCCTTGTTACAGTCCAAGCATTAGCAATAGCTCACAGACTGTTCAAAAAGCTTTGGCTGTCAACCCAGCCCTCTGGTGAGCTGGGCATCAGAAGTGAGTCAGCTGTCCTTGGGGAGGCTGAACTCCCTGCATGTGCTGTTCTTCAGAGGGTGATTCACATCATCTGACATTTAATCACCGAGACCAATCTCTGTCCATGTGAGTGCTCCTCTTCCATTTCAGCACAAAATCCAGGAAACTAGTTTGTCTGACCATGCATTGGAAGAGATCAGAGCAGTGTAAGCACAAGAGGGAGCATTTATAACTGAAATACCTTAAATACCATCTAGTCTGAAACTCTCTCAGGAAAGAATGAAAGTGGAAATGAAGCACAGTACCTAGCAGCATAAATAACATCTACCACAAATTTAAAGGTGGCAGCCAAAACTGTCTACTTGCCACTAAACTAAAAGGTTTGACCTTTTTTTTCATCTTGACTTTTTCAGTAGGAACTGAACAGTAGTGTTTATGATCTGAAACGCTGAGGAGTGAAACTGCAACAGAGAAGATAAACATATATATCACATTGCAAAAAGTACCCCAGACTTTGGTGTCATGGATGGGTAGGCTAACAGGAATCTTGCGCTCACAGTCCAAAAAATGAATTTAAGGCTAAAGCTGGAGAATCCCTTACACAGCAGGCAAACACTGGTGCACCAGTGTTGACAAGAGATACAGTTAAGTAGGAGATACTGCCATCAATCTCTATTACAAGAAAACTTGCAAGAAATATAGAAAGAGTTTCCTGGTTTATATCAACAAAAAATACTAATCTGGAGGGTGCTGCATGCAGTGAAATGGCTTTATCTTTCATTATATATTTTCAATGAAGTACTGAGGCCAGCACAATCTGCAACTCTTCACACAGTCTTTGTGACTCTGCTGCACTAGTCAATTGCGGTTTCTACCACTGAAGCTTTGTTCCTGGAAACCTGCATTATGTAGTCCTAATGCTGTATCTTTTGCAAAAGGGAGTTTTTCTTTGTGATGTATGTGCTTGGCTGCTCTGATTTATATGTGGTGTGACGTTTGGGGAACCGCCACAGTTCAGCTGTTAGCAGCTTTCTGCAACATTCCCCACACTGTTCCCATTGATGATACATGCTGCTAAATTTGACTGCAGATAAACCTGAGACGCTTAAAGAGACTTTCTGGTGAAGGAACGTTTTCATAGCTTCAAGCAGAAGATAGATGCAGCTGCTAGAACCTCCATTAGTATTTATTTCATCTGAAGAAAAGCAGGTGTCCTTTATTCAGGCAGGTAAACACCAGTCTTCATCGCAAAAATCAGTATCCCACACATTTCCAGAGTATCCTGTGTGTTGTTGTTCATTTACTTGCCTTTGTGGTTGTTTGAGGTCTATCCAGAAGCTCTTGTGCCAAAAAACACATTACAAGTTTAGCTTCCTTTTATTTTAAATGGCAGCCTCACTTAGGAGTTGTTCACCCTGTCCAGAGTCCTATTCAGAATCCATGCAAAACATGCCCTTAAAGGTTCGGGTTCACGGCAGTGTTGCCATATACCCAAAATCAGTGAAAAGAAAACCTGTATTTTTATCCACATGAGACCACAGAGCAACATTTCCATATTCACTCCTTAATCTTTCATTAAATAGTTAACAAAAATAACAGTTGCAAGACTGCTGGTTTCAGTACAGAGACCTGAAAAGCAGGAAAATAAAACTATAAACTCATTTCAACATGGCGTGCAAATAGTTTTGAGCTGGCAATGATTTTCTGTAGCTATTTAATTATGTTGTATTGAAGTAACTGATATGTCTTTGCACATCATGTTGCATTGTCTTTTCCTGAGCCATACCTGCCCTGATTAGAAATTACACTGAAATTCCTATAATCACTGTTTTTACTTCCTACCCACAGGAAAATACACAAAAAAAGAGGTATACAGTTGTAGTGAATTGAAGACGTGTCTTTAAAGGGAGCAAAATAGAACATGGTCTCATTCAGTTACGCAACACAACAAGGACGTTTTTGATGCTTTTTATTGGACTTCTGGCACCCACATACGTGCTTCTATCCTCTGGTACAAATTTTTATGAGAATAGAATTTTAAGCACACATCTTCAATATGATGCAAATCTCACTAACTTCATTACATCTCTGGTATGAGAATTGGCTGATTATCTGACAACAGGTCTACTTTCACACTTAAAAAAACACAATATGTTAATATAAGCCACATTTGCTTTCTGAACATTTTAGCTGTCTGGTGCAAAGGAAAGCCCTGGAAGAAGAGAGTCTGTGTATCTCAAGAGACTCTAGATAGATGAGGTTTTTGGTAGAAGTCTATTTTCATAAAATACATTTCTCATTACAGTGTTTCCAGATGTTTCCTTCTTCCTTGCCTTTGCACCAAGTTATTTGACATTCTTTTTGGATTCGGACACTTCAGGGGCAGAGGGCACTTCTGACATAACAAGGGCCACATAGCTGATTAGCACACTTGCTGCTCTACACCCACGTTCTGCCAGTATCTGTCTGCTATAAAACAGCCTGGAGTGCCTTGGAGCAGCAGGGAGCTGCCAGAGAGAAACCACCAGAGAGGCCTTGTGGGTGGTCAAAAGAGAAAGGTAACTTGAAATAGACAACAGAGAAATATAAAGCAGCTCGACTCAGACTAAATTCCAATTTAGTAGAAATGCAAGGTTGTATGTAGAGGGACACATACCCTATGGAGGCAATTTCTGAAACGTGTTAAAGCTTCCCAGTAAACATAAATACTGCAGTCTGCAGTCTTTTGTTCTATCACTACAGGCTCAGTAGTTTTCAAAAGTGCAGATAGAGAAGACAACAAACCAGTTTTGATGCTCCTGCTTGAATGGAGTTAAAAGTTGATATGTTGAAAAGTATCCATGGGTTTATAAACACATTTGCAATTCACATGGCATGAGCCATCTTTTCTGTCATATGTGCATATTATTGATCTGACTCACCAGCATACAAAAGGTTTTATATCCCATTCTGCCAAGTTAAAAGGTTGAAAGGCTCAAGTAAGAACATTTCATTGCTGACTACTGTACCTACAGTAATAAGTAAGCAAAATACATTGAACATTGGAGACTCAAGTGAGAATCTGAAACTCATTCAGGAAGTGAATTGTTCACGAATATTTTTGATAGGAAAGCTTTTGTTGATTTTAAATCAGATACGCAAAGTGTATCTGATTTATCTACCAAAAAAAAAAAAAAAATGGTGTGCCAAGTTCAATAGCTCTATTATGGAACAAGTGTGTTAAAAATTACTTGGTAAGGCAAGGTACATAGACAACCTGAAAGCATTTATACATATACATACAATATCCCTTTTCTCTTCATCCAGCTAATACAATTCTGTCTACCAGACACTGAAAAATGCGCACACTTTACATAGGTAACTATAGAGAATGTGAGAGTCTGCCCTTAAAACACATCTCTAATTCTAGCTTTCTTGAATCTACTAGTTGAGGAGGAGCAATGAGGAGACACCTACACCACAACAAAACCTAAGACTAACGCATGCCATAGGTTTGTAGATGTAAATGGAAAGTAGAAACTCATACCATCTTTTCAGAGATTCACAAATACTTGCAAGAATTGGCTGAACTCTAAAGGAAATGCCAGTGAAAAGTAGAAACAACTTCCAACTTGCATCTAAAACTCCCTCTGAATTTGAATGTTTTTAAATCTGAGTAACACCATGACAGCCGAAGGGAACAAATCCAGGCAAAAGAGAATTAGAAAGAATAAACAAAGCCATTTATAGCAAGATTTCCAATCTGCAAGGCTCTGACATGAAGATTTGTGACCTCCGCTACTATGGCTAAGAGAAATCTTTCAATGCATAACAAGTTTCAGCGAATGGCAAGACCATCAGTAGGATCAATATTATCTGTGAATTCATATCAAATTCAGTCATCAGTTTCAGGAAAAAGAAATGGGGGTCACACTTTGATATTAAAGAAAATTTTATTATAGTGTTAAGATTCACTTGCATGAAGGTCCCATAGAATTTAAATAAGTTACACTCACCTGTTAAAAATTTTAATCACTACCATTTCTTAACTTCCTCAGTTAATGAGTTTTCCAGGGACTAGATAGGAATCATAATGCATAACAGATTTTCATCATGCAGAATGCTTGGGGACCTACTAAGACAGAGGGAACCTGGTGCTAACCAACTCTCCTCTCCATGGCCAGAAAACTACATAAAGGAGGAAGCAGGTCTTCTTGCCAGCTGCCTGTTTCCTCAGATGTTAAACACTGTCTACTTGCTGCTGCTTCTTCAGTCACTTTCACCTTGGAAATAAATGTGATTTCTGACAGCCTGACAAAATTCATTGTCATTTATTCACAATGAGACAGCACACAAGTAAATCCAAACCTTGGTGTGGGACAGTAAAATCACTTTAGATAGCAGCTTTTTACACTATCAATTTTGCCATAGTCAAACTACCCTGTTAATTGTCACAAGATGAATAGAATTTACAATATCAAAGTTAGTTAAGTGTCTGCAAAAATAGTTTCAGAGTAATGTCAACCTTGTTTACACACACCAAATGAGACCCTGCAGAGAGGCTCATTTGGCTTAAGCCACGAAAAATTGAGGTTGCCACCTTAACTTCTTCCTGGTTCTTGGAGACGTGCAGAAGCAGAGCTAGCTTTCCTATCTGAATGCAAAACATCAAATTCATAACAGGAATCTTATCTCCTTATGAAGGGGGATAAAAGATGCAGCACAATTATAATGCTTTGTCACTTCAGCCATCAATTTCAGATTACAAGGCCTTTCCTCTCTACCCTGTGGAAGAGCTGTGTTTACATCCACCCCCACCCTGCACTAAAAGCACAGGGAATGACAGCCAAAGATTTCTGAATTCCTTTTTCTTAAAGGAGAGGAGGGTGTAGGAGAAAAGTGGCTTCCGCCTCCTCCCCCCTAAAATAAGCTCTGAACTAGCTTTAGTTTATCTTTTTTTTCCCAAGTTTTAGTGGCGCCATTTAAACAATTCAGAGGGGAAACTTTTTTCCTTTTTTTTTTAAATACCACCACTCCTGTACCAAACAAACGGCTGTTACACAAGATAGAGCATTTCCAAGGGGCTACCAAGTGCATCAAACAAGTTGGCACCTGCTTCGAGGCCTGTGGGACAGGAGTTCTGGTTACTCCTTCATTCACTTACAGACTCATGGGGTTGCATAATGGCAGCTCCAGCTGGTGTTAAGAGGCTGACTCATTGCTGGCAGCAACCATCAGAAATGTGTCCCCTCAAGCATTATCTCTTTTCCTTGTCACTTCAGAAAGAAGGAAGAGTGGTTTAACAAGTAATTTAAGCAGCATTAAGTGCTTGATGCTTGCAAATGTATATTGAGAACCTTGTAAGAATTGTTACTGTTGCTGTCCCAGAAAATCTCTGTTAATAAGGTAGGGCATTTAAAAACAATCATATTCCCCAAACAGTCCAGTGAAAGATGCTATATTGAGAGGTACACTTATGTATTAAAAGCCTTTTTACGGAGTATTTCCCCTCACCAACCCCTTTATTCGCCAAGTCTACATCACATTTATAAGGAGAGGATGAAAGTCTTTGACAACTCTATGCATAAATCTGCTTGACTGCATTTGAAAGACACTATGCTGAACAGCAACAGCCATCGTTACATCCCAGAGTCCTGAGGGAACTGGCTAATGCAACTGCCAAGGCACTCTCCGTGGTGTGTGCAAAGTCCTGGCAGTCCAGTGAAGTCCCTGGTGACTGAAATAAGGGAAATATTGCCCCTATTTTTAAAAGGGTAGAAAGGAGGATCCTGGGAACTACCAACCTGTCAGCCTCACCTCTGTGCCTGGGGAGAACACAGAACAGATCCTCCTAGAAGTGTGCTAAGACACATGGAGGACAGGGAGGTGATTCAGCAGAGCCAGCACAGCTTCACGAAGGGTAAGTCCTGCCTGATTAACCTAGTGGCCTCCTGTGATGGAGTAACTATATCAGTAGACATATGTAATCTGTCTGGACTTCTGTAAGACCTCTGACACAGGCTTCCCACAACATCCTTTTTTAAATTGGAAAGATATGGATTTCATGGATGAATTGTTTGGTGGATAAGGAATTTTTTGGATGCTTGCATCCAGAAGGCAGTGGTCAACATCTCAGTGTCTGGATGGGGATCAGAGAAAAGTGATGGCTCTCAGGGGTCTTTACCCAGGCGAGCACTGTTTCATATCTTCACCAGTGACATAGACAGTGGGATCAAGTGCACCCTCAGCAAGTTTGTAGACAGCACCATGCTGAGTGGTGTGGCTGACGTGCCATCCAGAGGGGACTGGACAAAACTGAGAAGTTCACAGTTTCCTTGTGAACCCCAGGAGGTTCAACGAGGCCAAGTGCAAGATCCTGCACCTAAGTCAGGGTAAGCCCTAGTATCAAAAGCAGCTGGGGGATGAGGGTTTTGACAGTACTCCTGAGGAAAAGGACTTGGGGATACAGGTTAATTAAAAGCTGGACTGCCAGTGTGCATTTGCAGCTGTCCTGGGTTCAGCAGTAGCAGTCATGTTTCTCCTTCTTGGTAGCTGGTGCAGTGCAGTGTTTTGACTTTCAGCTTGGGAACAGAGCTGATAACAAGGATGTTTTGGTTTGGCCAAGGACTTTGTGAGCCTCATGTTCTGCCAGGGAGGAGGGGAAGGCGGGAGGAAGCAGAGACAGGACACCTGACCCAAACTGACCAAAGAGGTATTCCATACCACAGCACGTCATGCCCAGGATGTAACTGGGAGTGAGCTGGAAGGGCTGGGAGACTGCAGGGTTGGAGGAGGTATCGGTCGGTGCTTGGTCGGGCTTGGGGGGCGAGTTATCGGTCAGCTGGTGCTGAGGTGTTGTATTCTCTTCCCTTGTTATTTCCTTTATCATTATTATCATTGGTGGTAGCAGTAGTGATTTGTGTTATACCTTAGTTACTAAACTGTTCTTATCTCAACCCGTGGGAGTTGCATTCTTTTCGATTCTCCTCTCCGTCCCTCCGGGAGTAGGGGGAGGGAAAGAGGGGGGGGGGGGGGGTGAGTGAACAAGTTACCTGACTGGGTTTAAACCACGACAGCAGCCCAGACAGCCAAATGTATCATGGGCTGCGTTAAAACAAGGGTGACCAGCAGGTTGAGGGAGGTGACTGTTCCCCTCTGCTCTCGTGAGACCCCACCTGGAGTACTGCATCCAGCTCTGGATTCCTCAGTACAGGAAAGACATGGACCTGCTGGAGAGGGTCCAGAGGAGAGTCACAAAAGTGATCAGAGTAGCGGAACAACTATTCAGTGAGGAAAGACTGAGAGAGTTGGGCTTGTTCAGCCTGGAGAAGACTGCAGGGAGGCCTTATTGCAGCCTTTCAATACTTAAAGGAGGCTTACATAAAATGTAAGGCCTCTTGCAGTAGGACACGGGCTAATGTTTTGAACCTAATACAGAATAGTTTTAGACTAGATATAAGGAATAAACTTTTTGTAATGAGGTTGGTGGAACACCCAAGGGCAAGTTTCCCAGAGAGGGGGTAGATGCCTTATCTCTGGAAATGTTCAAGGTCAGGTTGGATGGGGCTCTTAGCAACCTGATCTAGTTGAAGATGTCCCTGCACATTGATGAGATGTCCTGGTTTCATCAAGGATGGAGTTAATTTTCTTCCCAGTAGCTGTGCAGTGTTGTGTTTTGGTGTAAGAACAATGCTGATAACACACTGATATTTTAGTTGTTGCTAGGTAGTGTTTTTTCTAAACCAAGGACATTTTAGTTTCTCATGTTCTGCCAGTAACCAGGTGCACAAGAAGCTGGGAGGGAGCACAGCCAAGACAGCTGACCCAAGTTAGCCAAAGGGATATTCCATAACATAGAACAGCATACTCAGCATATAAACTTAGGGAAATGGGTGGGGAGCTCTGGGGCAGGCTGGACATCAGTAGCAGGTAGTGAAAAATTGTATTGTGCATCAATTGCATTTTCTGAATTATTTTTCTTTTGTTCCCTATTGTCATTATTTTTATTTCCATTATTATTATATTTACTTGTATTTTTAATTTTTTGTGCAATTTAAATTGGATCTTGAAGCAGACCCCAAAACCAGCACTTATAAGCATAAATTACACACCACATCCTCCAGATGTGAGCACAACACAGGCTGAAAATTCTATAAACCTAAAGAAATGTTAAATGTTTCCTAATAAATAAACATTCAGCTGAGCAACTATTTGTGCTACCTGAAAGTATTACCTGTCCCTCAGCTGATTTTAACCATACATCTAATACAACCTTCCAGTGGCTTTGTCAGTGGAATAGATGGGTTATGGGGCACTCACACAATCCAGGCCAATTCAGATAACTCAACTAGCAGCTTAATCAACTGACTTTGCTGAAAGAATGTAAGAAGCAGCCCTACAATCCATTAATTCACCAGCAGACTTGTAGGTCAGTACAGGAGACAAGAGGATAAGCAACACAGCAGGGTGTCTTCAGCTGTCACAGCTGGAACCAAGGGTCTACATTTGTAATTTAGAAAGCACTTAGCCTATAGACTAAAAAGCTCCCTAGAAGCTTAGCATTGACACTACTTGGGGTTGCATAAGGACCTTTAATTTTCTTTCTGGTTTCTGCTATACCACACCACAGAAGATCAGCAATAATAGAGCCATGGTCTGTTCTGCCTTTATCCATCATCTAATCCAGAGCATACCCTCTGCCTCTCCTTTGGTTAGGTGCCAGAGATGGCTGCTGTGAAAGGTGGCTAAGCCTTTCTGCAAGTTCTTAAAGTTTTTCTTCAATATATGTTTTGAGAACTGGTATTAAATTCCATATGAGGGAATAATTCTAAATACATACCTATTTTGGGACTAACAAGGAGTGGATCACTGATCTTTATAAACATATTGCAACAAAACTGTTCCCATTCTAGGCAGACACAACACTCTTCTCTCTTATTTTGGTTATTTACTCTCATTTTTGGAAGCAAATTTCTTCTTCCCTTAGTAACAGATCAGTTTATATGCAAAAAGCTGCTTATTAGACTTTTAAGGGACTTAAATAGAGGTATATATGGTGTATAAATAAATATGTTTCCAGAGACTAATATTACCGTGAGCAATGCATTTTAATTCATCTTCATATAACAAGGAAAAAAGAAAAAAAAAAAAATAAAAAAAAGAGGAGAGAGGCATTAAATTGATAGAAATCCAGGCCCAAAAAAATCACATTAGAAGGGAGTCATTGTAACCACTGGTCAAACATCATATTTTATATAGAAAATGTAAGGTCTTGTGTATTTCTATTCTTGACTTCATTAAGTCTCTTTCTATTCATAGAATAACCACCAAGGCAGCCAGACACTAACAGGGAGTTAACCCTATGCAACAATTAAGTAATCAGACATTCACCAAAACTACTACCTAATTAACAGACAGACCAAGTGAGAAAGTGAGTCTATTTCAAACACACGCACTTCTTGGGTACATACAACGTTAGGTATACTTAGAATATTTTTTGCCCAGATTTGAGTTCCCCGTACCATATACACAAAACTTTCATCTTAGTAG
Source organism: Pezoporus wallicus (assembly GCF_028554395.1). Classification (NCBI taxonomy): domain Eukaryota; kingdom Metazoa; phylum Chordata; class Aves; order Psittaciformes; family Psittacidae; genus Pezoporus; species Pezoporus wallicus. Next base: position 2,343,850 of record NW_026636990.1, read on the forward strand.
GTATTTACTAACAAAACAGGGAAGAGCAGAGTCCAGGAGGTCTCAAAGGATCAAGTCTGGAATGAAATCAAAAGAGCAGAGAGTTCCTTCCAACTCTTTGCCACCAAGCCTCTGCAGCTGCTCAGCCTGGGTTACTGCATTAGACCAGTTATGGGTCTTTTCAGTCTTTCAAAGTCTGGAAATAATCCAGGAAATTGGATTCTCTACTTCTGTTTTTCCTCCTTCTCTCTCCTTCTCCACTTATGTGGTGTTTTTAATCTTGATATGGAAAAACACAGCAGATAAATAAGCAAGAGAGAAAAGAATAAGTAGAAAACAAGTTTTCAGTTTGAGAAACTCAAGATTAAGTTTTGCCTTTATCTGCATCCAATCTAAGAAAGAACATAAAAAGAAACTACTATCTCCTAGGAAAAAGCCATTTAAAAGTTTTAAGTGAATAACCTTCCTGCTTTGTCTGGTTAGCTCTTATTACTCAGAAATTCCAGGAAACCTATTTTCATATGTATAAGGTGGACAGTTACTGAATCTGTGAAATTTTTTAAGATTTTTTTTAAATTCCCTGCACTTCTTGCTTGAAAACAGATGCATGCTTATGAAGCAGCTTGTTTATCCTTATCTTAACGGTTTTGAGGCCACCAAAAACTCTTTTGTCAACTGTTACAGCAATTCAAGTTGTTGTTACAACTTGTTGTAACAACTCAAACATAAAAATCTTGGCATACTGCAACCATTGAGGTACATACATCAGCCCAAATTTGCCAGAGAAGAAAGCCTAGAAGAAGCAAGCCTTCTTCCTGAGCAAGAAAACAGGGAAATCACAAAAACCTTGTTGTCTGTTTCAGTAGGGCTGAGAAACATGAATGTACTTTTTTCGAAGTAAGACTCTCCTCAAAAGAATCATTTAAGAAAAGACAGACATCCAGAGGGACCTTGACAGGCTCGAGAAGTGAGCCAGGGGGAACCCCATGAAGTTCAACAAGGCCAAGTGCAAAGTCATGCACTTGGGTCAGGGCAATCCCAGGCACAAGTATAGGTTGAGAATGGATTGAGAGCAACCCTGAGAAGAAGAACATGAGGGTGTTGGTTGATGAGAAGCTCCACATGACCCAGCAGTGTGTGTTTGCAGCCCAGAAATCCAACCGTATCCTGGGCTGCCTCAAAAGGAATGTGACCAGCAGGTCAAAGGAGGTGATCCTGCCCCTCTCTGCTCTCATGAGACCCCACCTGCAGTCCTGCATCCAGCTCTGGACAACGCAAGAGGGACGTGAACCTGTTGAAGTGAGTTCAGAGGAGGCCACAAAGATGTTCAGAGGAGGCCACAAAGATGCTTAGAGGGCTGGAGCACCTCTTCTATGGAAACAAGCCGAGGGAGTTGGGCTTGTTCAGTCCAGAGAAGAGAAGGCTCCAGGGAGACCTTAGAGCAACTTCCAGTGCCTAAAGGGGCCAACAGAAAATCTGGAGAGGGACTTTCTACAAGGGTATGTAGGGATATGACAAGGGGGAATGGCTTTAAACTGAAAGTGGGAAGATTTAGATGACGTATTAAAAAGAAATACTTCACCGTGAGGGTGGTGAGACACTGGCACATGTTGCCCAGAGAAGCTGTGGGTGCCCCATCCCTGGCAGTGTTCAAGGCCAGGTTGGGTGGAGCTTGGAGCATTCTGGTCTGGTGGAAGGTGTCCCTGCCTGTGGTAGGAGCGCTGGAACCAGATCTCTTCTAATTCAAACCATGCTATGATTTTATGAAAAGGCAAAATTTGTTTTGCCAAAAAGAGAAATTCAGATGTTGGACACCTGACTGTAAAAGATTCCTAGTAATTATTTTCTGTATAAGATACTGCCACCCTTAAAAAAATATCAAAGGTCACAGATATCCATTTTTTCCAGCTGTTGCTTGTGGCTGTGATAGTTTGTCAACTTCAATCTTTTAAAATCCATTACTCATCTAGCATGCCTGAATGGCTTTAAAATTACAAGGACAAGTTGCTTATAAATATTAAGGCACCATGGCAAAATGCAATTGTGAGTTTTGTGGTTCCTTCTCATTTTTCAACTTATTTTACATTATTTAATACTGTTTGTCACAAAAAAAAAAAAAAAGTTTTGGCTCAGTTACTGTGACCAAGAAAATCCATTAAAATATTCTCCTTGCCATGTTCATCAAGAGATAACAAGATTTGTTGTCTAATTCCAAAACTTGTGTTAGAAAACAACTTGCAAATGGATAACAGGTGCTTCCCCTGCAGCCAGGCACTGGCAGCAAAAGTTCACTCTGGAACTGTCAAGAAACGGTGTAGGAGAACAAGTAAGAAGGAGGAATGCTATTTAATAGTTAGCAATACGATTGCAGCATTTTCTGTCAGCAGCATTTGTTTTCAAAGTTGCAGCATTTGCTGCTTGCAGACAGGTTAGTGCTTTCTCCATGTTCTTAGCAAAAGTTTGCTGAAAGATGACTTCCTCTCGCTGAGATGAAATTAAACCGAATTTGTGCCATTCTCTTCTTCACTGGGTTTTCCAATAAATGAAATACTTCTCATTGACTTACTTTAAGCATCTCACAAGAAAGCCAAGGTGTTACCAATAATTTTCTAGAGTCTATATGCTATATACTCTCCCCACGGTAATGTTTATTCTGCAGATTTGTCACTCCTTTGAACGTTAGCTGCCTGCAAGCTAACATGTTTTCCCACCCACCCACCCTCAAGTTCTCCTGCTTCCCCTACACCATTACCTTTAAAGCTCGCCACCTTTTTTTCTGGTAAAATTAAATACTGCAATTTCCAGAAAGTGCAACAAAGTCCAGCAATGAGCCAAATATCCTTTGGGGTTTTTTAGTCTTTTTCACCATGTAGTTGGTTACTTTAAAGAATATATAGATTTTGGGGACATTTTACAACACAAACATAGGAAGTTCAACCACAGAGACTGACTAAAGAAGACATAATGATGTACTTAGCACATTTTGATGGGGCAAATAATTTTCAGATATGTACTATGACTAAGACATTTTCACTCTTCCTTATCAACCTGCCATGTAATTATTTTTTTAAAGAGAAATACAGTCTTTGCAAGTTTTATATCCTTATTTGTTAACAATTCAAAATAGTTGTACTCAAAATGAGGATGCATCGCAGTTAAGTTATCAGAAAGTTTCAATTCACTTCTTAGTGAGATGAAACAATACATTGTTCCACATGCTTTGGAAACAAACAGCCCATCAATTATATCAACTTTCTTTAAATGTAGCAAAACATACGTGTTAACCAAAGGAAAAAGCTAAAGAAAACAGCAAGTGACTGGTATAGTTACCACAGTGAATACTGAGGAACAGTAGCACAGATTTGTGAAAGTCAAGAGAGCACTCAACACTGCATATTTCCAATCAGTATTGACAGGCAATATTTAACGCTCTTGATCTCTTGGATACAGAAACACTACAGCGCTTCAGGCATCAAACACTAAGCTGGCAAATAAAGCCTGCAATCAGCAGGCTAGCAAGCCCATATTTGAAGCATGAAAATATTAATGAAAAGACAGGGGGAAAAAAGGATGCAAGAAGAGATAGGAGCATATACTTTAAACAAGTATAAAAAGTCATCTCAATGACATTAAATATACTGAGGCACTGTGCCAGACAATTCCTGGATATGCTGAATCGGCTTACTTTAAAATAGCTATAGTACAGTAGAAAAGTCACAGATTGCATAAAATCATTGGAACACATGTAAACTCTAAAATAGATATACAGAAGAAATTTTTGTATAAGCTATAAATTCTTTTAGGACTAAAAGGAGCATTCATCTGCTTCTGTTATCTCATTTTAGCAAGGCTAACTTTGCTACTACAGAGATCTCTTAATGAAATTGGAAATGCCTGCAGTTTTTTCCCACCTTACCAGAGCGACTGTAACCACAGACAACTGCATAATTCTTTTTTCATCAAATATAAAGAATGCTATTTTTTTACCAACACTTTGCTCCCTTACCTACATTCATTTTTACCTCAAGACCCATGTGCTCCATTTTGTAGAAGTACAACAGCTACTCTTTCAACAGTGTGCAATGTCTGATCATTTATTGAAGAAGCAGGCAACATATTGTGGTAGGCTGACATGAGGATGAAGACCTTACTGCATGAGCTTTGATTCTGTTATTCAAGTCACATCATTTGTTTTCACTAGAAAGATAGTCTACCAGGATTTTATTCTCAGCATTTTGTTAGAGCACTCAGTCAAATACTGAGTGTTCTAAAAACACTCAATTGCAGCACAATCAAGTTGCTCCTATCACCATTGAAAGTACCTGAAGGGGTGCCCAAAGAGTTGTGTGTTTTCCCCTACTGCTGAGCACACTTAGGCCTTCTCTACAGGAGAAAAGATGAATCCTCAGGTGATAGAAACAATTTGGAGGACGCCTTAATCCTACACTGTCAACAGCTGCAGAAAAATAAAAGCATGGTGTTGACAGCTCATTCTCAGGCAAATATTAAGAGGACAAAAGCATGTCCTATCATGGCTTGTCCACAGAATCATACAGATGTGGACTTACTGTGAGACATAGAAAGTAGCTCCACTTAAACAGCCTCACAACAGCAAGGTAAAGTGATAAATTAGAGTTGGAAAACGAGCAGTTATTGCCACTACTAAAGCTTTCCTGTGAAGGAGAAAGGGATTCAATGCCACTCACCAAGTATTGCTCTTAAAGTACAGAAATACTACTTCTAGAGCACTTATTTTGGCCCAGAAACTGACGCTTAAAATCTATCTTCCTCTTTTTGAATGGTTCTCACGTAAATAGGCTTGCCATTCATTTAGGAGGTTTCCTGTTGTTTTCAGCACTGAGCCACACCTGCTGGCACAGAAATACCCTTATGCCAGCCAGCAGCAAACTGGGACAGAGCCTGCATCTGCAGCAGAAAACTGTCATTGTAAACCACAGCCACATGCAAGTTCCATATTCTACATCCTCTCCCCCCAGATATATTGTGCCCTACAGCTTACTTTTTTTGTGTGAGAAATGTCAGGTTAGCTGAAGAAGAGGAACATCAGTAGACTTAAAACTCCAGTTCTCAGGTATTCATTAAAATTCAGGGCTGTTTTACCGTATTAGCTACCAGCTGCCTGAGGAAGGTTACCTCATTCACATGCAGCAGAAATTAAATGAAGAGTCTCAGAAAACAAGCCATGATTTTCACTTAGCTTAGCCCTTATTCAAAAAAACAATGGTAAGTATTTCCTTTAAATAACAATTTAGTATAAGCATGTAAATCTTATAAACACTAAAACAGCTTGGACTATAAAATGGTAGCAAGACAGCTAAAAGCATATCAATATTAAATGTTAGTATGCATAAATATACTAGTTGCACTCCTACCTCTCTCTTCCTTGTGCAATTATATTGTCATTCTATTTTGGGGAGTAGGTGGAAGTTGTTTTTGTAGCTCAGAACTAGATGGGTAAGTGACTGACCACATGATAACATAGTTTTATTATATATTACTTGGCTTTAGGGTCTAATTCTACATAGTTTTTCACATCCTTTACACTACTAAATAAAATCTGCTTGGTGGCTTCTGAGAAATGTGTAGAATACCTTAATCTGTTTCCTTATCCTCTGGTTTTATAGTCAGAACAAACTAGCTGGAAAGAACAAAGACCAACTAGTTTTCATTCAAGAGCAATGAGGACAAAACAGTGAGCTCCAATCAAAGTCAAAAGCCCCTTTAAAATCTGTTTTTTGGCAAAGACTTGGGAGGAAGCAGGGAGGAGGAGACTTAGAAGTGATATAGAAAAAGAGAACTTAGAAATTAGGCACTGAAGGTCATGCTTCCTTATGAGGTTAGCCATCAGAATTCTGTCTTTAAATTGATCATCAAAACCCCCAATTTAAATATTAGGTTTAGACAAAGGACAGACACGCTTATCACAAAGGTTAGATATTCCATGCTACTTGCCCAGACAAACCAAGCTGTTGTAAAGATATAGAATTAATATATATATATATATGAATATATATATATATATGAAAATGAATATATATATATGTGTGTTGTGGTTTAAGCCCAGCCGGCAACCCAGAAACCATGCAGCCGTTTGCTCACTCCCCCACCCTTTCTCCCCCAGCTCCCAGAGGGATGGGGAGGAGAATCAAAAGAATGTAACTCCCACAGGTTGAGATAAGAACAGTCCAGTAACTAAGGTATAACACAAATCACTACTGCTACCACAAATAATAATAACGATAAGGGAAATAACAAGGGAAGAGAATACAACTGCTCACCACCTGCCGACCAATACCCAGCCGACCAGAGAAGTGATCTAGCCCTTCAGGGTAACTGCCCCCAGTTTACATATTGGGCATGACGTGCTGTGATATGGAATACCTCTTTGCCTAGTTTGGGCCAGGTGTCCTGCCTCTGCTTCCTCCCAGCTTCCCCCCTTCCCTGGCAGAGCATGAGACTCAGAATGGCCTTGGTCAGACTAAACATTACTGAGCACCAACTAAAAACATCAGAGTTATCAGCGTTGTTCCCAGGCTGAAAGTCAAAAACACAGCACTGTACCAGCTACTAAGAAGGAGAAAAAATGACTGCTACTGCTGAACCCAGGACAATATGAAAAATGAGAACATACACAGTTATAGTACGTGGCTATACATGGATTTTAAGACCAATTTTTAAGCACACTACTGAAAAATTTGTGAGGAAAAGTCCAGATCTATGGATATGCATTGTAAGTACCCGTGCCCTTAGCCAAAACTTTGGTAATATTCAGGTAAATATACCCACATTATTAAAAAATGGTTTAGGACACATGTGAAATGATTCAGCAATTGCTGTTATTGTACCTATTTGGAACACAGGTTATTTCACCAAGATGTTAATCCAGAGTCCATTTTAGTCGTTTTCTTGCAAGTCCTGTGAAGAATTATGCATGCTAAAGCTCAGAACTGTTCATGTTTAATTATATTCTAAATAAAAGTCCTGAAAAAGCAGCATGCGCTCAGATACTAGATAAAGAGCAGCATGAAATTCCATATTTTAATAGCTGTACTATAACAAATGAATTTATTTTCATCCAGCAGAGATAAAGACCCTGTTCTTGTATTCCAAATTCTAACTACATGAAACACCTGGGAAGTTATTCTGCAATCCATGAAACACTGAAGTAACTCACATTTTACTATTAAAAAAAAAAAAAAAAGAGTTATATTAGTTGTTGATTTTTATTGGAAAAGCTTGTGTTCTCCTGAGGATAATACCTTACTGAAACATACTACTAAATGAAAGAATAACATTAAAAGGACTTCCTCATAGTGCCTGCAGAGCAACAATACTTCACTTATCAAGAGGTGGAGACTATTTTCATATTTAGAATTTGAAAATAATACTCATTTGTTATTTCCCTTGCTTTGGCATTTCTGGAATTAACCCAAAACAAAGCAGACACTTGGAATTCAAACCACTAGTTTAATTTGCAATGCATATCACCATGCCAGAGGCTGGGAGGCTATGTCAGAGAAAACATTGTTCTATGCATGTCCTCTTACACTATTCTGTAAACATCTGCTTCACATCATTGCCAAATGAAGGGTACAGTACTTGGCATAGTTCTAGGGTGACCAAGATTTTTATGGTTAATGAGTAGTACCATTGACACAGGAGAGAAGAGGGAAAACACAAATGTGTAAAAAGTTATACAAAAAGGAAACAACATAAAAAAGTAATATTATTTTTGTCCCTAGAATTCTGACTAGATTTCACAAAAGCACCTTTCAAAATCAGTTGGACTATCGTCTAGTGTTTTGCAGGAAGTTCATAACTGAACATGTATAAGGAGCAGTGACCCGTACACTTGCACCACTAAAACTGGAAAACATGTAAGAGTTATCCTTCCTCAGAAACTGACAGTATCATTAACCAGGTGAATCCTCGTTAAATGTTTTAAGTTTAAAGCTGAAGCTTTTTCACTTCTGTCATAAATGAATTTTACTGAGAGGCTAATTAGGAAGTGTTTCAAAATATAACTTCACTATCCTTAATTGGATTAGTTTTATTACATTCATCCAACAATAAACAAAGTACCTTAAATAGAACCATGCTTGTTTTTTGCTCACTCCTTTTTAAACCATGAAATTAACTCACCAAATTTAATAACACAAGTAGCAATTTTTATCAAGCAACAAAATAATGAAAAAGAAGCCCCAAAAATGCATGCTCCAGGAGAAAGAAAGCATGCTACAGATACATCTGGGAATAGTTTCAGATTGCCTGTACTATGACCATCATGATTGTATCTCATGGCCCTTTTATTTAAGCTCTTGATAACTCACATCCATTCACACTAAAACAGAAGTATTGAATGTAATGTGACCAAGAAACACCTAATGGAGAATTTTGCAAGCCCTAGATACTGGTGTTTCCCTGACCATTAGTCATCAGGATTATGCCAGGAGGAGTCCTTGTCTTTTTTGCCTTGTATTCAACAGCAGTTTTTTCTGCAACCTGACCATGCTAACTGCATCTTGATTAACAACTTCGTAGTTTGTTTCTCCTCTTCTTAAACAGGGTTGCCTGGACTTCATTTGTTCCTGCTGTTCCAAAGCAAAACAGTATTTCTTTCAGGGGAATAATTACAATAAACAAGATGTTTCCTGAAAATAAGAATGGTATATGCTGAAAGGGAGTAGTCAAATAGTTACCTCCAAAGAGAATTTCTTCAAAGTTTCTAAATTTAGCTGTAGCGATCATGAGATGGTCGAATTTGAGATCCTCAGGACAGTGAGAAGAGCGTGCAGCAAGCTCGCTGCCCTGGACTTCAAAAGAGCAGACTTTGGCCTCTTCAGGAACCTGCTTAGTAAGGTTCCATGGGAAATAGCCCTAGAGAGCCCAAGACTGTTGATTGATATTCAAGGATCACCTGCTACAAGCTCAGGAGTGTTACTTCCTGACTAGAAGAAAGTGCAGCAGAAGGGCCAGGAAATCTCCATGGATGGATAAGGAGCTGCTGAGGAAACTTCAGATGAAAAAAGAGGCTTATAAAAGGTGTAAGCAAGGACAAGTGGCCTGGGAAGAATAGAGGGATTTTGTCTGGGAAGCTAGGGACCAGGTTAGGAAAGCTAAGGCCCAGTTAGAACTAAACTTGGCTAGGGGTATAAAGGATAACAGGAAGGGATTCTATAGGTACATTGCAAATAAAAGGCAGACAAGGAACAATGTAGACCCCCTCCAGAAGCTCTCAGGAGAATGGGCTACCCTGGATTTTCAGAAGGCTGAGGTTCTTAATGACTTCTTTGCCTCAATCTTCACTGGCAAATGCTCTGACCACATCACCCAAGTCTTGGAAGGCAGACACAGGGACTGTGAAAATGAAGACCTTGCGCCCACTGTAGGAGAGGATCAGGTTTGAGACCATCTTAAGAACCTGACTGTACACAAGTCCATGGGACCTGATGAAATCCATCCGCAGGTCCTGAAGGAGCTGGCAAATGAAGTTGCTACGCCACTGTCCATCATATTTGAAAATTTACAATAGTCAGGTGAAGTTCCCGATGACTGGAGAAAGGGAAATGTAACCCCCATTTTCAAGAAGGGGAAAATGGATGACCCAGGGAACTACAGACCAGTCAGTCTCACCTCTGTGCCTTGCAAAGTCTTGGAGCAGATTCTCCTGGAAGAAGGCATGCTAAGGCACATGAAAATCAACAAGGTGCTTGGTGACAGCCAGCATGGCTTCACTAAGGGGAAATCCTGCCTGACCTATTTGTTGGCCTTCTATGACGGGGCTACAGAACTGACGGACAGGGTGAGAGAAGTTGATGTCATCTGCCTGGGCTTGTGTAAAGCATTCGACACTGTCCCACATGACATCCTTGTCTCTAAATTGGAGAGACTTCAATTTGATGGATGGACCACTCGGTGGGTAAAGAACTGGCTGGATGGCCGCATGCAAAGAGTTGTGGTCAATGGCTCAATATTCAGCCGGAGACCAGTAACGAGTGGTGTCCCTCAGGGATCGTGTCAATGACACCAAGCTGTGTGGTTCGGTTGATACGCTGGAGAGAAGGAATGCCATCCAGAGGGACCTTGGCATGTTTGTGAGGTGGGCTGATGCCAGCCTCATGAAGTTTAACCATGCCAAGTGCAAGGTCCTACACCCGGGTCAGGGCAATCCCAGGCACAGCTACAGATTGGGCAGAGAAGAGATTCAGAGCAGCCCTGTGGAGAAGGACTTGGGGGTGTTGGTTGATGAGAAAATGAATATGAGCCAGCTTAAGTGTGCACTCACAGCCCAGAAAGCCAACCGTATCCTGGGCTGCATCAAAAGGAACGTGACCAGCAGGTCGAAGGAGGTGATCCTGCCCCTCTACTCTGCTCTTGTGAGACCTCACTTGGAGTATTGTGTGAAGTTCTGGTGTTCTCAGCATAAAAAAGACATGGAACTGTTGGAACAAGTGCAGAGGAGGGCCACGAGGATGATCAGAGGACTGGAGCACCTCCCATATGAAGACAGGCTGAGAAAGTTGGTGCTGTTCAGCCTGGAGAAGAGAAGGCTGCGTGGAGACCTCATAGCAGCCTTCCAGTATCTGAAGGGGGCCTATAAGCCTGCTGGGGAGGAACTCTTCATTAGGGACTGTAGTGATAGGACAAGGGGTAACGGGTTAAAACTTAAACAGGGGAAGGTTAGATTGGATGTAAGGAGGAAATTCTTTACTGTAAAGGTGGTGAGGCACTAGAACAGGTTGCCCAAGGAAGTTGTGAATGCTCCATCCCTGGCAGTGTTCAAGGCCAGGTTGGAGAGAGCCTTGGGTGACATGGCTTAGTGTGAGGTGTCCCTGCCCATGGCAGGGGTGTTGGAACTAGATGATCTTAAGGTCATCTCCAACCCGAACCATTCCATGATTTTATGAAGTTATAAAAATGGCATAAATTCAGTATCAAAAAAGACCTTTCAATCTGATCCAGTAAACTTGAGAGTAATAATTACTTGTCATACATAATTTTCACAAAAAGTTCAGGGTGATGCATACATCAGATTGCTATGGTAACAGTACTGTTTAGTAACGTCAGTGCAACACAGAGGTGTCCGCTTGTAACCCAACACTAAGAGAAAAAAGCTGTTCTATTAGAAAAGTTTACTTATTCATTAAACTCATTACTCTGATGACTCCGAAGGTAGATTCTGTCAGGTTGAGCTGCTGAAGTTAACCTTTCTGAGACAAGGACTTTCCCCAGACTGTCTTCCATATTATTCTTTCAAAATCCAATATACACCAGCATCTTAGGAACTCAAATATTTAATGAAATCTGAGCTGAGACTTTGGGGAATTAAATAAGTTTATTTCCTCTGGCAGATAATAAGCTTCAATTTTCTCTTAAAGAAAATACACATGCCTTTCCTACACATATGATCTGGTTAATGCATCCCTTGTGCACCTACTTTTCAGTGTGAACTGATAATGAAATCCATTGCTATGAAGTGTACAATGAAAGTAACACAGTTTAAAATCATCCATCAAATTAAAATATTTTTAATAAAATATCTAGAGAAGAATAAACCTATCTTCCCATCTAAAATGTTCAGCAGTATGTGTATGTAAGTGACTGCCCAAATTAGATAGGTATCAGAGTAGATTCACCTTGTAGGTAAAAAAAAATAAAATAAACAACAACAAAAAACCCAAAGAAACTGGAGTTTCTCAATCTGATTCAACATTTACATTAGTTCTTCCTCAAACCGGCTGACTTAAAGAACAAGTACACAGACAGCACACATTTTCAAAAATAACTATTTTGTACAAATTTAGTGAATTCAGAGAGGATAATCACAAACAAAAATACTGTGTAAGGAAGTATAAATTCGTGAAAGAAGTTAGTATAATAGGTGGTCAATTTAGGGATTTCCCAAAAATCATGAAAAATGAGAGGAAAATACAAGCAATTGTGGGAAAATAAAAAGATGTTTCACCATTTACTGTACTACAAAAACTGTGATACAGCTGCTATCCTTCATTGTAAAACAGTTTGCATTTTGAAATCAAAATAGCATTATCAATACTAAGGACTTTATATTAGTGATAACACACACATGAATGCCTATGAGTTATTTCTTCATCACCTCTAAGGTGATAAAACTTCTCAATGAAAAATAGCAAATATAAGTGGCTCTTTGAAGATGACACACAGTAAAAAAGAAAAAAACAAACATTAATATAAGTATTGGCATAGAATCATAGAATGGTTTGGGTTGGAAAGGACCTTAAGATCTAGTTCCAGCCCTCATGCCATGGACAGGGATACCTCACATTAAAGCAGGTTGCTCAAGCTCTGTCCAAACTGTCCTTGAACAATGCCAGGGATGGAGCATTTATCACTTCTCTGAGCAGCCTGTTCCAATGCCTCACCACCCTCACAGTAAAGAGCTTATGCCTTATATCTAACCTGAACTTCTCTGTTTAAGTTTGAACTCATTATTGCTTGTCCTGTTGCTACAGTCCCAGATGAAGAGTCCCTCTCCAGACTCCCTGTAGAGCCCCACTTCAGACTTTGGAAGGCTGCTATAAGGTCTCCAAACAGCTTTCTCTTCTCCAGGCTGAACAGCCTCAACTTTTTCAGCCTGTCTTCATACGGATTCATCCATAGACGGATTGTATCAGGTCCCATGGACAATGCACATTCAGATTCCTGAGACAGCCTTGAACCTGATCCTGTCCTACAGGGGGCACAAGGTCTTCATTCTCACAGTCTCTGCATCTGCCTTCCACGACTTGAGCAGCATGGTCAGAGCACTTGCCAATGAAGACTGAGACAAAGAAGTCATTGAGAACCTCAGCCTCCTCCTAATCCAGGGTAGCCAGTTCTTCTGGTTCCTTCTGGAGAGGGCTCACATTATCCCTAGTCTGCCTTTTGTTTGCAACATACGCATAGAAGCTCTTCCTATTATCTTTGACATCCCCGGCCAGACTCAATTCTTAGAAATCCTTAGCTTTCCTGACCTGACCCCTAGTTTCCCAGACAATGCCTCTCCATTCTTCCCAGGTCGTCTGTCGTCTCTTCCATCTTCTATAAGCTTACTTTTTCCTTCTGAGTTTTCTCAGCAGCTCTTTATCCATCCATGGAAGCACATTCTGTTGCATTTCAGCCAACTCTAATGACTCAATCTATAGAGCATATAATGAGCATATATAAAGCATATTGGTTTACTGGATGAAAACAAAAAGCAGAGATGAGTTACAAAATACAGTCCTTAGCAAGACAAATTCAAATGCAAACAGAATCCATACATTTTCTGAAGTATATCTGTCAGAGCCATTGCATGTCAACCAGTGGAACTGAGTACAACATTACTTCATCATTACATTCTATTGCATTACTTTACTACAGCTTTATATTGTATTTTCACTATTCTAGGATTTTTTCCATTTAAACCAAATTAACCTGGTGATCATTGACCCTTCCAATTTAACTGCCTTGAAAAACAGTTCTCAATTTAGAAATTAAATTATTTAAGTTTCACATCTCTAATGAGGTTGCACTCTGAAGTGGCCTTCTGGCCTCTCAAACAGCTGTGCCATGAGAGAACATTACTTTTGGAAATAAATGTCACAAACTTTTACCCATCCCATATTTGCACTGAGCTGAAGAACAGTTTCTGCAAAATCTTGCCTGGTCATACTGAACTGTCAATATTTAATATCCAATCAATCAGCACATTGTTTTGATATGCACCCCAAATGATAAGTCAGCAAAAGAAATTAACTCAATACAAGTTGCAACTTCAGTTTAAGCAGCTGTGTGTAGCACAAAGGACTGATGCATAATACTGCAAAAATATACCTGCAGCTATGTGTGGGTGAAATATTTATGGTCCATGTTTTCCCCAAGTTTTCAAACATTCTCTTTTCCTTGCCTCAAAATCAGATGAGAGGAAGGAAAAAAGGAGCCAAGTAGAGGTTTTAATTCAACTTCTGTCTCTCAGAATTATTTTTTAAACTCTATTATTCCTTTATTATTCACTGATTTTTATCTACTTTCTCTTCCATCAATGATGATTCTTACAATAGTTCTTTCTTTAGCAAACATTAATAAAAACACAACAGGTCTCTACCTTTTCATGTTAGTAATTTGAAGATGATAGACATAGATGATACTGCAGGGAAAATAAAAATACCAACTAAAAGTTAAGTAGGACAGCAGTGGAGTTTACATAAGGCAACATTTCATATATTAAGCGGTGACAATGTTTAATATTCACTGCTCTACGCAAATTAAGGAATTTGAATAGAGTTCCCTAGAAAAGATGCAGAAAAATGAAGGCTGAGTTATACTACCATATGTGTTATAATAAGGCAATAGGTTGTTAGGCTTGCCTATCCATTGCCCCTGCAGTCCTAAACTCAGCTTCCAGAGTCTCAGCTCACTGAGCTGGTCAGAATGTCAGAAAGCTTCTTGCGCACACAGTGGAAATTGCAAGTTTATGCTAGAAAGGATGACACGAAGAAGATAGAGGATTTGTGACAAAAATGTTCCATCCCAAGTTGTTATGGTAATTGAGCAAGGAAAGGATTAAGTTACACCTAGAACTGATTGAGAAATGGGAATTTACCCTGAGCTTCTAATGTGACAAAACCATTTTTATTCAAAGTAAGTATAAACCATTTTTTCCCCTTCCATGGGAAATAGAATGGGAAAATTATAAGATACAGCAAGGGAGAAAAGAAACACTGTTATACATACATACAGTGTTTGGGGGGATTTTTTTTAATATTACCTAATTATACTTCCAGAAGCAAATCCAACCTTTACTCCTTCATGATGCAAGTCTCAGCACTAACCTTTGCTGCTGCCAGTGTTGTATCAGCTTTGTAAAGGAGGGGCAGGATGGATTGCTGTGCTTTCCTCAGGCAAGATACATAGAGGTTAGATCAAAATCAGTTTTAAGAAAACCTGTCAGACACAGGCACTTTTATCCAAGAAAAATTGGTAAGGGACATAAATCATAAACAGGACTTTAACAATTAAAATAATAGAATATATAAAAAAAAATTGCAACCCAGATTTGAGATTGTTTTTCAACAACATCCACTCTAAATAACCACAGATTTTTGATTCAGGGATTGCAACTGAATGTGAAAAATTCTAGCACTGCATTATGGAAGATACCATACTAATTTACTGTCAGCATGACTGCCCCACAGGAAGCTTTTGATACATGGTTGCAGAAATCAGGACACAGCAAGCATTTATGAAAAAAAATGGAAGAATCATATAGTCTAAGCTTGGACATGAAAGCCGGGTTATTTTAATTTCGATGTCTATACCACCTCCAGAATGACTGTGCAATTTATCTCTCAAAAGCTTATTAGGTTTGGTTGATTTAAGGAAGTTAGTGCAATACTGAATGCCAATAGCATGATTTACACAATTTTATTACCTAGTATCAGAGACTGAAAATTTCTACCAGATGGAGACAAGGCAGATTCAGTCTTAATGGCTACCACTGGGATGGTCACAACACAAAAAAGTAGAAAACCTGGAATCTATGAAAACAGGTTTGTTCTGTCTTGTTAAGGTCAGAAAGGGACAGAGGGGGTGATGGGGTCTACACATCTAAGAAATAGAAAAGGGCCCCAGAAAAATAGAGTATGTAGAGAGGAAATTTTGGTCACTGAGAACGTCAAAGAGGAATTACGTGCTTTAGAGATGCTCAGCACATCAAAGGAGACCTAAAAATTTGAAAGGGTCCTGATTGAAATTCCAAAGGACATGAAGGAGTAGCAACTAACTAGCTACAAAGAATGGAAGACATATATGTTAGCTGCTTCACCTAGTCTAAACGCATCTAAAATGAACCCTCATTCTTCAGTGCAAAGTCACAATTTGATGTAAAGATCTTCCGTTCTTGGAAATCATACACCAGAACAATCTCAGTGGGACTACCTATCCACATAGAGCTATTTTCAGTAATGGCACAGTACTCACTGCCGTTGTGTCAGAAGGTCAGGAAGGAATGTGACAGACTACCCACAGAAGACAAGGGGCCAGTGACTGCTGTAGATTAAATAGCTATAGAGCAGATCCAAAAGCCCCAGGGAATTTAAAAAGCCAGGTATGCAGCACGCAGTCCAAACAGCAGCCTGTCAAAACTGAGAGTAGACCTGTGGAGAAAGAGGTCCTGGTTGAGAACTTCAACATGATCTGGCAGTGTGCAGTCGCAGCCCAGAAAGCCAACCATATGTGGAGCTGCAACAAAAGACCTGGCCAGCAGGTCAACAGAGGTGATCCTGCCCCTCTTCTCCTTTCTGATGAGACCCCAACAGCAGTGCTGTGTTCAGTTCTGGGACGCCCTGCATAAGAAGGAAATGGACCTGCTAAAGCAAGTCCGAAGGAGGGCCACAGAGATGATCAGAGCTAGAGCACCTCTCCTATGAAGACAGGCTGAGAGAGCTGGGCTTGTTCAGCTTGGAGAAGGTTCTGGGGAAATCTTAGAGCAGCTTCCAGTATCTAAAGGGGCCTACAAGAAATCTGGAGAGGGACTTTTTACAACATCATGTAGGGATAGGACAAGGAGGAATGTCTTTAAGCTCCAGATGCCCCATCTCTGGCAGTGCTCAAGGCCAGGTTGGATGGCACTTCGAGAAATCCAGTCAAGTGGAAGGTGTCCGGGCCCATGGCAGAGAGGTTGGAACTAGATGACCTTTAAGGTTCCTTCCAACCCAACTGTTCCATGATTCTATAATGTACCACTGGGAGATTTTGAGGAAAGAGAGCACAAACACTAGTTTGATTTGGATGTGGCCTGACAGCACATGGGCCAAACCACCTTGCATAAAAAAATACCATTCAGCTCAGTCCTTCCCCTCATCAGTAAGGAAGAGCTGATGTTCAGAAATGTGTTACCATCAGCTAAATAAGCACTCTCAAACAAACACATGGATACCTTCTCAGACCCCAAACAACCTGATAAAGAGTAGGGGAAGGGGAAAGTTAAAGATTTGTGGCAGATAATACGTGGAAACTGGAGAGTGCACAATCTGTGACTCATTTGCTGCAATTTTGCCATCCTGCACATGTCACTGAAAGGTTAAAATAATCCTTAAAAAAGACTTTGGAATTGGGAAGTGGTCAATTTTTGAATGACATAAGAAAAAGTGCAGAGAATGCCAACTCTTACTGCTCCTTCTTGGAAAAAATTATCAAATGGCAAATGACAACTGATGAAATGTAAGTGAATCGTGCAAATTCTGCATTGACGAATTAGACAAGTCATAGCAAGGGCTGAGAAAACCACCATTACTTAGCAAGCTGGTATCCCGCTTACTCTGGAACTTGCAATACTTCTCCTGCAAAAAGAAAACTTGAATGGAAACTGTTTTAATGCTTCCTGGGCTCAAAACAAACTTCTCTACTGCTGAAAACTCCTTGTGGTACCTAGGAAATACTCTATTTGTCATATACTCTGAGAACAAGCATACAGTAGAGAATGAACTGTGTTTTCTCTTTCCATCCAAAATGTAAAAGGAGGTGACCTCGAGTCATAAAAAGTAACTATGAAGATCACACGCATAAACTAATTACCTGGACCTCCATTAATGTTTTTACGTAATGTCTTTGCAAGAAAGTATCCATAAGAAATAGGTCTCAGAATAGGCATCTGAAAGCTTCCAAACTGTGGTGTTGTTATTATCCACTCACTAAGTTAAATTACCAAAAAAAAGAAAAAAAGATAGAATATTCAGCAAAATCCAGGACAGTTTCCGTAATTTTATATATCATGTGATGAATCTGGCTTTGTGAATAACTGTTATCATGGCAGCAGTATCATGGTCCCAAAGGGAAATAAATCCTCCTAAAAATTTGTGACAAACCAGCCTAGCAAAGAACAAAATAACTCAAATCTTCCTCAAGGATTACTGATTTATTATTTGAAGCTCAGCACTGGTTATTGAAAAATCACTAGCTTCTCTTTTTGGATGTGTTTCTGAGAGCAGAATTGGAGATAGCTAAAGATTTTCGTTAGGGGAGACTTTCTTTCAGAATATGCAGTTTCTGCAAAGCCAGACTTTCTGCTTCTGCGCAGCACAAAACTCAACTTTATCAATTAAAAAACAAAAAAACAAAGAAACGAGCCCTGAAGATAGGTGTATAGTTCTGGTTTATTTGAACTAACACAGCATATTTTGAAAAACTGGCAAGGGGCAAAGCATTTCACTTTAAAAATGTCCGATATCAGACTGAATTTCACTCATTGCCTGCAGATGTGCTTGCAGTGAAAGAGGTGGGTGAGACAAAGCTTACACCAAGCAATTTTTCACATACATAATTGACCTCTATGACTTTTACTGACATGAAAACCACACCTAGTTCAGGAAATCCCACATCTATTTCAGCATAGGCACATCCTTGAGTGCACTGGAAGTTAGGAGAACATTATGAGATGGTACTGTCTATGCTTACCCTATTTCTACATACTTCTCAGCCACTCTCTCACCAAAATTGAGACAGGATACAGGGAAAGATGGGCCTTTGACCTTTGTGACTACAGGTATTTCACTGAGATTCAGGCATCTGAATTGCTTATTGAGTTTATAATTTATTTTGCTAGATAAGCCTATGCAGTTTCTCTGCTGGATGGTGTCTTCCATGGTGCAACTTTATTCTCTCTGACACTGACATGATATATTAAGGAAAGGCCAGTTTCAGATGGAGGCTATGTAAAGGTGCAATCTAATAACTGGACCCTCAAACAATAACTCAAAGCCAGGAAAATCTGGTTTAATATGGGATTGATTCAATATTAAAGACTTGGATTGTTCTGAAGCTGAAACAGAGTATTTCCAAATGATAAACATCTGGAAATCTCTGGTGGAATAAAGGTGGAAAGCCTTCATTTTCCCAGTCAATCTGATGATCTCTCGTACTCTTCAGCCACCGTGACTACCCAAAATTTAAATCTCATTTGTTAATTCAGAAAAGTTACTTTCATGATAAGCAGGACTGATTACAATTTTTAAATGTGAAATGATGGTTAGTTGTCCTGGGTTCAGCAGTAGCAGTCATTTTTCCCCTTCTTGGTAGCTGGTGCAGTGCAGTGTTTTGATTTTCGGCCTGGGAACAGAGCTGATAGTAATGTTTTGGTTTGGCCAAGGACTTTGTGAGCCTCATGCTCTGACAGGGAGGAGGGGAAGCCAGGAGGAAGCAGAGACAGGACACCTGACCCAAACTGACCAAAGAGGTATTCCATACCACAGCACGTCATGCCCAGGAGGTAACTGGGAGTTAGCCAGAAGGACTGAGAGACTGCAGGGTTGGAGGAGGTATCAGTCGGAGCTTGGTCGGGCTTGGGGGGCGCCTGACCCGGGCTAGCCGGGGAGGTATTCCATACCACAGCACGTCATGCCCGGGGTGAGGGGTAACTGGGAGTTACCCGGAAGGACAGGGGCTTCCAGGTGGAACTCGCTTTCTTGGCCGGTGGTATCGTATTCTCTTCCCTTGTTATTTTCCCTTATCATTGTTTTAGCTGATAGTAGCGGTGGTGATTTGTTGCTGGACTGTTCTTGTCTCAACCCGTAGGAGTTGCACTCTCTCGATCCTCCTCCCCGTTCCTCCGGGAGCGGGGAAGGGGAGAGCCCCGGTGCAAGGGGGGGGGGGAGAGACGGACATGGACCTCGATTGTTGTCAGCTCGGCACCACTCACTGGGAGTGAGTGAACAAGTTACCTGACTGGGTTTAAACCACGACATTAGTCCAGATTGAAAAAAGGAATTAACAGCAACTAAATACCAATATTAGTGCTTGCAAAGAAATACAAATACTTCTTTTTTCTAATTCACTGATTCACAATAATACAGGAACATTTTATTCACTGTGTCATGAAGTAATGATAACATTCAAAATAAATGCTTGTAGCATCATGGCACTAGCCTGGCTGATCGCCTGGTTAAGGCTAAGGAAACCATTTCCTCCTTTCAGATGTGTATCTCCTGTGATTATCTATTCCTAAAGTGCTCAAGCCCAGCTCTGCCACAGCTTCCTTGGGTAATTCAGTCACTCTCAGGCTCTGAGCAGTGCTGGCTAAAAGCTGAAACCTAGCCCCAGCAAAAATTTCATGAGATATTCCACCTCCAGCTATCAGAATAGCTGATTTGAAAGGTTAAATCAGAGGTAAAAAACTAACAGAAGTTTTAGGCTTCTATTTATTATGGCCAGAATGGGAGATTTCTCACAGTTTAGCTGGAAGACTTTCACTAATCCATGTGCCCAGCTGATGCCAAGTAGGACTTGGCCATGTCCCTATTTAAGTCTGTTTCACTCGACTCCGCTTTTTAAAGCCACAGAATTGAAGACAGAGGAGAGGACTTCACCCTTCCTTGCCTAGCCCAAGGACAGTAACTGAACAATCTCCAGCTGAGTTCCTCTAGGCTACAACAGACAGCACTTCCCAATGCCTTTGCTTCCCAAGTTCCTCATCAGGTCACTGAACTGCCCTTCAAATCCTTACCAAGGTTCATCACACCCTCCAGAAGAGACAGGTATGATGAAGGAAGCACTGTTTAAGACACAGCCATTTTGAGAGACTTCTCAGCTTTCCTCCCATTCATCTGTGATGGGTTTTTTATTGATACCTGAGTCAGAGAATCAAATGTGCAAGAGGAATTGAACAGCTGTTGAGCATGTTTGAGGAGGGTGGGAGCAGGGAGGGGAAGGGATGACAGAGGCAGGAGCCATGTTAGTTCCAGAATGAGCAAAAAAAGTATAGAGGCTACAAAAACGACATTTCCCACAGCAAAATGAGCATCATGGGGAAAAGAGATGCCTCATAAGCAAGTGATAGCAATGGACTGGGAGACAAAATGGAGCAAAGAGGAAAGGTTCTGTTCTGGACAAGAGAAGTTGCAGATAGTAATTCTCAGCTAACATTTTATGGATACATTTACATTCTTCAGGTGGGCGTGAGCATGCTTTTCCTCCACACAAGAAGACGGAAATTCACTCTAACAGAATTGTGTATGAGCTTCATGCCTCAGAAGAGCTGAAGCTGTCTTGTGAACTCCTACTCCTGTTGTTTTCCAAGTGCTTTATGAGCTGTCATACATTGAAATGCAACAGTTTATCCCAAGGCAGACACATTCAGTCCCATGCAGCAGACCTCAAGTCTCACTAGAAGGATCTGACGAAGCTGGCAGAAGTGATGTGGTAAAGTTATTAGTCATTCAGGAAGTTTGGGCAGAGATTAGAGGAGTGTCTGAAAGAGTTCCTTTCATAAGAGAGAAGGGAAGGACAGAAAGCATAGTCATTAAAAAGCTTTAGACCTTGATAAAAGAATAAATGCATAAAGGAATTAAGTAATGGGAAAGAATCAGCAAGAAGGGAAAGGTATTAAACTAACCAATCTGCACAAATTGAACTGAAGTGTCAGTACTTTCACATGGTTTCCAAGTCCCTTTGTGACAATGTTTAATTGTCAGCATCTTAAAATATGATAGACTTGCCAGCCTAGACAATACATCAGCCTGACACCAAACATCCCTATGTTTGTTTTTATCTATGTCCTGTTTTAACTCAGTCTCTGGGGTACTATTCCTGATTGCTACCAAATTGTTGTCATCTGAAAAGGTTATTGAACTGTACCCTGCATGTAACAGCAGCAGCTATACTTCACTGCATATTGTGAAGCTTAATGAGTGTTCTTAATGAGCTTTCAAAGATCATCAAAACAAAGTAACTACCTCATCAGCACACAGGAAAAGTGAGATTAAAACAGGGAATCAGTATGCGTGGGGGTGATTGTTCATATGCATTAATTTCATCTGCCATTTCTCCCTGTGTTCCTTTCAGTTCTATAATGAAGCAATTTCAAACCAGACATTTAAGGTTACATCTGCAGCTACATTTTAAGACTACCAATTTAAAGTTCTAAATAGCCATGTTTGTAATTTCCAGATTCAATTAAATATGAGAAATATTTATAGAATACAGTTATTACTTCTACCATTTTACTATGGCAAATTGAATCATCTGCAAGAGATACTCCAGGTGATCAAAAGAATTAAAATCAATCACTTGAAAATAAGGGAGTGAGAGAGCTTGCAGGCCTTCATTCCAGCATAACAATATTACAGTAAGATCACTATATTTCTCCTGGAATTTCCTGACCTCTTAATATCATGGATATTAGAAAGCATCCTGTCTAATGGTCCTTAATTTTTCCCATAATTTTTGCATATCTACTCTCAGTTCCATTTCTACTTTTGTTTTTTTTCTCCTTATTTCTTGCTGTATACTTGCACCAAGAGACTTTGACATCAGGAATCACAGTATTTTTCCAAACTGGATGTTGTCATAGCTCAGTTTCCTCGCTTCTGCAGAGTATGCCTCAAACTCTCTGTTCAGATGGTGAATTTCACTACAAAACCTTCTCATGGGCAGCCCATTCAAAAATTGACTCCATCCTTTTCTCTCATGCATGGGGCCAAGCCTTATTTCTACTTTGGCACCAGGTTTGACAGTCATTTTTGTTTTTTTCTCTGGACTTCAACAAAATGACATAAAACCCCTACCAACTTTGTTTCTCAACTTATCCATGCAGCCTGTGATTGTGCTTGTCTGACACAGATGCTTGGCTGCTTTGTGCAGAGGACACCCCAGCTGGCGTCCTTGTAGGTCTCAGGCCAGACTGTATGAAACTGGTGGCAAGACATCGTACAATTGCATTGAAATATGAAGCTGATTTTAAAAGTGTTTTTATTCTCATCACTGAAAAAACTAGAAGCTTAACCTGAGAAGAATACAGGGAAAGCTGAAAATACCTTCTACCCAGAGGCCAGAGAAGTATGAGCTACCACCGGGGCATTTCTCCAGTAAAAGCTAAAGACTTAAATTTATTTCAATGAGATATTTCATCAAGGAAAAATGGCTATGTGGAAATTTATTCATTTCAAAGTAAGTTTGCTTCAAAAAGGCACTTGTGGAGATAAAAACCATTTTGATATAGCTGAAGAATTGCTTTGACCTTTTAAAAAAGGAACATTTTATCTACTATTCAACATAACTCTTCAAGTATTAGTTTTAGAGAACACAGAATTACCATCAAAATGGAAACAAAACATCTCACGTCAACTGAAATGAGTTTCTAGATTTTGTTTCACTGAGAACACTGAGATGTATTGTTTTCATTAGATTTTGGAACAGATATGATTTTTTTTTTTCCAGCTGTGTATTTGCAGATATAAACCAAGATCCTGCCCAATTCAAGTCCTTATTGTGTCAAAATACACTGCCGAGGGAAGCTGCAAACATTATGCCCATACCAAGCACTGAGGCTGTTTCCTCTTTCCTGAGAATGGAAAAGAAACAGACAAGCAATGTCAGAAATTAGATGGAAGGCTCCTAAGTACTGCTACTCACACTCATTCATTCTGAAAGCCACCTAGGGATCGCCACAGGTCAGACTGGAAAAAGCAACATGACCCTTACCTAGAACACCTAAAACAACTTTGGCTCATAAGAGTTGCTGAAGCAAAATGCCACACGGTCTACTTGTACATATGCGAGACCATTGTTTTACTTTCTTTCGGATTTCTTTACAGTTGCTCACTGCTGTAATGTTTAATGTTTCTGGAGAGTGCTGGCTTACTTGAATTTAACTCCTTGAACAGAAAAATATGCATAAAGCATGGGAGTATGTGAATTTGGTCTATGAAAATGTAATTACTTCATTTAACAGTCCTCAGTAATTTCTACCTACTTGTTTCCAAGACATAGTTTTTCCAGAACCTTCCTAGAATTTAGGAGACTAGGATGCTGGTCTATGCATATCTATTCCAAATAAGGCACTTGTTAAAGACTCTTAGAACACAGTCTTGGCCTAAAGTAAAATATATGTCTAATCTTGATGCAACCTGTTCTGCCCAATTTTGTTAGTAGAAAGAAGCAGGGTCAGAGGAACGGAAAATTCCCAAACAGAAAACAAAGAATGCAGCTAACAAAAGAGGCTTTTAAAGGCTAAAATACTAAGAAAATCAGGAAAGTATAGAGGCATATGATTATTAGTAAGCAGGAGCTTTGACTCCCAGCAAAGCTGAAAGGAAGCTAGCACACAGAAAAGAGCAGGAAGGAAAATCCTTAGTAGAGAGGACTCAAAAAAACATGGAGCCAAACCTCGCTTGAACATATGGAGGAAAACAAGACCAGAAATGGTAAAGAAATGATTCACTGTGCTGCCCAGACCCTGCAGTCAAACTGAGCTTGTGTACACAGTGTTACAAAGCGATACTCTCAAACAGGCTTAATAGTAAATGTGCTGATTACAGCTGCACAAAAAGAAGCCCTACTGGACTGTTACACCTAAACAGACCACTGCCTATTGCTATGCATTCCACATACTTTCTGAATCAAAGAGCATTTGCTTTATAAATGCATCCGGATAAACTATATGCTACGTGCTTCCTATAATTTGTCCTTGAAACAATAAAAATAATGCCAACATAGAGGGAATGGGGAGAGAAGGGGGAAACAAGGAGTACATGCTCAGGTCACTAGGTGGTTTGGGAGCCATGCAATATTTATAGCCAAGCAGATTCCTACTCTTTTCCTTATGGACTTCTGTAAGCATCTCTGTGCTGGTAACATAGCCTTTGATTATTAACTCTTTTTCACAACCAGTGCAGCTAGTTAATTCTTTCTTAAATAAGACTCTGGAGGAATGATGAGCATCTGTATGCCATGAGGAGGTACAAATCACTCTATGTTAACTTGTGCTCTATTCCCCATGACAGGGGCTGTGCCAGCATGTTTGACAACAGGTGGCTGCTCATGTTCACAGGTCAGTGCCTAAAATTCAGTTGACACTTGCCCACAGGGACGTGCTAATGTGCTAGTGTCTTAGAGGCTCTAAAAGTAGGGTCAGTTTGTCTCCTGGTGGCCTAGAATACATCAGCCATGTGATTACTCTTTGGAAAACTACAGCTAGTTTTCCATGTCCATCATGTGCCTGTTCTCATGGAAAAGGGAGGCAACTTCCCTTCTTGCCTATTCTGAAGTAGGGCATCAGATGCTTTTTTTCCCCAGAAAAGAAATAAACACTGAAAACCAAGCACTAGAAGAGAGGACTGCAGGTCAGGATGATACTGAAAACTGAAGTGTGGGAATATAGCAGTGGAAATGCTGTACTCCCAGAGCTGCACAGTGAGGGGGAAGAAGGAAGCTGAACAGCTGCTTTGTTTTAAGATACATATTTATATCACTTGTCAAACTTTGCAGCCCCTTAATACCCAGTAGATAGTGGGGGTGGATGGAAAAATGTCGTGACCATCTTCATGAATCGCATAACCTTCTTGATAGATGGATATTGATATTCTGAAAAAGGGGCTTCAGTTCTGCCTGAAGTCTATCTAATGTGGCAAGAACAAATCAGCTCATGCAGAGGTGTCAAACAATACAGACCAAAGCAAAATTTACATAGGAACTGTTTCACCATAGTGGAAAAAAAAGGCCTCAGAAACTTACTGGAACAAACACTGCAGTTTTGTATTGAGAAGGACGGCAAAAAAAGCCCTTTCTTCATCCTCTTTGGAAAGCCAAATGCAGCGCTAGCAGCTTCTGCTGCAGGATTCTGACTATGGCCATTCCAGACTGAGAGATCACTGAACTTGAAAGCCAGAAAACCAGTACCCCCTCACCAAAACCATGACCACATTAAAGCAGGAACTTTGTTTATTGCATTCCCACACATATACACAGGCCGCGCCACTTTACATAAATCAGTTGAAATTAAAACAGAAACCTGGTTTTACTCACCAATATCAGATGGGGTTATATCGATAGCAAAAGTGTTCATAATGATAAATATTAGCTTCTGAAAAGTCTATGTTTAAAGCAAAAGATGGGTTATGCAAGTTCTTAAATGAGCAATGTGAGAGATCCTAATAAAAAATGATGCTTCTATGACCGTGTACTGTGTTTATTGTTAGGGGCTTGCTTTTTTAATATGAGCTAATGTGTTTACCTTTACAAATCTTGTTCCAACCGAGCAACTTTCTTAGAGCATTTCCTTTTATGTACAGCTGCTAAATAAAGCAGTCTTCTATCCTGCATCTCCCTTGATTCTTATCAGATGCCTGCAAATGTCATGTACAGTCTGCACTGGACTTTCCAGGCAGAAAAGTATAAAATCCTGGATGTATTTTAAGTCATAAGGATCAAACCTACTTTTAGGAGAGGCAGTAAAAGCAAATAAACACATTTATAACATCAGGCTGACAAAGCATCTGTAATACTTTGCTGGCCCATTTTACAGTAAATAAAGGACACTACTGACACAAGCAATGATGACATGAGAGAGAAAACGTGCTAGTATCTGAGATTAAAAATGCAGATTTCAACTTTTCTGCATCTCTATGTTGCACCAGAAGATTGCACTTGCTTTTATTTCTGCATCACTTAGACCTGTTGCACTCCTCTGAGCATCAAGTTTGTATCACAGATTTTTGTCTGCCGCTGTATTTCAATATAACTAATCTCCTTCACTCCACCTTATGTTTTGGATGTTGTCATGTTATCATATGTCTCCCCTAGAGCAGAAGAGAACCTTCAGGCTGCTTTACCAGTCGCACGCCCAACTATATCTGGGAGCAAAGGGAAGACTTGCTCTCTTGGTACGGGGGAAGGGAGAGAAACCAGTCTGAATTCTAACAACATATGGTGTGTTTGCTTATTATCCCAGGTATTGGCCTCAGATGCCAATATCAAGATACTCAATGGGCTCAAATCCTCTTTGGCTAAACAAACTCAAGAAAGCTAAAATATACTATCAGTGAGTACTGCATAAATAAAAGTTATTTTGTTAACTCAGGAAAATAATTTAAACATGATGTACATGGCTTGTTAATTTAAGACTAATGAAATACATATATGGACAGGACACTTAAAGTTTAGTTGCCTGAAAGTCAAAAGACAAACTTAAATAAACTAAACCTTATAGGTGAACAGTCTTATTTTTGTTGATTTTGCCATAAATACAAATATCTTCAATTCAGAAAGATTTCCTTTTTCTTTACTTTTTTATATTATTTTCGTTCTTAATAGTGCCTTTCTTTTTAATTTTCTGTTGACTATAAGATTATGCTTTGTTGGCTGGATGATATATTCTATGCTCTTTCACAGACACCCCCTTGTCATGGGGAAAGAGCTTGCATGCCCTTGTGAGGTTAGGAGCTATGCTGGTGGTGGCATATGCCTTTGGTAGGGTCTCCCAAGCCAGACAGGTCTCAACTGAAGGGTCAGACAAAGTGTGTCCATGGGCAGGATGCGTTCACTAGCCTTCGGGCAGCCATCCTAGGAGAAGGACACCTCTAACTTCAAACCCGGGCAGATGAAGCTCGTATAGCCCTGTAAGGCCGTCCATCTAAGGGAAGGACACTCTAATCAAACCTACAACCTGAGGACTTTGCTGTCACCATCCAAGCTCGCTAGGCCCTGGCAGATAAACCTCAGGTGTAAAGGGTGGGACCAGTTCCGCGCACGCTGTGCCTCACCTGAAAAATCCACTGCGCAGGCCCGAAGGGTTTACCCACACTTGCAAAGCCCTGTAGCGACAGGTGAGGGACAAAACGGCAGGTGATAAGGTGCACTGGAAGTCACAGACCCAACCCTGCATGCAGGCGGTTCAGGACATTGGTCGCTTGAGACTGACCCACGAGATGACAGTCTTGTTTGGCAATATCCTGAATGACCAAGCAGCCTTTTTTTCAA
Source organism: Pezoporus wallicus (assembly GCF_028554395.1). Classification (NCBI taxonomy): domain Eukaryota; kingdom Metazoa; phylum Chordata; class Aves; order Psittaciformes; family Psittacidae; genus Pezoporus; species Pezoporus wallicus. The sequence continues at coordinate 2,371,597 of NW_026636990.1, forward strand.
GGAGGGCACTGCTTGCTCCATATGGAGAGAGGCCTGAGACAAGCAATTCAGGAGGTTCCCTGATTGTGTAGAAGACAACTTCCTTCTGCAAGTAATAGAGGAACTGACAAGGAGAGGTGCCATGTTTGACCTCGTGCTCACCAACAGGGAAGGGCTCGTTGGAAATGTGACGCTCCAGGGCAGCCTTGGATGCAGTGATCATGAGATGGTTGAATTTGAGATCCTCAGGACAGTGAGAAGAGCGTGCAGCAGGCTCACTGCCCTGGACTTCAAAAGAGAAGACTTTGGCCTCTTCAGGAACCTGCTGTATCCCCTGTTCCATGGGATACAGCCCTTGAGGGCAGAGGGGCCCAAGACTCTTGGTTCATATTCAAGGATCACCTGCTACAAGCTCAGGAGTGTTGCATCCCAACCAGAAGGAAGTGCAGCAGGAGGGCCAGGAGACCTCCTTGGTTGGATAAGGAGCTCCTGAAGAAAATTCAAATGAAAAAAGAGGCTTATAATAAGTGGAAGCAAGGACAGGTGGCATGGGAAGAGTACAGGGATGTTGTCCGGGAAGCTAGGGACCAGGTTAGGAAAGCTAAGGCCCAGTTAGAATTAAACTTGGCTAGAGGTATTAAAGAAAACAGGAAGGGATTCTACAAGTACATAGCAAATAAAAAACAGACAAGAGAGAATGTAGGCCCCCTCAGGAAGCTCTCGGGAGAACTGGCTACACAGGATTTGGAGAAGGCTGAGGTTCTGAATGACTTCTTTGCCTCAATCTTCACTGGCAAATGCTCTGACTGCAGCACCCAAGTCTTGGAAGACAGATGCAGGGACTGTGAGAATGAAGACCTTGGGCCCACTGTAGGAGACAAACTGGTTCGAGACCATCTTAAAAATCTGAATGTGCACAAGTCCATGGGTCCTGATGAAATCCATCCGCGGGTCCTGAAGGAGCTGGTGAATGAAGTTACGAAGCCGCTGGCCATCATATTTGAGAAATCATGGCAGTCAGGTGAAGTTCCCGATGACTGGAAAAAGGGAAATATAACCCCCATTTTCAAGAAGGGGAGAATGGATGACCCAGGGAATTACAGACCAGTCAGTCTCACCTCTGTGCCTGGCAAAATCTTGGAGCAGATTCTCCTGGAAGGCATGCTAAGGCACATGAAAATCAACAAGGTGCTTGGTGACAGCCAGCATAGCTTCACTAAGGGGAAATCCTGCCTGACCAATTTGGTGGCCTTCTATGATGGGGCTACAGAACTGATGGACAGGGTTAGAGAAGTTGATGCCATCTGCCTGGGCTTGTGTAAAGCATTCGACACTGTCCCACATGATATCCTTGTCTCTAAATTGGAGCGACATCAATTTGATGGATGGACCACTCAGTGGATAAAGAACTGACTGGATGGCCGCACACAAAGAGTTGTGGTCAATGACTCAATGTCCAGCTGGAGACCAGTAACGAGTGGTGTCCCTCAGGGATTGGTGTTGGGACCGGTCTTGTTCAACATCTTTGTTGCTGACATGGACAGTGGGATTGAGTGCGCCCTCAGCAAGTTTGCAATGACACCAAGGTGTGTGGTTCAATTGATATGCTGGAGGGAAGGAATGCCATCCAGAGGGACCTTGACACGCTTGTGAGGTGGGCTGATGCCAGCCTCATGAATTTTAACCATGCCAAGTGCAAGGTCCTACACCTGGGTCAGGGCAATTCCAGGCACAGCTACAGGTTGGGCAGAGAAGAGATTCAGAGCAGCCCTGCGGAGAAGGACTTGGGGGTGTTGGTTGATGAGAAAATGAACATGAGCCGGCAGTGTACACTGGCAGCTCAGAAAGCCAACTGTGTGCTGGGCTGCATCAAAAGGAGCATGACCAGCAGGTCGAAGGAGGTGATCCTGCCCCTCTACTCTGCTCTTGTGAGACCTCACTTGGAGTATTGTGTGAAGTTCTGGTGTCCTCAGCATAAAAAAGACATGGAACTGTTGGAACAAGTGCAGAGGAGGGCCACGAGGATGATCAGAGGACTGGAGCACCTCCCATATGAAGACAGGCTGAGAAAGTTGGTGCTGTTCAGCCTGGAGAAGAGAAGGCTGCGTGGAGACCTCATAGCAGCCTTCCAGTATCTGAAGGGGGCCTATAAGCCTGCTGGGGAGGAACTCTTCATTAGGGACTGTAGTGATAGGACAAGGGGTAACGGGTTAAAACTTAAACAGGGGAAGTTTAGATTGGATATAAGAAGGAAATTCTTTCCTGTTAGGGTGGTGAGGCACTGGAATGGGTAGCCCAGGGAGGTTGTGAATGCTCCATCCCTGGCAGTGCTCAAGACCAGGTTGGACTAGGCCTTGGGTGATATGATTTAGCATAAGGTGTCCCTGCCCACGGCAGGGGGTTTGGAACTAGATGATCTTAAGGTCCTTTCCAACCCTAACTATTCTATGATTCTACAACTGCAAGAAAAGTGTAGAGAACAGAATAAGGGGCTCTATGTAACTTTCTTTGACCTCACCAAAGCTTTTGACGCTGTGAGCAGAAAAGGCCTGTGGCTGATCTTAGAACGATTAGGTTGTCCTCCCAAGTTCCTCAAAATGATTATTCTGTTACATGAGGATCAGCAAGGCCAAGTCAGATATGGTGATGCACTCTCGGAGCCCTTCCCAATAACCAATGGTGTGAAACAAGGTTGCATTCTCGCACCAACTTTATTCACAATCTTCTTCCGCATGATGCTCCAAAGGGCTACGGTAGACCTTGACGAACAAAACAGCATTTATATTCAATATCGTGCTGATGGTAGCCTATTCAATCTAAGGCAACTGAAGGCCCACACTAATACCCTAAATCATCTTGTCTGTGAACTGCTTTTTTCTGATGATGCCACTCTTGTTGCCCACGCAGAAGCAGCTCTGCAGCATTTAACATCTTGGTTTTCGGAGGTGGCTGAGCTTTTTGGGCTGGAAGTCAGCTTGAAGAAGACAGTAGTTCTCTACCAACCTGCACCACAAGAAGATTATCACCATCCCCACATTACCTTTGGAGAGTCAGAGCGTTCAGCTATCTGGGAAGGATTATTTCCTCAGATGCCATGATCGACAAAGAGATAGACAGCAGAATAGCAAAGGCATATAGAGCCTTCAGAAAACGCCATAAAAGAGTCTGGTGCAATAAACACCTGAAGAAAAGTACAAAGATCAGTGTCTATAGAGCCATTGTACTGTCTACTCTTTTATATGGGTCTGAATCATGGGTCATCTACCGTCATCACCTGCTACTCCTCGAACTCTTTCATCAGCGCTGCCTCCATACAATTCTAAACATCCATTGGGCTGACTATGTGTCAGATGTTACTGTCCTCGAATAGGCAGGGATCACCAGTACTGAGGCCATACTGCTGAAATTGCAGCTGCGCTTGGCAGGGCATGTCTCTAAGATGAAGGATCACTGCCCCCCTAAGATAGTGTTTTACAGTGAACTTGCCACCTGTAGCAGCAAGAGAAGTGCCCCAAAGAAGAGATATAAGGACTCCCTGAAACAATACTTCAGCCTTGGCCATATTGACTACCATCAGTGGTCCACCTTGGCCTCCAATCAGGAGACTTGGAGAAACACCATACATAATGCCGCTGACTCCTTTGAGAACTCACGCAGAACTAGTCTCGAGGAGAAAAGACAATGTAGAAAGAATCACACCCTGCCTATACCACTTAAGGAGACCTTTTGCTGTGCTTTTCGCAGCCAGATTTGCTTATCTCACGTTGGTCTTTTTAGTCATCAGCACACTTGAACTTAAGTGTGAGTAAAGCCCTTCCCAAATCTCGGTTTGTGAAGTCAAGCTACAATGATGATGATACTCTATGAATTTATGAGGTTGGTCATAAATTGGTTGTAAATAGCCTGAGCATGTTCCCTGAAAAAATAGCGATTTTAAGTTGCTGTTAGGCAAGGCATAAGTGTAAGTATAATTTTGCCAGTCACATGCTAGAAATTATCATTATTGATATTTGCTCTCCATTTTAATATATGGCTAATGAATGTGAAGAATACCCAGGAAAGTAAAATAATGTTTTCCAAGTTTTCTCCACAGATTTCTAAGTTTACTTAACTGTTCTTATTCATGTGTTATACTAAAAAGTTCATAAGCAGTGCTAGCGAAGCACTTAAAGACACACTTGATGCATTATTAATAAATTTCAGGGATTTTCCCATGAAAGATGTATAATAAAACCTTGAACTGTCAGGAAGATAAATATCTTCAATTTAAGTGTACCTTTCCTACCCAGCTTCTTGCATGTCTTTTCCTAACATATGTAGCCATTATGCCTGTCGTAATAAAAACTCATTTAAAATTTATCGAGGCACCTAACTGTGTAAATAGGCAACTAATAGGTTTTTCAAAGGAAACAGAAACATAAATCTCCTGCATAGATTTAATCTTCAGATACCTTAAAGTGTCCAAAGAATAGCCTAAAATTTTATGTGGGTGCCCATGTTTAGGGCCTTGAAGTCATCCTTCACTGCTTAGCTAAAGCCAAGTTTAGAAAACTTCCCCAGCTGAGAAAATAAATCAACATGAAGCATTAGTGAACACAAATCCTCCCTGAGCAGCTTTGTATACCAGGCTCTCTTGTTTAACCCTATATGGCACTATTTTGGCAGGCATCCTCTGTCATAATAAAATTTCCTGGATGAAGCGTAGCTAAACTAAGAGAAATGCAAAGTCAGAGAACACAAACTGTACACAGTAACTCACAAGTTCCCACTGCTCTAAACTCTTTATCCTCATTTTTGGTCAACAAAATCCACAGCTACGTTTTAGTGTCAATGTCATCCCTTTTTTAAAAGTGTTGAAACTGGCAACTGAATTGCCTCCATGATGAGTCATCTTCAATTTCTAGCTTGCAATTAGTTTAAGACTATTTTTGTTTTCACTCTGCTTCCTCTAATTTTCTCACACTGAGTTGAAAAAAAAAAAGGAGAAAAAAAATTAAGCAAACAAATTAAGGCTTTTTTACATAAGGGTATATTTAAAGGGGTTACTTCCTCTCAGTTTTATCATACCATACCTGTAGGCAAGTTGCTTAATTATTACATTTGCAGTGTATTTTTTGCAATCTGAAAAGTCATACTCAGTTTCTTGCCTACAGTTTTCTGGAGTTTTCCTCATGCTGTTAACTTCTGCTTACAAGCTAAGCATCCCTAGATTTCTTCATGTTATGCCTTTGATCTTCACAAATATGCTTATCCCATTCAAATGTATTGTATTGGATATTCTCTACTACCAGATTTACACTGTTACCTGCAAGATTTACTTATGCCATGACTGACAGAGCCTGGTGGATCTGTCTGCAACACTACCTTTAAGTTCTCACTTTGGCTATTTGCCACAATTACTTGTACACAATCTTTAAGAACAGCATCAAAAGAAACCCCCATGCACATACTACCTATAGCCTGAAAACCACATTCAGTTCTTAATCAGCAGAAGAATCACATCTTTATAATCACATTTCCATCATGCATTGTCGATTACTCTTTATCCCTGAAATATAGGATTTCCAAATACTGCCTACCATAGAGCCAAAATAAAAGGTCTTTCTTTACTTTAAGGAGCTGTCCTCACCAAAGAATACATTTATTTCATTTTCCATTTTACAGCATTAGCTCTTCACCCGCTGGTAAAATACCATACACTTTGTCTTATTTTCACCTCCGTCTTCGGTCTGTGGTATGAGAGCAGCCTTAAGGCCAGGTTCCAGATGAAATTAAGAAATTTACCAAGCATGAATTTCAGACATGTATCAAAGAATAAGTTAGGAGTACAGTACCATCAAGTCTAAATAGTTGGACAGTCCTTGTAAAGAAGGAGAAATTAGGGATGATTCTATCAAGACAATTCTCTAAGTGCATTTTGTCTTTAAGTAGAATGCAGTGGTGGAAAAAATAATTGATGCTGAGAGCACTTGAGTGACTTTGGAAGCTTCTTCATACCAAGCAAAAAAATTATGCATAAATGAAGAAATGTTTAAAATTCCCAAAGTACCACAATCCTTGGCAAACCCCTTTGCTTTAGCAGATGAGACTACTCAATGCCATTCAACATATTTATCAGGAGCTGAAAGACCTTGAGCCCTCTAGATGCCGGGCAGTAAACCCTATGTTTGACAATTTTAAGGACAAACTCTCAAGAGGGGTAACCACAATCCCCACTGAGACCTGAATTTAACTCACTTAAATGCTATGAAATCTTCCTACAAATGGTGTCACTTTTGTTACAATGGTTGGCACCAAGTAACTTCACAAACCAGAACATCCTCCTTAAAGTACTTTCCCCCAATCCGAGGGCTCCCGTATTTTTCAGAAGCACTGCCCTAATAGAAAAAGGCAAATATGTTCTCTCTCCTTCACATATCTCTTTTACTCAAAGCATCAACCTCAGTTAGTGAGAGGAGGTCTCAGCTGGACGCTGGTGAAAATGGGAAGACTCTTGAGCAGAAAAGTATAAAATGGCGAAAAAAAAAACAACTGCAACCGGGATCAGCGTTGTTACATGTAGCCAGGAATCTTTAAGATACATTTATATGTATCTACAGAATGTAATACTGAGAATTCTCAAGGATATCCTATATATAAATCCTAAATTAATTTATGACCTGGTGGAATCTGCCACCCAAAGGAAAATGCTCTTAGAATTCTCAGTTCTGCTAAAGAAATATCAACCGATACAGTTTCGTACTTCAAGAGGACTGACAGGAAGCAATAAGGGTTGCAATGGAGCAAAACACTACCTAGGTCTTTATATCATCTTGCTGGTTGTGACCCTTTAAAGCACTTAATAAAGATAATTTGAGGTCTACATCTGGCACAGACCAAAAGAAAATACTTTCCTGAATATTTAATGGTGGGGACTGGGATGGATGAAGAAAAAAGACCTAATGATTCCAATTGTAATCATGGACTGAAAAATAAGTGCTTGTTTAATAGTGTTATCCTAGTCAACATTCAGAAATTTTGCTTTATGATTTCACTTCATTCCTATGAAGAGGTGACGAGGTCAAATTTTTATTTCTGTAACTGTTCCAACTATTTGAGACTTGTTGAAAAACTCAGATATCTTTAAAACAACATTTTAGAAGCCTTTGTTAAACATCTTAACAAAAAATGCAAGGCGATACTGCAGAGATACCCATCAGAAGGCCAGTAAGGCGATGAATGGACTGGAGCATCTCACAGAGGAGGAAAAGCTGAGAGAGGTGGGACTGTTCAGCCTGAAGAAGAGGCTCTTCTCATTGTTACCCAGTTACAAGAGAGGAGGCAACGGGCACAAAAGAAAATACAAGTGGCTCCATCTGAACATTAGGAAACACTTTATTACTGTGAGGGTGATTGAGCACTGGAACAGGTTGCCCAGAAGGTTGTGGAGTCTTCCTCCTTGCACATATTCGGAAACCCTCTGGACATGGTCCTGAACAACCCACTCTAGAGGGCCCTACTTGAGCCAGGAGTTTGCAGAAGATTACCTCCAGAGGTCCCTGCCAACCTCAGCCATTCTGTGATGTCTGAGGCTTTCCTAGTGGACACCATGGGTGACAGTCCTCAGAGGAGCTGAGTCAAAGCACCCCACTGGCAGCAAGGAGATCACCATGGTTCCCAGTGATCTGCCTTGTTGCCAGACTATTACAGGCACTAGCCTTTCACCAGGAGACATGGCCTGAGGTTAAGCCACCCCACAAGGCCATGGCCAACATCCTTTGAGGCAGGGGCTTTCCTACTTTGGTGCATCTGCCATCCTCACTTGAACCATGTGACACCTCTGGGGAACATCTGTGATGGTGCCAACCTCACTGTTCTTGAGCAGCCACAGGCCCTGCCCTGCCACATGTGGTCCACATCCTCCATATCAGTATGGTAGTACTGACACCTCTGCACATGGAGCACTCCAAAAGCAGGCTCCAGTAAACATTCAGATGCCTCCAAGCACTAACACAGGCCTGTCCAAACCCTCTGACCAGCAGTAGGTCCTGAAGACCTGCTAGTCCAGGTGCCATGAGAGCCCTGTCCCTGCTGGGTCCTCCTGAGCAACCTATTCTTCCTCACTTTGCTTGAGCCAGGGAGGGGGACAAGAAGACCTCCAGGGGACCCTTCCAACATACTCCATTCTGGAATTATTGTTTTAGAGGAAAACAGTACATCTAACTTACAAAGCAGGCACCAACAGTGCTCAGAAATACTTTATCTGAAAAAAGGGGCATTTGGCCAAGCTGTCCCCAAGAGATGATACTTTTTAAAACCAGCCAGCACCTCTGTATACCTTGGGCTTCAGCTAAACTGGGTCACTGGTCCCAAGGCAATTTTACTGAGATGGAGAGAAGCAGTCCTTTGTGTTCTTATGATGGCATCACACTGATCACTCTGAGATAGGCTGCTGGGTAGAGAAGCAGTTATTACCAAGCCTACCAGCTTCCCCCCAGCCAGTGGGACCCACCCTATTCTCCACCATGGGTCCTTTTCTGAGACAGCCCACAAGGAGCCTCACATACGCCCACAAGAGGATCCACTTATAACACTGGGGTACCCCATGTGCTATTGCCCTGCACCCTGCAAAGCCTCCCCCAGCCCTGCAGGCAGTGAACTCCTGCAGCCTGCAAGGCCCCTGGGCAGCGTTTCTGCAGCTGAGACCTCTCAGCTTGGCAGAAAAGGCCCAGGAGCTCCTGGAGAACATCTACCCACTCAAACATAAGCAACATACCCTTTCTGTAAGGGGGGGCTCATGTGCTGGAGCACCTAGCATTGGAGGAGGACAGGCTGAAAGATCCGGGACTGTTCAGTTCAGAAAGGAGAAAGCACAGGGGGAATGTCATTCAAGGCATTCCTGAAGGGAGGGTGCAGAGAGGACTGAGCCAGGCTCTTTCCAGGGGCAGGACAGGAGGCAGCGGGCACAAACTGAAACACAAGCGGTTCCTCCAGAGCATCAGGAAACACTTTGTTACTGTGAGAGTGACTGTACAGAGACTCACATGGCCCAGAGAGATTGTGAAGGCTATTCTACTGAGGGGAACATCAGCCATCTAAGCACGAAAGCAATCCTGTCTATTATCATGTCAGCACTACAGTGAGCCCTCTGAGACACTTGGGCAGCAGGAGAAGTGGTCTCATTTAAAAGAAAAAAATTCCTGCAAAATATTCTGGCAAAACACAGCTGAGGCACTGACAGTGCCAAGTATTTTTGAATTAACTCATAAGCTTGAGGAAACTACCTGATGATATGAGGCATTCCTGCAGGACATTGATTTGCTCTCAACAAATTAGTTCTTTTCATGCCAAAGACATCTCAAAAGATCATGGTGTTTAGTAAAGCCCTTCATTTGGTTTTCTATTTTACTTTACAGCAGATTCTAAATATCTGTACCTTTAAATGTAATCACATAAAAATATTTTAATGTATTTACACTACATGCTACTGTGCAAGAGATTTATTCCACACATTCCTTCCTTTAGATCCTCATTCTTTTGCGTAGTCAAATATCTATACAAAGGTTGCATTGAGACTAATCTGAAAGTTAGAAATGCCAATATCTGTGCAATACATAAACATTCAATAAAGGAAGAAGAATGCAAATAAAGAACAAACTAGGTAGGCAGTGCTCACACTCCACCATAGGTAAATATCCAAGTATTTACCATTCCATTCTTCTCAATATGGCAATGAGTATTTTTACTATAGAAACACATATGAAGATCTGAAGGGCTTTTATCATTCTGTCACCAAATAGTGAGTCTGCTCCTTCTGCAAGTATATGCCTTAATGAAAATAACCTTTAATCTACAAACTGTTCGGCAGTAAACTTGGATACATGTTCTTTTTCTTTTCTGTTACCCCCAGTTTTTTCTGGCCCAAGTCAAGACCCCCTGTTATGTGTTGTGAATCACCTTGTTTATTTTGTAGACATAATGCTGTTCTCACAACAGCTGCTCATGACAACTGGGCAAGCCCTGGGACACTTCTGGTTTTCTTAATTTACTTTTAATAACCTGAGAGCTTTTTGTGCTCCTTATGTGAGAGGGACAAGATCAAGCTCGAAGTCATCTAGAAAAATATTTTTCCATTCAAGGAAGTCTATCCTGGGCAAAGAGACTATGATAGGCACTTTCATATGGTGTTTGACTTAAAAGGCAAATATGTTTTGATAGTAGAAAAATAAAAGAATCTAAATAAATTGTTCAGAAACAGTACAGAAGCTGCTTGCCTGGGCACTGTCTTCGGGAACCACTAATAATTTGAGCAAGTGGTTGGCCTATACGATCTTCAGAGGTGGCATCCAGCCTTAATTACTTTGTGATTCTCCCTATTGTAATACAGAAGATAGCAAGATAGAGAATGTGATTTAAAAAAAAAAAATCCAATTTTAGAAAACACATAAGACTTTGGAGTGTCATAAGCACTGGTCAGTTGTTGAACAAACCAATTATTTTCTTCAGCAGCTGAAAGAACTCTACACACTACAAAATAAATCTTTCAGCAGCTCTGATGTGCATTTCAATAGGAAGATTCATTACTGAATTTTGTTGGAGACTAGATCAGGGAAACTATCTTGAATATCTGTCATATTTAACAAAAATATCTAAAGAGTGCTTTCACGTACTACTTGGTATTGCATCTACCACACAGAAAATTACAGGACGGGATGTCAAAGATGAGGACTAGATTGGTGTACAGGAAGAAGAGAGATGTGGAGATTAAGAAACAGCTATAACTGCAAGACTATAATCACAGAATCTCAGGACAAGACTTACTAAGAGATAAAATTAAGAGTCTGTAGCTGAAGCTGGAGGAAATAATATCCAAAAGCAAACAATTCTGCTTTAGTTAAAACGGCACAGAAGGGTTGTGCTTCAGAAAGAAGCTATTGTTGCATCTCCAGAAGAAGCAAGTCTTCAAGCCATGAAGAACCACCTTCAAATCTCTCAGGCCAAGGCATTATAAAAGTAGACATTTCCTGGATTTTCACACAATGGCTTCTGGAAGGGCTATTTCATACCTTTTCCCATACTCTTTTCCCTACCAAGTTACACCAACAAATACTGCCAGATGCGCTAGGGAAAATGCCTTTTTTCCTTTCTGCTATTGCTCTATTTTCCTATCGTACTCCAAACCTGGACATAAAAGGCCAGATAGCCCCTTAACACTGAGGTAGCTCCTTTCTAGGGCTGCTTTCTTTGTGGATTTTAAATGCTATCTTACAATATTCCTCTTGCATGAAAAAATCACTAGAGGGCTGCCATTCAATCAGTCCGTACTGCACTTTTCAGGAACACCAACCAGCATTATGACTATCTCTTCTCATAGGTTATCTCACAAATCAGTATTCTCACAACTAGGCACATGACAAGGCAAATCAATTTAAATGTTTGAATACAGGGCCTCAGTGTTAATTCCTGTGAGAAAGCTCCAGGAAATGGCTGCAATGACTGGGCAACATCAGAGCACCGGATGCTTGTCAAAGAGAGAGATAGTTTTTTAACTAATAATAAACCCACTCCCAGCATTATGTTGATTAACAGGGCATTAGGTAGATGTTCCTATACCTTCTCAGTTTAACGACATGCACAGCATATTGATAACAGGCCTTTTCAAGTCTCAGCTAATTGTTTCACTTACCATTATACACATGCTGAGCTACATCCAGTGCATGGGAATCTATTAAAAAAAAAGGTTAGCGATAACAACTCTCTTCATAATTGAGTGTCTTGGTAGGAAGCACCCATATGGTGATAACAGAGGCAGGTAACAGATTTTATGTCCCTGCAGTTCAAGGCCAGCACACTGATAGCAATTTTGCACACCAAAAGGCTGGAGCAATGCCAGTCTTTTGAACACTCAGAGATAGGTGGATGTACAAACGCCTTTGTGCCAGACACCACGTCACACCGCAAATGCCTGGGACATCACAGATCTTACCATCTGTTTAAATGGATGAGCCACGGCTGTTCAAACCTCCATATGAGCCGTGTCCAGACGCTGCAAACAGCACCCAGATTCTAAAACGTGCAAACATTACAAATCCAGTGTTTGGTTTAACTTTTAAGAGAGGTTTCAAGCATAGCTTGAGTTTTATAGCTTCTTTCTGTGTACGCCCACACATCTACTCACCACAGTAATTTGATGTCACCATACGTATGACTGAGGGTAAAGGAAGTAGAAAACACGTTCTCATACAAATCCGTCTTCTTTTCTATATCACTTTACTCATGAGGCAAGGAAAGAAGAGACAGAAGGATAGAAACAATGCAGACTCCCTGGCTGCAAATTAATGGAACTGCAAACCTTCACATCAATGCCTACATCTCAAAGAGCTTAGAGAGGATGAGATCCCTGGATAATAAGATCAAGAACAGACAGACTGCATTTCTACTCCTTCACTGTTAAATATTGATTAGGGAGGAAAAAATCTGGGTACAGATTGAGTGAACTCTTGTATTTAAGATTTAAACCCAGCATGCAAAATCAGCATCACCAAAATTAGACTTTAAATTGTGCTACAAATTTTTGTGTATACAAATTTTTGTGCATCTACAAGTACCCACTAACTCTGTTTTGAGCGGTTATCATCATAAATACCACATGCAAACCACCTTTTATTTTTTTCCTGCTATAAAAATGATGACTCTGAGGAGCTTAATATTAAGTAAGAGCCTACATTTTCAAAATTCTATGATAGAAATAGCAAAATCTTTTCCTTTCTCTACTCACTCGGTATTAAAGTAAGAAATAGAAAGTATTATCTTGGATTTTTTTCCTGGTATTTTTTTAACAAAAATAATTCAAGTATAAAACTAATGGTACTTAGCATAAAATCTACATAATTTACATAAAATGATCTTTTACACAGCCTTTGTAAAACTGCCTTGAATATTTTGCTATAAGGATCTGAACCCATAAACCTGAATTTAATACTTTAATTTCTTCTGAAAAGCCTGTGTAAAGCTTTTAAAAATATTTTTCAATTCACTTTTGAGTTAGTCTAACTATGTTTTTATTTGAGTTTGTCTAGCAAATCTTTAAAATGACATTTAGATTAAAAGTATCATTTTTCTCAGAAATAGATTTGTATCAATGGTGAAAAATTTCCCACTGTGCAGAAACTGCTTTGTATATATCAGCATCATACTGCTCAGGAAATGTAATTAAAACCAGACACACATATAGCAAAAGAGGAATGCTAAGCCTGATTTGGAAAGAAACTTAAAAATTCAGGGTCCAGATGGTCATCTGCATCTCAAGTCGGGCTAATGCTGGTACACAGATATGTTTTTGTCAGTCCACAATGCACAACTGTTCTAGTTTAGGAAAAACTGTGTAAACCAGGTCCCAGCTACAGGAGGAAGCAAGACAAGAAATACTGCCACAGCTGCCATGGTTCACTGCCATGAAGCTGGCCAGCATCTAGCCTAGCCACATCGTGTCTTTGAGCAGCACCACGAGCCCTCCTTCCCTGCTGCTCTCTGAGGAGACTAATATCTGTCTTATCCTTGAGGATAACAAGCACAAAGCTCATGGGATAAGGACTGCTAATTGCCCTCTAGCTACACCTCTTAGATAAAATTCCTTTACTTTTCTTCTCATATGAACATTTTTTTCAGTTGCTGAAAATTTTTGTCAAGCTTCATTTCTTTGCAGTGAAATTTCCCTTTAACAGATGTTTACTTCAAACTGAACTTTTTGGGACACAAGTTAGCCACAGATTTCAGTCAATCTGGAGAAGTCAATAAAAGGAAAATTTGGGTAAATAAAGCACACAGGGATGTGCTTCCAGCTATCCCTGTAAATGTTCCTGAATAATAAAACCTCTGAGAAGAAGGATAAAAAAAAAAAACAAATTGTCACATGCACTACATGGACCAAGCTCTGCAGCTGAGTTTTTGGAAGACTTGAGTCAATTGATTATATTCTGTTCTGCCCCAGCACCTGCAGGTGTCACATCTATGTTATACTGGAGTACATGGAGACTGAAATGGATGAACAATTGATGTCTACAGCTGGAGAGTCACAGTGGTCTGACATCCCAAATACAGGGCAAGTACAGGTTACCTTAAAGACCACAACTCTCCTCACTATTACAAGACTGATTTTGGCTTTATGTGAGGCTGCTACAAGGCATAAGCAACTATGGTAATATATCAGGGAGTGAAAGTATATAGGTAGAAAAGGGAAAGACTGAGATAGAGAGGCTAACAAGTTGGGGAAAAAGAGAAGAGGAAGTAGGAGCAGGAATCAACATGGGTAGTTAGCTAGGAGAGGAGAAAACCTACCACAGACTGGCACAGCAAAATATAGGAGAGGCTGCTGAAGGTGAGGACTGGTTTGGTGTACAGGAAGAAGAGAGATATGTGAAGAAACAGAGACAGCTATAACCAACAGATTATAATCACAGAATCTCAGAATGGTTTCTGTCTGAAAGGACCTTGAACAGATCACCTAGTTCTAAACACTTGCCACAGGCAGGGACACTTTTCACTAGACCAGGTTGCTCAAAGCCCCATCCAACCTGGCCTTGAACACTGCCAGGGATGGGGCAGCCACAGCTTCTCTGGGCAACCTGCGCCAGTGCCTCGCCACCCTCGCAGTAAAGAATTTCTTCCTAATATCTCATCTAAATCTCTCCTCTTTCAGTTTACAGCCATTCCCCCTTGTCCTATCACTACAGAACTTAGTATAAAGCCTCTCTCTGTCTTTCTTTTAACCCACCTTTATAAACTGAAAAACAGCAATAAGCTCTCTGCATAGCCATTTCTTCTGAAGGCTGAAAAATGATCCCCCAGAAAGTGTGAAAATGAATCCAGAATTCCAGTATCCATAAAGGAGATTGCCCCAAGGCAGCAAATACAGCTTAAACCACTGTGCATGTACATTCCCTTTCCCTTAATGAATCATCTGTACAGGAGTAACTGGAACCAGCAGTCCTAGAATTTTTCTATTTATATGTTTTCTGTGACCTGAATTTTGATTTAAAAGATCCAAATTGAAATTAGTGGGGACCAGCTGCATGACACATGTCACAATCCAGTGCTGGTTTATATTTCTGCTTCCTTCAAATCTAGTCCCACATAAAGTCTTACCATGAAGATGGCTTTGTTTAAATCTAAGGCTTTTAGAATTATCAAGTTAAAATGTAATTTCAAGAATGGATTAATGTTACAAATGCTTTTAGCACTACACTCCTTTTAAAATAGGCTTTATGCAATTTGATGATTTATATGGTCTTATATAAGCTGTTTCACTGGATTTTATTAATAAAAGTGTAATTGAATTCCAAAATTACTTTTTGACGTCTGATCCCTTACAAATCTGAATTATGAGAAAATGAGTTTAAGTAGCAACTAGGGGAAAAAAAGAATAATAATAAAACCAATAAATTACTATAAATTGCCATTCTGTCTTAATTACATGATTTGCCTCTCAATTCAGCTGTCCTTTAATTCAGTTGTTAGTGAATATCTGATCATCAGAGAGTATAGCACACTTGAAAATATTTGTTGTGTGTATCAGCAAGAATTTACACACAAAGTGGCACCTGTACAGTTCAATTCTTCAATAGTAGCTTCAGGGTCAGATTAATTTCACCTGGTGATATATGGAGTTTGTGTATCTGTTTATATTTTCACAGCCTGCCTATTCATAAATTAACTCTCTCAAGCAACATTGTTCTATAATTTCAGATTTCCTAAGAAATCGATCCAGATTTTGGAACTGTGATTTTGTGCACACATCAACTGATTCCCTGAAGCAGCGTGATTTCCCTCCCCTTCCCCCCTCTCCCACAGGAGAGGGCAACTATATCCAAATTAAAGTACAAGTGTAGTACTGGATAGTCAGACATATTATGGTGTAGAGCAAATCAATAAGAAAAGCAAATACAAGATGCTTAAAAAAATCCCTGCACACTAAGCTGCCTATGGATTACCATTATGATGAACAGCGAAACATATAGGCTTTAGTGCAAAAATATCACAAGCTACAAAATCTGGGGAAAGTTGTATTTTTCAGACTTTTTACTGGAAGTCTGTGAATTGCATTACTAACCAAACACAGCGAAGGATTATATTAGTGCCTAATTTCAAGTAGTTCATTCCACTGAAACACATTATCTTAACTTCTTGTATACTTTACAATGTTTTGTGCTGTTTCCTTGTGGTGTCTTGATATATTGTAAATGAAAACACCCTAGTGAGCCTAGATGCAGTTTCCCATGACAAAGTTCAGTGTTTGAAAGTTTTCTTAAGCCTTTTAGCAGAAAACTTCCAGAGCACTTGTAAGCAAAGCGGGTGAAGCAGGAAAGGGGGTTGGTCTGGAGTCACACCATTGGCATCACTCATGTTAGCTGCAGACTGTGCCCAAAGCCATCACAGCTCAAACATACAAATCCTTGTACAAAGGACACAGCAGGTGTCCCAGGCTGTGTGCTGGATGTAAAGCATGTGCAGTCCCTGCTCTGGAGAGAATTCCGCTTACCTGTAGATCTTCTTCAGGGAGCGGCCCTTCATTAGGTAACTAGAGGGCCCTCAGTTGGCAAGGACCTACCCTCCTGAGCAAGCAAAGAGCCAACCACAAAGCTGATCAGCCTGTACAGGAAGCAGGCTGAGAAGTTACCCAAATTACCCAGACAAAAAAAAAGTAAACACAAAGGATAGATCTGTACCCCTGAAAGCCAAAAAAAAATGTGGCTGGGGTGCAAGCTGGAACCCTGGATGACTGATCCACCATGGGAACCATGGGTGTTACTTGGTGCAGTACTGACTGTTCTGGCTAGCATGGGACAGTGCATGCTAGCTGGCACAGTCTTGAAAGCTAGCAGATTGCAAGGGCCACTCATGATAGGAAGAACAGACAAGGGTTTACCAGATTTGTCTCCTCCCACTCTTCACTGCCCCAGGCTGGCTTTTTACACTTAAATACCCCACCGTGTTATATCACATTTCATACTATACAAATTCCACCCGCAGGAAATTTTCTATAGGAAAGCATGATATCAACTTAGTTTTAGATACTTTCCACAAAGGAGGTGGAGGAGGGGGAGTAAATAAAGAAATGAAGCCTCAACTGATTTAGGGCCATGGGATGCAGAGCTGCATAACATAGGTGGATACATAGCCTCAAGTTCATAGTGAATTTCATCCCTGCATTATTAAGGAACTGCAGTCTTGCAAACAGCTTCCATTAAAAAAAAAAAAATCATAACAGCCCAGACTTTGCTTACTATCAGGAAAGTGCAGTTACAACTTTTAGTGGTCAAGTTGAAGCAATTTGTGACTGCAGAAAAGAAGGTTCCAGGAAGAAAAAGTACAGAAGGAATTAAATGGTTTTTTTACAGAATAGGCTATCTTAACACTATTACAATACATTACTTTGTTTAATAAAAATTCTGAAAGTAGAAACTGCAGCGAGACATGAAGAAATTCAGAGGATGAAAAGCAACCACAATAAAAAGAGGAATTTTTAAAGTAATGCTTGTACAGTTTAGAGATCAAGGTTATCTAAACCTAGGGGTTACATTAAAAAACTTAGAATCTTAGCCAGCACTGGAAAGTATTTCTAATGATTTTATCATGGATTAATAATAGACTTTGAAGGCGATATTTTCCTCTTAAGCTGCAGTAAAACTTACTAAGAGACAGAATTAAGAGTCTGTAGCTGAAGCTGGAGGAAATAATATCCAAAAGCAAACAATTCTGCTTTAGTTAAAACGGCACAGAAGGGTTGTGCTTCAGAAAGAAGCTATTGTTGCATCTCCAGAAGAAGCAAGTCTTCAAGCCATGAAGAACCACCTTCAAATCTCTCAGGCCAAGGCATTATAAAAGTAGACATTTCCTGGATTTTCACACAATGGCTTCTGGAAGGGCTATTTCATACCTTTTCCCATACTCTTTTCCCTACCAAGTTACACCAACAAATACTGCCAGATGCGCTAGGGAAAATGCCTTTTTTCCTTTCTGCTATTGCTCTATTTTCCTATCGCACTCCAAACCTGGACATAAAAGGCCAGATAGCCCCTTAACACTGAGGTAGCTCCTTTCTAGGGCTGCTTTCTTTGTGGATTTTAAATGCTATCTTACAATATTCCTCTTGCATGAAAAAATCACTAGAGGGCTGCCATTCAATCAGTCCGTACTGCACTTTTCAGGAACACCAACCAGCATTATGACTATCTCTTCTCATAGGTTATCTCACAAATCAGTATTCTCACAACTAGGCACATGACAAGGCAAATCAATTTAAATGTTTGAATACAGGGCCTCAGTGTTAATTCCTGTGAGAAAGCTCCAGGAAATGGCTGCAATGACTGGGCAACATCAGAGCACCGGATGCTTGTCAAACAGAGAGATAGTTTTTTAACTAATAATAAACCCACTCCCAGCATTATGTTGATTAACAGGGCATTAGGTAGATGTTCCTATACCTTCTCAGTTTAACGACATGCACAGCATATTGATAACAGGCCTTTTCAAGTCTCAGCTAATTGTTTCACTTACCATTATACACATGCTGAGCTACATCCAGTGCATGGGAATCTATAAAAAAAAAAAAAAAGGTTAGCGATAACAACTCTCTTCATAATTGAGTGTCTTGGTAGGAAGCACCCATATGGTGATAACAGAGGCAGGTAACAGATTTTATGTCCCTGCAGTTCAAGGCCAGCACACTGATAGCAATTTTGCACACCAAAAGGCTGGAGCAATGCCAGTCTTTTGAACACTCAGAGATAGGTGGATGTACAAACGCCTTTGTGCCAGACACCACGTCACACCGCAAATGCCTGGGACATCACAGATCTTACCATCTGTTTAAATGGATGAGCCACGGCTGTTCAAACCTCCATATGAGCCGTGTCCAGACGCTGCAAACAGCACCCAGATTCTAAAATGTGCAAACACTACAAATCCAGTGTTTGGTTTAACTTTTAAGAGAGGTTTCAAGCATAGCTTGAGTTTTATAGCTTCTTTCTGTGTACGCCCACACATCTACTCACCACAGTAATTTGATGTCACCATATGTATGACTGAGGGTAAAGGAAGTAGAAAACACGTTCTCAGAAGGATAGAAATCAGTGCAGACTCCCTGGCTGTAAATAAATGGAAGTATAACCCCCCTCATCAATGCCTACATCTCAAAGAGCTTAGAGAGGATGAGATCCCTGGATAATAAGATCAAGAACAAACAGACTGCATTTCTACTCCTTCACTGTTAAATATTGATTAGAGAAAAAAAAAATCAAAATATTTTGGTACAGATTGAATGAACTCTTGTGTTTAAGATTTAAACCCAGCATGCAAAATCAGCATCACCAAAATTAAACTTTTAATTGTGCATATAAATTTTTATGCATCTACAACTACACACTCTGTTTTGAGGGTGTATCATCATAAATACCTCAGGCATGCCATCTCTTTTTTTAATGCCCTAAAAATAACTACATTAAGGAACTTAAGTAAGGCCCTACATTTTCAAAATTCTAAGATTGAATGAGCACAAGGAGAACTGTTTGGGATAACTACAATCATGAATAAACATAGATTCAATTAATCGTATTTCATGCCTTGCACATTCTTTATATGCTCAACATTCTGTTTTTCAAGGTAATGTGAGTTTAAAATGGCTTTCAAGCTTTGCCAGCTCAGTTTACACAGCAGAGTCCCTTTAGTCCATCTAGATCCTTTTCTGACACAGGCCATAAAGCCACTTTGCACCTTCTTCCACTTGAGCTCCTAACTTGCTCTCAGACCACTTCCAAACACATATCAAGCACAAATAAAATTTGTCTTCCACACGTTAAAAAAATAAAAAGTACACACAACTAGTTCCATACAGCTAACACAGATAAAGCTGTTTCTCTGTTTTTTCAAATCCATTACTGAACTGGAATAAATCAATTTTTTTAGTTTGGCAACCTACAAACCATTATACCTACAGTTCTTACTTTATAGTTTCCAACCATGAAAATTCAAAATGTTTTGTCAGAACTGGAGATATAGATGAGATCATACTGAAGATATGATGTATCAAGAAAACAAATAGATTATCCACAGGCTGTAATTCAGATTCCAGACTATGGCAAGACTGAGCTTTGCTAGCTCTCAAAATCACAATGAGAGGTAAAACTTGATGGCAAATTATTTCATGCAAAAGACACCATTCTTTCTCATACCAAGCATTTCTACCCAGCCCCTAAAAGAACAGTGTGTTCTCTGTACACAAGCTGGTAGCTGTGCTACTTGGGGACAATATCTGTGTGACTGCCTGAAAATGTAAATACATCTTTATTCTTCTTTGAGCAGCAATACTTTTCATCAAGGACAGCAAGTTGGAACACAGGAACAAAGTACTACTTTTTCAGATGCACAAAAGTTGAATCCTAACACAACAAAACCAAAGCAATCCTGTCCTTGATCCTGAGAATGCAAATATATGCAATCAAACAGTACCATTCTTGCTTAAGGCCTTTTCCACATGAATACAACACAATGAACATCTGCTATAAACATCAATATATCCTTCTTTGAAATATATTTTAGTACCAGTATGTTCACTGCACAAATCTAGAGAAAGTGACTGCAAAGGCAAAATGACACAAGCAAGCCAAAAGCTGGTTCATTAATAACGACTTGGAGGATTTTTGTTTTCCCCTCTAAAGCAAATTATGTCACATACTTTGTTTAAAAGTATAAACCAAAAATTTCAAGATACTTTGAAGGTATTAATTCGAACAACTAATTTTAACTTCAACATTCCCACTTACTCCCTTTGCTGTCCTTCTATATCCAAATGTGATTGGAACTCACTTGTTTTTCTAGATTTCTTTCTTTCCTCTCTCTCTCTGCTTCACACCTTTCAAACTGCTGTGTGATCTACCAGAACACACAGATATCACAGATACATGTTTATGCTGTTCTAAGAGGGTATAATACATTATTGTGCGTGATGTGATTACACTTTTTTGACTTTTCCCATGACTGTTATTACACTTAATGATCAGCCAGGAAGAAACTAAAACTCCTTCCATTTAAAAAGAATGAAAATTAAAAAAAAATTATCTTAATCTAGTTACTTATTTTTCAGACTCTGGAATAATCTTTATGTAGTGCATAGTCAATTTAGAAATTTAAATTGACCATGCAAAATGAGAGAAGAAAAAGTTCAGTATACCTTAGGCCAAGCAAAATTCTTTTTCTTTTCTTGAACTCTAAAATTCTGTTTATAAGTTCAATGTTTTTTCATGACAGATTATAGCATAAAACCATAACAACACAGTCACCTTGATACACTATTCTTTGAAGCCAAAGTATTTAAGATCTGCAAAAAAGGCTTTCTTTCTAAGAAAAGCAGTGTCACACCCAACGTCACTCAATGTTATCATTCAAATAATAATACATGCCAAAAGCAACAGAAGGCCCTGTCATACCCACTAATTTTGACCTGTACTTAGTTTCTATGGCTGCCATGAACTACTAGCAGAAGTAAAAGCCTTGGGCTAACTGCCATACCAAGCAATGCTCATGCCTTTCTGGTGTTTTGTAAGACTACTCCTGTCTGTTGTCTGCTGAAGAACCCACCACTTGTACAGGCTTACAATGTGTCCAGTGGCTAAGGTAGGCACATTTTTTATGGGTGTCCCTCCCATTTTTTTGTCAGTGTTTTGGGATGGATGGCTCTTCACACAAGCGACATCTGGCACACAGAGACATCAATGGAAGAAATGCTTCTACCAAGCTGCAGATGGCTTGCAATTAAATGCCCATCAGGAGACTGTAACATAGATACAATGCAGGGTGCACCTGCAGCCAGTACTCTGCTGCCGTACTGAGCAGACATAGTTTCAATATTTGAAAGGAAAATATTTACAAAAATATTTTCCAGAGCATGTTGGAGTGTTTATATAGATTATGTTGCTGACGTGGATACCTGAACTCAACTGAAAATTCACTGGCAAAGCAACAGACCTTCAAGTTTAAAGGGAAGGAAGGAAAAAGTTTAGTTATTTTTATAAGCTCTTCCAAATTATGTAAAGCATTTCTTCACATCAGTCTTACATTTAAACAGACAAACACACTTGATTTTTTTCTGGTTTGACCAAACACCAGTACAAATGTTTCGGACAGTATGACCTAAGGTAGGTGCTATATAAAAACTGTAACTTGGGCTGACTTCTCTACAAAGTTAATTTCCCTTGCATTTATAGAGAAAAGACTCTGGCATGTTTTAAACATGGATGCCAATTTGAGACTCTCTACAAAACAACTGGGAAAAACATTTTAAAGAGTTCTGAAAAAGAGACAGTTACCTAGACTTCCTGAAGTGGATGTAAGATACTGGAATAGTTATTTAACGTAATAGGAAACAAAAAGTTTCTTTCAAGTCATATCAGTGTAATCAACAAGGCACTGAACTATAAATTAGAGGAGCCTTGATGCAAGTAGCAGAATGCTCAGTCCAAGCTAATTCTGCCCTAATTAGCCTTAGCAGAATGTACCAGTACTGCTTCTAAGATCAAACAGATGTCTTAATGTGGACTTTCACTGCCCAGCTTTTTGCAACAGATATCTCTAATACATCATTTTGTAGATCTGTTCCAGGATTTTATTCCTTCTGTGTCTGCTGACCTGCTCTGACTTGCCCAAGATTATGTTTAAATTGTGCGTATTTCCACCCTGTTCCTACCATCCTGTTTAGTTCATAATCTCATAAGGGCTGGGACTGCCTTTTACTACTTGTTTGAACAGCATCCAGCACAATAGGACTTTGATCCAGCCTGTAGGCACTGCTTGTGGTATGTTAGTTTCCAAATATTACCTACAGAATTCTGTATCTATACAATTTCAGCTCCTGGAAACATGGTATTAACAGTATTGAAACAGTGTGTGTACTTAGATACAGCATAGGACCAATTTTTCCACATTACTCCCCTTAAGATCACTGCAAACACAGTGCCATAAGAAACTCAGCTAAACTTGGAAGTTTCTTTTCTGTTGCCTCTTCCTGAGCACATGAAAATTAAAGTAGCAATATTTAGAGCTAAATAACCTGACTAGACTAAAAAAATTATCACAGCAGAGATAACTTCCATTCACGAGACATGACAAGTCACATGGCTGATCAGACCATAATACTGTATTCTACAAGTTTAATGTCTCTTAACAACCAGGTTATTTCCTTATGCTTCGCATACATTAGAGAAACAATGCTGAGACCAGCTTTTCACATCTAACAGAACTACTTTGGATTTCTGAATTCATAAATACCATAGAAACAAATAGTTTATACTATAATTCACTGACTCAGTGCCTATTATCTCAGCAAGTTGAATTTGCTGTGATTCAGGATTTATAGTACGAACATAATACTGTACCTATTTAGTATACCTGGCCAGTAAGGTCAAACCAGCGATAGTTATCTCAACTATTACCTGTGTTGAAAAAACAAACAAACAAACAAACCCAACACTTTTTTTTGTGGTTTAACTTCATAAAGCAATTTAGAGGAATTAAACAGTTTACTTTGATGACCCACATCTAACAGCAGCATGCTAGACAGTATCATCATTGTACTGACTTTCAGTTTGTCATGCTATCTTTAATCTTGTGTGATCCTGTGCATTACAAAGTATGACATGCAAGGAACAATATTGCTAAATTTACATTCCTATTTTCTGTTGCAGATTTAAAAAACCAATTTCTTCACTAGAAAAAAAAAAAAAAAGAAATTTTACAGGGGCATTTCATATCCCCAGAAGCTATAATATTCATTAGAAAGAGCAAGTGAGCTATCTGAAGAACATTTACTCTTTTAAAATTGTTTACTCACACAAATCTATCGAAAAAGCTATGGCTTCAAGAAGGAAAGCTGATAAGAAACAGCATAGATTTATATTCTCCTAGCAAAAAGTATGTACTTCTTGGTATAACCCAAGCTATTTGTCCGCAAATGCTAGCTTTGTTACACCATAAAATGAAATGATGTTTCCAGTGGAAAAAACAAGCGAAGTGTAAAGTTCTTTGCATTAAGTCATTTACAGCATTAAGTCATTTGTAGCAAGGAATATGACCTTGTACTATTTACTAGAGAGGTGTAGAGCACTCACTTGGTAGCTTCCTAATTTGTCATTTCAATCTGCTGCTCTATTGTTTTAAACTTGAGTTGCACAGAGGCAACACCCGACAATTTCAGGAAACCAGCAAGGGAGTCACTGTGATAACTCCATCTGATTAAACCACAGATCCTGAGCAGCGTTTCCCACTGGTTTCTAATTCACTGTGAGTAGAAATTGTTTTCAAACGTGTGAACTCTAACATGCTGGCATTTTGCTTGGTAAAAAAAAAAAACAACCTCTGCAAACCGAAGAAAGCATCATAACACCATAGGAGAAACAAAAAAAAAAGGTGGGAGCAGGGGGTGTTAGTTAAACTTTGCAGCTGTTTAAAATACTAGATGTTGACACTGCCCTGCTTTTTTACTGGTCTGTTCTTATTTAGAGAAGGTGCAGGAGCAGAGTGTAAAAGGAGTGGGGGGGTTTCATTACACTGCAAGTAGAGAATTATGTGCATTTATTCAGCAGCTCTACCACAGTTGCTAGTGTACACTATACAAACTATATGAAAATGTAAGACATGCCACATATGTCTTGATTAGGCACAAATAAGGAATAATGCAGTATTACTATATTTTAACAAAAAATATAGGGTTCAAACACAGCCAGTTTCAGAAATGAATAAACCTCAAATACACTGACCACATGCAACATCATGAAGCTAGCTTTAACCTTAGCAAGAAAAGAGCTACAAAGTTAATACCTGGTCTCACACAGCACAGAATCTCTAATGTTAGCTGCTAGCGAACTACTTCCTAAACACAAGCATTCTTGTTTACAGTATATAATTAACAGAGTAGAAAAAGTCAAAATTACTCACAGAGTCCTGAAGATGCAATAGCAAACTATTTAAGACAAGAAATTCTAGTGCAATATTATAAAAGACGTAGGAATAAATATGCATAAAGTCAGGAACTGACAGGCCTCTGGATTACTGCAACTGTAGGAATCATGCTCGTGCATGCAGGGCTATAATTTATGAAATGGAGCCAAGGAAACAACCAATCCCTTAGCTCCTCCTAACAAGTTCAACTAGCTATGAAAAGCTGGAAGTGCTGCACAGAACAATGAAGAGGAGCTATCCCACATATTAACCTGCTTATCTAAGATTGCCTTCTGTGGAGAGAGATGGAAGCATGTAACAGGAAGAGAGAAAAAAAGAAAAAGAAAGGAAAGAAAGGAAGGAAAGAAAGGAAAGAAAGGAAGGAAAGGAAGGAAAGGA
Organism: Pezoporus wallicus; assembly: GCF_028554395.1. Taxonomy (NCBI): domain Eukaryota; kingdom Metazoa; phylum Chordata; class Aves; order Psittaciformes; family Psittacidae; genus Pezoporus; species Pezoporus wallicus. Next base: position 2,396,941 of record NW_026636990.1, read on the forward strand.
AGGAGAGGAAGGAGTGGAAGGAGAGGAAGGAGAGGAAGGAGCGGAAGGAGAGAAAGGAGAGAAAGGAGAGGAAGGAGAGAAAGGAGAGGAAGGAGAGAAAGGAGAGGAAGGAGAGGAAGGAGAAAAAGGAGAGGAAGGGAAGGAAGGGAGGGAGGGAGGGAGTGGGGAGGGAGGGAGGAAGGGAGGAAGGAGAGAAAGGAGAGGAAGGGAAGGAAGGAGGGAGGGAGGGAGTGGGGAGGGAGGGAGGAAGGAAGGAGAAGGAAGGAAGGAAGGAAGGAAGGAAGGAAGGAAGGAAGGAAGGAAGGAAGGAAGGAAGGAAGGAAGGAAGGAAGGAAGGAAGGAAGGAAGGAAGGAAGGAAGGAAGGAAGGAAGGAAGGAAGGAAGGAAGGAAGGAAGGAAGGAAGGAAGGAAGGAAGGAAGGAAAAGATCACAACTCTGCTGTGGAAACAACAGAATAAATTTCAATCAACAGGCACATCTTCCCTGGCAGTCAGACCGCTAGCGCTATAGGCAAACATTCGTAGCATCAGCTAAAACCTTTCAGGAAACAGCCATCCTCCTCTGTGGTAATTTTTTTCACATTATTAACAGAAAGCTATGCAAACTGAATTTTTATTTCCTATGCAATTGTTTCAGTATTCTCCTGCTCTTAATTTAGATATAATGTTACTGCTTAATGTGAAACATCCTTCCATAAAGTCTGATTAGAGTAAGATCTAGTTATTGTTTTTTTTCAGATCACAGGTGGCTGTTCAGCACACTAATGAGCAGCCCTTTCCAGAAAGCCAACTGCATGGTCCTAAGGCTTAAGAAAATATCATTTACCAGAGACATAAGAAGAGGAGCAAGAAAGTGTGTCTTCAAATAATAACCAAAAGACAAACACTTTAAACAACCTTGAACAGACCTGGATTTACAAACTAGAGCATACAGAGGCAAAGTTGTCCTTTCTGTGAAATTCCATGGTTTCGAAATGTAGGTTTGACCAATTGGAAATGAACATCATGTTGAAGTTTTCTGCTAAATAATTTTTCTGAATTTATTCTCAATTCTGGTTTACAAAATAAAATTTATATTTTCATCAAGTAAAAATACAGGAATCTGTAAGTATAAGAAATTTTGACGTTACAGAGCTATCTTCCTGTAAATGTGCCTGCTGAATTCTACATGTTGATATATTTCTATTTACTAAAATAAGTGAGAAACTAATACATAAGGAAGCTACAGTTTTTTAAAAGAGCAGTTAGCCTTTTTATACAGAAATCCTACTAATGCTGAATGAAAACATAGACACTTTGGGATGAGTTGCTATGCATTTTACAAGGGTGGAAATCATGTAGGTTTGGTTACTTTACCTTTAAATCGTTTTTACATATGGTTATTCTTCATATTCCTTCCCTTCACTCTTTCCTAGCATAATCCATGCCTTAATCATTTCTGGAATCTACCTGGCAAAATGTATTTTATAAAACCTGCTCCAGCATTTGCTGTCATGATACCCATATTCAACAATTTCTATGGATATTTTTCAGTTTTAAATACTTTCCCAGAAGACGGTTAGTAGACATAGATGACCATCTGGACCACCTCGTCATGCTGGGCACCATTACTTGAATAACTGAAACAGAAGCCTTTAATCTCACAAGTCAGGTCTTTTTTGCATACCTAAGCAGTCTCCTCCCCAGGTCTGTAGTCTATCACTACATGTAGTAATCATTAACTTTTTCAACATCGCACCTTTTTAAATGACTCTTGATGAAAAATTACTATGCAAAAAGGAAAAAAAAAAAGTGCTGTAAATCAACAGTTTATAGTAGATACTCAAAGTGATATTCAGTTACCTTGTTTACGTCCATTAAAACAACCACCTCCAAACAAGTGCATTTATTAACCAAAGGGGCTAATGAAAGTGATAACATACATACAAATAAATTATTCAAAAATATTTTAAAAGCTGCAATGTTATACAGCTTAACCTAGAATGTTTTAAATGTTGTAATTGTACCTATGGGATGCAGACAAATTCTTCAGTTACCTATATCCATTGGCAACCTTGTCACCAGCCCATATTCTATTAGACAAACACTGGAAGGAAATTCAATAGCTTCTCAGACTTGGAACTTGAGTTCAGTAGCATTGCAAGCCATGTCTCCAAATTGAAAAAGAAAGTTCTATAAATGTCAATTTCAGCTTCTCGCTGCCATATCATAAGGAAAATAAAGCAATTACCAGCTGTTTTTTTTCCACAATGATTGAGAATTAGCCTCCTCCAGAAAAGAACATTTGCTAATGAAAGGGATAAATGAATATATATACACACTAAGGTGTTTTTTTTCAGACAAATTCAGGCGGGATTCTGCCTTTTCCTCCAAAATCAGCTCCATAGTCTTTTCCACCTTACCGTCCAGTGAGATTATGACAGGCTTTGCTGTTAGGAGGGAGAATACTTCCCACATCTCCCTGTGAAAAACATACTTCTTACACCTTTTACTTCTTTTTATGACTTTCCCAATTAAAATGTGAATGAGCTAGCTTTAGTTACCTCAACAAAGAAACCTACCACAACTCTCAGTTACAGCATGTAAGAGTGGCAGCCTCTGCTTTTTCTTCTCAAGATCACAAAGAGCATTAGCTCCTACCATTTTCACCAGTGCAGGAGATATACTTAGCCTGACACCCACATTCAGGGGGCTTTCAAAACAAAACCCCACTGCAGTCCCATAGTAAATTGGTACATTCCCTTATTCAGTGTATGACTCTGGATAATATCACATTGCCAGTTTACTGCTGTTAAATTTAAAATCAAATAATTTACTGAAATAAAATCCTCAGTTTAAAAAAGCCTCTCTGAATAACTGGAATTTCTGAGGTAAAGCAATACAGTTAATCCCAGTACTTAGGACTCTATTTTTTTCTACCTTGTTAAATTATTCATCTCCTTAATAGGAGTTTTCTGCATGTAATTTATTCTTTCCCTACTAGGCTCTCTTTCAGACTTCCCTAATTTATTGTGTTTCTATATCTGCTGCACTGGTATCAACTTGACATCTACTAATAAAGTCAGCAGCCTTAAAAGTAATGCATTCCTCTGCCAGTTACCTTTTTTAAAAACTGGTTTCTCTCTATCTGAAATATTTCTGTTAGCTGGAAACTTTTTAAAACTATAGCATACAGCTTAAAGGAAAACGTATCACACAGGAACTTCAACACTAATCTGCCCAGAGGTTAGACTTTCTGGCAGTCTGAAGGGGAATCCCGTTTTCATACATGAAAGTGTCTGGGCACAATAAACACTGAAAGTTTAACTGATTGGAAGAAGCAGGTACAGCCTAGGTATGTGTGTGGCAGCTTGGCAGTTGCAGCTGGCTCTAGGGAAAGTGCTAATGAGGAGCACTTCCTTCCTCATCTCTCTTTAGCTAAATTAAGACCTGTGAAAAAAGGGCCTTGTCAGTGGCTGTTAGGTTGTACAAGAGAGTGCAATATTGTTACATTCTAATATATCTCAATTTTTTCAAGACACTTTCAACTCCATTGTGGATCCTGCTGCTCATCCCTTAGATTTCACTTTCCTTTATTCCTGCAGTTCCAAGAGTGCCTTGTAGATGACCAGATATAGATGAGCTGAAACATCTGCAGATTTACTTGATCCTGATGAACATACTTGTGCTTCGCTTTTCTGAGATTACTTGCAATTCATGAGTTCATATAGAGGTGATTATTACCAGTTTCTGTATATGGACTAACTGTACTAGCAGCATCTACAAAATCACCCCTTGCAACACACACACAGAGATTACATGGAAAGAAAGGCATATTGCTATCATACCCAGTTCTAAAAACAGCAGGGAAATTCTGCACAGTAGGACAGTGTTGGGAATAGTAGATATAAACAATGGAAGTCGAGATCTGCAGGCAGGCTACCAGAGAAACTCTGTTTATATATCTGATTAATCAGCAGGTATAATCTGCTAGTGAGCATTACATGAAGAATAGTATTTGGAAACAAGCATTGTTTCTTGAATGACTTGAGGTATAAACAAGCATACAATAGCTTGATAAAGAGTTTGTTCATGTCTCCAGATGCTGATTTTATTTTACACAGCAGCAAAGCCAACAAATAACAGATTGTAAAAGATAATTCTACTTTGTATGATAGTTGCGTGAAGGAAATCTTTTGTGCTCAAGGAAACATGGAAAATATGCAAGGAATGGAACACATGATCCATGAATACACATCCTACGTCAAAAGCAGAAGGACCTCATCCAACATGTAACTATAGAATAATTTAGTACAACAGTATGTATAAGAATGTGAAACTCCTTCTTACAGTAAACAAGAACAACCTCTAGTTCAAGTTACATTTTATGGCTACAAAAAAAACAAGCTGAAGAAACAGAGTGTATGCATAGCAGACCTTTTGGAAATAAAAAAAATTCCTAGGTACATGTAAACATTTAGAAACCCAAGGATTCATCTCTACTGCTCGTTCAGATGCACTTGAACCAGCTAGCTGCAAAGTTAACTGACAATTTAATACGAAAGTAATGAAAGCAATATTCATAGCTAATCAGTTCTGCATGGAGGGGGTGTTATACAGCCTCGCTGTAGTCTTAAACACCTCAATATGTAAGCCTGCACAAAATTATGCTCTATTATATGCTTGCGCTTGTATTATGCTCAGAATGGAGATGCTTCAAGATCCCAAAGAACTTCTAAGCCAACTTGATATTCAGTAAATATTATTATTCCAGTAGATAGAATAACTATATGTTATTGATTTTGAAACAGAATAGTTGCACTGAGTCAGACCAAAAATTAATTCAGCCACGTACCCCAGATTTGAAAGTTATATAGGATGCTTAGTAGAAGACAATGCCCACCACCAAAACAAAATACAACACACATACACAAAAATGAAAAAGAAAAAAGAAAAAAAGAAAAAAGAAAAAAAAAGAAAAAAGAAAAAAGAAAAAAAAAGAGAGGGAGGCTTTTTATTAGCATCATTTTTCTTTTAATAAAGCCTGAGGTGTTTGGCTAACGCACTCATTTAACGCACACAAAAAAAGGAAAAATACCTACTCTGTATAACACTTATTAAAAATATGGGAGTGTAGAATTCCTCACAGTTTAACACATGCCAAGGAAGACACAATGTTAAGCAACTTTTTCCATGATCACTGATGCTGGAATGGAATCCAGTCTTTCAAATCTTATTCCAGGATTCAAACTACAAGGTACCCATCTCCATCACTGTTTACTGCAGTGAGTTACAGCTTATAAATTACCTGTGAGGCAGTGAGGTTATATAAACTCCTGCTGTATGACTGAGCATCCTGCATACCTGGAATCAACTTTATGCTATCAAAGTTGTATTACCTATATCCCAGACCAGCAATGACGAAAGATTGCTAAATCTCACTGGTCCCCTGGAAAGTTGTCCCATTTAGACTAATGAGAGGCTGAAGCCAAGGGAAATCAGTCCACACTGACTGGTCCATGAAACAAGAAGGGTAACAGAATTATTCCAGAAACAGCAGAAGATACGGGAACATCATTAGGAGTCTCAGTAACTACAGAGCTGTAGAAGAACCTCTAGACTTGTCACAGATAACACAGGAAGCTTAATCCAAGGGAGAACGTCACAGGAGACAAGCATGCTTAAAAAAGGCTTTCACTTGCATGTACTCTGTTTCCCACAAAGCTAAGAAATGCAGACGTAGAGATAGAAGAGAAACTTCATGATCTAGAGAACTAACCTTGAAAGGGCTGCTTTTCTCCTTAGTAACTACTAACATCTGGTCAGGAATTAGAAGACTGCCTCCAAGATCCTCAGACAGCATGTCTTAAAAGAATGATAAACCTTATACTCAGACCCATGCCAGATAACTGAAGCTCAACACTAAGCAGAACCCCGTGCCCCTGTCAATAAACTTAGTAAGCACCCGCTGTGGAAGCCCTACAAAGCTCCCATTTCCTTGTTCCCAGAAAAGTCTGATTGTATTGGAAGAACTTGTTTACACTGCAGACCTAAGCACTAGAGTCTTTAAAATGACAGCTCTGCAGCTGCACTCAAAATCAGTGCATTCAGTCCCAGGGGTACAAAAGTTTGGATTCCTTTGAGGAAGGATAGCAACTGTGTCAGAAACCAGCTATAGAATTAAAAAATCTGGCATTTCCAACTTCTGAATACTAGATTTCAGAAAAAGTTTAATATTTTTGGGCAGGATTTGCAGGGGAGGCTTTTCTAGGAGGAGGAAAGGTATGTAGCTTCCTAGATTCATACTGAGAAAAACAATATGCAATGTATCTGCCACTCTAAACCTTCAGCAGTGGTTGGAAAGAGCTGATAGTTGTTGGCCCATACAGTGGACTACACATAACATATAACATTTAAGCATATAAGCATACAGATAACTTTTAAAGACATTACTGACAATCTCAGGGACTTGGTAGCCTTCTGGCATGGATGGACCACTGGGGCCAAGCAATGGCTCTCAAGGAGGGAGAATGAGTACTGAAGAATGAACCCTCCCATTATCTCTCTCCCTATCCTAACATGGGAGCATCAGGCTTTTCTTTCATTGCTTCCAGCTGGGAAAAGTAGAAATATTGGCATCTTGGTCTCCTATAAATAGAACCAGGTATGAAACAAAGTGGAGAAGATTAAACCAGCTCATTTCGTCCCTGGTGAAATTCCCAGATGTGCCATGAGTCAGGTGGTCCATGCAGAGTGATATTAACGCCAGGAAAAGTTCAATCAGTTTGTGAGACCCCAACCAAGTCACTGGGAGAGAAACAAGAGGCAGAGTGCTGTCAGGAAGAAATTAAAGTTTCAGTGTCAAGGGAGAAGCAGGAAAAATAAAATCACCTCCTCTATACCTTTCCTTGGAGCCCCACAAGTTCAGTGGTAGTGATGGATCTGCGCAGGGCTGGACTTTAGCCCCGTTCTTTCTTCTCCTGCCCTCCGGCAGTCTCAGAAGTTCTTAGTGAAGCAGCAGCTGTCCCTGGCAGGAGCAGTGTGAGCCCAGCTGAGTTCATACATGCAGCTATTTTAGCACATTGCCTTTTCTTTCTTCTCAGACAAAATTCTGGCAATTTAATACTTCAGATAGTTCAGCCAGACCTGAATAGGATTTGACTGGGTAGAAAAAAAAACAGTCCTAAACAAAACAGTTCTTTCAGTAGCGGCATTCATTTTCTCAAACAACTGATGTGAACTAGGGCACAAGAAACTTTAGAGGAAGAGTTTTCTTTCTGGTGGGAAATATTAAGCAATAAAGTAAGAAGCAGAGCAGGTCACATTGTTGGTTGCAAAATGCCAACTGAAATTGTCTTAAGAACATGAAATGGGCTTTTTTTAAGAACTGTCAGTGTCATCTCCAGACCACAATCAAATTCTATAAGCCTGTGATAGGGAAAGCCATGCTGGGTCTTGCTTTCATCCTCTCTTCTCTGTTGCTCTGCTCTTAGGAAGCAATAGCCTGTAAGGTGAGTCATGGTTTAAGGCACATTTCTGCCCAATTCATCCCCCTCTAAAGTCACAGTCTATCCACTGTCTAGACATAGATCATTCACAGCCCTTTCTGGTCAGAGGTTTTCTCTCTCTACAAATTAAGAAAAGTTTGGAGAAGGCACTTGAACATTCTGTGTCCTTTCACCCTTACTGCAAAGAGAGACCATGTCTTTTTGTCTTCATAAAAAAGTTCTAGTAAACTGGTAAATATCATCACTTGGAGCACTGTGTGCTGTGCTGGGCCCCACCATTCCAGAAGGATGTGAAGGCCCTTGAATGCCTCCAGAGGAGAACAGCAAAGCTGTTGGAAGGGCTGGAGGGCATGTCCTGTGAGCAGCAGCTGGGGACTTGGGGCTTGTCTAGTTTGGAGACAAGGAGGGCGAGGGCTGACCTCATTGCTCTCTACAGCTTCCTCAGGAGGGAAAGGAGGAGAGGGAGCTGCTGGGCTCCTCTGCCTGGGGTCCCGGCAGAAATGTAGGAATGGTTCAAAGCTGCACCAAGGAAGGTTTAGACTGGACATTAGGAAGCATTTTGTTACTGAGGGTGGTCAAACCCTGGAACAGGCTTCCTAGAGATGTGGCTGATGTCCCGAGTCTGTCAGTTTAAGAGGCATCTGGACAATGCCCTTAATAAGATGCTTTAGCTTTTGGTCAACCCTGAAGTGATCATGCATCTGGACTAGATGATCATTGTAGGTCCCTTTCAACTGAATCTGATCTTTAGCAGTTATTAATTTTCAGTACTTTTATGTTTTCCTGTTAGCACTAGCTGATTTGGCAGGCAAGGCGGCAGGCTGAACAGTTGCATTCCTTGTGCTATCAGTTTTTAAAACATCCATGTGAACAGCTTTGTTTTTAAAGGTTATTAAATTCATCAAATGTTATTAAGTCCCTGGATTCAGTGTTCTTCAGTTTTAGAGTCAGTACACTTGCTAAACTCCTTGAAAAGTGTTATATTCTCTGAGATCTACTTACGTCACTGTTGTAACTGAAATCTGTTTATCCTATTTGAGAAACAGAATAATGACTAGTTTTATTGTCACATACAATGAGAACTTGACCTTTGCATTTCAGCACAGGTTGAGTGGGAGAAATTATTCTTCAGGGCATCTGTGTAATCAGGCCCTAAATGAAATCTGAAACGTTAAGTAGTAAGGGAGACCATTGTCTAAGTCTGATGCTAAACCTTTAACCCCATTTCAGATCCAAATGCATGATAAGCTATTTGGCAGCAGACACTAAAAGAGCAGGCATCAGTTTGACCTTTATAGGATGGGATGAGTGAAAGGATTATGAGTTCACAGTCATTATTCTTGGACGCTAAAGAGTAAACAAGTTGAGGCACATGATAAAACCCTTTCAATTTCACATAATTGACACAACTCAATTTAAGACCATAAATTCATGCACATTCCTTTAAAAAAAATAAATTCAATAAAAATCTAAGCTGTTATTTAAGAATCAACTGCCACTTGAATATTTCTTTGGTCTTTAAGGCCATATATCCAAATGACCTGTTTAAGATGGTATCTCTCCATAGCAAGTTCTTTTTTTCAAGGTAAATATATGCAAATATTTTTTCTTCCTATAATAAATTATTAAAAAAATTAATTTCACATTATTACTGTTTCCTCACGCCCATACTTTATCTTCATGTGATAAAAGTGCTTGAGACAAATTCCTGTTAAATTGTTGTTCATTATGCTACACCAGATGTCTGAAGCAAAGATCAAACATTCTAGAAGACAAAGTATATATTCTAACTACGTCATGTTTCCTTGCAGTACTGTTACAGCTGGAGAAAAGGAAGAATTTTTATTTTCATTTCATAAGTTACCACAATACCAATAAAATTTGGGATTTTTTTTTTTTTTTTTAATCTTTCTATACTGAGACATTCCTCTCAACCCACAACACATCTGAAGAACAATGTAGTCAGCAATTTTTGTATTGGCAAAACAAAATGAACTGACCACCAGGTTGAAAACACATTTCAGTATCAAATCAAATGCCCAAGATTTCAACAGAACTTTTATGTGGCAAGGCTTTGGTAGCAGGGAGCTACAGGGGTGGCTTCTGTGAGAAGCTGCCAGAAGCTTCCCCCATGTCCAGTAGAGACAATGTCAGCTGGCTCCAGGATGGACCTGCCACTGGTCAAGGCCAAACCAGTGACCATGGTAGCACCTCTAGGATAACATAGTTAAGAAGTGGAAAAAGTTCCTGTGGAGGAGCAACTGCAGCCAGAGAGAGGAGTGACAATATGTGAGAGAAACAGCTCTGCAGCCACCAAGGCCAGTGCTGAAGGAGGAGAGGAGGTGCTCCACTGCTGGAGCAGCAATTCCCCTGCAACCTATGGTGTAGCCCATGGTGAGGCAGGCTGTGCCTCTACAGCCCATGGAGGTCCATGGAGGAGCAGATCTCCACCTGCAGCCCATGGAGGTCCCTGGGGGAGCAGATCTCTACCTTTAGCCCATGGATGACACCATGCCAGAGCAGGGGGATGCCCAAAGGAGGCTGTGATCCCATGGGAAGCCTAGCCTGGAGCAGGCTTCTGGCAGGAACTGTGGCCACATGGAAAGGAGCCAGCACTGGAGCAGTCTGTTCCTGAAGGGCTGCACCCTGTGGAAGGGACCGGCACTGGAGAACTTTATGAAGAACTGAAGTCTTGAGAAGGGGCTCACATTGGAGAAGTTCATGGAGGACCGTCTCCCATGGGAGGAACCCCACATTGAAGCAGAGGAAGAGTGTGAGGAGTTCTCCCCTGAGGAGGAAGGAGCAGCAGAGAAAACGTGTGATGAACCAACCAGAACCCCCATTCCCTGTCCCCCTGTACTGCTGAAGTGGAGAAGGTAGAGAACTGGGGAGTAAAGTTAAGACCAGAAAGAAGCAAGGGGTGTGGAAAAGGTGTTTTAAGGTTTGAGTTTATTTCTTATCCTACAGTGATTTGATTGGTAACAAATCAATTTTCCCAAGATGAGTCTGGTTTTCTTTGATGATTACTGGTGAGTAATCTCTCCCCCAACCTTATCTTGACCCATGAGCCTTTCATTACATTTTCTCTCCCCCTGTCCAGTTGCAGTTATAAAAGGGGCTTTGGAGAGCACCTGGCGGCCAGCCAAGGTCAACCCACCACACTGAAGAACTATGTAATACAGTAGAGAGTAGCATACCGTGAAGATTATACACTAAGCTGAGCAGCAGACATACAGTCTTATTGCCAAAAGCCTGATTCCCCATCTTGCTTCCTAACAGAGGAAACATTTTACTGTATACACATATACAGAGAAATAATACAGGGTACTATAATTTCTGCAGTCTTAATATGAAATGTTCAATTTTATGAATACTATTCAATGAATTTTAATTACATCATGCTACAAACCCAGCAATTTAAGTAATCACTGAAATGTTTTACTGTATACACATATACAGAGAAATAATACAGGGTACTATAATTTCTGCAGTCTTAATATGAAATGTTCAATTTTATGAATACTATTCAATGAATTTTAATTACATCATGCTACAAACCCAGCAATTTAAGTAATCACTGAAATGTTCAACAATCTTTCTGTGTCCTGTTTTGTACAGTAGCAAAAGAAAACAGAAAAATACTACTATATTCGCCTGAGAAATAAATGCATACCGTATGCAGAATGCCACTCAACTATCCTTAGGCAGTACCTCAAAGCACTTCAGCTACAATACCTATAGTATCTATGGGACTGTAGGTATTGTAGCTGATAAAGAGAGTCCTTACTGACCTAACCACTCAAACTGAACATTTTAACGAAATGCAGAATTTATAACACTTTTTGATCCACTATCTGCCACAATGAAATCTAGTGAAATCTGGAACACATGTTCAAAAGCCTAGACAACATATCCTTCCTGTCTTCAGGCATTTATATTTTTTTTCTCTAAAACAATAAAACTCTTTTCAATCACTCCCAAGAAATGCCTTAGAGTTCTGTCATCTGCTAATTATTTCTTCAGATTTTTTTCCATTAAGCTGCAAACAGTACAGAAACAGAACAGTACTTGTAATAGCCAGATAATTATTTAGGTTATCAGACACATCAAATTGCATACAGCAGTAGTCTATAGCTTTTCAGTCATTTTAGTTATGTCACTAACTGTTTCTAGATCCTGGGCGCAGTGGATAAGGATGGGGTAGAAGAGAATAAAGGAAGATTAGGTTATGAAAAAGACAGAAAAGAGATGTAGAGAAAAGAAACCTATAGAAATCACAAAGAAAAACTGTATGCTCTAGATTTCTAAACAGACTCACATGTCACATAGATTTGTTTGACGAGTCAAGAAGTGACAGATAATTGTCTTAGGCAACCAATGTGCACCTCCCTGGGTTAACAGGAATATTGCCATATATTTAAACCCCCCAAATACTATTATCATTTTTTAAATAGTTCCCCCCCAAAAAAAATTAATTCACTGTTCTATGTTTTGAAGAAGGCTGGGTTTGCAGAGGAAACTGATAAATACTGCTGAACTAGATTAAGTGCTGTCGTAGTTTGTGGAAAGTTCAAAGTGGTTGACTGTTCACTAGGGACCTCATTACCCATGCAATTATATTTCAAGCCACAGGTAAGAGCTTGCAAAGCATCCACAGGTACCTTCTGGTACATTCTCCCATTAAGGAAAGTAAACAAATCATTTAATCCCAATTGTGACAACTGCATTCTATAGGCTTAACAAGTAATGGGCCAAAACCAGCTTGTGGTCACATCTGTTTATCCTAAACCACTAAAATTGTGACAACTTAATGAAATAATTGCCATAAAATGTGTAAGCTGTCAAGTGCAAAAACGATGCTAAGCTGCTTTTAATAAAAAACAGAGTGAGAACTGGAAGTTGTAGCACCACTTTACTTTCTTATGTCTTCAGTTCTGGTCACTTGATATCCAAGGGAATACAGCATAAATTGGAATGGGAAAGGACTACCAAGGTGTTCAAAGGTACTGGGAAACTTACATATAAAAAGAGAATTCATAACATAAGCTGTCTTTGGAAAAACAGAAAACATATTTGTCCCAAAAACACCAGAACCAGCACACATATACTAAAATTAAAAGGCCACAAGCTCACAGAAAGTTGTTTTATACTTTGCTATTAGAGATCCAAGTATTTTAAATATGTATAAATATCAAAAAAGTTATCTTATGTCCAAAGTAAAAGTTTGCATAATTTTCCATTTTTCATATTCCAGAAAATGGCCCTTCAAGCTATATCCACGTAAGGAAGAGATTGTCCATACAGCTATACCACAGAGTAATGAATAGGATTGGAAGTCCCTTTGAAAATATTTTTCATTTTTGGTAAAGAATACTACTTTTTTCATTGGCATTACCTGTTATCTTAGGAAAAAAGATCAGCAGTGTTAATATGTTTCTAGGTATCTATATGAAATTAATAACATAACCTTTTTAGGTGTCACAATGGAACAGCATTCTTTTCCTCTTTTAAAAAAAACATTGTTCAAATAGGTTGACAACAAAAACGTTAAGACAGTCTGTATCCTAGCCAACTGACCTTTAAAATGTGTTGCTTGACTATGAAGCACTTTTTAATAAGTACGGATTTGGCACTAGACACATTCTTGCATAATTCTTGTTTCCATTATACAGACGATATAGTTCAGGAGCTATTGAAGAAAAATACTCTCACAAAGTAGGCTTTGTCAATAGCTGAACCATAGCTTTACGGTTACTGAGCCTCCTCTGTCCCACCTTAATGCCAGCAAATATCAGCACAATGGAGTCCTTCATTCTCTCAGACTAATAATGAATCTGAGAAGGTACAACTTCTTTGAATCTACTGTCTTTTCCCTCAAAAGGATATAACAGATCAAGATTGTCTTGTCCTGCTAAGCCAGCATGAGAACATATTGTATATAGAGTTTGGTAGATCAGTAACGCCTAAGTGACTAATCTGTAGGTGGTCTAAATAAAGAGATATTTAATGCTATTTATAAATAAAACCTTATTCCATGAAAATTATCTACAAGCTTTATAGACAAACATTTAAATACTTATGTCATTTATTTGTCAATATATTGATTGCTGCAGAATCTATAATGATCCAGTGTGACAGACATTTGATATTGAATCTTGCTAAAGCCATGAAATAGGAGGGAGACAAAGATTTATGTTTCGCTAGAGTAAGGAGCCTAGCTAGTGCAGTATAGAAGGCAATAATTAAGTAGAATGGCTGAATGTCTCCTGAACATGAAAAAGTAACATGATTTTCAGGAAGGAAGACTAACTTCGCAGAATTTTCAAGAACTACTCCATACTTCTGTGGAGATTCTTGCTGAAAATCCACTATAACCCCTCTGTAAGCATTTTTAATACTTAACTTTTTCTACTAGTATAATAAATAAGTGGGTCCTAATTTCTAATCAAGGTTTGTCTGAATTAATTTTCTACTTGTTTCCATCTCACAGTGTTTCATCTCATAGGTGATGAGGCTCCTATTACTAAAATTTCTCTCTTCAGAATTATAAAGTCATCTCTTACAATACTCTGAATGTTATGCAGACCTTTTGTTAGGGACATTATTACAAACTACTGCATTAAATTAGACGGACATGTCCTGTAGGAAGCCATGACAATTAGGCATAATAGACGAAAATTCTCAACTCCTATATAATACAGGAGACAAGCTTATTTTGAAGCTTCAACTCAAAATCCACCCATCTCAGCCTTTTGGACAAGCTACCCAGCTTGAAATCATACAATGTGTAACTGTGTAAACATGACAACCCTTACCTATGACAGTCTTTTGGGATTCAAAGACTGCTTGCCAAGAGGGGAATTAAACAGGGTAACAATTAGGAAACAGTTACAAAGAAGTACAATTACTAAAGACAAAAGTGTTTGCAGGAAAACAGGAAGGGTGAAATAATTCAAGAGGTTGCAGCCGGAGAAGCAAAGATGGTTCTGGCTTTAAGATGGGGGATACAAAGAATCCATGGGGTGGCAGGGAACAGTAGAGTTGTTGCAAGGAGAGCAGTGTGGCACACTGAGGGTGATGCTGAATAGCTGTAGTTGATCTGAGTTTTGATGCTTAATGAGCCTGGTAGGAGCATGGGTCTCACTGGTATAAGGCTCTGGGGAAAAGCTTACCTATTAACTGAAAGAACTGCAGCTGGAAACAGAACCTGGAAATATGTTCTTATGCTTTTCAAGAGGCGTGGCACAAGCTTGGCACATACTGGAGGGTTGGCAGCCCTGCAAAGGCAACTGCAGCATGCTTCAGGGTGCCAGTTCAGTGAGATTCACAGGCAGCTGCTCCAAGCAATGGAAAACCAGTGCCTCAGCGAAAACCCACAGAATGATTAATGCGAGGCATTCTGAGCATTACTAGCAGTGTGTGTGTAAGATAAAAAAAACATTATGCTTCTTTACCATCTAGGGCAATGCCTCTGAAGAACTTCCTTCAGTGTCAGGACAGCCTGCAGTGCAGCAAAATTATTGTTTTCCCACCCCTATATCGAAGTGCCAGGTCCCAGAGATACAGTGACCTTTCAGCAGGGGCACAGTATCTTCAAAGCTAAAGGAAGAAGATACAACAAAACAGAATTCCATACATAAGGGATTTCCACAGCACTGAACAGACTGGAACTGCCCTAACTATCAGAAGCAATAATATAGTAATAAGAATATCTAAAGCATATGGACAAATCCTGTGCACTTTAGTATTCATACACAGATTGTTCTAGTCATATTTGTTTCATTAAAAAATGGAACAAAAGGTACTGTTATGTCATACAGTTTGGACTCCTACCTGTAATAAAACATCATCCTCACACATTCCCTGAAAAAAAGAGTGGCAATTAGAGCCTGGATTGATTTTTGTTTGTTTACAAGCATTTGTAATCACCAGTTACAAGTCTCAGAACTTTTACGGCTTTTTAAACAAAGAATATAAATGCCCCTGTTGAGATTCGAGGAATGCTTGGATTATTCACACAATAGTGCACTTATTCTCCATACTTCTTTTTGAGGTAGCTATGGAATAACAGCAAAACATGCCTGCATGCTCCCCACAGACACAAATAGACAGCTATGAAAAATGAATGGTGACAAAGTTCCTAATTTAACCTACCGGTTTGTAACTGCCACGAATATAATAAAAAATTACTTCATGAAACCTAGATGGCAGTTAGCACCTGCTAAGCTTTTAAGGCAATCTGAGGAAATAGCAGTCCTACTGCTCTGAAGAGACCATTTTAAATGGGGTCAGGAATAAAAAGGCATGTCTATTTGTGGACACACCACAAATGCAGAAGTTTAACCATCAGTTTTTCTTGAAACCTGCAGCAGTTAACCGCAATTTAAACTACAGCACAGTATTGTGAAACAAGCATTCTTACAAAAAATGTTGCCTGCAATACACAGAAAGGGAAATACTAACAAGACTAAGAACATTCTAGATGACATTCTATTATTTCCATTTCCTTGTGTTCTTTAGATTGTGCTTTAGAATTCATGTGATTCTGGTGAGACCATAGCAAGGTCGCAACATGGAGATACACCTCTCATTCTAAAAGGTAATACACAACAATTCATAGTTTCAGCTTTGCTTCTGAAGGTGCTTAGTGTTTTTGCTTTCTCTCTTCAAGTAAGCTTCAAGGGGCTTTCTTGAATACAGAACATGCCGTGGTTCTACTGTTTGTTTCAAATTAACAATCCTTGAAAAAGTTGCCTGAAAGAATCTTTCCTGCCTCCTGAGCACAAGTCAGCTTTCAATATTTTTCCACAGGGAACTGCTGGACACCTTTTTCTTCCCACAGTTTAATATTTCATTTTGGCAAAGGCAGAAACGTGTCTTCAATAGAAAACAATTCAGCCAACTACAATCCTTCAGAGCAATATATGGAAAGAATGATGGGCTTTCCTCCTCCCTGGTAAAACCCTAGCTAAAAATCCTAGGTAAAAACCCTAGGTAGCCCCTCTCTCTTTTTCCAAGCCTTCTCTTATTTTAATTGTCATTAAGAGAATGTCAGACTCAGCTAGTCTCATTACAGAATCCTTTTGCTTACTCTCTTCTGTGTTATTTTGGTTTCTGGTGTTCATATGGGCATGTACAATGCTGAATGAACTGTATTCAACTCTAACACTGCCAGACAATTCCCACGTGGCTACAGCAGGCGTCTTGACAGTCAGAAAAGTTTCCACTCCCTTCCAATATCATCACTCCCTTGATTTTGTCCAAACAAAACCTAATCTCATGGCTCACCTTTCTCCACACACCTGATTTTGCCACATCCTCTTTTTGCATTACTCTCAGTGATTGAACTTACTGTGCCAAACTTGCAAAATGCTCTCATGCAGTGTTTCAGGATAACACTAAGACAGTCCTGTTACTTTCGGAGGCAATCAGGCGCAATCACAATCATACTTGGAGAACAGACTTCACAAGAGTCAAGTTTGGAGCTAGAATTAGTGAGGTCATACAAAGACCTGGTCCTTACTCTGATAACAAATCATGTCTAAGGGTCTGATATATCAGCATCAGAAAAAAATTGTGAGAAAAGAGGAGTTTCTGCATACACTACATTTAGGCAATTTCCAAAAAAGTAATAACCATGTTAGGGCAAGAAGTAGAGAGATGGGAAGCTGAAGATACCATCTTACTTAATGCTTTCAGTGGCATAGAACATTTTTTGGCAGAAGCTTGTATTAATAGTGGCTGTTTTTCCCTGAGCAAAGACACCTACAGATACGGAAAAATGTTTCCCACCAAAGCAAACACCTTGAAGGATAAGTGTTCAAAGCAAAAAAGAACCAAACAAAAACCCACCACCACCACCAACAAAACTTTTCAGAAAATTGAATGATTCACAGTTAGTGTCTTTCTCCCCCATCTGGACATGTGGGTAGCATTCAGCCTCGTTTGCTCATTTGTCTTAAGAGAGCTTCTACTCTGTGCTAAGCCTTTCAAATGTTACCGTAGCATTACTAATGCATAATTTCATTTAGTCATTGAGACAACCTACTTGTACCAAGTTTTGGCCACTCTCCTCTGCTGTACCCATGACATGCTGCAGCATTATTGTCAAGATACCTCACCTCCTCAAGCATTAGAGCAATTCCTTCGTCTCAGCTGAATGGCAGCAGGCAATAGTCTTTTTCAATTTCTAAATAAAAATGAAGTATGACCAAAATTTCTCAAGTAACACACCAGAGGTAGCACGAAGAACAGAGGTACATGTGTGCCCTGTATTTAGCAATCAGTGACATGACACCTATCTCTCCTATGCGAACACTAAGCAGAGTGCCCTGAGTCAGCAACACACTAGTCTTTGCTACTCTTAGACATCAACAGAGAACTCCACGAGCCAAAGCTTTAGGGCAAAATTTTAATGGTGTGCTGTGAACCATTATTTGTACGGTTTTCAGTTTCTTACTAATTTTATGTCCATGCAGAACAAGAAATTTAAGTTCTTACTATGTCTCTGTCCTCTCAGGGCAATTTATCCCTGTTTCTGTTTTGACTTTCAATTTGGCAAGAATAATAAGCTAAAATAAAAACCAACCAAACAAACAAAAAACATTTCCTTTGCATGTTACATTTATCATTCAAAAACTTCTGAGGTCAGCATCCCTCCTGCATCCTTGACTGCTTAATGTCTCCTATTAAAACAGTTACAGATCTTATATAAATATTTATGCAATTTTTTTTTACTTCCCTGCAGTTATTTCATGGCTGTGTACCCCGTTTATCATGATTCCTGTGTCAAGTTGGTTTTGCCTTATCTTGAAGAAAATCCCTTTATACTTGTATGACACACCACTTTTCACAGATAAGTAGAGAATCAGAGAAGATTTCAGAACACAAAATTTCTTTTCAAGCCTTTCATTTTTCCCTAAGTATACTTCCATGCTTCTAAGTATGTGCTTTAAAACATGATAGAATCTTATTTATCTCAGAAGTAATGTAGGATTATCACTTCCTTTCTTTAAATATATGCCGGTAGTTCAGCTTTACTAAGATTTTTACAATTTAAGTATACAAGCAAGCTCATGAATATTGTATATAAAACACTGTAAACCTAAATTTGGATTAATGGTTTCTTAAAGAAATTCAGGTCAGATAGCCTTTAAAACCTTCGTTCTCCAAAATACGTATTTCCTATAATATGACGATGAAAAAGTCACAGCTTTGAGTTAAGGAATCATTAATAACAATCCTAGAAAAAAATCATGACAGCAAGGGTTTCTCAGCAGACCAGAAACCTGAGTACATCTCCATGACTCCCTGCAGGCTTGCATACTGCTTTGAAAGATAAGTTTCTTCAACTTTATCTAATGTTACATGTCGAATTAAATTTAGCATTTTATAGAGTACAGCAACCTTATATACATTTGGCTTTGTAAAAACAGAATAATACAATGGTTTTAGTTGGAAGGAACATTAAAGATCACCTAGTTGCAACCCCCTTGTCACAGGCAGGAACATCTTCCACTAGACAAGGTAGCTCCAAACCCTGTACAACCTGGCCTAGAACACTGCCAGGGATGGGACAGCCACAGATTTTCTGGGGAACCTGGGCCAGTGCCTCAGCACCCTCATACTAAATAACTTCTTTCTAATGTCTGATCTAAATCTGTTCTCTCCCACTTTAAAGCCATTCTCCCTTGTCTTGTCTCTACAGGCCCCTCTAAAAAGCTCCTCTCCAGCTTTCCTGTAGCCCCTTTAGGCACTGGAAGCTGCCCTAGGGTCTCTCCCCAGAGCCTTCTCTTCTCCAAGCTGAACAAGCCCAGCTCTCTCAGCCTGTCTCCATAGGAGAGGGCTCCAGCCCCCTGAGCATCTTTGTGACCTTCCACTGGACTCATCCAAGCAGGTCCATGTCCCGCTTGTGCTGGGGCCCCAGAGCTGGATGCAGGACTGCAGGTGAGGGTCTCACGAGAGAAAAAAGTACCAGGCTGATGAATTTTATTTACAGTTTTGTTACATTCACAGAGCAATACAGGCACTTTCTGAAAACAATTCATCTCAAAAGGCAGGAGACAAGTACTCCCATAAAAATGGCAATAGAAAGGGATTCAGTTGGGATTTAGCTTTTATGTGGTTGAAGTTACATATAATGATTTCCAACCTAAATAAGAATAATTAACCTGCCAAGCTTTCTCAACAACTCTGCCTCTGAATTTAAGTTTCATTTTCGTAGTTTCCAGCAACAGTTTTCTTCATTAACAAGAATCTGAACCAATGAGAAAATATTACAAAACTGATATTACATCTAAGAATATTTTATTCCAACCTTCCAAACACAAAGGTGTTTACTTAACGGAAGCCAGCTAACAACGGTATTCCAACATTTCATTGTTTTTAAAAATAAAATTGGAATAAATTTTAATTTGATTAAATAAAACTTTCTAGATGGCTGAAGAAAATTCCAGCAGATGCTATAAACCAAATGTATTTGTATCTTTACTTACACATTTGGCATTATGTAGCATAAAACTTTTTGCTTTGGTTCTATTTTCTGATATGATAGGAATCAAAACCTACCAAAAACTATTTATGCTTTGAGCAAACAGGTTGTCTAGAATAATATAGACTGATATTTTCCAGATATTTTGAATATGTTCAGGCAGAATATCAACCAAATATGCAGAACAGTTTGGGAAATCATGTAGTAAAACATCATGCCCAGCACAAGCCTTGACTTCCTTCTTTCCTAACTGGGGGAAAATGAGCACAGCCATGGTAAGTGCAAATATTTTGGGGGCCTACAAGGATGCTGGAGAGGGACTCTTCATCAAGGACTGTAGCGGTAGGACAAGGAGCAATGGGCTCACACTTAAACAGGGAAGCTCAGGTTAGATATAAGGAAGTTCTTTACTGTAAGGGTGGTGAGGCACTGGAATGGGTTGCCCAGGTAAGTTGTGAATGCTTCATCACTGGCGGTGTTCAAAGCCAGGGTGGACAGAGCCTTGGGTGACATGGCTTAGTGTGAGGTGTCCCTGCCCATGGCAGGGGAGTTGGAACTTGATGATCTTAAGGTCCTTTCAAACCCAAACCATTCTGTGATTCTATGATTACTTTTCCACACTGAGATAACCTGCATATCATCATTGTAGTAGACCCATTATTAATGAAAAGAAAAC
Organism: Pezoporus wallicus; assembly: GCF_028554395.1. Lineage (NCBI taxonomy): Eukaryota > Metazoa > Chordata > Aves > Psittaciformes > Psittacidae > Pezoporus > Pezoporus wallicus. The sequence goes on from NW_026636990.1 coordinate 2,417,593, forward strand.
TACAAAAGGAAGTCAAAGGAAATTGAGCCTATTTAGCTCTAAGCAAGAAAAAAATCCCTCTTAGTAGTCTATCCTGAAGAAAGACTCATTTGAGTTAGAGAAACAGAAACAGGCATTTCCCAGAGAACAGAAGACTCACAGGTGAGTCTTTATCTTCAGAAAGTCAAACATGATTTCTGAGTCCACTCCATGCCTTTTTAAATTAAAGTGGGCACTGGCTACAATCATAGAATGTTCTGTTCTCCAAATCCAAGCTGTCTGAATATGTTGTATTCCTGCTTAAGTACACATGGTGCAACTTCGCTTCGCAGATTTGCACAATTACTCTTGCATTTTCTTGAGTTATGTAAGCATCATGTGTCAGATTTGCATAGCAACGTTTCAGTAGTAGGGGAGTAGCTTCTGCAAGACATTCTTAGAAGCTGCCCTTATGTCTGACAGAGCAAATGCCAGATGGCTCCAAGGTGGACCTACTGGTGGCCAAGACCAAGCCCATCAGCAACAGTGACAGCACCTATGGGATAACGCAGTTAAGAATGAAGGAGAGGGCAAAGGAGATGTGCAATTGCAGCCAGAGAGAGGATTGACAATGCGTGAGAAAGAGCTCTGCAAGCCACCAAGGCCAGTGCAGAAGGAGGGGAGCAGGTGCTCCAGTGCTGGAGCAGAGGTTCCCCTGCAGCACCATGCAGCAGTGCCCATGGAGGTCCATGGAGGAGCAGATCTTCACCTGCAGCCCATGGAGGTCCATGGGGGAGCAGATCGCTGTTGCAACCCGTGGAGGACTCCATGACAGAGTAGGCAAATGCACAAAGGAAGCTGTAACCCTGTGGGAAGCCTGTGCAGGAGCAGGCTTCTGGCAGGAGCTGTGGCTCCCTGGAGAAAGGAGCCCACACTGGAGCAGGTTTGCTGCAGGAATTGTGGCCCCATGGAAGGGACCCACACTGGAGCAGTCTGCTCCTGAAGGGCTGCACCCTATGGGAAGGGACCCACACTGGAGCAGCCTGTTCCTGAAGGACCGCACCCATAGGAAGGGACCTATGCTGGAGCAGTGTTTGAAGAACTGCAGTCTGTGGAAGAGACTCGTGTTGGAGAAGTGCATGGAGGACTGTCTGCCATGGGAGGGACCCCATAGTGCACAAGGGAGGAGTGTGAGGAGGAAGGAGCAGCAGTTAACATGTGACAAAGTGACCACAAACCCACTTTTTCATCACCCTATGCCACTGGCAGGGAGGAGGTAGAGAATCCAGGAGTAAATTTGAGCCTGATATGAAGAAAGGGGTGCAGGAAAGGTGTTCTAAGATTCGTTTTATATTTTTCTCATTACTCCGGTTTGATTGGTAATAAATTAAGTTAATTTCCCTGAAATAAGTCTGATTTTCCTGTGGCAGTAATTAGTGAGTCATCTCTCCCTGTCCTTATCTCAACCCACAAGTCTTTCATTATATTTTCCTTCCCCTGTCCAGCTGAGGAGGTGAAGTGATAGAGCAGCTTTGGTGGACACCTGACATCTAGCCAGTGTCAGTTCAATAGTCCAACACACCTCTCCTCACCCCAGACTGGGAAAGCAAAGTAAATGTTACCAGATGTGTTGTTTTCTGATGCCCATGCTGTTTCTCTGCCTCAGTCTACCATACTTATTTTAAAAGGACATAAAACGGCTGCTGTCTGGGTGGGGTTTTTTTTCAACTCAGGTGTGTAGAACTTCAGGAGTAACATGCAGAGTAAAAGCACTTAGACTTTTTGACGGTTTTGGACAAAAGCTTTGCAGACAGCAGCCCAGAGCCTAAGAAGTTGTGTGTATTTCCATTCACCTGAATTATGTGTTTGAGGTAAGTTTATGGATGAGTTAAGTTTGAACACCCTTTATGGATACGTATGTCTAAAGTCTGAAGAGTTTAATACCCGAGGCTTAGATACCTGCTGTGACACGTTGAGGAACAGGCTTCTCTGTCAAAACCAGACCAGGCATTTCTGCACTGTGTTCTCACAATAAGGTGTCATGGTGAGCACCTTGCAAACATTTCTGATTTTCCCACTTAGATCATCTAAATTCAGCTGGGCTTATTAGTTTCAGTACACCTGGACCTAAGCTGATTCTATTCACAGCACCTATTTCTGCACTCACTTTTGTTTCTTGTTGTTTAAGGAAGACTTATTAAATTGAAAAATTGCTCACAAATCTGGGGTTTCTCTTTAACAGCTGAAGCGTCATTGTGCCAAAGACAAAACATGCTTTTGAATGAGAAACTCTTAAGACAGCAGAGTCAAGTACTCAAGAGCTAAGAAGCACCATAAAATGAGACTTATTTATGCAACATTAATTCACAATATCTTTTCTTTTGCATACCTATTAGGTTAAGGTCTAATTACATAAGCACATATTATTAAGCCTACAGGATGCCCAAAGCATTCAACACTATTTCCATTTCAATAGAGTGAACAGGAACAAAAACATACCCTGTTGCTGATTAGCATTAAATAAGTTTTTTTTTTTCTTGATACATTGTCTTTCCTATTCTCCAGAAAATAACAAACATTAAGCTTCCTCAATAACATATTCAAAAAGAAGGCTAGAGCATTCTGGTCACAGCACACTAATAAAAGCTTCCATCTCAGGAAAGGCTTCCATTTAACAAAGTTCTTATTTTCCTCTCTCTCTAATTGGAGAACATTTTTGTAAGATAATGCTTTCTCTGGCAGGTTTTTGAGTGGTTTGTAACCATCTTTTCCAAAAGATAGACAAAGCAGCTGCTGTTGTTCTGGTCTGATCTTGCCTCCTTGAGGGCAAAATTAAAAATAAATAAATAAGAGAGAGAAGAGGATTTTAAAAGAAAAGCAAGCTTTAAAAAGCAGCCTCTATTTCTGAGGCTGATTACTTGCAGCCTTGCTGCTGCGAGACACAGAATATGATTTTATTAGCTACTCCAAAAGCTCAGAATATTGTTCTCATCAGTGTTTTTAATGTCTGAAAAACAACTTTAGAGTATACAAAAATGCAGTAAAAATAAAGGAGTACATCTTCACAAAGTTTAGAAAAACTGGCTAAACAAAAAAGGCAACATTTTCCCTGTTCCCAACTCCATGTTCAAGTCATTTAAGTGTGTTCTATTGCAGAAGACTCAGTTGCAGCCTTCACAGTGCTGTTATATTGCATATTCAGTTCTACTGTTTAACTGGATAAAACTACTTTGGGGCTAATTCAAGGTACACAGAAGATTGTGTTGAAGAAAAGCAGAGCAAATACATCAGCTGTTGTTGAGTCTGCCAGGTGAAACTAGATTTACACACCAGGCAGTCAGCCAATTTAAGACAGGATTACCCCTATTCCTGATGAAGATTATAATTCAAATCATCAACTTGATATACAATTAGACTCTTATTAGCATCAAAGAAACCACAACAGATCATTCTATTATCATTATGTTACAACATAGGAATAACATTTTACATTATGACAAATAATTTGTGTTTCTGAGCTGGTTTATGAATTCACCTTCATTCACCAACTTTCACATTTTTAAGCATCACAGAGGAAAAGCTCTTTTATGGAAAGGTAATAACTCCTTTTATTCTCATAGACTCTTGGAAAGAAGTGACAAAATGCTTGCCTATTCTTGCCACCACCCTCCCCACTTTTTCTTACCCTGCCACAATCATTAGGGTTACACAGACGCACTACTTCAAGAGGTCATTGTGAACCTGAAGCATGTACAATTTAAACAAGTTTCATGTGTTCCCTCTTGATTTCAGTTTTCACTGAACTACATAACCAAATACAACACAATACTCCAAGTAGGTATTATAGTATACCAATGAAGGCAGCATTTAAGACAATTTTTAACAATTTCACAAAACAATAAACATTCCTATTACATAAAGAGTAGTTACTGAGATATTTAAGCCACAGATCTAGCTACAATAAGAATTCTGAGCTGAAGGAATATATTTTATAAAACAAAATTCCAGAGGCTTTTATAGCAAGAACTTTGGCTCTACTTCTTTTCTGTGAGTGTATGTTATTTAAAATGTCACAAGGCTGACCTCTGCTGGGTCATAAATTGCCAAGCATCTAGACCAATGCTTAAAATATTAACTAATTATCAAGGAGGAGAAATGGAAGGAATTTTTCATAGTATCCCAAAATATTTTCCATAGATTTCAACATTAAAAGAGCATACTAATCTTCGCACAGTCCCCTGTGACAAGATAGTGAATATACTGAAAGTCATTATAACAAACAAACAACTAACAATCCCACTACTTATTCTCTTACCAGCATTTAAATACAAAATTAGCTACAGAATTTAGGACTACTGTTTTTTATGGTATCAAATTTAAAAGCTAGCACTGCATGTAAACTTTGAAATCATATATCAAAACTTAGTCATGCACAAGGCCAGATCCTCATGTGAATAAGCACAAGGAAACAAAAGAAAGATTTGCAAACATGTACATATATTACATTGTGCCTTTTATTCAGCTTCAAAGTCTGCCTAAAAGTGCCAAGGTCAGTCCTTCCTCTTCTCAGCAAGCAAGCTCAGAAAATCATTGCCAGAATCTTCTCTCTCAGTTACCACTGAATTATCAGAAAACCTTGCAGTGATTTCAATCCACAATTGTAAAGTATAAAGAAAAAAAAAAAAATCACAGAAGGAAGTAGCTATAGGGAGCCTTAAACTAATGCTAAGACAAGAGATACTTCAGGATGCTCTCGATGCTCAAGAATTGTCTTTCATAGATATATGATCAGTTCAGCACCACATAATCCCAGGTTTAAAAAAACAAACAAAAAAACCCCACAAAACTAAACACATGACTAAGACATACATTTCAAAATACCTACTTAGATTATAAAGCAGCAGTGACTGCATTACTGTAATTCAAACTACATTACATTTTTATGTATGTTATTCTTAATCTCAGGAAAACAACTGCAGCACACAAGAGACATGCCTCACCCTCCCTGACCAGAGCTGGGCAGAGCAGAGTTGATTTTCATTGTCCCTAGATTCAGCTGTTTCCTGGAAATTCAAAAGATGACCTCTTTTTGCTATATTTACTGAGGTTTGGCTGAAGAACAGAAGTAACAAATGCTGTTTTCTTTAATTGCCTCAAAAATCAAGAGGAATGGCAAATTGGCTGTTTCACATCACCTCCTCAATATCACATTGCTGACTGAAGCTAATGACTTCAACAAAGTGTGTGACTCACATGTGAAAATCCAGACCATGTGAAGTCACGTGGAGTCCTGAGATTTTGCCCAATCATCCACTCAACACATTATACAGTCATTATACTTCCTCTCTGCTCGCCCTGCTCTGAGCTCAATGACTTGGGTTTCAGTAAATATCTACCAGAGTTCTTGCTCTGAAGATACCAGGAAAAGTAAAAATTCACCACATTCCTATCATTCAGTAACTCAACATAAAAAAAGCCCAACATACCCAGCTCCATCTTCCACCCACTGAGTATTACTCCCTTCTTAACTCAAGTCTTTACTGCTTACCAGTGTAAGTACTTCAAGATAACCAAGTGACCTCCTGTTCTTGTTTCCCATAAATGAGAAAGACTGAAGTAATGCAAACTCCCAGTTTAAGGCAATAATTCCAAATACTCTCCTTGCATCATCTACAGTTTTATAAAAGCTGCAAAACCTGCAATGTTTCAGTGTCAGTCAGCCTTGATGTCACACAAGATGAGTCAGCTGATTTTATGTAACAACCTCCAATTTAGACCTTCAAGAACTACATTAGCCCTTTGCCTAATGTCAGGAAGCCTTGTTCACTGTGGGAGACTCCTTTTACAGAGCTGTAGTTTTCCAGAACAGAGTCTTTCCTCCTCTTTTTTTTTTTTTCCATGACCTACATAAATTGTTCTCAGACATATAACTTTGAAGTGAGCATGTTTGAAACAATTTTCAACCTGCACTGCTCCATATTAATACTTCTGTTATTACTGACATCTGAAAACACTAATAATATTACCTAATGATGCCAAAAGTTATTTTTGTATTTTTTTTCACATCCTTAAGGAAAAAACTGTCTGTTAGAAAAATCTAATACTGCTTTCCTGAAAAAAAAACATAAAGAGTATCTCCATCATGATTCCCTTGTGCCTACATTTAACATTTAGCAGTTCCTAACCACTTACTGACATCATCCAAGAATACTTTTTTCAGATGCTATTAAAAGAAATGCTATAAAAAGCCTATTGTAGACACAAATTTCAGCCATATCCATGGCTCCATCAGTACCTCCAAGGAATCCATAAAAAAACAAATAGGAGCAAAGTCTGTTGTCTGTTTACCTCCATCAATAACAAAAGCAAGCTTGCCATGCTCTCTCTAATAAGAATTAAGAGTACATTGACATATCTTTAGCTCTATTACTGTGCTTTAGGTTTTTCCAGTAAAATTCTCTATCAGTTTTTCTACTGTTTTGCCCATATTTGCCATTAGACACGTTTGCAATTATCTATTTCTATTATTCTTAATTATTCTCTTGAACAACAATATATTTGGCACAGTTCTGTCTGTTATTTTTCTGCTTTTGTTAGGACAAGCAAGAGATTTTTTTTCAGGCAGCTTTAGATACCTATTCCAAAAAAGCGATGAAATTGAATATTACTGTCCCTTACTCAATATTGTTTTAATACCCTGCCTCTTTCAATTACTTTTAGAAAAGTATTCATGAACATGTATCAGCTTCCTTTTTAAAACAGACTTGAGCATCTCCTTTATGTTATTGAAGTATCTTGTTAAAATTAAATGGAAGTTAGGCACCCAGACAGAAACTCATTAAGGACTTACTTCACCTAATTTTATATGTTTGTACTTTGTAATTTTTTTCAACTCCTTTTACAGACAGTAGAATGAAATACTTCCCAAAAATTATTCATCTAGAAAGAGAAGATAAATAGTGTCCTGGATGCATAACTATACTATAATCTGAGTTTGGGAGAAGAGGGGGGAGAAGGAAGCAACAGAACTGACATTCAGCACAGGAAGAGATGTTGATAAACAAATACCATAGTGCAGATAATTAAAAACAGTGCTAAAAGCTTGTATAAATTCTAATCTAAATTTTACAGGCTTTGTTTTCCTGAAAAGCTTGTCACCTCACACTTCTGTCTCAAGGCCACTGAACTGATGAAAATAGTAATATTAATGCATGACGTGGAATAAAGTATATCAGTTATTCCAAGTTGATAACATTAGTTCAAGCGCACTTACATACCTAGAAAATGGTATCTATGAGTTTGTGGAGTAAAATCTAAGAAGCATGAGCTTACTTAGAACTACAATAACTAGAATCATCAGTTCTGAGGCAGTGTCTTTAAAATTGTGGTTAAGAGATAAAACAAGTAATCTGAGTAAGAACGGACTCAGTGAAAAAAAGATGCACTTACAATGTAGAACTTTTTTAGGAAAAAGGGGAAAAAAGCTCTGGCATATCACACCAATAACTTTAAAAGTGTGGTATGTTAGCATACTACAGTCTTCACTTTAGTTTTTGTTTCCACTTATTGGAATGAGAGGAGAGCACACAGATTTTGCATAAGCTTCTCCAATATGAAGTGAAATACCATCTGAAACAGTTTTAGAAAATAACATCAGTTATCAATTGTTCTCTAGTTACAAGTGTAAACAACTGATATCTCAATACCGGTAAATTAGGTGATGACTTCATACAACATATGAGTAATTAAGTGATTTTTCTGTGTTAACAACTAATAACAGAAGCTACTACTAAAATAACATCAGAGGTCTAGAGCAGAAAGAGAGACGTGAACTGAAAGGTTTACCAGATGACTGTTAGTTTAGGAAATGGAGCAAACCATCATGTAAGGAGAGAAACCAATGTGACAATTAGCAAGAAAGATGTATGTTAAGCTCCCTTCTCAAGAAAGGAAAACAAATACTGTTCTTCCCTCTTTCAGGAAATGCTGGTGCAAAGTTGTGACAGATGTGTCACTAGGAAACAATTGGTCAGGAGAGATGTTATAAACAAGGTAGGCTACATGGTAAGGAAAAATAGAGATTGCTCTACTAGAGGCATAACAAAGAACAAAGCGAAAGAAACCCCCAAACAAAAAAAAATATTCAAAACCAAACACCCCCACAAAATAGAAGCTTATAGTGAAAGTCCTTGCCCAAAAAGCCTAACAGTACCATGACAGCTAGCAACATTACACTAGAAGTTTCAGTACTAAGGAGTTAAACAGTATTGTCCAAATTCAGGAAGAAATAGGTCCCACTTACATATGAGCTTACAGATGGGTATTGCAGAAGCTCCTCTGTAGATGTCAAACATTGGTCTGACATGCTTTAAAAAGAACACCAGCTAGCAGTCCATTTAGTGATCCTCTTTAGAAAATAGCCACCAGGTTAAGCAAAAGAACATTTGGCTTATGGTCCTCACAGGTCAAGGGAAATAGATCAAATAAAGCCTATGCTGTTCAGTCTTGACAACATTAGGACACCACAGGCTGAATTCCTGAGAAAGTTAATATTAAAACTCTATTGACTATACTTCATGGATACAGAGCCTGTGTATTTTCTAAGGTACTTCATAAAGTCCATATTCTTCTCTGAATTAGTTTTCAAGGTTTCTTTTTCAAATCCACAGACTGAAATGAATAGGCACTTTTGTGCTCAAATCATGAGTCTTGCGTATTTGCAGTTGGTTCAGTTCTGAGACTAGGAAGAGCTGTAAGCAGTGGTCATAGTCACATGTGTTCTCTTACAAAATAAGCTTTCCTAAGTGTCTTCCAAGATAGGGCAACAGCTAAAATTCAGTCTGTGAAATTATGAACTCTCCCTACAGCCCCATCAAGGTTTTAGAAGGCATTTTGTGGTGGTATTTTTCATGGGCTGGGGAATTGTAAGCAAATGGACTTTCTTGTCTTTACTTACTTTAAACATAGTCAAGGAAATAATTCTTTGAAAGAAAAGTACAGTTGGTCCATAGAAACATGACATAGACTTATAGAACAGTTAGGGTTGGAAAGGACCTTAAGATCATCTAGTTCCAGCCCACCCAACATAGACAGGGACACCTCACACTACACCATGTCACCCAAGGCTCTGTCCAATCTGGACTTGAGCACTGCCAGGGATGGAGTATTCACAACTTCCCTGGGCAACCCATTCCAGTGCCTCACCACCCTTACAGTAAAGAACTTCCTCCTTATATCCATCTAAACTTCCCCTGTTTAAGTTTTAACCCATTACCCCTTGTCCTATCACTACAGTCCCTAACGAAGAGTCCCTCCCCAGCCTCCTTATAGGCCCTCTTCAGATACTGGAAGGCTGCTATGAGGTCTCAATGCAGCCTTCTCTTCTCCAGGCTGAACAGCCCCAGCTTTTTCAGCCTATCTTCATATGGGAGGTGCTCCAGTCCCCTGATCATTCTCGTGGCCCTCCTATGGACTTGTTCCAACAGTTCCATGTCCTTTTTGAGGACACCAGAACTGTACACAATACTCCAAGTGAGGCCCCATGAGAGCGGAGTAGAGGGGCAGGATCATCTCCTTTGACCTGCTGGTCACGTTCCTTTTGATGCAGCCCAGGATAAGGTTGGTTTTCTGGGCAGCGAGCACACGCTGAATCTGGCTCATGTTCAGTTTCTCATCGACCAACACCCCCAAGTCCTTCTCCACAGGGTTGCTCTGAATCTCTTCTTTGCCCAACCTGTAGCTGTGCCTGGGATTGCTCCCACACAAGTGTAGAGCCTTGCATTTGTCATGGTTAAGCTTCATAAGGTTGGCATCAGCCCCAAGCATCACAAGCATGTCAAGGTCCCTCTGGATGTCATTCCTTCCATCTTCATCTTCCATTTTCAACTTCTCATGGAAACTAATGGGTAAACTGTAATCGTTGTTTAAAATAGGCTCAAGGAAGGCTATACCTTTTCAAAAAGTAGCAATGGGGAAAAATTCAACATGACATTAGAAGGCTTATTGGCAGGCAGCGAGATTGTTTCTGGTGGCAAATAGATTAACTCCTACTTCTCTGAAATTTAGGAACTGATGTTTAAGTTTCCGCTTTTACACAATACTTGCTTTCCAGCTAGCCTTACTCATTATTGTACTTCATGGATTAGTGCTGTAGCCAAATTACCATATAGGAGTAGTCTAGTCATAGTCAAAGCATACACAGAATACTAGGAAACATCTAAAGGTCACCCTTGAAGACGTAGTACAAAAGGCAAGAGGTGGCCTCAGACTACTTTAGAATTAATATTTCCTTATTATTTGAAAGTGTACCCCTTTTGTGCCAATTTCACTTAAGAAAAAGATGTAGCGTACATCTTAAAGCTTATTGACTGGTTGGAAGTTTAGCAAAGTGAAAATACTGTCAATATTGCATTACAGGATAGTCACCACCATGTTGCCTCCTAAAATGTGAGATAGAAATTTGTTGAGATGTCAGCTGTCTGCTCTCCTGCATAGACTACTTTGACACTCAATAAGGTATGAAATGCTGCTCTTTAAGTCTGTAATGGATAACATGAAATCACCACTCTAAGAAAATACAGGAAAATGATAATGCTTTAAGAGTTCAAAAGTGCTGGCAATCACATGAGATGCACAGTCAAATTATAGGTACAGTGGATTTCATAATGCAAAACAAAATTAATAAAGGCACGTGTGCTTCAAACTCAATTCAATATTTAAACTCCATTTCCAGAAAAAAAATCCAAGGCTCCAGATTTTTCCAATAAAATCTGTTGTATTGTCAAGCATGCAATTTCATATGACAATATTTATTAGAAGCACATGGGAAAAGACAGGGTTTTAAAGGGTAGGTCAGCACTTCAGAAGTGAATGGAATTTTAATAGTGATTGGCTCAAGCTGTAATGAAGCATATGAATCAAAAATTAGGAATGAGTTTTTATGTAAGATTTTTATTTTGAAAAACTGTAAAGAACACTAAGGTGTACAACAAAACAAAATCCAGTGTTTCATACTTACTCAAGCAAATTAATTCCTCAAGTTACATGTGAACAGAGGCTAGTCTGTGCAAGAAACTAATTTTCAGGGGAAACAAAACAAAGGAGGCTGTTTATTAGTTGCCAACAACACATTACACAAGTACATTTAGACCTTATCATGAACGTAGATTAATCCCCTTGAATTTTTGTTTTTTTAAATAACTGACATTTTAAAAAAATTATTTACAAAAGTACTGCAAAGGTTCACATTTCTACCACCTCAATACTTTCCTCTTCTTTCGACCATTTCTACCATCTCAAAAGTATCCCCAATGTTTTTTTTCAGTAACTACATGGTTCTCAGGCTCCTTTGGCATAAGATCCATTGATAATACGCTCTGACTCAATCTATTGATCTGTTTCAAACCTTTTACATCCGAAAACTTCTGGTTCGGTGAAATGGTTGAAAGGGCTTTTTTAAGGCCCACCTCAGTATTGGTGGCTTCTGTTTAGTTTTTTCTGGAAATAGCACCGCTTCAGTTTCAGGCGTGGGAAATCGTACTCTATACACTTCAGGGTAAGATTTCTGAAACTGGAAAAGTACATCGAGTTAAATGAAGAATTTACTCAAACTTCTATACCTCTATATATAGAAAATTAGGTGATCTTTTCTAATATGGCTTGATGGATCACAGTACCATTATTCCAAACAATTAAAAAGTTTGACATCCCCAAGTGTATCTATGATTTTAAATCTCAGTATTTCTCTGAAGGTCTACATGTCTGAAACTTGATAAAACTTTGAAATTAGAATTAAAGACTGTGAAGGAATTTTTATTTACTTGCTTAAGCTTCTTCTTCTTATCTTTCACAGATATTTCTTTATTCATTGCAATTTCTTCCAATAAAGCTGCCAGTGGTTCTTGAGAGCCAGTTGCTTTTTGATATTCAAATTCATCTGTACTGATTTGGTGGCAAAATGATTGAGGAAATGTTGCATCAGTATCAGCTCCAGCATATTTTATCTGAAGAAAGATAGAAAAAAGAGCAGCTATGTTTTCCACAATAGATTTTTAAAACTGGCTTAATCACCTGAAGTCATTAATTAGAAAAGATATGGAATAAAGACCTTAAATTGTACCTCCTATCTCTTGCACTAGTTGAGTTTTAGTAAGGCAAATGATGACACAGATTGAGCCTTTTTAACTCTTGGAAAAAGTAAAAATCAGTTTTTCAGTAGCAATTAAATAAGAAAGAACTGAAAAGAAGCTTTGAACAAAAGAAAGTATAGTATCAGGAAAAATTATACTAAACAGCTGAGCAAGTAAGGATGGCTCTAAAAGAAAATCAGAACATTAATGGAAACACTTATTAACCATCCACAGTTTTCTTCACTACCACAACCATAGCTTGCCCATTCCATAGAAAAGATAATGCTGACCTACAGAAAACATATTTAAGAGTTCTTGATCTAAAGTATTCAAAGTCTGCAATTTACACTTAAATACATACTTATGTTTTAATATAGCAGTCAAAATTAATAAACTCTTCATAATCTAACAGACACAAAAAAAGTCTTTAAGAACTGTCAAACTTCAGAGCAGAAAGGATAGATTTAATCTAGAAACAGAGGCATAAGAGGCTTTTTTTGTTAGACATCTACTTGGACTCTCTGGAGATTTAGAACATGCTCCTCTATAGAAGATTTTAAGGTGGTGGGAACACTTAAGATCTCTTGATAATTGTCCATGAGAAAAGATACTAGTTTAGCAGCAAGCAGTTCATCCAAGTCCATTTCATCCTTTGAGCAGAGAATACAATGGGAAAATGCCTGAACCATCTGAGGGGAAAGAAAAAAAAAAAAGGAAAAAAAACAACATAAAATTAAATTGCAACATTACTGTGTATTTTTCTGTTTGGTAATGGGGAATCAGGCTGTATTTAAAAACTGATGTTTTAGAAAAAGAGCTTTTGACAGCACAATACTTCAGATACTTCCAAAAAACTTCAATTCAAGGTGGGGAGAGTAAAAAGTATTGTTATCTGGGTGGACTGAAGATGTCTCTTGTGTCATATACATAATCTAACCCTGACTTTAGACTTATGACTGAATTAAGTTTTATTCTAAAGATTTCATCAAATGGCCACTTTGTGTCTTTTCCAGTTAAACAGGGCACAAACAATTCAGAGATTTTAAAAATAACAAAGGAATTTGACAAAAGATAAGCACCAGAGATGAAAAAATTATAGTTATTTTGAAATCGAAACAAATTTCAGGTCTAGATCAATTCATGTAGTTTCATGCCCAAATATTCAGTTACAAGACTTTTCTGAATGTGCTCCAGTAGCTTCTAACAATAAAAACACAGAAAGCAATCAAGACTGTCATATACCATAGACTACACTGCTGAATTAAAACTTAGTACAAAATACTTGGACTGTAAAGCATTCACTTCCAAAAATAACATTTAGATAAACATAATTACTTTCAAAGATCATTTACAGTTAATTAAATTTTAACCTTGGCAGTCAAAAAAATTATCTTTTTTTAATCAAATACTATTCATGGTTAATTAAAAATGCAATTCCTGTAGAACAGATTTACATTTATGCATGCTACTATAGTATTTTTATTGGAGTGGCTTTACAGCTTAGCTTTCTGCAGCCCTTCTTACAAAAGACTTTAGCCAAAATAAATACATGTTCTTAGAAGTCAAAATTGCTAAGTTTTGCCTAATAACTTTGTAATAACATGCTGTTGCAAACATCAGTGGTAACTCTACAAGAAGTCCTACAGAAAGAGTATTAACTCCTGAGGGCTTTGTCAAAATCTGTAGTTGAAGTGATGAAAAATACTGAAATAAACTGGTAGGAATGTTTTTCAAATGGCTAAAACCAAGTAAACCAAAGCATTCAGCTGCATATTTCTAACTATGACTGAAACAGGCAGTCTGTTTCTCTCTCACACTCTGCAGTGATGAAGAACACCAGAAGCCTTATCTACTGTATTTTTTCTTTTCTACTCAAAAGGGAAACCTGTGGCAATTTAATTTTGAAAGATATGGAAGTCTCCAAATTCTGAGCAAATTCATTTATTCAAAACTGACCAAGAAATCCCAATTTATTCAAATTCAGAGTAGCTTTCTAGAATTTAAACTAGAATAGACGAACTATTCTTCAAACAAGCAAATTATATTTTGCACACATTCTCTACAGCAAATGCAGAGAATCTTTTATCTGTGCTACTCCAAAAGCCTTGCGTAGACCTTTTGCCTTACACACTATACGTACCAAGGTTCTGGTCCTCACTGATTCAGAAAGAGGTGGTAAATCCTTGTTTAAGCTAATTCTTGCCATCATCCTCACCAACAGCTGTAGTCTTTTCCGATTTTCTGGTGGCAGCAACAGACAAGATATCTGAAGAGCTTCTATGGCCTTGCTGTGTTTTTGCAGCAGACCTGTTTTATGCAAGATCAGAAGTTTGAGCAAGATTTCTTAATTACGTTTCCATAACAATTAATGTAACATTTTAAAATCTGTCTTCCCACATTCCTTTGCTACTCATTCGAGACTACCTTATAACTCCGCTCCCCAACATGTTTAGGAAAACACCCATAGAACTGGACTAGTAGAACTGGGCACCTTGTTTAAGTATTCACAACATTTCATTCTGATGCATCAGGAGATATTAATAACCATAACCAACAACTCTAGATAGTGGTAGACATGAAAAACTACAATGGTTTTGTTCATCCTTTGTTTGTTTATAGCCCTTAGCTTTAAACACATCTGAGATGTATGCACAGATGTATCAAGCACATAAAAAAAGTTCAGTCTGAGGCAACAATAGGAGAACCTAAATAAAACGTGCTTATGTACTAGTGACAACTGCGGCAACACTGACGTGTCATTCACGCCTATAGAAGTTAAATCTATGGCCAGTTGTAACTAGAAACTCTTGAGAAAATGCAGATTGTGAGCATGGCATTGATATTTGAAGACTGGACAGGCACAGTAGTCTCTGATAGTAGTTTAGGTATCTATAAAGAAGTCTCACCACCAAAATGTCATCCACTTTTGGGCTTCTAAGGCTCATTGAAGGAAGCATCTACTACACATTTACCTAAATAGCACTAGTATCAAAACAAAGCAGAAGTCAGGACCAAAATATCCATGAGTGAAGTCTAACAGCAACTTCTCTTAAAAAAAAAGAACAAGGAAAATGACAGAGATACATTTTATTTTTCCCACATAAGATTATAGAGGTTGGAAGAGATCTCTGGAGATTATCTAGATTTCTCTGCTCAAAGCAGGGTTACCTACAGCAAGATGCCCAGTATTATGTTCAATCAGGTTTTGAATTGTCAATTGTTCTATTATTGAATATCATCCATAGAAGTCTGGCTCTCTTTGTTCTCCCCACATCTTTTATAGTGTCTTTTATACACATTAATAAGATCCTCCCTGAGCTTCTGTGCCTTCTCTTCTCCAGGTTAAATAGTCACTGCTCTCAGCTTCTCCCCACATGATAGGTTCTCTAAGGCTTTGATAGCTTTGGTGGTCCTCCACTGCACTCACTGAATAGGGGCGAGATAAACTCCCTCAACTTGCTCCCAATGCTCTCAAGGTAGCTAAGCATGTTGACGGTATTCTTTGCCAAAAGGACACATTGCTTGCTTATTGTCACTTTAGTGCCCACCAGGAATGCAAAGTCCTTCTCAGTAAAGCTGCTTTTAAGAGTCAGCCCCAGCATACACTGGTGCATGGGGCTATTCCTCCCCAAGATGCCCTGAGAATAAATAATTAATAAGAGTTGTTCATAAAGAATCACTATAACCTGTGCAAAAAGCAAGTTTAATCTTACCAAGTTAGTGAAATATTTGATGATTACTGACACCTTAGTCCTATTTTTTTAGCTATTCTTGAAAACTAATTTCAGCCAGCCTCTTGGAAGGGAAGTGCTCTAGACAGTCTTCATTTGACAACAGAAGCAAGTGAGGCATCTTAATATGTTTACACAAATAATCTGTCATTTCTGCAAACATTTCTCAGGTTTTAAGATGGAACTTTTAGACATGTGCATATCACATCACGGCTGCACCAAATGACTAAAAATACAATCTAATAACACTTTCTTTGCTATTTACTGAAGCCCTCCACTAAACAAAGTTTATCCACTGAAAAAAGGAGCCGTGTGGGAAAGTTGTAATTCCCTGAGGGTAGCAATATGAAAAGTTTAAAACTCAAAGATTGAAATTCTGGTTTATAAAATTCTTTATCTTAAGAATTACTACCAATTTAGAAAGCCATACTCCATTAAAAAAAAAAAGGCGCAAAAATGAAACCATAGACATATTTTCTAAATGTACGACTAAGGAATTACTGCTTCACTGCTGGCATCAGTACTAGCATTGTCACTTACTATAAAATAGTATTCTATGGAACACGCATAGAATCATAGAATGCTTTGGGTTGGAAAGGACCTTAAAGATCATCTGGTTCCAACCCTCCTGTAATGGCCATAGACACCTTCCACTAGACCAGGGTGTTCAAAGCCCCATCCAGCCTGGCCTTAAACACTTTCAGGGATGGGTCAGCTACTTCTTCCTCTACATTCACCTGCAACTTCATAGTTGTTTGTACATTAGCCTCTACTGTTAAGACTTAATTACTTATTGCACAGAACAAAATTCCTGCCCTTTTTCTCGCAGCTGACATCACCCACCCACCCCCACCCTCCCCAGTCTTCTCCTCTTTCCCTCCAGCACTCAAGAATCATACCTCAAATCTCACAAGTGTGAGAAGACCTTGCTACCAAAACTACAGATCAGACATCTCTGCCTTATATTTACTTTTTTATTTTCCTACAATTGGTTCTAAGTAGTTTGGGGTACAAAAAGATGAGTTAGGCTTTAGAACAGGTATGATGAATTGTCTTCTTGAAATCTGTCCACCAGTTAGATAGTTAGCATATTCTTGAATTAAAAAAAAAAGTGGAAAAGATACCTGAGAAACATGACATTTTCAAATATATATTACCAGTACTTCACAGTAAACTGAATAAACATGAAGATTCAATACAAAGTAATTCTTGAAAGTCTGCATCCCATGTTTTTTTTTTGTGTAAATCTATTTTTGTTAGTAAGGAAGTATTCCATACTAGTGCCTCATTTTTTGAGAAACATTTTTTTTTACTTTTTGAAATAGTGCATGGTTTGCTTTCATTTCCACATAAACATTGGCATGAATTCTTTCTCCTCATGTTTACATCTGTGAAATACTGTGAAATGAAACTCTTAAAACCCGAAAGATGTAAAATACAATGGAAAAGCAAACAGAAAGGGGGTATGAATTGACAGCAAGAATTCTTAGGAGATATTATCAAGAGTATCTATTGTGGAAGAAAAAGAAGTCAGAAGAAAAGGAACTGCATTCAGTTTGAAGCAAGATCATCAACTAATAACGTATAAAAATACTAAATTCCAGAAGCCCTTTTTCAACTCAACAGTTTGTTAAAAGCAGTGGTGTTCCCCATTAAAGCAGCTCAGAAAAGTGACATGCTACAAAGCATGCTTACTTTTCAACCCAGTTGTTCTATTCTGAAATGTAACCATAAAAAATAAAATACTTTCACATTTACTGTCTTTCGGTAGGCCATCTTTAGCTGCAGTATAGCTGAATCTGATATAGCATGAACCCTTAAAGTTAGCTAATACCGAGACTGTTGTTTCTGTAAGCACTAATGTCTACTGTAAGTTTAAGCAGTAAAGTATTTCCATTTCCTTCAGATATCATATTGCCATAGTTAAAAAAAAGTCCTTACAGCCCTAATTTTTTTTAAATGTAGACATCAGTCAAGCAATTTATAAAAGCTCCTGTGAGTTTCTAAAATGCTTAGGCATTTAAAAAAAAACAAACTGTTAAAATTCATCTGATAGGTGTGGCAGCACTAAGCAATGAACAGAGGCCTTTAAAAATCATGAAGACAAGCAATGGAAGACTTGTGATCTGTAATAAATTTTAATATTAAACTGTTCACCATGTAGAATGGACAGGACAGGTCCTAAAGAAATGAGTTGTGATACATCTGGATATGATGAATTTAAATGAATAGTTTATATCTTAAACTACTTACCTAACACACTAACAAAAACATCAAAAAAATTAAATGTGAGAAGAGGTTCTTTCATCTGGCCAAAGTAGTCCACTATAGTTTTGAAGACATCTCTTTCAAAGCCTGAATATGTAGGCTGCTTCAAGTCTGAGCAGCTGGGCCCTAGAAAGGAGCGGGGGGAAACAACAAACAAATTGAATTTGCAGCCATCAAACAGATCACCATTTTCTATTCCTGTCATTTAAAATGCAACATCAAGTAGAAAAAACCCAAAAACTTAGACTCATTATTCAACATAAAAATGAATAATGTATTCAGCTATTGAATTGACCAATTTCCAGTAGGTCCAATGGAAATAGATAAAGTTAAAATAGGAACAGTTAAACCTCTATATATTCCATTGAAATAAACTGCATTAGTAGAATATATGCTGGTTGACCTTTTCCAGCTTTTAGGCAACAATCTGAAAAAATATCAACTGTGAATATAAACAGGATTTGATAAAGCAGTAAGGCAGACAGTTTAACTGTCTTCTATGAGGGTGGGTTGGTTTTGTTCCCTCTCTCCCCCCAAAAGGACTTACAATTTGCTAGACATTTCATTGCTGATAATATCCAGTGAGGTAGTTCTTCTGCATTGAGGAGAAACAGACAGAAATTAAAAGGACAAAAAAATCTGAGAAAAATTAAAAGATAAAAGTGAAACAGAAATTCTTTAAGAAGTTCCCCCTCTCTGGTAGTGCAACTGATTGCAAAGGCAGGCTACACCTTAATACAGGATATAGCTTTAATTATATCTTACTTGAGTACCTCCAGTACTCCCTATCATCAACCAGTTGTGCCTACAGCTCTTACAATTCAACCAGCAAAATGAATTGTATCTCAAATCCTTAACCTGCCCCTGCAATAAACAGCCAAACTAGTTCAAGCTACACCTTCAAAAGTGCCTTACAGTGAAATGTTTACTTTGCATTGAAAATGATGAAAAGCACTCATACATGCCGTTTCGTCATTTTTGCAAGGAGATGGTTAACGTCCTGAGGTGCTCCAATTGTCTTTAAAAGGAATATGTATATGCTCTGGAAAAGGGTTCATTTACAAACCAAAACAGGTTACAATCTCATAGTTTAATACTCCGCAAATCTTCTGGAAAACATGGTGACAATAATATTGTAAGTGATAAATCATAGAATTATAGAACAGGTAGGGTTGGAAAGGACCTTCAGATCATCAAGTTCCAACCCCATGACATAGACAGGGACACCTCACACTACACCATGTCACCCAAGGCTCTGTCCAACCTGGCCTTGAACACCACCAGGGATGGAGCATTCACAGCCTCCCTAGGCAAACTATTCCAGTGCCTCACCACCCTTACTATAAAGAATTGCCTCCTTATATCCAATCTAAACTTCCCCTGTTTAAGTTTGGACCCATTACCCCTTGTCCTATCACTACAGTCCCTAATCAATAGTCCCTTGCCAGCATCCCTATAGGCCCCCTTCAGATACTGGAAGGCTGCTATGAGGTCTCAATGCAGCCTTCTCTTCTCCAGGCTGAACAGCCCCAGCTTCCTCAGCCTATCTTCATACGGGAGGTGCTCCAGTCCCCTGATCATCCTCGTGGCCCTCCTCTGGACTTGTTCCAACAGTTCCATGTCCTTTTTATGTTGAAGACACCAGAACTGCACACAATACTCCAAGTGAGGTCTCACGAGAGCAGAGTAGAGGGGCAGGATCACCTCTTTCGACCTGCTGGTCACTCTCCTTTTGATGCAGCCCAGGATACAGGTGGTTTTCTGGGCTGCGAGTATACGCTGAAGCCGGCTCACATTCAGTTTCTCTTTGACAAACACCCCCAAGTCCTTCTCTGCATGGCTGCTCTGAATCTCTTCTCTGCCCAACCTGTAGCTGTGCCTGGGATTGTTCTGACCCAGGTGTAAGACCTTGCACTTGTCATGGTTAAACTTCATAAGGCTGGCATCAGCCCAAAGCATCACAGCAGCAAAGATGCTTTACTTTCTCCCTGATGTGCAAAGAATTTTTAATCTCAGCACTGGTTTCAAAACTCATTAACTGAAAATCAAACCAAATCTTACATATTTCTCAGCATACATTCTGATTTTTTTCTCAATTTTTATACACATTTTCTTTATGTAAATAGTCCAGTTCAGGCAGTTAAGGCCTGGGCTGACAAAGCCAACTTGAAGTGAGTAGTATCCTTTTCTTTATAAAGGAAAAGTTGCTGCTTTTTTACTTTAGTCTTTCAACCCTGCTGAAGCAGCAATATGTTTAAGAGAGTAAATATGTAATAAACACCAATTCTGACTATTGGGTTGTCAGAGGACAACAACGGCATACTTTGTAAAAACCGTAGTATAGATTTCATCACACAAGTAGAAAGATGTTACCTGTTACTATAGATTAGAACAAATACTTTTTATATACTAGTAAGCTATACTATTAAAAAGTTAAATGAAAACTTCTAAAATACTCACTTGATTTGTCTTCTAAAATGACAATGCCTTGCTTATTGACATTGTACGCATTTTGGAGTATATGCTTTGAGTTCACAATTTTTATGTCTAACACTTCATTCAGGGAATCCAAACCCAAGACCTTTTGTAATCTGCAAAAACACATAAACACACAGTTCATACATCATGTAATCTGAAAAAAAGCAAACATGTAATTTCAAGATAGATAGGATTCTGAAATTGAGACCTCTCCATTTCATAGACTTATAGAACATTGCAACTCAGAAGAGACCCATAAGGATCATTGAGACTAGCTTGCTGCTCCTCACAGAACTAGCTAACACTAAATAACATGACCAACAGCATCATCCAGACACTCCTTGAACTTTGACAGGCTTGGTGTTGCCACCACTTCCCTGGGGAGCCTCTTCAGTGACCAACCACCCTTTCAGTGAAGAACCGGTTTCCAAGGTCCAATGTGAACTTCCATTGACACAACTTTATTCCACTCCTTTGTCATCAGAGAGAGATCAGCACCTTGAGCTCCATTTCCTCCCTTGAGAAAAATCGAGGCTGCGATGATGGAACCCCTCAGCCTTCTCTTCTCCAAGCTGAACAAACCAAGTTACCACAGCAGCTCCAAGTCCAGCCCTCAAGGCCTTTCACTATTTAACAGGAAACTGTTAAAAGTGTGCTTCATCTGGAAACACAACAGATTCATGAAGAGCTCCAAAACCACACACAGGAGTAGAAGTGGGGCCACACCCATGCAGTGTAGGGTGGATCAGTTACCTCCCTCAATCATGTGGCTGTGCTGTGCTTAATGTACCCCATGCCCATGACCCACTTGGTCCTTTTGGCTGACAGTCTTTTTTTTCCTTTATGCAAATAATTTTGATGCAGGGTGTAGGACAACTTAACCTTGGTAATACCTCCAATCAGGATGAACCATCATCCTCATAATTGTTCAGTTCCACATATGCAGAGCCTCATACTTATTATACAAGGGCATTGGGAAAAGTGGGGTAGTCACAGAGGTGACATGCCTGCTGTGTTGGGCAGGAATTTGTCACCATTGCCCCCTATCCCTTCAGTCACTGTGGAGAGGATAGGAAATCCTGCAGATCACATGTGCTGTCTGCCTGCTGGGTCTGTCTCACAGAAGGTAGGGTATGATTCCATGTATATTATTTTTTCTCCTGAATAAATGTTCTAAAGCAATGTCTTTAACTTTGTATAGATATTCCTTTTGGAAATAGCAGAGAATATCTGAATCCTAAAGCCTTCAGCACCCAATTAGCAACTCCATTTCTTGTCTCATAAAAAGTATTTTATTTGTTGTTGAAAGGTTTCATGGTATTGCACTTCTACAGACGTGCTTTTATTTCATAGCAACAAGAAAAAGAGGAAGACTGAGGAGAAAAGTGATTAATAAAGACAAAGCCTACATAACAAAAGGACTTGTGTAACACAACAGAAAAAAAGTCAAAAAACTATTAAGCACAGTAAAGTTTCTTTGCAAGCTTTATTTGCTCAACTCGTTAGTCAAATAATAAGCATATAGTTAGTCCAGCCATTATGGCTTTAATTGCAGCAATGAAAAGTGAACATTATCAGTGAAGACAGACAAGACTACTACTTACTACACAGTTTTACTTTAACAGCAAACGGCTCACAAACATACTCACTGTGACAAAGTCTGAGATTTCCATATCTCTTCTATATTTGCTTGTGTTAGCTCTCTGCGGAACACAAGCTTGCAGGCTGGTACTTCCCCTATAGCTATACTATGTCTCTTATACCACATCTCAGAATTCTGAAATCAGAAAAGACAATCTTCATTAACTGGTGACTTTTCAAGTACTGAACAGTGTAACTGTATATTATATATATATAGTATATAACAGTTTAAATTGTATGTTTATGGTACAGCATGCTCCTTATTAGAAGTATTCTAAATACTCCTAAACTCCAATATATTCCCCAGGATGCAAGTGAGTGTTCAAGTTTCACAGGCATGCAGAATCTTTTATCATTTACATAATTTTTCAGCTTGGGTAAGTTATGTGAGTCAGAATAGCCATTAAAGCTCAGGAGTCAATGGCCTCTAGCCCTGTGTTCAGATCCTTTCCGTTAAAATCAGTTCAAGTCACTTGCTTTCAACTACCATTCTAAGATTAAACATCTGCTTACAGAAAAATTGTTGGAGAATTATTAGATGAGATTTCTAAGACTGATATTTCTCCCTGTTCAGTGTATACTGATCATAACTAAACATTAGTTTTTTAACAGGTTCTCTACATGAAGAAAGTAAAACCAAATAGCTACAGCGGAAGACACTCTTTAGACCTAGTCCAACATTATAACAGAATATAGCAAAGCATAGAATGCAAGAGACTACTATCCTGTACTCAAACTTCACATCCAAGCTCAGTGCTTGAAGATTGCCATCAATATGTCAATAGGTGAACATAAAATACAGTTTGTGTCAGTGGTGCACTTTTTTAGGCAAAACTCCTAGTCATTCACAGTTTTTTGATTTACATCACAGAGCAGTCCCCCACCAACAGTATTCCTTGTAGCCTCAACCAACCCACAAAATGCACTCCAGTAATGCGCTTAATTATTCCAAGCACTAATCATCTGTAATTCCACAACAGTGGACTACAGCTAGTTTGGAACAAATAGCACCCTCTGAAATGACAACCTGGTCTTCCGCATCAGTAATTCATTACACAGAATGCCATCAAGCCACACAGAGCCAGTATGTGGCCTGACAGATGCTGGAGCAATTTAAAGTGCCACCACTTGCAGCTACCTGTCTACTTCACCATTCCAGAGGAAGTTACACCTTTCTGTAAAAAAGCCAGTAATAGAAGATCTTTTTTTTTTTGTCTCAGTTACACCAATTTACAGTCCACTGTATTAGCTAAAACTGATAATAAAAGAAACTTTGAGCTATGCCAGAATGTATGCTGTTGTATATTGCTAATTCTTACCGTGCCAGGAAGCTTGGACGGACATTTTGAGCAGACAGTTGGAGGCTGCAACATGATAAAACTGCAGCAGATACTTGCTCAGTAACTAACATACTCTACCCTCTTGACTTTTTTCTTTCTTCCGTCTTAAATCTTCTACCTACTGCTGAAATTCTAAGGACCTTAATGCTTTTTCCTCTTCAGAAAAGTGCTGTAAATGAAAGGTGCACTGTATCTACACATACTTAGTTGATTTACAAATACGGAATAACCATTCACATTCAGGACCTCTAGATATCCAGCAAAACGGTAGGAGCTATTTTTCCAAACAAACTATCAATCACCAAGAAATCGAAGGCTAGTGTCCTGCATTGAGAAGCATTAAGGAAAAGGCCAAAATTATCAATGAAGTCCCAAGAATTCACAAAATTTGAGAACACTCACATACAAGGTAACACTGGAGGGACTGTTCTGAATATACACAACTCCAGAAGCCTAGGCTTTAAAGATGCCCTGTGGTGAGAGTTGATACAAGTTTTGTTTACTAATGAAAGAAACAGTCGTTTCAACAACTTTGCAAAAGCTGGATCAATCCACATAAAAATGGGGCAGGATGATTCTCCAAGCTGAAAGGGCAACAATGAAACCAGGATAACTTCTCCTTAGCTACAGCATATTCCTTTATCAAAAAGGAATTCTCCTAACAGCTAAGAAGGAAGTAATACTGTATATATTCTGCTACACAGTATCTGAATAAGAGTTACAGCATAAATGACAGTATTTTTCTTGTAGCGTAACAAATGCCATACCCAAATTTGAACAAGCTGGAATGAAAGCATTCTGGCAAATACAGCCATGCTGAACTTCAGATGCTCAGGACATAATCTGTAGCAGAAAGAACACTGAAAGCCAGCATCCCCAGCAAATCATTAACAACTTTACTTCACATAAGTTTAGAATAAAAGTATGTTGCATTTAATTTTATAGCTAAGTATTATGTGCAACAACAAAGAAATCATTAGTTCTGCTTTCCAAATATGCTTATGTCTGGGGAAATAAAAACTGGATATCTTACCATTGCAACTGTTTTCACTAGGATGTGGTCTTGAGAAACACCAGCCTTTGCTTCATTCCAGTCTGGAAATTTAATTACTTGATTTCCACACGAAGGTTTCTTTGGATATGACTTCAGTGGTGAGGAAGGAGGAAATCTACAATTAGAGAATATTTTTTAATGTCTCTGAACTCCACCCTATTCCATATTTGCCAAAGCAAAACTGTAGTAAGCCTTCACATGCAAAAAATACAAAAAAAATGCCTTGGACATTCACAGTGCAACCTAATTGCCTGAAGACAGGTTTGAGTGACACATAAAACAACTCAAAGTGTCTTGTTTGGTCTCCATCTGCTGCTCCAGAACAGTTTAGGTTCTTTGCACCTCCCATGACACAGCTGAACCATGGGTGAATGTCTGATATCACAGTGCATCCCAAATAGCAGCAGCTGCCTATGCATAGCAAACTAACTCAGGTCTTCACCAGAAAACACTGACTCTGCTGAAAAAGCTGTGGGTAGATTTTCTGCATGTCAAGTGAACTGCTAGCATGCATCATCTCTTAAAGCAAAGCTATCTAAGTCACATAACTTTTAAAAGACTTAATTAGCATACACACATGTCCACACAAGGTTTTGTCCATATTACCATGTTCTTCTGTGTTTACATGGTTCCTATGTGAAGACCATATCCAGCAGTTTTTTTCTGAAGTCTTTTCCCAGCTGACTATGCAGGAAACTCATTCAATTTTTAAGGCATTTCAAAAAGTGTCGTGAAGAAATCAGCAGAAATAAACCCTAAGGTAGCCCTTGCAGAAAACAAGGAAAACAAACTATCCCAGGTCACATTCAGCTCAGTCACATCTCCAGCTTGACCAGAATTAAATTACTGCTAAACCTAGGTCAGAGCATGTATAAGATAATTAATGGCAGCACATCAGAAAGACAAATCAGTTTGGTGGCATCAGCAAACTGGCCCAGATCAGATCTTATTTATCTGCACTCTGATATCCCCGAGATGATGAGATCCCTGATGCTTCAAGAAAATGCTTCCACCTCACTCTTGAATATAAAATAGTTATGTCTGTGACCATGCAACTAGAACTTGTTTGCCACTTTATAGTATGTGTGTATATAATAGAATCACAGAATCACAGATATAATGCAATTCCAAAAAATTTAAAGCCCAACAGCTTCTGAAATTGTAACTTCTCTTTTATTATTGTAGACTATGCTGAGCCCGTAAGCCAGAATACACAGATAGTGTTTGCAAATTTTTGAAGCCACAGTAGTTCTCACCTTCATATTTAATACTTGCCCAATACTATCAAACAGATCAACAGTTGGGAACATTTCTTTTCAACACTCAATGAGCAAGAGCAGAAAACTACATTCACATGGGAAGCTAATGAATGACAGCCGTGTTCCACAGTGTACAGTTACAGTAAATTAACACAGTAGTTTATAGAAAAGATATAAAGCATAAGAAGGTTTCCAGAGAAAGCACTGCCAGTGGAATTAAAAGCAACTGGTACTGCTATCCATACCAACATGATGAAAACCGTATTTACAGCATAACATTAGGGAAGTCCACAAGAGGGAGCTGCAAGGACATTAAATACTTGAATAAGGCGGGCTGGAAAACAGATGTTTAGCTCCATAAACACGAGAAAAGCATGCTCTAATAATACTTAAAGACAGACACCAAAACCATGACTAGCATGCTGTTTATTTATACACCAAGCTGAGTGGGGAAAAAGCTAGCTTCACTTCAAGATGCATGAAAAATAGGCAGTTTTAATTAAAAAAAAATTGTTAGTAACTTCATTGAATGGGAGGTGAATAAAGAGCATCATTAAGACAGATACAACAAAAAAGCTCTGTTGTCCAACAGCAGATCAGTAGGCAAAGCACTAATAAAAATAATAATTACAAAGTACTAATAAAAGAAAAAAAACCACCAAAATATTTCACCCAACCAACTTCCACAGCCTGGAGCTCAGGAAAGTCATGGCTGAAAATACAAAGGAGAAAATAGCAAAATAATTTGAATGTGCCACAATGCTAATTCAAGAGACAAAAAAAAAAAACCACAAACACAACAAACGCAGACAAATAAATATAGCATAATACCAGTGGTTACCAAATCCCACATTTAATCGTTCAACAGAGTGAATGCCCAGAAAGAAAAGAGGCAAAGGACTTAATACCTATGGCACCAGTGAAAAAAATGTGTGCAGGTAGAGAGCTATCCTAAGAACAGACAAAGTAGGGCTGAGCTAGGAATATACCAAACCAACACCACACCTATGACCAAGTGCTGTACCAGTATCTAACTGCTTTTCTAACTCTACTTAGACAAGTAAAAACTAGTCCATGAGTAGGTAAACCACCACAATATTTTGCCCTTCTATAGCAGCCATAAGCAGATAGCCAGAGAAGAATTTAAGAACAGGACAAGCATACATGACACTTCCTCCTTTTCCAGCTCTTGGTCATGTTCAGTTCACAGACTGCAGAACCATATCTTGTTTTGAGATACTTAGCAACAGACTTTCTCAGGTGAGCTGCTCATAATATCTTCAGATACAAATCCTCTGGTACACTAGATCCTTCAAATTTGATTTCCAAATTCTAAAATTTAACATTTTCCTTGACTATTACTTGGAATTTCTTTTTATGGAGCTAAGCTTGGAAAGAACATTCATTTTTATTCCCCACAAATTATTTAAAACTTCTTCCATTAAATCTGATTTAAATATTTAATTTATTTGGCAGGGAAGCCCTAGCACTCAGTGCCGTTTTCTTCATAAGGTAGACTAAAAACCAGCTACCACTTTTATTGAAAGATATCATGCAGCATGAATCAGTGCTAATTTGTTACTGGAATTAAACAGAAATCCAACCCAATTTGACTGTAAATCAACTGAACTGCAGTGGAACAAGGTTAAAATAAATCACAGGTCTTTCATGAAAAAGAATCTTGACCCAAATTTGTTTATGACAAAGTAAAAGAATTACATCTTTTAAAGTATTTCAAGTTACTTAGTGTGTACAGTTCTGGTGTCCTCAACATAAAAAGGACATGGAACTGTTGGAACAAGTCCAGAGGAGGGCCACAAGGATGATCAGGGGACTGGAGCACCTCCCGTATGAAGACAGGCTGAGAAAGCTGGGACTGTTCAGCCAGGAGGAGAAGGCTGCGTTGAGACCTCATAGCAGCCTTCCAGTATCTGAAAGGGGCCTATAAGGATGGTGGGGAGGGACTCTTCATTAGGGACTGTAGTGATAGAACAAGGGGTAATGGGTTAAAACTTAAACAGAGGAAGTTTAGATTGGATATAAGGAAGAAATTTTTTCCTGTTAGGGTGGTGAGGCACTGGAATGGGTTGCCCAGGGAGGTTGTGAACGCTCCATCCCCAGCAGTGTTCAAGTCCGGGTTGGACAGAGCCTTGGGTGAGATGGTTTAGTGGGAGGTGTCCCTACCCATGGCAGGGGGGTTGGAACTAGATGATCTTAAGGTTCTTTCCAACCCTAACTATTCTATGATTAAATAATACTAGGAGAGTAACGAACATATGCACATACAGCACAGGTGTACAGACTAGGGAGCAGAAAAGCTTAGGCACTCTCTGCAAAAGAAACTATTCAAGTTCATAAAGCAAAATGAAAAGATGATTTCATCCACACCAACTGGAAATTCAGATCTACCTTTCTGCAGAGACAATATTAAAAAAAACTTATTAAAAAAATCCATAAAAGGGTAAAATAACCAATTAAACTTTGCATCTTTCAAGACATTTTCAATCTACAACTCAAAGAGCACTGAAAAAGCTTACATCATGAATGACTTTTAGTTTCTGAAGGCCCTTCTCTCAGGAATAGAGAGGCACTCAAAATAGCCAAGGGGCTGGGGAGAGGGAGAACAAGAGGAATTGAATGCTCAATGGCATCCTCATTCTCATACATATATTCTTGATATGCATTCTTCCAACACTGACAAACCTGATGTCTGCCAACAGCAAACAGAACTCATTACATCATAAAATCTGCAAAAACTTGTTAGCATTCATGGAATGCAATTGAATAAAAGTGCCTTTCAGAAATATCTAGAAACAAAGGAGGAGGAAAATAAAAAAAGGGGGGAGGGGGAACCCACAACAAAAATAAAGTCTTTAAGGGGGATGGGACGGACACATTAACCCCTTTACAAAAGTATTCTACAAAAACATTTGTTACACCAATGAGCAATTACTTAAGTTTTTCAGACACCATATACAGTTTTACCTATATAAATGGCCATCATCTTGAAAGTCCTCTTTGCCCCATCTTCCTTTAATATCCTCAATAACGTGATTTTTCAGGAATTTTTTAAGCAGTTTAACCGTTTGATTGCGAGTCACTTCTGGGCCAAAATTTTGATTAGAGCCAAGCAGTTCATGTAAACAGTCCACTGCCTCCGAGGCTTTGAAGCAATGCTCGTAGCTTTTGAAGCGACACCGATGTTTCCGTAAAGGCATCCCAGCACGAAAATGTTCTATTATCTCATTCCACTAAAAAAGAACAAAGCAAACCGTTACAGCTATTCTAGAAGCACTGAGTCGTGCAAAGCAAGGTGGGGATACAACCAGATATGAAAGCAGAACTACACAAAATTTTTTATCATCTGCATTTACAAGCACACTGAAACCTAAAGCTGTGATTTAAAGAGTGAGACCTGAGAGCAAACACCAGATTGAGAAAACTGAGAGATGTTAGAGCCCCATGCTGCCTATGGCTGTGCAGGTACAGCTTTAACGTCCCTGCGGCTTTTAACTTGACAAAAAGCCGAACTAACGCTCCCTTCTGCCGGGTGCTGCGGCCGCTCCACAGACACCCCATACAGACACCGCGTGAGGAGTACCAGCACCCGGAGGGCGGCTGGGAACTACCCCGCCGAGTCCCGGCCACCCGAAATAGGCCTTGGCTACCCGGGACAGGCCCAGGGCCTGCTAAGGCTTGCGGCGCTGAGCCCTCAGAGACCCAGCCAGCGGTCCAGGCCCAGGCGGCCAGACTGCATCAAGGCAGCGGACCCGTACCCAGAAGGCTCTAGAGAGCCACCGTCGGGCATGGAGGCCCACGAGGACGAGATAATGCTGTACAACAGGTCACACCGGGGACGGGGAGCACTCACCAGGCGGGTGGCGCGGTAGGGCCCGGGGCCGACGAGCTGCGGCTCCATGGACGCGGCCGGGCCTCGCCGTCTCCACGGAAACAGACAGCCGCGCGCACAGCGCCCACCGTTTGAATCCGCGCCCGAGAGACGCCGCCCTCACCTATTGGATGGCGACTGCGGCACGTGACGCGCCCGCACTACCCGTTATCGGTGGGGCGGGGACCCGCTCGTCCCGGGCCGCGCCTTCGCCGGGATCAGGCCCGCCCCCTGTGCCCGCTACCGTCCCCAGGGCTCTGCCCGCCGCAGCCTCCCGCCAGCAGCCCGCCCCCGCTCCGCGGCTGGGGGACCGCAAGCAGCGCCAGGGGTGGGACCGGGAAGAAACACGGCTCCCGTCGGCCAGACGGGGCGGGAGCGGCCCCTGCGGGGCAATGCGTCTGCTTAGGTCTCTTTGGCTTCCCAGGAGGGATGTTGCATGTTAAACGAACATTAACTGCCCTCTGTTGTTTGCACTTCCTCGGCCGGTAAGTGGCTCGGAACAGGGGCTTGGGTTTGGAAAGCAGTCAAACCACGACAGCGAAATACTTCCTGGTGAATTGCCACCTGGACACAGAGAATACAGACTTTTCGTTAATTTGGAACACAAATAAAAGAAAGAAAACCACCCCAATTTACAGGACTCAATTTATTAAGAGAGGAGTAGCTAGCAAGAGCAGTGTTTCTCCTCCACCAAATCCAGGGCATACAATATTTCAAACCACTTCCCCTCACTGTCATTAACGTTCACTATAACATTAACGATTCTGCTGACTGTTGCACCCCTCTTTCTAGCATACTCAAATGTATATCACGATTCTGCATGCAAGGTGCACAACTGTTAGATAGGGGAAAAAATGTGACTATCCACATCAAGACTGCTATTCTCACCGACTGCAACATTGTGTGTTTACTAACATCAGAGCGGAGTGCAGTACCATTCTGTATTGATATACTAGCACAGTTACATAGTTACACTACATGCAACCTTTTAGGATACATCCACACAGCTCCCTGAAACAATGCATCCATGCAACTCAATGAAACAACTCTCTTTCTCTAAATGCTTCATAACTCACAGAAAACTAAACCAGCGTGCAAGAAATTACGCAGTAGGAATCTGAAATGGCACTTGCTGACAGCCCACAGAATGATCAGCATCTCCAGTTTCTGCTCCTGATTATTCTTAATCTCAGACAATTGCCTTCGGAGGCAGTTGGCTAATTGTACAACTGCTGGACTCAGCAGCTTTTCCTGGCTCTTTTCTGTTCAGCACCTGCCCATGCGCAGAGATCCTTACTTTTGACTGTGTTTACTTTCAGCTTCTACTTAAGCCCCAGTGATCCTGAGCAATCAGTTACAGACCTAGGTCCCAAACAGCACATCCGGCCCCCCACACCCAGCTGCAGGATGCACTCCTCCCTGTAGCAATGAGGGGTGGAAGAGGGGTGGAAAATTGTAAAATCAGAGACCAGAATTAGGACTTCCCCTGGCATCGTGGGAGGAATCATCTGTAAGAATAAGAAGAAATGCCTGCTTCCCTCTTGTATTCGGTTTGCATGGCAAGATCTTGAGGGGAGGAGGTGCAGAGGTGCTCCAGTGCCAAAGCAGAGATTCCTCTGCAGCACCGTGGTGCAGCCCATGGTGAGGCAGCTGTGCCCCTGCAGCCCATGGAGGAGCAGATCTCCACCTGCACCATGGGGACCCTATGCCAGGATAGAGGGATGGCCAAAGGAGGCTGCAACCCTGTGGGAAGCCTGTGCTAGAGCAGGCTCCTGGCGGGAGCTGTGGCCCCCTGGATAGAGGAGCCCACACTGGAATTGTGACCCCATGGAAGGGACCCACACTGGAGCAGTCTGCTCCTGAAGGGCTGCACCCTATGGGAAGGGACCCACAATGGAGCACTCTGCTCCTGAAGGACAGCACTCATGGAGGGGACCCACGCTGGAGCAGTTTATGAAGAGCTGGAGCCTGTGGGAAGGACTGGCAATTTCATGGAGGACTGATCCCTGTGGGATGAACCCCACAGTGGAGCAGGGGAAGAGTGTGAGGAGCCCTCTCCTGTGTGATGAACTGATCACAGTCCCATTCCTCATCCTCCTGCTGTCGGGGAGAGGAGGTAGAACAAATTGGGAGTAAAGTGAAGTCCAGGAAGAAGGGAGAGGTGAGGAAAGGTATTTTAAGATTTGGTTTTATTTCTCATTATTCGGATTTGAGTGGTAATAAGTTCAACTGATTTCCCCAGGTCAAGCCTATTTTGCCCATGACGGTTACCTGCTGAGTGATCTCCCCATCTCTCCCTTCCTTGTCTCCATCCATAAGCCTTTCATTATATTTCTCCCCCTGTCCAGCTGAGGGAGTGATAAAGTGGCTTTGGTGGGCAGCTGGCACCCAGCCAGGGTCAACCCACCACACCCCCAGAACGAGCAGTGGAGCATCATCCATGTTACAGTGCAGAGCAGCTATTACAGCGTTTCAGTTGAAAGCCCTGCATTTCCCAAGTATGTTTGAACCCACAGGCTCAAGGCCTAAAGGAACCAAACTGTCCCACTTTCGTCATTAGTACAGAGTTAACAAATTATATTTAAAAAAGCAGCTTTCAAGCTTTAAAAATACATCAGGAAAATCCTTTCAGGCTGCTTTAAAAAACAGCAATAGGTCTCCATCCTAAGATCACTCCCTACTTTGGAAGCCACAGGCATATACACAGGCTGGAGGGTGGTAGGCTTTGAGACTTTGAGTCAATTATGGCATTTGCCATTGAAAACATGTACGGCCCCTGATCAGCACCCTAGCTGACTTGGATTCTGTGCTACAGCACCTCTTTGCATGCACTGACAGGGAGCCTAAACTCTGCACTGAGAATTCTGGGATCAAGCATCTAAAATTCAGGGGTCAAAATATACATCTGCTATCCAAATCCTTTCTGGGATCTAATTTCAACCTGCCATGGCAGCTGATAGCTACAGTGATTAAATACTGGAAAGCTAAAATATAAATTATTTTTTATTTGTTTTATAAAGACAACTTGTATATAATCTCATAATAAATCATTTGCAACTCATGTCCAAGATAAAATTTAAATCCTTTTAGCATTAACAGTGCACCATAAATGGCAGTATCCCCATAAAAGTATCCAGGTAACAAAACTGACTTTCTTGGAATTGTACAACACATAGGTAATTAAAACCTGACCCAAAGTTTTGGGTGTTCGAATACTCCACAGATAGAACAAGCACAGAACAAACTTCTCCGTTTTTAGTGAACATAATAGAAAACAGTACTTTTAAAGATAACATTGAACACCTTCAACTCCACATTTGCAGGTCTGTTGCACGCACCAATTCCTTAATAAATTTATACAGTACAAATGCAACTTGAATACAAATAGCTAGGTCCTTTGATTTCCATACATGTGTGACCCTGACAAGCTGCTTAAGCATGGAAAGCAACATACTGGTTAATTCCACAGAGACTGGAGTCGTGCCCAGCCACCACTGCCTGTCTCACTCTCAGTAGCCCAAAGAATGGCACATACGTTTTTGCCCTGTTCTGGACAAGGTAACTGGTGCTATTAATAGAGAAACTTTAACCTTGAGTGGTTAAAACCAAACAATAACAAAACAAAAAAAAAAAGACCAGCAAAAATCTTTGTAGGCATGTATTTCAATAGATAATGGAAATGGAAAAAAGTAGACACAGTACAAATCATGCTATGTGATACTCAGCCTTCAATCAAAAGTACTTTTTTTAAACTTACTCGACAACTAAGATTCTAGCTACTGAATGACAAGATTATTTTCCTCCCTAAACAGCCTAAGCTACCAATATCAAAATATATCCGTAGATACATTGAATAGTAAGTACATTAGGCTACTTTGGTGAACAAGTCAGTAAGATTTTTTGATTATCACACTATAAGACAGTTCAGATAATCTTCAAATCAGCAGGTTTCCAATATTCAGAACAATATATTTGTGAGTACAACATTAAGTGAATTAAGTTACCTTAGACAGTATATCCAAAAATCTATGATCTTCAAATGAAACGCGATACCTTGACAGATTAGCATACAATCCTTCCTTTAAAGTTATACAGTTTGTAAACAGATGTAGCAATGTTTATGTATTAACTTTATTAATAATAAGCTTGAGATTCTGTAAAAGGTACTTACTGAAGGTTCATTCTTTTAATAAAAAGCAGCTTACAGTCTCAGCAACTCACAACATTTAAGGTGAAGCAATATTTTTCTCTCAGTGTTCAAAGTACTCAGTACTCGTCATACACATTTTAGTTTCCCCAGTGAACATTGTTATTTTCAAGCATCTTCTAGAGATCATCTATCCATTGATTTCTTACACAACAGACATGAACAAGATGTTGAAAAAAATCCTTTAGAGATCCTCACTGCTTTCCTCATCCCCCAAATTCTGAATCCCAAATAACTTATGGTAAAAATACAAATTCTGTTTTGGACGAAAACATACAAAATATACACCATGTAGTGTGTGCACCTAAGTATCTCGATTGTCAAGCAGTTTCTACTTTGACGAATACACTTTCTTGATGTTAGAGATGAGAGTGTGTTTCACTGATCTTTGCTGATCCCATTTTTCGCCATTTTTGGTAGTCGTTTTCCCTTTGTGTAAGCGTGGTACCAGAAGTGGAGAAACAAGACCAAAAACAAAGAGCCATACACCCAGATAATAAACATGAAAATTGGATACTGGTATGGACAATCATCCATGAAGTAGATTTGTGCAATATGGCCTGTAATCAAAACAAACTGGACCTGGAGGAAAAAGGTGAAGAAAATAAATACTTTTTAAATAAATATCAGCCTTACTACAGAAACACAACTTGCCTAAGGAAGAACAGAATGCCTTGGGGGAGAGCTCTTTTTAAAACTGACTGAGATGAACCTTTAAAGCCCCTCTTCCAAATGTTACTTCACTGAAAAACACTTCCATATAGAAAAGAAAGAGAAGTCCTGCGACAAACTGAATTATAAGCAGCACTGAGAAACCCATACTAGGAGAATGGGAGTCTGCCCTGGCCAGTTCTGAAAACAAGAGATGGGAGATAGCGTTTGACTACTTGAGAATGGGAGGCTCCTTTAGAAAAATTAGCCAGAAAAAACCCACCTGACCAAAAAAACAAACACATGAAAAGACAATAATTACAGGATTTCAGAACATGAATTCCCACCTTGCCCACATACTACCATGCGACACTGAATTCTTCAGGTCCCAAAGAACAATTTAATGGACAATTACAAATAAAAGTTTCCACATGAACTCAAAGTTAATAATCCACTGGTAGTTCTTCCAAGACAAAAAGACTAAGCTATAAATATTCAAGCTTAATTGTTCAATTTCACCTGGTTACATTAACTATTCTATTACCACCAGACCTGGTGCAAGCAGCCAGCCATGACTGTTTCTACCTGCTCCTTTCCCTCCTCCATCAGCATCCTTGCTCGGGCCAAACTAATTGTTTAGCTGGAAGCTGAATTTTGAAAATTCAGCTATTAAAAAGGCCAGGCATGAAAAAGCACCCAGAGTGGTAACCTTCTGAAAGTGATCTAAGGCTAATAAAACACTTACTGTAATTACTGAAAGGGAGAGTTTTAATGCTCTGAGTTAAAGAGAAGCAAGTTCTCTAATCACACATTTTCTATAAAAGAACAGACATGGAATTCTTAAGAAATACTTCTTTTTCCCTTTTGTTACTACTAGCCATATGTAGTCTGCACATCA
This sequence comes from Pezoporus wallicus, assembly GCF_028554395.1. NCBI lineage: Eukaryota > Metazoa > Chordata > Aves > Psittaciformes > Psittacidae > Pezoporus > Pezoporus wallicus. The sequence goes on from NW_026636990.1 coordinate 2,453,095, forward strand.
GTTTTGTTTCCTTGGTGTAAACTACGTTCTAATCATTTTCATACAGGCAATGAGTTTTGTAAATATATTTACCAAGCACTGCACACCTAAAAAGCTCATGTGTCTAAATCTGTGATTATAGTGAATACTGAAGTCAGCATATTTAAGTACATAACTGAGGAGAGCTCACTTTTGTTTCACTCAAAACACAGGTAAACCTTGTACCAATTGTAAGCTACACACATGAACATAACTAAAGTACAAATGTACTGCATTAATTCTGTGTTAGCTACAATCAGCTTTGAGAGGTGTTTATTCAAACAAGTTACTCACAAGTTGCATAGTGGTCATGTATTTTTTCCACCACAAATATTTATAATAGGCTGGTCCCAAAGAACAGATTCCATAATACGTGTACATGACAACATGGACAATACAGTTTAGCAGTGCATGAAATGTTCCCAAACCACCTGCAATAAAAACAAACACAGTACCAGTATTATTGCATCAGGTATTTAAAAAGCTACCTCAGGTCCTAGTGCTCTGTTTTGGAGTAGAAAAACAAGGTACCACAAACCCTACAGGCTTTGATTAACCCACAAGGTATTTAACTTGAACTGAGTTGACACCAATTCTGTGGGATTGTATCAGTTTCTGAGCATTTCCAAAACAGCAAGAAAACCAAGGTGATTGAATTATCTGTAAAAGATTTTAGTGGAATTTTTTGTTCTTTTGGTTCACTTTTTAAATTGTTTTTTTATTAAAACATATACATGATGGAGATTCAGAGAATATAGTAGAAACAGTGTTTTACACCTGTTTTACACCTGTTTGCTAGACATCACAATGAACTTTCCAGAACTCTGAAGGATAACTAATAATTCATTCCCCAACACAGATTTCCAGGTTCCCAGGGAAAGAATCACAATGTCACATAGTAAGTTTTTGGAATCTTGACCTAAGTGAGGATCTCATAAACCCATCATCCACCACAAAAGTATTCTTAGAGCAAAAAGGAAATGTAAGACCAAGTAGCCCTATTTATGGCAAACTCATGACTGAAACAGGTAAGATAAAAACATTTCACAAAGGAAGTAAAGAAATACTTTTCCTTTTCCATTGGATCAACTATGGAGTTAAATGATCCTGCTCAAAATTGTGTTATTTTAATGAACACAAGAAATTATAGGTAATAATGATCCAATAAGCAGCAGCCAGCAAAGTATTTTTAAGAGAAATATGAACATGAAAATACTGAGCATCAGAAGAAAGCAAGATGACAGAAAAACAGATATTTAGAGAGAGGGAAAAGAAAAAAAAAAGCCAATTTTCCATTAAGTACCATTCAAGTTAAAAAGAAAACATCTTTTGTGATTTTAGTAGCTCACACTAATCTTCCATCTTGATAGACCATAACTCCCCCTGCCGTGATTGTAAACTTTCTTTGAAACTTAGCTATTTATATTTTTAAAAATAATTCAAGTGTTCTTACAATTCAAATATATGTACTTCTTTTGGCTTGCACAGTGAGTATTGAGAAATAAAAACAAATAGATAAATCAGAACAAAAGGAAAGAACACCCAACTAACAGTACAAAAATATGCCTCAAAAAGCACCACCATACATAAGCTCCATTTTACAATTCCCTGTTTGAATCAGATCAGAGAAAAAAAAAAAGAGGGGAAAAAAAAAAAAATCTCTATCCAAATGCACTGGTTTTTTATCAGGTTGAAAATTTGATCAATGCCACCATTTAGAAGGACAAATAGTGATGAAACTGAATACACAATAATCATCAGCAGGACTGAAATTCTTGGAAAGAAAATTAAGGTACCAAACAGAACAATATTTTGAAAGATTGGTGTAAAGATAAGCAATACAGCTGTAGGAACAAATACAGCTCTGCATGTATACAAATGACTATTATTAGCAGAGGACAAAATGGTTCTTGCATACTTTGCTGAAAGTATTTGTGAAATTATCATAAGGGAAATCTGAACCTGATGCAAAATCAGAAGCCTGTAGCTGGTATATTGATACTGTCTAGATAAAAGGCAGAAAGTTAATCACCTATAAATGGAAACTTTTTGAGATTGAAGAGGAGGAACTGTTAAGTTGTTTGTGCTTTTTTGTGTTTTCCAAACATACTGAAATGTGTGCTGAGAAAACTACTCACAATTTCATCATTAACGAACTGAAATACCAGTTACTCAGCAACATTTTAAAAAGACATGATCAAAACACCAGCTTCCTATTAACAATAACTCAATAAATCCAGCAGAAACATATTCTTCTATACACTAGGAAAATCTGCACACTGGATATGTTCAAAAGAGTCCATCTACCAATTCTACAGGCTGCTTCCACTTGTTACTTTTGTATTCATGACAGATCAGATTTAATAAGCAATGGTTCTCTTCATCAATTTGTCACCTATTTTCTGGGAAAAAAAAAAACAAAAACCAAACACGCCAGAGAACATGAGTGAAGAAACACACAAACCCCCTATTTTTCAGGGGCAACTCCAAAAAAAAACCCAACAAACCCACAGCCTCATAGAGATGGACTGCTAAATGACTCTGCATTTCTCCACTCAGTGCTTCTCAGGCTATTCTCACAGTAACCTTTGTTTATTAATGGTGCACACTAATATTACAGCATAGGAAGATGCATGCACAGACATACAGAGCAGGAAAGGAGAAAGTCAAGATAAGATGGGAGTACACAAATACTTTCAATTCAGTATAATTCAAATAAGTTTCTGTAGTAAGTAAGATCCAGAAAAATGTTTCTGTGGTTTTGTGAAAGTCAAAGTATGGGATGTAAATACGCCCCAGTTACACTACCTGAAGCCAGCAAAAATAGCTACAAAGGGGGACAAATGGCTCTGATGTCATTTCAACAGTCACCTGCCTCATATGTCTCCCTTAGCACTTGTGATTTTGCAGTCTCATCTCTGCATATGTAAGTTCTCTTCTGCACCCTTCACACCCCTAAGAAAAAACAACACTGCACAAAATGCTGTCAAACAGGAAAACTGAGTATTCCCCACCCATTTAAATAATTATGGTGATCTCAGATGCTTCATGAAATACTGCAGACATCTAAATTTTAAAACACCAATGTTTGCAATGTTTTTTTGTCTAGCATAGTTAACTTTTACTATCAGAAGATATGTACAACTTCAACTCTCTCTCCACTACCTGCAGCAAATTTGACTCCAAACCACCAGGTCCATGGCATGATGGAATGATGAAAGACATGCAGGAATGTAACTTGGTTGTTTTTCTTACGCAGCACAAAAAAAATCTGAAACAGATTTTTAATGAACAGAATGTTACAGTAGATAATCAAGCTGAACATACTTAGAGAAAACTATGCATTAGTGCTAGCTGCCCACTACTATACATTTAACAATTCTTCACAGTCTTGGAAGAAGAGGAGAAACTGAGGCTCAGGAGATGCAGACTAGTTTCCAAAAGTAAGTAAATTTGTATGTAAAATTCAGCTATGGCATCTCAAAAGCCAGAGCAATGTTTGAAAGCGAATGTCCAACGTTGAACCATCACTTACGTGTGCAACAGACAGCATAAGATGGACTTGCTTAGATTGAGAAGTATCTAGAAGCATCAGATTTTAAGTCCCCTGAGCTACTAATGCAAGGCCATTTGGGAAAATTGGCCAAAGGCCTAGCACCAGACACAGACAGTAGAAAATATCTGGTTAGAAAAAGCGCACTTTTTTTATGAACACTGACTTGGTTATCCTTGGAAAAAGGCAAAGTTGAACTGAATATATGTACGTCTTCTTAGTTATATTGATGGGACACATTTTAAAGGACAGATACTGAGGGAAGTGTAAAAGGAAGACAGGGCAAGAAAACTGTATGAAGTCAGGTCATGCAAAGGGGAGTATCAGATGGCAAGCAAATAAATACAGCAGAAAAGAAGTCTGGTGTGTCAGGGAAAACATTTGGGAACAGCTGACTTAAATACAGCTAAGAAATTATTTTTGCAATAAATCCAAAAAGCTGCTGAGACAAAAGTACCTGATTGGGTAGATTCAAACAACACAAACTAAAAAAAAAAAAAAAAAGACATTTCAGGCCCAGGACCAATTAAAAAGGAACAGACTGACCAGCGGGTAGTAAAGTAAAGGTAAATAGAGGACTAAACTTGTCAGGCTTTTCCAGTTTTAGCATTCCTGGCCCTTCCATTACCATTCCATTTGGCTCAGTCAGTAAGATCTTCCAGCACTGAATCATGAGTATTTGCATATGAAAGTTAGATGGCTAACTTTACTCACAAGATGTATAACATCCGAACTGCTCATGAGCCAGCTCCTGAATCACCGCTGTTGTGCCCCACAGAAGTTAAATCAGAGCTGATTCCAACACTCTGAAGCTAGCTTGAGAATAGCTAAGCCAACCCTACTACAGAATCACAGAAGAGTTAGGACTGGGAAGGACCTTAAGATCATCTAGTTCCAACCAACCTGCCATGGGCAGGGACACCTCACACTAAACCATCTCACCCAAGGCTCTGAACACCACCAGGGATGGAGCATTCACAACTTCCCTGGGCAACCCACTCCAGTGTCTCACCACCCTTACAGTAAAGAACTTCTTCCTTATATCCAATCTAAACTTCCCCTGTTTAAGTTTGAACCTGTAACCACTTGTCCTATCACTACAGTCTCTAATGAAGAGCCCCTCCCCAGCATCCTTGGTAAGCCCCCTTCAGATACTGGAAGGCTCTTATGAGGTCTCCACGCAGCCTTCTCCTTCTCCAGGCTGAACAACCCCAACTATTAGGTGTTGGTCTCAGGAAGAGGGGAAGCAGACGCTTGCTGGTGGCAAGTGCAGTCTGCAGACTGTTTCAATGCATTGCTGCTCAGACTTAAAAAACAGGTTAGAGTGCCAGCCTGACACCAAACATATCTATAGTCATGACTTCCAAGATATACACAGGAATTCAGAGCAGGTATGTATGGCAAATTTATGCTGCATCCAGAGCTGCTGATGCAAATATCCTGAATGTGGAAGATAAAATCTGAAGATGACATGGAAAAGATTCACCATGATCAGCTGTTCTTTCATCTGCAGTGTTGAGACAGCACTGCCGTAGCACAACAGGTTAGTGTACTCGGCTGTTAAACAGACAAGTTATCATGGCTCCCTAAGTTTTTAAAGGTGTGTTCCATTATTAACATTTTTCCTGACAAGCAATAAATGACAGTGTAACGGGACAATAAGATGAGAAGAGATAGTAAGGGTAAACACCTTGACAGTATTCCACTGATTGAAGATTGAAGTGCTAAATAAAAATCAGGTTATGCTCTTCAGTCCCCAACAGCACCTGTTCTACTGTGAAAAGGAAACATCAATACTTCTTTTATTAGGCTACAAATACTTACAGTGTCCAATAATTCAATGAACTTGGAAAAGTAGTAAAGCCAGCAAGTTCGTACCATCTGCAAGAGTAAAAGCCAAAAACTGTTTAATTGTAAGAGTCATTAATAAAACAAAGCAGCTGCATAAAAAAATAAAGTATATAAAGAAAAGTAGTGGGATGAGTAAGCAGTGTCACAAGGTACGCACTAAATATTTAACTATACAGTCTATTTTTTCTTTAAAAACACAAAACATTTAATCCTGCAGGAATTTTAAAACCAGGAGGAACAAGCCAACAAATACATTGACTTTTTCTTTCTACCAAACAATGAACCCCTCCAGTTAATTCACATGCTCCACATTATGCAAGAGGCTATTTCCATTTAGTACATTCCACTCTACTGCAGTGCATTTGGTTGTACAAAAACCGTTTCTAAACATAAAGTCAGTGTAGCATAACAATTAAGCTTTGTGTTTAGCAACTTACTCTCAGAGCTGTAGGTGACCTCGAGTAGTCAACAATATCACATCGAAATGAGTACCCTGTGGCCCAACCCGACATAAGAAACTGGAGCAAAGAAAAGGGAAAAAATTTGAAAATTTCATTATTTCAGGATTAGTTTTACAATCACTAAGCAGAAGCAGAAAACAATGTTAAAAACTTGTTGAATTTGCAGCTGTGTCAATCACCTACCTCTGTGAGGCCTAGCTACCCAGTAATCCTTTGCTGTTGCAAATTAATGAATTTCTAACTCCAGGACCACACCTATAGAAAAGAACTTTCCTTCTACACCCATAATTTCAGCACTAGTAACTGAAGAGGAGAAACAGCTGCGTCTCAAAACCAGTGCTAAAAAGGCAACTTACTGCGTAAATGAGACCACAAAAACAAAGCAAACATTTGGATATTTTTTGAAAATTGCTATCACAGTCAACCACCTTAATACCAAAAAGAAACTAGCACAGCATCTTAATACTATAAGAAAACCAGCCCAACAGAAAAATATGGCTTGATATTATGAAAGACAAGGAACTGTATATTTTGTATCATAGTTTTAAAATTTTCCTTAGTTAAACAGCATGATTCATTTAGTCTTTCACTGATATAAGCAATGAGAATTAGGGGTTTACAATCAAGAGCATATGCATGACCAAAGGACTGTCTGTAACAAATATAATTTAATCTTTTCTCTTGGAATAAATTAAAGCTTGGCATCCACTAGGACTACCCTATCTTCTATCTATTCATAAAGTGTTTCTCAGCCATTGATCATCATCGTCCACTCATGCATGGTAGCAGGGAGGTTCAGCTCTCTTAACAGATAGAAGGGTTTAGTCCATTTAACTTCCTAGAAGGATCAGTTGCTCAAATAAAACAAGATTTGAAACACCACCCAGACAGCACAATACTAAAGCACCCACCAAATGGCTTAGTTCCAAAGAGGGAAAGAATCAGCTTTTTGCTGAGCACCAGACGATAGCAGAAATTCAATCCATCAACATTCAATCCAAGCATTCTTTCATGAAATTGTAACATGGAAGTCTGTACAGCAGACTAATCGAATTCTGTGTCAGTACCAGACATTAACAGAAGCTTAATATTGTTCTTTGGTTTTGAGGGTTATACCAAAACCAACCTGGCACCAAATCACAAAAGTTCAGTGATTTGTCAAAACAAAGTCTAAAGAGCAAACATGGACATCTTGCCTACCAGTTTCCCCAAAACAATCATGACACAAAGCAGCTGCTGCTGCACTGCCTTTAAAGTGCTGCTAAAAGAAACGTCACACAGTTCATTGTTAAATCACGATGAAACTTATGCAAATTAAGCTAACAGAAAGGTATCCTGCCAATTTGGTGCAATCCGACAACTTCATTACTAGTTTGCCAAACCTGAAATAGCCACACAGCCATATTTAACACAAAGAGGGTCAGTACTAGCATAGTGATGCTTCACCAAAGAAATGTATGAGATATCATTCACACTGTTCCTAAATAGCTGCACTTTAAAAACTAGCCAACCAAAAAACTAGCCAACCAAAAAAATCCCCTACCAAAACACCAACAACCAGCCAAAATAAAAAAAAAACAAAAAAATAAACCCCCAAATATTCACCCACAAACACCAAAACAAAAGAATCCAAACAACGACCAAAAAACCCCAACCCAACCAAGCAGAAAACTCAGCAGACATTAGCTATCTTAAGGATTAAGGTAGCAAATTAAAGATTCTACCAAAGTTGTACCTTCAGTCTATACCAAAGATTTTTAAGTCATTCAATCCATAACACGATAAAACTCAGGCTTTTCAAAGTCTAACATTTTGCTTGAGCAATGAACTACAGCAAATCTCAACATTCCTTTTTAGACAAAAATATTTGCTATATTTGGGGTAGGGAAAAATTAATGCTAAAGGCTTTCATGGTTTGGGTTTTGGGGAGAGGGGTGTTGGGTTTTGTTTGGTTTTGGGGTTTATTTCTTGTTTGTTTTGGTGGGGTTTTGGAATTTTTTATTTTGGGGGGGGGGGGTGTTTGGTTGTTTTGGTTTGTTTTTTAAGATGAAGATTAGATTTTGTTAACTTCTGTCATTTAAAGGGCAGATCCATCTGAAGATTATTTGATAGTAAATATACCCGATACAGTGTTTGAAAAATCAGTGTCGATTATTACGTGGTAGGACAGAAATAGTTACAACAGACTAAGGAAAACAGTCTGCTTCACCTACTACAGCCCAGGGAAATTAAATAAATTACGAGAATTTTTAATTTTGTAAATTACATATGATGACACATATGATGTTTTACAATCTTACCTTCTAGGTATGACTTATTCCCTTTTTTCAAGTATCATCTGAACTAGTCTAGTATATTGCTTGGAGGAATATAATTACAGCAATCAGAATAATAGCTTTTTGAGAAGTGCAGAGTGGGAATTTTGTTAATAAATTTAAGAGAAGTTAGTAGTTAGCAACACAAAACATATAAATACATTACAAAAAAAGTAATACTTACTTCATAAGTCATATATAGAGAGAGGGCCACCACACTAAAATTATAAAATGCCATTATCTGCCTGAGTTCAAAAGGCTTTTTATTTTCCATGATTCTGGGTCCCAAAGAAGTGACAAAATAAATGTAGGTTACAATGATAAAGGTTGTTGGAAAAGGTGAAGACATGAGTGGCCATCCTTCCAGCCTTGGATCTATAGGAGAGGAAGAAGGGAAAAAAGACAAAAAAATCAGATCTTTCCAGGACTTACTAAATCCTAAACCAGCTACAGAAAGGTAATTAATTCTTAATAGCTTTTTATTTTCACTGATCATGGTTTTTTATTGTAACTGATCATGTTTCAGAGTCCATTCATCTCAAATCCATACTGACTGGATAACAAGATTTAGCACATGTAGGATTCAACACTTCTCTGCATCAACTTTTCACATACAATGAACAGAAGAAACAGAATCATAAGTGGCACGACTAGGGCTCTCCATGAAAATGCTGTGCTTTCACATATGAACGGGGCTCAGAGGGCAGCATAAGAAGGCAGCGTACAAGCAGATCACTGAGGCTGCTTTTCCATGTGAGATTTCATTCTTCTAGAAAAGCATGAACCTTATTTCATGGGTTCAAGTCACAGGGAGCAGCCACACTTTGCAAGATCCTTGAACTTTATAAGCCACATGATGTTAAAAATACTAAGCAAAAGGATTTTAAAGTTCAAAGGCCTTCTGTCCCATAAATTGGTATTCATAGTTTAGTATTTCAGGCTTTATGCCTATTCAGTGCAGACATGTCACCACTTTACAGCACCATAAAACACACTTTCATATTACAAGCCTCCAAGCAGCAAAAATGTTTTCCCAGTTACCCCAGACAGAAGCATTGCAGAGTCCTCCTCCTATGTACACCCCACTCCCTCTCCCTGCAGCTGAGGCTGGCAGGCACTCCTAAGCTTCACCACACCAATGCACCCTTCTGTGGCCCATCACTGGGTCCCAGCTCATCAAAAACTTCCATATTTCTCCATAAGCAGGAGAACAGATTCGTGCTTCATGTTCTTTAAAAAAAAAAATAAATCTATATATTAGTTTTAATTTCTAAAAACCAACTTTTGGCATATTAATTTCTGAATGACCCCAAACTTAACTAATCATAGAATGGTTTGGGTTTGAAGGGACCTTCAACAGTCATCCGGTCCAACCCCCAGTGGTTCAGTAAACTGATGCTTTCATGGTTTGTAGCTGTATTTTGGGGGTGAAATTATACCACTGCAATTTTTGTTAAGTGCTTAATTCAGGGCCAAATGTCTGAAGTCTGTGATTTTTCAACCTACAGCATTCAAGCACCATACCACCCAAGATACCTTCTGATTTTGTTTACAGCCACTGGAAGTTTTAAAACAGGTTGAGGAAGAAAACACATATTATAATGCTGCTCAGTCTGTCATGTGCCCAGTGATGCTGCCCACAGACCAACAAGGATTGTGAAACACATCACTAGGCTCCTGTATGTGTTGAACTGCAAGAGAATCACCAGCTCTTCGCAACTGACTGCTTTTTGTGCATCCACCCATTGCACTGGTACTACCAAAATTTTCCCACTGGTCTTCCCAGCTTGATTCTGACAAAACAACATCCCACCACTAGCAGTATGCCATGAAAAGCCACACAGAAGCACTGCTAGGCAGGGGGACAAGGAAAGTCAAATTCCGAAGTCATGTATACTGCTGCAGAAATGCTCCATCACCCAGCTCTATCCCAATCCACTTCACCCCAGGAGTCATATTGATAAAACTCCCTTCTCACTTGTATGCTGTGGCTCTGCAGAACAGGACAAATGGTTCTCAGCTGTACTGGAAAAGATAAATTTGTAATTTTATTACCAAACCTTAACTGCTTCTCAGGTTTTCCCCAGGAGTCAGCTAATCCCTGTCACTATGTGCCTACCACAGTGAGGAACATGCCTCTTCTACTGTGACAGATGGGTCTTAACCCAGACTTGAGATCATCTTCATCTTTTTTTGGCAAGTATTCAAACTACAGAACAACAACATTAAAGCACAGCTTCATATCTGTTACCAAGTGCAATAAGAGACTAACATTTTTTTTCAAAACAGAACTGTGTCAATTACTTTGAGGATTAATTTTTGAGATACTGTGACTTAGCAAGGTTTTTATTTTTTTTTTTTTTTACTTTGAAAAGCAAAATACCATGCACCTAGCTCAATTAAGTGAAAAACACCACTATTTGGTAATGAAGACGAATTAAGCCTTTGCACTCAGAAGCACAGGAAAAATGCAAATTGTACAATTCAGGTAAGCCAGAAATCACTGTCTGCACTTAATTAAGTCTAAGGTTAAACCCATGAACTTGATGGGTTTTGAGTTTTTTTCTTTTTTAAAATGCACAAAATAGTCTATTTTTCATAGTTCAGAATGTCTATAGGTAACTTGGCAATTCTTAGAAATACTTACAGGAAGACAAAGATACTTTAAGTTGATAAACAGTATATCTGGAATAGCTACGCATCGCTATTCAGAATTATTGAAAGTTAGTAAGTTTAAGATTTAAATGACTCACCGGCATCTTTAATCCATTCATCATACAGTAGCACAGCCTTTGATGTCAGATTGCTAAAGGCCATTTTCACTTGATTAAGATTTTATGATCCTGCCTACAGGAAAACAAACCAAAACAGAAATACAGATTTTTTTTTTTTTTAATTAATAAAATAAAGGTCAAGAAAGTGTTTTGGAAAGGATATTCACAAAACAGAAAGAAAAAATTATAGGGGGCCAACAGAGCACCATATGTGAAATACAGATCAGGGAGCTTTTACTGACCATACCACACTATGCTTACGGCAATTTATAGCTGAGCTGTTATGTACAACAATATGACTTTGTAATTTCAACATACCAAACAAGATGGTTCCACGCTATAAAGTGTTATCTCAAGAAACCATGCTGTGGTTAACCATTACAGTTAAGGGGTAAATATAAAGAGCAGCTGCTTAAGTTCAGTTTTATTACCATCTCCACTTGACAGACCAAGTCACTGTTATGTGATCAAGTTCAGCTTTCCAACATTTAGTGTTGAAAATTTTAATTTTTCTAACCAAGAAGTATTTCTACGGTAGGTGGGAAGGAAGGAAGGTGCCAATATGTCTGCATACTCCTTTTAAATACAATAATTACCTATGCTACAATTTGCATGCAAATCACACCCTGATGAATCAACTGTTTCCACAACAGGATCATGAAGTGTCACTGGTAATATCATTAACCCAAGAGAATTATCCGGCATACCCAGTTTGCCTGCAGCACCACCTACATATGTAAAACTTTTCAGAGAAGTATGTTTATATGAATGATGATTTTTCCTTCAAAATCAAATACTAATCAGCCCTGCCCTTGCCTCATTCCACCCAGAAAATACTTTTCAAAAATCCCAACACATTCGAAGAGTGTCTCTCCTATTCCCGCTCAGGATCTCACTTTGCCATATGATTTCCCTCTATACCCCTGTGCAATCCTCACACTATTTAGTCACACCTTTGTTAGTCCAGGCTGTAGCACACTTTGATAACCAGCTCCTTTGCTCAGGCTGTCCTTCTGCGTCTCCTTCAGACTAAGGGAGATGGAGGTTTGGAGAACCAGTTCTACCCTCATGATGGTAATGCATCTCTCCTCATATCTCCCCACTGTCATCTTATTTATCCTTACCTTAACACTCCCGAAAAACAATTTCACCCTTATCTCCAGGTCTACAAGCACCCTCTTGTTCACTGCCACTTCACAGGAGTTTTTAGGTGCCTCAAAAGTACACAACACCCACCGTTCATCACAAGATGCAACACAGACAAGCTTCCCTTCATTAGAGTTCATCTGATCTACCTTTTCCCAGTTCTCACTTTGTCAGCCACTAGTTCTCCTGCTTGCAGCTCTGTCCTGTGTGTCTGATGAACATCTGAAACCACCATCAATTTTGTGTTCAAAAAATATTCCCTCTCAGTCTGTTTAAAGTACACATTTTCCAGAAATACCATCCTCCAGCATCAGCATTCCCCAACTCAATGTCAATGCCTTTATGCTGACCATTTTCGCATGCCCTATATTTTATATTACAATGTTTGCTACAAAGCTCTGTATTTATGAAGGTGCTGACAAAATAAGAAGCAGCATGGGATATCCTCTTCCTTTTCTAATGGAAACTTAAGTGGCCCTCTTCCTTTTGGGACCAGCAATCACATGACACAAAAGATTTTATGGGTAAAGACAAATTAAAAATATCCCTGCCATTTTGCTCCATAAACCAAACTATAAATTACATCAAGCATATGTAAAACCAATCCTGTTTTGTACACATATCAGACTGCCCAACTATGACAGCCAGGCATCTCAGCTGTAACTGGTGCTGAGGGAAGTGTCACAAAATCTGTACTTTGTAAATACTCATTTCAATAATTACACTGATTTCAATAACTTATCTTTAAAATCCGGTATTCCCATTTCAGTCTCATGAGAACAGTCTATCAAGAGATGAGAAATGGCAAATAGAAGGTACCCTGTTCAGGAGTTAGGACAATATTCTACCAAAGTCTATAGACACCTTGTGCACAGCATGGCTCAATATTTATTAAATATATTCACTGAATATGAATATTACATTATATTTAATCAATTCTTCAATAATAAAAATAGTTCTCTGATTTCACTGCCAGTCAGTTTTCTCACTCTCATCTGATGATGTTACTGGAACTCAGTCAGACCAGGTAGCTCAATATGCTGACCAAAACCTAAATGAAAGAAGTAACCTACTGCTTCAAAACATGCTTCCAAAAATCCAGAAAATTCTGTGTGAATGTTGGCTCAAAAAGAATTTATTATAAGCTTGGGGCATTGATTGACTTTTTCTCCCTTTTACAGTGCAGACCTCTCATCCTGAAAACTGCAACCTCACAATCACACAATTCTTTACATTTATCACTTGACTTGTTGACATCATTTTATTTTTGTGTTAGGAGTCCAATAAATGTTCTGTCAGTGTTTAAACAGAAACTCTTATGACTGCAAGGCACTGGGACCTAGTGCAAGCTTTTTATCCGGAACCAGACTACTTCCAACAGATTGCTTCTGCTTCTAGTAGAAAGGCAGCAGGTCAAAATAGCAAATCCTCACGTTTCCCAGCCTCTGCCATGCTGATGGAGAGGCCTTTGTCCCACCTCCCCTGACTCCAGCATTTGCAGTTCTTCCCCCTTTAAAATGTTTCACAAGAGCTAAGACATCCTTCACGGCTCTCAGCCTTCAAGGTTTCTTTTCTGTTCATAACCAAGCAAGGAAGCTCCACAGTAGATGCTAAACTTTTTCTGGAAGTTTCCGCAGTTTAATTACTATCCTAGAAAGAATGATGCACCAGTCAGAAAGCAGATACAGCCTCAACACAAAGACATACTGACTGATCAATTACCTTGAATCTGAAGGTAAACAAACTACAATAAGGTAAAACTATTTTTAGAGTAGGAGTAATGTCTGCCAGAAACAGTGCTGATCAGAACTTTTCTACAGTTAAAAGATTCATTTTAAACCAACTTTCATATATAACACTACTACTTTGCTTTCAATGGGCTTTACAATTCTACTTGTTTTCTTAATCAGGTACCTAGTTTTCCCTTGGAAGCCCATTTCTATGAACAAATGTTTGCATTATACTGTTAGCATTTCAGGATTCTTTGTTTGTTAGCTATCCACAAGTAGGGTTGATGGCAGCGTGAAAAGTATTTTGTCTTATCCTGTTACACCTAGTTCACAAATTCATACCTACTGGAAAAGAATAGGTTTAAGGCTTGTTTGGTTTTTTAATAGAAGCATAAAAAAAACCCCACATGCCACACACAAAATAAACAATTAGCTTGTGCTTCAACAAAAAACCCACAGCCTTTTTTAACGACTGCTTTCTTACAGTACAACACGTTGTTAAGGAATAACCTGATAACACTTTGACCATAATGCAACCTTCCATAACACTTAGCAGTTTTGAAGTCTACAGACCTTATCCTCTAATGTGAGACTGGAAATATTTGGCCTGTAGGGATAAAGACTCTGGGGCAGAGAAGGACACTTGATAAATATACAGCTTTATTTCTTCATTACGTAAACTCATCTGAACATTAATCGTTTGTATAACCACAGTTTCATCAGGAAAATAAATATTTAGTTTTCAGACCTTTTAATGTACTTACAGAATCAGCACATCAGCACTTTTATTTCCAATATTCCACTTTCTGCTTTTAACAAAATTTAAAAATGTAACTTAAATGCACTAACACTAGGGAATTTTATTCTTAAAATAGAGTGTCTAGAAAGTTCACATTCTCAGAATTAGGGAAGTCGCAAACCAGATTCATTTTCAAAATTAGGTTCTTTTAAACGGCATATTGGAAGAAATTTACATAAACTTAAAAAAATGCAGTCATGTAACTTCAGTCTGCTTAGCTTGAAAAGTTCCTTAAAACACAGAGGCAGTTCTCTCAAGCACATGCATTCGGAAAACAATCCCTGAAATCACCCCAAAGCATATGCAATGTACTCAGCTCTTACAAAGAAATTAGCGCTATTTTTCTTTTCTGTATTTTTATTTTAAAATGCCATTGGAATAGTAATATTGTTCACCTAGGTTCATGCCTGCTGCACTAACATAATTTCTGAAGGCATCTTTAAACAACTGTATCCTTACCATTATAAAAATAGGGAGTGTAAGAGAGGCAAAGGAGAGAAATGCTAAAAGACCAAAGTAATTTGCTGGACTCTGGTCCCCTGCAGCTCAGCAGACAGCTGAAAGAGACCACTAACAGTTAAGGCATCTAGCTTGGCAGAACCAATTTCAAGTGGGACTATTACTTTTACTGAAGAGGCAAAGGCAGCTGATAAGATCATTTACACAGCCAAAAATGCCACAAATACCACACCAAACTATACGTGAATGAATGTCTCATGATGACAAGTAGTATGTAACAAGCTGCTGGAAGTGCTCAAGTTCAGCTAGCACACAAAACTATTAGTGATTCTTGTTATGGGAATTACTGGTATGCCTCAAACATTCCTTATTTTTAAATGAGAACATGAAGTTTCTCACATTCCTTTGCTTAGCCCACACGACAGATATTTGCCATTCTTGATGCTCATTTATTCCCCCTACATATTTTTTAAACATTAAAACAGATACCAAGATTTGCTTTTAAATAATAATTCTACAAATGTTTTGTTTTGATGGCTACTGAACAACACAAGCAAACAAAGGAACTTGACAAAAAAAAACAAGTAAAGTGAAACAATCTAATGTAAGCTCTGTCACTTCAGAAAACAAATTCCAAAACTCAGCGGGAACTTAAGAATTTGCACTAGAACTTGCTAAGCTAATTATTAGTAAGACAAAGGAGCTACCTTTACAGGGACCCCCGTATAACAATACAGTTCAAACTTCAATGGAATAATTTCCACCCAAGGCAGACCGCAAAAGCAAAGGTTCTGGAGAATGTGAGAAGCAGGCAAGTAGGTAATGATGGGGGCACCCTCCACCCCAGAGAGCCCACTCGAAGATGGGGAGAGTCTGTAGAACACATTGACCCATGCAGGCCTGATTTCAAAATGTTAGCTTAAGAAATGACAGTAATACTGGCTTACATATTCAGGCACAGTTATGAAACTTCCATGTTTCAGAATCACTTGGCATACTTTCGTTAATTCTGCTCTTGAAGTTCAGAGGGTAATTAAATCAAGACATTTCACAGATGGTATCTTAAGTTTTACCTGGGAAATACCAGCTCTGCCCTTCCTATTTCCCACGGCTGTGTGCTTACATAATTGCAGTTACTCTAGCTACATTCCTCCATATGCCATTTGGCAAACAAATACAAACTGCCTTACATTAGACGGGTTACTCACCTATATTCTGCCACAAGTTTTATACTTAGCTGGATGTCTCCTGTTGTTAGGGGTTTCCTTCAGAGAAGTTTCTATTATCTTCCCCATCCTTTATGCCTTCTGTCGACCACCCTTTTGAAAAATTCATCTCTTAGGCAAATTGGCTACATCCTGCTCAGCATTTGGTGGCCTTTTCTTCTTTGCTAATGTTGCTGTTTAACACTGTTGTTCCTGTCAGATGGCAGTTCTGCCCAAGTAAGTGACAAAAGATGACAAAAGTGACAAAAGAAAGATGACTGTATGCTGCAGAGGTATTTTGAGAAACTTCCAAACTTTGAGAGAGGTACTAGTTGCTACCTTTATTAAATTTCAAATTCTGTTTCTGAAGCCAGTCCATTTTAAAACACCAACCCTAACTCTCCAGAATGCATCAACAATCTCTGCAAGTACGCTTTAGAGTAGACATGGGGGAGAGAATAGCAGATTTTAAGACAAATATAATCTCTTTTTTAAAAAAGTGGGCATGCTAAAAACTGATTAAAGAGTTTTAGAAACTATATTAAAACATCTACTTGCAAAATTACCCATTGGCAGTATTCAGTAACAGATCAACACATCTCTGTAGACACCCTTACTGAATTATTTACACAGTATCTCTTTAACGATTTGCTTTTTAAACTAGCATCAACTCTCTCATTCACTTATGTGAATCGTCTGTTAGCAGAACTAGTGAAAACACGTTTCATTTCAATCACACTCCCGATTGCTTTTCTGCCAGACTAATGGATTTCCTATTCTGATCTTGCATAAAATAAGAAGTCCAGCTTGTATTTCCTTCCACACCTGCCTATAAACTGTTAAAAGAACTGACACTGTAGACTTCATAGCAAAGCTGAACACTGGCAACAGGCACAAAAAAGCTGCTTCCTGTGAGAAGCTGTGCCCAATGCCCAGCCAGAATCGTAACAGCATTTTCCTGGTCCACATACACTGATCAATCACCAGCAATGGCTGAATTGGGAAGCTTCAGTGTGCAGTCCCACAGCACCACTGCTGGCAGGTCTGGCAGCTGCAGGATATGTCACAGCAGCTCAAAGCTTAGTCTTCTGGAAAAATAAGCTATTTTTCAGCCAACCTGCACCCAAAAGCATTGAGGTTCACGTAAAGTAAACACAGAGGTAAAAGAAATGCAATGCTGTAGGCACAGAGAAAGGTGACAGTAACAATCCTGTCTTAGATCCCTTTAAGCTGATAGTGAAATCATGTAGGAAGGACACAGAATTATCATGTCCAGTCCTGCTTACTCATAGACAATCATGTACTGATCTGTTGAAGTTCACACCCTGTACCACAAGTCATCACTCTGTCCATCACAAGCCACATGGGACACTCTACAACATGACAGCCACAGCCACAAAAATTACACTGAGCTACAGCGAGGCAGAAAAAGATCTGGCATCACCAACATCTTATATGCATCACTAGGGGTTGCAGTGACACATGCAAAAATGATCTTAGGGACTGATGTCCTACATCACATAAAAGACACATCAAGTCCAAACAGTCCCTGCAATCATAGCCTGGAAGAAAGTTTCTTTGTAAGTGAGAACCCAGTTCAAGACCTGAACGCAAGTTACCAGTTTAACTCAAATATGAGAAGATCTCTGGGCAGGCCCCTAAAAAGATTCCCAGTTTCAGCTAGGACGTGAACACCACAAAATTAAGTGTATCTTCCCCAGTTTTCTCTCCCTCACCATGTTCCCAATGTTTCAGAGGAAGGCAAAAAGATAAGCAGGCGGAAAAAGCTCCTTGAACTTATTACCAGTGCTCCCCTGTCTTTACAAAAACTCTTCATCATTTGCATATCAGACATCCTGCAGCCAACTACTCTCACCTGCCTACTCCTGTGCTGCAGTGAGTGGCTCTTTATCCTGGGTTCAGCAGCAGCAGTCATTTTTCTCCTTCTTAGTAGCTGGTGCAGTACCATGTTTCTGACTTTCCGCCTCAGAATAGCACTGATAACGCCAATGTTTTTAGTTGTTGCTCAGTAATGATTACTCCAACCAAGGACTTTCTGAGTCTCATGCTCTGCCAAGGAGGAGAGGAAGCCGGGAGGAAGCAGAGGCAGGACACCTCACCCAAATGAGCCAAAGAGGTATTCCACACCACAGCACATCATGCACAGTATATAAAATGAGGGCAGTTACCCACAAGGGCTAGATCGCTGCTCGGATCGGGCTGGGTATCAGTTGGCAGGTGGTGAGCAGTTGTATTCTCTTCCCTTGTTATTTCCCTTACTGTTACTATTATTGGTGGTAGCAGCAGTGGTTTGCGTTATACCTTAGTTACTGGACTGCTCTTAACCCATGGGAGTTACATTCTTCCAATTCTTCTCCCCATCCCTGCAGAAGCAGAGGGAGGAAGAAGGGGGAGAGAGAGCTAGCAGCTGCATGGTTCTGAGTGGCCAGCTGGGCTTAAACCATGACACTCCTGCACCCAGCCAAGGGCAGAAGCTCTTCTCAGTGGTCACAGTGCATGACTTGCACTCCTTCGATTCCTGCTCAGTGACACCAGCTCAGGAAGTGAGCCCTGTGGCACGTATCACATGACAACTTTCACCTACGAGTCAAAATAAGGTTCACATAGGATGTAATTCTTTTTATTAATGTAACTTCCATTAGCTACTGATATATCATACCCTTATCAAATACCTTTGGGAAAGTACCGATTTAGTAACTGGTCATATCCGAACCAGGTTAATCATCTCCTTGAATAGATTCTCCTTACCCCTATTTGCTTATTAGGTAACTAGAAAACTTTCTGCTGCATTTCAGTCTTTCTTTCAAGACCAGATCAACTAAGCTTTGGGTCACTTCAAACAGGTTTTCATAAAATGAGAAGCAGGGGCTAGACAGCAGTAACACAATCTAGTATTTTCAGCTGCGATACACAACCATGCTAACTCCTACATCCAGTACTTCCCATTCATTCCTACAAGCCACCGTCTTCATAATAAGGTGAGCTTTACCCATTCTGGGTTTTATTTTCCCTCTTCAGTAGAGACAGCTCTAATGTAAGACTTGTTTACAGCTGTACTGTTTCTAAAGCGCATACACATTGTTAGTAACAAAGCAAACCAGAATATAAAGCTCTGTACTGAAGTAGAGGATAAGGAGTGGAACTCACCTGCTCTGCAATGACAGCACAGCCTAGATTTTTAAGACAATTTATAGGCAAGCCCTCAAAAGGCAGAGGGAGTGCAAATGCTAACGAAATGCTTTGAATGAAAGCATCAAAGATGGCTGACAACAAAGGTTTGTGTTTTATGAGACTAAAAATGAAGGGGCATCCACAAGCTAGGTCTAATGACATTTAATTTCTTCTCACTGTGGTGGTGAGATTGCTTGTTTTGAGTACATGCTGTAGTTACTTGAACGTTTTGGTAAGACTCTTCAACATTCTACAAGACAGATAAAAGCATTCTCATATAACTTATCAATACCTTCCCAGTACACTCAACAAAGCAGGCCACAAGCAACACATTCTCAGCTAACGTTCCCAAGATCTGTGATCAGACTAAAGCTCTCTCTCTTTACTCCTTCCCGCTACTGCTAACCAAAGTCTGTATCATTGCTGAACCTCTGGGTAGGATGGCTTAGAACTGACTCTGGTTATTAGCACTATTGCTTAAATCCATCTGCCCGATTAAAGTCACTCATGTCCAAATACAAAGGAACATGAGTGACTGTCCCCTTCCTTCAGGAGCAAGCTGAATCACTGAGTTGGCTCTTTGTCATCTATCCTCATTAACAGTTAAGAATGCATATGACTTAACTCCATATGAGAAACTCATACATCCCATTAATTACAGTAGAAGCAGTTTGCTACCAAGGACCTGTAAAGAACTTAGTTTGTGTTTATCCATCACTTAACAGAACAGTGACATAAATTGTCATTAAATAACCAGAGTGGGGGGCACTCCATGGAAGTTAAGCAGAAAGAGAAATGCAGAGCTAGACTTCACCTTCCAGAAAAGAATCCTTAAAACAAATGGGAACAAGACTTGTTACACAGGTAACATCTCAACAATCTATAGGAATGGAAAAAAAACACACAAGCCTTATTTCCAAAGGCACCTACTAACTAATCAATGGCAACATACCTGTAACTATTCAGCACTGCAGAAAAATAGATACAGAAAAATCAGACCATAAATTTCCACCTGTGGCAGACAAAGCCAGCCAGACATTGATGTCTTTTGTAACAGGAAAACACAGCAGAAAGAAGTTTCATAGGAAGGGGAGACAAAAAATACATAATTACCTTAAGAACACAATACCTTAAGAAAGAAGGGGTGTGCAAGTAAAGTGAAAAAAATTCACCATTACTAAAAAAAGAAGTATTTTTCTACACTCCCATCTTGCCTATAGCATACACTTAACCCAGCTACTGCCACTGCAGCTGCCATGACAAAATGACATTGCAAAGTCAAAGTAATTTTACAGAACTTTTATTGGACCATCTGTAATCTTGCTGGGTTCAGATTACTGGTAAGTAGTAATGCTGGTAACACCACTGTGGAGTTCCAAAATACTATTTTGTTCACTCTTTAATGCAGCAATTTGCAAAAGCTGAATTGCTCCCACGCTGCTTTTATGCTGATGTGGACTGATTTCCTTTACCATTGTTTCCCACTGCCTTGTACTTGCTCCACCTACCCACCCTCTGGGTCCTAGGCTGAAATCCCAAGCAGCAAAATACCGCGTTCCTTCTGCTCCAATTTTGATTGTGTTGCATTAGGCAGGCATAAATTTTAAAGGCAGCTGACACCCTCCCTTACTAGCACCTCCCTTTTCTTTAAGCTACCCTTCAACATAGCGGACATGCTGCTGAACACTGTATACATCAGCAACTGCATCCTCCCTAGGAGGCTCTTCCAAAAGAAAGCTAGAACCAGCTGTGCCAGCACCTTCTGCAATGACCCGCACAGCACAACCATGAACTTTGGGAAGCTTGACACAGGCAAGGCTGCACAGAGGGGAGATGGCTGAGCTTTAGGGTGACAAAAGCCTTTTTAAAGGAAATCTCTGCTAAGTGTTTTTAAACTAGTCTCAGAACACTCTCCCCACCCAAGGAAGTGTGTTGACAGTCTAATAAAAAAAGCTGCTGCTCCCAAGTTCACTCTTGGCACATTAAATACTGTTACAAATGTGCTTTTTGGAGTGTTCCAGGAAGCTACTGCACTGCCACATCCTAAATCTTTCCAGTCCAATCTGTACAGCTGCAGTTGGAGGTTCCAAATCACTGAAGGATACACAATGAGATATAAAGGCCTTAGGTTTGGGGAGGTTTTGTTGTTTAAATCAACATTCTTCAGCATGATGAAAAGTCCAGTTAAATCACTACAAAACATACTCCTATGAGTTTCAGTGTCAGGCAACCAACAAAAGTACATCATACTATTGTTTGGAGACTCAGGCCTCTCAGCCAGAACAGCTAAACACAGCAGTAAGAACATGAACAGCCTTCAAATTTCTCCTGACACTCCTGTTTTTTCTCCTGCATTCCAAAGATGATCTCTTAAAAAAAAAAAAGAAATAATCAGTTTATACTTGACCAGAGTTACTGCAGAATTGAAATACAGTTTCAGAAATCAAGGTGAGGTGGAAAAGCCAGGTGCTTTCCAGTAAGTGTCAGCTGCACTCTGTACTCAAGGGAGGGATCACAGACAGCAAAGAGACATCTGAATGTTAGGGATATCAGGAGGAAACGACCCTGCAGACTCATTCTGTAGTCAAAGCCATGTGTAAAGTTTGCATTTTGCCTATACTTTGAGTTCAGGAATGAATGCATGGAAATCAGTGTATTACAAAATCCCAGTTGATTTTATCTGAAATTTGAGTAAACTTTTGGGTAGCTGTCTTGGATGCTGTTTACACTACTTCATGGCCAGTAACTTTCCACAGCACTTTCCCCTTTTGAGGTGCTTGCACCCCTTGGATGGTGACCCAGTTTGACAGAGGTGAGGCTCACAGCGGGAACACAAGAATGGGAGCACCCTTGCCTTGACTCGGTATCAATAGCACTTCCAGAAATGCTCTTTTCCACTTGTTGTGAAGGTACCCTTCTAAGGATCACAGAAGTGTTGGACTTCCAGAGGGTTCACATGGAAGCCCTGGGGGTCAAGACTCAACAATCAGTATGGCATAGGGGTAATTGTAGCTGCCTACAAGCACTAGAGAGAGGACACATCCAGTGAAGGTGATTCAAGGGCAGTCAAAGGCCTATGGAGACAAAAGAAAAAGGTTGCTCCGCAGGCAAAGCAATGCCCCCCAGGACAGTATTCAGATGACAATGCACCTCCAAAGCTCACCTGAAAACAAACTCTAAAGACTACTACTCTAAGACCATTCACTGACTTGATAAGCAAAAGAGTCTCACAACATTTCTTAAACCAGACCTTGATATAAAAAATCCAACTTTAAAAATATATCAGTTCTTTGCTTGGTTTCCCAGCAATCAACAAGCAAGAGTCTGCATAACAGAAAATGCAAAGTAGAGGCTGGTACTATGGGAAAAATACATTAATGACATTACACAGCTGTGAAGGTTTCCTCCTGCTGCAGATCTAGTCAGTTACAACTTAGGTCCTTCGCTAAGAGGAATTTTTAAAAGTCTTCATTGGTATGCATTTTCAGGAAGCTCAAGAACAGTGTATAAGGCAGCATTATGAAGGCTGTGCATTTGTAACAGTAGAGCCTTTTAAAATCAACCTAAAACATCAAATTATGTTCATTCTTCACAGAAGAACAGAATGAAACGCTACACAGGTGTGTTAATCGCAGGTATGTTGTAAGGATTTTAAATCTTCTCTCAGTATTTTCCACTACAAGAGAATGTAGTTTTTGCCATCTTTCCAAACATTCAGAGACCACTCAGCACCACAAGACAACTCCGTGGTTTAAAATAGATCAGCATGTAGGAATAAACCAGCTACATCTGGCCAAGTCAACTGCACTTGTTTTTTTCCTCTCTTTCCAATCCTGAAAGATTGCCAGATACAAATAGCTCAAAAAAAAAATGTATCACATCAACGAAGTGCATTAGGCAATGGATGTGCCACACCAGAATAACACGAGACAATAATATACTTCCAGCACAGCAGCTTGGCAAGCAGCACAGTACTCAGCCTAATACCAATGTTCCTGTAAAACACCAGTATACAAGAAACAGACAAGTGTCTAATAGTCTACTCAGCATGCAACAGCAGTAGAAAAGAAGAAAACTGGACCATCTCCAGAACAAAGGAAGATTAGGCTTATATATCACTGTGCATTTAAATTATCAAAAAAAGTCTTAGACAGCATTTTTCACATACAGGTCTCAGTGCCCTGCAGAAGAGGTCAGCATGTTTAGTTCACTCTCTACATGGAACACTCAGTCACCAAAGGAAAAAAGGCACCTTTTCCACCTGCCAGCACTGTAAAGGTGTGAACAAAATCAAAGTGTTGGGTACCAGTTCAGTATTCCAGTTACTGTGCAAAACTATCAGGCCATGCACCGCTGTCTGAACCTAAAGTTACTTTCCCACTGAGTGGAACAGAGGACCGGGCCTCTTCCCACTGCTGTGGTCTCAACAAGTGAGCCAAGCTCACATAATTTCAATTAAGTTTTGTCTAATGCTCCAGCACCTTGGATGAAAGCAACCGATGGCATGCAATCATACTTCACAAGGATACAACGTAAAGTCTCCGCAAGTACATCAAACTGCACAATTCCCATGGCTCCAGAGGCAATTTTCCATCCCATATTGTTAAATGTAGTTCAGAGGAGGTATCTAAGCTGTTTGGTTTTAAAATACGGTAGCAGCCTTATTTGAGATTGGGAAAAACTCCAGATCAAACCAGAACTTGGCATAGTTCAGGCCATGCTCATGTAACTTTTTTCTGCAACTTTCAGATAAGGCTTCCTAACTGATCACGTTATCACTGATAACTTGATCACTGATGACTTTGGTTTATGAGAAGCAGTTCCAAAATAATCTGAAATTCAGCTGGGGGATTTTTCACCAAGTAAGATTTCAAGCACTCTTTAAAGGACCTGCTGAAGGGAGGCAGAGAGAGTTCTGTCTAGCAGCTTCTATGTTTTGTCTCCAAAATGTCAAGAGGCACGTTAATGGTTGGAAGTTAAAATGAGCAAACTTCCTGAACACCAAAGCTATGCATAAAGTTATTTACAGCCTTGCCTTACAGTTTCATCACTTCTTTGTGTAAAACAACAAAACTCAAGCAGACTCCTCTTTAACAATCTAAGCTGGTACAGAACACAAGGTGCTTCAGAAACAATGTTGTTAGCACAGTAGTAATAATGCAAGTGATCAAAGGAATAAATACATGTGACAAAGCTTCTGAGGAACACAGGTCAGAAGTAGTTTTGTGAAAGGTTTAATTTCAAAGATGATGGTGAACACTGAGCTTACTCCATTAGCCCATTGGCTTCTGTACACAGCGTCTTCTATACATCTCAGCCACAAAAGACAAGGGTAGGCAGGGCATCTCTAAATGGCAAATTAAGCTCACTAGACCAATTCCGTACAATTAAGAGTTTCAAAAGTGAATCTTTTGTATCAGTACTGGAAAGACAAGCCACAGAATTCCAACTACAAAAGTGACTGAAGAATGTATTTAACTCAGATATTTTAACTGTACCTCTAAACAAAAAAGGAATTGTAATGGATGCTATTAAGTGCAAATACTGTAAAATACACTACAGCATTCATTTGCACCTGAATTACACCTGAATCCAAGTAGTTTTCACCTGTACAGAAGGTGGCAACATTACCAGCTGCTACTTCTCTGAACAGACTATAGACATTTCCATGCTGCCCACCCCCATGTGATACCATATGGTAAAGAAATACCACAGTATTTACTTAACAGAGTAAATAAGCACATCTGACCAATTATCCTGATACTCTACAGCCAAAACCTTTTCATTGGAAACAATTCAAAAACCATTTCACCAAAAGAAAACAATTTTCAGGCACTTTATTTTTTAAACAGATGAGACAAAAAAAAACAAAAAAGAAAAAACCACACAAAAACAGAACAACAAAAACAACCCCAACAAAAACAAAAAAAAGAAACCCGCTTCTTGTCACCTCAAACAACTTCCCTGAAAGAAAGGGCACGGTACCAACATGAACCATACCCTTACTGTAAAAGCATAGAGAAAAGCACTGAATCATTTTTTTGTGACTTTAAGTCATTTCAGGACTAATGATACAATGCAAATTATTTCCAAATCAACAAGCTGATCTTTGTGTTTCAGACTCCAATGAGAGTTGTCCCCTTCTTTTGTTAGAAAACAAAGAATAAAAGGCATGGAGTTATTCTTAGTAAGCCATATTTCATCTTGGACATACTCATAAACCCAAAATACTGTCACAGGGATAGGAGCATTCTCTTGAATTCCAGTCCAGAAGATGCCTGTAGAAACTCAACACCTTTGCGCACTGTATATTCTACTCCTCTGTACAGGTTTTTGCAGGCACAACACAAAGTTATGCTCATTCACACACTTTTGGTTAAGTACTGCATTTAGAAAAAAAAAGAAAAACAAGAAAAAAAGAGGCTTTGAATAGACAGTCCAGGCATGGGGCCCAGTGTGCTAGGCACCATATCAATATAAAAGATAATCCAAACTACAAAGAATCCACAATGAAATTAAGTGCACGCAGGCAGCGTATAAGAATTCAAAAAGCTTCTACAAGCAGCTTCTCTTGTGCATAGCCTGCTCATGCAGAGCAAGTCTGTTTACAATCTGCAATTGTAAGTGCACTTTTAATGGTAGCAATGTCATTTTAATCAACCTCTCCCCCATTACTCATATCTGCTCCTATTTCAACCTTGTCTTGTGCTGGAACAACCATTTTTCTGGCTGCATAATAAAATAGATTAGGAAACTTGTCCAGGGCGGGGGAGGCAGCCTCGCAGGAAAGGAAAGGGTATTTTTAACCCAGACCAGTTCCTCAGTGCTTTTCAGCACCAGCCTTCACCGAGGGATATATCAGCACAACAGAAAGGTGACACAAGGGCAAAAGCACTCGGGATAAAAATGCTGGTGAAACTACAACATCAGGCTAAGCTGGTAACATGAGTGGAGTGGAGATAAGAGTCAGAGTTCACTGCTTTTACCATGATGAGTAATACAGCCCTGACACAGCTAAGAGGGGCAATTTGAATTGCTCCTGGCAAGTAAGATGATTCATAGAGTTTATTGCCAACTATATTTGTTCTTGTGACATCTGTGCCATTCTGCAGATGGAACCCAGAGCTTACTTTGGGCTGGATAGGCTTTACAAGTAGTTTTTAAGAGATTAGTTTTGTATACCAGCTCAAGATTTCAAAGTTAAAAATGCTACTGAAATTCAGTTCCTCAGATTCTCATCCAGAACCAAGATAATAACCATGTAACTTTTTAACCTGTGCTGCTCTAAACTGTGTATTCTTCTCACATTACTGAATTTACGAGCGCCTTACAGGTTTTTTTCTAGTCAACATCTTCAGTGATAAAATGTTTCATGTAACTACAAGCCGACAGAACAAAATACGTGCAAAAAAGAAAAATCAAGACATACATCAACAGGTACATGGAAGGCATTTTGCTACACAGATTTAGCAAAAAAAAAAACCAAAACAAACCAACAAAAAAAAAAACCAAACCACAAAAAACCCATCACAAACAAACCCAAAACTGTTCAGCATTTCCAGTTCATTGGTCAGCATTAAACACTGAAACCAAAGAGAAGAGACATGTAACTTGTTCTGGTGTGTCCTATAAGCAGAAACTTACATAATTAAGTGATGAAATGATTTTTTGCTTTTTGGATCTCAACTAAGTATCAGAAGGATAGAAATAAAAAAACCTTTACTACGG
The DNA here is from genome assembly GCF_028554395.1 of Pezoporus wallicus. Taxonomy (NCBI): domain Eukaryota; kingdom Metazoa; phylum Chordata; class Aves; order Psittaciformes; family Psittacidae; genus Pezoporus; species Pezoporus wallicus. The sequence continues at coordinate 2,480,326 of NW_026636990.1, forward strand.
CACTTGCAGTTTTGGAAAACTTGCTGTAAATTGAAAACCAACAACAGGCTACAGAAAATAAAACTACTGCATGACCCTCTGAAACATCTCACCTTTTAAAGGAACCACATTTTAAAAAGTACAATCAGGCTTACAGATCAATTCTTTTGTATTATTTTGTTCAAAGAACCTCATATTTTCAAGGAGTGAAAGGTTTACTTTTCACCATTTAGGCTGCATTTGCCCTCCAGATGCAGCACTGAGCCTGGGTGCAGAAGAGAGGCCCTTGGGCAAGCATCTGGGACCTACTCCCTAGCAATGTCCAACAACGCAGTGTACATAACCAATTTCTAAGTAACACACGCAAAGTAATTTAATTGAGCGGAAAGATAGCAAAATTAAACCTAAAACAACTGCAAAGTTTTTGTAACATGCTGTAAACCTATTTCGTGGCAACAACTCTTCTTAGTGCTGGAACAGCTTCTCTTTGAGTTTCTCACTGCTTAGCTACCACCCCTTTCCGAATCAGGGACAGCTTCCAAGCACAGATCAACTTCCTCCTAAATATTCAGAAAGGCTGACCAGAACTGCTGTTTGAAACATCCATAAATTGCAGTAGATGAAAACATAATCAAATTTGTCAGTTCTCACTTTTAGTAGGTACTTGGGCAATGGGGAAACTGATAAAAACAGTGCACACGTGTGTGTCATCTGCTGTGACTTCAGGAAAGAAAACCAGAGCAGTAACAGCTGCGGTGAGGAACAGGAGAATAGCATGTTAGGTTACATGTCTTCCTTTTCAGCTACCCACGCTTTGGGAAGTAGCTTAAAGCTTCAAACATCCACTAGCCTGAAGTCAAGTGAGTACTGGACTATAAAATCATTTTTATCAAGTCATGCCATGCCACTGAAGATGACACCACCCCATGTATTCATGTGTGCCTATGTACCATAGCTCTACTACCCATATTTTACAAACTGTCCTTAATCCACTTAGACAAAGCAAGCAAACCGACAGCCAACACTAAACCATCTCATTTTGGCTCAGGGCAGACCAGGAGCTCACACCAGCCTTCATTAGGAGAGTCTCTGAGAGCCACGTCAAGGCCAAGATGCATCAGGGACAGACAAACTGAAGCCTACCAAGTTAGACCCAGAATATGATAAACACGATTTTACAAGCAGCTAATAAAGATCCAGGAAGGGATTCTTGCTCCACTCCACCTCCTGCACCCAGCTCAGAGGAGACATTCTCCCACCTTCACCTCCACACACAGCCGGTCCCACACACCGCTTACCCCACTGCCTTGCTCCGCATCTGCCTGCAGCTCCCAAAGTCTATGTGCTAAGCAACCGGACAGGGTGGGCAGGGGAAGAGATAAGCATTAGACCAGAAGCACTGTGCAGAAGTAGGTTCAAGAGGAAAAGCAGGAGCCCAAGGTGAGGGGAGAAAAAGAAAACAAGTTTCCCGATTTATTGCAGTGGAGTGAAACAAAGCCCGGAAGTGCACAGCATGGCAAGTGGAGCAGCACGCTCAGCAAAGGCCACCGAGTCATATCAGGATACAGAAATGTACCTCATTAGTTCCTTTACAGGTATGCAATTAGTTGATAGGCATTTCATGGTATTCAGTGAGCTTAATAACTAGTTAAATCTTATTTGGCATGTATTACTTGACTAATGCCATGGCATCTTTCCCGACACATTCCATGAATATTGCTTCCTGTACCATAATCTGCCTCACTCCACCGGTAAATACTATTTAATAGAAAGTTGGTGGACACATGGCAATGAAATTGCAAAGTTACTGAATTGTAAAGTTATGTTATTCCCCACACTTGCAACAGAGATGCTGCCTAGGAAGACTAAAAGCCTACGTCTGGCTAGGGTTTCATATCTTAGGTCTCTGCAGTATATCTTCAAGCAAACGTGCAATTACAAGCACTCCCTTTCCTCAGTGAAGCGTTTTGAGGGAATATCCACACTGCCTAATGTCATGCTGATAAACAACGACGCTACCTCCACCCGAGGCAGATCCAAGGGAACCTGAACGCTTCCCGGGCAGCACCCCAGATGCTGAGCAGCAGAATAAGCCAGGCAGCACGCTGTTCCCAGGCTGCTCCTCTCAACCAGAAAAACTCGTTCAAACTTCTCCCACATGGCAACACTCAGTGTGGACCCAGACAGAGGTCTGGAAAGGACTGAGTTTCAATGGAGTAAGGTTTATGGTTTGCCCATACAGCTTTTGTTAACTTATCTTGATTTCTTACGGAAGCAAGCAAAGAAATCAGTAAAAGTTGGTCTGCAGCCTCGCTATGCATTGTCAAGCATCACACAAGTCTTTGTGCAGGCACCTGAAACCCAACCAAAGTATAAACGTACTTAAAACTTTATCTACAAATCAAGTAACAACATACTTCCAACGTTCAAACAACATACACAACACCCAGAGCTGCAGAGGGCAAGCCCAAGAGACTGGCCCAATGCAGCCGTGTCAGCCACATGAGCTAGCACCCACCTGCCTCTTCAGCTCAGGGCACTACTTCCGCAGCCAGCCCCAAAGGACGGACTCACCAAGCATGGCAGCAGAGACCTGTCTGCAAGGAGGAAAGAGGCAGCAAGCCAGACAGTCACCGTCTCAACCGGCCAGACAACACCTGACTAGACATGGTCCCTCCAGCCGCACATTTTAATACCACCATCTGAAGAACGTGGGCCACACCTCTCCCCTGGCTGCCTCCAACCTTTTGCCCCTCCACCTCTTGATCCCTTCGACCACTCCTCTCTCTGGGAGGTGAGGGGGTAAGAGGAGGTATTTTACAGAAATAAAACCCCCGGTGCAGCCTCCTGTGCAAGCTGGACGCTATCCCCATGCTTCATCCTTGGTGCAACTTGCTCTCCTGCACTGGAGGATAAGCTCAGCACATGTGGGGCTTAACTAAAGGGCTTGGAGGGACAGGCACCACTGCGAGTGGGACACAGCGCGTCTGGGGGAACAGCAGTCGCGAAGTGGGAAGCGCAGACAGAAACCTTGGGGGCCAAGCACGGCAGGAAGGCTGGGGAATAGGCATGGCGGGACACAGCTCGAGGGCCTGGGGGTAAGGCGCAGCAGGGACAGGGACCGGGGATGCGGATGCAGCCGGTGGACGAAGGCGGCGAGGTAAAAGGCACAGCCGTGGGTCCGCGGGAGAGATGCGAAGGATGCGATCGCAACTAAGGAGTTTAGGGGGTAAGGTGTACAGGAAGAACCCCGGGCCCGGGCCCAACCCTAACCCCAATCCCACCGCGCCCAGCCCTGCACAACCAAGCGCGGCGCAAACCTCGCGGCAGGGCACCGGGGCTCCCTTCGCTCCCTGCCTCCCGCGCCGCGCTGCCGGGAGCACTCGCTCACTCGCTCACTCGCTCACTCACTCACGCACTCACGCACTCACGCACTCACGCACTCACGCACTCACGCACTCACGCAAACTCCCGCAGGCACCGCAGCACAACCCCACCTGTTCCCGCAGCCGCCGGCCAACAACTGCACGTCGGGACGGCGCGCGCGGAGGGAGAGCGCGCGACGGGGGCGGGAACCGCACCGCCCTCTACCCCCGGGCGTCCCCGCCCCTCGCCGCACCCTCCCCCGGGCCCACGGCCCTGAGTCACCGGCCCTAGTTCTGCCGCCCGCTCCGAGCCGAGCCGAGCCGAGCCGAGCCGAGGGGCTTCGGGCGCCCCTGGGACCCGCCAGCCGGGACCCGCCTCTTGAGCTGCTGCTGCACCTGGACCCCCCCTTTCCGTGCGGAGCGCGCAGCGGGGCAGCCCGGGATCGGTGGCAGCCGGGGGTGAGCCACGGCAGCGCCGGGGAGACGTAGTAACTGTTTTGAAAAGTGAAAGCACGGCTGGTCAGCTTCAGCTCGGTGCTTTTCGGCATACCCCAGAACGACTGCGGTACCCTTTCCTTAGAAGCTGTTGAGGATGAAGATAACACCCCCCAACGACCCCGGTCTAGAGAAGCATGGGGCACACAGAAAGGTGTTGGTGGGTTCCTACAGTGTAAGTGATGTGTTTTAGTTTGTCTCTTTAGTCCAGAAAGAGTTAGAAATAACAGCTTTCCAAGATGTTTAACATGGAGGTAAACAGTTCGAGTCAAAAGAAAAAGCCTAAGGAGCAGGGAGAGGTCATAAGGCAATCTGAAGAGGCAAACTCCTTTTATGATGTGCAGGAAAGCACAAGACAAAGGGACTGTAAGCTGATGCTGTGAAATGAATACATAGCCAACATGCAGGTGCAGAAAGGGCCTCTGAGTTGGAGGACATAGGGAACCTCAAACCCAAATTTGGAGATCACAAGAGGCAGAACCAACATAGAAAGCTTGTTATGAGTGTGGAAATACTATGAGGCTGAAAAAACAAGTGGTGGCATGGGGATGGGTAAACACTGCACTTGTAACAGGGATTGTGCAGAAACTCCACATCAGTGAGTAACTGATTAGGCTGGAGACTGGGAGGGGGACCATAACATTCTGGATTTGCTTCATCTTCCTATTGGAATTGCTGGGATTATGACAGGTGAAGAAATCCTGGTGCTTTTGAAAGAGCATCTTAATAAGACCATTGGGTTTGGTCAAAAGGGATACATAGAAATATGATAATCCATTGAGCAATACTGTATGTCTCACCTAGGAGGGGGAACATCACAAAACAAAATTAAAACATTCCCCCACTCCTTAACTTTCAGAAGTCGGAGCTTTTTCTTTGATTTCTTGGTTCAAAACCATTTTTTCTAAGGCATCAGCCAAGAAAAACTACAAACAGACTTTAGGAAGCAGTACACCCCTGCTCAGACAGAGTTCTTGGGAGCCTTAAGGCCAATAAGTCCTGACTTGTCCGGAGGGATGCAGCTATGTGGCTGAGCAAGCAACTAATATTCCTCATGTGTTGTAAAATCTATTTTGCCGTGCCTGATAGGGCTGCCTTGGTCGAGACAAAATGGGACACTAGGGAGCATAACAACAAAAACTAAGTAGGTCACCTGTAGACTTCAAAATGCAAGGCTGTTGTCATTAATGGAAGAAAATAACAATTACCAGATGCAAGCTAACAGCTCTAACACATTTGATGCCAACAGTGTTAGCAACAATGTTTCTGCTCTCTTTGGAGCCCCATAAAGAGAGTAAGTGGCCTCACCTTCCATGTGCTTCAGGAGCAAAGGTAATTTGAATCATCAAACAAGCCTGGGTTGTTGGGAGAGGACAGAAATAATGGTTGACCTGCTCATGGCAAGTAAATGATTAACATGCAGGAGGGGAAAGGCAGCATGAAGGAGAGACGGCTGTGCCCTGCACGCACAGAGAAAGCAGGGTCACACAGGAAGTCAGAGATGTAAATTGTAAAAACAGACAGCTGGCAGCAACTCAGTTTTTTTTTCAGTGCTTAGCACATGGAATCTGCACATGAGATATATTGTAAGTGTAAGTAATCTTTCAAGTTCCCTACATTCACCATCGCAAGGACAGGACAAGAGGGAAATGAATGTAGACACTGGAGACAGCTCTCCAGATTTTACAAGATGATGAAGACTTAACTCCTGGTCCATGCTGGAGAACAGTGCTTGTTGCCTTTGTTGCCTTACTGGAATCCACATAGCTCAGACACTGCTTCTCTACTGACTAAAGGATGTTTAGATTGTCATGCTGTTGGAAAGATTTGTGTTTTAAGAGGCTCTTAGAGATGAGCACTCTCTAGGACTGTATCTGAAGCCTGAAGGGCTGATCACCAGGAGAATCTCAGGAACCACTCCCTCGTGCACCAACTGTGCTGGGAGCTTTTGCTGAAAGAGTTCTAACCAAGCAAGATAGTCACCGAAAGAACAGCAACAGGTATCTGCACATCAGTCTTCAAGAGATGCAAACAGTACCCAAATCTTGTTTGCCAGCTTTGCTTTCCTGGAGAACATCTGGTTTGCCTGTGCACCTCTGCTGGTGTTGAGTCACAACTGACGAATCTGTCCCAGGCAGGCTCTGTTGCAAGTGGCCCACATCCCATGTCTGTAACAGCACAGTGTGTTGTTGTGTTTGGCAGCTGGACTGGAGACAGAAGGGCTCTCATGATCCTTCTCATTTTCCAAATAGAGTTACTTTCAGACTTTGCTTACTCTTTACTGCAGAAAAGAATTGCTTTTACTACCTAATCCTCTAAGCCAGAACAGCATCCTCTGAGGCATTCTAAACTTTTCCCTACCAAGGCCTGTTACAGAGTGCCAAGCATGGGTCCTTGTGTAATGGTGGTGGTGACCTTTCAAGAGCAGTTTCCAAATGTCAGAGAAATTCCTCCTCACACACATATCATTACTTTTGCTGAGGCACAAGGTGGGAACTTGGCACAGTCCTGCTCATCTATCTAAGGATGATCTGAGGTGTGCAAGGAGGCTTTTCCCCCCTCTGTGGACATATGCTGGAGGTAACTGTGCAGAAGTGAGTAGCTGTTGCTGGATTTGCATGGTTTCTTGGCACCATAAACTTACCATAAGCCACTGCAGTATTGTGAAGTCAGATCTGTTTCAACAGTTATATGTTTACCTACATGCTGAGCTCCAGTTTTGCCATTTGAACAATGGTGAAATTCAATAAATTCTCACAACTGTGGCAAAGCTATTCAGATACGGAACCTTCCTCAGGAACCCACTTATTTCAAGTGACAGTATTAAAGTCATTAGGTTCTTACCATGAAAAATAATTTTACTATTTATGCAGCTGAGACTGGTGCTAGGCAGGAGTGACAAAGGTGCTCCAAAAGAAAAATGGCTATTGCAAAAGCAGAAGCAATAATCATAAGTGTATGTAAAATATCTTTAAAGGGGATGTTTAGCAGAGGTAGTGTCATGCTGTCATATATTTATGATACAAATAATTGATATACATATATACTACATTCTGTATTATATGTATATATTTTAAAGTTTATGTATAATGTGTATATAGTACATACGCGTTATATACATAATACACAGGTATCAAATATTGTATATATAAATACACTTACAATACATATACACACACAGTCTATAATACAGTTTATTACATAAACACTATGCTTCTGAAATGAAAACTGATAGTGACACACCTCCTCAGAGTGTATTGCTTAAATGCAGGTTGATTGCAGCTCAGTCTATACCAGGAAGGCGAATTAAGTCAGCTGCAAAGTGTGCATTGCAGTCAGCCAAAGAAGTCTACTTAATGCAATGAGACAACCAAAGCCACAAGTTGGCCAGACTATTCCCCAAAATCATAAACTTGCATCACTAGATTTTCCATTTTAGCCTATCCCATCTCTGCAAACAATATCTGAAAAAAAAAGAGCCAACCTCACTAACATTGTGAATATAATCTCCAATTTAAAAATGTATAAATATGAAGATTTAAAAGTTTGTTGTGTAGTATAGACAACCTTCGAATGAACACTCCAAGCACATTCCATAGTACTACAGTGGCTGGTTTAGAGCCACAACATTTTAGCCACAACATAGCTGAGAATTCTAATTCTGATGCTTGTTGTCAACTGTTTTTTTATACAAAATTTATAGCTAAATGAATCTTAAGTCTGATTTTGTCTGTATGTGTTATGGGCAGTGATGGGAGCAAATGTTTTACTCTGTAGGAACTCACAGAGACAAAGCTAAAGGAAGTAGTAATCTTTTCAGGTGTTGGAGGGTTGTGGAGTCTGTTGTACCTAGGCCACAACATTATGCCATAATCACAGCCTTATCCATGAGCTGGGTGCATAAACATGTCTGGAAAAATAAGTTCCTTTTATAGAGCAGTGCTTCATGACTGAAAATTCATTCTAACATGTATCAAGAAAAAAGCTGATCAGCTGAAGGATAGAGAGGCTGTGCAGAGGGATTTGCACAAGTATGCTGGATCTGTCATAGCTGTGCTGTCGACAGTGGTGTGAGGTTCAACAAGGCGAAGTGCTGGGTCCTGCACTTGGGTCACAACAACCCCATGCAATGCTACAGGCTTGGGGCAGAGTGGCTGGAAAGGTGCTCTGCAGAAAAGGACCTGGGGGTGCTGGTTGATGGAGCTGAACATGATCCAGCTTCTACCCAGGCAGACAAGATGACCAACAGCATCCTGGCCTGTATCAGCAACAGTGTGGCCAGCAGGGCCAGGGCAGTGATCATCCCCCTGTACTGGGCACTGGTGAGGCTGCACCTTGAATCCTGTGTTCAGTTCTGGGCCCCTCACTATGAGAGAGACATTGAGGTGCTGGAGGGGGTCCAGAGAAGGGCAATGGAGCTGGTGAAGTGTCTGGAGCACAAGTGTGATGGGGAATGGCTGAGGGACCTGCGGGGGGTTAGTCTGGAGAAGGCAGAGGGAAGACCTTATTGATCTCTACAACTGCCTGACAGGAGGTTGTAGTGAGGTGGGGTCAGTCTCTTCTCCCCAGTAACAAGCAATAGGACAAGAAGTAACAGCCTCAGGCTGCGTCAGGGGAGGTTTAGATTGGATATTAGGAACATTCCCTTCCCCAGAGAGGGTGCTCAGGCACTGGAACAGGCTGCCCAGGGAATGGTGGAATTACCGTCCCTGGAAGTGTTCACAAACCGTGTAGATGAGGCCCTCAGTGACATGGGTTAGTGGTGGTCTTGGCCACCACTATGGCGTAGTGGTTGGACTTGATCTTTAAGTTTTTTTCCAACCTAGTTGATTCTGTGATTCTAAATGGATAAGCACAAGGCAAAGGGGTATCCAACACCATATCTGTGAATACATTACAGCTTTCCCTGGTTGGGGTTCCTGTCTGATTTCAGACAAATCAGGCTATTTTTGTCCCCGTTCTTGCCATGACAGTAATGTCACTTGTGCTTGGAGGAGGCTACAGATTACTAATTACCTTGAATCCAAAGATACCAATTCATGCTCAAGGGGAGGTAAACCATGGAAAAACAGCCTTGTGGCAGACATGGTTTTCAAGGACTCAGAAAAGGAGCTACAGGCAAGATATGTTTCAAATGGGTTAAAGTAAGTACTGCCACTTTCCTAATAAGGGTTTCAATAAACTCGGAAGAAACCAACTGATTAAGTGTAAGAACTTGCTGATTTAGATTAATTTTTAGATAAGATGTAAAAAGAGTAGGCTGGGAACTTCAAGAAATTTTTAATCTTGCAGCATGATAGAGGAGTATTTGTAGTTCATACTGTGTTGTCACAGCTAGGATACATACATAAGCAAGCTGGTTTTGAAACGGAGCTTCTTCACTGGCAATGTAAGTAAGACCTGTAGGATGACTCTGAGAAGAATCTTTTCTGAGAAAGAGAAATCCCATAAGCTAATTACCAATAAATCAAACTAATCTGTATTACATTTCACAGTTAATTACACTTCTTCTGTGGTTTCTCATACCTATAGTACTAGCACAGACAAGGTATTTTAAATTAGGCTTTTGAAATTAAGAAAAAAAAAAATGACAAAACCAAAATAAAAACCAACAGAAAACACAAACACCCAAAGAACAAAAAAATTCTTCATTTATGTATTTGTTTTTCTAAAATATTTGCAAGAGGCATTAAGGATGTTTTCCATTATCATGCTTCTATACATAGAAATATGGAAATCCAACAGCTTTCTTTTTCGAAAGGATGTGCTGTGCAGGTCTGCAGTTACCTCCATAACCTGTTAGAGTCACAAAAGCAGTCTCACAGGGCATGTTCAGATATGTTCAGATATATTCAGGAAGTGCAGGTGTGCTGCAGAGGAGCAGTGGCAGTCATAAAGAGAATACTAGAGTCACAGATGTGTTCTAATCTGAAGAGTGAGGGAGCACTGCCTGCAACTCTCTGCAGAAAAGCTGGTGATAGTTCTCTTTGGAGGGAAGTAGACACTGACCAAAGCAGCTAAATCAACCACCTGCATGTTAAGATTTTACAAGGACCAACCTGCAGCATCTTAGAGATGCTTTTTCCTGGGACAGGGTGTGATCTTCCAGTCCCTACAAATAATGAGCTGAAATTAGGGGAAAATAGTGATGAACACAGGTCAATTATAAAATTAAATTAACATTTAAATGCCAGGTTTTCAAGATAACTATTTTCTACCAACTTTCATGAACAAATGCTGTAAGTGGGGGAACTAGTAAGTTGCTTCCTCATAAAAAGTTTTGCACTGGGTCCAAGTGAGCTAACAAGCAGCTAATGTTATTCCAGAAACTGCATGTGTATGTTAACCTAGGATTACGAAAAAGCTAATGAAGCCTTCCTTCCATTTTCCTTATTCTGTGGGTACAGTCCTGCTCTAACATAGCCAAATGGCTTTCAGATCAAAGCTCTCATGTTCTTCTGCTCAAAACACCACCTGAACTAGCAAACCAAAGTATGCACCTAGGCATGTAGCTACGCCAGCAAATAGAAATGGGAAAGGGAGAACAGGCCTGAGGTCTGCCTGGAGAGGCTGGGTGATATTTCAAAAGCAAACAGAACTACCAGTTTTAAGCAGAAGATCTTGATGAATAATACTGAATGAGCAAAAGGTTGAGGAGTTCAGTGTAGAGACAGGCTAGGATAAAGTCCTGGCTTGGAGAGCTGTGTGTGGAAGAAGGAGCAGTGTGAAAGCCATTGCTCTCACAAATCCTGCACCCTGGCCCATGTGGAGCAGGACCTTCAGCTCAGGTTTCAGGAGATTAGGACTCCACAGAAGTGAGCACTGGCTTTGATGATATACCACTGCAGCATGGAGGATTGCTGGACATACACTCTGTGTGTCCTGGGGAACAAGCTGGGCTCTACCTTTCATTCTATCAACTAGAATGGCTCCTTCATTTCTTTCCTCCATGTGCTGGTTTTGGCTGTGGTTGAGTTAATTTTCTTCATAGTAGCTGGTATGGGGCTATGCTTTGGACTTGTGCTGGAAACTGTATGGATAATTCAAGGATGTTTTCATTATTGCCGAGCACTGCTTACACACAGCCAAGACCTTTTCTGCTTCTCACACTACTCCACCAGTGAGTGGGCTGGGGATGCACAAGAAGTTGGGAGAGGACATAGCGGGGACAGCCAATCCCAACTGACCACAGGAATATTCCATACTATATGGCATTGTGCTCAACAATAAAACTAGGAGGAAAGTGAGCAGGGGGGCCATTGCTTGGGGACTGGATGTGTTATCAGTCTGTTGGTGGTAAGCAATTGTTTTCATTTGCATCACTTGTCTTTCTTGGGTTTTATTTCCCTTTATTTTCCTTTTCATTACATTTTTGTTATTATTTCAATTATTAAACTATTAAACTATTCTTATCTCAACCCATGAGTTTTCTCGCTTTTATCCTTCCAGTTCTCTTCCCTCAGCCTGCTGGAGGAGTGAGTGAGTGGCTGCACCATGCTTAGTTGCTGGCTGCAGTTAAACTACAATACGCTGTCTTCATAATTCTTGTGCCTGTACAGCTTAATGCTTGAGTAGCCTTGTGAACTACTGAATAACTTTACACCTTTTGACAGGCATTTCTTTTCTTTCTGGCAGGGAAAAAAACTTTGCTGGCACAGTTTTCAAACCACTGGAAAATATAATAAGCCTTCCTCCTGATATAAGATGTACTAGTGAGATATTACACGTGCTTAAGGCACACAGAGCAAGCCTCCTGAAGTACTGAAACCCATAATACAACACGGGAGTTCTGATAAGCAGTAGTATAGTTTTTATACACCACAGTTCTGCATGTCTCACAGGTATTTACATTTAATATAGTAGCCCATCACTGATATCAAAATTACTTTGATATACTTCATTAGTAAACCTAAACCTGAATAGTTACCAATAGTGGCAGAACAGGATGAAGCAGCTGTTTCAAACTTTCATTAAGGCCTTCAGGTGTGTTAGCTGTCTGCAAAACAATTACATATTCTGGAAACTTTCTTTATAAACAATGATGAATAGCATTCAGATGGCAAAGTTCCATGCAACTCTAGAGATGCATTTTTTTTCCTTGGGAAACAATTTATGCTTTGCGCTGAGAACACACAATATACTCCAAGCAAGTGCCAAACATGACCATTTCCCACAGAAGATGTGCAGAAGAACTGCTCAATGTAAGCCACCTGTTGAATTAGTGGCAGTGCAAAACCATGGAACAGCGTTGGACCAATTGGATACATAGGATGCTTCAACTCACATAGGCTATAATGCATGACTTGGGTACACAAATAATCTCTGGGACATATACTTTACCTGGAAGATCTAGTGATGGGCAAAAGAAAAAGAGCTTCATTCAAATACACTATTTCATGAAGTCCCAAACCTTTTCTTTTTTTTTTTTTTTTCATGTTTGCTAGCATGAGAAACATCCTCAGCTGGTTTTCTGAGGTGTTAGGGAACAGTGTAGGAGGTGATAGCAACAGTAATTAACTGTTGAGCAACAGGAGACACTCCCTACTGACTGCCACAAAACACGAGAACTTGATACTCTTACCATACACCTACTTTTTGGTGCATCTTTTATCACAGCAAACATGAGCAGTCCAGACTGCTGCATTCATTGTGCCCTGTTTATCTACATAAAATAGGAAAGAAGCATATTAATACAGAAACAAAGTATAGTCCGGCCATGGCAGTATTAAACTCCATACAGTTTAACTGATGTAGGTGAACTGATGCAGCACGCCAGCAAGATAAACTTGCTTGTGGTGCGGTTGCTCACGTAAACTGGAGTTAACAGCTCTGTATTACACTGCAGAACAGATGTAACCTAAGTTAGAGAAGGATTCTCTTTTTCCTTCCTTTTCCCCAGGCTACTTCCCTTTCTTAAAATGGCACTGACAGGCTAAAGATCTACCACACAGACCAAGGTGCATTTGTGTGGATGAAAAGAAAACATTGCAGGCAGGCATTAATAACTACAGTTCCTTCAGAGACCACCCTGAACTACTAACAGGGAAGATTAAGAGTCAGCTTTAAATTTTAAATACAGGTGGAACTGGCTGGCTACCAAATGTAAGTTTATTCTTGCCAATGATCTCCGGCAAGACCATAATATATTTATTCATGTATTATGAATAACTTTTTGAGCTTACTTTTCTAAAAACATGATTCCAAATTTTCTTAAGTTGTTTTGATAATTCTGTTGGAGGCTAAGAGCTGTAACTAATACAAAGCAAGTACCCTGTTAAATAAATACTTTGCAGTCGATGGAAAAGGAAAATGCTCAGAATCTTTCAAAAGTGGCCACTGAGAACAGCAAAAAAAAAGTTTCAAGAAACCCCCCTTTCTTTATTCCCCACACTAAACTATTTTGTATTGAACAAAGACATAATATTTTTGTTGCTGAATAAATTATCCCATTCTTGTTTAAACATGTTGTTCTAGATTACAAATATGTGGCTGTAAAAATAACTGGTTGGACTGATTTAAACTACTGATTTTAATCTCTGATTTGGCAAGAGGAAATTTGCTCTAAACCTGTTAGGATTGCAGATGCACCTCTGTGCCATAGCTGTAAGGCGGATTTGTAATCTTCCAAGTTTACAGATCTCAGTGACTGACTGAACGTCTCTTCTTTGGTCAAAAGCTAACATGCATAACTAAAAATACCCTAGTTTCTTTCTGCCTAAGTTTGAAAACAAATGGTGATAAAATTGAAATTAGAAGCAAAGTTGTATGCCTACGCAATTAAAAAATTCTTTCATATGTAAATAGAAAGATGCCTTAAAAGCCCCAAATATTTTTTGTCCACTCTCCTGGGCTTGGTGGAATTTGGCAGGACTAGGTGTGGGTAAGGGTTGTCAGCATGGTGGATTACATTGATTAGTTGCTATCTGGTCAGAACGCGTGGGCTGCTTCTTAAGGCTGCCTATGCAGCACACAGATATGATTAGAAGGGATGAAACTGTGTCATTATGCACCTGCATTCATGGCCACTTTTTACCCTCCATTCCTACTGTTTTTATAAAATAACTAAAAAGCATGTGAGGGTGGAAGAAGGCATGTCCATTTCATAACTCAACTCTAACCACACGAAAGGACTTTATTGATATGTTTTACATACTTTGGTTTGTTGGGTATTAGAAGCATTAACTGCAGTCCTCTGAAACCGGTATACTGCCTTCAAGAACATCTCCCCTGTGCCAAAATCTTAGCACACATCTTACAGTCTAAGCACATAGCCTATACTGAAGCTCTCTTTGTTTATGGATGACTTTAACCATGTTAGTTCCTAAGTTTTACATGCCAAAAATATGTATCTGGGCAGTTCCAGTGGTCTAATTTATATGCCTGTAACTTGACTGTGTATCACAAACTTTACTTGTAGACTTACTGATGCAGCAAACTCCTCGACTGTTAACAATGTGCAGTTTAACCTGCCTACTTCTCAAGAACTGATAACCTGGAGGAGGGGGGTATATTTGTGTCCTCCTGCCTACAGGTCCATGGCAACTGCCTGCAAAGTTTGTCAAGCCTTGCCATGAGCTGGACAGACGAATGGAGGAACCTGATGCCTCAGCTACAGGAGGTGACCATGAATAACCCAATCAGAATGAGATAGAGGAAGAGAAAAACTAATGATTGCAAAACATCACTTGGGGGCAACTGAAAAGTAACAACCTGAATATGTGTGCTTGTAAAGTAGCTATTATTAGAGGCTGTGATTTTGTGTATAAAACCACCTGTATTTACTAGCCAGTTGCTAATAAGAAATTACACCTTGTATTGTATAGATTTGTCACTTGTAAAAGAGATGTTAGAGTACGGAAATTTGCAGTAGCTGCTAGAAAATGCTAAGGCAAAGGCTGGAAAGATTCTAATACAATGGTAGTGTTATAAAGCAGGTGATGGAACAAATTAAGAGTGTGGGAGAATTCCACTGGTAAGAAATTTCTTTGGCTAGTCCCTCACTGCCATCAGCATCTTCAACATGCTGCTGCACCCTGTAATAGTTACTCTGCTAATGTAAATTTGTGTGTGCCTTGCTGTAGTAGCGACTTGGTACTGGGTGAAGCAGGTGAAACTCTGCATTGACAACAAGGTCCAAGGACTGAGGCTGATGAAAGGCCTGCTACCACAGTCAAGGGCAAGACTGGGTTGGCCTCTGTGTTTGCCACCAAGCTCCGCTGTTGGCTGCAACCCAGCAGGCATGGAGCAGTGGGGACACATACCATGCCAGACCTTGATGTGAAGGATGGCCTCCCCTGTTACCAGAGAGCCATACAGCAGAAAAAGGGCAGGCCCAGCAGCCTGTAGTTGGCATATGTTGGAGATATGATCTAGCCCAAATCCCCTGCTCAAGTAGGGTCATCCAAAAGATATATAAAACTAAAAGGGGGAGATGTGGAGACAGTTTTCTCACGGGAGAATGGATATTTGGTACATGAACTCTGAATAATCCTGAAAGACACAGCAAGGCCATGAGAGGCCCGAGGAAGCTTAAGCAAGCAAGACAAGAAGAAGCTGGAATTCACTGAGTTAATGAGAACTGTGGACTGTTGGCAAGCTTTCGAGGTCAAGTTCTCACACCTGTGCTTAACCAATAATATGTTAGTCACTAAGGGTCTTCAAGACATGTATCCAATCGTAATATGCCAAATCACTGTAAGTGCATGTAAGCAATAGTATATAAGGAGTTAAGGCTTTGCAATAAATGGCTTTTGTCTGATCATATTGACCTCTGACTGGGTTCATATTTTTTCTGTGGCAACTCACCCATTCATTGTGGCAGATCCTAGGCCAATGTGCACTGAGAAGCTTACAATTATCAACTGTATGCACTAAACCCTTACCTTCATTAAAAAGTGAGTTAGGAAAAAAACAGGGAACTATCCTCCAATGGTGCCAGAACAGTGGTAACTTAAACACATTTATATCTTGTGTGCGTATGTTCTTCCACAGAAGAGTCAGAGAGCACCTCATGTTGTGACCAGCTCTACTAGAAAAAAAGAGTAGTTGTGATAGGTGACTCTACCCTAAGGGGAACAGAGGGCCCCATATATCAGCCTGACAGGCTTCCCTGGGACCAGAGTAAGGGATCTCACCAGGAAACTCACTGTTACAGCCCTGCGACTACTGTCCTTTATTAGTCTTCCAGGTGGACAATGCGGAAATCTCTTCAAGAAGCCTTAGGGGCTCAAGAAGGACTTCAGGGCCTTGAGGTGACTGGCTCAGGGTTCAGCACTGCACCAGCTATTAAGGAGAAAAACGACTGTTACAACTGAACCCAGGACAGGGAGCCCAAGTGGTGTTCTCATCCCTCCTGCCAGACACAATCAATGACAGTGGTGACACCAGAAAAATCTCATTAATTAATTCCTGCCTCCATGACTGGTGTCAGTGCCAGAATTTTGGGAGTTTTGACCATGAGTCAGTCTACACAGCACTAGGCCTGCTGGCAGCAGATGCGATACGCCTGTCCCAAAGCGGGAAAAGGATCCTAGCCCAGGAGCTAGCAGGGCTTATAGAGGGGACTTTAAACTCAGTTTTAAGGGGAAGGCAATAACACCAGGCTTGCTAGACACGAGACACAGGGTAGCGTGCTACTGCTGGAGCCCAGATCCACAGGACAACTTCAATGCACCCATGCCAATGCCCACAGAATGGGCAACAAAGGGCAGTAGCTGGAAGCCATTGTGCAGCAGGGAAATCATGACATAACCGCCATCACAGAAATGTGGTGGAATGATTTGCATGATTGAAGGGCTGCAATGAATGGCTACAAGCTCTTCAGAAGGGATAGGCAAAAGAAAGAGCAGTCGTGGGGTTGTGTTGTATGTCAGGGAGTGCATCGACTGCCTTGGACTCAATGTTGTGAGTGAGAAGGCTGAATGTTTGTGGGTGAAGATCAGGGGGAAGGCCAACCAAGCAGATATCCTGGCAGGAGTCTGTTATAGACCACCTACCCAGGACGAAGCTACAGATGAAGTGTTCTTCAAACAACTGGGAGACGTTTCATGATCCCCCCTTATTCTCATGGGGACTTCAGCATATCAGATGTCTGCCAGAAGTACAACACAGCAGAGAAGAGACAACCGAGGAGGCTCTTGGAGGGTGTGGAAGATAACTTCCTAACCCAGCTGGTTAATGAGCCAACTAGGGGAGGTGCCTGGCTACATTTGCTGTTCGCAGACAGAGAAGGACTGGAGGGTGATGTGATGGCTGGAGACTATCTTGGGCGAAGTGATCACGAAATGACTGAATTTTCAGTCCTTGGAGAAGTCAGGAAGAAGGTCAGCAAAACCTCCACCTTAAGACTTCTGGGGGGCTGACTTGGGCCTTTTAGGATGCTGGTTGGCAGAATTCCTTGGGAAACATTACTAAAAGACAAAGAGGTCCAGGAAGGCTGGACACTCTCCAAGAATTCAAACCTTAAGGCACAGGAGCGGGTGGTCCCTATGTGCCAAAAATCAACCCAGTGGGGAAGAAACCAGCCTGGCTGAACAGGAAGATATTGCTTTAATTCAGAGAGAATCTATCAGCTGTGGAAAAAGGGACTGTCACCCCATGAAAAGTATAAGGATGTTGTTAGGTTATGTAGAGACAAAGTTAGAAAAGTGAACTCACAGATGAAACTAAATCTGGCCACTGCCATAAAAGATAATAAAAAGTACTTTTACACATGTATTAGCAATAAAAAGAGGGCCAAGGAGAACCGCCATCCTCTGCTGGATACAAGGGGAAATGTGGTGACCAAGGATGAAGGAGAAGCTGAGGTACTTAAGGCTGCCTTTGCCTCAGTCTTTAACAGTCACACCAGCCATCCTCAGGGTACTCAGTTCCCCAAGTTGAATGGCAGAGATGGGGAGCTCATTGAAGTTCCCATAAATCCAGGAGGAAATGGTTAGCGACCTCCTGCTCCACTTAAGACATGCATAAGTCTATGGGGCTGGATGGGTTACACCCAGGAGTGCTGAAGGAGCTGGCAGGGGAGCTTGCTAAGCCACTCTCCAGCATCTATTAGCAGCCCTAGTCTAGTGGGCAGGTCCCAGAGGACTGGAGGTTGGCCAGTGTGCCTCCTCTCTATGAAAAGGGCAGGAAGGAAGACACCAGAAACTACAGGCCTGTCAGCCTAAACTCTGGTCATGGAGAAGGGGAAGGTCATGGAGCAGTTGATCCTGAGCAAGATGATAAATCACATGCAGGAAAACAGGGGGATCAGGCTCTATCAGCACAGGTTCATGAAGGGCAGGTCCTGCTTAACCAACCTGATCTCCTTCTCCAATAGGGTGACCCTCCTGGTTGATGAGGGAAAGGCTGTGCACACTGTCTATTTGGACTTAAGTATTTGACACTGCCTCCTACAGCAGTGAAGAAACTGGCTGCTCATGGCCTGGATGGGCGGATTCTTCACTGGGTTAGAAACTGACTGGATGGCTGAGTCCAAAGAGTGGTGGTAAATGGTGTCACATCAAGTTGGTGACCGGACCCTAGCAGTGTCCCTCAGGGCTCAGTGTCAGGACCAGTGCTGTTTAATGTCTTTGCTGATGATCTGGATGAGGGGATTGAGCACACCCTCAGTAAACTTGTGGGTGACACCAAGTTGGATGGGAGTGTTGGTCTGCTGGAGGGTAGGGATGCTTTGCAGAGGGATCTGCACAGACTGGATCAATGGGCTGTGGCCAATGGTATGAGGTTCAACAAGGCAAAGTGCTGGGTCCTGCATTTGGGTTACAACAATCCCATGCAGAGCTCCAGGCTTGGGGCAGTGACTGGAAAGATGCTCAGCCAAAAGGGAGCTGGAGGTGCTGACTGATGGAGCTGAACATGATTCAGCTTGTGCCCAGGCAGTCAAGAAGGCCAACAGCATCCTGGCCTGTATCAGCAATAGCGTAGCCAACAGGGCCAGGGCAGTGATCATCCCCCTGTACTGGGCACTGGTGAGGCTGCACCTCTAATCCTGTGTTCAGTTCTGGGCCCCTCACTATGACAGAGACATTGAGGTGCTGGAGTGGGTCCAGAGAAGGGCAATGGAGCTGGTGAAGGGTCTGGAGCACAAGTGTGATGGGGAATGGCTGAGGGACCTGTGGATGTTTAGCCTGGAGAAGAGAAGGCTCAGGGGGGACCTTGCTGATCTCTGCAACCACCTGAGATAAGGCTGTGGTGGGATGGGGTTGGTCTCCCCAGTAACAAGCAACAGGACAAGAGGTAACAGCCTCAAGCTGCAGCAGGGGAGGTTTAGACTGGGTATTAGGAAAAAACTATTCACAGAGAAGATGGTCAGGCACTGGAACAGACTGCCCAGGGAATGGTGGAGTCACTATCCATAGAAGTGTTCACAAACCATGTAGATGAGGCCCTTAGTGGTTGGACTTTATGATCTTAAAGATCAACCTAGTTGATTCTATGATTCTATATATGTGCATACATGTATATCTCTGTATTTCCATTCAAGGTAGGATAATGACTGTAACACAAAGGTAAATGTAAGGGGAAAAAAATAAATCGTTAATTCTATTGATGTTACCATATCTAAGACTTTTTCAGCTTTACAGTGACAAGTGTCTTATATTCTGGGCCCTAACCCTGCCTGAGCATATGAGGAACTTGTTGATTAAAAAAAACTTCAAAACCAAACCAACAAAAAAAAACCCCAACAAACCCCAGATGTCTTGTGTGGGTAGAAGGCTGGCCTGATTACAGATCCAAACAATACAAAAAAAGGTGGCAAACAAATCCCTACAGTTTCAGTCTTTTCAGCCTGAACCGAGGAGTCAGTAAACGTGGGATAAAGAAAAGGGCAAAGGAAGGTAAGTACGTGGTGCTAACTTGTTCTTCCAAATACTAGTGAGTTAACCATATTTAAATTCTCATGTGCTAATGCTTTCTTCTAGGTCTGCTTACAGGAGGGGAGGAAAAGAAGCAGGTTTTTGCTTGGATGTCTCAATCCTTTCTGAGCATTATAACCTAGATATGAATAGTTACAGTCCTATCCTACTGTCTCTACAGAACACAACTTTTGCTCAAGCTGAAGAAGGCTTGTCTTAGGCTCCCTGGATTTCTTCCCCTGGGCTGGCTCAGACTGATTCCCACCTCCATGGTCTGCTTAGGCTACAAGGGAAAGGAAGTTCTTTGATCTCTTATAAGAACAAATAAATTCTTTTCCCTTTTTTGGTGCCTGCTATATCAAGCTCAAATAAAAGTCTCTGCCTTGGCAGGCAAAGCAAATCTTCCAAGCAACAGTCAATTCCCAGAATGGCCTGAAAAGATGAAAGCATTTCTCTACCTATTCTGATACAGAGTGTGACTACTAAATCCCACTACTGCTACTGAGGTAAGAGTGCAGTCTATTCCAGCTCAAGTGCTCTCTTTACAGTCTGAACTTTTCTTACTATTTTTAACAAGAACTAAGAACGCAGCTATCAGCTAGCTGCCTCTCAAGTGAGCAGCTTTACTTCAGCATGAATACAACACCCCTTTCAACACCGGACTGGATTTTCAAATGTGTTTTTTTAGTTCCCTTACTGACATAAGGATGGGAAGTGCAACTAAGTCTATAGTACACCACTTGCTATGTTTCTGGCTCTGAAAGAGCTCTGATAGTATAAAAATACATTCTGGAAGCACAGAAGCAGAATAGGCAGGAATGAAGAGGAAGACTCAGATTTAATTATCATATTTAACTTACACACAAGCAAGACATGCACAGTTGCAGCTGACACCAGTGGCTTAGTACTTGGTTCTTTCCAGTGAAAAATAATATACAGCATACCTTCACCACCCTTCAAAATGTTTCATTTTGAAGTACCAACACTTTACTTAGTAATTGAGTAAAGCCATTATAAGAATGCAACAGAAATAAAATATAATATTTTTTTTCTGGAAAAAAATTATATATTTACAGAAAACTAGAAGTACTTAAGGAAATCATAAAAAATATGTCATCATTCAAAGTAGAATTTTCACAGAAATTTGCATTTGAGATGTTGGCTAGTACCAAGAGGTTTCAAACCTGGCAAACTAAGACCCACCTATTGGCTACTGCCATTACATGGAGGATTTGCAGGTGCTGGATTGAAGAAAAATGTGTCTGGATTCTTGCCTTGATATGACAGATGTTTTTCATTTCCCCAAAAAGACAACAGTGAAGAGGGAGATTAATGACATCATTATACCAGAAGAGAATTCGGAAAGATTTCTGTGTAAAAAACATTAGCTGTTAGTAGGAGTAATAAGCCCCCAAGGCAACTAATTTCTATTTTGAATTGTTTGGGACAGCTTTAGACATTAAACAAAAAGAGATGCCTGGATGAATAGATACTAGAGAAAATAATCCCCAGCCCACCTCCCCTTGGCTGAATCCCATGTCACATTCATGATGCAACATACACAAAACTGATACACAAAAATTTATTCAGCAACAGTATGAAAATGAGCCACATAAAAGCATAAAAGAAAGTTTCCACATTTCCAGATAAATCCAGGGAGTTGTTTGGAAGAATTCCATGAGATACAGCCCTGATGAGAAGGAGGGTTCATGAAGCTGGTTGATTTTCAAGGATGGTCCATCCCCACACAAAGGAAACAAAGCAAAGATGGAAGGATGTACCCATACATGAAAAAGGAGCTCCTGAGAAAAGTCAAATGCAGAAAGGAAGCATACAAGAGGTGGAAACATGGAAGAATATAGAGAAACTACTTTAGCACACATAGACAGGGTTAGGAAAGCCAAAACCCACCTGGGGTTATATCTGGTGAGAAATATGAAAAGCAAAACTAAAACCTACAGTATACCTGTAGGTATAAAAGCAGCAAAAGAAAGACTTCAGGAAAAATGTGATCTTGCTGCTAAATGGAGGAGCGGAATTGGATGCAAAGGGCACATAAAAGGCCGAGGTACTCAATGCTTCTTCACAACAGTCTTTAATGGTAAGACTGAACTTCAGCAACCCGAGGTTCCCAAGACCACTATTAAGTCTGCAGCAAGGAAAGCATACTCTTGATGGAGAAACGCTTACATGAACTGGTCATGATGTCATTGCAAACCCATTCTCAGTTATCTTGGAAAAGTCACAGTACACAGGGGAGGTTTCTGAGGACTGAAAGAAAGCCAGGGTCATAGAATCAAAAATAATAGTATGTTTTGGGTTGGAAGGGACTGTAAAGATCATGTTGTTCCAACCCCCTTGTCACAGGCAGGGACACCTTTCACTAGATCAGGTTGCTCCAAGCCCTGTCCAACCTGGCCTTGAACACTGCCAGGGATGGGGCAGCCACAGCTTCTCTGGGCAACCTGTGCCAGGGCCTCAGCACCCTCATAGAAAACAATTGCCTCATCTAATTTAAATCTACCCTCTTTCAGTTTAAAGCCATCACCCTCTGTTCTGTCACTAGTTGCTCTTATAAAAAGCCCTTCTCTAAATTTCTTGTAGGCCACCTTTAGGCACTGGAAGCTGCTCTAAGGTGGCCCCAGAGCCTTCTCTTCTCCAGGCTGAACCAGCCCATCTTTCTCAGCCTGTCTTCATGGGAGAGGTGCTCCAGTCCCCTCAGCATCTTCACGGCCTCCTCTGGACTTGCTCAAGCAGGTCCATGTCACTCTCATC
Organism: Pezoporus wallicus; assembly: GCF_028554395.1. Lineage (NCBI taxonomy): Eukaryota > Metazoa > Chordata > Aves > Psittaciformes > Psittacidae > Pezoporus > Pezoporus wallicus. Next base: position 2,502,797 of record NW_026636990.1, read on the forward strand.
TTGGGGGCCCTAGAACTGCAGTTGGGTTCTCATACAAACAGAACAGAGGGGAAGAATCACCTCCCTTGACCTGCTGGTCACAATTCTCTTGATGAAGCCCAGGATACTGTTGGCTTTCCGAGCTGCAAGCACATGCTACTAGCTCATTTTGAGCTTCATGTCAACCAACACCTCCAAGTACTTCTCCTCAGGGCTGCTCTCAATTCATTCTCTGCCCAACTTGTATTTGTGCCTGGGATTGCCCCAACCTGGGTGCAGGACCTTGTACTTGGCCTTGTTGAACTTCATGAAGTTGGCACTGGCCACCTCTCAGGCCTGTCCAGGTCCTTCTGCATGACATCCCTTCCCTCCAGCATATCAAACACACCACAGAGTTTGGTATCATTAATAAATTTGCTGAGGGCGCACCTAATCCCACTGTCCATGTCACTGACAAAGATATTGAACAAGATTGGTCCCAACACTGATCCCTGAGGGACATCACTCATTACTGGTCTCCAGCTGGAGACTGAGCCATTGACCACAACTCTCTGTTTGTGGGCATCCAGCCAATTCCTTATGTGCTAGGTGGTCCATTCATCAAATTTATGTCTCTCCTGTTTAGGGACAAGGATGTCATGTGAGACAGTGCCTTGCACAAGTCCAGGTACATGACATCAGTCACTTTTCCTTTATCCACCAAATCTATCCCCCCCCGTCATAGAAGGGCACCAAATTGTTCAGGCATAATTTGCCCTTAGTGAAGCCATGGGGGCTATCGCCAATCATCCCCTTATTTTCTATGTGCCTTAGCATATTTTCCAGGAGGATCTGCTCCATGATCTTGCTGGGCACCGAGGCGAGACTGACTGGTCTGTAGTTTCCCAGGTCTTCCTTTTTTCCCCCTTTTTAAAAATAGGGGTTCTGTTTCCCCTTCTCTAGTAAGCAGGAACTTCACTGAACTGCCACAGATACTCAACCATGATGGATAATGGCTTGGCAACTACACCTGCCTGATCTCTCAGGACCCATAGACACATTTCTTTAGATCACATGGATTTGTGCACTTTCAGGTTCCTTAGATGATCTCAAACCTGATCCACAGCAGGCAGTTCTTCATTCTCCCTTTGCATTCTGTGACTTGGGCAGTGTGACTGGAGATCTTGCTAGTGAAACTCACCTATGTCTTTAAGAAGTAAGATCCATAAAACACAGGTCAGTGAACCTCACTTCCATCCCTGAGAAGGTGATGGAGCAAATCATCCTGGAAACCACTACCAGACGCATAAAGGACAAAGACTGTATCAGTCAGCCTAAATTTATGAAGGGAACATCATGATTTACCAATCTGACAGACTTCTACAATACAGTATCTAGCTTGGTGGATGAGTAAAAAACAGTCGATGGTATCTACCTCTGTTTTAGAAAGGTTCCTGACAGTCTCACATAACACCCTTACAGATGACGAAGTAAAGAATAGGTAAGTGGACAGTAAGACTGAAAAATGGTGAAGGGTCAGGCCTAGAGGCTTCGCAACCAGTGACACAAAGTCCAGTCACTAGTGGTGTACCCCAAGGGGCAATACTGGATCCAGTCACATTTAATATCTTCATTAATGACCTTGATGATAAAACCAGATGTGTCTTCAACAAGTTTGATACACATGATATGATACAAGACTGGGTGGAGTGCTTGTTACACCAGATGGTTGTGCTGCTACCATTCAGAGGTAGCAACAGACTGGACAAATATGCAGACAGGAATCTCATGATGTTCAATACATGCAGATATCAAATCCTGCATCCAGGGAGGAAAAAGGCCATGGACCAGGAGAGGCCAGGGACCAACCTGCTGGAAGGCAGCTCTAGGAAATGACGCAGCACTCCTAGTTGATACTAAAGGGGCAGAAATGTACCCTTGCAGCAAAGGCAGCCAACAGCAACCTGAGCTACATTAGGAAAAGTGATGTCAGCAGGTTGAGGGAGCTGATTCTTCCTACCAGGAGAGGCTGAAAGAACTGGGACTGTTCTGCCTGGGTAAGAAAAGGCAGAGGGGAATCTTACAAATGTGAAGAAATACCTGATGGATCCAGGGAAAAGGACAGTATGGAAGAGGAAGTCAGATTCTAAGTGGTATCCAGGAATGGGGAAGACACAATCGTTGCAATCCAAAATACAGAAAACTCCATTTAAATCTAAGAGGAAACTTTTAGTCTAATAATGCTCAAATACCAGAACAGATTTGTAGGTTGTAGAGATACTCACAGCTTGACTGGACACAAACCTGAGAAACCTGTATACATGACTGTGTTTTAAGCAGGGAGGTTGGACTAGATTAGCTACAGTAGTCCTTTGTAATCTCCATAATTGTGGTACTTAAAGCACAAGAAAATAAATTAATTTGAGAAAATGTCATTCAAAGAAAAAAAAAACAAACAAAAAATCACAACAACCCAAACCCAGGAGAATACAACATTCTTATTTGCAGGTTTAATTTTTGTACCACCTTTTTTTAATAAATGGAATTTTTCTACCTCTCCCATTTTATATATCATTCCTTGTCCAGCACAGATCTGGTTATGTGGTGGGCTTTTGTTTGAGACCAACACCAGTTATAGTGACATTACAGATAACTGAAAACTGACAACAAAAAAAAAAATCTTTGATAACTAGCTCTATAATTTACTAAGCACATTTTTAGAAATTCAAATAGTAAATACATGCTTTCCAGTTTGCATATACAAATCATATGCACAATTACAACATGCAAAAGGTTCATCCTTATCAAGACAAAAGTCAATGTGTTGTATTTTCTCAAAATTTATTCCCCAGTTTTAGAGGGAACAGCCATCATGCTAATGAAAACTAATTTGGAGAAAAAAAATAAATAAAAAATTATTTTCTCTATTCCTGTAAAGTGACAGTGTCATGCTGGTTAACTCCAGCCAAAACTTCTGGAAGCCTTCCACCCTGCAGCTATCCACTTAATAGTGGGCGTTTCCTAGCAAAAATGCACTGCATACGAAGCTTGTTTAATTACAGCATCTCTTGATATGCCCACTCCTTGCTTTGTATCATTTTTACAGTGTTAGACTGTAGATTGACATACCTTGCATTCATATTGAAATACAGAGGCACAGTGAATAAAATGAGTACTAATCAGAAATAATACACACTATACAAAGATTAAATTATTATCTTTCATTTATTTTTACAATATTTTTTCCTTGTGTACAAATCTGTGGTCCTAGCATCTGCTCTGCTTTGGAAGGAAGTTCTTATCTATACAGCTGCATCTACAGCTGCTGGGAACCTCTAACTCCGCTCTCTGCTTGGTGACTGCACAAACTAGCAACTGAGATGAGACAATAACCTCACAAAGCGTCTCCTTTCAAAACGGAGGAAATTCACAGATTCAGAATTTTGGAGGGCTACATTTGATATTCCTACCTTGAAGTGTGATTCACTCTCTGCCTTGTACTGTACCTCAAGCCTGTGTTTGTGCATGAATTTTTCATACTGGCTAGAGAAGTGTGAGAGATTCATACATGGAGTCTGATCTTAAAACCTGCTAACAGAAGCAACAAAAACTCTAAACTACTTTCTATTCTTAACTTTCTGGGACAGATTCAAATACTAACTGATAGGATCACCACATAAATCTTGAATAGATGATCTCAGCTATACCTCTTTCTGAACTGAATTACTGCATTTGTGCAGTAACGTAGGCTAAACTGAAAAAGCAAAAGAACAGACATAAAATCCTGTTGGCTCCCACAGTCAACATCCATTGAAAACGAATGCTGGTCTGTTTCATCTAGACACTGATAAAAATAAGATGGAAGTACCCCTGAACTAGTCCTATTTCACGCAAAATCTTCTGTAGCATGCCTCTTGGGAATGAAGGTATTATTTCCTTATATATTAGTGACCCCAGAAGCAGTGCAGTATTTACTGTTGCCAAGGGACTTTTCTTTCATCAGATATTCAAAACTGAATAAAGAATACCAATGTGTAAAGCTAAGTATAAAAGTCCGTAAATATGAAAAAGCAAACCTTTAAAAGTGAAGGAAAAACACAGAACAGTGGAAACTTATTTCCAAAATAACTTGCCCTAACAGAACTGTACCAAAAATCCAGTTGTAATTTATAAGACATTATCCAAATCTGTAGATGAAGCCTGTGAACGCAGTGCCTGAACGTCAACTGCATATCACCACATAACTGAAATTCAGCCTTCATCATCACTGCTGCTCCATGCGTCTTCATATGCTGGATTTAAATGCTGTTGAGGCAGAGACTAAAGAAAACAAAAATTCACTCAGGGGTTTGCTTAATTAGAAATACTAAAATCAAATAGAGGCAATGCTTATGGCATTTCTCAAATTACTATATGAAGACAAACTGTTGTGTCTCTTATGAGTACTGGATTTTTTTTTAACTACTTATTTAGCATTCTACTGATTAGAGACAGGATGAATGATGAAAAGAAATAATACTCTAACTCAAATTTCTACAAAAGAATATCTGGAGCACTGACTAGAAGTGTCTGGTACAAAATACAGCAGATGGACATTACTGTGTTTGTTTTGCATCACTGATTTTAAGTCATTATTTTGTTGGCCCAGCATAACTGAGGATACTGTCTCAAGAAGCAGCCCTGACCTCCACCCACATCAATAACCAATTCACACTTCAGACCCCAGGGTAAAGCTAAAGGGTTTGTGCAGCTAGGTAATGCACTGAATCACAGTGACATGGCGTGGAATTTCTCTTGTTTGTTTCTATCCTGGATTGCTGGTCATATAGGCACTCAAATGGCTTCATAGTACATAAGAAGGATCAGGAACTAGTGGCCTTGAACAGCAGAAATGCTTCTCTTCAGAAGCAATGCTCATCTAGACATTTGCAAAGAGCAGCTGTAGCTTAACAGATTTCAACACAATGGCACATTTTACATAGCTTCATCATATCAAATTTAAAGGGGCAGTTCTAATCAGAGCTGGGTAAATAATCTCACTGTTGTCTGGTTTTTATTTTCATACCAACACAAAAAAAAAACAAATTCACACATCAAAATTCTCAGTTATAACAAAAATACTTTTTTTCAGGTCAACTGAACACATCTTGGGTTTGGGGTATCTAACCTTTGAATGCGACTTTTTTTTCTTCTTTGCTCAAGTGTAGGATAGTTTTGAAACAGGTTGTCTTCAAAGCAAAATAAGCATTTAAAAAAATTTTATCCTTATTCCCCCTTCCAAAATGGAACATTTCAGAAATCTTGTAAAGTAGAATTTTTGTATTCTATGATCCAAAACATTCACATAGCTTGGTTTTTCTGACATTAGTACAGTTTGCCAGATTCCAATTCCATGAATGGCTTCAGCTCCTTAAAATCTGTAACTTTTCCTCTTCTAGCTGCTCACTGAAATGTTTATTGTCCAGTTCTAATACTAAGAGAGATAAAGTACTGTTTTGGAAACCAGTGTTGCAGATTATCTTCCTAGTAACAACCTGAATTTCTTGCCTCAGACACTAAAATAAGCTTGCTTAGAATCTTCTTCATTAAATTTCCGCATCAAAATATTTGTGTATGAAATGTAGTACCCCTAATCTTACTGTTTAATACACAGGATGTTCTTAAACAATTTAAAACACAGTTTTTGGCACCTCTTCAATTCCTAAATAGCGTTAACTACAGAAAACAGTGTGGATATTAAGGAAGCTAAATAGACACTGAAAGACTGATAACCAAATGACAAGTACTACTTTTAAGTAACTGAAAAGCGAGAAGTTTGCTAAAGATTTTACAGACTCTGAAAGAAAACACCCTCCTGAAACTCCACGACAACCAAAAATTATGCAGAAATAATGGACAATTCTTCTCTTAATTAGGAATTATTACAGATTTTGATGGTAAAACACAATTTCTATTTAATTTCCACACCACCTCTCCAAGTATAACACCTGTGAAAAATATAGTTCAAACTCACAAATTCATTACCTTTTCAGAAGCATCATCAGGAACTGGCTCTCGAAGAGCTGGTATCCATGCAAGGATATTGCAATCTCTGCTACCACTATAAAGTTCCTTTAAAAAAGTAAGCAAAAATTACTTTTACATGAACTTATTGAACAGTGACATAGATATAATGCTGGGAATACAGATGTCTGAAAGATTTATTTTAAAATAAAGATAAACATGCAATCTCTAATTTGTACTGTAATCTTGATAAACGGTATTTTAAATAATATGCCACAACATAATTCCCAGATTGCTCACTAAAAGAGTACTACCCACGTTTAAGCGAACTTTATTGCTTAAATTCACTTTTATTCTTTGCTCTCTCATGTTTCCTGAGAAGACATTTCAAGTAAGGAAGCTTAAGAAATGATTTATGTTCAATAGAGAAGGGGAAAAAAAGTGGGGGCAGGGAAGAGATTCCTTATTATAATTAGAAAATATGAATCAACTCAAAAGCATCTAGTAACACATGTTAAGATTACATACATATGGAACAAAGAAACATTAAGTAAAGTTTTTTTCAGTACGCCTATGGAAGAAAAAGAACAAATAAAGGACAGTTTGAAGCCCGTACCCTGTTGAGAAGGCAGAAATCAGAAAGACTAATTTATTATTTTTAATATAAATAACTATGGTAGCAACTAAGGACTGAGATCCCACTGTGCAAGGCACCCTGCAAACACATGGAAACAAACAGTCTCTACAGCAAACAGCTAACAGTCAAATACAGCTTAATTTTCTTCTTTCTTTATTTAATGAAACACAGACTTCTCTGCCACTTCAAACTAAGGAAATTTTGCTAATGAGAAATACTTCACCAACTTCACAGTAAATTTTGCACTAATAATGCTTTTATTTTACAAAGTGCTACTTAAATGAACGTGGATGAAGATATTCTCATATGCCTTCAATCTTGAATCATACTCCTGCATGTTATATGCAATGTCTGACAACATGTATTTCCATGAATTTATACTCCCCGAGTGAAACATACAAGTATTTTTTTGGTATTCAGGCTGATAATAAGAAAGCCCTACTTTAAGCATGTTGGCTTTTACACTTAAACTAACAACTCCGTGCATATGGGCACATTACTAATACATTGATTCAATGTAAGCTCAATAAATTATTTCAGTTCTGTCTTTGCAGAAAGTTGCTTTATTATGCATATTTAATTCTAGAACTGCATGAATTATATAAAAAACTCTAAGGACTTTGATATCTGAAATCTTGACTGATATCTGCATTATAATTGTTCTGTAATAGGGGAGAAACCAACATGTAAAGAAATATTACAGTGCCGTTCCCATGAGATCTTGGGCTCCATTCCTATTGGGATAATTATTCTGTCTTTCATAATTTTATCCCTTTTGTCTCATACAACTCTTTCCATCCTTGTGTTTTCTCCATGCCATCTTCTGCAGTTCTGGTGCCATCAACAAAAGTGACACGGAGCTGTGGGAACAAGTCCAGAGAGGGCCACGAGGATGATCAGGGGCTATAGCACCTCCTGTATGAAGACAGGCTGAGAAAGCTGGGGCTGTTCAGCCTGGAGAAGAGAAGCTGTGTGGGACCTCTTAGCAGCCTTCCAGTATCTGAAGGGCCTACAAGTATGCTGGAGAAGGACTCTTCATTAGGGGCTGTAGTGATAGGTCAAGAGGTAATGGGTTCAAACTTAAACAGGGAAGTTCAGGTGAAATACAAGGAAGAAGCTCTTTACTGTGAGGGTGGTGAGGCACTGGAACGGGTTGCCTAAAGAAGTTTATGCTCCATCCCTGGCGGTGTTCAAGGCCCGGTTAGACAGAGCCTTGAGCAACGTGGTCTAGTGTGAGGCATCCCTCACACTAGGGTTGGAACTGGATGGTCTTAAGGTCTTTTCCAACCCTAACCATTCTACGATTCTATGAATTACGCTGACAGTGCAGGAACTTAGTGCCTAATTCCTATAAATACGTATTTATGTGGTAATCTTCAAGAGATGACTTTGATTAAACTGGTCCCATGCATTAAGTTGTTTGTACACAAAACACATGCAAGATTAGTGTTTATTATTTTATGAGAGAAATATTCTACCTATCTTGCTAAAGACAGGTCAAAGTTACACCAACACACAAATCAAATCCCACTTCATCATGTCAGTAATAGTCTACTCAAGCCTCCTGTCTTTGAAAGGATAGAGATTATCATTACAACTTGAAAACTTCTTCCCACACCAAATTCTCTGCTTATAAGCAATGTTAGTGACATCAGCATACTTCCATTTAGTCTTTATTACCACCTGTCTCACTTTCTGATCCTGGCATTGCAAGATCTTCAGTTAATATCCACTGCGTTGAGTAATACTTACAATTAATGATTACAGCCTGAAATGGTGACTCATTCCTAAAGTCAGTCAAAAGAAGTGCCAGTATGTACATGATGTAGTATAAGACATACACATATATTGTTCTACATGTTTATGGAACAATATATGGAAATATTATGCTTTACGACTCCAAGGAAAGATTGCAAATGAGACCTGATTTAACCAGTTATGTTTAGTTATTAGCCTACCACTGGATTTGCCAAACAACTTTGTAAATGTCATTGGTATGTCTTGAACAATAGAAGTATCTATAAATTTAAAGCAAAATTGTTTCCTGATGCATACCTAATCTTATGACATGTTATTCACACATGGTGATTTACGCCATTCCTTGTCTGTTTATTTAAATTATTTTAATCAGCTAATATGGCACAATGGTACCTAGTATATTACATCCAACAGTAAACATCATGTAAGAGATTGCACAATGAAGATTACCTCTTCCACACCACCCCTGAAATTACCGACCTCCTATTAAGTTAATGGCTCTTATTAAAGGGTCAAATTCTGCAGTTCTTATTACTCAAGCAGACTAACATCTTATTAACTTTACAGAGATATTTACGTAAGAACAATTTAGGCCAACAATAACATATTGTATTTTATGGCTCTATTCCAATGTTCTCAAAAGAGACATTAACTAAACCTCACACCACTCTGTGGAGATAGCACCACACAATACCTCAGACACAAACCTGCTAATTAATTTGGACCTAAAGAACTAATGTCATTGCACTGCAAATAGGTAGTTGCTTATGTATCAGTGAACATATTTGATGATATGGTTTTGAGCAAACAGAAGAAGTTGCTCACCTCAAATATATAATTGGTGGAAAGATGAAGTTCCTTTTAGATCCTATTCCAGGTATGAGGTAAAAGTAAGGTAGTACAATTAATGAACAGAAAACATAAAGGACTGGCAGCAATCAGAAGTTCTAAGCACACAGAAAAGTAGTAAGAATATCTAAGGACCAAATGCGAGGGTGGGTAGGACAAAAAAAAAAAAAATATCACTCAGCAAGGTTAAAGACAGCCAAAAATGTTTAGAAGACTATCAATACAAGAAAACTCTTAACAAGAGACTCAATACTAGATGGAAATGGTAGAAACTATAAAGAAAAGTTGTAGGCCTTGTTTCCTATGAAGATAGTGTACTAATATCAAATGTGCTAATAAATAAGTGCTAGAAACCACCTACTACGTATTCCACCACTAGATGAATAACATATCAGAGAAACTTGGAAGAGTAGACCAAGCAGAAGTTTTCTTAGACAAGATAATTATGTTTTAATATGTTTTGAAGCACTACAGAGTTAGAAGTAAATCAATATGCCATTCAGGGGCAAAAAATAAAGTGGAATGATACAGATACAAATGAACTAACTTTCTTTCATTCTAAACAAGACAATGGAACAGGTGATTAAATAATTCAGTTACTTCAGAGTAAAGATATAAGAGTACAAACAAGATCATTCAACATGGTTTGCTACAAAGCAGGTTTTGTTAAGTAAAACTGATTTTATCTACAACTAGTACCTGAAAATAGAGATGCACAGCTGTGAATAACTTTCAAACATACTGATTTAAAATTGCTTGCAAGAGTAAAATAAAACAAGTTACTATAAATTTTACCAATTGCTGCATTCTCAGAAAAGGAATATTAACTGGGAAATCAGTAATTACATGTAATTACATGAAGACTGATGGATGTACTTAATTGTCTCAAGACAGAATGAGCTAACTAGAAGTACAGGTGTTGAACACAGTCAAAATAACACTACCGCTACCTGTGGTGTTGGCACACTGACTGTAGCAACGTTATTCGATCAGAGTTTAATACAACTTAATACAGTTTAATACACCCAAAAGCAGAGAAAAGAAAGAAAAGAAAGAAAAGAAAGAAAATCTACTTGTGCTTCTAAAATATAGAACTGAATTTTGAAAAAGCATGACTCTGAAAGAGAATTAGGAACCGCAACAGGTATGTGAATCAAGTGTTTGTCAACATAAACCTATAGTCCTAGCGGCTGATGCAGTTCTTGTGTGAGCATGCACACGAGTGATCCTTTACTAAAGATCTTAAAAGTCAAGATAGAGACACTATAAAAACATTTGCATTTCCAGGGCCAGACTTGTAGTGAGATTCAATGAGCCTCACCTCTTCAGCCTTATCAAAAAGAACACCAAAGATGACTTAATATAAACACACTAGCAATTTTGTTGGGAAACTGTTCTTAAAAATACAAAGGGCTTTTTAAACTAGTCAAGAACAGTGCAGAAGAGATATGCCTTAGCTATAATGTGAATATTCCACCTTTCAGTGGATCTAGTATCTCACTGCCTATTCATGCCAGGCTGCCTTCCAGGGCTAGCAAGGCTTATTAACTTGGGTTCTATTGGTCCAGCCATAAGGCGTGCAAAACTTTCAGTGAAGTCCATCTTGGTGACAGGGAAACATTGTTTCAGTTAAAGTTCCTGGACTGAAAGCAAGGGCTACCAGATTCACTTCTATGATATATTGTATGAGAGGTCATGAAAAGATATCCATATGCCCTTTCTGCTTAGTATTTCAGATGAGAAAGGAGGAGCTGGAACTTAAGTACAATCCTCAACACCTGAGGGCAATTATTTAAGAGCCTTAAAAGCCATACTAACATCTACTCTGCTCTTGCCATACCACAATCCGTAAGAACAATCTGTTGCAATGTATCTCATAATAAATTAGGCGGTTATCCCTAAGTCTTTTATTACAAAAGAAAGGTTCACCACAAGGGAGAAGAAAAAAAAAAACAAACCAAAAACATAAAGGGCTGGGAAAGGAAAAAAAGGCTGTCAGCAACCTGAGTCCTTGCAATGCTATGGTGTTTCTTAGATGAAATGTTCTCAGCTTAATTTAAGCTCACCATCTTCCCAACGCTTCATCCAAACTGCTCATACATTTACTGACTAGTATAACTAAAGGCATTTGAACAAGACCACCTCTGCAAAGTACTTGAGAGATTCTCAGGACAGGAGAGCAATGCTAGTACACTTCAGCTAAATGTACTTCTCTTTCTAACTATGATTAGTGTTGGGTATCTCAGAGAAAGACAAATGCCTCCTCTTCAGTCTTACAGAAAACGGGCAAAAGCTTTAATGCATACCATTCATTAGTGACAGTATAAGCCAAAAAAAAATCATATAGGTATATTGAAAAGTTATGTATGAGACAAAATGCATACTGAAAGGAATCCAAGATGGAAAGGGTCCTCCCAATAACTTAGCCAACCTTTCTTGCTTGATACACAAGACACAGAACTCCCTCTTATGTCAAGATCTTTGATTAGAGCATATCCCTGAAAGTTTAACACTTACTGTGCAAATAGTTTGGCAATCTGCATAAATACTTCAGGTTCTCTGAAATAGTTTGTACTTTACTTACCTGAAAATTAGGCTGAAATACACAGCAGTTGACAGCAGTGTAATGCCCTCTAAGCATAGTTATCAGTTCTCCTGTGAAAACTGTGTAAACAGCAATGGTACTATCATATGGTACAAAGGCAAACTCCGGATCACAGCCACAAGAGATGGTGAATTTGAGTCCCTTTCTGCTTTCATTGCAGACTTTCCCATAATTCACCTGTAAAATGAAGGATTATTCAGTTAGCTATTAACTAAAACGACAGAAAATGACTTTACATTAAAAGGTCAAATTAATTCCTTCTTTTATACCCAATACAAGTAATTTTAAGATTTGCAATATTACAACTCTTGAGATTTCCAATTACAGATGTCTATCATTTTTCTGTTCATTAAATTTCACTCTCCTTAATATCATACTTAAAAAAAAAAAAGGAGAAAGTTATGTCTAAAACTAAGGAGTTTCACACTTAGAAACTGAATTCGCACAGGCTGTTGTGTGCCAGATCTACACCAAGCACCTAAACTACCACTGAAATTAGAAGTGGTACAAAATTACTGCCTCGGATATTTTCCTAGATGATCCAACATAATAATTTTTTCTCAGATATTTGAAGAACTACCTATGCACAACCGTAGATAAATCATAAAATCATAGAACAGTTTGGGTTGGAAGTGATCTTCAAAAGTCACCTAGTCCAACCTCCAGCAACCTCCAGGGACATCTTGAGCTATATCAGGTTGCCCAGAACCCCACTCAGCCTGGCCTTGAATGTCTTCAGGGACGGCACATCAACCACCCCTCTGGGAAACCTGTGCCAGTGTTTTATCACCCTTCACTGTAAAAAGTCTTCCCCATGTCCAGCCTGAATCTCCCCTCTTTTAGTTTAAAACCATCACCCTTCATCCTGTCACAACAGGCCCTGCTAAAAACTCTCCCCCCATCTTTCTTTTAGGCCCCTTTTAAGAACTGAAAGGCTGCAACAAGGTCTCCCTGGCATCTTCTCTTCTCCAGGCTGAAGAAACCCAACTCTCTCAGCGCTTCTTTATAGGAGAGGTGCTCTAGCCCTCTGATCATTTTCGTGGCCCTCCTCTGGACCTGCCCTAATAGGTCCGTATCTTTCCTGTACTGGGGACTCCAGAGCTGAGTGCAGTATTCCAGGTGGGGTCTCACCAGAGCAGAGGGGCAAAGAAGACTGGTACTGGAAGCTCCTTTAAGGCCTCCCCAGAGCATTCTCTTCTTCACACTGAACCCCAGCTCTCTCAGCTGTTCCTCATGGATTACTAAGAAACAGTAGAAGATGACTAGGCAGTACTGAAAACAACTGAAGGGCAAGCAGAAGGATGGCATAAGTAAAGGGCAAAGCAAAGGGATTAGAAGAAAGATTTATGGAGGAGAAACAAAGAACAGCTCGCTGAATTATGGACTAGTTAAGCGTGTGGGGGGGGGAACAAAAAAAAAATAAAAAAAATCCCTATCTTCTAGCCAAAGCCAAATCACCACTGAGATATTCAGTACTGCTCCCTATAAAGGAAGCTATGATAATTGCAAATACTACATTTCTAAGCCCTAGCCTGTGACGTGTGTGGGAAGCCTTGAAAATAGAAGTACTGTAAGTTGTATAGCTCATTAGCATCTGTTCATTTCAAGCTCCAATACAAACAATAATCTCACCAAAGGCTGAAAGCAAAAAGTTTCCAGACATGCTAGGATATATTCCAGTTGGATATATCAGTCTAATTAGGTCCTATCAGACATCAGGAACACATACATGAGAAAATACAGAAACACATTAATGAGAACAACATAGCTTACCTCTAAGCAAAACAAAGCATTAGAATTTTCACAAAACTTTCTTCCATGATGAAGTTCACTATGAACACCTTAAATTCATATCTTATTTTATGATTTAATGGTAGTATTCCTTCTAATAACGGTGTTTTAGATTAAATTAGTACTACATACCATTATATACAAAATATTTTGTTTTCAAAAAGTATTGTCCTACAATACTCTTATTAATTTCATATTAATTTCTTACTGTCCTCTTAATTTCTGCAGCAAAAAGCAGAGATCTGATTACACACACAGTTTAGCAAAGCTCTCTGGGTCAATTTAAAGCTTCTTGCTTAAACCTCAAACAGGAAAACTGCTTCCTTCTATTTGATTCTTGCTATGCTCAGTGAATCAGGACTTCCTATTCTTTTTGTGATAAAGGATGTATGCAAGATACACAAGACTACAACATTCATTTCTCTTACTAGCTGAAATGATCCACTAGGCCCCAAATTTGGCTCATTGCTAAAAATATAAAAAAAAAACCACCCCCCCCCCCCCCCCCCGAGATCAAAAGGACTGGCGCTAGCAGGGAAAATAAAGGCACTATGGTATGACATGCACACGCATTTGTCTGCTGGTGCCTTAAAATTAGTTTAAGCAATACCTCTGGGCCATGTGTGAAAAAACAGTACTCTGGACACTGTAACTCTAAACTTGAAAAGTCAAGGCAAGATATCAAGCTATTCCACACCAAAGAGAAAATTGTAAAATAGCCTGTGAAACAAGTTAACAAACTAACAGGCACAGAAAACTAGAATATACTGATCCAGCTGGTGACAGGAGAGTGAACAAACTGCATTTTCTACTTTTGTGATGGTGATTTCAAGGCAGAAAGGTGTCTGTATATGAAGTCCTGAGAACAAGCTGGCAAATATGGGTAGCAAGGAGACAGAAAAATTCTTTCATTTAAATGTCTATAAAGAATTATTCTTGCTGTGTTCTGAAACTCAGCAGCAGAAGTAAAATATTACTAAGGTAGAGTAAAATTTCTTCCTTTTCTGGTAGCAGTGACAGACCATAACCACATCTGGCTACAATCCCACAGAAACTGAGTTATCTAGTACGTTCTTTCAAAATAAGCATATATTTACTGAACAGAAAATTAAAACAGGAACCTTTAGCAAAAAGCAAGCAATAGAAAGCGCTGGAAAAGCAGCGAAGATTAATATTCCTCCCTCCACATCTGGTTGCAATGAGGATGTAGAGGAATAAATACTTTTAAGATTGCTACACAACTTCACAGAAGAGATTCCACAAGAATACAAAGTTGCAAGAAAGCCAGGGAGTCAATCAGGTATGGACAACTACCCTGTGGCTAGCACACTGATAACTAACAGTTAAAAAAAGAATATAAACACTTCTACCAATAGTCACTACATATTAAGATTTTCACTACTGTCTGAAGTGTTTTCAGCTGCACTCACAAAATGAACTTAAAGTTACATCCTGGGTTCAGCAGTAGCAGTCATTTTTTCTCCTTCTTAGTAGCTGGTGTAGTGCTGCGGTTTTGACTTTCTGCCTGGGAACAGCGCTGCTAACGCCAATGTTTTTAGTTGCTGCTCAGTGATGTTTACTCTGACCAAGGACATTCTGAGTCTCATGCTCTGCCAGGGAGGAGGGGAAGCCAGGAGGAAACAGAGACAGGACACCTGACCCAAACTAACCAAGAAGGTATTCCATACCACAGCATGTCATGCCCAGTATATAAACTGGGGGCAGTTACCCAGAAGGGCTAGATTGCTGCTCAGGTCAGGCTGGGTATCAGTTGGCAGGTGGTGAGCAGCAGGAGGGAGGTGGGGGTGGGTGGGGTGGGGGTAGTAAGTGAGCAGCTGCATGGTTGACTGTGCTTAAACCACGAGAAGCTACCATATTCAATCTTTAAGTAGACCCAAGCTTCTTGATACTATTTTTTTTACTAAGTAGAAATAACAAAAGAAATATCAAAAGAAATTTGAAAAAATAAAAGTTCAATCTTCTAATGATAAGATTAAGCAGCTATATCCTTTATGAAATGAATATGCAAAGTTAGAATGACAATTGCAAAAATTATAAATCTTCTAAGTAAGTAAAAAAAGGCAAGTAAAGCTTTACTTAAGTAAAGGAAGTAAAAACACAGCTGAAGATCCTCAATAACTTACTAATGTATTTTCTCCAGTGAAGCTGTTCCAGAGTCGCATCCGATCATCTGTACCAGTGGTTAACAGATGAAGTCCATCATTTGTATAGCATAAACCATTAACCCTCCCAGTGTGAGCACTGTTTGCTGTGAGGAAAAAAAAAAACCTGCTTCAGATTTCTTCAGAATAATTACTATTTATATACACATTTTTATTTCTATGCATAGTACTGAAAATGTTATTTAAATGTCAATGTATCTGTAAATTAATAATTTTCAATTCTTGGTTTATAAAAGTGTGGCTTGTGATCAGTCACTAGTGGTGTTCCTCAGGGTTCAATTCTAGGGCCAGTTCTGTTTAATATATTTATCAATGATCTGGATTCTGGGGCTGAATGCACCATTAGAGTTTGCTGATGATACCAAACTGGGAGACGCCTTGCAGAGCAATCTAGGTAGATTGCAGCATTGGGCAATGAATGGGATGAAATGTAACACATCCAAACGCCAGATTCTGCACCTAGGACAGAGTAACACAGGGCACAAGTATGAACTGGGAGAGGAGTGGCTGGGGATCAGCCTTGCAGAAAGGGACCTCTGGGTGCTGGTTTGATGCTAAGCTCAACAGGATTGTGCCCTGGCAGGCAGGACGGCAAACCATACCCTGGGTGCATCACACAGTATGACCAGCCAGTCAAAAGATGCGATTCTCCTACTGTATTCAGTGTTGGTGCAGCCTCCCGTGGAGCCCTGTGTGCTGTGCTGGGCCCACCATTGAAGAAGGATGTGAAGGCCCTTGAATGCCTCCAGAAGACGACAGCAAAGCTGTTGGAAGGGCTGGAGGGCATGTCCTGTGAGCAGCAGCTGAAGACTTACGGCTTGTTTAGATTGGAGACAAGGAGGCTGAGGGGTTACCTCATTGCTCTCTACAGCTTCCTCAGGAGGGGAAGCGGAAAGGGAGATGCTGGGCTCTTCTGCCTGGGATCCAGTGACAGGACACATGGGAATGGTTCAAAGCTGCACCAAGGAAGGTTTAGATCGGACATTAGGAAGCATTTTTTTACTGCTGTGGTCAAACCCTGGAACAGGCTTCCTAGAGATGTGGCTGATGTCCCGAGTCTGTCAGTGTTTAAGAGGCATTTGGATAACGCCCTTAATAAGATGCTTTAGCTTTTGATCACCCCTGAAGTGGATAGGCAGCTGGACTACAAAATCATTGTAGGTCTATTCTATATTTTTTAGAGTACTATCAATTAACTCCACTTAGTTCATCTTGCAATACTGTACATTCTTTCATATATTCAAGTAGCTAAATTCAACCCAGTGCTACCAAAGCAAACCTAATTATGATGCCCATAAATGAACTCCCTGCAAAATGGACAAGGTATCACTGCATTATACTGCAGTACACAATTCAGACATGCCTCTTAGGTAAGAAGTGTTAACTGTTTTTCAAAGACTTTATTAGAAAAAGCCACATTTAGCTTAGCTAAGCTACATTTCAATGCATTTAATATCCTAGTCTACGTGACTGCCATTAGTTAAATATTATCTTGAAGCTCTCAGAGAAATAAAGTTGCAAAGAAAGTTGTGTTTAAAGAAGACATCATGACACTCAAAGGAATGGCGCTAATTATCCTGTGAATTACACAGAATTCAAATTTTCTTAAAACAATCTGCCCAGATTTTTTCTTCTTTCATAATCCATAGATTTCTTTAAAGCATTTTCACCTCAGTAGTTTCTTGAATTTCAATAAAATGTCAAATTGTCAAAACCAAACCTTGATATTACACTACAATTTATACAGCAGAGAGATTAGAGAATGATTATTAAAACATATACTTACTGCTACTTCATGTCCTCTGACATTTTAGAAAATTAGTTTGACTTTAGAGTTTTACACGTATTTTTCTACATACAATTTAAATTACACATACAAGTGAGACAAAGTTGTATGCTTTAATCACTGTAAT
The DNA here is from genome assembly GCF_028554395.1 of Pezoporus wallicus. Taxonomy (NCBI): domain Eukaryota; kingdom Metazoa; phylum Chordata; class Aves; order Psittaciformes; family Psittacidae; genus Pezoporus; species Pezoporus wallicus. Next base: position 2,520,494 of record NW_026636990.1, read on the forward strand.
CTATGCTACAAAACCCCCTTTGTTCAGAGGCATGAAACAGTTCCTACTTTACAATTCAATTCCAAATACTACGTATTTTTACCTCAGAGCAGCAATGGTTCAAGTACTTTTTTGGCCTGACAAAATTATGTCTTTTTTGTCCAGAACTGACAAAAAAATGAGCTATAATTTTAAGTTCAAAACCTTCCCTTTGAATTAGGGTTGGGTTTTCTTCAGGCTTTTTTTTGTAATACTAAACTCTTTTGTAATACTAAAGAAATTTTAGGGTAAAATGCAGCTGCTACTTCTGGGATGGAATGTGGTTAGCATGCACACAATCTACCCTACAACAGTTCTTCAGGCAACCCTGCACCCTTAGCACATGCTACAAACAGAGTGGAGCAGAGTGAAGACACTGTGGACAGGCTATTATAGTCCCTGAAAGTGCAGGGATATGAAGACACCATGTACTGATAAATCTCTGAGCAGCTGACAATGATTGTAAAGTGAGAGAATTTCGCACCAAAATATGTACAACTAGAGCCACCCAAGCTCCATAGTTAAAACTCCATAGGCATAAGGCATATAGTTACAATTCCATAGGTATTTAGTTAAGAAATTAAAACCTGTATTACTGTGAAAGACCCTGAAAGGATCAGGAGACCTGAAAAACAATAGTGAGTCACAATGAGAACTGATAGCTGGAGAAGCTTTGGCTTCTTCTGTAGGCTGACAGAAAAACAAGACTGAGAAAAACTAGACTAATGAACCTCTAATCAAGAAATACTATCATTGAAGTCTGCTACATCCTGATAACACCAGGACAATTGTCAAAATATTTTTCATGAGCCAGAAATAGAAGATTAGGTGCCCTTTTGGTAAACTTCCCTCATTACAGCCTCATTTTAATACTAAAAGTCATACCCATAGCTCCAAAGACCCCTGCCCAGGTTAGGAGACTCTCCTAGGACCATGCATAGTTAGGCATTTAATAATGTAATCCTTATGCACATTGGTAGACCAATCAGTAAAACTGAGGTAGGGTGATAGTGTGGAAAGTTACTAATTCACATTAAATCACATAAGTATGCAAAATTAAGGGGGGGGGTGTGTGTATGTATGTAAAATTAGGGAAGACTCCAGCGTAACTATTCGGATCAGCTGATGGTCTGAACCCATCTTCTCCCCCAGACAGGGACACTTACTGGCTAAGAAATGTACACATTTGTGCACATTTAATGACTGAATTTTAGCTTTATGCATTATTTTGAATGGCTTTATACATTATTTTCATGTTGCTTATTTGAGTTAGCATTTGAACCTTAAAACTGTCAAAATTATATAATAGAAGTGCTCAGTTAAGATCTATTTTGTCTTGAGTTTTCAGATATTTAAATTGGCTTAAAGTTGGCTTAAAAACTTAGAAAATTTTTAACTTGATGGGTGAATCTGTTGCTGTGTATTCTGAATAGAAGAGTAGGAATCACCTTCTGATATAGTGTGCTGTCCAGTGGAGTGCTCGCAGAGGGCTCTGATAGGCTAATCAGGCTCAAGAGTCTCAAAGGTCTTGTTCTTCCTGGGATAGTAATAAATGCATCAAACTTAGAGGTGAAGGGGTGAAATCCTCCCCCTTATAGGGAGATAAGCCTCTCACTGGGGTAAAGACACCACCTTAACATGACACAGCTTGCGAAATATGAAACAATTGCCTCATCTCCAGCAGGAGTAAATTCTTTTGTCCATAAAACAGATGGCAATTTTTCCCATTTTAGGTGTGGGGGGGAACATTTAGAATGATACAATACCACTGCCAAAGACATCTCTCTAAGCAAGATCCCCAGTGACAAACACTGCCTCTGTAACAGAAGTAACTGAATAAAATTCAATGGCTGGTGTCACACAATAGACAATAACTGGATTATCACTACTGTCCTTGATAGTTTCAGCACTCAATACATCTATGAAATATAAGACTACTTCTAGGTACCTACAGATTACCACCAATTATATTCTGTATTACCTGCCTCCGAAGATGCTTTGGACTTTTCTCCATTGTGCTGATCAAGTGTACTCAGACATCCAGATGCTCTCCTCACGTCCCATAATTTCACTCTACCATCTGCACTAAGAAAAACAGATTTGCGTACATTAAGGAAATTGTGTACACTCTAGTTCAATAACTATCTTAAGCCAACCAACCTGCACTCACCCTGGTTCAGCAACTATTCTGAACTACACATTATGCAGTCACAATCAAGCCAATAGTTTAATGAAAAGATTTTTGTCAGAATTCAGACATTCATTTACAATTATTCATACACATAGCTAGTACACTACAGGCACCTAAGTTAAAATTGAACCTGTTTTTACAATACAATATACTTGCCTCTTTGTCAGTAGCACAATAGTCTTACATACCCACACAGACTAGAAATAAACATGCTAATTCTCCTGTTGAGTAAACTGTAGCTACAGACTCCATCACTCTCCGCAATGATTGTCTGGGAACTAAGGCTCTTGCTATCACAAGTCTATAGTATGACTGGTACAGAAGTTGGCTGGTGACATGTAGGCTGAATAGGTCTATATGCTTTGCTGTCATGCAGGTTATATGCTCTGTTCTCACACACTATGACATAGAAACAGTGATTCTTCCTTTTGTATAAACTTTCTGGCTTTGTCCACCAGGGTGGCACAAGGAGAGTTTCAGGCTTCTGTGACTCATTCTGCTTCCCAGGCCACCACATGTTCATGCTTTGCTCACCCTTTGTCTTTGCCAGCAACAAAAGTTATGGTAACTCTTGGGACTACGTACACACAGACTGCAACACCGCAGGCAGTGCACTTTGCACAGCCCCTTGAAGTGCAGTTTGATTTAAACATTCCAGTAGTATAATTTTGTGTGCATCCCGAAGATTCCCAGTTATAGATGAGAAGTAAATTAACAGAAAACACTATTCCCCATGCACTAAGTCATCAGTGTAGATGTATTTAGTGAAACTACTTGGACACTTCCCAGCAACTTAATTGTCCATAAATGGTGCAGTATATAACAAATATAAATAGTATATTTCAACTGACCAAAGCAAAACTGTTACTTTTCTGTTCTATATCTGACAAAGCTAATGAGTGATTTATTCTTTTGTGCTCCTCTGTACACTACAGACTGATTCTATTAACTTTCAAGTGATATTTCAACTGAGTATGCAGATAGCATATTACTTTACAGCAAACAAATATTCTAAGAATATGAACAGAGATCACAGAACCATAGAATGGTTTGTGCTGGACGGGACACCTAAAGAACATCTCATTCCACCCAGCTGCCACGGGCAGAAACACCTTCCACTAGACCAGGCTGCTCAAAGCTCCATCCAGCCTGGCCTTGAATACTGCCAGGGATGGGGCAGCCACAGCTCCCCTGGGCAACCTGTGCCAGTACCTTACCACCCTCACAGTAAAGAGCTGCCTCCTAATACCTACATCTGAATCTATGCTATTTCAGTTCAAAGCCATTACCTCATGTCCTATGCCTAGGTACTGGAAGGCTGCTGTAAGGTCTCCCTGGAGTGTTTTGTTCTCCAGACTGAACAAAACTAACTCAGCCTGTTTCCATAGTAGAATATTCCAGCGTTCTGACAATCTCTGTGACCTTCCACTGGACTCACTCAAGCAGGTCCATGTCCTCTTGTGTTGGGGCCCCCAAAGCTGGATCTCATGAGATCAGAGCAGAGGGGGAGAATCACCTCTGCTGATCTGCTGACCACACTTCTTTTGATGCAGCCCAGGATAGTGTAAGGGCTACAAGCTCATACTGCTGGCTCACACTGAGCTTCTCATCAGTTAACACCCCCAAGTCCTTCTCCTTAGGACTGCTCTCAATCCATTTTCTGCCTGTATTTATTCTTGGGATTACCCTAACCCAGGTACAGGACCTTGCACTTGGCCTTATTGAGCTTCGTGGGGCTTGTACTGGTTCACCTCTGAATTAAGAGGTTTGACATCAGAAGGCAAAGGTATGCAATTTTGATATCAACTTAATTAAATTTCACTCTCAAGTTATCAAGTTATAAAATGGCCATTCATCTCTGCAATTCAAAAGAAAAGAAATGTCAACCATGAAACTGAGTAATGTCACATCATAATTAAAAGCTAAATTATGCAAAACTTCTAGGAAAGTCAAGAGGATCTTTTAGACTGAAAAAAATAAAAGGCCCAGGAATATCAACATACAACCTATATTCACAGAAATACTGCAGCTTGGAAGGTTATTACCCATCAGCTAAGCTACCCAAGTTATGCTCTTTGATACTACTGGTGATTAACCAAAATGATACTTGAGCTAAACATTTTACTTTGTTATAAAACACATCAGCAATATGAGTGCTAATAAACAGTAAAAAGTAAGTGTCTTAATAATATTCTATCATTTTCATATACATTTAAATCCAACTACTGTTTCAGAACCCTACAATCTTAAACAGGGGAAGTTTAGATTGCATATAAGGAAGAAGTTCTTTACTGTAAGGGTGGTGAGGCACTCAATGGGTTGCCCAAGGAAGTTGTGAATGCTCCATCCCTGGTAGTGTTCAAGGTCAGTCTAGACAGAGCCTTGGGTGACATGGTTTAGTGGGAGGTGTCCCTGCCCATGGCAGGGGGGTTGGAACTGGATGATCTTAAGGTCCTTTCCAACCCTAACTATTCTATGGTTCTAATAATTTGGATCTCAGGGTTTTTTCTAGGCAAGACCTTCAAAACTGTGACTAAATTAAAGTAAATGATGGAAATAAACTTGAAAAGTGCATATGAATTGTAAAAACCACAGAAAATGAACATATAAAGTTCTACTATCAGACGTTTTTAGTGCATGTAACAGTCCAACAACATCCTTACCTTCCTGTTGCCAAAACATATTCATGACGTGGGGACCAAGCCACTGCCAGTACTTCTTGCCTGTGACCTAAAAGTTAAATGAAAAGGCTTATACACACCATTTTATGTAAATAACTAAAAGTAAAAGCAAATACTTTGTTCTATAGAACCCACCAATCCAGAACAATTATCTAAATTGTAATGTGAATTCGAATTTTGTGAAAACGTATTATTTTGTGCTAGAGGTTATTTTCTTTTGCTCAAGTGGAATTGCAATTTACTTCTAATACTTTTATTAGGTTTTATGTTTTCACTGGTGTTCTCATATGCAGAAGGTACTTTCCAGTTCTTTTTCTTCAAATCCTTTCAGAATGCTTAATAAAAAAGTATATTTACCTTATGTACTTAAGACTTAAAACTTCACCCAGCTCAAATACTCTTGTCCTGAATATGGAATATTTTTTCCCTTAATTAGTTCCAAAATATTAAGACATTAAGATAAAATGTCATACCCAGTGCTGCTTAGTGGGTAAGTAATATGTATTATGTACATACACACACATGCTTTGAAACTTGGTAAGTTTTTAAAATGATGAATATCATTTCATAAATAGAGGCAATAGGAGTGTAAGGTATCTTAGATGGAAAGGTAGAAATCATGCTTCATGTAATACTAGAAATACATTGTTGAAAAAAAAACCTTAAGTTATAGCAAATAGAAGTTGTAGCAAATATATTTCTGCTAATGCAGTTTAAACCTATGTGAACCACCTTGTTCCTGGCACATCTTCTAGTAGCTGGTTTTCCATTACCTGAAATAATCAAACAGCCATGATGCCCATGATAATGGAAGAAATATCTGTAACACAGATACTACTAGATACAATTGGAAGGCCCAGGGCAGACACATTTATCTGGATCCATTAAGTAAATTACAGACAAGCATTTACTTCTATTTCAGCTGCTAGAGTTAGTCAATGTGAAAAAATGTTCATATCTATTTTCCAAGACACTATTGAGTGGTTCAAGTTCTGTAAAGAATGATTACGTTCAGTGGAAGACAATCTCTTCTCCTTGTTCCCCTAATACTGCATTCAAGTTAACTATATCAGAAAAGACACAAGCAGCTTGTTCCTGGAAAGCACTAACTCTCCTGTCAAAATTAAGTAGCTCTGCTGGAACAAAACTGATTCTTCAGTGAACAACTTTTTTGTCTGCACTCTCTGGTGCTCTCTGTTCTAGAAACAGACCACTGACATACCTCTTGCAGCAAATTTAATTCAGAAGGATATGGTGACTTAAGGTCTGCATCCCATGAAAGCACCTTTTAGACTTGAGCAGCTGGCCAAGTGAAGAAATAAGGCTGCATTTCCACATTGTTGTCTGAGCTAACACGCCTCTAAAGTTTCTGGATCAGATCTGGCTCTTGCTCTGCTGGTTTGAAGCATGATGATTTCCTTTGTAATTGCCTTCACTTGAGCATTTGTATATATACCCATACTCCAAAAAGTACATATTAGAAAAAACATTAAGTACAAAAATGAATGGCTTAGAGAACAATAAAGCCCCTGTGCTTAGTGAACTGGGTAAATGAAAAGGATTAGATATCACACTTCTATAGCGAGTAATAACTCGCCAGTTATACAGAAACTTCTAAACAAAGCCATGCAAGCACCTCCACAGGATATTTTATTGAAAAAACTGATTTTTATTTATTTTTTTTTTTTTGCGTGTGTGCGTGTTTGGTCAATCAAAATCCCACCAAAAACCCAAAAGAAACAGCAACCCATATCAAATTTCCATGAGCACAAAAACACTGCCTATGCTTAAACATGTACTAAATAGTTATCACTATCGATTAGATTATGAAAACGCCTGAACATCTGTAATAATTGTTCATTAATTAGTATTTGTATTATCCAATTCATTATCACTAACACCCAGAAGAACCTTTCGCCACTGTGTAACTTTCACAACTGGCAATAAATAAATTAGTCACGTTACTTACAAAGAATACATTGTATACAGTGTTTCTTTACAGGACTTGTTTTACTCAAAGTAGTTATTGTTTAACATTTATGTTTCAGACTAAAAGTACCCTGAAGAATGTGAGAAAAAGATCCAGACTTCAAGTCACAGAGCTGTACTTTGGGGCTTTTGGTACCAACTGTAACAAGAAAAACAAAGAAAGACATCTAAAAAAATAAAACAACCCAGCATTTGAGAAAACAATAAAAAAATCTTAACAAGAAAGAAAGAGAAGAAAAATGTTAGCTGCATAATAGTTCATTTAGTCAGAGCAATGGGTTCTATTAATGGATTTATATTTTTAGCCCAAGTAAACTTCCTATATAACAGACAACTTAAAAACTGGGGGTAAACAGGACAGTACTTAAGAAACTTAAACATTAAAAAAAAAACAAACACAACTTTTTTTTTCTAAACATAGCTCAACTGTGGACATGCAAGCAACATGCACAGAGCTCATTTACACTGTTTACTATGTTTGGCTCTAATAACATTCAAATGCTAACTTATGTAATGAAAAGTAATCTAATTATAGCTAGGAATTTTTATCTGATGCATTATTTCAGAAGAACCAACATGATACTTTCATAAACACCTAACTAGCCAATAATATTTTATCAAGGAACAAAGACAGGGGAGAGGAAAAAACCCTACTGAATATTACACCTGCTTATACTTTAAGACCAAAATACATACGGCATTTCTTAAAAACACATACATACCTGCTACTAAACAATGATTTGTAGCAACTGGAGACATGTGATGGCTATAAACTGTTCCTTTAAAGTGAAAGGCATCTGCAGACTTATAGCAAGTTTAATTTAATCACAGCACAAGTTATCAGAATTAAAATTCTCATTGTTAAGAGCTTTTCACGTAACAGCTACAAGTAAGATCAATACAAGTATTACTTTTTACATACTAACAATAACTCTCCTGGTTAGAAACCATGTCACACAAGCATTGCAAAGTAAGTATGTTTCCAAGATTAGAACAACTAGGCTGGAGCTCTGAGGTGACTCAAAGGACCAAGAAAACTGGCTATTCAGAGGCATAAATTAAAACTATTAAAAAAAAGTTAGCAAGAAAAAAACCAACCACCAGCAAATGGGAATGTTATGATATGGAGACAGAAGGCAAGAGGAGGAAAGCACTTAATCTAAATTTAGAAGTCTCTTGTCATTCACAAACATCACACTATCTTCAATTCCTAAAAAAAAAACAACCAAACAAACCCAGCAAAACCCCAATCAAACAAAACCCCGACCCCCAACAAAAGAACAAACAAAAAAGAATCAAAAAAAAACCCAAACCACCCAAACCAACAAAACTGAAACAAAAATCCACAAAAAGACCACCACAGAAAATTATTTAACATTGTGAATGTTAAAATTACAGGAACATTGTATTTGCATTAATAATCAGTACAATTACTTTCAGGAACAATTGCTTTTGTTGTCCCATTCTAAAATAAAGTGTATTTGAAAAAAAAAACTTAAAACTGACTTTTCTGTGTTTTCAAATACAACATTTGGTGGCACAACAGGTCAATCAGTCTTCACACGCTCACTGCCCTTTAAGTGATGCCCACAGAGCTACCTGGGAAGTAAACTGATCTTTTGAGTTATGAAAAGATTTAGTAACTGCAAATATGGCTTCACATCTAACAAAAAGAGGTCAAAATTTATTCTCTATTGTGTCCCTGCAATGATAACAATGATGACAGACCTGTATCCACAGTTCTAAAAATTCACTAGTTTTCAGCCTCTGGATACCTGGTCCTGTTGAGCTCTGGGAGAACTGCATTTGCGGAATGAGTAATACGTATATAAACAAGCCTGTAACTTGTAGAAATTCTCTTACTTTTAAAGTATTTGTATCCCATATTTTCAAGGTTTTATCAAACGAGCTGGATGTAAACATGCCAGTGTCATGAGGATACCACTGGACTGTCTCCACACTGAATTTATGTACATCAGGATGGCTCCTAAGATCAAGGAAAAGATTCCAATTGGTTAGTGTCTTGATAATAATCTTAGAATTGTCTTGATATTGGATGACAAGTTGAAAACATAGCTTAAACTTCTTTAACAAAATTTTGTACTGGAGTATTAAAGAACTAGCTGTTTCAGTGCCTCAATTTTCTATCAACCAATGTTAATTACTTCCAAGAGCCTTTGTTTCAAGGAACTACAGATTATTTACCTTTTTAACCATGCTGTTGTGGGTTAACTGTAGGCAGCTAAGCACCACCACAGCAGCTTGCTCACACCCCACACACAATGGGATGAGGGACAGAATACAAATGGCAAAGGTGAGAAAACTTGGTTGAGATACAGACATTTTAATATGTAAAAGTAAACAAAACAATAAATTTAAAAAAAAATAAAATAAGGGCAAGCAGTGCAAAAGCAATCCCTCCCTTAAGACCCAGAACCTGAGAAAAGACAGCCCCTTAAAAACTTCCCCCCCCCCTCAATTTTGTTGCTGCACATTACGTTGCATGGTATCGAACATCAATATCCCTTTGGTCAATTCAGGTCAGCTGTATTCCCTCCTAGCCTTTTGTCCACTCCTACCCTGCTTGCTAAGGGAGCACAGTGAGGAACAGACTCTGTGTGACACTGCACAAGCACTGTTCAGCAATAGCTAAAACAGCATGTTAGCAAGATCAGTCACAAATCCAAACCACAGCACCACACAAGCTAGTATGATGAAACTGAACTCCATTCCAGCCAGATGCAATACACTTGTGAAAATAGCTGGCTCCATCTACAGCTCAGAAGGGCTCAGATTTCTTCACCTCAGCTATCTTTGCATTGCTCTCTCAGGTGTCCTGGTCTCCAAAGTAATAACTATTGCAGGGCTACCACTGTGTAAACACAGATGCAGATCTTCTGTACAGATCTGGCACTACACCTAAGCTACTAAACTTTCCTGCTCACTTGGGTTGCTAGAAAGCACAGAAGATATCTTTAAATAGTTTGCCATAAGCCAGCACTGAAGACATCAAGTGGGAACTATTGAGCAACTGTTGAGCTCTCCTTAGTAACTCCCGCATCACTTATCTGAGGCATACCTGACAGCAGCCTGTTACTTTGTCATAGTGCCAAAAATGAACAGATCTTAGGCACTTATGCTACAGGTGGACCAAGGTAAAAATCTTCGTGACCTGCAGCACCAGGAAATCACTCCTGACTCAGAGCAAACTTACTCTTGCAGAGGCTTTTGTACGCACTATGCAGAAGAATTAAAAAAAAAAACAACCCTAAACTCATGGAACTAATTATCCTGGTATTAAGAGTACAGGTGCACAACACTGGACTGTGCCCAGCACTAAGTGAAAGCAATTATTTCTTCCATAATCCAGAGGGTTTAGGAATGAACTAAAATATTCTTGAGAAGCTCTGCAGGAATAGTCTTTGATCTGGCTAGGCTTAGTAACAGCTACATGTCACTCAACCCAACTTCATCTCTCAGGGCTGCATTTTATACCCATTTTCTCCCATTACACAGAATATCCCAAACTTTTCTACCAAAGTACATAATTAATTCTATGGATAGTAAGGTCACTGCCATTCATTCCTCTTTGAAGGCTTTTCACTAGAAGAGACTACCTTACAGACAAGCATCAGCTGTGTATTACTTAGAAGCTAGTACTGTTCAGTTACTCTCAAATGTCACTTCTTGTCACAGAACACCATGGATCCGATAAAAACATGTAAAGCTCTGTGTGCTGACTCCAAGTGGAACAAGGAAAGGTCTTGGTTTTGCAATAGTGGCCCTACATTCTAGAGAGAAACTCTGGCTAAATCACAGCTGGACATCAGGATGCACTAAACTCAGCAGGCCCAGTTCAAGGTCTATACATAAAGAGCTTCAAAGGGCCTCTACTTTTCCTGTAAGGAACTTTGGGACCACAGTTGCATTGTGATATTGTAAACTTGGAATACGGGTTAACTTTAGTAACATGACATTATCATATGCTTCAAAGATAGGAGCCAGACAGTCAGATGGGAAGCATTTCTTATTGGCAACTACAAATTCATTTAAAATGTCAGGAACTCTGTACAAATAATATTCCAATATCTGAAGCTGTATCTGTAGCTAATTAGCTACACTAAGTATTTAAAATGTACTAGAAAGCTACATGAAAACTGAAAACAAATAATTGAGGTTAAAAAACCTACTATAGTCACTTTATGCACAAATGATAGCAAAATAAGCCTATCATTACTGTGTCACACAGAATCAGATTCTACTAGTGTGATTTATGCCTCTACTCAATTGATAAGGAACAAACTTGTCTAGATGCATCTTAATACTTACAAAAGAAACAGACTACCAACTGTGCTCATAAATAGAATTTTCAAGTAAGGAATATTTCTACTGACCCAACTGAAGTTAATGATAGTGTCATTTTAGCATGGATTTGCCAGTTTCCATGCTGTCTTCTCACCATGTATTTCTTCAGTTTGCTGTATCTGTTTCAGAATTCATCTCTATTTTGAGATTTGGGTATGTATAGTTATTACTTGTTCTTAATTACAGTTTTAATTAATTTTGTTCAAGAAATCCCAGCCATTGAACTCTTACCAAATGCAGCTGACTTGCAGTAAATTCTGTTCCTATTCACTGGTTTTGATGCATGTTCTAGTACCCTTTCTCGTTCTTACCGCCCGAGATATCATTTAGGCCTTTTACTTTTACAAATCTGTTCTACTCTTGTCAGTCTTACGCATAAAGCTCTTAGACCACAAGTAATTTGAAGACTACAAAAAAATAAGGGAAAACGTAGCTACTAATCTTTTGCACAGTAGGACATATTTAGTGAATCTCAGATAAAGCCCTCACCCACTAGATAACTTTGCTATCTAAAAACAAGGAAAAAAGCTTTTCCTAGAAGACTTAATGATCACAACAGAGAAAGCTATACTGCCTGCAGTGAAACCCAGACAAGTCAATAAAGGTTTGAGTCTTTGTATAATTACATAAAGTATGGTAGTACCCTGTTCTTCAGAAATGTCTCATTTTTGTCAGTAATGCATCTGTCTTTCATGGAATCATAGAATAGTTAGGGTTGGAAAGGACCTTAAGATCATCTAGTTCCAACCCCCTGCCATGGGCAGGGACATCTCACACTAAACCATGTCACCCAAGGCTTTGTCCAATCTGGCCTTGAACACTACCAGGGATGCAGCATTCACAACTTCCCTGGGCAGCCTGTTCCAGTGCCTCATCACTCACATCAAACATGTCTTTGTCAAACATGTTCTTAAGAAGTCCTGTATTAATTGTCTTTGCATCTGGTGAACCTAAAATAGCTATTAGTAAAGCTGGAGCAGGCAGATGGGAAATAAAACAACTACAAATCTGTATTAGATTTTTTTTCCTACCAGATGAACAAGATTATGAAAATAAAATTTTCCTTTTGCTTAAACATGTATTTATTCAAAGAGACACGTGCCATATATTCTTGGGGGATGCAAAGAATATTTCTACAAGACGCAGTCATTGTACGGATATTGCAACTGTTAGGCAAATAAAGAAAAAACAATTATTCCTGCTACTTAGTAAATCACATAAATCCATACAAAGTTTTGCCTTCTTTTTGCATGCCAAAACACACAATGCATCCTGCTAGCCTTCACAATTTCTGGCACTATTTTCTACTAGTCTTTTATCCTAGAAATATCTTTCTAGTCTTTTATCCTAGAAATAAGAACACACATTAATTTGTCACACAACAGATGTTACACTGCAAAATTCTAATAGAACTTTTGAGTACTTACCTTCCCACAGAACAAAGTGCTTTACATGTGTAACTTTTTTCTCTGGTCAAGTTTTCAAGGTCGTAAAGCACAATAACACCATCTGACCCACCAGATAACATGCTGAAAGAGTTAACAAAGCACATAAGCTACAACACTCAATATATTCAATATGATTGAGTGCTCAACAAGAAAATAAATCCATAGTACCAACACAGTGAAGTACTCATATACATTTTTACCAACTAAAATATATACTTACTATCTTCCCTCAACAGGCTCAATATCAAGGGTGTTGATACCACTCCCATGTATTCTTTCCACATCTCTATCTTTATTTAATTCCAAACTTAGAACCCTTAAAACAAAACAAAACAAAACCCAATAAAAATCCCAAAACAGAACTATGAACAAGCATGAACAAGACTAGCACAGAATTTCAAAATGTTCCTATGTGCTCTGAACAGTTTAAACCACAGTTTCCTACTTCCTCAATGCACTTAACCCATCCCTGTTATTTTTTCCAAAACTAGACAACAGATGCAATACAGGGCTGGAATTAAGTCCTGTGAACTTGTAAGGAAAAAAAAAATATATATACTTTGTTGAAGGTAAGAGAGAAAAACGTAGAATCGGCTCAAAGAAATAGTAAAACTGCATCTGGGGATCAAGATATAAAACAAAAAAACGGACGTAATTTGCAAACAGTGAGCAAAAGCAGCATTAAGTAGCAGTTGTTTTAGATGTAACAAATATTAGTTCGAAGCTTCCGGATGTACCATCCTTCCAAGCTTCTGCCTACTTGGAACTACGGACATCTAGTGGAGGACAAATTCATTCCTTGGAACTACAGACACCTAGTGGAGGACAGATTCACTCAGCTGAACAAATTACAGTATTTCCTTTAAGGAAACAATGTTTGTATGTTTTCTGTAACATTAAATAAAAAATACACGATCCACACGAAGTTCCCGAGGCAAACTGCAATTAGGATCTTGCACTACTTAGTAGTAGCCTGCATCTATAAATATGCTAATATTATATAATCAAAAAAGAAACAGATTCTGCTTCCTTTAGCCATGCTACCTGATACAATATTAGCCTTACAAGATGACCAGAGCTTCCCACAGCACTATTTTGTAAAAACTGCTATCAACAAAAGTGTAACCAAGTAGATAATTGAGAAGCTGTAAAGCCAAGTGCCCTTACTTTGCTTCAGCTGCAAAAATCATGATGCAAGAAACATAGGCTGTTACAGGCAGACCCCCAATAGCAAGTCTGAAGGCATGCTTCAAAAGCAGTGAGTCATTTAAACTCCTTCAAAATAAGTTAAATGTAAGTATGCAAGAATTCACCTAGAACAAGAATTTTGACGTATACAAGATACCTAGTTTAAAGCTTTTGAGGTCAAGACTGAATTTTAATGAAGCAATAAATCCCCCAAAGGAAATGTTTTAAAACAAATTACTTTAAAATTAAGTTATAAATACAATCTACTGAAGACTACAGATTATTTTTAAAGTCAAAATTAAAACGCTTAGGATGGGGAATGTTAGGTAGACAGCTGTCTAGATAATATAAAACCTTCCCACTATGCTTCTTTTCTTAATAATGAACGCTATGAGTGCTTAGAGCACAGAAATGAAGTAAAATCGTGTTGCCAAAATGCACATAGAAATAAGTTTTCTGAATCGCCAAAGGTAATCTCAATTTTTTAGAACCTTTTTACAATGACAAAGCCCCAAAAGCTGCAAATGAGCAACACAAATCCTTCCTGCTGCTGGAGCTGTGTGAGTGACTGAACTGAGACTTGCTTTATCTCGAAATACAGGTACAAAACTGATTCTCTGATAATGAACAATTACCACATTATAATCTTTAGCAGGAATATTAGTAAGCGTCTCCATGCAATCACCACTTTCCACAAAAGCTCCTGGGAACCTAGAAAAAAAACCCTTCTGCAACCTGCCAACATGCCAAGTTTGGGAAGAGGAAAGACAAACTGTAGGGGCACAAGCATCACATCCACCTTGTTTTTCACAAAGCAAAGCATAGCTACACACACATTAAAACTCCTGGCGAAACTGTTACGGTAGCAACAGACGAGGGTATAGCTCCTTGCCCTGCCCCTACTCAGACCACCCCACGGCTGCTGACCCCCACAGCTGAAAACCCCGCGGAACGCTCCGAGAAAAGGCACCGCGGACATAGGGCAGCCTTTGCTGAGGCCTGCGGAGGCTGCCGGCTCCCCTTGCTCGGGGCACTCAGCGGGGCGGGGCGGGGCAGGGCAAAGCTCCGCTCTCGGACAGAGCCCCTTCTCAGGCCTGCCTAGCACAGCTTGGGTCGGGGACGGCTTCCGAAGAGACAGCGCCCGGAGCTGCCGCTGCCGCTGCCACCGCCTCCGGGGCCTCCTCGCGCACGCAGCCCCACCCACCCCTAGCTCCCCACCGGTCCCCGCTACCTCCGGGTAGCCTCGGCCCGGCGCAGCCGCAATGGATCGTCGAGCCCGGCCTGACGAGCCCAAATTAACCCCAACATGGCGGAACCGTGAAGCCACTCCTCTCTGCTCAGCCATTTTGGGCCAGGGGTGGCCGACCTCCACCAATGGTGAGCGGTGTTGCTGGCATGTCTGCTACAGATGGGCGGAGTCAGGCTGTGTGCTCGACCGGGCAGGTCAGGGCACGGGGCGGCGCGCGCGTGTGACGCGACCCGTCGGGGGCGGGGCTTGAGAGGCAGCGGCGGGTAGTCGGTTGTGGCGGCGACCTTGCGTGCCGCGCGGTGAGCCCTGCTCCGGTGGGATGAGCTGGTCTTGGCAAGCGCTGCGCGCACTGCGCCTGCGGCTCTTCGGGCCCGACAAGGAGCTGGTGGGCACCGACCAGTTCGGCAACAAGTACTACCGGGTGCCTAAGCACGAGACTCGCCCAGGTACGCGTGGGGGCCGGGAGGCGGGAGGACCGCGGTCGGGGACCGCCGGGCCTGTGATGGTGGTGGCTGCTGGTGGCTGGGGTTAGGGTTGCGCGGAGACCCTCCGATCTGCCGGCGGACCGCCGTGCTTCGCGGTCGGTAGCCGTGCCGCTGCCGTTTGCAGTTGAGTAGGTCTCCTGTAAGTGAGGGAACGAGGGAAGGGGACCGGCGGTAGGCCCATCCCGTGCGGCTCGCTTCTGGATAAGTGTTCGGGATCAGTGGGCTGATGCTCTAAGGCAAGAAGAAGCCTAAAGCAAGTTATTGAGAAATTTTGGAGCATAGCCATCACCCTGTAGTAGGTAGGTAGGCAGCAATAAACAGATTGACTCATCTTAGAATCGTAGAATCATAGAATAGTTAGGGTTGGAAAGGACCTTAAGATCATCTAGTTCCAACCCCCCTGCCTTGATGATTCAGAGCACTTCTGCATATGTTTTTATTAACTCCTGTGTGTATGTTCACTGCATTCCAAGGAGAAATAGTTTTTTATGTTTCTGCATGTGTTCCAGGAGCCTGGGTGCTCTCATAGCATGTCCTCACATCATTCTCTGAAGATACTATGCTTCCACTGCATAGCTATGTGTAATTTAGTGAAGGCGGTTTCCCTGAGGATGTCTCAGTGCCCATGCTTTAATATTTCATAGTCCTGTTTCCTCTCCCTGCACAGATTTGTTTATCTGTTTGCTGTTCTCCATGTTTTATATGGCTCCAGCAACTAGAGCACAATTGTATTCTTGTGCAGAAAGTCTGAGACTTAAGTCACTACACTTCCTAAAGGGAAGGGAGGGAAGGAAGGGGCGCAAACCTTCCCTTCAGAAGCATGTAATGGTTTCTGAAGTTACTTCGCCTTCAGAGCAGTTCTGCTGACCAGTTTTTCTGTGAAACTTCATGAACAACTGACAGTGACTTAGAGCAGGTCTGCTGAAATAGCCATCTGAGAAGAACATGTGAAAACCCTTTATGTTAGCAGTGTGTTTTTCCTCTGGGTTAATCATAGACTCGTAGAATACTTTGTGTTGGAAGGGACCCTGAAGCTCATCCAGTTGCAACCCTCTGCCGTGGGCAGGGACACCTTTCACTAGACCAGGTTGCTCAAAGCCCCGTCCAGCCTGGCCTTGAACACTGCCAGGGATGGGGCAGCCACGGCTTCTCTGGGCAACCTGTACCAGTGCCTCAGCGCCCTCAGAAAAATTATTTCTTCTGAATATGTAATCTAAATCTATCCTCTCCCAGTTTAAAGCCATTCCGCCTTGTCCTGTCACTACATGCCTCTATAAAAAGTCCCTCTGCAGAATACAACAGTGTAACACTTACAGGCTTTCTGTGTCTTACTTTCAGCTGTTGGTCTTCTCTCTGTTGGGGTTCATGGTGACTCTGAGGGGCATATAAAAGTTTTTGTCTTTTAGCGTACAAGAAGCAGTAACAACTACAGTCAGGTTTCTCGTGTGTGATTACTGCAGTTCCAGTCCTTAATTACCAATAAAAATGCCTTGTTTTAGCAGAAATAGTGGCAGACTTTTTCTTGATAGCTGAATTTATGCTGCCATGCCTTTTACAGTGGAAGCTCTCTCTTGAAACTTTAAGGCTGATCTCTCTGTATTTAGGACTTAAGTACGCGGTAGTTGTAGTGTCAGTAAGAGGGCAGGGGAGGTGGGACATTGAACTCACCAGGAGATTAACAGGCTTTTAAAATTAGTAACCAATTGCAGTAGTTGTATCTAAAAACAGACATCGTAGTAGCCTTTATGTTTCCCGTTTTTTGCTAAGGTGAACTGTAGGAGGTGAAGTTGCACTGATTTTGCTTTGAGAGGGCTGGTTGTTAAATCCTCTGCAACTACAACTATGGCTGAAGTCTGTGAGACCAGCACTGCTGTAAATCTTAAGGCTTTTGCACATTAACTTTATTTTAGTGATACAGATGATACAATGCAGGTCAATGGTATTATCGGTACTCCTCTGTTATTGGATTTTCCTCTGATTCTCCCATTTGTCTTTGCCTTGGCCTGATGAAGATTATGTACCACCAGCTTGTACTGATGCAATGTTTTACTGCCACCATAAGGGAGAGATCTCTTCCCTCTATTGTTTTTCTCACTGCTGCTAACTTTTCACTATTATTTCTTTGATCCTTCTGTAGAAAACTTTAATAGAGTAATGGATTAAAATAATTTGATGAAATTGCAAGCTAGAACTGGCATAGAAGTGGGAATGAGTAGGATGAGCTGTTAGATAGAGTAAGATAATACAAGATACCTTGAAACAAATGGGAGAGCTAGAACTTTGTCCTGGACAAAGTTAGAGTCGCTAATACTTCCTAACCACATTTGCCTCAATTTTTCTTTGCCTTCTTATAGTTTGCTATAAAGCTTTTCAATTCATCTGTCAGTCAAATGCATATTATCTGGGAAAAATAATGTATTTAAAAAATATTAAAAAGCAGAGTAAGAAAAAGTAAAATACAAACCCTAGCAAATGGCTAATGTTTATTCACTCCTCCAGTGCTTCTGTCTTTGGAATGAAAATAAGGTAAGGATTCTTATAGTTTAGATTTATAAATGGAAATTTGAGATACTCAAAAAATTACCACATTTTCCACAAATGTATTCATTCACGGTTAGTTAATTCTTCCTTATTGTTCTTTTTATGTAACTAGAGGACAGGATAGTGTGTAGCAAAAATACTACTACTAGAATTCTGGGTGAATATACTACTTTTGAAAGTCCCGTTTTCTGTTTAATTTACTGATGTATATTTAACACTGTGCTGCCTGTGGCTCTGGATGATCTAAAAAAACCTAGCTCCTCAGCATCAGCAGAATGAAGGAACTCTGAAAGAAGTAAGAAAGACTTCTCCACACAAAGAAGAAATTGATGGTGAAACTTTTTCATGAAAGTTTGCTTTTTATTCTGTTGATTTGTTCTGTGTTATACTTATTGGTGGAGCTCACTGTTACAATCAAACACACTTGACTGTTGAGATGTGAGATGTAATACTCATTAAGGAGGGAGGAAAATAAACAGAATTAAAACAGCTTCAGGAAAACAGGCCTCAATTAATCTGGGAAACCAATAGAAGAGATCCTGTGAATGGCTAAGAAGAATAACTGAAAAGCTATACAGCACAGTTCATACCTGTACCTCCTCCAACTTTTAAAGGCACAAATAAAAATTGCCCTAATGTGGATGAAGGCTAAGAAGTATAACAATAAATTGACCTAGCTAAATCATGAGGTTTTAGTGACCTCAAAAGTAAAAAATCCCTCCATGAATCAGATTAACTGATAGGTGCTGGAAAAGTAAGAGGAACAAGCAATAGCTTGTAAGTATGTTCACAACGTAGTGAGTGAAAACTGATGTGAAATTGTTGGTGTGACAAGATAGGTTCTTACCAAAATTGTTTTCAGTGTGCAGAATACTTTGACGGGTTTAGACCTTTTTGTGTGCAAAATTTAAGACTGTCGATGATGAATTTGCTGTGTGGCTGCAGAGCAGGTTGAAAACTGTTCTTGGAATTGTCAGAAATGTTACCCGGTCAGCTGGAGGGGAGTATCCACCAGCTGTCAGTTGAAGTTCAGAACTTTCAGAACTACTTGAAGTTTTAATTAGTGATTTTGGTGAAGATCAAGACAGTATTTTTATTACATTTGCAGGTCAAACTGTGCAGGAGGAAACTGAGAGTAGCTGTGAAGGTCTTACGGGAAGTCAACTGTCATATAATTCAACTGGGGGATCAGCTGGCATCAAGCCATGCTTATTTCTAAACAAAGGGCACATGATTCGGTGGCATGTAATTCAGTAGTACAGCGTGTATCATATTAGTGCTGCTATTTCTGTGTTTGCTTAATTTGGATACCCATTTTCTCTGTTTCCATCTTACATATCATTATTTACTTTCCTTGAGGGAAAAAAACCCTTCCTTATGAAGGGGTATCTTCCTTAAGATACAGTCTTACCTGCCTGCTGTGACAGTGCCTTTGCCTTGCTACTTTGGGTTACTGGGACGCAGGGGATTCTATATCCGTTAAATTTTGCCACCCACAGGTGACTCACGTCCACTGTAATGTGTGCTTTTACTTATGTACATGTCGATCAATCCTTGTGGTGTCACTAGAGAGAAGATACTAGGTTTGGTCTATTCGAGGGCAGGGAGGTGTGCTAGTGCTTTCACAGGTTTGTATTACCTTGTGGCTAAGGATATGTCAGTTTTTTCTGTTGCTAGGACAGTGATTATAGATGATTATATGTATAAAAGACTGTGTAAAAGACCAGTGCAGGATGCAGACAGCACTGGAAAAAAATTCTTTGTAGAGGCAGCCTTGTAGAGACCTTGCAGAGAGCTCTTGTGTGTGGGTTCCATGGTGTATGCACCATGATTTTCTGTTCTCTGGATTTGGAGAGGACTGAGTAGCTCTAGCACAGTGCCAGGCCCAACATGCTTCATCCTTTTGTACTGTACTTGATCAAATAAGCTCATGCAGAGCAGACAGCTGTTGCTTACCTTTTTATGTTTTAGACGTGGTAGGTCTATCAGGACCAAGCTGGGCTTTGTTTCAGACCAGTGGGGAGATACCCCCTTCAGCTAGAGGTGAGAATGGATGGAGTGTGTAGTACATGTTCCTTCTTGTGCTTCAAGCAAAAGCTGGCTGACAACTTCCTTTTGGCTTTCCCTGGCCCTTGGCAGAAGTTTAGAATAGAATTACATGAAGCCCATGATGCAAAGAATTTGTATTTAGTTTCTTTCAGTTGTGAACTCAGTCCAGAGTCCGGGACGCTTGGACCCCTGGAGCTTTGTCTGCATGAGTAAGGAGTAGTAGGAGCTGATCAGTGGATACAAGAGGTTGATGTTGAGTTTCTTTACACCTCCATCATGTGATTCGAAGAGTTTATTTCAGATTAAATTTAGTCTGTTTACCAAGACTGGACTTCCACAATATATGTAATTTGAGGAGCTCAGAAAGGTAAAGTAGGTAGATGCCACAGGTGTGGCTTTCACATTGTCTTGGCACCTAACATCTTGTTGATTTTTGAAATGTTTTTAAGTGAGGATTTCTTCTTGGGGTAGTGGGGGAGAAAAGCTGTGTACACAGAAACTACTTTGAGATCCAGATCAGCAGGTGGTAAATAGAGGCAGCACAGGATTGACTACAAAACCACACTTGCTTTGAATCTATTTGCTGCTATAGACATAGTCTCACAAATATCGTAAACTGTGGGATGTCCAGGTCAAACTCAAGGTGTAGCAACTGTATCCTGAGACCACTTTTACCTGTCTGTAGTCACAGGAAAGTTATCTTGCATTCCTGATTTTGACTCTCTAGCTAATTAGGTTGTTGGAAGAGCTGGCTACTTGAATGCATTTCACTGTGGTGTAGGGAGTCATTGTGAAGATGTAAGCAGCAGTACCAGCTGTCAGTAACATGCAAAGGTGCTGATTTTAACAGGTGTTTTGCCTTTAAAAAGGTCTAATAAGGAATGGCAGAAAGATATGAGCTTGCAAAGTTTTCATAGTTCTCCTGGGTGAATATAGAAAGGTTTGGCAGTTTGGAGTAAAAGGGAAGGGAAATGTAAAACTGAGCTGTTTGAGTCTGGTTGTGTTAATTTTCTTGAAAGAGAGAAAGTGAACATTGAAAGTCCTTAGACTGTAAGAATAAAAAGTTGTTAAATTCAGTAAAGAAGATAATTGCTAGAAATAGAAAAGGGGTTAGGGAAAATTTGAGTGTTAATACAGAGGGGAAACACCCTGAAAAAGAAACCGTTCTGCCCATACATTTATGAAAGAATTCAGAATTAGAGTAGTTAATTTTCTGAAAACATGGAACTTCAGACATGGTGGGACTGAAGGTACATTGTTTAGTGTTTATCAGGGATTTTTATTTTTTATTTATAAGTGGGAAGAAACTGTCATCTTCAAAGTCAAGCCAAACCTTTGGCAATATGGTGAGGTAGGCTCGTTTTGAAGAAAAGATGACTCTGTGTTTAATGACATTCTGCAAGTGGTATTTTTTTTTTACAAGATAACCTTAAAGTGATGACAGTGCTTAAATGGTACAACTACACCATACATGTCATGAGACAAACATCCAGCATAACTCATTAACTCTGAGATGACTCTTCAGTTGCCAGTCCTGAAAATGGATGTGAAGGAAGGTGGGAATAGACAGTGGGGTAGTAGTGATTGATGACTCATTTAAAGATCTCAGGCAAGTATTTTGCTAAACAGGCTAGCTTTATCAGTGTAGTGCATTTATTTTTGTTATTATGTAACATACTGTCAGGGCATTGCCATATCTTTGCTATGTGATTAATTGTTCTTGCTACAGAACATGGAGTGATACTGAAAATGTTTTTTTTTTTTTAATTACAATGCAGGTTTCTCTAACAGTTTGTACATTTATGACAACCAAATATATCCTACAGGAAGTAGCTGATTCCATTTTCCATTGAAAATAATTTATAAGGACTCTGAATAACCAATTTTATTAAACAATGCAGGAAGATAAGCACTAAATATTTAAGATCTGGTATATATTTCTCATATTTTCTAAAGGCTGATAAATGAGCAGCTTAAACTTTTTCAGTATCTTCATTTGTCCTATTATAATGATTCAGAGTTGAAATGAGTTCTCTCTCTAAAATGCCAGTATCTGCAAGTTTTTATAGGAACAGTAGATCAGCAACAAGGGTTGTTTCTTTTTAAAATAGTGTATTGATGCTAAAAACATGGCTCAAGTGTTATGTTCCCTTTGGGGAAACAACAGATTCAGGTTTGACTTGATTTGGAGCTGCAGCTTACCAGCCGGAGCTGAAAAAGCCCAAAGCATTCTGTATTCCATAGGTTGTTTTTTTTTATGATGCCTAAACTCTGTATTAGGGGGCATGCATGGCCTGAACCTGTGGTGATAGAAGCTTTATGAAGGAGGCTGGCAAGCTAAACAATTTCTCCATATTCTCAGAAATGCCATCAGAAATTACCAAGTTTCAGCTGTAAATTTTGTTGCTAATAATTGAGTGCTGGCACTGATTTGTGAGGGGAACCTTTTGTTCATGTCAAATGCCCACTCAGTTTGCATAAAAGCCCTGTGGCCTGTGAACTCTTTTCTCAACAAACCAGAATTGCGCAAGTAAGAAAGAATCTGTGTAAGGAAAAGATACTAAGTATTCAGGTGTATGAAACATGTGGGATGTCCTAAATTTTATTGAATACAGACTTGAACAGAAATATACACATATTTTATGAACATTGGAAAAAAATTCAGTTTTGATAAGAATAAAGGAATTCTCTGTGATTGTTTTTGTAGCTGCTTCTTTTCTGTTTTAGATAGTGGCCTGTTGCCTCCTGTGATCAGAAGTGTAGATTAGAATTGCTACTTTTATTCAAAATCTCCTGTACATTTTTATATTGAAAACTAGACCGAAACATTCCGTTAATGCTTTATAGTGAATAGGATAGAGTGGAAGATCTCTCCAAAACGTTATCTTCTGTGTTAGAGCTATTGTTTTCTTTTGATTTCAAATGTTACTTTCTCACTAACAGGAATGAAGTGTGAGGAAGGGCAGAGACTGATTCTGATGGTATGAAGCATTCATAAACTGATGGTCAAGTGTTGCAGATAACTGTACAGAATGTTGCTGAACATAAAACTTGGATTTTCAAGTGTTGGTGGAAAGCTAATAAACTCATTTTGGTTTTACATGTCTAGTGTTAAGATAATAATGAAACACATAATTTGAGTTTTGATTAATGAATACAAAACCAAATTTTAAGACTTAAATACTTTGGATATGGAAATAAGTGTATTGTGGAAGTGTTGGAGTTTTTCACATACAGTTTTTTTATCCAGATAATTACATGCTCTCGCATCCCAGTAGTAGCTAGTTACAGGTTTGTCCAGATGGCGGCAACGTTGTTCCAGAGAGAGTGGGTAGTGACTGACATGTATGCTGAATGTTCCTTTTGGGTGAGAGAGACTATAGAACAGAGAAACCTAGCTCTAAAGTAATTGTGTGTATCTGTGTTTGTACAGAAATAATACTGCCAGCTTCTAGGATGGTAATTCTTGAATGACAAAGTAGCTTTTCAGTTTTGTTGATACATTATTCAGGCAAGCAATTACACTGTGAAGAGCTCACCGCAGATTATAAAGGTATTAATATTTGAAAAGCAGTGTTTTGGTGCAGTGATATATTTTTTCTTCCAGCTGCCAGAAGTCAACTGACGACAGGCATGGTATGTTAATCTCTCCGACTTGAAAACCAGAAATAGCAATAAGTAGTCATGAGGACAGGCAGTAACTTGCATATTATCTGTCACTATGGCCAAGTTTGATCTTGAATGTCTATATTTATATTAAACTGATCTTGTTCAATTTTGCCTGCTACTTTTAAGTTTTATATGCTGTACATTGGTTACTTGTAATTATCACAGGTTTGGTTTGAGAACCTGTTTTGAGTCTTTCAGTAGAGGTGTGTGGGGAGATTCTGGTTTGGGTTGTTTGGATTGTTTTAGAGGTCTGTTTGATGACCAGAAAGTCATCAGTAAAAAATAAAGAAATAAATAACATTGTCTCAATAGCATTCTTCTACTGTGTATTGAGAAAAAAACAGTATAGTACATAAGAGTTAAAATAACTCTAAGGAATCTGTACTGTCTTGATGAAGTTGCTTGCACTTTGTTTTCCTAGCTGTATATTAAAAAGCGATTTGACTCACCACTACATCATCCCGTTGTAAGTTAGCACAGGAGAGCTTGTTGTGGGTTTACAGCCGCAGGAGGACAAATTGTCCCAAAAATGGGGCTCTGTTGATTTTGAAACTGTCAGTCATCTTACCCACATTTCATCATTGTAACACAATCACTAGAGCTATGAGTGCAAGCATGATTGTTAAATCAATCAGGTTTATTGGCATATCATCATACCTGCTTTATGGCTGAATTTTATCCCTTTCGGTTTCATTATCCTGAAATATAAGGAGAATTTGGCTCATTTTTCTGGCTCCAAAGGAGTTTAAAAAAAAAAAAAATCCATCATTAATATGTACAAGAAGAACACATCACCTACTCTGTATAAGGCTTTAAGGTTTGAAATTGTGTTGGCAAACTAAAGAGCAAATTTAACATAGAAAAGACTGGAATTGTGTCTGTAGCTGGTACAGGAAAAAAATTTCAGTATGTCTGTGTAATTAATGTCAGCTCATTATTTATATGAGTTAGACTTAACAAGTTTATAAATACTGTCCAAATGCTTTGTTATTTGTGATTGTCATGTGAAAATTTTCCATGTCCACTTTTGATGGTACCTTATTTAGTGTATCTTTTTTTAGAAACTGTTAATTACTGTAAAATAAAAGCAAAAAGAAAATGAAAGCAATTAAATAGAACTGGTGGGGCTACATGATTTTTTTTTTCTAATATAGAATAGAAGGCTAAAGTGGTTAACAAAAGAGTGCAGCTGAGAAACCGTAGTAAAAGAGAGGGTAAATGAAAGGAGCTGAGGAAGGCTGGTATGCTACCCTGTGGGCCACTGTAACCTTTTCAGTTTCTCCTGAAGAATAGAGGCAGCTGGGAATTAGGTTTGACTTCTACTTTGTACAGTAAGTTTTTTGTGTTCTTTATAGATCTTTAAAATACCAAATAAAGTTTCTGTCATATGAAGCTTGATAGTCTTAAGGTCAGATTTGCAGAGATAAGAGCCTCTTTGCTTTGAAAAGAGGGAAGAATCAGTTTTATGTTCTGCCTCTGGGTACAGGAGTTGCACAGAAATGAAGAATATATAAAAATGAGTGTGACAGGTTGAGGAAATGGAAATCATGAAATTAAGATCTTATCTCCCTATTTCTAGGTATCCCTTGCTTATGGCCATGTGAATGTGAAGGACTAATTTGGTCATCTGGAAGCCCTATCTAGGGGAACAGCAGTCAGTTTGAAATTTGCTTCCAATGAGAGGTCAGAGAAAGGATTGATTCTGGCAGACTTCTGCAGGCAGTGGTCAGTGCTGTAATAATTGAAAATACCACAAGCGTTGGAACTCATGAAGTGGATGGACTAATTGATGTTTTGTACCTGTAATGGATATCGAACTCAGGGATCAGGAAAAGTTGGTCCACAGAACTACAAACAGAAAAATAGAATGGAAAGATACATAGCACTGTGCAGCAGGATGTCCACTGCAAAGCCTGAGGAGCACCCTGAAGATACTAGCCACAGCAGACTTTAATCTAGCAGAGCTGATGTCCTTGAAAGGAGGTTAGTTACATCCAGTCACTGATATCCAGAGAGAAAGTGAGAATGGATACTGGTGAAAGTGGCATCACCTCAGCTAAAATGTTATTGTTCTAGTTAATAGAATGAGGGAGCATGATTATATGAGGCTTCATTGCTTGTGTGTCATCAGTATTTGTACAGGGGGGTGTTTGGAAGCATATTGGAAGAAAATGCCTGTTTAGCAGATATGTGCTTCTGCATCTAGTAGCCTGTATACATTGGCCTGAGTTTTATTCCAGTCTTGCATCAGAACTTCCTATAATGCAGACTTTCCAAATGCCATGGTTTTCCAAGCAACTAAGATTTTCCACACCTTCAATAGTACCTGTGTAGTTTCATCAGTTGTTTATTTGCTTCTCTATAAGGAGGTGTCAAAAAGCTCCAAGACATAAATCA
Organism: Pezoporus wallicus; assembly: GCF_028554395.1. Classification (NCBI taxonomy): domain Eukaryota; kingdom Metazoa; phylum Chordata; class Aves; order Psittaciformes; family Psittacidae; genus Pezoporus; species Pezoporus wallicus. The sequence continues at coordinate 2,546,764 of NW_026636990.1, forward strand.
AGGCTTTTCCTTCAGTGCTGGGGAATAATTATTTCTTTGCTATGGAGGAATCTTAAATTAAGACAATGTAACAAGGCAGTTTAGAATAGCAGAACACTGCCAGTGTTTCCTAGCCTCCTAGTCTTGCCCACTTCTTTTTCACCTTTATCCCTATTTTTCTCCTTTTTGCTTAGAGTTATAGCAGTGACTTATTGGTATGGTCAAGAATGCTCAAATTTAACAGCTGTAACAGGAAGATATACTATGCAGTGAAGAAATGGAGATAATTGAGCTTACTTGCTCCTTCATGTTCTGTTGTATAGAAAACTAAATGCATCTCCTACCGCCATTTGGTCAGAAATATCATTTATTGTGTTTTGCTATCTGGATCAGGATGCACCACCCAAAGGCTGATAGCAGCCAGGGTGAGGTTCTGCCTGAAGCTGGGGAGAAATTCATTCAGGAGCATAGTTCATGTTTGGTTAGTATAAAGGTTAATTACATAGGTTGATAACGCAGTTTACTGTTGCACTGTTAAGTGAGTTGAATTGTTGGTATTGTTTCTCTGACTGTATGGAGCATAAGAGAGGAACTGAATGTTTTCTTAATTCATCATCACCAGCACAACAAATTTGCACTCACAGGAAATTTCCTTTTGTAGCCTGCTGGCTGGTTCTGCGCCTCTAATGCAGACTGGGTGATTAAGAGTTGAGCAAGGGGGAAATAACATTTCCCAGTCATGCAGAGTGGCAAAATCCAGCGGGATTGCGGGTCTCAAGAAGATGCGTCCAGAACAGCATGGTAAGGAACACTTGTTTTGCTCCTGTGACCAAACTGATCACAAAAGGTTCAGTTTATTTATTTATTTGTTTATTTTAAGAAGTGGAAAGTTTGGAAGGCACATCTTACATTAGCAATGTTTATGGTGAAAAAAAAGTAATTTTAAAAAGAACTTGCAGTTTGAAAGAACTTTTAAGGGTAGTTGTTTAAGATAAGCTGTGTTTTTTGGTACTTCAAGTAGGGGTGTTGTGCCATTGGTCACTTCAGCACTACTTCGCTTTAGATTGCCTTGGTGGTACTCTGCCCTTACACAAGGTGGTTCTGATGCTACCTTTTCAGGCCAGCATGGAGCCAGGGCACAGTGAGTTCAGTGTTACCTTAATTTGGTTTGTATCTAGCAGCCTTTATTATCTCCCTATCAAGAAGCATTTATTCTTTGTTGAAAGAAATGAAAAAAAAACACGTCTAGTGATGAAGAGCTTCATGCTGTACAAGAGTTGTGAAAGGTTCAGTTGGAATAAGAAAGATGCCTCAGAGCTGGGTATTACCAGGAGACCCAATAGACCGTTTCAATGTTCTAGCTAAGAAGAGTTATAGTTGTCTGTTTAGCCATCAGGTCTGGTACTTTGTAAGTGTTGTCTTTTTCTAGTATACTAGGTAGAAATTAGAAATACTGAATGCTGATTGGTAGTCATCACAATATTGAAATGATGAGGGTTATTTTAAACTTCAGATGAACTTATCTTCTAGAAACTTTAAAAAACTTTGCCCTGATGTCAACAACTTCTAATAGTGGAAATATGAATGTCTAAGTTGTAGTGATATCACTTGTGTAAGTGGATGTAATGTATTTCTCTCTACTTTTAGTCAGTCAAGAAATATTAATTAATAAATGATGGCTTGATTATAGCCAGGCCCATCTGTTATGGTTTCTCTTTTACTATGTCAGATTTTAAAAAAAAGACTTTGAATGTTTTTCCCTAAGAAATTAGAAGAAATTGATTCTGTTGAAGTCTGTTAGCAGCATAGAATCATAGAATAGTTAGGGTTGGAAACGACCTTACGGTCATCTAGTTCAAACCCCCCTGCCATGGGCAGGGACACCTCACACTAAACCGTGCCACCCACGGCTTTGTCCAACCTGGCCTTGAACACCGCCAGGGATGGAGCATTCACAACCTCCCTGGGCAACCCATTCCATTGCCACACCACCCTAACAGGAAAGAATTTCCTCCTTATATCCAGTCTAAACTTCCCCTGTTTAAACCCGTTATCCCTTGTCCTGTCACTACAGTCCCTAATGAAGAGTCCCTCTCCAGCATCCCTATAGGCCCCCTTCAGATACTGGAAGGCTGCGATGAGGTCTCCACGCAGCCTTCTCTTCTCCAGGCTGAACAGCACCAACTTTCACAGCCTGTCTTCATACGGGAGGTGCTCCAGTCCCCTGATCATCCTCGTGGCCCTCCTCTGGACTTGTTCCAACAGTTCCATGTCCTTTTTAAGTTGAGGACACCAGAACTGCACACAATACTCCAGGTGAGGTCTCACGAGAGCTGAGTAGAGGGGCAGGATCACCTCCTTCAACCTGCTGGTCACACTCCTCTTGATGCAGCCCAGGATACGGTTGGCTTTCTGGGCTGTGAGCGCACACTGCCAGCTCACGTTCATTTTCTCATCAACCAACACCCCCAAGTCCTTCTCTGTAGGGCTGCTCTGAATCTCTTCTCTGCCCAGCCTGTAACTGTGCCTGGGATTGCTCTGACCCAGGTGTAGGACCTTGCACTTGTCATGGTTCAACTTCATGAGGTTGGCATCAGCCCACCTCACAAGCGTGTCAAGGTCCCTCTGGATGGCATTCCTTCCCTCCAGCATATCAACCGAACCACACAGCTTGGTGTCATTGGCAAACTTGCTGAGGGCACACTGAATCCCACTGTCCATGTCATTGACAAAGACGTTGAACAAGACCAGTCCCAACACCGATCCCTGAGGGACACCACTCATTACTGGTCTCCAGTTGGACATTGTGCCATTGACCACAACTCTTTGTGTGCGGCCATCCAGCCAGTTTTTTATCCACTGAATGGTCCATCCATCAAATTGATTTTGCTCCAATTTAGAGACAAGTTTAATTCTAACTGGGCCTTGGCTTTCCTAACCTGGTCCTAGCTTCCCAGACAACATCCTTGTATTCTTCCCTGGCTGCCTGTCCTTGCTTCCACGTTTTATAAGCCTCTTTTTTCCTTCAAATTTTCCTCAGCAGCTCCTTATCCATCCAAGGAAGTCTCCTGGCCCTCCTGCTGCACTTCTTTCTAGTTGGGATGCAACACCCCTGAGCTTGTAGCAGGTGATCCTTGAATATCAACCAACAGTCTTGGGCCTCCCTGCCCTGTAGGGCTGTATCCCATGGAACCTTCCTAAGCAGGTTCCTGAAGAGGCCAAAGTCTGCTCTCTTGAAGTCCAGGGCAGTGAGCTTGCTGCACACTCTTCTTGCTGTCCTGAGGATCTCAAATTTGATCATCTCGTGATCGTTGCATCCAAGGCTGCCCTAGAGCGTCACATTTCCAACAAGCCCTTCCCTGTTGGTGAGCACGAGGTCAAGCACGGCACCTCTCCTTGTCGGCTCCTCTATTACTTGCAGAAGGAAGTTGTCTTCTACACAATCGAGGAGCCTCCTGGATTGCTTGTGCCAGGCCGTACCGTCCTTCCAACAGATGTCAGGGTGGTTGAAGTCACCCATGAGAACAAGGGCCTGCGAGCGTGAGGCTTTTCCTCTCTGTCTATGGAGTGCTTCATCCACAGGTCCTCCTTGATCAGGCGGTCTGTAACAGATCCCCACAGTAATGTCTCCCATAGCTATATTCCCTTTAACCCTGACCCACAAACTCTCTGTGGACTGCTCACCTGTCCCCAGACAGTTCCATACTCTCCAGCCTATCCCTAACATAACAGGCAACTCCCCCTCCCCGCCTGCCAGGCCTGTCTTTTCTAAAGAGCCTGTAACCTTCCATTCCAACACTCCAGTCATAGGAACCATCCCACCATGTTTCTGTGATGCCTATTATATCATACCCCTGTAGATGTGCACACATCTCTAATTCCTCTTGTTTGTTCCCCATGCTGCAGGCGTTTGTATAGAGGCATCTGAGCTGAGCTCCAACTGAAGCCGGCTCATTGGCTGGAGCGGCTGGAATATCTCTACAGTGCTCCAAGCATTTATTATAGGTGCTGGCAACTGACTGAGAGTGTTGGGATGGAATGATGTCCCCCTCCACCAACACATCTAGTTTAAAGCCTCCTTGACCAGTCTGGCAAGCCTCCTACCAAAACTGCTCATGTTGCATGTCTGTTGTCTTGCAGAATTTCGCCTCTTTTTGTTCTTGCAAAAGACTTACTGGGAGAGCTGTGTATATAAATGTATATTTAATTTGATGCACATGGCATTCAGTATTTAAACTGATTTAAAAACACAAACTGTAAATACATGATCTAAGCAATATGCAAGAAATATTGGACTCTAAAATTGCCAAAAAACCCCTACAACCTGTTCATTGTACCATTTTCTGCAAAAATACTTTGCTATAGTAGAATTAACATCCAGGTTTATTTCCATGATAAAGTAAATCTCTGATGTGAGATCTAAAACCTAATATTTCTGTAAAGGAAAAAAAAAAGGCATAGTGGTTCTCTTCCGTTGTCGTGCTGCTTATGTCTACTTTCGTACACTGGCCTCTCTCTCTTTATCGTTAGAAGTATTTGTGCAGCCTTGTGCTGGGTCTGTCACCTGTCTAACCTAGTGTGCTTCCTTTTATCCAGCAAGAATAGTTATCTGGTCTGGTTCATAGTACAAGCTGTGCAAATTTGCAAAAAGCACCCAGCTACTGCTAAACCCAGAACAGATGGGAACAAGGCAGGTCACCTACTTTTTTTCTAGGTTGAAATGCTAGTTGAGCTGCTAATTATGAGTTAAACCCATTATAAAGATTATAAAATAATGAAAAGAATACTTTGGAATTAAGTTATGGTTGTTATTTTATCTGTCTGGGATAATTTCTTTTTAAAGTCAGTGTAATAGTTTTGTATCTTTGTAAGAATTTCTTCAGGTGAAATAGAGACATTTGTTCGTGCTATTAAAAAGTGCCTGATACTGATACATGGGTATTTCCTAATTGAAAAAAAAAAAACAAAAAAAAAAAGGAAAGTTTGTTTAATCCAGTCTTGATTTTAGTATTGAGAATAAGTATCCAGAAGCAAGTAGTAACTTCGCTTCAGTGTGATGCATCAAAATTTCCTACATTGTTCTTGAAATATTGAATTGGGAAAATGACAGGTAGTTTATTAAATCAGCTGGTTTTGTGACATTTCTGTCATCTTTGATCAAAAAGGCATGCCATGTAAGCGGTTTCTGAGCCATAGCTCCTGGGGCAACTCCTGGATTTGGGTCTGACCCAGATGTGTAATAGTATGGGATAAAGTGCAAAAAACTGGAGACAGGATCACTTGTGAACCTGAAGGTGGAGTTGCTTGATTCGCATAAGTTTGAAAGGGCGAGATCTTGTTCATACCTTCTGTCCCTCAAGTTGACAGTACACTCGTGAGCATTATTTCTGCACCAATTTAGCTCAGCACAATAGAAAAGCAAGTAGTCCCATGAGCTATGAAGCTGGGACGAAGGAGGAAGGTGGAACCTTTGAGCTGAAGGTGGGGAGGGAGGCCACTGACTCTGGCTGGCAGGGCCTGAGACATGCCAGGGGAACACATTCCTCCTTGTGTAGCTTAATTCATCTTCAGTGTTTTTATAGGATTGCCTATGAGATTCTGATTTCTGTTTTGTGTTGGAACAAAACGTGAACCTTTCATATGAGAAAGAAGTGGTAGTATTTGCTGAAATTAGTGTAATGTCATTTGTTGTTAGAATCACAGTTTTTTGGCAGGTGTATTAAATATTTTTCCAGTCCTGGAAGAAGCCATTTAATCCTGTCACCAGAAGAGAAGACTGCCAAATTGAGGATTTTAACAAACTTCGTAGAAAGTTTCTGTTAATGGAATCTCTACTAGTATTTGACTTACCTTCAGCTGGAAGGAAGGTCTCCATGGTCTGTGGAGGCCACATACAATAGTAAGGTAATGCTCCTGAGGAGCTCCTTGTCTGTGCCAGGCCAGGACTTCCCTTTGAGGGAGGAAAAAAGAAGCTCAATCTCTGCAGGTCATACTAATTTTTAAACTTTTGCAAAGGCCACAGTATTCTTGAGTGCAGTTAATTCGTGTCACTCTGTCATCTGGAACAGGAATATAGGCAGACTCTCAAAGAGAAGTAATTAAACTGTTTTCTGCTGTTCCAATGTTCCAAAGCAATTGAGTATAGTTCATAATACTGACATAGTCTCTTCCATGTCCTTTAGTTGTTCACATCTTGCCCTCAGGAAAAGAAAGGCAGCTATTCCGAATCAGAGTTAGAGGCCTTGAATGCCTAACCACAACAGTCTGCCAAAGTAGTCTCAATATACCAGAAAGCCAGCAAGAAATGTGCTAGGTGTGTAAATTGCATAGTAGCAAGCTAGCTGTTGTATGTTTGGTGTGCCTTAATAATAGTAAAGCAGCTAGTGAGCAAACAGTAAGGAGCAAACATGGGTGACCCATGCCCCTTGGAGCCAGTTACAGACATTCCTACAAAAGAAAGAGATCTTCAGGGAGTAACACATTCTGACCTCCCTCTTGAGTGACAGCTATGCACTGGCTGTTTCTCTGGGCCTTATGAGCTGTGACTGTCTCCATGCTTGTAATAAGCTTATGTACAGTAACATACTTTCTCTTTTTGTATAAAGATAAGTCACCAAATTACCTTGTAGTAATGCATTTGTAGATTATTAAAAGTACATAAAACATCAGGTGTTTTAATATGAATTAGTATGTCATTACCTAAAAAAGACCCTTCACTGAGTTTTATCATATAGTTGCATAGCTGTAAATACTGTTTGCCATGGGAGAGAGTCACCATATCACAATGAGTGTAATTCTGGGGGAGGGACAGAGAAGGGGCAAACTGTCAAAGGGAAGAGTTTTCACTATGGAGACCTGTTGCTATGAAAATATTGCTGCAATGCATCATGGACTTTACCGTGAAGAGCAGTAGGAAGATACAGCTGCCATTTTCTGAATTTCCCACCTTGCCACCCTCTCAGATAAGGAGAAGAATGAATCAGATGGTGGGAGAAGATTGTCAAGGATTTTAGTTATTCCTTGCCATAATTTATGAATCTGTTCCGATGGAAAACCTTATGTTGAATTGTTGAATGCATTTTTTTTTTTTTTTTTGTTCAAACTATTTCCAGAATCTTGTGTAGCTTGAAAAAGTTGATTTGAATTGTCCTCACTTAAAAGTTTGGAACAGCAATAAGTTAATATATTAACTGGTTACCAATATCTATATGCTTTCATTTACCATGTAAGTTGAATGCATTAATTAATCGATCTTGTCTCAGATTTTTAGTTTGGTTGCTACCCTTGAGGATATAATGGAAATACTGAATCAAAGCTACATTATTTCTGGTAATCAAGACAACGGAACCAGTGATTAAAATACATCAACTTGCAGACTCTGGCCTCTTTTGAGCTGAAAGGGATTCTGTTCTCTTCCTCAAGTGTTCTTGGATTCCTGTAGATACATTATTCTGGGTGCAGAGTTCATGAAAGAAATCTTTGTGTCATGGAAAGGTATGACCATAATGTGAAGCGGGACTACAGCTATTTAAATGTAAATAGGGAAGTAAGTGGAAATAAATTATATGAGCTATAAGGGAATAAATTGATAATTGTGATAATTGCACAGTGGAAGCCAAAGGCAAATTTGATGCGATGCTTTGTTCAGATGTGTAAAGTGCAATTGGTGAGGGAAGGGAATAAATTTTACCTGCTTTTCTTTAAAAAATGTTTTGTTTTTCTTCTCTGGGCATGTCCTGAGACCAGGCATGGCTTCATTAGCTGGCTTTCTGCCTGGCTAGGTGGAAAAGATGTATTAAACAGTCTAGATGACATATTGTTAGGCATTACTTACTGCTTTACAGCTACCATGTCATATTTTCTGCATATTGATCAGTTGTGGATTTATATTGGCTGCTAAAAGGATTATGGGCACCTGCTCTTACACTGACATTGCTTGGTGTAATGCAGTAGGAGTGATGATTCCTTATCATTGTTTCTGGCAGCCTCCTTTACTGTATCTTTCCTCCTTCAAGTGTTTTTAAAAAAAGTTAGGAAATCTCAAATATTTCATTTTCTCCTTAGGCAGTTTCATTATCTGTAGAGACCTGTTTTCTTCCATATCCCACCAAATATTCTTCTTTAGAAAGAAGTGCGTCTTTCTGAAAGTGGAAGAATACAGAGGAATTATATTAGGAGAAAAATGAAGTTCAGTTGCTCTGGGCTGAAATGTGTTTGTTTATATACTGTTATTTCAAATTATTGACCTTGTAGTAGGAAAACATGCTGTAGGACTACTTCAAAATTTGCTGTACTTCTGGGCAGAGAACAAAAAACACCTCTAGTTTTATGTTCCTGGCTATTGCAACACTATTCCTATCCATGTAGTTTAAATTTATTTACAATGTACTTTAAATTTATTACAGATATTACTTTTTATATTTGTAAGTGTATTATGCTTATGACCCATGAACCATTGTCTTACATTTCTGAGTACCTGACTGGCCATCGAGATGAAAAGATAGTCTTTATCCAGTGTTTAAAGTTGATGCATAACCTAGATAGATACAGACAGTAGTGGCCATCCTCATTAGTAAAAATGTAATTCACCTGCAGACAAACTGAAGGTTTTGGTTTACCCATCATGGCAAATTAGAAGGTAAAGAAAAATTCTACAATTAGTTTGTAGGTATTCGTGGAGTTCTCCTGTCTAGACAAAGAGCTATATATTTGGGTTCATTAGTGCAGACCTGTATGTATGTGATAAGAGTCCATATGTCTCAGGCTGTTGGAAGGCAGAGAAGGGGACAGTTTGCAGACGAGTTTGAAACTAAGTACCTTGTAGCCAAAGTGAAAAACAGGGATCCTGTGGAGGGTCTGAAGACAGAATTGAAGTGCTCACAGTTTCTGACCAGGAAAGCAATCTTTGCAGGAGTATTATAAATTCATAAGTAGGGTGGGATCTATATGCCAAGTCAAGAGAAAATATGTCATAGTAATTGAGCCTGAATGACAGATTTAACAGTGTGGAAAACCAGGAAATTTTTATTGAAAAAAATCTCATGCAGAAAGACCCTGTATGTTGGAGACAAGTCCTGAGTACAGACACAAGAGCTCCAATTCTAAAACAATACCAGAAAGAAAGGAGAATTCATCATGATTGTGTGGAAAGGAAGGAGAATAAGATCTGGTTTAGATATGATGATTTTACTCTAGCTGTTACACATCTATTTGGAGTTATCAGAGCTCTTAAAGCAGGAAGAGGCAAGTCTTGAAATTCTTCAGAGAATTTGGTTTTGTGTATGAAATGGGTGAACCCATTCAAAACAAATTTGGAGGGTGCTTAGCAATAATTTAATAACTGGAGAAAGAGATTGGCATTATGTTACGGCATGCTGTACTTCAAAATATTTGTCTGAAGGTTGGTTTGTGCTGCAAAGATTGCAGTGTCTCTGGAGGTGAAGCATAGAGAAGAGGGGATTAAGGACAGCCAGTGCCATAAGGATTAGCATTGGAAGTATTGCAGTATAATTACTAGTTATGTATTTCTGAGACCAGCTGTTAGAACAATTGCAAATCTTGTAGTGCACTGAAGCTTTCTAGCTCATCTTGCCGTTCAAATGCTGATGCAACAGAAAAAGGTGGAAGCCAGTGAAGTAGTGTAATAGAGAACCTGTAGCAGGAAAGGGTACAGTGGAGGTTTATTGAAAGCAGTGCTGTTGGCATACTCTATAGAGGAAACGTCATGAAAGGCCTAACAAGAGTGCATGAGAAATAAGGTAAGAGGGGGCAAAGACTTGGATCAAATCAGAGACTTCCCTCATAATAAATACAGTTAGAAGGAAATGGATTTAGAGATGCTGAAAGTTAAAAAAAAAAAAAAAAAGGCTCTTATCAAAGGGGGCTTAAATATTGATATTTAGGGTTCTGTCCATTTATACTGCTGTTTGAAGCAATAAGACTATTTCAGGGGTGGGGAGAGAGGGGAGAGAACAGAAATGTGTAGACATTTCAGATTTAGGAGAATCATACCCTGCGTAGTTTTTTACTTTTTTTCTCCCAAATAGGAAAGTGTGTTTCTTTCTCACATTAATGAACTGTGCATTAACACCTATTCTTTCTTCAACATTTAGTTTGAGGTATTGCATAAATGTGTAATGCACTAGGAGTCAGTTTAATCTCTGCAGCACTCAATCATTGTGTTTTTGAATGGTGCACCTGCTTCATAGATGGAAGTAACTTTCAGCTTAATTTGAATTATATATATACAAAAAATATTTGTCCAATTAACAAAAAATGAGAAATTCCATCTGTTCAGTTGTCTAGAAGAATGTTTTATCTCTGAAGCACATTATCATATCTAAAATTGACAGCGTAATTTGTTAGGTTTAGGTTTTGTTTTTAATTTTGCCCCACTTCCCAGGTGTCTAAGAATAAGTAATTCTCTACTTAAAACCAACATGTCTCAAATGATGATACTTCCGCCCCCCCGCCATTACTTCTGTGGTGCTGCAGTGGCAAGGCCAGTTATGACATGCATGCAGTATTCACTAGATACTGCACTTACTTCCCTCTCAAATCCTCAAGTCATGAAGAGTATAGCAACCATTTGTGCTTTATTTTAGTAACAAGTCACAAGCAGCAATAACATTTAACCCCTTTATGAATACCCTGCTCCTCTGTAGCTGGCATACTGCTGCATAGCTGCATGTGCTGCTTTTTCTCAGGGTAGCTTCCCAAGGCATGTTTCGTGGCTTGCCTTCTGTTGTGCTGAAGGAGCACACAGATTATGAAGCTGGTATTTCTGTGAATTTAGAAAATTTTTCCTTCTTAAATGAAAATTTGTAGTTTATTGACTATTGCTTTATTGTGAGCCTTTTCAAAAGAGCTCCAGATTTATTTCTGAAGAGTTATTGACCGACTGGAACTTTTATCTTACCTTACTGTAGTGAAAATTCACAGTGTAGGTTAAAATCATGATATCACTATTTATTATTTTCAAAGTGTAAGTATTTTAAAATTATGGTGTTATCTTGAATTCTTTTGTAATAGAAGACCTCATGACTGCTAGGTGAAACTGAAACTGTCTATGGAAGGCAATTTCTAGGCAAGAGTTGATAGTCTGCATAAATAAGGTGGCAAGTGCTTGGATTGACACTGGTATAATGGGGTTGTGATGTATTTTATAAGTGAGGGATTGGGGACACAGATTCTGAAGTGTTTCTGTAATGTACTGAGCCATTTCAGCTGTTTTCTCTGACATTCTGTGCAGTGAGGTTCAAGAATCCATTGACTTTCTATTGGAGCGTATGAAGAGATACGTAGTTGGAGTCCACCTAGATGAACCAAATGGGGGTGGGAGAGGGTACTATGATGAAGAATGAACTGAGTAAAAAATTATGACATTGCTAATTAGGAAAAGAAACAAACAAAATATAATGAGACACCTGGACTTGGCTCAAAAGGAAAAAAATATTATTGGCTGCATCTGAAGATTTGCATAAGTGTGGATGAGTAATAAATTGCTGAAAATTAATGAGGACTGAAACACAGTATTTAATTCTGTGTAGAGAAAAAAAACCTGCAACTTATAAAATTGGAGAGGCAATGCAAAATATATTTAAAATACACAGTGGAAACTTCCACTTAGAATATTGGGATTTTTTTATTATTTTTTTTTAAGTACAAGAAACATTGATGTGTGTGCATAGATAGATAGGTAGGTAGATAGATAGATATACACACCTTTTGGTATTGCAAACATGCAGAAAGTCTTGGATGGAAGAATCCATAGAAGGAAGTCCACACTTTTTTTTTCCATTTCAGTGTTCTCCTTTTCATACTTTTTCATCAGGACAGTACTCTGACCCTGCTGTTTGTGGTGCAGATTATAAAAGCAATTAGATTTAGAGAGCTTTGACATCTATGTGCGTTGTTGACTGCCAAATTCTGTGCATCACTTCAGGTACGGAGATTTGTGTAGAGGAGACGCTGTTTCATATGAAGCAACTGAGAAACATTTTTTTGGTGATGGTGGTTGATTGATTGGTTTTGGTTGGTTTTAGTTTTGTTGTTTGTATGTTTTTTCCTCCCATTAAGAGAAACTACAAGAATAACAGAAAGGTATTTGGGCTAATCTTTGAAGAAGTAAGTGAAAGAAAGACAGTGAAATTTGTACTTTTAAGAGGGACTAGGAAGTAAGTTTTAAATATTAATGAGCACAGAAGGCTAGGATTTGATGGCAGATACCTAAAAAGTAAAGTTTAGGCCTTGTGGTCTTCCTGCTACATCAAAGCTGTGGAGAAGTCTCATGTACACACAGCCTATGTGGAATTTTTTTTTTTATAATTGTAAATCTTCATCTTTATCACTTTAAAATTGCACTTCGTGTATAGAATCACATGAAAATTATAATATGTGACTGATTATGCTGTCATGGCCGCTCTCCAGATGAGGGTTTGAAGTCTATCGTAAATCATGGTATTAGAGTTCACTGAGCAACATGATTATTCGTATAGCTTTGCAAATGGAGCAACAGTTTTGGAACATAAACTTTTTCAGAAAAATGCACAAAATTGCATATTATACTGAGAGTTATTTTTGAGAGACTGGGTATTGATCATGTTTTCTTTTGAAAGGTTAACTTTGTGTGCATGGAGGGTGATGCAATATTATTATAGGTGCCATTATCCAAGCATGGCTTATAGGACTCTAGAAATGTTTCAGGGTTTGCCTGAGGGATAAAATAAACATTCACTTTTTAGTTTCACTAAGGCTTTACATGGTTAATACAACAATTTTTCTCTATGGATCCAGCATCTGAAGGAAGCACTGTAATTCTGTTTTTCTTCAATGGCAACAGAAAAGGAGAGGCCATTAAAAGGCAAAAAAGCAGGACTATGAAAATGAAAAGCAGGTAGTAACGAAGCTGTCTCTAAAAGGACAGATAGTTTTCAAGTTGTAATGTTTTTTTCCATTCTTGCTAGTGTCCAAGTGCTTTTCCATTCAGGCACAAGAATATCACAGTCGACAGCTTGTCACTGTTGCAGTATTAACCTGTTCTGTATATTAATCCTATGTTTCCTTGTTAATATGACATAAACTGTGGACACTGTGTCGAATCATAGAATGATTTGGGTTGGAGGAGATCTTAAAGATCATCAATTCAAACCTTAAAGTTCATCCAGTTCCAATCCCCTGCCGTGGGCAGGGACACCTTCCACTAGACCAGGTCAAAGCCCTGTCCAACCTCACCTTGAACGCTGCCAGGGATGGGGAAACCACGACTTCTCTGGGCCACCTGTGTCAGTGTCTCACCACCCTCATAGTAAAGAATTACCTCCAAATACCTAATATAAGTAATGCTTTTTCAGTTCAAACCCATTGCCCCTTGTCCTATCCCTGCCTGCCCTTGTAAGAAGTCCATCTCCAGATTCTTGTAGGCCCCTTTAGGTACTGAAAGCTGCTCTAAGGTCTCCCCTGAGCCTTCTTTTCTCCAGGCTGAACAAGCCCAACTCTCTCAGCCTATCCCCATAGCAGAGACAGCTATGAGACAGTAGCAGAGAGAGCTCCAGCCCTCTGAGCATCTTTATGGCCACCTCTGGACTTACTCCAACAGCTCCACTTCCCTCTCATGTTGGGGACCCCAGAGCTGGACACAGGACTGCAGGTGGGGTCTCAGAAGAGTGGAGTAGAGGGGGAGAATCACCTCTTTCAACCTGCTGGCCACACTCCTGATGCAGGGCTGGCTTACTGATCGCTGGCTCATCCCACAGTGCCAGTCCCAACACCGACCCCCAAGGAGCACCACTTGTTACTGGTCTCCACTTGGACATTGAGCCCTGGACCACAACTGTCTGAGTGTGACTATCCAGCCAATTCCTTATCCATTGAGTGCAGAAATTGTGAAAGTTAATGTTCCAAGAGAAGATATGTCTTTTATGCTGTATGGTGAATTAACTGACAATCCTGCAAATAATACAGTTTTAACCACTGTGTATTTTCTCTTTTGAAAGCTGTTTTATCATTTTCATTTCAAGTCTTGCTTAAGCTTCACGCCAATTTTCAAGAAGGTATTTTTATAGTTTTTTTGAGTGTAATGATTATCTTTCTTAGACACCATCACATTACAAAATACCTTGTGAGAAAGTAATTGACAGTTACAAAACCAAAGAGTAAAATCAAGCCCTTTTTAATTTTTTCTAATTCACTTCACTTTTGCCTGCTTCTGATACTGTCTGCTGTATTTTAAAACCAAAGTCATCTTCACAAGCTAGTAGTGCTACCAACCTTTCTGAGCAAAACCTTGCTATATCTCTTGACATTTATAAAGTTTTCCAATTGTCTCAGGAAGAAGACGAGAAAAAGGAATCTTCATGAGTTCCTGTGCGTGTTAGGGGGAGGAGGTGTTATTAAATTAGAAACAAAGCTGAATCAACTGTTTAATATTACTGACCTTTGAGTAGAAAAGCCAAGGAAAATACTGTGGTGAAATTTTTGCCATGGTCATTAACAGACAGAGCAAGGCAAGGCTTGTGGAAAGAAGGCAATATTTTTATTAGAACAATCAGTATATTTTAGAAAAAAATAAACAGACTTATTTTTGAGCCCAGAAACATATCTTCAGTTCTGAGTCAGAAATCAAGTATTTCAATGATAAATATGTGAGTCTGGGGGCATCTGGAAAGAGACTGATACAATCTAAAGGCGGTCTGCCTTAATGCCATAAAAATTACCATTTTTGTTTATTTGTTATACTTCTGACACCTTGCTGAATTGTAAGGTTAGTGTCATCCTAGGTTTATCTGACTTCTGACATCACTACTTGATGAATTTCTTTAACACACTAGCAGATGACTGAATTCCCCCCCTAATACAACTTTTTATGTAGCATAAAATTCTAAAACTGTTTTGCTGAGGGTTGTTTTTGAGTGCTGTTCTTGTTAAATGTGCATATGTAATTGATATAATATGACTTTCAAGGTTATATTGGAAGGAAGAAAGAAATCACACTTGTTTAGTAGCTGTAACTATCGTGCCGAAGATGGCACTGAAGAAATATGTAGCATATCTTACATTGTGTAAGATCACATTTGTTGGATTTGTTCTACAGTGAGTTTTCTTCTTGCAGCTCTGTGTTGCTTATTAACACAGTTTTCAATTCTCATTTTCTTCCCTAAGTTTTGAAGAACTTTGGTAGTACTTCAGTACTACAGTTTTGGTAGGATGCCTGGAAGTTCATGTGTCTGAGTCCACACAGAAATTGGAAAATTCTGTGCTTTCATGTGTTAGGTGGAAGTTTAATCACCTTCCTTTGGAAGTACTTTAGGCACTGTGTTTTAGTAAAGCAGCATGGCCTAGGACTTGGAAGGTATAGGTAAAAGGGAAGCGGTTGTTTCTGAGAAATAGAGGTGAGGTTTTGAAATCATGTGAGACAAAGCTAAATCCTAAAACTGGACAGGAACAAGTACCCAATAATGGTGGATTAACATGATTAGGATGGATTCTTGGTTCCTGTCTTCCACATTTGCTACAGCAGCTCTCTCAGTAGTACTCTGGATATTTTGAGAAAGAGAAACATTTTCTTGTTACACCTTCCTTCCTTTCTGGCAGGCTCTGTTGGTAAATGTAACCAAATAATTCAATCATTGAATCATAGAATCATAGAATCGTTAGGGTTGGAAAGGACCTTAAGATCATCCAGTTCCAACCCCCCTGCCATGGGCAGGGAGGGACACCTTACACTAAATCATATCACCCAAGGCCTTGTCCAACCTGGCCTTGAACACTGCCAGGGATGGAGCATTCACAACCTCCTTGGGCAACCTATTCCAGTGCCTCACCACCCTAACAGGAAAGAATTCCCTTCTTAAATCCAACCTAAACTTCCCCTGTTTAAGTTTTAACCCGTTACCCCTTGGCCTGTCACTACAGTCCCTAATGAAGAGTCCCTCCCCAGCATCCCTATAGGCCCCCTTCAGATACTGGAAGGCTGCGATGAGGTCTCCATGCAGCCTTCTCTTCTCCAGGCTGAACAGCCCCATCTTCCTCAGCCTGTCTTCATACGGGAGGTGCTCCAGTCCCCTGATCATCCTTGTGGCTCTTCTCTGGACTTGTTCCAACAGTTCCATGTCCTTTTTATGTTGAGGACACCAGAACTGCACACAATACTCCAGGTGAGGTCTCACGAGAGCAGAGTAGAGGGGCAGGATCACTTCCTTTGACCTGCTGGTCACGCTCCTTTTGATGCAGCCCAGGATACGGTTGGCTTTCTGGGATGCAAGCACACACTGAAGCCAGCTCATGTTCATTTTCTCATCAGCCAGCTCCCCCAAGTCCTTCTCTGTAGGGCTGCTCTGAATCTCTTCTTTGCCCAGCCTGTAGCTGTGCCTGGGATTGCTCTGACCCAGGTGTAGGACCTTGCACTTGGCATGGTTAAACTTCATGAGGTTGGCATCAGCCCACCTCAGAAGGGTGTCAAGGTCCCTCTGGATGGCATTCCTTCCCTCCAGCATATCAACCGAACCACAATATTGAAGAAGCTGTTATAATGAAAGCTTTATTATAATTATAATACTTTCAGTAATTACCCTTCCTGCTATCTACCCAGCAGAATATGTAGCTATACTTGGGTGCTAAAACTTTTCACTGGAGACTGTGTGTTTACAAAACATCTGCTTCACTATATAAAATTACTGTTGGAGCAGAAATCGGCGTGTGTTTTTGTTTTGCTGTTAAAGCTGATAAATGCATGACCATGTGAAACCGAAATAAAGTCCTGACATTATTTGATCATGTGAAACCGAAATAAAGTCCTGACATTATTTGATCAGGGATGTTGTGGTTCAGTGAAACAAAGCAAGAGATCTCTGAAATAATGTTGTGAGCAAAATTGAGGGGTTTTTTTTTGACTCACTGAGCAGGGAATTTGCATTCTAATAATAGCGAGTTTATAAGGGTCAGTTTAATAAGTATAGTTTAAAAGGGAGCCCAGTAGTATTCTTGCTCCTCTGATATGCTTATTTGCTAGAGCGTAAGATTTCAGCTAAGCTAGTGCCAGTCCTTCCCCTCCTGCATACCAGCATTCATTCCTTAGGCCTTTTTTTGAGACAAACATGAGTTTTTGATTTAGATTTTTTGATTTAGACTAGTTCTGTTGCATATGGTTTTGTTTGTGGTATTTTTCATATTTAAGGTCCGGGAAATTGTATAGATCACTTAGATTTGAGGTTGCAGGTAAGCAAGGGAGGCCAGGGGGAGGACATGACCGAAGAAGCGCTGTAGTGACATATTAAGAGTGATAAAACTCAGTACATTGAAAGTCTTATGCAAAGAAATTATTCTGTAGTTACTCATTTTTCGGTTTCTTTCCTCATTCTGATAATTAACTGGAAGTTTGGTCTATACAAAAAGGAAGGTGGCCCACTGAATTTTCTGTTAACTGGAAGACAGTATTTTGAGTTGGAATATAGTATTTGTACTGAAACATCCACAACAGAATCATTCTTTTCAGTGTTAGTCAAGAACAGTTTATTAAGCTCCGCTTCCATGCCACCATAATGTTTATCCCTGGAGAGAAGAAAACAAATACAAAGCAAGTTTTTATTACATGAGTAGGAAGATCATCTTTATCAGTGAATTTCTCTTTGTGAATGGTACTTTTATATGTGCAGTGGAGATAAGAATGTGTAACTTTTTTTTTTTCTTGCAAATTGGAAAAGTAGTATATTCATGTTAGTATCTACAGAAGAGAAACAAATATTATGTTAAAGCAAATGGCATGAGCTGCTATAATTTACTGAATAGGTACTTTCTGTGCTACTGTAAGAAACAGTAATTGAAAGAGAAATTGTATTTTGTTTTACTATATTTACTATATACATTTAATGTAAGTCGAGATTTAGAAGAAACAAACTGTCTGCAAACTGAATTTGTTCTCTTCGAATATTGCACCATTTTGACAATGTAAGAAATGCTTTAAGTTTTATTGCAGCTAATTTTAAGTACTGTAAAATGAATAGCGGGTTGAATTAACTGATTTGAGAGCATTTGTAATATATGGAAGGGCTTTATATTTCCTTCTACTAAAAAGAACAGAAAATGTCATCTAATTTTTTATGTAAAAGAAAAGAAGCAGGTGATTTTTCATGGGTTATTATTTAACCCTTTCAACAGCAGAGCGAGATAATGAGAGGAAAAAATCACTTGTCTCGAGCTGGTAGGCACTATATCTGGACTAGGTCTATTTTAGTGCAGCTCAAACTCTAACATGAGAAGATTGCAGAAATTTACAATTCAAAGTGTGTTTCATCAGGGAGAAATCCACAGATTGTTTTGACACTCAGTTAGAAATTCAGCATGAAGATGGACATCTCATGAAATTTGCAGCTGCTGATTGAATTTATATTTCCATAAAGGCCATCAACAGTAGCAGCCTGCAGGGGAAGTCAAGGAAAAATGACAAAAATTGTGAGGCTAGCATTTTTTCCTCAGTCTTATAGTAGCAAATTACTTGTAATAAGGTTCTACACTGACCAGGATTAAAGAGAAATGGAGGTAGCCAGAAGGGAATGATTTCTCTGTTTAACTGATTTGAACTAACAATGTCTGAATTTGATATTTAAATATATGTTTAGTCATTTGTACAGTATGTAAAATGCACAACTGCAAATCAAAAATGTCCTTAAACTGAAAAATGAGACTTTTAGTGGTAATTACAGAAGGTTTATCTTACAGGTAATTTGATTCTAGAATAAATTCCCAGGATAGAAAATTAATGATATAGAAACGTGCAAAAGTAGGTCGTCTTTATTAGGGACAAAAATCTCATCTCATTTCATCTCTGGCATGTATCCTCTCATTCATATACGCACAGATAGGAGAGGATATGTAAGATCTGAATTCACTTTTCTGAGCAGCAACTCTCATTATGTTACCTTTTAAAAAGCAAACATGCATTCACAAAAACAAACCCATGTTGTCAAAACAATTAGTAAGAAATGCTATTGGAACAAATGCCGTAATAAAATTTAACAGATTTATCTTTTCTTTAGAAGGGTTTACATATTACTATTTCTGTTTTTATGGAAGGAACAGGGCAGGAGGGAAAGTTTCTTCTTTTATGGTACAATCATCATCATTGGTATCTTTCTTGAGAGATTCTAGCTCCCATAACACCTTTGTTTCAAAACACCTGCACATCTTTAGAGTATGGAAAGGTTTAAGGTTTATGTGTTTTCTTTCATCTTGGTGTTAGAGAATTCTGTGTGCAACTTGCAGTGGATAGCAAGGCAGCTGTACTCACAGAGTTGAATTCAGAAGCCTTTCCTTACAGTTAATAGCCTGCATCTGTGCCATCCTTAGCTGCAGTTCCATCATGCCTGGCAAGCTAAGGAAGGTCAACAGAAATAAATTTGGAGGTCAGTAGACATCTAAATGTCCCAGAAACTGGTATCGGCATTCTCCATAGCTGAACAATAACAAGAGTTATGCATTAGTATGGTGAGACACAAGTCATGTAGTCTTGATATTACTATGGTTTCCTAGTGTATGGGGATATTTAAGAATGAAAGTGCTTGTGCAACCTCTTAATATAAAAACATAGGGATCGCGTATCTTAGCTGCTCACACCAGAAATGAACGAGTTAGAATTCTAATGAGATTCACCAAATAACTGCCATAATGAGAAACTCTGTGAACATCATTATTTCAGAGTGTTTACATTTTAAGGATTAAATTGGTGAAGTGAAATCAAGTAACTAATTTTTGCTTCTAAAAATTAAAATACAGTTTAGGAACCTGTGAGTCTTTGACATGAAATTATTTAATTGTAGAGCTTATAAGTATCACAGCTTGTTCTTTCAGTGGTTGTAAACTCTGTGTATCAAACACTTGTATTACAGTTATTGCAAGCTATGGAAGTCTAGAGTTTACTGTCCAGAGTAAGTCTTTCATCTTTTCTTTCAGTGGTATCAGCATAAATGATTTGACATAGAAAATTTTGCATTTACTTATTGCCGAGAATAGTTGCACTTGGTATGTTAGCTTATAGTAATAGCAAAGTATTCCAAAATCAACAGGCACAAAATTCAGTATTTTAATACTTGATGACTGGGTACTTAGATAATGTAAAACCGTGTGACCTCAGTATTTGCTGTTTAGTCTAAAATTTGCTTAGTTAAACTGGAGCTGTGAAAGTAGAAAGCCAGAAAAACTGTTAAGTGGGAGCTGGATGTTGTTTTTTGCATGTGAATTTGTTTTTTCTTGCAAAGTGACCACAGAAACTCTGATTTTAGTAGAAAAAATCATGGGTTGACTAAGATCTAAAAAGTTTTGACTTTCAGGTAGTTCTTGGGCCCTGCTCTTGCACCTTATCCTCTTCTTTCTCAAAGTAACTTTGAAAGCAGGTAAGATATTGCTGCAATTCCTTGGCCATGTAAAGTTTTTTACTTCTTCACCACCTACACCTCTCTGAGCTCACCAAAACTGCTAAAATCTGCTGTTTTTTCCCTAGAATCGGTGTTACTGGAAAATACCTTAACTCATGGGGTGTGCACAGGCTGGCTTAAAGAAACAGACTTTTGAAGCACAGCTTTAAAAGTAACCTGACAATGTAAAGTAAGAGTTAAATTGAGCAGAAATTTTCAGCTGTTGAAAGGTAAATGATTTCACGCTACTAACATTAATTCACTGAATTGTTGTACCTTCTGGTATGTATTGTTTAATTTTATTAAAAAGAAGTTGTTTATCTTATAACTCTAACCAAGTTAACATTTTTTTGTATTTCTGTATATAACAAATGGTGACATTTTACTAACTTAAGATATTAAAAGTTATAGAACTACATGCTAACTTGAACGATTCTTAAACTCCTGTAAGCATTAATATAGCATTCTTTTAATCCTTTTAGAAAGCATATTACTAATAATGCTTGCAATTTATTTCTTGGTTTTTACCTCAATGCCTTTAAAATAAACATTAAATATTGATATATGTAGCATATGTATCTTAATAGGTACATTAAAAAGCACACTAGAAATTTATTGTAAATATGAACATGAAGGTACAGGAAAATACAATGGCTGATGAACATAAAAGAAATCTTATTGTAAAGCATCAAACTAGTGAGTCAGAAAAATGTTTATGAAGTTATTTCTAAACTGGTGTGCACCCTTTTTCAAATACCTTTTTCAGATATCTTCTTTTCAGCCCTCATATATTTGAACGAATAAGGATACAAGAGTTTTTTTTGCCTATAAACTGTTTACCCAGCTTCTAATTAAGGATTCTGAGGATGAAATGCTATTATAATAATTTATATAAATTACAAAAGATGGGGCATAGCCTCTGTTTTTTAGAACCGAGATGACATGTTTTAATTCAAGATGTATAACCCTACCATAATATTGTAGACATGGAGTTTGTCTTTAAAGCCCTCTTTAATAATTTTTTTTCTTTCTTATAGTATAAGTAAGGTATGATTTGCTTATGCTGTAAGGTATTCAAGTTCAGTTAGTTTATCTGAGTAAAAAAATTAATTTGTCAAGTTGCAAACAAGTTATGAAAGCATACTTTTAGTGGAACTTACTGCTGCAATATATATGTACTACATAACATTGGTATTTTGAAGCACAGGAAATCTTTGTGGTGGGTTTTGAGGGGTAAGTTCAATGTACCATGCTACTTTCTCAGGTCAGGCAACGTTCATGTTCTTCAGCTGTTCCAGTACCAATTTTTTTTCATCTCAAATATGATTCTTTAGAATTGGTTAAAGCTCAATCCAAGTGGAAGGTCTCTGTTTTCAGAGACTTTAGTATTCCATATAAGACATGAATAAAATATCTGGATGCAAAAGGTGGTTGCAAGATCTCATCTTCAGCTGCCAGGTCTGTGGCTGCATTCTCAGGCAGCAGTGCCCTGTGTGCACACTTGAATGCTGTGGAGTAACGTTATTTGCCATGTTGGTGCCTATTCCATTGCAGCCCTTTAGGTTGCCTTTTTCAAGATCTGAGGGAGAGGAGTCCCTGGTACCACTTTACCTGGTTGTGTTGACCCTGATTTCCTCATCTCACAAGACATATCTTTGCCATGTTTTTTTTTTTTTATAAAGGTACAGAACTTCCTGTTAGACCCACCTGTGTGATGAAATGGAAAATGTTTTCTGGAGGCCCTGGCAGAGTCTACCACTACCTGTGTTTACTTAAATCTTTGTTAGGTATTTTATTTACTTGAAGCTATACAGTGTTTCTCTTGACTCTGGTAGGCTACCCACAGTGGGCATCCCTGCAAACCATTTGTGTGTTCGGGATCATGACATAGTCACCTATCCTGTTGTATTACAATTGCTTCCTCCTCTTCCAAGGAAGAGCTCTTGCTATTGCCTGAGATCACTGTCATGCCTTGTCTTGCCTAGCAGGCTGTCCCTCTGACTCCACACTAGCCTGATCCCTTTAACAGCATTCCTTTAAAAATGGTCTTCTGGTGGTTGTCACCCCACTAAAACTGTCAGTGCAATACACGATGGGCTGCCAAGGTCACACAGGTGGTCCTCCGTGAAGACTGCATCAGGTTTAGGCCCTGTTCTCTGATATTCACCCCCACAACCTTTGTCCTTGAGCTTTCGCAGTATTTCTTGTTTTTGTTCTAAAGCCATATTTTAACTCATGAAGAGTAGTGTTTCACCTGAGAGGCTTTTTTTAAATGGAATAAACACATTCAGCAAATCTCCTAAGCTGACTGCGACATCTGCAGAAGGGATAGGGAGCTCAGTCTTCTTCTACTCAGATTTCCAACCACACCACCAGCTTGAGAAACCGTATTTGCATATTTGGAGGGAGACCACCTTCACCTTTAGTGTCTGAAATACGACCTCTGTACACATCTTGCTTAGATGTTAACTTGCAAGAGTTTTTGTGTAATTGCTTTAGAAGAACAAGCAACTCATCTACAGTAGGATTTGTTATGTTACATTGATATGTTTGTATTCTGCTTTTTCATCAGAGTCTGTGTGAGACTTCTTTTAGTGAAAGAACTAGGTGAGGTTTATAAACACACACTTTTTCTTATGTTCTTAAAATGCTGTTTGGAGTGTATGAATAGTGCAAGTGAAGCTTCAAGGGATAATTTTGTAATTTATATGATAAAATGAGTAGCATATAAATTGTAGGATAAAGAATAATTTTTAATGCTGTTTAAAAGAAATGTCTGTAGGATATGTATATATATATATATCTCATATGACTAATATAGCTCAAAGGGCTTGTTACTTTAGCTAAGTTTCCTGTTCTTCAGAAGTTGCACTCTTGTGTTGACTGTGGCTGAAATACGTGAGTGTTCTCCCCTATACTTTCTAATGAAAAGCAAATACAATAAAATAGCAGTACTAGTGTTCTTTAAGCTTTCAAGTGCTGTGCACAGTATTAGCTGTTATTGTGTTCAGACCTTGTGTACGACTGATGTTTTTCTGCAAATCTGAAATGCATAATGCTTTTATAATACTTATTAAAGCATACTAAAAAACAGAAGTAACATTAGCTCCTTGAGAGTGTATGTGCAGCTAGCTGTAATAATTCCATTTATTCTGAAAAAAATAAGAGATGGTAAATGAGCATTTTCAGGTGACTTATAACTGGAATATAATTAATCATCCAAACCAGACTGTAATACTGCTGTGTTGGGTTCATATTGCTTAATTAATAATTGCTTCATTAATAATTGTTCTCCACAGCTGTAACTTTCATGTCATTTACAGTTCCTACCCTTACTGTCATTTGCCTGTTTCTCTTCCCTGCATGTTTACCTTCTTGCATTATGTTTTTATTTATAGAGTACACACTATTGTACACTTTCTGTCTGCTTGGTAAATTCCCTTTATACATGCTAAATCCCCATTTTTCATGCATTTACAGAAAATATTCAGTACTTCATTCCTGGATTTATTCACATTTTGACAGTAATTGGTAAAAAACTGTTTCTTGAATCTGATGAACCAAAACAAACCAAAAGAACAGTTGGGAAAAAGCTTCTGCATGCCAGAGCACTGAGAATCCATCAGCTCTCCAAGGAAGTGGCATTTGTACTGGTATCATTTACATTTTTGTTGCAGAAAGAATGTAATGTTGCATATATCTAGTAGGTTTACTGTAGATTTATTTATAAAACAGTAGTTCTTTGTTTAAGGTGAAGTATCTGTTGGCTTCATGCTGCCTTGATGAGGTAGAAGGCACAAGGCTCTTCAGTGAGCAGGGAATGGGAACTGGTGTTGATGCATCCTGCTGCCAGATGAGGAGAGTTTGGGGACTAAAATGGCAGAGTGAATACAATAAAATACCTTTTATTGTAGTTTGTCTGTCTGCTGAAGGAACTTGCTTCTCAGACAAACTACAATAAAAGGTATATTTTACTTAACTGCTAGAGTCTCAGATTTCAAAACATAAGGTTTGTGTGACTGTATAAAAAAGCAGTAGTCTCTGATTCCTCAGGAAGTTACAGGTTCATCTTTTTCAGATTATTAAATTTGCCACTCCTAAAAAGAAAGTACAGAACACAGGGTGCTGTTTTTTCATTTATTTATGATGTAGTCATAAGTGAATACATGTTGAGTGCTCAGCAGCTCATAATTAACCATAGCCTTCTAATTTTATTAGAATAAGCTATTTAATGTTAGAGAAACATTGTAGTTGTAAGTATCCCGTCTGACAAGCTTCGGTGTCCTACAATGACAAAGGATACTTAAAAAAAGCAAAATTGCAAATTGCATACAGAGTGTGAAATTGACCCTCAGAAATGAGAATGTTTAAATTTATTTGTCCTTACATACAGAAAATATGAATCTGTGCTTTTCAAGTTTTCCTGTACTTACTACATAATGTGTAAGATCTGAAATGACAGTTAAAGTAGACTTCTTCCCTAGAGACCTTTCAGGCTGAACTCATAAGGGTACCTTCAGTAAGTTCAGCATTACCTCCTGTAATTACCTCTGGTGTTCTCAACAGAGAAAAGACGTGGAGCTATTGGAGCAGGTCCAGAGGAGGGCCACGAGGATGACCAGGGGGCTGAGAAAACTGGGGCTGTGCAGCCTGGAGAAGAGAAGCTGTGTGGAAACCTCAGCAGCCAGCTATGAGGGAGCATTTGCATGTAGAGAAACCCTGAAACCACCCTCTTAATCATTAGCTGCTCGATAATCAAGTGTGAATAAAAGCAACTTTTGAGAAGTTCCTGGATAGTTTGTTCTCATCCAGAAACGCTTACTAGGACGTGTACTGACACTATGTATAGTTCTTGACCATTTCTTTAAGAATAACATACTCAAAATGGAATCATTCTAATAATCACTTTTTTGGTCTTTGTGAAAGTAAAATATTTCTCAATGTGTGTGAGCCCTAGTGAATCAGTGTATACACATGGATTGCTAATCTTCCTGTGAAATAATGTAGAATAGCGGTACCAAGTATTCAGTACAGTTATTAAGACTTCAAGTTCTGCCTTCCTATTCTCTTCTTGCTGCATCTGAACCACACGTTTTTAAGTTTTGTACAGGATTGACTTCCTATTCCCAGTGCGGCATGGCATGTTACGTTCTGTTTGCATATTGTAGATATACTTAAGTTTGTAAGCGTTTGCTTACCTAATTACAGCTTTTACAATGCAGTGAATTTGAGCCTTGTTTTACTTGCTGTCTTTGGCTGCAGCTAATGGTTTGGGGATTTTTATGGGGAGTGATGAGGGAGTTTTATTCTTCACTTATTTGGCTGTAGAGAAGATACTGTAGAACATTTGGATCCAGAGAACTCTGTGGTTTCCTCATCTTCTGCTATATCTAAGGCTAGATTTAATCTTGCTGCTTGGTAAGAATTTGTCATGTCTCAAAATGGCTGTCCCCATTTGTTTTAAAATCCTTTTAGCCCTAAATGGTCTGACAAAATACTCTTGTTTATGAGTGAGCAGTTGTATTTTTCTTACTGCTAACTAAATACCCTTATTTGAGAAAAGTGCAATTTTATGTTTTTTCTTCAGCAGCACAGCCTTTTGGAGATAATGAACAGTATGTTTTGATCCTTGTCCATGACCTAGGTTTCTGTGATAATGACATAGCATTGTAATGGAACCCATATCCTCAGGAACAGTGATGGCATCCGCATCCTCAGTAACAGTGACAGAATAGATTATTTCTGAAGTAAATGCATTTGTCAGAATTATAGATAAATGGACATGGACCATGCAAACAGTGGTCAAACTCAACTTGGCAGTTAAGTCAGTAACAGCAGTATTTTAATCAAGTGATTCCTGTCACACCAGATCCATTGAACTAACATCTCAGATGTTAGTTTAGAAGCATCTACAGGAGCTGGAGCCACATCTTTAGATCGGCATGTAGATGTTAACACAGACCTGGCAAGATGGCTTTTTTAGATTTACACTGAAAAAAAAGCATCTTCTGGCCTACTAAAAACTTAGAGCCCTCTCAGCCCAAAGACTGTATTTGGGTTGAGTTCACTGTTGCCTTGCAGAAGGATTTCAAAGCAATATTTAACAAAACCAGAGTGTGTCAGAATTATTCTGGAAGATCTAATGCAGAATTGGACTGCCGCACTTTTGGTAAGCAAAGCTTTTCTCCTTCCACACGCAAATGTTTTAATCTAATGTTACACTAAACGTCTCTTCACATCACCCTGTATACCAAAAAAAAAAGTTATTTTCACCAGCCTCTAAATCCTTGTGTTAGGTTCCTGATGCATTTATAGTTATATATGTGTGTGTGTGTGCATATATATATGTATTTTTAAATTTCCCATTTCTAGGTGATTCCATTCAGAGATGGCTAAAGTGATGCTGGCAAACCCAGTGCATGGTTTGCACTGAATATTTTGCAAGTTTGCAAAAGTTTCTCTCTGATCTGACAGTGCCTTTTTTTTTTTTTTGTACAAATATTTTATGCTTTCTATTTCTGACTGTGGCTTGATGGCTTGATACCATTAAGCTTAGTAGAAAAGTGTGGTTTTGCTTTATTTATCATAAAAATATCCTCCACCCCCCTGCCAGGACCAATGTAAAAAGGGGTGTCTCCCATTAATGATTTGCTAGGATACTCTAGATTTTTTGATGATATTTGTAAAACAGAAACGTGTAAATAAAACATTTATTGTAAAGTTTTTCAAAGACTTGAGCTTTCCATAGCAAAAGTTCACTTAATTTAGAAAATATGCTTATTCATATTTAAACAGACATTTAAGAGACATTTAAATACAGTTGGAAATTGTAAAATTTTTGGCAGGTGGAGCAATCAAGCAGAAATATGGTTTGGAATTTAAAGAGAAAGTGGGAGATTTTAGTTGTTTTTTTTTTTTCCAGTCATTAATTTAAAATTACCTCTGGGAAACTATTCCTGCTAACTTTTGCTTAAAGTTTGAGTTGAGAAACATTCTACAATCCGTTTTAAATACCTTGGTTCTAAAATGTACTAAGCTTTTTATGTAAAACTAACCTTACGAACAATTTATGGTTGGTCTTAGTAAACTGAATGGGGGAGGTGTATTGAGAAAACATCTCTTTCTGATTTCAGTGAGGTCTGCTGTTGTAGATCCTGAACATAGGTTTATTTGGGTTTTGTTTGCTTGCCGAGTATGTATGCACTGTGATATCTCAATTGCTAGTTTGTAAATAGTTCATAAATAGTAAATAGTAAGCCTTGTTTGCAAAAACTTCATTGTTTAGTATATGCTTATAAGACTGGCAGAATCTAGATGGCATGAAGAGTCAGATTTAAGTTGACATAATGGATTAAAATTTGGGACAAAATCAGCCTAATCATACCATAAATCGGAGCAAAGAACAATTATTTTGGTACATAGTGAGGCATAGTGAGAATGGTAATTAATAAAAAATAACAAACAATACTGAGTTTGGCTATGATACTGACATTGTCAGCTGGCATTTGTTTTGGGAGGTGAAAAGGGTCTGTGAGGATTGTACTGCTTGTGAGTCTTTTAACTTTGAAAGTATGTGTTCCCAAAAAGAATCGTCTTGGCTTTGACCTTCCATAGACATCTACAAGGGGATAAAACAGAAATCTACCCAATGTAATGCTGGGTTCCATCAACAAGGGCATCACCAGCAGAGGTGAAGATGTAGTATCGCACTCTGCTCCGCACTTGTCGGGTGACACCTGGAATATTGTGTTCCAGAATTCCAGTGGCTGGAGAGGGTCCGGAGAAGGGCTACAAAGATGATCCAAGGACTAGGAAGCCTTCCCTATGAGGACAAGCAGAGAGAAGCGGGTTTGTTCAGCCTGGAGAAAAGAAGGCTTAGGGGATACCTTATCGCCATGTTCCAGTATTTAAAGGGTGGCTACAGAGAAGGTGAAAGTTCACATCGGCGCCATGCAACTGAAATTCAGTCCATATGTCTTAAATTAACAAAGGCTGTATAGTCAGCCTGTGCATTTAAATATATATAAATATATATTTCTTTTAAAAAGTGTTTCTCCCATGGACTTTTACTATGCAGCAGTGCAAATCAGCAAGCCAGAAGAGTTCTGGTTCTGAGTTCTCATGAACATCTGAGATTAATTCAATTAATTTGGCATCACATCTAGTTGGCGACTGGTCCCTAGCAGTGTCCCTCAGGGCTTGGTGTTAGGGCCAGTGTTGCTTGGTCTTAATTGATGATCTGGGTGAGGGAATCAAGTGGACCCTCAGTAAGTTTGCAGACAACATGAAGTTGGGTGGAAGTGTTGGTCTGCTGGAGGATGGGAAGGCTTTGCAGAGGGATCTGGACAGGCTGGATCAATGGGCTGTGGCCAGTGGTATGAGGTTCAACAAGGCGAAGTACCAGGTACTGCACATGTACCGCATCAACCCCATGCAATGCTACAGGCTTGGGGAGGAGTGGCTGGATGGTTTGTCTGTAGAAGACTGGAAAAATAAAATGTTTTCAGCATCTGTGCGTATCTACAGTTAACCATGTTTTTTGTTGTGTAAATAATACTTAAGTTTCTAGGCTTCATAGGGCTATAGAAAATTAGAAGATAAATCATTAAGTCATTTGCTACCCCTTCACATTTCACTGACTTATTTCCCTTGCTGGCTTTGGCTATCCCTTTCTCATGGCAGCAGGCTGCCTGACTTCTGTTAAACACTTTTCAGGCTTTTATACAAATTTATTTCAGTCATCACTCATTAACTTTCAAATTGACTGGGACAGAAAGCCTTAAAGAAAATGTGTATAGTAAGAAAGTATATAAATCTAAAATGTGTTAATACTGTATCACTTGCTGAAAGATCTGTCCACTACTTAAACTTCTTGGCCATTTGCCTCACTGTAACTTCTGCAAAGTTGCAAATCTTGGCTACTTCAGTGTTTTGTGTAAATGATGGTGTATGTGACTATTTTGTACATCTGTTAAATTCTTTCTGAGTAAACTGCTTTTTGTTTTATGAGTGATTGGCTGTTTTTCTTTGGATATGTTGTGTTTTATAAAATCCCATCTTGAAGTGTTAATGGTTCTTCAGTTTCTAAGACCTAGTGGTCACTTGAAAATGGGGTTAATTTTGCAGTTAAACTGTGGTTCTTGCATTGCTATTGGTAATTGCTTCATATGTATACACTTACAAGTGAACTTTCTTTGCAGCAGCAAAGACCAGAATATTTATTTGAAAACATGGGAATGGATTAATATAAAGCAAAATAGTCAATATCTTTAGTATGAAAGAACAGGTCTCTCAACTTGTAAAAGGTTTTAATTACATCTAAAAAGGCTGCAGTGTAATCTTCAATAGGAAAGTCTATGTAAATTATTTGTCAGTGGTAGTCTGCCAGAAGAAACCTATGGGACATGGCAAATCAGACCGTTGCAGTTAATTAGTGTTGTGTGTGCATCACAAATGCAGAGAGGCCTAAAAGCCACCAGCACTACTGTCTGATGATTCTTCAAAATAACGCCTTCGAGAAATAATTCCCCGAGCCTGGCTCTACAGTGTAATTTGACTGTGGGGTCTGGAGAATGAATTTTTTACAAGTGTCTTATGAAAGCTTGCAGCAGGATAAAAAGTGGTGGATTTTCTTAAAAGTAGATTAGTTAAGAATATTTTATTTGGGAATGCAGAAAGACAACATCAATCACAAGTTGTGGTAGCAGGTAGAAAAATACATTTCTTTGTTACTTTTCCTTCTGTCAGTTTATTCATACCGTTCCACCTGTGCAGGACTCAGATTATGGACAGCTTTTTAACAGGTGCTGTGCTAACAGTAAAATCTAGTGCCTTTCCAATAATGGCGAAGAGTGTTAATTCTGAGACTTACATAGGGTCAGACCTAATTAGATTTGTCTCCAATTTGTCTCCAGGTTTTCTGGAAATCTATATGGGAGGAAAATAATTCCATAGTTTTGATTTGCTTTGTAGATAAAGGAGCTTGAGAAATTGAATTATCCTTGGTATTGTTGAAATGAAATTATTTTGAAGCACGTTTGTGAGTTATCTTCAGCATATAGGAATTGTGTATTTATAAAACAAGCACAAATCATCACTGTTTTCTTTGCCTAATAGTGTATCTGAAGCAGTAAAAATGTTGCATTGCTTAAAAATACAAAGAAATATTATCAAGCTAAAGAAGGTACATAGAAAAGGAATTGCAGCTTCTATACAAGTTCTTATTTTGCTGTATTAAAAATAATAATGAACAATACTGTGCAGTTTATTAATCAGAGATGGGTGAATTGTAAGTTCTGCCAATTTTAATAACTTTATTTGAAATACTTGTTGTAAGCATGTGGAAGGGAAGAATTGCATGAATCACATCATTATGAAAGAAAGTATTTTGTGCAGATACTTGTGTTTCCTCAAAATGTGAAGTTTCTCTATATCAGCCTCCCAGGAAGGGAAAAAGCTACGAGAAAAAGCCTGGAGAATGTTGTTAGGGTTTTTTTCCCTGGGAAGGGTGGGTTGCTTGCACATCTTTCCAGGATCTGCTAATTTAAAACGCAAATTAAAATACTCTTTTTGCTTTACAGTAGCATGAGATCTGGCAGTCAGTCCACTGTGTGCTACTTCACTGCTTGAACCTTCAAGCTTCCTCTTTGGCAGTAGTAAAATCTGTGGGTGAGATGTAGATCCAGATTCTTCAAACTAGCTCCCCTTTCTAGATAGTGAATGTTCCGTATCAGAGGGCAACCTGCAGGTTTTTAGTTTTTAACACGGAAAATACTTGGTTTGCAAACGTGTGGAAAGGCTGTGGAAAACATGAGCAGAACAGTAGTCGGGGGTGGGAGATGATGTGGCCTGACCACTTTGCAAAGCCAATGAGTGAACTTCCAATGCTTATTTTTGACCCCAAAACTGCATCAAGTTTCTGATCCCTCACCAGCAATGGTGTGGAAGATATCCAGATGAGGAAAAACAGTTGTTAGAAAACTTACCAACACTTGTTCAGGGAAACATTCTCAAAGAGAGGGATAAGCAGAGGTGGATAACTATGTTTGAAATATATGTCATTAATAATCTAAATCAATTGTAGAACAGGCAAGCTTTTGTTAAATTACTGAACACATAGCATTTCAAATGGACAGCTAGATGGTAAAAACTTTCTCAGTATTTTAATCTTTAATTTTTATCCTGCAGGTATCATTGCACTTGTGTGACTAGTACAGTTCTTTCAAAACAATAACATAGCAATTTAAATACTATGCAGAAATATATTTAACTCTTTTTTTTTGCTACAGGGCATATTATACAAGAAAGAAGATTTGTAGAGCCAATAAATCGTCAAGCATATCAGTATGAAACAGGTGACTTTCCAACAGAATGGGAAGGTAAATTCTGAATATTTTGGGTTTGTTTTGAGATAATTTTGCCATTGAATGTAGCTTCAGTGTTTTTAATGGAAAGCCTGACTATGTGAATAGGTTGTCTGTTATCTTTCATTTTGTGTAGTGGAGGCTTTTGTTTAACTGCATAATTATTAAGAGTTAGCATAATTATTAAAAGTAGCCCCTTTACAAATAGGAAAAAATTATGTTTAGGAAATTGGTACTTAATAAAAATGTAAATAAAGCCTCTATGATCATGGATTTCTCCTATTAAATGTGAAAATATTTCTGCCTGAGGGGGATCTGATAGAATAGCCAAAACTAAATGTGAAAAACTTCCTACTTATGCCTTCACTGCAGTGAAGGTCAGTTGAATTTGTAGGTCAGTTGAATTATTAGTGGCATAGTGATGGTAGCATTTGGTTTCCTGTACTCCTTAAACAATCTTGTAGAGAGTTGAAGAACCTGTTAATAATTAACCATTTTTTCACCTGTTGCTAGTGGTGAAAATCATGTCTGAAAACATGGGGCATATAAAGAAGTTTAGAGACATAAGGGAAGTTCTAAGGGTTAGCTGAGCAGCCCTAGGAGAAGGAGAGAGAGCAGAAAGGGAGCATCTGTTGCCCTTTGAGGCTGCAGGAACTTGAGCCAAATGTGGGGTTAAACGTGGCTTAAAACCCAGCACTCTATAGCTTAAGCAGGAATCCCTGAAATAGTACATGGTTTGCCCATTATTCGGCATGCTTTTTGGGGGAGAATAATATCTAGAGAACTCAAAGAAGTTGGTAGGTTTTAAGCAAGCAAACTTCAATTTTACTCAGCATGTAGTTAAACTGTAGAATAACTTGTCATTGAATATTCTGCTTGCTGGAAGTTTGCATGAGTTCAAAAAGTGATTAAAAGAATTTATGGAAGAGAAATCCTTCATGTACACAGATGGTACTACAGTGAACTACAGTGAACTACAGTTAACTGAAGCAGGCTACAGTGTATTTTGAGGAAATATCACAATGTACTTGTTTTACCTCATTCTTTTTACTTCAAGTGCACTGTTTGCCCCTGAGGGAGATGATAGTGAGCTAACAGAAAACTTTGGTCTCATTATATACTTTCACGGAGTCAATACAGAAATATCAAATGTTCCAATCTTTCATTTTTATATTGTCGTTACACTGATTGTTGTGATGTTTTTCTTTTTTACCCGCTAAAGCTTATATTAATAACTAAAAGCTTCTAAAATACATTTCAACCCTATTAGCAGCATTTGCCAACTGTGGTGAAACCACAGTATCAACAAATAACTGCTGCAGTACCTGCAGTTGGCTGGCAAGTCTTAATCTGGTTCATCCTGGTTCTTTATTAGTCTGAGATAGCCATCTTCTGAAGAAGAGTTAGCAGCCTCCTCTACTTGTCCTTACTAAATCACCTGGTGCTTGAATGGGTATCTACCTAATGCAACTTTCTGAAGGTCTACTTCCTCCACCAGAAGTTCTCCAGCCACGGCTAGTCATCTTAAGTCCGCATGACTGTCATGCAGTCACTCTGTATCACAAACACTGAGCATATAGAAAGCCCTCAGGTAAACTTTGCTCTGCTGTGTGAATGAATTCTCATCTAAGACCTGCTGCTGCCTTTTAAGAGCTGAAAAATTGAATGCAATAGTGTCTGCCTGCATATGGCTTCAATTAACAGCACACAACATGGGCAGTCACATTCTGTAAGATGCGTGTGAGCTAATCACAGTTTCACAAAGGGTCTTAATCAACTTGCTCTATGAATCTGCACCTCAGGACTGCTGGAATTGATGTAGCACCAGCAAGCTTGCATTATATCCCACTCCGGATACCTTATCACATATCCATGTGACTTGACAGCTTGGTGCATGGGAGGATACAGCGGTTCAGAGGGATGCTTTTGCCAAGCACCAGTCAATGGTCGGGTACCCTGCAGTATGGACTTGCCAAAAACATGCAGCTGCACTTTTGCAAGTCAAGGCATCTTATCAAGGGCTGTTTTAAAGAGGACAAAGACAATTGGGCAGTCCAGTCCTGATGAGCTGCATTTACACTTTCAATGCTTAATGTCGTCGACTTTGTAAATGCTGGTTTTTGTTTGGGATTTTGTCAGCACCAAATAGAAACAGTTCACAGAGAAAACAAAAATTTACAGTATCAGATAGGTAACAGTCTTATCCTGTTAAGTACTAAATTTTTCTAGAAGCAGAAAGAAGATATACATGCATCTTTTCCCCCATGTACCTTCCCTAAATGTGTGTGTGGTTCATGTTTCTGACAGATCAGGTACGGCAATTCCAAGAAAACATGGCCAGCCTGTATATTTTTGTCCAATACCAATTTAAATGTTACAAATAGTTTTGTGGAAATAAAACAATCTTTAAAAGCCAAAGTGGTACTTCTGCTGTGGATGTAAAGGCTGTTCAATAACTATTGTGCCTTTGCTACATTTTGGGATGTGAATCATGGATGCGGGATGCTCTGAAGTTCACTTCATCACTACTATCTGCCTTCTTTAAAATGAAAAATTCTCAATGAGTAAGAAATGGGAAAGAATGGGAAGAGTAGAGGGTTTAAATAATACTGTAGAAGTCAGTTATCTGAGTGGGAACCGTTTATGGTGTTTAGACGTGCTTTGCTGAAAAGGCTCATTGCAATTCTGTCTCTGTTTTTTCCTCTTTGAGATCTTGAAGTTTCCCAGGCACACAAGACCTGTCCTGAACTTTCGCTCTGTATCTTCTGTCCAGACTCTTGAAAATTTCCCAATGCATTCTTTCTGTGGGTGTTCACTTTATAGTTTGTGCTATCATGGATGCTAATCATTCCAGAAAATAGTCTGGAGACTTTGCAGAAGGATTTCTAAAATACCTGTTGTTTTCTCTGAACGGTAAAAGATGAACCCAAAGTTAGCAAGCTGTATAATATTTCTTATTTCTGTTTTCTCTTTGCTCTTGGAAATTTTGTGCATTTTTAGTATTCTAAATCCCTTCTGCTGGGCACATGCTTACATCTCCAGGGGCCTTCTCTCCAAATCCTCTGTATGCACTTTGACATCTGTGGCCTCTGCTTCAGTTTTGGCTGGTTCAGCAATAACAGCTCTTTTCCTAGCCTTCTCAGGCTTTTCACTTTAACGACTGTGCTAAACTTTCTGATGCCTGTTTTCCTCTCCTTTTTCTAGTGATCTGTGGAGAGCTGCTTTCCCCTGTGCTCTTTGTTCTGCCAGGACTCAGTTTTTTAGCTTGTAGGTAATCTTTAATGGCCACTTTATTTAAAAGCAGTCGTCTCACCCCCCTTCCCTCATCCTTGTTTACCTACATGACATTTTGTGACTAGAAAAGAAACCTGTTGTAACCAAAATGAACAAAAGTACAGTCCCTGGAAATACTTAAGGGCATGAGTTGTCTGAGGAGAAGTTGCACAAAACCAGGGTCAAGGGATTATTTGAGGACTGAGAGCAGGCTGTAGTGAAATTAGTCTTCAGTTTAATCTCATTCTATATCTAAGACTTTCAGCCTCGTCAGCTGGTAAACTAAAGGGCTGATTTTGTACTGTGTTTACCAAGTCATAAACATGTAATAAGGTAACGGAAACCAAGTAGAAAGCTGTAAAGCAAGTAGATAAACCAGTCATCCAGATTACAGACTAAATCTGTGCAAGCTGTTTCTCTAACTCCAGAGAGGATTTGTGTATTAGTCTTGAGAGTTTAACAATTACAGGGCCAAGGGCTCACTCCTGAAGGGCTCACCTTGAATGTTTCTTCTGAATGTTTCTGTCTTAGTTTTAAGTGAGCCGCAGGATTAAATTTCCTAAATTCTCAGACCTGTGAATTTTACAAAAGTACTGAATGTCCATTAAGGCTTTGTAAAACTGAAATATGCTCAATGTGAAAAGAACAGAATCATAATCCCTGTGTTATCCATATGTCATGGTTTAAGCCCAGCCAGTAACTCAGAACTACGTAGCTGCTCACTCACTCCTGCCCTTCCTCCCCCTCCCCTGGAGGGATGGGGAGGAGAATCGAAAGAGTGTAACTCCCACGGGTTGAGATAAGAACAGTCCAGTAGCTAAGGTATAACACAAATCACTACTGCTACCACCAATGATAATAATGATAAGGGAAATAACAAGGGAAGAGAATACAACCACTCGCCACCCACTGACCAATACCCATCCTGAGCCGAGCAGTGAACTAGCCCTTGTGGGTAGCCGCCCCCATTTTATATACTGGGCATGACATGCTGTGATATGGAATACCCCTTTGGCTAGTTTGGATCAGGTGTCCTGTCTCTGCTTCCTTCCGACTTCCCCTCCTCTCTGGCAGAGCATGAGACTCAGAAAGTCCTTGGTCAGAATAAATATTATTGAGCAACAACTAAAAACATCGCTGTTATCAGTGCTGTTCCCAGACTGAAAGTCAAAAACACAGCTCTGCACCAGCTACTAAGAAGGAGAAAAATGACTGCTACTGCTGAACCCAGGCTTAGTGCTAGCTATTTGTACATGAAAATTAAGTTCATTTTAATTCTAAAAATCCAAAAGTGTGTTTCCTTTTGTACTGTAGTTTTGAATTTAGAACATAATCCATAGGCACAACACAAATGCTACCTGTTTTTGTTTAGCTGAAGTCTCTTATATTTTACTATGAAGTGGTAGTACATACTTTTCTCTAGGCAATATGGATGGGCACAACTGATAACCTTTCTGTAATGTTAGCACTGAATGTTCACCTATTGTAGAAAGTGTAACTTACCTCCCTGGGACATGTCAATGGCTCTCCTGAGAGGAGATGAGTAATTTTACATATCTATAGAGATGCATGAGATTGCATGCTTCACACCGCATCATTTTATTGCCCATGTACTCCTACTTTTCTTTTTTTTTTCTTCTTTTTTTTTTCCCCTTTTTCTTCATTATTTCTTTCTTGGTAACATTTAGTGATTAGTGGGAGTCTTAATTTGCATGCTCACATTTATGGCCATTACAGTGTGTTCTGTGCCAGTAGGAGTCTTAAAGTTAAATGAAAATCTCATGCATTCTAATAAGAATGCAAATGAGTGCTGATGAAAGGATGTGTAAATGTCCAGCTATCTTGCTAAATTCCTTTTAGACAAAAGTAACCTTACAATGAGTACAGAATGCAGGAAGTGCCAGTCAGATAAAATTAGAAGCAGCAGCATAATTAGTTTGAAATGGAGGTAATTTTGCCAAAGCTCTTGGGGACAGGGAAGCATGTTTTAGTTGCGCTTAGTACATACATGTTACCTTCTCTACCAGATTTAAAACATTCTGGCTGACAGTGATGGGGGCATTTTCTCTTATTAGCATAGGGAATGGGAGTGTTCATGTGAAAATCTTTCCCAGCCAGAACTGTCACTGTTCGCTTTTTAATTAAATATATGCTTGTGTGCATATGGTCTTCAAATAATGTGTAATAAAGCACCTGCCTGCCTTTTTTCCATCAACAAATATTTAACTGTGGAATAAGTCCCTTCAGTAATTGAAACCTGAATTGACTAAAAGTGTAATGTAGAGCACAAAGAAAGAAAGAAAGGTGGGAGAGCTTTTCCTTTGCTAAAGAGGTGGGAGAAAGCTGGGAGAGCTTTTCCTTTGCTAACGGTGTGGGAAAAAGGTGGGAGAGCTTTTCCTTGCTAAAGTGTATACATTGACTGTATTTTTCAAAGAGAATGCAGAATGTTTTATTGAGATATTATTTACTTAAATTTTGTTAAAATTAGTGCTAATTCAGTAGAAAATCACTGGTTATATTTTTGCATACATTCATTCTTCCTTTAATTATTACAATGAATTTCCCTTAGGACTGAGTTATGAGGTGTTGATGGTTTTTTTGAACATTGTTTTGGAAGCTCAAAATATTTTTGATAACTTAAAAAAATTGAAAGGATTTTTAATTTTTTGTCAGGAAAAACAGATGAGAAATATATTAAAGTCCTCCAGTTCTCCTCAAAGACTGAGGACTGGACAGATAAATTATTAGGAAAATGTATTGCTTTTAAAAGACTGGTAAAACTGTTCAATGCTAAAGTACAATATACTAAATTTTACTCAATTCAGGTGATGTTTTCTTTGCTTTTAATTTTGTAATGTATCTTGAGCTGTGCTTTACATAGACTATTTCAGAAATGGATTTGCACGGAGGAAATATTACATATTAACACTGACTTCATCTCATGGCTATAAAGAGATTTTAGTAATTTTTGTTACAGTATTTATCCCTCAGCTACATAGCATTATATTTAATTTAATAATAATTTCCTAATGCAGCTCATCAGAGATGTTAAAATGAATTTACCTGTTATAATTTGGAAAATGGTCTCCAGTCTTTGTGTCAGCAAGTTTTATCAGAAAGGGTTAAACTGAAAAAGTATTGTAGTCCTGACATTCATTAGAAAGAAGGAATGTTGATAGCTCCTATAAACCCATGCATTCAAATGCTTTTTATAGCTGGAAAGAAAAACAGCACAATGCTGTAACTGTGTGCATTATTTAATAAATTTAAATAGATACAGTCTGATAGTGGAATGTTTGATATGAGAAGTCTTCCTAAATTAAGGATTGTTTTCTTGCTTTTGAGTGTTGGTACTGAGATCTATTAATGAATGAGAAAGCATTGCATAATGCTCTTTGCTTTGCAGCTTCTGTTCACAGGATGCATGTCATTGTGCTACCCTTCACTGTTCTGTCTGTGGCTTGTTAAACTGAGGCAGATAATTAAATGATAAAATCTTTTGGTAGAAGTATTTCATTCATCTGAAAATCGTTAATCAAATAACTGCCTAAAAGTCCCATCTATTGTTGAAAGAAAATCTATTATAATGGTTGTATTTCAGCAGTAGTTTCTAACTGCAACTTCTCTAGGATTTCAAATTTTAAGAATTTTTCTTTAAGAATCTAATCACACAGCTGAAGTCAAAATGTGGCTGGTTTTGGGGTTGTTTTGTTTAAATACTGGCAGTTTAAAACTAATGAAGCAATTTTTAGGCGCTGAGAGATGTGGAACTGAAACCAGTGGTATTGTACTTCCACATGACAGAAGCAAGGCATGGCAAAGCAGATGATACTTTGTTGAAAGCAATCCCTTGAATTTTGAAGGTTTAAAACTTACTTTTCTATGAAGTATTTAAAACTACTACTTTTTCCTTTTTAATCCAGCTGTCTCATTTATTGGTTAGTGCCTAGTATACAACCTTCACTATACCTGATATCTCTACCACTTTCTTGCTTTAATGGGTGATGTTGGAACTGTTGCTAAGCGCAGACAAAGATGACTTCTGTCAAGAGGAAAGGCGTATGTGCTGTGATTTTGTCTAATAGCATTGTCAGCCCTTTTAAAAAGATTGTCTACAAGGCTTCCAGTGGGAAGTGTCAGTCTCAGTCATGCCAGTTTAAGCTCTGGTCTTGCCAGATTTTGTGTTTGGAAATCCTCATAAAGGATTCAAAAGTGCTATGGGTACATGCAAAATGCTTTCTGGTTCTATAGATTAAATTTAAAGTAATTTAGTTGTATTTTGGATTGTTTTACTAGGCTGTCTTTCTTTCTACTAACATAAAACTTTTTCAGAAAGGATGATGTTGACTGTTCAGTGCTGAATCACTTCTCCACAATAACAAATTTAGGTCTAACCTTTGTTAGGACCAAAAGACTTCTGAGAAGAGCTGGCAGTAACTGCTTGTGGAAGATGTTTGAGAATGGTATTTAAAAGAACACATATTCAGAAAGTGTCATTTGTTAGACAAGAACCAAAAGTAATACCTTGATTTGTATTATTACAGGTATTTTACCATTAACCTTGAGTTAAGGCTGTTGGCCTTGTTATCATGGCTAAATTCCAAGCTGTGCAATGACATTTTGCCTGCCTTAATTCTGTTCTTATCTTAATTGGAAGCTACCCTCCTAAAACCAGGTTCATAATGTTGTTGTAAGAGAATGGTATTAGTATTTCACTCTATGTGTAACTGCATTTTCAGTAGTGAGGTGGCACTGACTCTATGCAGCTTTTGGTGTTCTGGGCATGCTGTCTGAATCATTCCCTAGTTCTCAAAATGCGGCACAGATGGTATTAGAAAATTCAAATTTGGAATAATTCCTTCTTAAAGCTGAAACTTCATAGACAGCTACAGGTCAGACAAGAATTTGACTGGGTGATAATAAAAATGTCATTTTCACTCTAATTTTCAAGCACAGTAACCAAAGTCTTAATTGTCTAAGCAAATATACAAAAGAACGTTTTGCCATGTCTTGGCACTTGTAACTGGCTTTCCTTATGTTTGTCCTTCTGTTCATTACTGGCCACTTGCATTCTGCTTCTTGTTCATTTGAAAAATAGGAGCAGAAAAGACTGTCTGAAAAGTATACAACCAAGTACCTACCAATTATGTGGATGAAAAGGCATGAAGAAAAGCTACAGCAGTGATATACTTACGCAGAGTGATGGATATTGTCTTGCCCACAGTTACATAATTTGTTTGACTAAATAATGCCTGTTGTAGCTTGAGCTATGCCTAATAATTCATTGACTGAATGAAGCAAGACCCAATGGAATACTGATGGAGTCTGCAGTAGGGTCCCTTTAGATTGCTGCTTCCAGTCAGTCCCATGCTGACCATCAGTGTTTGCAGTGGGATGGGCATAAGCATATTGATTTTGGTTCATCATGGAAACCATCAGCCACAGAACAGTTGTCCTTGCCATTGCTTTCATCCCTCTGCTCTCTTCCAGCATGAGTTGACTGAGATGGAAGGAGCTTTCCCCTGATTATGGGTCCTCCCCCTTAATGCAGTGGGTAATCCCACACAGCCATAGAACGTGGTGCAGGCAGGGCTCTGCAGCTCCTCAGTCAGGTTTGGGGCTCTGCCTTGCATCCCATAAAGGAATCCTAGTTGGCACTAACATAAATAGGGTTTTGGCTTTAACAGTGCCTAAGCCATTTACAGGAATCCTTTTTCTCCAGAGAGGTCTAAGGTTTTTCATACTTTTCCACCAGTCAGGTTTCTCAGGGTGAAGCTCAGCTCTGTGTAGAAAGCTCAACAACAGGTGTGGGCTGTGAGTGCTACTTTTTAAGCCCTGTTTTGGCAGCCAGTGTGGTATGTAAACTGCGCCCAAGCTTTCCTCACAAACATGATTTCTTTTTAATTTTCCTTCCCCCCCCCCTTCTGTGAAGACTGGGAGTATTTAGGTGGGAAATAACATGTTGGGTCTTTATATATTAGGAAATTTTATGGGTTGCCAGGTTGTGGCAAATTCTATTGTAATTTTTATGTAAGCATTTACTTTCTGTTACAAACACATCATAATTGAGTTTTAATAGTCTCTCTGATCTTTGAAATAATCCATTTGATTTTATTTTCTTTTGCAGCATGGATAAGAAAAAAAAGAAAGAATCCACCCACCATTGAGGTGAGAGAGATGAAGTGTCTTTAAATTTTTAATTGTAATTAAACTACAAGAATTAATTTGTAGTGGATTCATCTATCCAGTACTTTGACACTTTGGGGCAAGAATTTAATATGTTGCTTGCCTAATTAGGTGAAATAATACACATACTAGATATCTAACTCTTAGGGAGCACAAAAGCAAATGGAAATACAAACTCCAATATTCTTTAGTTCTTACTTTCATCTACATGAATTCTTCTAAGATGACCTGTGTAGGTTCTTTTAAGGTGATCATGGCCATGCAAGAGTTTCTTTAGTTAAACAAATTCTGAAATTACTGCTATGAATTTTTAGAATAGGTTGTCTGTGTATTAATGCAAGGTTTGTTTCATGATAGTTGACATTAAAATGCAGGTTTCAAATTCAGTTGCCAGTGGATTTATCAGTACGGGAAAACAAATTGCACTCGCATTTTATAGTGCTAATGAGGTGGGGGAGTTGAAGCCATGGCTTTTTCCATGAGTGGTTTCTAATGAACGGAAGCAGAGAAATATCCCATTGTCTTTCATGCTGATGAGTTTGTGAAGACTGGAACAATTTGACTGTTGATCTCTGTGTACAGATGCATGCACATACACTGTTTGTCCTGGATTTGTATGACAAGTTGCTAAGCACCAGCTAGGAATGAGACAGTAGAGGAGGCATGGTTTACTACAGAAGATTCAAACTGACACCCAGAGAGGCAGACAGTTTGCAGCAGGAGGAGTAACTGTGTTGAGTTCAGTGAAGCTGTGTTGGCATGCTCTAGTCAAAGACTTGGTCACTGAGATCTGGTCTGTGAACAGTTGTCCTGCCTGTCTGTGAGTTAAGATAACATGGGAAGCTTGTCACTGAACTGAGCTCCCATGCAGCTTACAGCTTTTCAACTAATTCTCTCCGCCCCTGTTTCATACCTGCCAATGTGACTGTAGAGATAAGAAGACCTGTAATACAACCATGAACAGAATAAAGTTTAGTTAAATTTATTCTCAAAGCTTTTAGGACTTAAAACAAATTAACATGCATTTCTTTGTGTTAACATTCCAGGAAATATTGTGTGATTTTATTTATTTTTTTTAATTAATTTTATCCCCCCACCTCCTCATTGTACTTACTTGTGCAGAAGTGCAGTTGTTCTAAGCTTGGACTGATCTCCATTTAAGTAGCTCTCGTTCGTACTAACTGTATACATACAACTTTTATTGTTGAACTTACCACCCTGTGGGATACTTAAAGACTGGGGGTGTTTCATGTCTTCTGTCCTGCCATTTCATGAGTCAGACTGCCATGATAATTGTACTAAAATAAGCCTACTTCAGAGAATATGGGCAGCCCTGGGTTTGGAAGTGGTGCAGCAAAGCTTCTCTTGGTGCTGGAGGTGGTGATTCTGTTTCAAAATAGGGAACAAGGAGTCTCCACAGGTGACAGAACTGTGGTTCAATACCATGCTAAATATTTACCTTCCAGAAAAAGCAATTTATGGAGAGTGAAAGATTCTTGGGAGTGATGGTGCATTCAGAGTTACAGGACAGCTTACACCTTGAGTTTCATGAGGTAATAAATCTGAAAAATAATTTAGCAGCTAGGTACTTTACCTACAGGGCTGTGCATTGACCTTATCAGAGCAGAAGTTATACACCAGGAATTTGAAAGGCTGTTATCTTTTTCTTTCAAGTAATCTCTAAATTGTTTTTTCATATATAAGGAAAGGTAGTTCAAATATATATATGTTAAAAATTCTTGACATGTTTTGAAAATAATGCTGCAGTCACATTTTAAATATATGATAATGAAGCTTTCCCCTGTATTAGTGTGTGGTGATATGTAGGATCTACTTTTCTCCTTATTTGAAACTGTTATACTACAAACCCTTATAATATTATTAATATAATTACACTAGTGAAGTACATATAGAATACTGTTTTGGTCCCTATTTGTAGGACTGATTGGTTTTGGTGTTTTAGCTACATAAACTTTACTGGCTGCTACTCTGTATTGTATTCCCTTTTTCGACAGTAATGGTGATATGGTAAACTGCTGTTTGACAGCTATGGAATGAGGGATTGTTCGTGACCATATTTCATGTCGAAACCCTGTGTAACAAATCTCTTTGTTCTTTCACATACATTCTATGTTCCTATGTTTGTAGTCTGTTAATACCACTTTTTTGGATGTTTTTTACTTTTTTCCCTGTACATTGCTCATCATATCTTCCCCCCCCCCTTCATAGTTATTATAGTTATTATAGACATAGTTAAACTTCTCTAAATTTCTGTACCCATTCCCTGCTCTGTTTGACTACCACCGTTCCAACTTCTGTAGGCCAACAAAATGCCATTCATAATCATCATGACTTGTCAGTCACTTAAGTGAGACGAATGTGAGTTATCCTTCCTTACATTGATCAAGGTAGATAGGTCATGACACCAGCTAAGTCTGTCCATGGTGTTCTTAAGACTTGATAATGTTTTTGGTTCAAACCAATCTTTCTTCCACAAACACTTAACTGACCTTTTTATGTTCCCATTGTAAAGCTTTCATTTTGTCACAGAAGAAATTGCTTTACATCTCTTCTTCTTTAGATTCTACTATTTTATATGGTAAGCGTACTCCAGTGACTTCACAAGTCAGCTTCAGTCCTAAGTGTTTTATATGCTTCATGGTTTCTTCCCCCCCTGTTCCCCTACCACATTTCCCCCATTTTTGGAAGAAGTCACTTAGACTTCTGTGTACTGCACTAGTCATAACCCAAGAATGCTGCTCATAGCCTTGGTTATTTCTAATTTGACCAGCATTGTAAGGCGTGTTAGTGGTTGGAAACCTTGGGTTTTAAATGCCAGATTCTGGGATACTGGAAATAGTTGGTTGCCTTTTGATTTTATTACAGCTTGAAATACGCCAAGTCTCAACTCAGTTATAATGAGGGTGATAACTTTGCAAATGAATGCAGATCAAGTTGTTTCTTATCTTGCACTTAAATGTATTCTGTTCCTATGGTAATCAGGGAGTCCCATCTTGATAGAGAACTCTGGGTCACGTCTGCATCCAGTGTTAGCATGTGTGTGTGTATACACATACATGTACACATACTGCTTTATAATTGGTGATAATCTGACTTGTATATGTATATTTTTGCATTACTACAGCATTTTGTCGTCTGTCCCTTTATATATATTATGTATGGTCACAGGTGGTT
Organism: Pezoporus wallicus; assembly: GCF_028554395.1. Taxonomy (NCBI): domain Eukaryota; kingdom Metazoa; phylum Chordata; class Aves; order Psittaciformes; family Psittacidae; genus Pezoporus; species Pezoporus wallicus. The sequence continues at coordinate 2,591,165 of NW_026636990.1, forward strand.
GGCTGAGGAAAACTAGTCATTACCTTTATTCCTGTGCAGCCGTAAATCATATTTTAAACAGTTTAGCAAGTGATAAATAATGAAGTAGACTATTACATTTCTTCAGTATATATATAGGAAACTAGATGTATGTAGCAAGTTTTTGGGCAAATAGAAAATGTGTCTTGTCTAAAGAGCTTACAGTTTTAAATTAATGAAAATGTTTTAAAGGCTACAAATATTAAAATATTTTTAATCAAATTCTATTTTGTGGAAGCAGATTCAATGATTTATTACTTTACATGCAAATTAATTTACCTGCTAAGCATTAATGTTGTCAGAATTTATTAACAAAAGTTGTCCTGGGATAGAGCAGTTGTTTTATGAGAGTGATGTTCCATCCATGCAAATTATTTCTTTAACAGACTATTCCCTTCCATTCTTTGAGCCATAGTACACTTTCGCTTTGGCTCATCAACTAGGTGGTGAGGTAAATGCAAACATGCTGTCTTGCATATACTCCTACCTCCCAGTTGTCCTTGTGGCTAAAAGATTTAACTCCTAACTTAAAACATGTCATCTTTATGTTTGGATTTTTCACATCTGGTTTTCGAAGCAAATTAAAAATGCTCTTGGGAGGCAGGGGTAAAATTATTCTCTTCAGGACTCCTTTTTGGGGGGACTTTCATCACTATTCCATCACCAAAGCAGAACTCCCAAAATTTAGAGGATGTTTAACTATGTAACACCTATAAGATACCACTGTGGATATGTCTCATACATTTTATACACCTTATGAATTTCAGTCAAAGTTCTGCAGATGAGCAGCAATTGGTTGATAGGTAACTTTGCATGGCATTGACAAGCTTTGCTGCATTCTGCATTTCCTGTTTTTGTGCTGGGTCATACCCCGTTTAAAAAAAAAAGTGCTTTATTTAAAATTTGGGATAGCATTACATAAATACATTAAAGATACTGATGAACGAAATTATTTTCTGTTGGTGCAGCTACTGATTGAGATAGTGGCTGGATGCATAAAATGCTTGTAAGCTTTGGCTGTGGTGCGTGTTTCAGTAGACAGTATACCTCTCTGTCTTCTTGATAAGATCAGTGTGTATGTAACACACAGACGGGTTTTCTCCCATGTAGGAGGGGGAGTCATACCAGAATTGGTTTAGGTATCTTGTATCTAAGACACATTGAGTCTTCAGCTTCTAACACTGGGAGTAACTAAGAGGCATATTTTTAAGGATGTAACAAACCTTAAAAATAGCAGGCATACACTCAGTTTTTAAGCCTCTCTGTGTCTAGCTTCTATTTGGTTTGTTTAGTACTTCTGATTTTAGAGGGCATCAGATTTGTAAGGGCTTTTAAAGAATCCTACTGCATGTATTTCCAAGTACTTGAATATATTTAGAAATCTAACCCTTTTTTTTTTCTATGACAGTCCCTGTAGCCATGCACCACTTCTGACAGTGTCTTAAGGTTCAAGAGTATCTGAGAAACTTGGCATTGTGTATGATCTTGTCTGGAGGATGGAGATAGAAATAAAGTTACAGGCCAACTTGGGGTGTCAGAACATGCAGGAGAAAAAAATAGAGAAGGTTATCATGATACTGCCTAGAAAAACTGGTTTAGAGAAAAATGGGGTTTACCTCTGAACCTGCCAGTGTCATGTCCTGCAGTTGCTACATGCGTACCTATAGTGGCTCTTCAGTGGATACAGATCTTTGTTCTAGAAGTCAGTTCACTGTTAAGCTAGATTATACTTCCTCTGTAGTGCACACAGGGCTGCATAGCTACAAGTATTCTCAGTTTCAACTGAAACTTCACTGTTTCTTTGTATGCATGTGTATGTATGTTAATATTTCATGGGAAGTAAAGTAGAATTGCATGTTCCTTTAATTAGTGTAAGGGCCTGAAAATAATTTAAAATAGAAAACCACAGTAAATGGCTGCTTTTCTCATGCATTATGTACTTGTTACACAGTAATAAAATTCTGTGGCTTCTGAATTACACATTTGGATAGAAGGTGAAATGTTAAAAAAGGAAACTTTTCGTGACAGCTCCTGTCTTCTTTCACACCATTTCAGGCATTTCCATAATTATCTGTTTTGACAAACTCCTTGTGAAGGAAAGAAAAATATACGTCAGTGAGTTGTAATAAGCATAAGATTTCAATGATTGTTTCTCCTTCCCCCTCAGCCCAAATAATTACACTGAAACTACATTCTGTTTGCTTGCCACAGCACATACACACTTTTCCCATTTGTTTGATCATACATAAATCATTATTTATTTGAGAGATGGTATGATCAAAACTAGCTTCAGTCATGGAGATTAATTTACACAGAATTCATGTTCCTTTAACAAGAATGAGATGCAGTTTAGCAAAATCCTTTTTTTTTTTTTTTTTTGTCACTTTTGGGATTGCAATTTGCAGTTTTGCTTCTGTCTTTTTTCAGATGCTTCAGTTGAGAAGTTTTAAAACAAAAACTCTGACATGGAGATTGTACATTCTTGCATAGAGAATAGGGCTTAGCAAATGAGTATTTTACTCCTGAAGCCACAAAAAAGCTGCAGAATAAGATTTACAGTTCTGGGAAATGCTATTTGAAAAGCACAGGAGTGAACAGCAGTCTGAGCAAAACGTTTTCCACCATTGTCCAGGATGACAACCAGGATTGAAAATTCGGGACATACTCAAATGACTTGACTTGCACTAAATAGCCTTTTGCATAGTAAATTATGAATGGTTCCAGAGAGGGTTATTACGCAGTGTGAAAGGGCAGTGAAATTTAACAGTATAAACAGCTGAACTACAAAGGTCTAAATGTAAGGGAGTGGTCAGAAAAGCCATTCAAATAATAGTAATTTTTAAAAAAGGCACTTGAAGAAGCAGTCATATTTGAGAGTCCTTCCCTCTTACTCACTTTAACTTTCTCTCCGGTTTAAAACATATGTGCTTGTTAGCCTTCACAGAAGAGTATTGAGGCACCAGTTTGTCCCATTACTTCCAGTTTGCCTGTGCTGCAGATCCCAAGGCTGTAGAGGAGAGCTGCTACTTTCTCTCCCGAGTGGGAGTGAACGCACGGAGCATTGGCTCTGTCTCCCAGTTCGCTATCAGCACAGCTGAATGGGGGTGGAGGGAGAAGTAATGTGTACCAGGAAAAGGGCTGGTACAGATTACATCATTTGTAGCGTAAGGGGAAAGCAAGGACCAAACTGGGACTGAGTCATGGCTACAGTTCCTTGTTTGCTCTGTGGGCACATCAAGGCTATACATTGCCCTTTATTCGGGGCAGGGTGCAGTGGTGCCAGGGTAATTTGTGCCTTTTGCTGCCTCTGCAGAGCTTCATCTGTGATCTTGAACATACAGAATCATAGAATAGTTAGGGTTGGAAAGGACCTTAGGATCATCAAGTTCCAACCCCCCTGCCATGGGCAGGGACACCTCCCGCTAAACCAGGCCACCCAAGGCTCTGTCCAACCTGGCCTTAAACACTGCAGGGATGGAGCATTCACAACTTCCCTGGGCAACCCATTCCAGTGCCTCACCACCCTAACAGGAAAGAATTTCCTTCTTATATCCAATCTAAACTTCCCCTGTTTAAGTCCCTAATGAAGAGTCCCTCCCCAGCATCCCTATAGGCCCCCTTCAGATACTGGAAGGCTGCTATGAGGTCTCCACGCAGCCTTCTCTTCTCCAGGCTGAACAGCCCCAACTTCCTCAGCCTGTCTTCATACGGGAGGTGCTCCAGTCCCCTGATCATCCTCGTGGCCCTCCTCTGGACTTGTTCCAACAGTTCCATGTCCTTTTTATGTTGAGGACACCAGAACTGCACACAATACTCCAGGTGAGGTCTCATGAGAGCAGAATAGAGGGGCAGGATCACCTCCTTCGACCTGCTGGTCATTCTTCTTTTGATGCAGTCCAGGATATGGTTGGCTTTGTGGGCTGTGAGCGCACACTGCTGTTATATTATATGTTTATTATATTATATTGTATTATAATATATTGTATTATTACTATGTTATATTATTACTATGTTATGTTATATTATGTTATATATGTTGTTCTGTAGAAAAATCTTTGCAGCATTGTAAAAATAATTCAGGCACAAACTCCTACTGAGTCTGTGTGTTGCTGACATGCTTTACATTCCAGTAAATGTAACTGTCTGAGCCTTTTCTCTTGCCTCTCAATACATGTTCTTGCCAAATTCGTGTGTGCTATACTGTGGTGCCCTAGAGACTATCTCAGCTCATGCCAGAGATTCTGCATTCTCAGAAGTAGCTATATAATAACAGCACTGCTTCTCTGTAGATTTGATTGTAGATTTGTTGAGAGTTAGAATTAGTATTTAACTGATTCAGCTTGGGTCTAGAGAAACCTTTTTTGTATTTACAACATTTTTCTACCCGGAGGAGCTAATTTTATTTATTGTGTAAGGCTACTAGTTTATTCAGAAAAGAGAAAGCTATGTCAAGATGGGATCCTTTAAATGTGAAAGAAGGGTCCATTCCAGATCTTCAGACGCAGCAGGTCTTCCAGTACAGCCTTGTAGGCACTAAATCCTTTGACTAGAGACAAACTTCTAGATTTTTCTCCTATAGAGGTGAATACAGTTTCCAAGCAGCAGAGGATGCTTGATGATACATCTCAGCTGCCACAGTTGAGTGCTTTAAAGAAAAATAGTTTCCAAGAAAAGTGGAAATTTCATGCTAGTGGCATAAAATGCAGCCTGATCCCTTTTGCAGCAACACTTGGAAGGCAGCAACATGTCTTGTGCTTCATTGCCCCCGTGAGCAGACCGTTTTTCATTATTTGTTCTGCAGCAGTTACCACCTAAGATGTCAGAATGGGCAGAAGTCGTCAGTATCTGGATGAAAAGCAGCTGCCTCAACTCCCCGTAGGACCACTTTGGCATTTCCTTAGTAATAATAATGTTAGGTTCTTCAAGAAAACCTTGGAGATCACTTGATTAAACCCTACCTTTCTAAGGAGGGAAGGCAGGTAGCTGCAATCATTAGAAGGATCAAAAACTTCTTAGAGCTTACAGTAATCACCAAAGCTGGACAAGTAATTACATGCAGTGAGTAAAATGTCTTCTTTTACATTCCACCTAAAAGTGAACTGTAGTACACGTAGTTGGGCCTAGTTCTCACCACGTCATGTGTTACCTTGTTCCAAATGCTGGGAGCTGGTGCATTTAAAGGTGAATATCTACATGTAAGGATTTCAACTGGTATAAAACGTGGCTGGATCTCTTCAGGCATTTTTCCTTTTCCAGTTTTGCAGCACAATCCCAATCCTTAGATTTCTCTTTTAATAAAAATGATGAAGGGCATTTCTGATTCTCTTTAGACACCATGTCTCCTGAGAACTGCAGGTTCAAAGGGCTTTTTCTTTTAATTTGTATAAAAAGGAGTATTTGAAGAACAAGCTAACCCTTAGGAAACTGCAGTTACCCAGTAGACACCATGTTCTCTGTGCTGGATAGTATGATTTTTGTATTTCCCCTAAAGGTCAGAGTACATTACATATTTATGTTCTTATATTTCCCCAGAAAACTTAAATGGTATGTTTGGGGGGTGGGTGGGATGGGCTGTCTGTAGGTGAAGCTAGCCATTTATAAAATATTGCAGTTCATCTTGGAGGAGAAGATAAATGTTCTGAACCTGCCAATGTAATTAAGAGAAAAAGAAGACTCAGCTGCCAGTCACTGCTTAGAGTTATTGAACAGTGAAGGGCCAGGCATCAACAGAGACTCAGGGTGAAAATGTAGCTGTGTGCAGGTGGATTGAAGAGCCTGTGGAGCTATGCGGATTTACTTAGACTACTTGTCAGGGGTAGAAAAGCCCACAGATGTTGGCTTCTCTACCATTCTTCTGCAGGTGATAGGAAGCCCTGTAGAACCAGGAGGATGTCTTAGGAGGACCTTTTCTAACACTCACTGTAATTAAGTACAGTGAGCCATGCTTATAAAAGCCAAATTTGGAAGATTTGTTGTAAAATTCTGCACATTTCTAGTGTGTTTTGAGGATAATTCCTTGATAAATATGCATCTAGTAATTTCATTAAAATTTGCATTGTGAACCAAGTTGATTATCCTATTCAAATTTGGAAATTCCTGTAATGGCAGGGGAACTGTGGCGTTATACCTTTTCCAAACTGCAGTAGCTATTGTAATTGAACCAATAGTACTTAAAAATACAATCACTGTGTTTTATAAAAAAGTATATATACTGAGAATTGGGAATGAAGTATTTGTTGGAGGCAGTATTTGGAACAGGAAGGACTTTGAGAATTCCACACAATTATGGAATCGTAATAGGAATTTGTTACTTTCCAGTATCAAAGGACAAGATGTTTATGCTAAGAAAACTCACTTATTTGACACAATTTTTATAAGGTGCCAATTGACACAACATTCCTCATTCACGTCTTCTTTAGTTTGAGCACAAGAACCCTGATTTCAGTGTACATGTTAGTGGCATGAATTTAATGCATAAAATGAACATGTGCAGGTACTTTGGACTTGAGAATTTTTTTTCCTGCTGTGGGTTGTATAGAAGATGCTGAGCAAGTCACTTTAGCTTTATGTGTTTGCTTTCACTTTGGCCAGTGAAAGCTCATTAAAAGAGTTTTTACTTGAGTCTGGAAACCAGATGATAGTTTCACATCAACCTTGAAGATGGACTTGGAGAATTTGGAGTTTAGTTACAGCTACTGTTATCTGACTTAAGTTACAGCTGCTATTACCTGGTTAGGATAACTTTGTTAAAGTAATCACTGGAAAAGTTCTGAAGTTAGTAAGTAGCTGTCCACTAGCTAGTTGATAAGTGAATTACATTTGTGCCTTAATAAATCATTTCATGCTCTTTTAGCAGATACTACACTGCAGTTGTCAGATATCATAAAGGTATACACACTTATTTCTTAGTAGTGGGGTTATATGAGCACCGTAGGAGTAATCCCCTTGAAATCAGTAAGGTCATGGTAGATTTATACAGGCATATAGTAAACAAGGATGGAATTAAGAGATGTTATAATGAGGCTTTGCTATACTGACTGTTGAAAATTTGACCTTTTACACTTGGCAGTATCTTTGAGTGTGGCAGAATTTTGTTCCTTCCCCCTGCCTCCCTTTCAGTTTGCAAAATCTTTTGGGTGCTACTTGTGTATTTTCATGATGAATAGGTATGTGTTATGCCTCTGCTCTGTGCATCTGTGAATTTAAGAAGCAATTTAATAGAGGCAATTATGGACTAAGAAAAATAGTTTTAGTACCTCTAAGACAAGGTTTTCTTTAAATACTGTCTTTTAAAATGTTCTTAAGTGTTCACATATTTGCTTTGTCAACTCTTGGCAATATCACGTTTTAATGCCATTCTTGAAATAATGTCATGGGTACTGGTCTAGTTTCTCCGTACGTCTTCCAGAGAAAGTGTTCAGCCTTTTTCCTCCTGTATTCCAGTCTAAATGTGGATATTAGCAGCTTCCTTATTGCATGGTGTTGGTTACAGTCAAGTTTGTATTTGCGCTCAATCTGTTATGTCTGCTTTTGTTTAGAATACTTTTCACTATCTGCTCTAGCAAAAGCATAGAGAAATGTTGTTAGCAAGATTTGCAAAATATCCTTGTAATAAGAAACATATGCTAACAGATAGAAATCAAACTTCAGTATTTTTCAAGACTTTTTTGTGTTTACTTTGGGAGTTCTTTGTGTTTTCCTGTAAACAAGAAGGCAAAGTCTACTAGCAGCTGTTTTTCTATTATACCTGTGGACAAGCCAGTAATTGCATTTGCTTCAACTCAGCCTCAGCATTTCTCAGATGAAGAAGCCAATCCCAGTTCAGGTAATCTTTATTAGTGAATTTCCAGCTGTAACCTGTACCCAGCCATGTTTCAGTACAGACCTTCATGAAGTTGAATCAGCAAGCTGTACGAGCCTTTTCTGCGTACGTGTCGTGGGTGGGTTTTTTGGCCTTGCAGTAGGATCATACATCATACAGTTGCTTCAGTTTATCAGGGGTAGAGGTAAAATGCTAAAACTAGATCATTTTTATTTTATTTTTACCTGTGCAGAGGCAGTAGGTAAGATTTTGCACCTGTTATTTTTTATTTAGGTTTTTGTTGTTATTGCTGTTTTTTTATTATTTCTTGTGTGGCTTCAGCTTAGTCAAGATTGAACGTGTGTTTCTCCCCAGTCAGTACCCCAGTGCGCAGATACCTAATGTCAGAGACATAATGAGTTACAGAAGAGATGCAAATCATAAATAGCTGTATAGTAGCAAGTCCTACATAGAAAACAGTGTAAAAGGTAGCCTTATTTGTAGTGCATTTTCACATTTGTTGATGACTGGGTATCTTTACCTTTTTGATCCAATAAAATACTGAAACTGGGGTACCACAGTACAGTTTTGCTTCAACAACATGATCGAAACATTAAGAATATTCTAAACCAGGGCTGACACTGAAGATCAGTTAATTTTGTGATATTTATTTTACCTACATACCTGAAAATTTGGGTTATGAAATTAAGAAACAGTGACTGTTTAAATAATTTTATAACAACTATGTACCACACTTATTTCTGATGTATCTAATTATCTTTCTATTGTGTTATTAGGAGATTCTTAAGAATGAAAGTAACAGAGAAGAAATGAAACAGAAAATCAAAGATGTATCTGAAAAGGATAAGCTGCTTCAGGCTCAGGGATACAAGGAGGGACTTGTTGCTGAACCAGCTCATACACGTGTTAAAGGCCATGCATCTGCCCCTTACTATGGAAAAGAGGAGCCTTCACAAGATCCAAGCAGCACTGCAAATACGTTTCAGCCAGGCTCATGGATGCCACCAAGCAGTGATAGTAGTCGTAATAAGTAAACAATTGTACAGATACTGCTAATGGATAAATAGTTTAACACGAACATAAACAGCTCGTATATCTAAGTCTGCAATAAAGTAATATTAAAGTGGTTTCATTTATGTTTGCAGAACTGTTCACATAGGCTTAATCATGACAAACGGAAAATTTTGGGGTTTAGTTAAAAGCAGCATTGTGTTACTATGTACATTTGTTTTCAACAGTTGCTGTTCATCAGTTACATTTGAAATCATAGGAGGTTTTCTACCTTAATTTTCTTAAAAATAAATGAGTTTTCAAGGAAAAAAAGAATTATTTAAAATTGTTTTTTGATGTAATAAATTTTAGTTAATCAGTACACTTGAAATTTTCCTAAGCCTAGGCATCAGTTTGAGATAGTTTTTCAAAATGCTTAATTCCCTTGGCAGTGCCAGTGTGCTTGACTCTGGCAAGTGGATGGAAAAGTTGATCTCATTGACAGGAATCACTATGACACCACACTGACTATGCACTGTATTAGTCTTACAGATATTCTTGTAACATAACAGTCAATGTGTTTGAATAATGCTTGATTTGAGCCAGCAGTAAGCACAGGGTAAAATCAGGCTGAATTAAACTACATCTAACTACTATAGCAGAGGTTAGAAGCACTTGGTAAAGTTGCTGGAAAATAACACAAGGTTTGGGACAAGGGACTGTCATTAAGAAAAAGGTTTTATTTATTCTTGGTGTATGCAAGTACTTCCCTAAATTATACATGTATTTGGCCATAGTTTAGATACATAGAATGTGTAGATTACTTGTCTTAGAGATGGTGTTTGAGAACTTCAAGTCAAAATAAAGACCATCCAATTTTTTGAAAAAAAGTATCAAATTTATTTGTGCAGTGCATCCTTCATCAGTTCTCCATGTTTTAAGCTAGTATATGTCAAATATGGAACAGGTACACATTTGACAACACTTGATACAAAACATGGAGGCTTAATCCCATGTGTTTATAAAATGCTGAAATGCCACATTCCAATAATGCTTGCTTTGACCAACAAAACTAAAAGGAGAGCAACAGTACTTCACATTCACTTCACTCCATAAAGACTCCCCATTTCTAATCCCTCTTGGTATCCACCAGCTCTGTAGGTTCTCTCTTTTGAACAACAATATTATTGATGTTTTACTTTTAAACATGATGAAGGTCTAGCTGCTAGAAAGCATAACTCTGTGCTGCTGTTTAGAAATACACTAAATCTAAGAAATTAATGACTGACACAAGCATTTTAGAACTAGACTTAATAAAAAAATTAGGCTTTGAAAAATTAATCGCTTGTTAGAAAAACATTAATTGGTAAATAATGTTGGCATAGTTACAACGCAAACACAACTTGGACTTTTTCCAGCATGGCAGCATTTTGCAACCTGGAAAGCAGCAGAGTTCCAGGGTTCATGAGGGCAGAGATCCCCTGCCCCCAAACTGAGAAGGTCCTAGACCAAAGGTAGCCAGGTTAGCAAGTAGGAAGAACTACTGGCACATCCTCCTCCCATAACCGCCACAAAACACTAGGCCACCTGGGCCTTTGGTCTTGCCCCATTTATGGCTATTCTTTGAGGCGTAAAGTGTTTGAAGGCAGAAAACAGTTACAGGTGGAGTATTCAGGTGAGCATTAGGGGAAGCCTAGACAACACAGAAGTGGCTCAAGACAAATGAAGGTAGTTAGAACAAGCAATGAGATTCCTAGAGTTTGGGCTGCATATAAATACTGTTGATGGCTGGTAGTTCAGGAAGACCTAGGTTGGGTTTTTTTTTTGCAGACAAGCCCCACCATCAAAGACACTACAGCATCCTCTATGGGCAGAGAGCCAAATGAACTGCAGGGCCATATGCAGTGTCATTAAAGGAAACTGGTAACATGTGCTACTAAGGAAGACTGATGCAAGCTCATCTCTACAGCTCTGCTGAAGGTCTGCAGAAACTTGCCTTTCTGTAATCTGGTTCACCATTCATAATTTCCCCCATAATTTGACAATTTTAAGACACTTAGGCAATAGCTCAACTAAGGGAAAAAAAATCATCTATGTCCAGAGCCACCCAACATGTTGGTATTTTAGTTTAACATGCAAAGTTAGAAAAGCAACCTGGACTAGAACAAGTAGATTAAATGACTGTAACAAGTGTCATTTGGACAAACTAACACAAATCATTTCAGCAGAAAAAAAATACACTAGAGGGACTAAATTCCCTGCATCAAGAAATTAGAGGATCAAGTATCAAAGGACAGTTATAAAACAGTAAGTGTTTCATTTAGGAAATGGATTCTTTGCACAAGGAAGACCTTTCTTTCCCATTTAATCCTTCTTTGTTCGTTTGGCTTTTGCAATATTCTCTTGGCGTTTCTGTTTCTTCTTTTGCTCTCGCTCCCTGGCCTCAATCATTTTTGCAAGCTTCCATGAAAGCGCTGCACTAATTATGAACAATGGTGTAAGGGCCAAGATCACTGTAGTAAGAAAGCCGTATGGGTCCTTTGCAGCCCACTCCACGATGTATTCAGCCCAGGCCTTAATATCAATCATCTTTTCTGGTTTTCTATTGGGAAAACCCTATAGAATAGTAAAAAGAAATATTTCTGAGTATTCAGGAAAATAAAGGAATGCATACACACAAACTGTCATTTTAATATGTCATCATCTTTCATTATTAAAGAGCAAGCTCACTGTTACCAGAAGTTAAAAGTAGTGCATCATACATGACAGTGCAATACAAAGTGTTGACCCTGCCTTAAAGTACAGCCTTTACAAAATAATTAGGCATTTCATTCACAGAGCTTCAGGTAACACCAAGGTGCTACATGAAAAAAGTTAAGTCCATGCTTCTTTGTAAGAGAAGAGAGCCCAGTTGGGTTGTTTAGTCTGGAGAAGAGAAGGCTAAGGGGGGACCTTATCACTCGCCACAGCTACCTGGCAGTCGGCAATAGTGAGGTGCGGTCGGTGTCCCAAGTAACAAGTGATAGGACAAGAGGTAATGGCCTCTAGCTGCACCAGGGGAGGTTTAGACTGGGTATCAGGAAAAATCCTTTCCCCAGAGAGGGTGCTCAGGCATTGGAACAGGCTACTCGAGGAATGGTGGAATCACCGTCCATGGAAGTGTTCACAAGCCGTGTAGATGAGGCCCTCAGTGACATGGGTTAGTGGTGGTCTTGGCAGTGCTGGGGTCAAGGTTGTACTTGGTGATCTTAAAGGTCTTTTCCAACCCAGTTGATGCTATGCTAAACGGTGAACTAAAAATAGTCCGGGAGTCAAAAACCAACTCAGGCCTGTGTCAGCGGCGAGGCGCATGGGGGTGCTGGGGAAACCTGGGGCCCCTCGGCCCGGGGCAGGAGCCCGAGCCCGAGAGCGGGGCCCCTCCCGCCCGCCACCAAAGCCATCCCTCTCCCCCCTCCCGCCCCCGGCCAGCCGCGCCGCGCCCCGCCCCTCCCAATGGCCGCGTTGTGGAGCCCTCGACCGCTGCCTCACTCACCGGCGGCGGGGGGCCCAGCGCCGCCCCGGGCACCCTCCGGGCCTGCCGAGCGACGGAAGGCTGGCGCCCAGGTCCCTGCGGAGAGAACACACAGCCCGTGAGAGAGAGGCGGCGCTGCTCGGGCGGAGCGTGACGGGAAGGCACTGCCGGGGCTCGGGGCGGGGCGAAGGGGGCCGCACCACCCCCCCATCCCTCCCGTCGCCCCCCGACCCCCGGTACCGCTTCCCGGCGGGAGCCCTGCCTGCCGAGCGGAAACAGGAAGGAGGCGCCGGCAGCCGTCACGGCTGGGCGGGGCAGCCCGGCGGCGGGCGGAGCTCCCGGGGCGGGCGCAGGCTGCTGTGGCGGTGCAGGCGTTGCCTGCTTGGCAGAGGCCGTATCTCGAAAAGCCGGGTTTACCGGTGTCCGGGTGGATTTTCACCTCGCAGAACAGCCGCGCTGTTCTGACCCGCTCGGGCCAGTGCGAGGCTGGGACCAGTACCCCGTGATGTTTTCATCTCCCGCTGTGGTGCTGCTCCAGTGCCTGATAGGACCTGCGGGTAGAGCACAAGTAGCTCCTGCCGGTGGCTTGTGGAGGTTCCCCGTGTGCCTCCTGCGCCGTGCGGGAAATCCCGGCAGCCCGGGGCTGTTGGACAGCCGGTGCCCGGCCGCAGTGCACCGAGCAGCTCCCGCCGCGAGCGATCTGTGCCATAGCTGCCCGAGGCTGCCGCTGCTGCGCTGCTCCCCACGGGACTGACCTCAACAAAGGGGCACAGCGGATCTCTGCGTATTCCGAGTGACTGCAGCAGCCTTTAGTGTTCTCAGGCTGCACAAGCAGGGTTTGACATTCTGCTTCACGTGTGTTGCACCACGCCTTCTCTTCTCCCTATCCACACGTGTGTGCATGCAAACACTAATGTGAAGGCAAAGTTAAGCATAGATTAGGGTATTAGCTTAGAAAGTGAGAAGATCTTGTAATCATTGACACTATTGACCAAATAAGGTGTTCTTTTCGCTGTAGCATGACAGCAAATGCCACCAGGGCATTCCCCTTCATACGTCTTTTTGTTCTGTGATTATTTATATCATTTAAAGGGCGGCAAACAGGCAAATAAGAAATACAATTTGTCAATGAGAGTCACTGACGAGATCTGAGCAATCTAAAATGCTGTAGATTTTGTTGAATGCAATTTTGTGCATTCAACAAATGCAAATGTGTGAATTTTCATTATTTGTGCATTCTTATTCCAAACCTGTCTGTAGTGTCAAGGCTCTTTCCAGAATAGAATAGAATAGAGAAGAGCAGAACAGAATGTAATGTAATATAACCTATCATAACATATCATATCACATCACAGGCTACACTAGTTCAGTTGGAAAGGAGAGGAGTGGCTGGGGAGCGGCCTTGCAGAAAGGGACCTCTGGGTGCTGGTTTGATGCTAAGCTCAACAGGAGTCAGCATGGTGCCCTGGCAGGCAAGAGAGCAAACCGTACCCTGGGTGCATCACACAGTATGACCAGCCAGTCAAAAGATGTGATTCTCCCACTGTATTCAGTGTTGGTGCAGCCTCCCCTGGAGCCCTGTGTGCTGTGCTGGGCCCACCATTAAAAAGGGATGTGAAGGCTCTCGAATGCCTCCAGAGGACCACAAAGCTGTTGGAAGGGCTGGAGGGCATGTCCTGTGAGCAGCAGCTGAAGACTCCGAGCTTGTCTAGTTTGGAGACAAGGAGGCTGAGGGGTGACCTCGTTGCCCTTGTCAAAAGTCCCTCTCCAGATCTCCTGTAGACTCCTTTTAGGTATTGGCAGACTGCTGTAACATCTCCCCAGAGCCCTATAATCCAGAAAAGCTACACCCACTGCCTTCCATTCACGCGTAGGCAGGTGACCTTATCATAGAATGGTATCAAATTAGTTACGCAGGATTTTCCTTCTGTGAACCCATGTTGACTGTGACCAATAATTTATTCTTTGTTCTTTAAGTGCCTTTCAATAGTACCCAGTGTGATCTTCTCCATATGTTTTTTCCAGGAACTGAGGTCAGACTGACATATCCGTAGTTTCCTGGGTCTTCTCTCCTGCCCTTTTTGTAAACTGGAGTAACACTGGCTAGCTTCCAGTCAGAGGGGATCTCCCCAGACTCCCAAGACCTTTGGCAGATATCTGTGCATATATCTCTGTACTTGTGTTACCCAGCCATTTACGTGAGCATTAAACCTCTAGAGAGTTCAAGAGTCCCTGTTTGGTCTGTAATTTGCAAATCTTGTTAAAATATAACAATCTAAATTTACTAGAGCTTAGATATCAGTGCTGAGGTGTTGTATTTATTGGTATCATTATCAGATGTTTTTGCATGCTGTGTAGTTAAGTCAAAATAAGATGGGCTATTACATAAGTATAGCCTATTTATGGTAAAATTGCATATGGGGCAAGAGGGGACACAGTTCTATTTCTGATGCTTGGGTGTCAAGTTCAGGTACTTATGCCAAAATGAGCACTAACTTAGTCAACAGCTATATACAAGCTGCTAAATACCACCACCTTTAGACCTGCTGCAAAATTAAGTTCCAGTTCCTGTATTTCTCATAATAGTAATAGCCTCATCTGTCTGTCTTTCTATGCTTTCTCTGCCTTATTGATTTAAAGAGGAAAATGGCTGATTCATTGTGGCAGGGAAGAAATGAAAAGTAGGGACTTTTAATTCTCTTTTCTAGGAAAACAGGTCTTATTTAATTACCTTTTTTGGTATTCTTCTGCCCCTAATATCTTCTGAAGTTGTTGACTGGTTTTATTGGCAAAGTAATAGAGGTCTCATGCATCTCCTGGTAATACATGTGGGTGCTAGGGACATAGATAGTAGTAGCCTGGGGAACATAAAGAAGGACTACAGAGCCCTGGGGGAGGTGGTTAGAGGCTCTGGAGCTCAGGTGGTCTTTCATCAATTCTCCAGGGTACAGGGGAGGACCTAAAAAAAGCTAGGAGGATTGGCCAGGTTAATAACTGGTTAAAAGGGTGGTGTCATGGTCAGGGGTTTGGGTGTCTTGAACATGAGACCCACGCTTATAGGCCAGGTCTAGTGGGGGCTGGTGGAGCTGGTCTGATAAAGAAGGGAAAGAGCAGTTTTGGCAGGAGGCTTGCCAGACTGGTCAAGGAGGCTTTAAACTAGATGTGTTGGGGGAAGGGGGCATCATTCCATCCCAACACACCCAGTCAGTTCCCAGAACCTATAATAAATGCCTGGAGCAATGCAGAGATATCCCAGCTGCTCCAGCCAATGAGCCGGCTTCAGTTGGAGCTCGGCTCAGATGCCTCTATACAAACGCCCGTAGCATGGGGAACAAACAAGAGGAATTAGAGATGTGTACACATCTACGGGGGTATGATATAATAGGCATCACAGAAACATGGTGGGATGGCTCCTATGACTGGAGTGTTGGAATGGAAGGTTACAGCTCTTTAGAAAAGACAGGCCTGGCAGGCGGGGAGGGGGAGTTGCCCTTTATGTTAGGGATAGGCTGGAGAGTATGGAACTCTGTCTGGGGACAGGTGAGCAGTCAACAGAGAGTTTGTGGGTCAGGGTTAAAGGGAATATAGCTATGGGAGACATTACTGTGGGGATCTGTTACAGACCGCCTGATCAAGGAGAACCTGCGGATGAAGCACTCCATAGACAGATAAGAACAGCCTCACGCTCGCAGGCCCTTGTCCTCATGGGTGACTTCAACCACCCTGACATCTGTTGGAAGGACGGTACGGCCCGGCACAAGCAATCCAGGAGGTTCCTCGATTGTGTAGAAGACGACATCCTTCTGCAAGTAATAGAGGAGCCGACAAGGAGAGGTGCCATGCTTGACCTTGTGCTCACCAACAGGGAAGGGCTCGTTGGAAATGTGACGCTCTAGGGCAGCCTTGGATGCAACGATCATGAGATGGTCAAATTTGAGATCCTCAGGACAGTGAGAAGAGCATGCAGCAAGCTCACTGCCCTGGACTTCGAAAGAGCAGACTTTGGCCTCTTCAGGAACCTGCTTAGGAAGGTTCCATGGGATATAGCCCTAGAGGGCAGGGGGGCCCAAGACTGTTGGTTGATATTCAAGGATCACCTGCTACAAGCTCAGGAGTGTTGCATCCCAACCAGAAGGAAGTGCAGCAAGAGGGCCAGGAGACCTCCTTGGATGGATAAGGAGCTCCTGAAGAAAATTCAAATGAAAAAAGAGGCTTATAATAAGTGGAAGCAAGGACAGGCAGCATGGGAAGAGTACAGTGATGTTGTCCGAGAAGCTAGGGACCAGGTTAGGAAAGCTAAGGCTCAGTTAGGATTAAACTTAGCTAGAGGTATTAAAGATAACAGGAAGGGATTCTACAGGTACATAGCAAATAAAAAATAGACTAGGGAGAATGTAGGCCCCCTCAGGAAGCTCTCAGGAGAGCTGGCTACACAGGATTTGGAGAAGGCTGAGGTTCTGAATGACTTCTTTGCCTCAGTCTTCACTGGCAAAGGCTCTGACTGCACCACCCAAGTCTTGGAAGGTAGATGCAGGGACTGTGAGAATGAAGACCTCGGGCCCACTGTAGGAGATGATCTGGTTCGAGACCATCTTAAAAATCTGAACGTGCACAAGGCCATGGGACCTGATGAGATCCATCCGCGGGTCCTGAAGGAGCTGGCGAATGAAGTTGCGAAGCCACTGGCCATCATATTTGAGAAATCATGGCAGTCAGGTGAAGTTCCCGATGACTGGAAAAAGGGAAATATAACCCCCATTTTCAAGAAGGGGAAAATGGATGACCCAGGGAATTACAGACCAGTCAGTCTCACCTCCATGCCTGCCAAAATCTTGGAGCAGATTCTCCTGGAAGGCATGCTAAGGCACATGAAAATCAACAAGGTGCTTTGTGACAGCCAGCATGGCTTCACTAAGGGGAAATCCTGCCTGACCAATTTGTTGGCCTTCTATGATGGGGCTACGGAGCTGATGGACAGGGGTAGAGCAGTTGATGTCATCTACCTGGACTTGCCAAAGCGTTCGACACTGTCCCACATGACATCCTTGTCTCTAAATTGGAGCGACATCAATTTGATGGATGGACCACTCAGTGGATAAAGAACTGGCTGGATGGCCGCACGCAAAGAGTTGTGGTCAATGGCTCAATGTCCAGCTGGAGACCGGTAATGAGTGGGGTCCCTCAAGGATCGGTGTTGGGACCGGTCTTGCTCAACATCTTTGTCGCTGACATGGACAGTGGGATTGAGTGCGCCCTCAGCAAGTTTGCCGATGACACCAAGCTGTGTGGTTAGGTTGATACGCTGGAGGGAAGGAATGCCATCCAGAGGGACCTTGACACGCTTGTGAGGTGGGCTGATGCCAACCTTATGAAGTTTAACCATGACAAGTGCAAGGTCCTACAGCTGGGTCAGAGCAATCCCAGGCACAGCTACAGGTTGGGCAGGGAAGAGATTCAGAGCAGCCCTACAGAGAAGGACTTGGGGGTGTTGGTTGATGAGAAAATGAACATGGGCCGGCAGTGTGTGCTTGCAGCCCAGAAAGCCAACCATATCCTGGGCTGCATCAAAAGGAGTGTGACCAGGAGGTTGAAGGAGGTGATCCTGCCCCTCTACTCTGCTCTTGTGAGACCTCACCTGGAGTATTGTGTGCAGTTCTGGTGTCCTCAACATAAAAAGGACATGGAACTGTTGGAACAAGTGCAGAGGAGGGCCACGAGGATGATCAGGGGACTGGAGCACCTCCCATATGAAGACAGGCTGAGGAAGTTGGGGCTGTTCAGCCTGGAGAAGAGAAGACTGCGTGGAGACCTCATAGCAGCCTTCCAGTATCTGAAGGGGGCCTATAGGGATGCTGGGAAGGGACTCTTCATTAGAGACTGTAGTGGTAGGACAAGGGGTAACGGGTTAAAACTTAAACAGGGGAAGTTTAGATTGAATATAAGGAGGAAATTCTTTCCTGTTAGGGTGGTGTGGCACTGGATTAGGTTGCCCAGGGAGGTTGTGAATGCTCCATCCCTGGCAGTGTTCAAGGCCAGGTTGGACGAGGCCTTGAGTGGTATGATTTAGTGTAAGGTGTCCCTGCCCACGGCAGGGATGTTGGAACTAGATGATCTTAAGGTCCTTTCCAACCGTAACGATTCTATGATTCTGTAAGTCTGCTCCTTGAAGATTTGTGAAAACAGGCAGGTAGGTAGAGAAGGGGGCCCAGGATACAACCAAAACTGAAAGCTGCAGTGCATCTTTGTTACGAATCTAGGAAATGGTTACTACCAGATACAAAGGCTTCATTTGAGGCTTGCACTTTTACCAAATTCAGAATAATTTAACCTCAAGACCACAGGAGATCAAGGTACTTGTTTTGCTTTTCTGAGTTATTCAGTTTTATACTTTAAGTAAGCGAAGGGAGAACAGAAATTCCAGAATTCACTACAACTTGAACAAAGCAGCACGACCCTTAGCACAACATCAGAACACTTTAAAAGACCATCTTAAGCATATGCTTATGTTAATTATAATTTTGTTACTTTGTAAATATGCACTTTCTTTTACATCTCATCTAGAATTCCTTTAAGTAGCTTTTCAGCTACTAACATTAATGGCAGCAGCTGCAGAAGTAGCATCAAACTGTAATACAGTATGAATTTATGAATCATCAACTTTGATAAAATTAAATCACTAGTTGATTTTTAGACATAAAAACATATATATGAACAGCATTAAAATTTCAGTTTCAATGGCATTTCATGAGAGCATGCTTGAGGAGACAAACATTACTGTCCATTGTCACACTTTCAAAGAGGGAGTGGACAGAGGAAGGGAAGCAGCACTGCAAAAATCCAGCATTAATAATGTGAGGTACAATACAGAGAAATCTGCAGAGAATATAATGTAGGCATGGAAAATGGGAAAGTTACTTGCATGAAAGAAAAGACTTTCTCATGCCAACAGTGACTGGAAAGTCTGAGTGTTTAAGTCCGTGTGGTGAAGACAAGCTTTCGGTAAATGTATTCTTTTCACTCAGACGTGTTGACATGTGTCAGTGGTCCAGAATCATTCTGTATACGGAAGCTCCCAAGTACGTCATGCAATGTAATCTCTAACTACCTTTTTATAATTTGTAAATTCTGACGATAAACAAGTTTCTTGAGGCTATGTTTTTTCTACATAGAGTGTGAATTCTCCAGTAAATTTTTTGCATAGTTATTAATGTCCCAGGCATGTTGTACTCCATCTGCTGAATATTGCTGTCTCTAGAAAAGCTAGGTGGAATTCTTGTGCCATTGCACAGTGGTGGGTTTTTGTAGAGTTTTAAAAAGCAACTCAACTATTGCTTTTTTCTCCAGCATGTAAAACCTCTAAGCTGTGAAAGCTTTATTGGCCATTTTTTAACCATTTTGTTATATCCACAGCATGTGCCAGCCAATAAACAGTCTGATTTTAATAGCTTTAATTGAGCCAACAAAACTCCTTTGTACCACTGGGGATTAAGGATTTTTTTTCTGGTACAAATCTTTGCTTTAGAAAATTGTTGGTTTATGTGTAAGTGGATCTTCAGTGTATCTTCATTCTGTAAATTGCATGATACCCATGTATTTGTAGTTTGCCTAGTATTAAACACAGCTAGATCTGAATTTCCAAGATGAAAGTGGTCAAAATAATGAGTAATACTGCAGTCCTACTTAATTCATTTCTAACCATCCTTATGAATTATTCTATTATATACTTTCAAGGACAGAGCAAGTGTTGGGGCAGTCCATGGCTCATAGGCCAAGTAACATGCTGCCCACTTTCATACTGTAAGTATGTGATAGACCATGGAATATGTATATCTTATATTCACTTAAAGAATGATCAAATGCTTCTGTGCTCGAGATGGACTCATTTATGCAATAGTGCTGGTTTTACTGCCTTTATGATGAGAGATATAATTGAAGACCTGACATGTGTCCATCCTTCATTTGTTCATCTTTTAGGTTTTTGTACAGTTCAAAAAGGGGAAAGAATTAACAAAGTTACAAATGGAAGATACTCAAACAATAGACATATTTCTTCTGAATTTTTTATATGGGCATGACTGATATGGGTATTAACATACTTCTGGGTTGTCTTGGGTTATAATAAAGGGAAGGAGAGAAAAAAACATCATCAATATGTCTTTTAGAAATCCTCGGAGCTTTTCCCAGAGGTAGCTTAATGTAGCTGTTCAGGTAAAAACCCAAGAATCACAGGATCATAAAGCAACTGTAACCCTGGGCCTGGGCTCATTCTGAAAATTTTAGGCATCTCCACGGAAGTCTGTTCCCCCCGGGAGCAAAGGAGAAAGGCAATGGAGAGAGATGGGTGCCTGTCTCTGACTCAGGCCCCCCACGATTTGTCGCTCTCTGAAGCTGCTTGTTACCTCTCACGGACCATAGAGGGCACTAAGGACTGAGGATAGTGCTCCCAGTCCAGCACCTCAGTTAAATGGCAAGTGAAGCGCCAGAAACCCAAGCCAAACAGCATATCCTTCGGAGAATCAACTCCATGTCTTTATGTATAGGTAGGTGATAATATTTATCCACCTTCTTAAAATATTTTGAGGTATTGAATAAAAGAAACAGTGCCATTATGTCTAGCAAATGAGCTTTTAGGATTCAGATGTTTTTTTTTTCTTTTTTTTTTTTTGGTAGAAGCTTGAATTTGACAAGCAATTTATGTCTATTATAAAACATATAAAATAAAATCTAAACACAACCTTTTAAAATCGGGGGAGTATATGGGTGCAGTTCTAATACTTCTTCTGTTTTGGTTCTTAACCAATTTTGTATAACAAAAACTTACTAGAACTTGTTGTTTCTAGTGGGTAACTAGCTATCTCCCCAAAGCTGTGTGCAAGGAGGTTCATTTGTGGCTTCTTCAGCAGAGCAGCCAAAGTTAAGGAGACTGATTGACATTTAAGTCTTAAATGATGTTCTTTTTGGGACTTAACTGATGTACACTGTAAGGTAAAAAACTCAGCCTGATGTGTGTGAGATATGTATGTTTTGAGAACTAGAGAACCAGAACCATACTTCTGTCTAATCTGTCACATTTCACAGGAGAGCTGAGCACAATTATTGCTTTTATAGTTTCTTTCTAGGAGAAGTAGAAAGTGGTACTGCTTCACTAAGTGTCACAGCTGCTTCCTTCACCAGGTCACACTGTCCCTAATTGCAATTGAACAAATGTCCCAGGATCATGCATGCAAGAACCTCCTGAATCACTGTGCTCTGCATATGGTGTAAGAATAAGGTCCTGGTACTTGCAATAATAATTGCACTGTACAGTGTTTCGGGGCTCTGAAGTATTCATCACATAGCCAGGGAATATCTCTCACAGCTGTTCCAGTGTCCTTGCTAAATTCAAGTAGCATGTTTCACTAAACAAAAATTCTCTTCATAGCTCCAATGATTTTGATTTTCATTTTACAGAGTACCACAGGGATTCCTGGTACTCCAGAGTAAAAGTGAAACTTGAGACCCTCATTATGGGATATACTTTAATGAGTCATAACAAAGGACTCTAATTCTAATTCCTTATTCCTTTTTGGGTAACTAGACCTATATGCTCCGGTACATTTTTCCTACATGTTATATGTCTGCCATTTTCCAATATGAACATGGTGGTATCTTTTTTTCCTTATTTGTGTTTAGAAACACTTTGTGAAGCATTGTGAGCTCTCTGCTGATCAAAGATACTGTATAAATCTTCAGTACGACAATGAGTGCCCATTTTAGTATTAAATTAACTTACAAAAGTGGTATATGTATGAGTCGCTGAGATCTGAAAGACAGCCAGCCTTGTTGGCTGCTTCCTGCGCTGTCTTACATGGAATGAAACTGTTGTCAGTGGAAGTGGAAGTGTATACCTTATTTGAATTCTTAGTCCTATGGAATGGAATGCTCTATCAGTGTGTAGCATTATGTATACATCCCTCCTGCCTTCTGCTTGACAGTGAAGTACTCTTTAGTAAACCAGGAAATTCTCATACATTCCCTTACATAATTTTCATGCTGGAGTTTAAACACCTAAAGTGAAAAGCTTTTCAGTTCATTCTCAGAAAAACAGATTGACCCGACATACAGGAACATTTAGTTCTAGACTAGATCTTCTAGTCTTGACTAGAAGATCTAAGCATCAGCCAGTCTTGATGCTGATTTTGTGGACTGAAACCCCTCAGCTTAGGATCACATATTAAAATGATACTGCATGTTCAAAAGACAATAAGAAAAGATACATAATTTACATGATTCACTCTTATGGAACTTGTGCTTACTCCCTTTTTCATCAAATTATGGGAAATATGTTCTTAGAAATGCTCTCATAACTGTCATGTCTCACTGACATAAATTTGCCTTTATTGTAACAGTAGGGGTCAGTTTTGCAAAATGTATAAATGTACATTCTTGAAATGGAATTGTTAATCACCTGCTTATCAGCCTGCCTATCCTTGCCAATGCCAGGCTCACTCCTAAGTTTCAAACATATTGAGTATGCACTTAGGGAAAACAACCGACTAAAACTGTGTAACTTAGATTGTCATTCAATACAGTAGCATAGATCTGATTTGTTTAGAAGCATCTTGGTAGGTTAGTTTGTAAAGCTCAGACAGTTGAGCTTAGGCAACTGAAAATTGCCTTCAGGATGTTCCATCCCTGCAAGAAAATCAGGTGCTTTTTCCTAAACTGTTTCTCCATTCTAAGCATACGTAAGCAGTATTCGAATGCTCACCTGACTTTGCTTTCTCTTGTGTTGGAAAGCCTTTATAGAAGAGACCAGATATGTTTCTAAAGATGGAAATATTCGTTCCTGCAAGGATGCTTTTTGAGAGCTCTGTCCACAGAATTAGCACAAGGATATATTCTCTACCCTTCAAAAGTTCACAGTTGTACTCAGCGGGAAGCAGCATGGGCAGGCCTCTCTGTAAGGGAAGGCAGGCAGGGGACAAGGGAGGCAGGTCAGTGGCCTCACTGACAAAGGACGCAGTCCCTGGTAGTGAGCAGAGCAGGCTTGGTGATGGTAGCAAGTTTCAGCCAACAGTTCAGATTACCAGGCAAGCCTGTGGTCATGAGACAGGTATTGCCCTTGAGAATTTTCACCACTGTGGTCACCCTTCTTTTTACAACTAATAGTTTGATGTCCTTCTATATAAGAAGGGGGACCCACAACTGCACGCAGTACTTAAGGTTGGGCCACGATCTCTGGAGAAGAGATGCCCTTGGGGATGTAACAAAGCTTGGCACACCAACTATAATTATAGTCTGAGTTGACTCACTTGTCTAGAAAACAGTTAAAATCCACACATGTAATTTTGGGCATGGTGGGGTGAACTGTTCTGCCCATAGCTGATGCAAGTTAAGAAGCTGCCCCCAGTGTTAACTTGTCAAAGCTTTTATTGTGAGTGGCCATCACCCAGCTGGACCTGTGCTTGTAATTGCTTTCTAACACTTCTGTCAGAATTATCTGGTTTAAAAACATCCACTAAAAACATGTTTAATGCAAATTGTGTTTAAAGTGTTTTTAAGATAAACTGAGAAATTTAACACAACTGGATTAGAGAGCAATTACATATGCACTAGTGCTGGTAAGCCTTTAGGGTAAGCAACCTCTTAATTCAAATTGACTGTGTTTAGATCAGGATGTCTAAAATGTCCTTACATACTTCATGCTCTAAAAACCCTAGTTTTGGAAATTATTACTGGAAGGTATCTTCTAAGTGGATTAGTCTTATTACAAGATATTGTGGGAGACTGTCTTCTAATCCTTTTCATAAACTGATCTAATTCAGCCTCAAAACTATTTTTTCCTGTTGGAGGTTTTGTGCAGAATTTCTTCATTCTGAAGGTTTGTAACATTTAATTTTGTCATCTAACTTTGTTTATAGCCAGTTTATAAGCATCTTTCATTTGTTGGTTGTTTTTGTGTTTTGGTTTGGTTTTGTTTTGGCTTGGTTTTGTTTTGGTTTTGTTGTTTTGTTTTGTTTTGCTTTTTGATGCCATCATTGTCCTCTATTTTCATAGTATTATGGAATAGTTGAGGTTGAAAGGGACCAACGTGACCAAGGGTCACCCGGAACAAGGTTCTGAAGACCATGTCCAGTAGTGTTTTCAGTATCTCCAAGAGTGGAGACTCCACAACTTCTCTGGGCAAACCGTTCAAGTGTTTGGCTGCCCTCAAAGTAAGAAAAGTGTGGCATTTCCTAGTTCATGCTCATTGCTTTTGGTCCTTTGGGCACCAATGGGAAGAGTCTGGCTGCACCTTCTTTGTGCCTCTTCTCCTGCCCTGAGTCAGGCATTTATACAGATTGATAAGATCCCTCTGAGCCTTCTCCTCTCCAGGATGAACAGTCCCTGCTCTTTTACCATTTCTTCATACTAAAGATGCTCCAACCCTTTAATCATCTTCTTTGACATCTTCTGGACTTGCTCTGGTCTCCTTGTCTGTCTTGTATGCGGGAGCCTTGAACTGGAAACAATTCTCCAAATATCTAACTTGGTCATTGACACATTACTTGTAATGCCAGGCTTATTGATAAAGAATATCAATATTCTTTATATCGAAATAGATGCTTAATATCAAAACAGATTCTCAAGTCTAATCAGTTCTACCAGGAAACTTTTCATTTCAATAATTACTGTTCACAGAATCATAGAAACCATGTTGGAAGGGACCTCAAGGATCATCTAGTCCAACCTTTCTTGGCAAAGCACAGTCTAGACAAGATATCCTAGCATACTATCCAGCTCAGTACTAGAAGTGTTCAACACTGGAGAATTTGCCACTTCCTGAGGGAGATTATTGCAGTGGCTGATTGTTCTCATTATGAAGAATTTTCCCCTTGTGTCCAACTGAAATCTCCTTGGGATCATCTTGTACCCATTATCCCTCATCTTTTCCGTGTGACTCTTTATAAAAAGAGAGTCTCCATCTTCTTTGTAGCCACCCTTTAAATACTGGAACGTGATGATAAGGTCTCCCCGAGCCTTCTTTTCTCAAGGCTGAACCAACCCGCTTCTCTTAGCCTGTCCTCGTAGGGCAGGCTTCCCAGTCCTTGGATCATCTCCTTGGGTCATCTCTGTAGCCCTTTTCTGGACCCTCTGCAGCCTGTCCACATCTATTTTGTATAGCAGGGACCAAAACTGAACACAGATATTCCAGGTGTGACCTGACAAGTGTAGAGTAGTGTAGGATAATGACATTTTTATCTCTGCTGGTGATGCCTTTGTTGATGTAAGCCAGCATCCTGTTGGCCTTCCTTGCCACAGCACTACACTGTTCACTTTATATTGAGCTTGTTGTCATCTACCAGTTATTTACCTGCAATAAACCCTATTTTGTAAGCAATTTGTTTTGCTTACAGCATTTGCTTTTTTTATCAAAAGCTGTGTTTGGTATGTTCAGTATCTGAAGGGGGCCTATAGGGATGCTGGGGAGGGACTCTTCATTAGGGACTGTAGTGATAGGACAAGGGGTAACGGGTTAAAACTTAAACAGGAGAAGTTTAGATTGAATATAAGGAGGAAATTCTTTCCTCTTAGGGTGGTGAGGCACTGGAATAGTTTGCCCAGGGAGATTGTGAATGCTCCATCCCTGGCAGTGTTCAAGACCAGGTTGGATGAGGCCTTGGATGATATGGTTTAGTGTGACGTGTCCCTGCCCACGGCAGGGGGTGGAACTTGATGATCTTAAGGTCCTTTCCAACCCGAACTATTCTATGATTCTATGATTCTATGTTGTGGTTTAACTGCAGTCACATCCAAGCACCACACAGCTGCTTGTTCACTGTGGGATGGGGGGAAGAACTGGAAAAAGGTAAAACCTGTGGGTTGAGATAAGAACAATTTAATAACTGAAATAAACTAAAATGTAACAACAACGACAATAAAAATAAAAAGAGGACTAGAACTTAAGAAGCAGAACATGTGCATAATACTACTGCTCACTACTTGCTGATCAATGCCCAGCCAATCTCTGAGCAGTGATCAGTGGCTTCTGGCTATCTCCCCCCAGATTAGATACTGAGCATGACATTCTATGACCAGAGCCAGGTTGGAAGGGGCTTTGAGAAACCTGGTCTAGTGGAAGGTGTCCTTGCCCATAGCAGAGGGTTGGAACTGGGTGATCTTTAAAGTTCCTTCCAACTCAAACCATTCTATGATTCTGTGAATACCCCTTTGGCTAGTTTGGGTCAGGTGTCCTGTCTCTGCTCCTTCTCAGCTTCTTGTACCCCTCCACACTGGGAGAGCATGAGAGGCTGAGAAGTCCTTGACTTAGAGTGAGCACTGTTGATCAATAACTAAAACATCTGTGTCTTGCAGCATTGTTCTCAGACTAAAGCCAAAACACAGTACTTCGCCAGCTACTAAGAAAAATAACTTTACCCCAGCCAGAACAAGGACAGCTAACATATACATTTCCTAAATTTGTGCTTCATATTTTCTTATTTCATTAATTAATGCTGTAAATAATTAAAAGCTAAATAATTTATTAAAAGGAACAGAAAAATTGTGAATGATTATTGCAAACTTTTAAAGATTTTTTTAGATGTCCAAGAATAAAAAAGTAGGTGATACAATCTAAAAAACACCCTGCATTTAGAGAGAATATTAAAGCCATTATTTCAGAAATAATAGATAACAAGAAAGGGAAAACTGAACATGAATTCATATCCTGAAACAGAAGGTAGGAATTGCAGAAAGGTGGTAAGAGAAGTTAGTGCACGAGAACAAGCTTATAGCCAGCAGTTAAGGCTAATTAGGAGTTTTGATTATATTCTGTTCTAGTAGAAGGATTGGTCCAGGAACTGTTGAAAATATTTAGTAAATATTATGACTGAGAAGAGTCTTGTTTATGGCCTAATATGTGTGTGCATTTACTTATAAAGGGTAGGCCAGATTTACATATCTCAAAAGCACCCTTTTCCAGGGAAAGAATGATTCTGTAGAGAAGCTGGTTCAACAAAATATCATAGCATTAAATAAATGAAATAGGTGGTCACAGGAGATTTCTTATATCACATATTTAGAGAATAGTCTATCTTGGATTGAAACCAGTGCTTCTAGTGACTGTGGTGCCAGCTGACGATGGCATCTGAAGGAAACTTTTGCCTCCTATTCCTAATTTCTATTTCCAATTAGAAAATGTAATTTTATCACTATTGCTTTTGTAACAGTTTAAGTCAATAATATTTTACATTTCATAACAATCCTCCAAATTAAGGAACAGCATGGTTTTGCCATTCTGATTCTTTTTACTTCCCAACAACACCTTTCGTTTAGCTTGGATGATGAGGCACATACTCTCTGTCACACCTCCCCAGGTTGTTTCGTCTGTTATTTTACATGTTATATAATGATTGCTGGAGAAAGCTAATGGCTTTGGTGTTCATTTTGGAACGGAAGTGTTTCATAATGTGGTTGAAGGCTATGATTCAGCTTAAACTTTGTATCACGTGGATACTGAATTACCTGCTCTAACACTTCAAGACTGCTTCAGCCTAATATGACACAACGTTCTTGATTTTGGGACTCACCAGTAAACTCTGACTAACAAAGAAACACCTGCATAACTAGGACTATTTCTTTCATTCAAAGTTTTGCTTCATTTCTCTCCTTGAGTTTTATGCTTTTCCTCTCCAATTTGCTTCTCAAAAGGAAATTGCTTCTCAAAAGGAAAGCCTTTTCTTCCCTGCTCCCATCAGGCATACATTACAGGAGGCAATGTGTTTTCTCCAAGGAAAGCTTTCACTTCATCAAAAATGCCAAGGAAGTATTCCAAAAAACAGAGAGCACACTTTTTCCTGCTCTGATTCAAAAACATTTTTCACATTAGTCACAGTCCTTTTCTAGGCAGGGAGAGGCGGGGCCCCTCGTTTTCATTCTTAAAACATTCTGAACCAAACAAGCATGTTTATACTCACCCTGAAGTTTAACTGCTCCGTGCTTGTTGTGTTTATTTAATTGCTCAAACTTTTCCACTGGAAATTTTGCTCTCTCCACTTTGGAATAGAGAACAGAAAGACATGTGAGTTCTGCCCCAATAATTCTGTTGCCCCCTCCACCAGTGAAAAGAACAGCCATCAGACTCCTTTGTTAGATGAAGGATATTCATGACTCCTGGACCAGTGCCTTGCTGATGGTACTGAATTTCCTGTTGACTGGAAGGAGAATCAAACTCACAGAATGGACAGTGAGAAGCATGATGCAAATATTATACCTACAGAACCATTTCTTATATCAGCCTAGGAGAGACAGGTACTGAATTCTTTGACTTTTTAGAAGATGCTGCTTAATATTACACACTGGAGAATCTGCAGGAGAAATGAAAGTAAAAAAAGGAATGTTGAAGGTGAGGAGAGGGCTGTTGGAATTGTTTGGAGATGAATGCCTCCTCTGAATTTGGATGTTGGGCAAGTGCTTTACAAAATGTCTTGGCCTCAGGGAGCTAATAAATTAAATCAGATGCACATAACTAAGACAGGTTGAACGCATAGGAAGTCTTCTTCCTTGTGCTGTACTTTCCTCGAAAAGCACGAATAGTTTTGTCCCAGTCCTCTGTATCAGGGATTCAAATTAGATCCCTTAATGCTAGCAGTGACTGCTGGAAGATGAGATATTCTCAGATACTCTTTGCTCTAACACCCTGGTAGCACAAGAGCAGTATAAACCAGCTTTAGTGTAATAGAGGATTGGGCTGTTACAATGGCAGGTTTGTTGCTTCTTTCATGGGAAATGCCATATATTAATTTACAAACACTCCCATAAATCACAGCTGAAAAAACTGTGTAAATTAAGTATTTTCACTTTGCAGCCATGTGGTAGAAGCTGGGGACTTACTGGCTGTTTGCTTTTTTGAGAGAAATCAGTAATGTGATGTTTGGATACCCTCGAAGTACAACTTCTGCATTTACACTATTACACGTCCTTTGTGAGAGGTGCTGATAAGCCACACCCCAAAATTTTATTTTCTCAGGAATCGTAAAATCACAGAATGTTTAGGGTTGGAAAGGACCTTAAGATCATCCAGTTCCAATGCCCTGACATGTGCAGGAACACCTCACACTAAACCATGTTGCCCAAGGCTCGTCCAACCTGGCCTTGAACACTGCCAGGGATGGAGCATTTATCACTTCTCTGGGCAGCCTGTTTTAAGTGCCTCATCACCCTCACCCTCCTTACATCTCCTGTTTAAGCTTTAACCCGTTACCCCTTCTCCTATCACTACAGTCCCTAATGAAGAGTCCCTCCCCACCATCCTTATAGGCCCCCTTCAGATACTGGAAGGCTGCTATGAGGTCTCCATGCAGCCTTCTCTTCTCCAGGCTGAACAGCCCCAACTTCCTCAGCCTGTCTTCATACCGGAGGTGCTCCAGTCCCCTGATCATCCTCATGGCCCTTCTTTGGACTTGTTCCAACAGTTCCATGTCCTTTTTATGTTGAGGACACCAGAACTGCACACAATACTCCAGGTGAGGTCTCACGAGAGCAGAGGGGCAGGATCACCTCCTTCGACCTGCTGGTTATACTCCTTTTGATGCAGCCCAGCACAGGGTTGGAACCTTCAGTCCTGATTCCAGTCAGTTTCCTGGAAGCAGCTTTTAAGAATGATATGACTTTCTACCAATACAAGGATGTGCACAAATAATCTGCATCATAAATAAACCTGTATGATCACTTACACTACGTTTGTCTCATGCTGTTTTGAACATCTTTCATCCTAAGTTGAGAACATATTAAAAAAATGTATTGAATGGAGTATAGCAAATGCAAATGTAATAAAGTAGTGATTTAATAAAATAATATGTTTGATGCTCACTTAAGAGTAATTTTGTATTATCTGTCCTTCAGTTCCTTTAAATGTTGGTCAGTAAATATGAAAAAAAAACATGAGATTCGACGTTTACCTTCTGCATTAGAGTGCATCACTTTGTTCTCCACCTCTGAAATGTTTTCTTGTAGATAGGTTGCACTTTGTTATTGGCTGCACTTCTCACGTGCTTGGTGTTAAATACAGAAGCTTCTTTGTAACTTAGCCAGGAGTTTTCCTATGGCCCCCACTTCATGGCCAACTAACTCAGGAAGTCTATGGTGAGAATGTTATATATGATGTGTGCTATATTGTTAAAGATCTAATTTTAATTAGAGGTGGGAAATTTCAAACTTGTTATCAGAGATGTTTCTTCTGCCATTTTTCACTTTTACACCCTGATAGGGCCTTGAATTGCATAATCCCAAAACATGAGATAAAAAGATGTAATCAAAATGTAGTCAAAGATGCAGTCAAAACTGAACCAATGAGCCATGCAGACATACATATATGCATACAAATATGTGTACATGTACGCACATGTAATTGTACAAATATATACATAAATAAACACACATAGAATGGTGTTCTGTCAGACTGTGTTTGAGGATATCTACTGTACGGTCATCTACTGCACACTGGTGAGACCCCACCTGCAGTACTGTGTCCAGCTCTGGGGCCCCCAGCACAAGGGGGATGTGGACCTGCTAGAGTGAGTTCAGATGGGGCCATGAAGATGCTCAGAGGGCTGGAGCACCTCTGCTATGGAGACAGGCTGAGAGAGCTGGGCTTGTTCAGCCTGGAGAAGAGAAGGCTCTGGGGAGACCTCAGAGCAGCTTCCAAGTGCCTAAAGGGGCTTGAAGAAACCTGGAGAGGGACTTTTTACAAAGACATGTGGGGATAGAATAAAGGGGAATGGCTTTCAACTGACCAAAGGGAGACTGAGATTAGGCATTAGGAAGAGATTCTTCAGTATTATTTTATCATTATTCTGTGAATCTTTATCAGTTGTAATTTGTGGTGTTTAAGAATGTCATTCTTCTTGACCAAAATGCCTTCAACCATTGCATTTTACTTTTTGTCATTAAAAAAACAAAAACCAAACCACCAAAAAAAAGGACAACATAGTGGAATGCTTTCTTTTTACAGTCTGAATTCCTTTTTATTTATTGATTTGATTTCCACAGCTCCAATTTCATTTCTTAGTATATAAGGATATCTTAGTGTCTCTTTAAATCATTTTTGAAACTTATAATAGCACCCTCTGTTTATAGAAACTGCCAGAAACCAGTCAGAGCAGCAGCATGCCCTAGCTATATCTTGCATGTTTGTGTATTATTTAGTAAGTGAGGTTATTTGGGACTCAATTATACCACATGGTTTCTTCGTTCTGTTTTTGTTGTGGAACAAGCACAAGGTATGTATAATGACCCACAGCTCTAAGTACCTTTCATTATTTAGCATGCTGAAAGCCTACAAGGTTTCTATACATACTTCAGTTCATCAGAATTTCCTGCTGTGAATGCTCCTCTTTACATACTCTCCCACGAAAATTAAACACACTCTCGGGACCAGTGTTGCAAACCCCTACCTGCATTGTGCTTTGAGTTTCCAACCCATCCATCTCCTAAGCCTCATCCTCTTTGAGTGGTTTGCAAGATAAGAAGGAGTATGTAACATGCCTGGAATGTTTCTAAATCCAGGAACCAGCAGACCAAAGGGGAAAACAGATTCCAGAGCCTAGGGCCTCACATGGGGAGTACTCTGTTATTTCTGAACTCCCAAATAGTTTTGACAGCATGAGATTTGGGGATCTGGTTTTGGGCCACATCAATCTAAGACTATGTAGTGATAACCGTGCAAGAAATGTAAAGAAAAAAAGGAATATTTGCTTTGTCTAAGGATTGCTAAGCAGCTGTAATTCTGAAGTCTTGAAGATTTTTCTCTTCTAACGTAACTACATCCTCACAGAGAACATATATCTAATACAACAATATTTTCTGCTTATTAAATACAGCTAATTTAATTCGGTGTTTAGATATTTAAACAGAAGAATTTTCAAAGAA
This sequence comes from Pezoporus wallicus, assembly GCF_028554395.1. Taxonomy (NCBI): domain Eukaryota; kingdom Metazoa; phylum Chordata; class Aves; order Psittaciformes; family Psittacidae; genus Pezoporus; species Pezoporus wallicus. The sequence continues at coordinate 2,623,396 of NW_026636990.1, forward strand.
ATAGAATAGGAGTCAGTGTAAAAATATGAAGTGCCCATCTCAGGGAGACTGTGGCATTTTCTGTTATCTGCCTGAGATTTACTCTTTCTAGAGCACACAACACAGTGGTAAGAGCCAAGTGTTGGCCTTGTAACTTGGTCCAGTACTGCAGATGCATGTTGAGACTGTGGAAGATACAGGGTTTTTTGTGTATTTGGTTGTAGTATCACATTTCTTTTCACCTGTTCCCCTTTTCTCAAGAGATAAAGTTAGAACCTAGAATTCCCTTTTTTTTTTTATTAAAGTTTTTCAAAAGAAATGGTTACATGGATTCAGCGCAAATACACTTTGCATGAATCAGGAATGGAGAGGAGCATGGTTTGGAACAGTTTTGATTTAGGTCATTTTTAAGAAAGTATACTGAATTTTATGTTACAGCTGCTGTGCATTTTTACATATGTAGGACCATGCACTACTATTATCAGTGAGTCAAAGTATTTCTACTTATAAAACCCTAGTTCAAGCTGAAAGATCTCCTTTCCCAAATCAGATTGCTACCAGATTACTACCAACAAAAGAGATGGACATTTAGAACTTGTTTATTGTGACTGTTAGTGTAAAATAGAGTGGGATAAGCATTACAGAGTGAGTCCATTTATGGGCACTCATACTGTGTCAACTGGTTCTCCTATTCACATTATCTGCTTCCAAAGTGAACTTAATGTAAAAAAGCTCAGTTTTGCCATGGATGCTAAGAGATTTGGAGCTATCATGGCTACTCAGTCCTTTGAGAAATGGTTGTCAAATGACCTGCTAACTTTTATGCCAGGTTAGCTCTCTAGTCCATTTTGCTGTGATGTATTTAAATGCCAGACTAGGTGAGGGAGAAGGACCCACGTGCTACCAATCCCCCATGCACACGCCACTGCTTCTCTTTCCTTGAGTCAGAGGGGATCCTCCAACACACACTGCTCCACTTGCTGGGGCATGAACAAAGAGCAGTGGGGGAAAAGAATTGACAGTATTGGTAGAAGCAGGCTGTTAGATTTGTTTGGCTGCAGTGGCAAACATCATCAGTAACCCAGTCATGGAATTTGTCTGCCATAAAACAGAATCACATCAGGTCTTCTGTATCTGGGTCCTTTTGGGGATGAGATAGGATATGATTCTCTTAGATAGCAAGAATAATACAGAGAAGTTGTCTTGTAAAGCAAGATTTTCACATGGTGACATCAACTATCTGCTCCAGATCTGACTCCAACAGTTGCTAATCCTTATGATAGACCTAGGTTATAGTGTCACCCACCAAGTCTTCCATGTAACCCAGAGTTAAAAGCTTATAGAAGGTCCCATTTTAATTGGCTATGCTAAGCATCATAAAATCTACCACCTGCATTTTCAGTTCTTCCAAGAAAATAGATAGTGCTTTCAGCAATGTTGTGGAGGTCAGAGAAGTCTGCTCAAGCGAGAGTCCACAACATCTTTTTCTTCTTCTGTATGGCATATAGACTGAGGAATAATCACTTTTGTTTTGGTGCTGTGCCAGGAAACAGCTGTGCCCTGAGACATCATCTCCATTCACTCATTTACACTGTGCACAGTGTTAAGTATTTTGCTTGCATGGACTTCTCTCTGAAGCTGCTGGCACTGTATCCCTCCAGCTAAGAATGGGCCCTCTTCCTGTTCTGTCCCTGACGCTCTCCCATCCCATCCCATCCCATCCCGAATCAAATCCGATTCCTGGATGGTGGATGGGTTTATTCGCTCTTCTTCCCCTTCTTTGTGCACTGGGTTTTTTCTTTCCTGTTTCTAACTCATCTGTGTCTCTAATAAACCTTACTGCTGTAGCTGAGCCCTGACACCTCATCACAGCTGCTAGAAAAAAGGGCCAGTTTAAGGGTGAAATTTACCTGACCCAAGTCAGACATTCAGTTTGGGGTAAGATAAACTGTAACCCTGGAAATGCCTGGTTGTTTCTGCAGTAATCTTAAAGGGACTTTGTGTGAGTAGGTCACACAGAAACATCTACTTACAGTTCAGTTAATCCCGAATGAATGTCCATCTTCTCTCCACCTTCTTCTCAGATTGTACCATAACAGCCCTCCCACCCAAAATGACTTGACTCCCCCTCTTTATACTAGAAGCACATGTGGGTCCTTCAGGCACAGAAACTCTTCAAACTGGATGTCTTAAAATGTGGCTTAGCAGCCCTTACAGCAAAGAGAATGGCATTCAGAAGACATTTTTCCTCCTGGGTAAAATAAATGTGCTCTGTATAGTTTTCATTAGACTAAGCTTGCTTTTCACACTATGTAAACATTTAGTAACAAAGATTCTCTTTTTGCCTTCAGAAATAAACACAATTTTATGTTTCTATGTTTCGTGTTTCAGTATAGATTTTTATATTTGCTTTGCCTGCCACTTTCCAGAATGACTCTGTGCTTATTGGATTGTATCATGAATTACGTGGTATTGCCTAAACAGCTTGGAAAGCAATTTATAAACTGGGAAGTAGCATCCAGGAGAGCCTTTATAAATACACAAGAGGATCTTTTCATTACATCTGGAAATTTAAAGTGTTTGTATTGAGATCATATGGCAGAAACTAAGGAAGCAATTTTTAACGTGCATACTTAGTTAATCTGTTTGTCTATACAAAAGAATACCAACAAGGAAAGAAAGAATTATGATCCAAAAATAAACATTTTAGCAATTTTCTAATAAAACCAGTTTTATTAATGGCAACATTGTGTGTATAAATGTCTATGTGAATTTGAGTTATTGCACATCACATAAAAGAGAATAATCTGGTCTCTCAAGTCAGTGCTGTCCCACATAACAATAAAATTAGGTAGAGAATATGCTGCAGCATCCTGGCAACAACATCTCTTTGGAGTCATATGATGAGGAGGTGGGATTTTGTGCTTTCATGCATATCTATGAAGCAAAGAACATGGTAAGACCTTTTAGCAGCTAAAGGAACATCAGGGTGCCTGTCAGATTGCTTTTCTTATTAGTCTTTTTCTAGCAGTATAACTCCTTCCTCAGTCCCACTCCCATTATTTAGGCCTCTCACAGGCTTCCCTGCACAGTGTGGGGTATGTGTGCTGTTGTGACCTATGGAAGCAAATTGCAAAACTGGGATGCGCAGGGCAATCTTGCTTTGGCTTGCTCTCACTCTTCCCATATTTATTTCACAGAAAGTGTGCGTGTCACTTGTGAAATTCTCTGTTAGCTGTGAGCACTGAGGAAGTCAAAAGACACAAATTAATATATAAGCTGTCAATGTTTTTGAGAATCTTTGTACTTTTTCACTCAGTCTCTTGTTCAAATCCAACAAATCATGGGAGTTCAGAGCCTGTGCATAGGAGCTGCTGTGGCCCACATGAAGGAAGTATTTCTGTACACAATGTAATGCTTCTTAAGTATTTCTGAAGCTGCTTAAGTGTTCTTCTTTCCTCAAGTTAGCATATCCTTGAAGTAGCCTAGGAAGATGTTGCTATAAGCAATTCTTGTTCAGGTGTATATAGTTCTTATATAACAAAATCACTTATTTCCCTTAGGTTTTGAAAATAACTGTGTTCATTTTTACTTTGTTTGATATGTTCATAAGTAAATACCTAAAATGCTGTGGACATCCTCTGGGGATGGATGCACTTGAATTGCATGAGATAGCTCTCAGCATTGGCGGTAAATGGTGATCAGTTTTTGTTCTGTTGAGCCATGTATTTACCTATTCATAAGAAAAAAGAAGAAACTGACTTCTGTTGTCCTACAAGGGACTAAAATTAGCTTTTTTTGTTTAGCTTTGTTTTATTAGGGTTCTCTTACCTAACATGGAAGCAAAAAGTTTAGAGATAAGCATAGGAGAACGTGGGAAAACTCATCTATTTCTTTATGCCTGAAAATCTTTTCTATTTTATCTATTTTTGGACATGCAAAAAAATTAATTTAAAAGGCTTAATCCCTATTTTCTGTTGAACATGAGTAAAAATTTGTAAAGATTATTCCACTTCAGTGATTAAAATATAAGATGGGTACTATCTTTATAAAAAGAAAGTACCCATCTATATGTGGTTTTAAAATCATGCAATGGTGACTAACTGCATGATTCAATGCACTTAGAAGTCAGTGGAAGGACTTGTATTAATTTCAGTAGGTACTGGATGCATTGGTGCTGTGGACCTCCAGTTTGGGACCTGGTCTGGCTTAAGCTCACTTATATAATTAGATATAGACGTCTTCTGTGTTCTCAAGTGTAATAATTCAGCATTTTAAAGAAAATAGAATAGAACAATGTAAATGGACATTCTCTTCTGCATTAAATGAAGTTCTGTCAGTATTTACTTTGAATGGCTGCTTCTTTAGTTCAGCTAATGCAGACCATAGTCTACTTTGTCCACAGAACAACATTTTCAAATGCTGAGTAAATAGTTAAGGAATTATAAAATGAATAGTTCGAAATTTAGCCAGACGGATGATGCCAGAGTCTACAGACTGTGTGTATGCCACAGGTGTTAAGCAGTTTCTATTTCATTGCTGAAATGTAACAAACCACCAAAGAGTGGCTTTTTCTGCTATTTTTGAGTATTGCATTATGCCTTTTTTCTACAGCTTTTTTTTTTTTTTTTAAGTCATATGGAACTGAAGGCACTAAGAAATACCTGAATACCTTGCTGAAATTGCTTATACTGTTTATACAGATCTTTCCATGCCCCAAAATACAACTGTGAATCCAACAGTGAGCACACAAAGAGAGCAACTTGTTAGTTTTTTTTCTCTTTTTCCTCCATGTTTATTTTATAACATACTGCACTTCTATTTATAGGCTAATGTTTCACAGCAAAAGCTGCCTGTTTCTGTGCAGCTTCCCTACCTATAGAAAGCAAGTTCTCCAATGCCAACAGCCTTATTACTTTATTTGTTTAATTTCTCAGTTTTCTTTTGGATGAGGAGTAGTTCTGGATATACCTGACTGATGCAGGCCACTTTCAGGTGAGGGAGGTCATTCTTATTCAATACACTATACTTAGTACATAAATAATTGCTGTGATTTCAGCTAGGTGGTCCTAATGATACCCTACGTGGTTGCACATCACATTATCAATCTTCATAATAATAATTGGATATTAATCTTTAATAACGGCCATGTATCATCAGTTACACATAAAGCATGAATTTGTGGGTATTGGTGTATGTTTGGGAGGCCATATTTTGTTCATAAACACATATTAGCAGGTTATAGGAAGGTTATTGGAGTATAAGTACATAGCATGGGCTTTTAATTATTGGTCACAGTTTGTAGTTCGGTCAATAGATCTTATAAAATAGTTGTATTAAGAAGCAAAATTAATATAGCTGAATTGGTTATTTCAGTTATCACAGAGTTGCATAATGAGACTGCTTGTGTGCAAGGTAAAAACTAAGTTCATGTGGATTTTTTATACTCTGTTGCTGACAAATGTAGTTTTGTCCTTTTTGTGCTCTTCTTTGGGTAATCTTTCAGTCTGAAATGTATGGCAAAAAAGAATCAACCATACCTTTCAGCATCTATTAGCTTTAAATATGATTTGATGTTTAACATCTACCCTCCTTTTCTCACAGCCATGCTGACAGATCTGTCTGCGTGGGGGCTGTCATGGTGAAATATTGGGTGGTCTGTAACTGCAACAACTCCTGAGTTAACTCAGCAGCAGGGAATAGCCTTTTATGGGTGAGCCTGAAAATCCTGAGCCCTGATGTGCTGCAACCCCATACAGACAGTGCGTAAAATCTTGGCTTCTGCATATGCAAGTGGCAAAGATCCCACTGCCTTCTTCACTACATCCAAGATTTCACTAATTGGGTGTTTGAAGTAATAATATCTCTCAAAGGCTGACTATTGTGGAGTGGCACTGGCAGACCTGTGGCTATCCTACTGCAAGCCTTTTCCTCCAAGCTGATGAATTGGAAGCAGCACCTCCTGTCAGGCTTTGATAATAGGCCCTGATTGAGAAGTGCTGTTTCAGGGTACAAGAAGCAGCATCACAGCTGGAGTGAAACTAAAAGTGGTAGGCCTGGTTTCAACATACAAGCCAGACTAAAAGTACTGAATGGTGGGTGTATTTCAATTACATTTGAATTGAAACAAATACATGTTTTCAGCAGCATTAATAAGGAGAGAGATGAGAATGACTTGATGTCCTTAAAGGTCTTTTCCAACCTAAATGATTCTATGACAAGCAAGGAACACAGTGGGCAGGGTTGTGGAAGAAATGAGTGAATAAGAACATTTTAGTTAAGATTGCTATTTTTATGATGTTGCTCTTAGTCTTTGTACTTCCTTATTCTTAGTGTAGTGTTACAATAACCTGTCCCCATCTCTATTTTACAAATGCTGGGACTGAAATAAATGAATAGTGAAGATAAGACATGTGAGTTCAGAATTAGCCTTGAAATGTGATTGCCTCAGAGGGAATCTTTACTCCTCCTTACTGCCTGTATGCTTCCCTGCACTCCATTGGTGCTTGAGGCCATAAAGGAAGATGACTCAAGGAGCTAATCCAAAAGATATGTAGGCCCCCAGAAGTGAGTATGTCTGCCAGTTTAGCCCCTGGCTCTGCGAGGTCAGACCTATCCCAAGAAAAGCTAAAGCAGCTCGTGGGAGAATCAGGTGGGAGCAGGGCAGCTCTTTTACCAGCAGCTAGCTGACCGATTAGACTTGCCATAACATGAAACCTCACTCTTAGTTATTCAGAACTTGGCTTCAGATATTTATGAGTTCATCCAGAGAATATCCTGTCTAATTGCAAAGAGAGCTGCAGGTGTCTAACACTTCTGAAAAGACAGACTCAGTGTCTAAAGCAAAGCATCTGGAATTAGAAGCTGATTTTGAATATTTGAACTTGATGTGATTCACTCAGTTAAGAAACAAGCCAGTGACACAGTCTGAAATAGATCTGCTGCCTCCTGCCTCTCAGCCACTGCTCCCTGTGCAGTAATGCTCATGCTAGACCCTGCCATCTCCCACATACTTTGTGACTCATTCTGTCCCTAAAATTATTTGCACCTGGTCTTTTATTAACACCAGTGTAATAATTAAAAATATGGCTTTCAGAAGCACTTAATTAAACCAGAGTAATTTTGTTATCATAAATCTCTAGGCTTTTACCCTTCTTATGTTCCCAAGTACCTGTATTCTTCCATGACATTTTGCCCATAACTGTTTTACAGCAGTTAGGCTCAGATGCACACATCTCCTTTACCTCTCGTTTTTGCTTGGTATGCTCTGTATACTCTTCCTTATTGCCATTAATTCATCTTTAGCACTCCTTCTTTCCATAATGCTCTCACCTGGTGATGCTCAGCAAAGACGCATCTCTGTTTTTTTCTTTTCTGTACTGTTCTGTATTGCTAAGTCAGAGCATATCTTTAGAGCTGGCACTTTGTCTGTGTGCTTTACTAGAACAACAAAAGCACCTGCAGCCCTCATTAATATTACTACTGCCATGGCTCCCCTGCAATTCTTAAACTGTTATTCCCTTTTACAGCATGATCAGCTCCTTGTGTATGGGTTTTGTGTATCTTCTGGCATGAAATGAGGCAAAACTGAGTTCGTGAACATGACATGCATATCCCGGAAGCTAATAGATGGAAGTAAGCTGACTAGCTAGGCAAGTAGAAATTTCTCTCATAGAGTAGCCATTTAGGATTGCTTTGGTGTTAAAGGTATTGAAGAAGCATGCCTGCATAGTGAAAATATTGTGAGTACTGTGGGCCTTAAAATTAACACTTCTCTTATGTTTGTTTCATACCTTCCCTTCCAAATGGGTTTGGGGATTGTAGTTGGAGAAGGATGAGGATGGTTCTGACTTTTTCCCCATTAGAATGCCTGAAAGCCACTAAGCACTGCAGAACCATGCCCTTTGCTTGCTATTCTGCTGTCTTAGCTTACTTTGGTTTCATAGCCTGTATCTTAGCATCTGGATTTTCTCGTGGACTTGAACTCCCTGTGGCTGAAGAACCATCTGAACTTGTATTTCCCACTTCAGATAGGTAAGTGCTCTCGGCATTATGTTGGTTAGATAAGTTACCTGTTCCATCAGCAATGGGATCTGAAAAGGATGGAAAATACAATTGCAAGGATCTCGTTCTGTCAGCTTCAGTTAGGTGTGCTTGGAGAATATCTGCTGAGCAGGGCTTACATGTCTCTCTTTCAGTGTCTAGGTCCTGTGGTGATGGGGAGGTGCTTGCCTGGTCTGATGGGCATGGTGACAAATGAGGCAGTGCTTGTGGGAGTCTAAAGCTCAAAGACTGTGAGCCTAATTTATAAAGTGGCCACTGCATGAATGAAGGGTGTCATCATAGATAAGGACCTAAACACCTCCAGCATGCCTAAATCTGATTCTGATGACTCAAATCCATTGCTAGGTATGACTGTGGCTGTATGAGATAGCAGAAGATATGGGAGCAGAATCCAGGGTATTCTCTGGACCAAACTCTTCTGCCCAAAGCCCTGCTTCATCAAAACTCATACATGTACGTCTCAGTGCCAAAGTTCTCCCAGTGACTTCAACAGCCTATTTGGCTAATATAGTTGTTTTCTGCATTGTATTAGTCTTGAATTAGATTCTCTTTTCTAAGACATTTACTATTTCTGGCTCTGGTTCCCAAGGGCATAACAGTAAAATAAAAACATCAGTAGGTCAAGGCTGTCTGCTGAGCTGATCCAATAGGGATAAACTCTGGGTACCACACAAATGGGACACAGTTTATCGCTAGTATTTCAAGCTGTAGTGCTTCAAAGAGAAGAACGGGAAAAAAAAATTTTCCTGCAAATTCTTAGTTATAAAGTATGATATTATATGATTTCATTAAAATAACTGATTCATTATCAGCTGGAGTACAAGAATAACCAGCTGCAGGTGTGAAGTTTTTGGAGTGACATTTCATATACTGGAGTGCCATACTTTCACTAATATGCTAGTAAGCCTTTGTTAGGCAATGTAGAAATTACTTTGGGGATAAAGACTGGGTTTTAAACGAGGTTTCAGAGAAAAGTATGTATATCTGTGGTTAAATTATACATTATACAACAATATATTTTTTTAACTAAAATACAGTGTGGTGTTCTTGTATCTTCTGAGGCTAAGGCCAGTAAATTCAGATCCTTTCTGTCAGTCACAAGTGATGGGTTTTCATTCTGTTCAAGATTTTGTGGACTAAAACTAGTGTGTTCATGTGTCTGGGGGCCTTGACTCCTTCCGACCACCAAGAAATAGATCCTTTCTGTGAAAAAGCCTGATCTAAACCCTGCAGAAGCAGCTGCAAATAGAGATGAAATCAGCTTAGCCAGTGACAGCTGCTCTGGCAGGCTATCTATTCTAAGAGTTGTAGTTCCCCCCCAGTTTCATTGTGGTTTTGTGTTATTTGTTAATTTTGTGGAAAATACCCAACGCACTGCAGTGGTGAGCAAAGAATGGCAAATGTTGTTCTGTATTTCTAGACAAATACACCAGTCCTGGTAATGACAAACATTAGAACTACCGAGAAATGCCAAAACAGGAGAGCCGACATATGTTCTTTCCCTGGTATTTCTTGTGTTACTAGCTGTGTGTCCATTTAACTAGGACAAAGGCAGTCTTTGTTTTATAGGTTTAAAATAATGATTGTACAATGTACTGCATGATTTTACTGGTCTTGGGACAATGATTAACATGTGATAAGCTCCTCTGAGAGCAGAAACATTAAGTTGGTAAAAAATTGCAAAGTGTGTGCATGCAGAGTTTACAGTGAGATATTGGACATCTGCCATAAGAGTGGCTGAGTAAAATCCAGCCAATTAAAGTCAGGTTCAGCTTTGCCACTACCTGCAGTAATTGGGTTTTCATGCACTGGGGAGGGCTACTGGAAATAAAGTTAAATTAAATATTTAGAGAAGGCTGAGGTTCTGAATGACTTCTTTGCCTCAGTCTTCACTGGCAAAGGCTCTGACCAAACCACCCAAGTCTTGGAAGGCAGATGCAGGGACTGTGAGAATGAAGACCTCGGGCCCACTCTAGGAGAGGAACTGGTTCGAGACCATCTTAAAAATCTGAATGAGCACAAGTGCACGGGTCCTGATGAGATCCATCCGCAGGTCCTGAAGGAGCTGGTGAATGAAATTGCGAAGCCACTGGCCATCATATTTGAGAAATCATGGCAGTCAGGTGAAGTTCCCAATGACTGCAAAAAGGGAAATATAACCCCCATTTTCAAGAAGGGGAAAATAGATGACCCAGGGAATTACAGACCAGTCAGTCTCACCTCCGTGCCTGCCAAAATCTTGGAGCAGATTCTCCTGGAAGGCATGCTAAGGCACATGAAAATCAACAAGGTGCTTGGTGACAGCCAGCATGGCTTCACTAAGGGGAAATCCTGCCTGGCCAATGTGGTGGCCTTCTATGATGGGGCTGCAGAACTGATGGACAGGGGTAGAGCAGTTGATGTCATCTATCTGGACTTGTGCAAAGCGTTCGACACTGTCCCACATGACATCCTTGTCTCTAAATTGGAGAGACATCAATTTGATGGATGGACCACTCAGTGGATAAAGAACTGGCTGGATGGCCGCACGCAAAGAGTTGTGGTCAATGGCTCAATGTCCAGCTGGAGACCGGTAATGAGTGGGGTCCCTCAGGGATTGGTGTTGGGACCTGTCTTGTTCAATGTCTTTGTCGCTGACATGGACAGTGGGATTGAGTGCGCCCTCAGCAAGTTTGCCGATGACACCAAGCTGTGTGGTTCGGTTGATCCGCTGGAGGGAAGGAATGCCATCCAGAGGGACCTTGACACGCTTGTGAGGTGGGCTGATGCCAACCTGATGAAGTTTAACCATGCCAAGTGCAAGGTCCTACAGCTGGGTTGGAGCAATTCCAGGCACAGCTACAGGTTGGGCAGAGAAGAGATTCAGAGCAGCCCTGCGGAGAAGGACTTGGGGGTGTTGGTCGATGAGAAAATGAACATGGGCCGGTTTCAGGTGTGCTTGCAGCCCAGAAAGCCAACCGTATCCTGGGCTGCATCAAAAGGAGTGTGACCAGGAGGTTGAAGGAGGTGATCCTTCCCCTCTACTCTGCTCTTGTGAGACCTCACTTGGAGTACTGTGTGCAGTTCTGGTGTCCTCAACATAAAAAGGACATGGAACTGTTGGAACAAGTCCAGAGGAGGGCCATGAGGATGATCAGGGGCCTGGAGCACCTCCCGTATGAAGATAGGCTGAGGAAGTCAGGGCTGTTCAGCCTGGAGAAGAGCAGGCTGCGTGGAGACCTCATAGCAGCCTTCCAGTATCTGAAGGGGGCCTATAAGGATGCTGGAGAGGGGCTCTTCATTAGAGACTGTAGTGGTAGGACAAGGGGTAACGGGTTCAAACTTAAACAGGGGAAGTTTAGATTGGATATAAGAAGGAAATTCTTTCCTGTTAGGGTGGTGAGGCACTGGGGGGGTTGGAACTAGATGATCTTAAGGTCCTTTCCAACCCTAACTGTTCTATGATTCTATTCTATGATTAGCAACCTGGTTTTCTCTCATTCAGGAACTCAAAAGTCAACTTATTAATGTCCTCATGGTAAGAGTTTACAGATCTTGTGACAAGAAGTGGGGGGGGGAGGGGAGGTGGGGGAATAGCATTTAAACTTGATGAGAAATCTTGATAAAAAAGGTAGCAAGGTGAGAAAAGTTCATTGCTCATCTCCTCGGGGGACAGGGCTGGCCACCACTTATAGTCCAGTTAACCTACTTGTTTTGGGGAATGTAATTCCTCTGGCTTCCTCCCCTGCTTGGGAAGGGTGTGACAAAACCAAACCAACAACAGCGGCAACAAAAAACCACACAAAACAACTTCAGCAGGAAGTTCCTAAGGTACTCCATGTTTTCAATGACCAACCAGGTTATGTCCAACCAGTATGCTGTGGAGCCCATGCAACATGAATGTCAAACAGCAGAACTATTCATCTTTGGCTTCCTTAAATTTTAGCCTTCAGAGTTATATTTTCTCATTGTAGTCGTAGTGATTTTATACTTCTAAATGCCTTTAGGCATTTAAGTCTACTTGGGTTAGAATTTTCTTCATAATATCAGTTTTCTGTATCAATAAAAATAGAATTATCTACAGCAGGAGCTGACAAATGCTCTCCTTTATGTAGCAGTCACAGCCTATGAAATGAAAGAGTGCTTGTCTAGTCAAGATTCCAATATCTGTGTCTTTGTAGCAGAAGCTACTGTCACTTGTTGATCAGCTATACAGAATGGATCCTGAAAATGATTGGGTGTTGAGACAGGCCAATCTTCTCATCTCTAGTTACAGCCCCTTCAGTAGCTCATGGTAGACCCAAGCTCTGAAAATGCTCTAGAAATAGCTAAACAAACTGCATTCTGAAAGCTGCAGCAGTAGGCTTTGCACTGGGGTTAGGTGGGCCCTCAAAAATTCCCAAACAATCTTGTCATATGGATGTGTTCTGCTGGAAGGACGGAAATTTTATCTGTGGAAGCATGTCTGACCTCATGGCATGCACAACTCTAAGCTAAATTGTCAAGACTTTCCCCTCTGAATCAGAAAGCCTGGGAACTGGTGGTAGAACTGTGAAGCTCTAAAGAAAGTTGGATTTCTGCCATTTCAATGAACTGTTGGAGAGAAATTGACTTTGGCAATCAGTTCTGCAGGTGGCAGTTAGAGGTCGCACAGTACTTTTCTATAGAGGCAGATCCTTGATGTTTTCTACAGCTTCCTCTGTCCCAGTGAACAGATGGGCTGAGGGAGAATCTTACCAATGTGTCTAAATACCTGATGGGAGGGAATGAAGAAGAGGGAGCTGGACTCTTCTCAATGGTGCCCACTGAAAGGACAAGTGGCAATGGGCACAACTTGAAGCACATAAAATTCCATGTGAACACTTTCCACTGTCGAACACTGGAACAGTGTGGACACTGTGGAGAAACAGTGTGGAGTTTCCATCTGTGAAAATACTCAAAACCCAGCTGGATATGGTCCTGGGCAACCTGCTGTAGCAGACCCTGCATAAGCAGGGGGCATAGATTAGTTGATCTCAGGAGGTCCCTTCCTGCTTTTATGATTCTAACAGTGGCAGAGATGCATAATTCAAAAAAAGAAAAAAGACAAATATATAGCAGAATATATTTAATTTCACTAGCACTGACAAATACTGGCTGCTGTGAAATTTAGGATGTTTAATTTATTCAATTAAGTTCCATGTTACTGAGAATTCTGTACCTTGCTATCAATGTTACCCTGGATTCGTTGTAAAATGGCTTGAGAAATTTTTTGATTTGTTGGGCTTTAGTAAACAAGATCTTAAATTATTTCTCATGTTAACAAAACTAGGAAAATACATTACTTTTTCTCATATGAGTTGGATCAATGCCACCAAAACAGTGCCACTAAAAAAAGTTTATAAGAAATAGGACAAATTTCTAGAAAGGAATCACATCCTGAAATTAAAATGAAGGAATATTCTGTCTTGAAGAACTAAATTCCATGCAAATGCAAAACCAAACTGAAAAAGCTACACTCTGAAAACACATTGTCAAGGTAAGTAACCTGACTATTTGATGTTTACAGCTAGTGCAGCAGGAAAGAGGGACCTGCTTTCACACTGCAAATGGCTGTTAGCAATGAAAAAATTGTCTAGTGTTTAATACTTAAGAGAAACAGATACATAATACTGAAGTTTTCATGTAAACAGAAGTATGAAACATCCAGAATAAGGTGGCACCATGTAATTCAGAGAAAGACTTAAAGGCACCATTTAAGCTCGTATTTTTTCCTGTGCCCCTAGTGTTTTTAGATATTCATGAACGCTAGATATAAATGTTACTACTGTTTAAAGTCTCATGCTAATGTTTACTCCATGTATCATTTGTCTAATAAACAAAAATGATTCTAGAGGAGAATCCAGTATATTATTTCAATAAAAAATCCCACATCTGAATGGCCAATTTGACAGCTCAGAAAATTACTTCTCTGATGAATGCACTGCAGTGTTTTCACAAACATGTTTTATTTCTCTCTCATTCACATTTATTCAGTATATTAGATTATAATGGTGTAAATTCTAATAAGACTTTAATGGCAAGAATCCGGAGCAAGCATGATTTGGCATAGATTTCTCATGCAGATAATCTAAAACTTTCAGTAGCTAAACCTTCATGGCACTTGTGAGCATTACTGTTTCATATAACATGAATTATTTTATGTCTTATATAATGTTTTATACAGCATAACTTACCTTTTATATAACATAACTTATTTTATATTTAACTTTTTCCTTCTCCTATTTTTCTTGTGCTTTTCTCTTTCAGGTACTCTATTTTCCAGAGAAACAATGTTGTTATTGTCCTATTGATCTATGTATCGTAAATCAGTTTTAATGACATTTAAAATGTTCACAGTGGTTTTTGGTAATGTATCAAAGTTTCTGATAATTCTTTTGATGGCACGTGGTCAAAATATGCTTATTGTTACTGATCACAGACTAGCTCCTCCCAATTGTATTGGTATGCATTTCTTGTATCTGTCTTGCATATCCATCAGCTTCAGAGGAATTAGAAAATATAGTTGTGTCTGTGCAGTTTTAGTATTAAGGAGATGTTGGCAAATGGTATGGTGAATGTTTCTGAGACTGTTTTGCTACATGAGATAACCTTTTATTTCTAGTTTGCTTTTAATCCGTTGGTGGTTTGTAGAAACAGTATTACATGCTAATGTGGCTCTATTCAGCACACTTGATCTGCTGCTACAAAGCCAGCCAATCAGTAAATGGAGCACAGACTAATAAATAATTATAAATCCCCAAATTATGTTGGAATCATGCATGTCTAAGAAACCAAAGAGATTAAAGCAGGATCTCTTTATGTTATCCCCATCAAAAAGGGTTGCTGCAATACTTGCAATATTTTCCAAATAAAAGCTGGTAAAAATTGCAAGTTAATTTCATTTTTTCTGGCATTACAGTCAACAAGGAATGAAAACTAAATACTCTAATAATAAGATGCATGCTGTAATAATAATAAAAAAAAGGACCTGGGGCTAACAAATGCCAAATGCAACTTTAGCACTCATGTCAAAGATGATCCCCTTGCCATTTCTGACTTTTTAAATTCAAGTTTATGTAGCTAATTGGATAAGATATGGCCCAGATTTTGGCTCCATTTCAGCCTTGGCCATTTACAACACTACAACCAGTATAATAGGAATTCAGGAATACTGGCAGGACAGAGATACTGTGGGCTGACTCTTGAACATTTTCTCCATCAGAGAGTAGTAGAAGCTGAAATGGAGAAGGCAGAGCATCCTCCAGACTGTAGGCCATGAACAGCCTGTGGGCAGCTGTGCAAGGTGATCATGAAGAAGCTGTTCCTTGGTGTAAGCTACAGAGCTGTGTGGAGCATCCTACCAGGGTCATCTGTGTCTGTCACAATTCACATGGTGCAACAATATGCATTTTGGCCTTTTGCAGCATGAGATGAACTTTTGTTGTACCTCCTTACTGTAATACCTAACTGGCCAGGTATTACAGTTCTCTTCTTGGATGCAATGGTAAGATTCTCACTCACTTTGGTGGGTTTGCGGACAGTCTATGATGAGATAATGACCATCTTCAAAAGATCACCGTGGACATATGTATCTAATTTCCTATTTTAGTCTTGTGATCTTTCAGCTGTGCTGCAATTATGAAGACTGATCAATTAAAGAAATATTAAACCATTTCTTTATACAGTAAACAGCAGCTGACGCAAACTACCAAGGAGGGTTAACCATCACCATATAAATAGAAGTTCTTAGAAGAGCTAACACATGCCAAACTTCATCAAAGTCATTGGGAATTTGGGACAGAAGGAATGCTGTTTTGTGACATGCTCTGATATCCTTCAGATGCGACACCCCCCAACCCCCCCCCCCACTGGACACTGGTGCAATCACATGTCTGTAAGGAAAAACAAAAGGACAGTCACTCGTCTTTCTGGATTACTTCTGTAAATTGGCACTGAAAGATGTTTCAGAAATTAGAGCTGGAAGACTCAACTGCATGACTAAAGCCTGCGTAGTTTGGACCCTTAAGGGCATCACATAAGAGTGGTTACAGTTATACTGTTAACGCATGCTCCCACCACATGCACACATGCTGCATTGTTTAGCATTAAGGCCATGGCAACTTTTGATCTTTGCTGTACTAGTGAGTATGTTCAGGGCGATGGCACAGAACAATCTGAGCTATTAAAAAATATGCTGCACATTTCATTCTACTTGTGTGAGTGTGACTAACCATAAAATGGGCAGAAACCAGACACAGGCTCACAGATTAGTACTGTAAGACAGAAAAAAGAGTATTTTGATTGCTTGGATCCTGGGAGGTTTTTTAATTAAGTCTGAGTTTTGTGGGTTTTTTTGTTTGTGTGTTTGTTTGTTTGTTTGTTTTTCCCCAGGCATCTAAGTGTTAGGCCTGATCCTGCTCCTTAAACATCTTTGGAGTTAAATTCTGTTCATCCTATGTTTGTGGGTATCACACATTCCACCAATTTCAGTAGCATTGCATTTACTTAAACCTGCAGCAAGGAAGATCAGAATTAAAATGTAGAGGATAGGATAGGATAGGATAGGATAGGATAGGATAGGATAGGATAGGATAGGATAGGATAGGATAGGATAGGATAGGATAGGATAGGATAGGACAGGATAGCATAAGATAGGACATGTCAAGACAGGACAGGATGGATAGGGTAGGATAGGATAGGATAGGATAGGATAGGATAGGATAGGATAGGATAGGATAGGATAGGATAGGATAGGGCAGGATAGGATAGGATAGGATAGCATGAGATAGGACAGGACAGGATAAGATATGACAGGACGGGATAGGATAGGATAAGATAGGATAGGATAGCATAGGATAGGACAAGGACAGGATAAGTTATGACAGGATAGGATAGGACAAGGACAGGATAAGTTATGACAGGATAGGATAGGATAGGACAAGGACAGGATAAGTTATGACAGGATAGGATAGGATAGGATAGGATAGGATAGGATAGGATAGGATAGGATAGGATAGGATAGGATAGGATAGGATAGGATAGGGCAGGATAGGATAGGATAGGATAGGATAAGATAGGATAGGATAGGATAGGATAGGATAGGGCAGGATAGGGCAGGATAGGATAGGGCAGGATAGGATAGGGCAGGATAGGATAGGGCAGGATAGGATAGGGCAGGATAGGATAGGGCAGGATAGGACAGGACAAAATATTTCGGCTGGAAAATTTTGAACTCACCCATTTCATGATCACTGTGGCCAAGACAGCCACCTACCATCACATTTCTCACAAGCCCTTCTCTACTCACAAATACCAGAATATAATACCAGAATAATTGACATAGTTCCATGTTAAAAAACATAGGAACAAAGTGTTGCCCTGGTAGACCAACAAGAGGTCGTGGGTCAGTTGCAATTGTTCTAAGCAGTTGTTCTGATCTCTAAGTGACAACGAAATCTGGTGCTATTGGACTGTATGGACATCTATGGGTAAGAACAGTGTCAGCAAACATTGATGGGAAAAGTGCATGTCCTGCAAGGAACCACAAGAAAAAATCTAGTTCTAAAAATATCTTCCTTCTTTTTATGGAAAAAGTATTATGAAATGCATACAAAGTTTAAAAGAGTCATAACCAGGGAGAGGATGGTGGAAGTAGGAACAAGGTCTGTGAAACATCTCTTGCTTTGCCGCGCCTTCTCTTTGTTTTGGAGGCTTCTTATCAGCTGGATCTTCTTTGTAAGGTCACAGCTAGCCTCCTGTGTTCTCTGCTTTCTGCAGTAATGCTCATGTTAAGTGTTTCTGCAGCAAGGCAGGGAGTGTTTTTACCCCAGTGGAACATTTTTACCTGAGAGGGCATAAACAAGAACCCTAACATGGGCTCAGTTTAGTGACTGGACCCTCTCAGGCACATGGCAAGTCATGGTGTAGAAATTTACTCCACACTGTGATGATGGTTCTGCTTTTGGCTTTGCCACTGGGGTCTTGCGTAAGTTGGGACGAGTTATTTCATCTTTTTATGCCTTCCTTTCCCAGTTCATTGGAGCAGGGTGAAGGGAACAAAGTTGAGCTCCAGTGATAAAAAATACCAAGTGTGAAGTTCTGAAATTATTGTCATTTGAGGCTTTATTAGTAAAGTTACTCTTATTCAGAAAAATCTTGGGATTCTGTTGCTACTGACCATGGGTGGTGTGTGCACAACACACTTCATGCACCTATTTGTTCATAAAAATTAAAAATTCCTTCATGCAATCACATTTAATTGAAAATTTGAGACCTTTTTTCAATAATGCTTCTTATGAACACTCACGGAAAGCACTTTCAGAATATCTAAATATATCTACAGAGAATTTTTTTATAAAAACAGAGCATACATGTACATTTCAGTATACACACCCAAGCGTGACTGCTACTTCTAGTCTCTACAGTTTGAAAAGGTTATTTCCTGGTTCAGTGCAATGTGCTATTTTTCTTTAAATGAAACTTTAATCCACATTTTAATTTCCTATTTAGAGGCTTCTAATGTATATAAACAGAGATCTGATGTGTAGCATGTATGACATCAGAAACAACACCTAATCAGCCAATCTTTTCTTTTGTTTGTCAAAAAAGACATGCGATGCCTTTCTTTGTTTTGCATCTTTACAAACTTGTGATGGATATTTTTTCCTGTGTGCCTCTGTGGTGCTTGTACATACCTATATAAAAACGATGGGTTAAAACTGACTCCCTGACTCCCAAATATGACTCCCAACGTGGCTTCCCAAGATATTACTTTTGCCTTAAAATAGCATGGATAGTGAGGAATTCCCCTAGAGTATTCCAAGAGAAAATCTGATTTTTCAGCTTAGGAGAAATGCCTGCTAATTCTAAACTACTATTTTCATTTTCCTATAACAGAAATGCACATTTTCCCCAACCATAAAATTTTCTCGTAATAGAAATGAGCCAGTCCCCAAGGGTGTGGTTATCAAAAGGTAATCTCACCCCAATCTGATTAAAGGCATAAGGCTCATGCCTCAAAGTGCTCCAGGGTGTGATTATTTTATGATAACCATACCCTGTATCATGTCATATTGATTAACTAATAAAGCTTTGGCATTATTATTCAGAGGAGGAACTAAGATATCAACAAGAGATCTGATTCTGGAAAGGGAAAGGTCCTTTGAAGCTTTCCAAATAACCTCTCTTGTTCTGATTATAGCATTTGTGAAATTATGGGGTCACCAGATACCAGTTTTTGTTTCTTATTGGTGATTATATCAATGGTGTATTAAAACTGAACCATACCCAGATATATACTTATGTGAAGACACATTTACACTGAACTATTTGCTTTGCATTTATATTGCAGATTTAAGTTACACAGCAGAATAGAATTACCTTCTCTGGAGGGGATTTGTAGCCCAGAGACTAACAGTGCTCTTCATTCAGGGCTGCTCTAAATTTTGTGTATGGTTATGGTGTGGAAGGATCTTTGTTCTGCCAGGGGATTGCTCCCTCTGTGCCCACATGTTGTACACAGAAAGGGGTGATAAAACCAGCCCTTGTTCCCCTGAGTCTCTCAGTCTGAGTCATCCAGGGCTCCAGGCTTAATACAGCTGTTTATCCCTTAAATCTCCTAAACAGTAGCACAAAGTGGCCTTAAACCAGTGCTGGAGCTTTAACTGAAAAGCCACCTCCCCCTTCTCTGTAGTGCAGCTTGTTCTGGGCAAAAAAGTATTACCTAATGATATGGGATTTGCTTGAACAGGAAATCTGAAGGCTAATGTCACAGCCAGCACATTCCGATCTCCCCTTGTATCAATTATTTCACTGACTTCAGTGAAGCAAACCCAGGATAACAGATACATCTAAGAAGAAAATATGGCTGGTGTATGCAAAAAGAGCCTCACTAGGAATGACCTTGCAGTGCAGCTTCTATGTACTGGTGGCAAAGAAGGCAATATGCCCCCACTGTTCATAGTTAGATGCTTCTTTTGAAACAAAAGGCAATATTTACATCCGTATTGCAATCCCGTCTTTAGATGAAAATGTAAAATGATGACACATTTGATAAAACCTCTCATGTAGGGATGTGCAGCTCACACCTAACAAAGAGGTCATTATATGGCAGAGCAACCCACACCACAGTAATCCACTATAATGAATTCTTTGGCAGATTTGCTGTGTGTGTTGTGTTGCCATCCACTGTTAATGGAGAATGTCAATTTCTATAACTAGCTGGAGCTAGCTGGAGAGTTGCCATCCTGCCCTTTTATGCTGCAAGGCAGAAATAGCTTGCTGCTCCTGCTGCCAGCACAGCTCCCTTTCAGCTAGTCACAGAGAGAATGTGAGTATAGATCAGGCCCTGGAAACCACTGGCATTTGCATTATCATGTTACCTACAACATCCTGAAGCAGGTTCACATGACTAATAGCCAAAAACATTGTTTTCCTTCAGCTTCTTGCAGATGCTTCCACCACTATGGCAAGTGCTGCCATTTTGAATCAGGAATTGCTAAAACCTTTGGAAGAGGGAAGGTGTTAAGAATGCAACCTTCCTCTACCCAAAATTTACTTCAGATTGTGAGTGATGTTATCCTAGGGAATGCACCCATTAAAGGAAAGATAAATCACCCTCTGAAGATTCTGTCTCTCACCGTTGGCAACAAGGAAAGAGTGAAGATTACTAGTTTGGATGGGATATCTAGGTTTCATACATCCAGGTGATATAAGGGGATTTCTGCCTTTATTATAACCAAGCCTTGGGTTATTGATGTGCAGTCTTTGCTGTTGCACCTCCTTTCCTGATTCGCATAGTTAATGCTGCTTTGCCAGGCAGCATGCCGTGGAGCTCTGCACACTTCAGATTTAGTGCCAAATGTCAGGCTTACTCTCAAGTCTTGTCTTTCTCTGCACAATGGTTCTCCTGAAGAGAAACAGCTCCTAATAAAGACACACCCTACTGAGGAACTCTTCCCCTTCAATGGCACCTCTGTGTTTCATTGTTAGTTACTATGATCAGAGTTCATCCTGAGTCATAACACATATTCTTCTTGTCTTGAATAGTTTACAATCCAGGTGACAGAAAGGGGAAAGGCAGAGCAGATTTAGAGGCCTAGAAAAGAAAATGCAGTCGTAAAGTGATCTTTTTGTATACGTCAAGGTGTTTTACCACTTTCTCTCAATTCCCTATGACAATTACAACTTTGTTTTTCTGTGGTGTTCGTAAAGGACTTTTGAAAAATTGTGTCTGGGCTTGTCCATACTTTTGTAGTGGAAAATGTCATGTTCTTGAGGTGTTATCCTATGTAACATGAGCTTAATTTGTAGTAGTCCCAAAGCTCTTTTGAAATTTAAGAACTGGTCATCTGTTTCCAACAGAATTAGTTCTCATGCAGAAAGCTTTTGGTCAAATATATAATCTGTACTACTTCAAAATCTGAGGCATATCGTTATGAATGAACTAAAAAAAAAAAATGTCTTGGGGCACTCACTGTCAAATTCAGCCTTACATTCAATATCTGGGCCTTTTTTTCCTTGCCGCCTGTGTATAACACACAGGCCAACAGCAGATGCTGTGAGGATGTCCATTTGTCTTCCTTTCTCTGCATACGATTTCTTTCCCCCTCCTGCCACAGCGAGGCCCTCCATGTGTGAGCAGTGAGGAGTCCAGAGTTAAGACTCTTACGTAGCTACTAGAAGAGGGCTTATTCCAGCCCCCTTCATTGCCAGCATAGATCATCAGCAACAAAAACTATAATTTCAATGAGACAAGGGTATAACATCTGAACCATGGTGGTGCCCTAGGACAAGACATTCTACGTTATCCTGGTCTTCTGGAAGATGAGACTGCCCATGGCAGGGGGTTGGAACTAGGTGACCTTTAAGGTCCTTTCCAGCCCTAACTATTCTATGATTCCGTGTGATGTGTATGTACAATTTTCAAAAAGTGGTAATACCACATTTTAAACCTCGAATTTCCATGACTTCTTGATCCACTTTCCTCAAGTCTCAGCAATATTTTAGGCATCTTGGTAGAGCAGAACATACAACCAGACTTCAATTTTCTGCATACTAATTTTTAAAAATTAAGTGTTTAATTAAATCTTTGTATAAAATAAAGATGTAAAGGATGTAGTATCTGGAAAATACTACTCCAAGAATTCACAGAAGACAGCTTGAAGCCCATTTAAATGTAACAGCATGCAGTTAATCATGAAGGAGGATTAAATGTTTGTTTGCTAATTTGTTTAGTGTTTTTGTTGGTGTTACCCTAGGTGATGCACTGGGTTTGGTATATGGCTACAGTGAAAGAAGTACTGCTGTAATGAAGGGTTAAATGTCAGTATCTTCACTATTCCCAAATGGTGCCTTATTCCACAGATAGTTTTACCGATTCAGTAGGAAAACTTGCACAGCAAAATATTCTTCAGGACCAGAAAAGGAATAGAGCCTGGTCCTGTGCCATTTGGAACAGTTTTGTCCACTGGAAGTTGGAGAATAATTTTAAAAAGTACAGGTGTTATTTTCATCCCTGCACAGGAAATGCAGCTACCGAACTCAGAATATGAAAAGGCAACCCATGGAGTTAAGCGTGATGCCTGAAAGTAGTAATGAAAGAGAAATAATACTTTAAATGCTGTACAGTGCTATTTTAAGCAGAAGTTTTGGCAGATATTAAATTTTTGTAAAGACTACCAAAGTGCTGTTATTGTTGGATAAAAATAACAGCTGCAAGGGAGGCTGAAATTCTTTCTGAGATAACAAAGAACAAAGGAAAGGCTTTACATCAGGATTTGTGTCAACTTTAACAGCTAAATTGTGCTCTCAGCTCAGTAGGCAGGATTGCTACTGAAGGCATTGTGTGACCATGTTAGGCCATGCCCAAGGGGAGAATTTGGCCAAACCTATGACCAAATGCAGGGCTGAGGGCCAACAGCCAGTGAATGAATTGTCCTTTCATTGAAGCCCTCCAGAAAGTGAAGAGGTTCATCTCTAAGTCTGTGTGCTCTGGCAGAAAGGGGAGCAGGAGGGATTTAAGCCATGTCAGTCCTCTACCCTGGTTGATAGCACAGCCCAGCAAACTCCTGTGCACAAACGAGGAGCACAAACTCCTGCAGCACAAAACTAATACCTACACTTGTGAAGAAGTGGAATACACCTAAATGCCATTTTTAGAGTGCAAGATTGGTTGTGCTACTGCTCAGAAAGTAAGTAACACTCCTAACCGAAGTCTTTTGCTTTCAGGTCTAGCACCAAATTAAAGTCCCTAGTCCCCTAAGCCAGAAATGGGCTTTTGTGTAAGATGTGTATCAGTCTGGAAGGTTTATTCTGTGCAAATCAAAGAATAACAGGATAAAGCAGTTTGCTTATTCCTGAATAAGTTAGTCCATGTGACCTGAAGGGGTTATTATCTTGCAGACTTTGGTTTACGGCTTGGAAAGATCATATGCTTTTCTAAGTCTTTAACACCCCTTTTTAACATGTAGGACTGGCTCTTCACATTTTGGTAGTGCAACAGGGGATTAAAAGTGTAGATGTGAAGGCTCTAATAATGTATTTTTTTTAATTACTGGAGTACACATTTCATTTCACTGCAAAAACAAAAGGCAGAAAGGACTTGTACGTACAATACCTCATATTCTGCCCTTGAATGGTGGCTCTGGGTCACACCATCACAGAGGCAGTGACCAATCAAGTACCAACTTTATGGTGTGATAAGCTGAAGCAGAAGGCTACAACTCCCATCAGACACAGTCAGTGCCAGGCAGCTGCTAGAGAGTCACCAAAGTCCTCAATATCAAACTTCTTTGGGACCCAGACGTGAGCCTGTGCGGTATGGTTCTCTTGAAAACATGTTTTCTCATTTTGGAAACTGATATAATTTAAATTTGCTTCCAGCTATTGTGAATGTACAATGGCTTTACTTGATTTAAAACCTTTTCTCCATTTGGGAGGGAAGGACAGAACAGGGTAGCTTCATGTCAGATCTGTTCCAACTCCGTGGGTGATTTACAAGTTGTATTTTAAGCACAGCCTCATGTTTTTGCGGCTTTTGCCCTGAGCTGGGCAATATGGACCCCTGCAAGATATACATCCAAGCATGTAAGTAGGTAAGTAAGTAAAACAAATAAATCACAGATAAATGTTACTGCTGAGCAAGTACCAAAACACATCAAAAGACAGAGTAAAAGGAATGAGATTCACAGTTTGAATATGAAAGAGCCAGGCTAGCCCTAACACCTTGTCTCTTCACACCTAAACCATTCTGATTAGCAATGACTCCTTAAGGGAGTCCTGCCCTATGGATCTTGTTGTAAAACTGGAGTCTTTTTCCTCTTCTTTAGAAAGGTGTGGACTGAATACCCAGTGTGCTGCAGACTGGAAACTAGCAGGCCATAATCTGAGGCAGCCTAGAAAGAGATGTCCTGTTACCAGCTGAATGTATGTGAACAGGGTTTCTGTTTCTCTTTTTATGAGGCTCTTCAGTGGCTTTGGTCTATAGCCAAAAAGGAGATTTGGCCACTATAATGCTGAAGGTCATAGTTCCTGAGTTGTAGGCACCCAATGGCATTTATAACATCCAAATCTGATCCATGGGTATGCTGGAAATTTGGCACCTTGGAATGGGATTTGTGGAAGGCAGCTGAGTGGGGAGCTGCCAAAGCTGGGCAATAGTGCTGCCAGGGAGGGAAGGATATGTTTTAAACTGTATCCTTCACTGAGAATTGATAGGCTACTGTGGGGTGACACAAGATGCCATTTCCGAATCCCTCTGCTGAACCTTCTCCTTTCTCTGAAGGAGCAGAGAACATGTTGGGTTGTGAGAAAGCCCACGTTGCCCTGGTGCTCCGAAGACCATTGTAAGTCTCACTGAATGTCAGCTTGTCTCCATCAAGCTGTTTTCTTTCGTGATGTTTGCAGAGGTCTGAATAAGCCAAGCTGCAGATGTGCAATGAGTGTTGCCTGACAAGAGGTCCATTACTGCCTTTTTTCTTGTACCCCCTTCTGTGCCTGTTTACTATCTCTTCAGCATAAGGAGGACATGGAGCTGTTGGAGCAAGTCCAGAAGAGCAGAAACTAGGACTATTAGTGGTGAACTTTTTGCACTCAGTTTGTTGTTAAGGGATTACTTGCTGACTACCACCACAGATAAGTAATTTGGAAATCTGGACTGGTGGACAATTTCAAAGAGTTTATATGCTGCACACTATTTATAAGTGGCCAGCCACCTTTACATCTGAGCAATACCTTGTTGTCTACTTCAACAGCAGGGAGTGGAAGAGAGAAACCTTTGAGAGTGTTCCCCTGGGTTGTCATGGGCTTTATGATATCTGGGATAGACTTTGATTAAGAAGTTACCATGATACAGGATGGGAATAGTGCATTAGTTATCTTCTGTGGTAACAAAACTGCTGCTAATCAACTGGCAGATCTATAATAGGTGGTTTGACCTGTTTTGCTGCTAAATAAATATTTGGCTTCAGATGGTAGCTAACATTTAAAAAAGAAACAAATCAACATTAACATTGTAGAACAGCTGGGGGATGGTATCCAAAGGAAACACTCCTGCCCATGTATACTTTTATCTATGATGTATTGAACTCACCTCATTTTTGTCACCTGAAGGTTAGACACCCGGTTGTCTAGACTCCCTCTCTAGTCTGTGGAGAAAGTGCTGGATGGGATGAATCACCTGCCAGAGGTGCTGTCTTTAGATACCTGTCTCAGATGGCATGAATGAACCTCTGGGAGTGCCTGTTTCTCTCCTTTGTCTACAGGTGGAGGCTTGTGACTACCCCAGCTAAAAGCCTAACTTTTAAATACAAGTAGCTGAATAAGCGCAATCCCACCTTCCATCTGCTCTCTTTCACTGGAAATTGAAAAGCTTTGTAAGTCAGGAGTTGTCTTCTATGCTATGGGTACCACTATATTACCCCGCACGTGCCAGCTTATTGCAATCACAGAGCCCGGGCAGGGAACGGAGGTCCTGGACTGATGAGACACCTCATATCCGGTAAGAATCAGTGGGAAGTGCCAGGGCTCCTACATTTGGGGGTGACCAGCACCTCCTGGCGTCACAGGGCTCAGGGCAGGATAAGCAGGGGTTCTGCAGGTAACTTGTGGCTGTTGTGCCAAGTATATATCTGCATGTGCCACGAGAGCTGAGCGAGTTAGAAGAACACTTGTCAAATTAGCCTAGGGAGTAGGACATACATTTCCATGTGCAAATAGTGAGACAGACATGGACATGTTTTTTTCATAGGAAGGTGTAGTGGTTTAAGCCCAGCCAGTAACTCAGAACCAGGCAGCCTCTTGCTCACGCAGCCTCTTGCTCACACAGCCTGCTGAGTTCATCCAGTCCCTGATGTCAGGCTCCATCTCTTGTAACAGGAGAAGACGGTGTGCAGTGTTGGATTGCTGCCTGCTGATGACACCATGGAACTCGTCCGGTCACTGCCGAGCTTGTCTGGTTTTGTCAAAGTTCATTCTTTGCTGCGATGATGGTCGGAGGGAAGCCAGGGCCAGTCACTGGTGACCTGAAGACATCTGGCTGGTGGGCTATAAAAGTGCTACATAGCAGGCAACAACATACAGCAGAGTTCGTTTGCTGTTTTCCCCCAAAATCAAATCCCCTTGAGGTACACACTGGACTTCACCATCTTCCCACATAACTCACCAAGGATATCCAGGTGCCTGAGCAAAAGCAATCCCATGAGTGGGTTTTCCTTTACCTGAAGCAGGAATAACCCAGACTGTCTTCCCCAGCAAATTCTTTCTGTTCACCACAGGATCTTTATCCTCTTCTACAGTATGTGAAAGTTCTGACTGGGCTGGGCCAACCCTGTTGGCAGATCCTCTGGTGTTGACCAACCAGGTGGCCTTTGGTAAATGTGTATCCCAATGCTTGAAAGTTCCCCCACCCATTGCTCTCAGTGTAGTTTTTAACAGCCCATTGTACCGTTCGATTTTCCCAGAGGCTGGTGCATGGCTGTTCCAGAAATGAGCCCCATTGTCTGACTCAGTTCTCTCTGGGGTGCCGTGTCACCACAAGATTTGTTTCTCAAGGTCCAGAATAGTGTTCCGGGCAGTGGCCTGGGGCACAGTGTAAGTTTCCAGCCATCCAGTGGTTGCTTCCACCATGGTAAGCACATGGTGAGCAGTTGTATTCTCTTCCCTTGTTATTTCCCTTATCATTATTACTATTGATAGTAGCAGTAGTGGTTTATGTTATACCTTAGTCACTGGACTGTTCTTATCTCAGCCCATGGGTGTTACATTCTTTCAATTCTCCTGCCCATCCCTCTGGGAGCAGGGGGAGGAAGAAAGGCGAGAGTGTCCCAGAGACTGGACAGTCATGAGTGGCACGGTGTGTGGGATACGATGGGCAAGTATCAAGGCCAGTGGGCCCCTCCAGTGCTTTGGAACCTCACCACTGAACAAGTGCAACATCCAGAAAACTTAGTAAAACACTTAAATGAGGTGTGTCATCGTCCTGGTCATACCAGAGAGGGACAAATCATGGCAACGTGCTGGGGATTGTCCTGTGCTTACAGAGACCTGTCCAACACTGTCCAGCACCTTCAAAGGGAAAAAGATGTCTCTGGATCTGATGGCAAAGCAACAGGCAATGCAGCTACTCCAGCTCCAAGTACAGCAACTACACCAACTCCAGTGACAAGCACAGCAGCTACTCAAACCCTGACAGCACAGCTGCTGGTGCTACTCAAACCCCAAGCACAGGGGCCGCACCAACCCTGACAACAGGTACTGCAGCCACTCCAACCACAGTGATAATCACTGCAGCAAAATCAGAAGTCCAGTTTGTGCCAATATCGGTTGCCCCTGTACGCAAGGGGAAAAGCAAACGAAAGGCACAAAAAGCAACCCGTACAGTGAAGAAAGATGAAGAACCAATGCACTTACTTCACATGACAGCATCTGAACAAGAGTTATTATATGCGTCAGAGGAAGAGGAAATAAAAGAGGTGACTTCTCGACCCTGTACCTCAGCTGAGCTATGGAACATGCAAAAAGATTTCACCCATCACCCAGGGGAGCACATCATCACATGGTTGCTCTGATGCTGGGACAACGGGGCCGATGGTCACGATCTAGAAGGCAGGGAAGCCAAGCAGCTGGGATCAGTTGCTAGGGAAGGGGGAATTGACAAAGCAATTGCAAAAGAGAAACAGTCCCTCAGCCTTTGGAGGCGGCTCTTGGCAGCTGTGAAAGAAAGGTTTCCTCCATACAAGGACGATGTTAGGAGTCTTTCATCCAACTGGACCACAACACAGAAAGCCTTCAGCAACCTTCAGCAACCCCACAACAGAAGGATCCTCCAAGAGACCTGGCAAGATAGACAGCTGCCTGTAAACTGTCATGGTTTAAGTCCAGCCAGTAACTCAGAACAACACAGCTGATCACTCACTCTCACCTTTCTTCCTCCCCCTGCTCCCAGAGGGATGGGCAGGAGAATTGAAAGAAAGTAACACCCATGGGCTGAGATAAAAAGTCCAGTAACTACAGTATAACACAAACCACTGCTGCTACCACCAATAATAACAATGATAAGGGAAATAACAAGGGAAGAGAATACCCAGCCCAACCCCAGCCATGATCTGGCCCTTTCAGGTAACTGCCCCCAGTTTATACACTGGGCATGACGTGCTGTGGTATGCAATACCTCCTTGGCTAGTTTGGGTCAGGTGTCCTGTCTCTGCTTCCTCCCAGCTTCCCCTCCTCCCTGGCAGAGCATGAGACTCAGAAAGTCCTTGGTCAGAGTAATCATTACTGAGCAACAACTAAAAACATCGCTTTTATCAGTGCTGTTCCCGGGCTGAAAGTCAAAAACACAGCACTGCACCAGCTACTAAGAAGGAGAAAAATGACTGCTACTGCTGAACTCAGGACAGAAGGAAAGACCAGATGTAACTGCAGCTACATACCCCCTTGAGATCTCCTCCTTTATCCTGAGTAATTCCAGCTGCAGTGGACTTCTAACTTGGGTTCTCTGCAGGAAGTGTGGCTGCCTCTTGCTTCTGTCAATAAATCAAAAGTCATTCAAGTTGCTCACGTCATGTGCTCCATGCATTAACAATCAGTTATAGGTAAGCTAAGACAATTGACTGCCAAATTTCAATTTTCTTAGTAATAAATTTAGTAAACAGCATTGTGAACCTCACCACCTGCCAAACCCTGCTTGGGAAAGCAGATAAAAACCAAATATATTATCACGCCACCTTAGCTAGCTCGTACCACAAACTTCTTTCTCTCCACTTGTCTGCCACTCAGACATTTAGACAGGCTGTCATTATCAACCACCCGCTGCCCCAGCTTTGCCCCAATTTTTTTAAGCCCTACAGCACTGTCATTTGATGTGTCTGGTGAGAGAATTAAAGGAGATGAAGACTGAGGATACCACTCCCTTAGGTAATGATATATTCTGATTCCCTCCAGCTATCTTCTTGACAACTCAGTTCTCCTCTTCCAGGCCTTACTCCCTTCTTCCACAGACTGAAGAATAATTAAAGCTCCTCCACATAAGGCATGGCTCCATTCAACATTCAGCTTAGACTCTGTTAAAAAATGCTTGTGACACATTGGGTGTATTCTGTGCCATAGCAATAAGTTAGTTGGCATGCAATCGCCAGCAGGAAAAACAGACAAAAATACTTGACATGAGAAGCCCAGGAAGGAAAGGAGACAAACACTGAAGTTTTATGTACTTTTGAAACACAGCCTTAAATAAGTCCTCATCAATTTAAACAACAAATGCTAGACTTTGAAATTATTATGCAGGTACCATCCTGAATGCATTCAGCAGGGCTAAAACCATTGAAAAACCTCATGATCCATCAGGTATGCAAGAAGCCTTAGGATGAGATAGGACATACAGTTATTTTGGAAATCCACCAGTCCTACAAGTCAGGAGAGCTGCACCTTGGAGGCCAGCATGAGTAAGACAAATATCCTTGATCCCAATTGTTTTGGAGGAGACCTTTAATTAAATGAAACAGTCACTTCAGGTCACCTAATAATGAGACTTTGTGGAGAAAGCTTCTAGAATAAGCAGTTTAAATACCATCAGGGTGTAAAAATTCACATGTTGGCATGATCCTGGAAATGGTCAATCTCAGAACTTGTTCCTATCAGCAGCAGCACTGCTTGTCTCTGATGTAATTAGTCACATGTTTAGATGCCACATTTGGCAGTGTGAAACTTCCTTCCTATCTTAAAAATGCAGGCAAAGGATTAAAAGCTGTGTCCAAAAAAACTCCTACAAAACTAATTTTTAACCCAAAGGGGCCCATACCCAGTCATTCTGACAAAATGATATTCTCAGAAAAGCAAAGCTCTCATGACTTGCGATGTTATCACAGCCTTGGTATGTGTGCACAGCCTTGGTTGCAGAGCTACTGGTTTTTCTTTTTCTTAATTGTATTAAATAGTTCATGGATCACATGCTATTGTAACAAGAAAAACAGGTTTAATAAAAGAAAACAAATACATCACTGAATAGACTGTGTAGTCATAATTATTTTTTAAGAGATAAAATAGGCAAACATAGGAAGCAGGGCCAGAATAAGACTGAATGTGCTACATTTTCCTTAATTATGTAGACACAGTTTCATGTTCCTCAAAGGTGATACGAAGAATACACACCGGCCACCAGATGATTGTTCTCCAGTTTTGTTTTGCTGCATATTGAGCAAGGCAAGGGCAAGGCAACACACAAGGCTAGAATCCAGACTGTAAAGGCAGCCCTGGCTGCAGCAGCAATGGAACTCTGCAATGTGCATTTATTCTATTCTACAAACTCCCCATCACTTTCAGTGCAACCCAAATTGTCCATTTTATGTTAGGAAAGGAAGGCAGTCAGAGAAACTGAGATACTCCTTTAAGAGTAATAACCAGTAGAGCTGTCTTGCCTGGGCAATGCAGGGTACCAGCTGCAGACTACTAAAAACTCTTGGTAAGCAAGTTTAAAATAAAAGGCAGAATGGCAACACCCAGTAAAGAGGAAAAAGTTCTCACCATAACCAGACTTGAAGAGTGAGCACAAATATGGGGAGCTGAAAGAGCTGTTCTGCCCAGAGGTGCTAAGGATCCCAAAAAAGAAGTTTACTATTTTTTGCCCAGCTCTTAGTTCTCTTCTTTTTTCACCTGTAAGTGAAATGGCTGACTGTGTGGTAAAAAGTTAGTTTGTGAAGGCTGTAAATGCTCTACCTATCACATAGTCCTCAGAGAGTAAAACTGGGACTGGAACAGCAATGTAATTAACTGCATAACCCCCCAGGAGAGCACCTGTGCCTGAGGAATGTCCATGGAGGCTTAGACACTCTGCTGGTACAACTCCGGCTGAGCTGACTTGAAAGCAAGTGAGATCCAAAAGGTGGACCTAGTATATCAGTCCTGTGACTACTCACAGAGAGGAGCTCAAGCAGGACTATAACAAGAGTTCCTGTGGGTAAGCGACTGTGGCCAAAGGCATCAGATGGTTCCAAAGGTAAGCCAGTGAAAGTTTTGTGGTTTTTCTTTTTGGTTTCATGACCTTCATAGATGGAATTTTTAGGAGGTGTAGTTCAGGTATCAGGGGTCCTACATCAGCAATTATACACCTGATTAAAGTTTATTTGCATGTAAAATCCTATTGTTGTTTCACCACATAATTTAATGAACTGTCAGACACTGTTCTGTTCCTGTTTGGTTGGTGCTTAGCCATAACTTGGGGTTTACATGGTGAAGGGACTGGAGAAATACAGCAGGATGGTGTTATCACCATCACCACAGCAGGTCATGTTATCACCATGAGTGAGGTATCCACTCTGCACATAGTTACGTCTGTAACTAGTCAGCTACAGAAGAAAAAAGGTAGTAGACTCTTCCTGGTGAAGAGGTCTTGCTTTAGTGGCTAATCATAGAGACCTTCTGCAAAACTCATGAGGAGGAGAATGTATTTGCCCTGTTACCTGTGAAGATACACAGAAGGTGGCTTCCAAGAATTTCATCTGCTTACGATTGCTAAGGAAGAAGGTCTGAGCTTGTGAATATGCCTCCTAAAGACAGTCATGCTGAGCTGTCTGGACCAGGAAACTGGATTTATTTCACGTGTGGATTTAGCTCTGGCACCTCCCAGTCAATAGTTGACCTTCTTGCCTGAGACTCAGACGAGGTTTCATAGGAACAACTCTGATGAAGGTATAGGCTGTAATACAGAAGACTGGGTTTCCTTGCTTGCATCTGTAACTAATAAAGGAAGAGAATTCACTCTGCAACCTATACATTTTATACTCTGTTGCCTCTTATTCATGGAGAGACCTGAGATAATAAATGATGCACTAAGCGGAGCCAGCCTCACCATTCACAGCAGGAAAAGCAGGAGGAGTGTGGGAGAGCATGGAATGAGAGGGCAGTCTTGCTGCTTCTGTAGGAAACCGTGTTAGACATGGGGTGGCCCTGATCCTTTCATTTTCACTTAAGGGAAATGAGCTACAGAAGAGCATACGGTCTACCAGTGATTGCTAACTATTCCAAGTGACGGGATAGAATAAACACATTTAAGAGGATATTATTAGAAAAGAAAAATTAAAAAAGATATCACGTCTAGTATTTTCATGTGAGTGCATTGATCTGAGGTTTGTCCTTTATAACAGCAATACCATATCTAATTAAGTCTGAATGCATTTTTAACACATTTCAAGTTTTCTAAGCAAGTCAAAGATTTAACATGGCACTCTGATGACAACCTGAGAATGTGAATTTTCAGTAAGTTGTAGTAGTTTCACTTAACTTTCCTTGGATATGTTTGAATGTACACTGCATGACATAAAAGTGATGTTGGGATTGAGAGACAAAATACTAAAAGCTAGAAAATTCTCCAACTTCAGGGTTCAATATTAATTTGCCATTGTACCTTTTGTGTGTTTTACACAAGTGAGCTAATAATAAAGTGCCCTAAGCTTTCATTAGGGCTGTGTGTACCATATGGTGAGGGTACCTTGGGCGTTCCTAGGCGTATAGTCAGCCATCTGAACCATTCTGCTAATCTTAACAAGGGTGTCAGAACACATTTGAGACCAAATGGTTCCTACATCTGCCTGCTTGATGTTACCTCTCTTTCTCCACTCCATTGCTCCTCAGCCATCTCCCTGGCTATGCTTCCTCTGCAGGAGTTTTTCTCATTGCTCCTTCCCTGGCCATTCCACTAGCTCCCACAGCACTTAAGCCTTCCTTCCTCACCTGGGTACCTGCTCTAGTCACTTCACCAGTTTCTGTGACAACCTCAGAGCTCCTGTGGGTTCCCCCATTCCCACCTATAAGTTTTGTTGCCAAACCCAACCAAAAAGTGTGAGAACTGAGAAATGAATTAAACTGCGAATCTTGGGGCAGAGTTGTGAGTGCTTTGAGGCTGATCGTGCAAAGGATCTCAGTGTGAACCCAACAGTGTAAGCTGCCTTCTGCGTTTTGACTTGGAGTCTGTGCCTCTGCTAATCATGACACTGCCTGCATACCAGGCGGAGTTTATTTTCAATACAGAGCTATTATTCCTCCCCTTAGCCCCCTTTATCCTATCTCTACACAGTGATGTAGCAGGCGCACTTTAAGCCCCACAACAGAACAGTGTCAAAAAAGGAGCAGATTAATGTTGGCTGGAGTGAGAGTGAATCTTTTTTTCAATATCTGAGAGGCATTTGGAGAGCTAGAACCAAATGGTTAGGGTCTTATTGATGCAACTCTAGGGAGATGTAGAACAGTGCACTCAAACAGGTAAAATACTGCTGAAAATAATTTCGAAAACATTTTGAGGTGAAGTGTTGAATCCTCATTTAAGGCCTTTTTTCTGTGATATGAATGCTGCTGCCATTCCTGGTGACTCTAAGTTAATATTGGCCAGCATGACTTACAGTGGCATAAACCTCAGGATTAGAATTAGCTGGAAATCTTTTTAGAGTTGCCACATCAACCACAGTTATTTCCTGGTGGTGTTGCCCACATTCAGCTATATCTGCAAACTTCTTGTTAATGGTGACAAAAATCAGCAATGTCCAAGTTGCAGAGGAAGAACTGAAGCATTCTGTGTAGCTCCACTTTCTCTTCCCAACTCTTCTCTTTGCCCAATAATAGAGGTGATTTGAAGAACTTCTCATTTTTAAGTAGGGCATCTTCCCATCTGTGCTTAAGAAATGAGTAATCACAGTGTTTTCTTTACTTCTGCTCTCACAAGTCCTAGGAGGTGAAAGCTGTGAATTCAACCTGTGCAGACTAAGATTAATGTGTAGGGTGGAAATAGAGGGAGCTGGTGCTTTCATTCACAGATATAGACAGCTGCTTCTTGAATTCCAGTGCTCCCATATAGCCAGTGATGTGGGACCTTGGCAAAGTGATAGCACCAAATAATTCAGTGTTCAGTTCTTTGATAAGCAGCATCCATTCCGAGGAAAGCACAGGGATAAATGTGAGTAACACAGGTAATGGAAAACTTTAATCCAGGTGAGGACTCCTCTCTCCATTCCTCTTCTGCTTACTCATGCACTGCAATTTGCTAGGCAATTACTGTGCAAATATAAACCAGTGGTGCAACATGTATGGCACCTGATGTTTTTATTTCTGCAAAGAAACAGGGCACTAGGGAAAAAATACAACTGCTTATTCTAAGTGTGTTATGCAGCTCACAGAAGCCTAAAAGGTACAACAATAGGGTTTAAATTCCCTGTAGGAAACATGACAAGAATGCCCAGCTCTGTTCTCCTGATTACAGTGTATGCTGGGGTGTAGCCAGACACCATGCACCCTCCTAGCCCTGGCAGAGCAGGAGGGTGTGTGAACTCAGGTTCTTGGTTTGCCACTGCAAATAGGTGTTCCCTCTTTCTCCAGAATGAACTCTTTTGTGTATTTGGTCTTTAGAAGTCTGTGGTCCCATAGACATCTCACTGTGGCTCTGGCAAATCAGGACTCCAGAAGGGTAACACCAAGTGATGGAGTGAGAAATGTAGTATATTTCAGTTTGGGGCAATAGAGTATGTAGTTGTTTCTCATATACAGCAAACAGATCAATCTCACTTGTTAATTTACTACTGTCATTGCACATCTGGCTGGATGTTGTGATCTTCAAACTTGGAAGAAGGAGCATATAAGTGTTTCTTAAATGTATATATATTGGCAAGAGAAAAGACACTGAGACACTCTAGTACTGTAAGGTATTGAGCAACTTACAAGGCTTGATATCCCCATTGTGTCAACATCCAACTCTAAAGTGAGCTTAGAATCTAGCACAAAGCAACCACCATCTGTTTATTAAATAAGATACCTTTTTAATGACACTAGCTGATAGGGAGGATGCCAAAAGTTCTCCCAAAGCGAGCTTGTGCATCAGTTCAACACTAGGTTTATGCACAATCAGCTTTCGCTTTTATTTATTTCTTTATACATTTTACTTTATTTATGAAATTCCAGTTCCCTGACCAAAAATTCTGATGTTGAGCAGGAAAAAAAAAGGGGGGGAGTTATTCAGGCCTCCCTTCTTTGCTCCTGTCAGGAAAAAAAGCCAAAAGCCAAACTTTGGTATCTTAACTGTGTCTATTGTCCTTTGGATCTTTTCTCGTGACTTCCCATAACACCCCCAAGTCAAGAACTTCTCTCTTTCCCAAAAAAAAAAAAAAAAAAAGTTTTAAGAAGCTTTTCTGTGTATTAGGTATCATGAAACTGATTGACGCTTCACAAATGGAAACTATCTGATGATTTAGACCAGACCTTGAGGGTAAAATGTTGGTACACTGATACACTGAACTGAACCTCTTTACGTTAATATGATTCAGACTAGAACATTCGTATTTAAAGAATATATTTATTAAAGGAGTATTTAGGCCTTCTTATACTCGTTGGGCAAAGCTCTCACCTAGAACTTGGGCTCTTCCCACTTCTTTCACTCAAAACTGGACTGATGAGTGCTGTGCTATGGGTTTTCCAAGTTCTAAAAGGGACACTAAAATGATGTTAAACTTGTCTTGTTCCTAAATGACCTGCTGTCCCCATCTCTGGCTTGAATAGAAAGAGCAGAGCAGTTTCAGTTGTATATTCTCACTGATGACCACATTATAATTATTTTTTCCACAACAGCAGTATTTTCTTCATCAATTGTTAGATTTACCTCATTGTCCACAAACTATTCCCCCATTGTCTCATCAGAGAACTAGGACACTGTTTAGTTAGTCCATGATATCAAAAGTAAGGAAATACTGGAACTGATTTGATGCTTTTAATGACCTCCTGGATTTATTAAATGTTTTTCTTTGTTTTTCATGTTTAAGTCACGGGTATTTTAGCATCATTTCCCACACTTTTACATATTTACTCGGTCTTAGGAAAATATTTTTATTAATATTACAGATGAAATAGAAATGTCGAACTTGTGAATGGTATAGAACCAGAAGTTGGCATATAGTGTATATTTATTTAATGAATTTTTGTTTTGATTCTGATAACATCTTGTAAAAATCAGGGCTAATGCAGTTCTCACGAAATCTTCCACAAACTATCTTGAGGCAAGTATGGAATAATTGGGTGTTGAAAAAACAGCTCTAGACAAGTACAGTCTTTATTACTCAGGAAGTTGTTACATGTAAATACTTAAAGTGCATCTTTGAAATACAATGATGCATAAATTCCTAGTCTAAGCATCATCAGCACAAGGACATTCATTGGCGTGGGTGAAACATTTTGGAGATAGGGAGATTGTTTCTTTTACTCTTTGTTTTGTTTAAGTGAAACAGGGCACTAAAATGGAATGGGGATCCAGTCTCTGGTTGGAGCGTTCTAGATAGTCTTCAGCCTTGTCAACAGCCTGTCCATGTTTTTGTCCTGTTGAGTGTGGCTGGAAAACAGCAGCTTTGTCCATGACAAAATTCAAAATGTGAAAGTGGATCATCCTCAGTGCCCTGCAGTAGCTTTAGCCCTGGCACTGCATGTGAGGCAGCCCAGACCAGGTGCCTCCTGATGACTTCTCTAAAGTGGAATATCTCTATCAGGAAAGCAAGGACAGAGTGTGGCTCTGCGGCTGGGAGGTGGGAAACCCCTTTTGTTCCTGGTGCATCCAACCTGCATAGGGGAATCCCCTTTCTCCTCATCCCACAGAATCTGCCCTCGCCTGGGGATGCTGTTCGCATTTCTGTGTTGTTGCTGTTGTCAAAACTGAGACATTCCTGGGAAACATTCAGTTTAAACAACTGCTATTTTTAGGTGGAATAAAGCTTCCCTTAGAAACGTTTCCTCCTTCTGTGCTGAATGAATACGCACTCACTCTAGTGCACAACCAGATCGATCTGCAAGGACCATTCATGTCAGTCGTTATTTGTGAGACCTTCACCCTGGCCTGGTATCCTGTTATTTTAACTGGAGAAAACAGTAACATGAAAACAAAGGGGCTCTTCCAAATTATTTGGAGCCCCTTCAAGCGGCCACTTACTTAAAAATCAGACCATACAAACCAATGCTACTGCAGACATCAAGGTTGCCAGCTGATCAAAAAAGCAGATGTTAGAAAAATCTGGCATTTTTTCTTCAAACCTCTCAGAACTACCAATTTTGGTGACATGTCAGCCAGCTTTGCAGAAAGAGGGAACTTTCAACACTTGCCTATGGAAATTTTTATAGAGATAAAAAATGTTTATTTGGTTTCTTTTTTTCTTTTTAGATTAAATAGAAGCATACAACAAATGAAAAATCATAATTTAGAACATCACTGTCTTAGTAACAAGCCTACTGATGCCTTGATTGGTCTGACAGAAGCATATACAGCAAGGACAGGACTTCAAATGAAAGGAGGATAGGGAATGTGTCCATTCCCATTAGACACCAGCTTGTCAGGAATCCCTCATCCCACCGGGGCAACACTAGGGCTGAGTGGAGCACCACTGCTTGCAAATAGCCTGAGCCGGAGCTGTGCACAAGAAGGATGACCTCCTGTCTCCCCTGCCTACTTCTGCCCCAGGAAGGTGCCCCTTGAGGGCAAGGAGGGCTGGTAGGGTAAGAGCAGCAGTTTAGCTACTTTAAGAGCCTTTTTACAGACTTGTTTGGCAATTACAGCAAACACATTCTGATTCAGTATTTACATTTTAATTGGATTTATCCA
This sequence comes from Pezoporus wallicus, assembly GCF_028554395.1. NCBI lineage: Eukaryota > Metazoa > Chordata > Aves > Psittaciformes > Psittacidae > Pezoporus > Pezoporus wallicus. The sequence goes on from NW_026636990.1 coordinate 2,661,551, forward strand.
GGAAAATCATTTTTGATTTGGTTTGACAAGGTTTGAATTGCAAAACAAGCTTTGCAACTATATTAATCAAGTCAGCCTGCTATAAGAATGACAGCCTATTTTGCCACAGTGGGACTTTTTTGTTGGTACACTCAAGTGCCAAAATAAGCAGAAATGATGCGCTTATTCTCTAGGGGCAAGTATAGGCCAGTGTGTTTTCAATACACTCTTTGAAGTCCTGCCCACAAAATGATACAGGTGTAAGTAAGCCCTGTCAGAAGCTCCTTGCAGCTGAGAGGGCAGCATGGGAACTCTTCTTGTATGGGTCCATGGAGCAGACAGCAGCTGTAGCTCACCTGCATGGGAAATCTCAGCTTAGAGACAGACTAGTGACAGTGTAGGCCCCCTCAGGAAGCTCTCAGGAGAACTGGCTACACAGGATTTGGGAAAGGCTGAGGTTCTGAATGACTTCTTTGCCTCGGTCTTCACTGGCAAAGGCTCTGACCACACCACCCAAGTCTTGGAAGGCAGATGCAGGGACTGTGAGAATGAAGACCTTGCTCCCACTCTAGGAGAGGATCTGGTTCAAGACCATCTTAAGAACCTGAACGTGCACAAGTCCATGGGACCTGATGAAATCCATCTGCGAGTCCTGAAGGAGCTGGGGAATGAAGTTGCTAAGCCACTGTGCATCATATTTGAGAAATCATGGCAGTCAGGTGAAGTTCCCAATGACTGCAAAAAGGGAAATATAACTCCCATTTTCAAGAAGGGGAAAATGGATAACCCGGGGAATTACAGACCAGTCAGTCTCACCTCCGTGCCTGCCAAAATCTTGGAGCACATTCTCCTGGAAGGCATGCTAAGGCACATGAAAAACAACAAGGTGCTTGGTGACAGCCATAAAGAACTGGCTGGATGGCCGCACGCAAAGAGTTGTGGCCAATGGCTCAATGTCCAGCTGGAGACCAGTAACGAGTGGTGTCCCTCAGGGATTGGTGTTGGGACCGGTCTTGTTCAACATCTTTGTCAGTGACATGGACAGTGGGATTGAGTGCGCCCTCAGCAAGTTTGCCGATGACACCAAGCTGTGTGGTTTGGTTGATACGCTGGAGGGAAGGAATGCCATCCTGACACACTTGTGAGGTGGGCTGATGCCAACCTCATGAAGTTTAACCATGCCAAGTGCAAGGTCCTACAGCTGGGTCAGAGCAATCCCAGGCACAGCTACAGGTTGGGCAGAGAAGAGATTCAGAGCAGCCCTGTGGAGAAGGACTTGGGGATGTTGGTCGATGAGAAAATGAACATGAGCCAGCTTCAGTGTGTGCTCGCAGCCCAGAAGGCCAACAGGACATGGAACTGTTATAACAAGTCCAGAGGAGTGCCACGAGGATGATCAGGGGACTGGAGCACCTCCCGTATGAAGACAGGTTGAGAAAGTTGGGGCTGTTCAGCCTGGAGAAGAGAAGGCTGTGTGGAGACCTCATAGCAGCCTTCCAGTATCTGAAGGGGGCCTATAAGCTTGCTGGGGAGGGACTCTTCATTAGGGACTGTAGTGCTAGGACAAGGGGTAACGGGTTAAAACCTAAACAGGGGAAGTTTAGATTGGATATAAGGAAGAAGTTCTGTATTGTAAGGGTGGTGAGGCACTGGAATGGATTACCCAGGGAAGCTGAGAATGCTCCATCCCTGGTGGTGTTCAAGGCCAGGTTGGACAGAGCCTTGGGTGACATGGTTTAGTGTGAGGTGTCCCTGCCCATGGCAGGGGGGTTGGAACTAGATGATCTTAAGGTCCTTTTCAATCCTAACTATTCTATGATTCTATGAAATACATCTAGTGTGGTGACGCTTGCTCAGAGCTCACAGGTGCTGCAGAACCCCACAGGAGGCCACTGCAGAATGCACTGCACAGGGCCAAGGAATCACTCCAGTAGCCATTTCACCCCTGTCCTAAGGGCTCAGTGCATCTTACTCCATGATGCACTTGGGAATGCACCCATCTGTGGTGATATGACACATCTGTTCCTGTGGTAGGAGGGTATGTAATGCTCTCTCTTTTGGCCACGCTACAATGGAAAGTTGGGAAGCTTGAACCTGTGAGTGCCCAAATAGGTTGTAACAGGGCCCATCACCACCAAAAAAAAACCATCAGAAAACGCTGCTTTCACATAATAATAAGCCCTCATGTAAGCACTTTTGATGAGAATGTTCATAGACAAGAAAAGTCTTTGCCAAGGTCCTGTCCTGACCCCCTTAATTAAAGGAGTAGTCCTGTTAATTTCATAAGATTACCTGCCTAAATACGTACCACTCCTCTGAAGAAATTGGTGTATTATTTAGCCCTAAACACATTAGGCTATGCTAAGCAGATTGACAAGTGAGGAGACCATTAAAAGATGAAAAGGGTTCACAGTCTGTTTTGGTTTTGAATGTCTGATTATTGTTTACAAGGCTACAGAGTGGAAGACATTCGCACTTTGTTATTATCAAAAGTGATCCAGCCCTGCCATAGTCTTCATTTTAGGATGCTAAATAAGCCAATTTATGGAAACAGCTTTGATTTGTCACTTCTTCTGAGAGCAGTTGCTGTATCTCCCCAGGATGCTCTGCCTCTAGAAGACTTGTGCTTCCCAGCACCCCAGCCTGCTCACTTTCCTGAGTTCCTCCTGTGGGGCCCATACATCTGAGATCATATGGAAAGCTTCTCCCACTGAACCCACTGGCCTTCTGGGAGATATCTGCACTGCTTCAGGCTAAGCCGGATGTGCATCAGCTAGGAAACAAAACCTCCTTCAGAAGCACGAGGTGCTTTAGAGGTAATGTAAAATAAAACTTTGAGAGGGAGCATCATCATTCCTATTTAAATCATGGCTTCAGTTCCTCGTAACTTTTAGCCCAAAGGCTGCAGAATCAGCTACAAGTCCTCAATGCTGGGGTAGCAGTAGAGAAGCTAGCACTCAGCCCAGCAGCAGTGCCTTCACATGTCCCTGTGAATTTTGCATTCATTTCAGCTAAGTCTTTGAAAACTGGATTTATGTGAGGTCATGGATGCACTGATGCTCATATAAGCATTTGCCAACAACTGCAGAAAAATCTGCACTCTGCTTTTTACCTTGTTTGCCTGCACTCAGTTTTTTAGAGGTCTCAAGCCAGACAGGTCCTACATTTAGATATCTTTAAAAAAAACCCACATGCTTTAGAGAAAAAAATACTACAAGTTTTTTTTACCCTTCCTGATGTTTTGTCTTTCAGTTCAGTGAAGAACAGGGATTCTACTAGCTGCTGGCAGTCATTACCTTCCCTTTACCATCACTGACTGTTCACAGCCAGTCACCTTTTACACCAGTGTCAGGGCATCATATTTTGAGAGCTGAAGTGCTTTTTAATTAAAGTGGCTTTATAAATATATTTAATAGCTTACTTATTCTAACACAGTGAGAAAGACTGTATCAGATCACTTGTTTCACTAAAACGCAAGCCTCAGAACCAACTTAGTCAGTAATACAGGATAAGAACATTAGCTGTAGTTACTAATGAAACTGATAAATCAAGTCTAAATTAATGGCAACAAAAGAGACATTTATCTGATTTTCCTTCTGCACAATTACTTTCTGTAATTGCTGAGGCTTTGTTTCACATGCTTCCTCTGGTAGTGAATACTGTCAAAGATGTGATGATAGAGTGTGAGAACTCTTCCACAGCATGTACCAGTGGTGCTTTTTTACATACACCAGGCATTTCATTTATTGTATGTAGGTTTTTAGATTAAAATATAAATTCAGGTATTTAAGGCAATATAAGTAAAAAGCCTTTCAAGGTAACAAAAAGACTCCTTTTAATTACAGCTTTATTATCACAGGTGTATTAAAATAATCCTCAGCATAATTCATTTCCTTCCGAGGAACAGAGCAGTGAATTAAAAGAAAAGTAATTCTGAATCATGTGCTAAGAAACCTAGTAGTGGTTAAATTTAATCAGTAAACTTTGCATCTAAAGAGTCCAGTTGCAGATCTACCCAATTAATACATCCTTGTTATGGTGGAGTTAGTTTGAATTAAATGCATACTACCAAGAAGGAACTACCTATTTAATCAGCTCCATTAATACACTAGGGTTTTTAACCTACTTTTAACTACTTAATGCTACTAGGTAAAGATGAAATATATGTCAGTAAGGACAAGAACTTGGTATCAAAGACTGAGACATCTATTTTACTACAAGTATCCAAAGAGCAGGTAATTTCTCTCAAATAGTAGTAAGTTTTCTTCAGTATTGATTTCTCCTAACTATTTAAAAAAAAACAAACAACCCAAAACCAAAAGGATAGAGCAAATGCCTGAATGAGTGACTCTGACAAACTAACACTGAAAAAATCTTATTAACTTAACATTGTTGAATGGGTTGAGTGGCAAAGCAGGCTGGAAACTAGAGTGAGAGAAACAAAATTTAAAAATGCTGTAAGCTTTAAATAAAACATAAAAACATTTTGTGTTTATGTGTGTGCGGGGAGGACTATTATATGTACATTGGTGTTTGATATGTGGCACATAATTACAGGAAGTTTGCAGAATGTGCCATGATACCTGTCAATTATCAGCAGGCAGAAAATGCAGATAACATACATAATTCATCAGCATACTGCCCTTTGTTGTTAAGCTGACTGATTTAGCTCCATAACATAACTGCTTATTCAAAACAAGACATTTAAATTCAAATGAAATACTGTTACCTCTTCAAAATGTGTTCAGTTATTATACTGATTCGGAAGTAGATGTATGCATTGCTAAATGTTAACAAGGAAGACTACAACTACGCAAATTTATCTTTGCACATAAATATGTTGTACTATGAGAAAGAAAGGAGGTGTTATTAATATCAATCAGCCCTTATATTTTGCATAAGCAAAACTGTTTGACAATTCTGACTTCCAAAAGAAAACACTTGACAATTAAAATTAGTTTAATGTTCTTAATATATTTGTTATTTATTTTGCCTGTCTCACACAAATTGTTTTAATTGCAAATGTACTTAAAAATTGATTACAGAAGTGTAGAGGTCAATTCAGCTTGATTTCCCCTGCTACAGCTTTTAACTGTGCCTGCTTGAAGTCAGATGGATCTTAATTAAGAAGTCATCTATCTAGATAAGGGATAGCAGTAAGTAAGCAGATATTATGTGGAGGGTTTTCATGCTTTTCCTGAATAGAAATGCCATCACTTAAGATTTTAAAAAGTAAAAAGCCAACATCTATGAAGATTTAAAAAGCCTAATAGGAATATGGAGGTTCTGGAAATTATTACTGTCCATTGCTTGGGTATGAAGTGACAGAGACTAGCTCAGTGTTTGGAGGGAGACAGAGCTGAGATACTATAGGCATTTGTGTAGAGTACAAAAACCATAATGATTAAAGAAATTAACTGCTTTTATTTACTATTTCATAATATGAGAAGAAGACACATTGTGAAATCAAAATAATATCAAGTAAAAAACTCATCAAGGGAAATGCCTTCTACATAAAAGAAAGGCTTTTGCAGTTGGAGTTGACTCCCACAAGCTGAATGACAGAAAAAAACTCTTTTATGTAAGTAGTGCTTCTACAAAGTTTGGAGTTTTATGAGTGATGAGTGCATTCACACCCATATATGAAGGAAGCTGAGAATGTTTTTATTGTGCACAAAAGTCCATGCTACTGTACCAAAGCTGCCACTATCTGATGAATGCATTTGCCTTATAAGGAGGTTGTCTGCATTTGGCTGTACTGGGTATTAGTCTGGGTAGGTGCATGTACTGCGTACCTAGAGTACACTACATCCTGTGTTATGACTAAATAACCATAGAATCATAGTACTGTTTGGTTGGAAGGGACCTTAAGGATCATCAAAGATCATCTAGTTCCACTCCCCTGCCACAGGTAGGGACACCTTCCGCTATATCAGAATAAAAGCCTTCCAAGAGGAAAAATATTTTTTCTTAGAAAATTATTTTCCTTGGAAGCATATAAAAATCTAGTAAATTAGATGACATGTAGAGACACATGTCATGGAAGCAATCTGAAAAGGAGAAGAGAGGTGGAAAAAAGAGCAAGGGATCTGTTCTCTTGGGCTGCAGTTAATCAAAAACCCTCACTGGCAGCTTGGATTTGGTCTGTAACCCTTTCCAAGCTTCTGTATTTCCAGAATGGGCTGAATGAGGCTTTGAACATGAACAAAATCTCTCACAGCTGAAGGGGAAATCCTACCAGCTCAACTTAGTAAAACATCGTGGGTTAAGATTTCAGAAGACCATTGATGAGAATAGCCAAACAAGAAGCAATTGACTACATCCCAGCCTACACAGTTTAAAAACAGGCAGGACAGGCTACAAAACTAGCTCTGTGGAGTAGTTCAGGCTGGCTCCCTTTCTGTCTCTGAAGATCCTTCCGGAGCCCAAGTACTTTCATCCCCCGCTGCCAAGGCATTTATCCTTGTCGTGTGGGTTCTGAAGCCTAATAACTCAGGACATCCTTTGGCTAGACCTGAGGAGAAATTGCAAGACTGCATCTCATTTATATGTTAGCATCCAAACTCATCTCTGACATATGAAGCTACCTATTATTCTAGCAAATGCAAAATTGAATATCCATAATTAAGCTGAGGTTTTGGATATGGTATTTTGGTTAGCTGCAAATAAAATAAATTTGTCAGCATGTAAAACAATAAAATGTGTTGCCATGTTTGTGCCCAACACATAACATACACTATTTATATATCCACAGTAGCAATGCAAAAAGTAAGCAGTATATTTTGAAGCACATGAAGTATAAAGGGGCATTTCACATAAAAAGATAAAGCTGTACTCAAACATATGTGCTGCACAAACAAAATATTTATTGTACTCAGAAATTATCTGTATACCCTAAATGTAAAAATGACTGTAATACTGATTATTTCCCATGAATACACATAAAATAATGCCAAAGGGCAGAATATTACCAGACCAGTTCAACCGCACTTCATGCTTCCGGCAGGCTCACAGAGACAATGATTTTCATACATTTATTTGTCTTTGTTGCCCTTTCTCTCACCCTTGGTGATTACTTCACAACATAGCCACTACATGGGAACAAGATGGTAGAAAGATGAAGAATGTAAGAGCTAGAAAGCAGCTGCTGTTTGAGATGGACAGAAGATGTCCCTCAGTAGTAAGAAGAAGTCACCCAAATATGTGGTCAGACAGCAGTGAGGGTAAGGACACTGGGAGGCTGAGAAAAAGAAGGAAATTGGAAGTCTGGGGAGGTCTTTGCTTAAGTTTTGCAACCAACTTACAGACAAGGACGCTTCGGCTGTGCTTGATGGTATTTTATTTACCTAGGGTAGCTGGATATTTTTCTTGTGCTTCTGTTTGCACCTCCCAAAGCATTCTGAAGGATGAACGTGTTCCTTTTGCATGTACTAGTCCCTGCTGGGTGATGCAGCTACAGGTATTGTCCATGGCAACTAACCCAAGATTCCCTTAACAAGTCCCACGACTGTAGTAGTACTTGACAAATAATACCAAAATACCTCTCCCACTTTGGGATTGTAAGCACCTAGTTTCTTTAGATTTAGAGAATTTGACAATGGAGAGAAAAGCAAAAATATTTCCCTTGCCTGCCCCCAACACCACCCCCATAACTGGGGGGGTTATGTCTCAGCACTAGCTGAAGGATGTAGTAGGGTATTAAACAAAAGGAGTGATGAAGAGGAAACATGAAATAACCAGCCCTAGATATGTAAAAGATGACCTTCAAGTAGCAGGAAAAAAAGTTCATCTCCAGAACCCAGCATTATGTTATGTATCAATACTTCTACTCATGCATACCAGGAAAAGTTACTCTTAGGTCTAGATGAATGTAAAGTCTTTGCAAGGTGTAAAGATAGTCAGACTGATAACTTCTGAAGAACAAGCAGGAATGAAAGATTATTCTTTTTCTTGCTGACCTACCAAGGATGGCTTTTCAGCATGGACAGAAACTTCTGCCAGTCATTAAACGTGTCCCCACTGGGTACCAGTCATGGAGTATAACTTAGCCAGAACTGAATGTGATTTATAGAAAAAGCAATGTTTATAGTTATGCCCTGTTGTTCCCAAAAGAAAGAGCACAACTCCATATTAATTTTAAAGTAGTAGGGGAAATTTGGTGTTTTATAGCACAAATGGATCTTTACGGGCAAAACTGCATAACATACTCTTGTCATATAAAAATGATGATTGGTTCCGTGTGGAGAGTTAAATCAAGAATTTTAACTAAAGAAGACACATTTTCTTCAAACATGTAGTGATAGGCACTTACTCTTACCACATTCGTGATATAAATAGTCGGTATCTGTGCAATCTCATATTCTTTACAAGTTCAAATTGATACCAAACATCAAGTACTGTTCATATGGCTTGAAGATGAATATAAAAATCAAAACTAAAACACATTGAAGTGACCAATCTATGTTAACTGCTCTAAAATATTGCATGTGTATAATATATGTAATGTTCATGGTCTGTATAAAGATATGACTATCTTCTAGCAGAGCCAAGCTCACAGGCTTTGCCGAAGGAGTGTTGGCTTTCAGGTCTCCCAGCAAAGTAGCTGTCAAGGATTATGGCAATCTCTGGTCAGTTTTCATTTAAAAAAAAAATAGAGGATACAACCCCAGTTACTCAGATGCAGGACAAAGGACTTTAATTCTCCAGCATGCAGTGGTGTGCTGGCAGCTGTGTAACAGGTATTAAGATAGCTAAACTCAGATGCATACTAGGCACTTTTTTTTTTTTTTTCAGATTAGCAGCTGCTTTTTATTACAGAGTTTTCGATGCTTAACCTCACATGGCGTAAATTATCAAATCCATTGAAGTCGACTGGAACTATGATAATTTACACCAGATGAGAATGTAAGCTATCATTGGAAATAAAGCCTCACTACAGGAATCTTAAATGAGAAATGCTGCCTAGCTGATATAGCAAAAAGTCTGGAAAATGATTTGATCTGATTGTGTCAGTCAGCCCATATGTTAAAAGCAAGGTGTGATAGTCTGGGGAATGCCTGCCAGTTTGTGGATATGATTTCATTGTAATTTAACGTGCAGATTAGACTCACCATTTTGTAGCAGAAACAAGATTATATCTCTGGAGCTGAAAAAGCCTTCAAGAGTACCTCAGCCAGGAATGCTTTCAGCCTGGAAGAGCAACTAGATTGCTGCTACAAACAGCTGACCATTATCACAGCACTTTGACATAAGCATGGTGTGAATCCCAGGAAAATCTCATCAGAAATCTGAAAGACTTGGGCTCTTCCAGAAGAGAATCTTCCTTCCACCCAAAGATAGAGAGCAAAACTGGAAAAAAAGAGGATGGAGAATGTTTTGCCTTCCTCCCCAACAGCCACAGATCAAATGTTTCTTCAGATGCCCATGACAAAGGGGTAAATGATGGCCAAGTATAGCTGTGCATAGACCAGAAAATGCTGCACTGCTTTGCAAGGTCTCTCCTGTGACTTTGGTACAACGTAAACAATAGCATCTGAGACACAAGACTTTCTGTTAGGAGAAAGCAAAAAAAAAATTGTGGAGGTGTGAAGGTACTAAGCCATAGTCTTATGACAGTTGTAATTTGAAGCCTCCTATCTCAGTGAGAATTGCCAGGCATATTCTTTACTACAAAGTCTCTATACAAAGTTCCAAATTTAAACACAATTTTTAAAAGGACTCAATCCAAAACTGGAGCTCCCAAGGCATGGAGAGACAGTACGACCCACCCAAGAGGTTCAGGCCTATGACATACTTTGAAATCTGATGTTTTGCTTACCTGTAGATTTCTGGAATAGTTTAAATATAATCGAGCAGCTATCCAATGCAAAGATGGATGAGGAAGGAATGACAGACACATTGTATGTACTCCTCAGTGAATGGTGACCAATGAAATTACAAAGAACATGCAAGGCAGTCTGATGAAAACATAAAAGAGAATGAAGAATAACCTCAGTAGTAAATACTGTTTGGGAGATCAATAAGAAAATGGCTTCATGTGGAGAATGGCTGAGCATTGGAGCTACTGATACCAAGGTCAGCAATTCGCACAGCTCTGTCCTAGCCAGTGCTACAATGATGAGGTAACCAGGGCTACCTACTACTTCCATGACTCCATTGTGGCTCCTCCTTTCCTTGATTTCTTGAGATAATGCAATTTATTAACTTCTTCAGCAAGGGACAGGAGAGAAGAAGGTCCTTTGTGGTGCCTTATTTTTTTGTTTTTAAACACATCCCTTCCTTATCAGTATCAAAGTAATTAAAGAAGTTAGGAAACTACGATAGGATACCAAGAACAATTCTGCACCAAAACCCTGTTAAGAAGGATTGGTATCATGTATAAGGTTTCAGCTTGGAGGAACCTTAACAGAAAAATTCAGATGATCAGTCATAAAAAGAAATAAGTGGCAACAGAGATACAAATATCCAATTCTTATTAGGGATGACTTGGAATGCTGATCTCATTGAAACATGCTCCCCAACTTATTCTAAATTTCTCACATACTTTGTTTTCAAGTTCTTGTCATTGCACAGAGGTCCCTTTTGTATAAGTTCATATTCAGGTCAAGTTCACAGGGGCTTCACAGCCATCAGAGGCAAGAAATTATCCTTCTGCCAATGTGGTTTTGCCTCAAGCTGCAAGAAGACTGAAGTAGCCATTGTAACGGATATTTGCATTTTTTATCAATCACTTGCAGAAAGGAAGTTTTCAGCCAAGCAAGGATGTAATTTTAGTTTTCTATGCAGAAAGAGGGAATAGGCTTCCTGTAAATAATGATAAGCTAATGTTACTAATTACTTCTGCCCTTTTTATTTAAAGGACTAAATATCACTTTACAAAGAAAAGCCCGAAACTCAAGTTGCAAGTTTTGGATAAGCTAAAAAGCCAATTATCAATATGGTGCATTTAAAATCATACACGCAAACAAGAGTTAATGAATGAGCTAAGACTGCTAATCAAAATAATATTCCACCTTCTGTATATGACCATAAGCTCATATAGTGGCACAGAATCACCACATACACTGTTAATTCACAAGACTGTTGCTCAGAAACTAGAATAAACATGACAAAGGAGTGATAAAGTTCCATGTGTGGCTGTACATCTTTAGAACGGGCTTTTATGCAGTCTAGATGCCCTGCCACACTATACCATTTACAGACAATTATGCCCTTCCTTAAACTGCTGCAGCTGCAGGTAAGTTTCAGCATAAATGTTAGCACCCATAGGCAAATAAATGGATCATGAGGTAAACCCATAGCAGAGCTGAAGTAAGAATTAAAACCACATTAGTCCTCACCAAATATAAGGCTAGAGCATCCAATGTGACCATCTGGGCTGATCTGTTTTGTCATAGAAGTCCCTGAGATTTCCTGATGAGTTCAGCTAGAATACATTGTTTAAGAAAGACATCTCTCGAGGTTAAAACTACTAAAGATGGAAAACCCATTGTAATTTTCATTAAACTGTTCCAGTGGTTAACTGTTCATTGTTTAGGGGAAATTGTATTACTCAGTTCTACCTGATTTTGTTCAGCTTCAACATCCAGTAATCAGATCCTGTTATGTCTTTGTCAGCTAGACGGAAAAGCCAGGTATTAAGTCTCTGTCTCATTGCAGGTATTTTTTGACTGCAATCAGTATACTTTTCTGTTTGATAAATCGAACTGGAAAACTTTCTTGTGTGATGGCACATGAACCAATGATTTTTCTGGCTCTTTTCTCAACCTTTTCTGTCTACCATCAACCTTCCTGAATCCTAAACTGGACAAAGCAAATTCCAACAAAAAATTGTTTCAATGCCAAATGTATAATAAGTACTGTCTTTATAGTCCCTAAACATTTCTCTTTGTATAGCCAAGAATTACATGAGGCATTTTAACCGAAGCACCATGTTTAAGACTACATTCATTATTACCTTCCTTGACAAATCTCTGCACCTCTGCATTTGTCCTCCAAATCCCCAAATAAAAACTCACTAGCAGAAGGAAAATCCCAACCAGCATCTTCTGTTCTTCTTAGCTCCATCAAAACACAAATTTCTGAAGATGAAAAAGACAACATCAGCAGCCTTCCAGTATCTGAAAGGGGCTTATAAGGATGCTGGGGAGGGACTCTTTGCTAGGGACTGTAGTGATAGGACACTATCTATAGGACACTAGTGATACACACAAGGGGTAATGGGTTAAAACCTAAACACGGGAAGTTTAGATTGGATGTAAGGAAGAAGTTCTGTACTGTAAGGGTGGTGAGGCACTGGAATGGATTGCCCAAGGAAGTTGTGAATGCTCCGTCCCTGGCAGTGTTCAAGTCTGGGTTGGACAGAGCCTTGGGTGACATGGTTTAGTGTGAGGTGTCCCTGCCCATGGCAGGGGGGTTGGAACAGGATGATCTTAAGATACTTTCCAATCCTAACTATTATGTGATTCTACGATTCTAAGTATTACATAAACACTACTGTTACATAAAGATGATATTTTTTTACCGTGTGTTTTTTAATAAAACTGTGGTCAGCTCTGTCATCTGCCCTTACTGATCAACATTAGTTCTATTGATTTCCTTTAATATCAGTTATACATTTTTTGCCTACACGGATGCTAGCCAATAATCATCTGGATTGTCCTCTTTACCCTTTTTACTGCCAGTTCTTTTAACTTTGTCAAATCCTCTGGATTGTCTTTCTCAGTTTCAAATTTATTGCAAACAACCGTAGCAATACAGATAGTTCTTTGGTCAGTTTGAATATAAACACTGAATTACCTGAATGTGTTATTTTAAACCCAGCTTTGATGGGTAACACACTCCTGAGTTACTGCTGGAACAGGATGTCTTTTCTTACCATGAGAAGTGACAGAAGTTTGGGGATTCAGTTTGGAGATGTTTCAAACACAGAAAAATATTTAATTATTCATCCTTTTGTGTTTTACTAACAACATTTCTGTCATTTCTGTAGATCCAGATGATTCTTGGGACTAACATAATCCTCCCTATATGTATCACCTCTAGCCATGAGGGCAGCAAGTGACATGAATGATGCTGTGTTCTTTGCAGATGTAATTACCATTTACAGCACTGACTTACAGGAAGAGGTAACTCTACACGAAATATTTCATCAGACAGGATGATGTGTTATCCCAAAATGGTGTGTTGAGGCAATAAAGAGAAGTCACTGCTCTGAGCATCTGTTGAAAGGGCAGAGTCAGCTTAAAATCTGGTTGACTTTGAGAAGTAAGTTAAAAGCAGTTCTGTATTTTCCTACACATCATCTAAACAACTTGTGAAGCTTATTCACAGAAACATGTCTTTCCTGCTACGTGACAGATGCACATGAAAGAATAGAATGACTTGAACAAAACCAACAAAGTTAACCACCGATAAAAGCACAGGCAGACTAACCAGGGAATTATTTTTGTTCACCATTACTTGTCACAGCTGGTATGACTCAATGAAAAAAGTGTAGTTATGTTGACTATGCTTCTTTCGGGAAGAAGTGACCTGTAGAGAGATGAAGAAGCAAGCTATAATTCAATCTGCCTTTGGTTTGCCAAACCACAAGTTCTTGTATAAAAGATTTCTGCAATAGCATCACAACATGAAACAATAAAAAGTATTTATTAGACTAAGTTTAGCAACAGTCTATACCTGGGACATCAGAGCACTAACTCAGATCTAGAACTTCCTTTTATATTCCCTCCTTATTCCCATTCACCCCACACCTTTTTTTCTTTTTTTCTATATATGTAGACAGTAGAACCTTCATATTGTCTAGGAATTGTCATTTCTTTGTTTTCCTTGGAAAACCTGGGAAAAAGGTTTTAACCATATTTGCACTACAGCTGAGCATAAAAGGCTGGGAGTGTCTGTGTTTTTACAGTATACTTCATACAAAATTATGGTTGTTATGGGGCTAGTCAGAATTGTGACTGGTTATTAGTAATTACACCATTGCGCTTTCACTCATCAAGGTAAGATCCATATAAATGATTCCACAAACACTCTTGTCGAGATCAGCGTAAGTTAAAGTAGTAAATTTTGTGTAATCTTCATTCTGCAGATGCTGAAGTGTATTCTCATCTGGACTGTAACCTGAAACATTATTTTTCAGTTCTCAAGCTACTTTCAAACAGTTGTCTTCTGAATGCTAATTTCACTGTTGTGTCGGCAGATCCATACAGAGCATGTCATGAATGTTGCCATGGTTATACTCTCAATTTGGAAAACAGCATGAAATAAACTCATATTCAATGGCAACAATGTAATTTAGACCAATCCCCAGGTACTTTTAAAGCAATTCCGCTTTGTTTACACTTCCTAAAATTTGAGTTAGCGGAGACTGCAGTGTCATTTCCCCCAGAATAGGGGACACCACCATTTTTAAGAAGTACTCAGACTTAGCAAGCAATTTTTCCCTCTTAGGACCATCACTGTGACAAGGCAAGAGATTATGAGCAAAGGGAAAAAGTTGCCTCCTTCCCCTTAGCAGATGTGGTGACTGCAACTCATGAGTACCAGATGGAGGTTGTCACCACAGCATCAATTACTGGGAAAGGAAACTGCAACTTTTGCAAGGCCCAGGGCTATTTTAGGAGGAGTTTCCTGACGCTAGAATCAGTCCAGGGTGGGTCCAATTTCCCTGGCAGTAAATGCCATTTCGAGGGTGGAGTTGGCAAGGATCTGGGTTTACACATTCATCCTTCAAATCTTGCATTAGTTCTGCCCTTCTCTTCCTCAGTTCTTCCACTCTTAACTCATACCCTAATGATCTATTTTCTTTTTGAAGAGAAGATCTCTAGCTTTCCCAATGAACTTCAAAAGCTGCCATTCAACTGCAGCCAGTTTTAAAAAGCAAAAATCAAAGCCTTTATGTTTGCAGAGATAAGTTGAAAGGTCAGAGTAGACTACAAACCAACTTAGTACTGGTTATCCAAGTGTGCCTATCCAAGCAGCTTTGGTGGTTGTGCTGCTGCCCTGAGCACAGTGAAAAACATGCCCAGGCTTTGCTGCTGCTGCTCATAACCACTGAAACCCCAGAAGGAGGTGATTTTTGTGCTCTGTAACAAAGCTCTGATAAGCACATATTAAAGTTATTGAGTGGGAGCACTTCTGCGTTAGGAAACTGGGGAGATTCTTCCATCTTCTTAAGACTGGGGGAGTTGTAACATTGCGTTGGATCTATGAATTCAGAGGCTCCACAGAGACCTGTCCCCTGCCCAGAGGCTCCAGTTTTTGGAAGCTCTAAAAAATGTATTTTACATGAACGCACCAGGATAGATTTCTGCCCCTCCTGCACAAGGATCACAACATCTGTAGGATGACTGATGGTGACGTCTGCCTAAACTCGTGGTCACGTGATCTGACACTATCTCCTGGAGGGTTTGAACCACACCGCACACAGTGCCTGTATCTATTCCCTTTGAAGAACCCCAGTACAGCCCAGCAGAGGACAGTGTCTAGCAGTAAGACAGCTTTCCTGTGAGTCCTGCCCACTTTATTGAAACAAAGAAGCATGGATATGTATTAAATATCAAGAGGTCCCTTCCTTTTCAGTAGTAAACAGCCCAAACTCCTGCAGCTCCTAATACCTCCCTGGAAGAGGCTCAAAGCACTAACTTTCCAGAAATATAAGAGTGTATTGTGCTACTACTACTTCAAGTGGCGAAGTGCAGCAGAGGCGTATCTCCCAGCTCATCTTAATCCCTGGAGCACAAAAGAGGAAAAAGAATAATGCTCTCCCTTTATATTCACAGCAACATCAAAAGTTAGATGTTGTTGTTCAGAGAAACTTCAAAAGTTGGATGTTATTTAGTGACAGACCACTAGAAAAAAAAATAGATCCCTGCTCCAAGAAAGGGATTCTAGTGAAACCTTAGAAGCTACTGGATTAAAAGGAAGTACTGGTTTCTCAGACAAAATTTTACTGCAGAGGTCTTTCTCTACCTTCTGAATTTGATATTAGCTCTGGTACAATTTCAAAGACTGCAGGATGGGAAGAATAGGAAGAAGGAAGTTAAGAAGACGAAAGGTTTACAGGGCATTAGGTGAGACAGAGCAAATGTAGTGTACAATGAACTGGCAGCATCAAAGTATGGTCAAAGGAAGGTGGGGAAGAGAAGAGATAAAAACAGGCAGAAACAATGAAAATGGTTACAGTTGGGGTATAAAATAAAGGTGAAAGTGTATCATCACCTAAGATACGCATTGGTAAGCTCTGTTTAACTTTGAAATTTGACTGCTCAAAAGAGATGCAATTTTACACAGCTCACTCAGTGTTGAGTGGTAACTTGGTAAAACAAGTAACATTGGTCTAATTAGCACTTGGGCTGCAAAATTTCAAATCTTTTCTAAAAGCCCTGGGGCAAATGCCCAAGTTTTACTTTGTTAAACCCATCCTGTAAAAGTACTTAAGTGGCACTGTGCTTAAAGTGACACAAAGTATTGCTATACAGATATAAATAGAAGATTCCTCAGTGCATAATCCTCTTCAACCAAATAAACCTTGACCAGATGGCACAGCACATTTTTTCTATCACAAAGAGAAAAATCTCAGTCTCTCATTTCACAGGATGCCTGAATTATACAGAAGCCCTCGTATTTAGAGCACTACCTTGCAAGTTTGCCTCTGAGACATCTGTAAATCCTGACTAGGTGGTTCAGTCCCAGCAAAGCTAGAGGCAGGTTTGCAATATTGGTCAAATACTTGTAAACTAAGAATTCAAGTATCAGTAAGAAACAAATCTTAAATTGACTCTGAAGAAAAAAAAAAAAAACCTTAAACATCCAGCTCAATTTCCGCAGCTTGCTAAACTCAATCACTGGTGACTGAGTTAGGGGAAGCTGACATTGTACCCAAGCTTTTTAAAAGAATGCCAGTTGTGTAAACAGGAACCATTTAAGCATTTGTTTGGCTATCTCAGCCTTTTCTCTGCCTCCATACTTTCCGTGGGTCCTCACTTATAACGGCACAGAAGTCTGTGAAGACTGGCAAATATCCAAAGCAGTTATTGGCCAGTCAGCTATACTTCCCTCACTGTTGTCTTGGCTGTGCTGGTGGAGACAAGGAGGCACCAGCACAGCAAGGGTCCTACTGATATGCACCACATCTCTATAGCGCATGGGCATGAGCTGCAGTTCTGGGCATTATTTAAACTGTTTCCTTGTAGGAACAGCTCTCTTACTGTCACAGAAGAATCTGGATTCAGACCTCTTGAAATGGGAGAAAAAGGGGGCTTGGTTTTTATCCTTAATTTTTAAAGCCATTCTACTAGCACTTAACATGCTGGAAAATGCACTTTGGAGAATTTTAGTGTATGTTTCTTTTCCTTTGCCAAAGGTGAAAATCTGGGTAAGCAATGCCTTTTGTTCCTGACATTAGAGGACTGAGGTTTGCATGCCCTTCTTCATGGTGAGTTTCTGCCCAAGAATTATGTTGCCTGCCATAGCAAGGTAGGTATTTGGTGTAATGCAAAGAACTATGAAGTAAAGTGCAGTTTAAAAAGGGGGAGTATTAGTCTAGAACAAGTATCCACAAGAAGGCAGTCCAGTGATGTTTCCTTTAAGCCACCAGTCTACTTTCTGTACATTGTATGTCCTGAGGTGTACCTACACATGCTGGTGATCAGAAGCACTTTTCACCTGGTTAACTTCTGAACTGGCCTACTGCATTTTTGGTGGAGGATGCCTGACCAGAACAGGATAAAGCTTTGAGGTATTTTTTTAAACCACTTTAGTACACTTAATTGTATGTATTTGCAGTAAAGAGAGAGAATAAGTCATTCTAAAACCTGATGTTTTCATCAAATTTGCTTTTATTTTTTCAGTAACATTTTTTGTGGTTTTTTTTTGCTTTTATTTTTAAATAATATTTCATTTTTAAATAATTTTTTTTTTTTTTAATCAGGAAAATATAATCCATTAAAAATAAAGTTTACAAAAGTCTGTGAAAGGAATAACACTGTTTTTACTTTGAGCATTCATGAATTTTGCAACTCGAATCCACAGAAAGTCACAACAAACCCAGAGGGATGGTACCTCTAGAGTCCTCCTGGAGACAGGATTTTCTGCTTTTGACTTTTTGTAAATAGGAAGTTAAAACTCTGAAGAAAGGTGAGACACTCTTATTTCTCTATTCTAAGACTCTGAAATTCTGAACCCTCTAAATGAGTTCAACATGTTTAATTTTAAGAAGTCACTTGCACCTTATCATTTTACTTGTAATAGTGATGCTTTTATCCCAGTAACTTAGTAATGAGCTGAACTGTCCCTGCAGATATACCAACACAAGTCTCCTTATAAGGAAGAAATAATTCATTCCCAGCGTCTATTCTCAATGAATGTAAACTGAATGTGCTCATTCCTTGAGGAAATACAGAGCAGCATTAATTCATACAGCTCTGGGACTGTGGCACACACAATACCCTCCCCTTCAGTCCGTGTCAGAATGACTTCATATGTCAAGTTATCAAGCCACAATAAGGCAGAGGACACAGAAATGAGTGTCAAGAGGATTTAGCTCAAATTAAGATGTTTATCTCTTTTCATTACTCTAGAATACTGGTAAAGCACGCTTAGTATTTTAAGTACATTTTTCTGAATGCTTTTAGATTCTACCCGCTGACTCCAGTTTTGGAATCATCATGGAATTTAATTAGAATAAAAAGCTGCACTTTGAAAGGGCTCATTCAGTGCTGCTTTTTTTTTTTTCACTTTAACTGAGAGACTCTGAAGAGCTGGCAATCTTTATCCTAGAGTATTTAATTTGAAAGGTACTAAAACACAAATGTTTTTTAACTCCTTAAATTAAAAGTAGTTTCTGAACATAATGATCAAACTATTTTAAGAAAACACTATAAAACTGAAGGTATTGGCCAACTGCACTATTTTTTTCACTGACCAATCTTAAGATGGTAACTTCATGGACACTCATCACCTACTGTCCGTTTTTCCTGTGTTTGAATTTCCACAGTCACTACACTGCAAAGCGCACTCATATTCGCTACCTTTACCTAAACCAGTGTTTTCACGCTTTCAAATGATATATGTTAGAGTACATTTGATATTGTAAGCCTATAACTTTTTTTGTGGGAACTGAAGTGCCTATTTATCTAAAAATGCTTTAAGAAGCAGGATGAAAAAGACTTGGTTTTGCATTGTAAACACAGCTGTTTCAGGAGACCTGTCAGTCTTTCTTGTATCTGATTGTTGTGGTGCTGTCACCACAAGTAATTTTTCTTGCTCTTTTTTTCCTTAAAGCTCTAGCTCTGAGAGCCTTCTCATCTCCCTTGCTAAGCTTCCATCTCTGACCCCCTACCTCCCAGCATTTAGAAATATTTTTTGCAGCACAATAATCTAGATTCTTGTTCAGCTTTAGTGCAGGAATGCTGAGTTTCATCCCCACAGCTAAGTTTTAGCCACCAGGGTAACGTGTCTTGGCCAGGATTAGGTGGTCTGCCACCCGTTTTTCTACATTTAGACCGTCATTTACTTCATAGAAAAGCATCTGTGCAGCTGTATGTGATCTTTCGTTTAAACTAGCACAACTGCTGGAATGTTCAAGCCCTGCGTGTTTTATTGGAATGAGCAAAAATGACTGAAAGTGGCCTAATGCTTTGAATGATTATTAAGAAGGAATTTCACTGAGTGGTGGCCAAGGGTACTTTTCCGAGCAGTTCACAGAATAACCTTTGATTACATGCAGGAAGTTCACCAAGTTAAGGTTTCTGTTTTGTAGCCATTCCCTCCTCTCTGCATAGCTCTGGAATACAGACCTCACAAAACTGTGAGGCAGAAAAAGAGGAAACGAGTGCTCAGCTCAGCAAGGTCTTTCCATGAGAAGAGCATCCACTGAAAGAAAAAGAAACCAGAAATTAAAATAGAGTTCAGGTATGGCTTTAACACATTTTAACTTCTTCCACGAAGTTAACACACATTCCCACTTGCATTCAAAAAGTTGAAGGAACTCAAGAGGCAAAACTGGCAGGACAAAGGAACTTCAGCCTCAGATGATAATTTGCAAGCTGTTGTGGTACTGTACCAGTGCAGAGGGAGCGGAGGCAGAAGCATACTTGGTGCTTATGGCGAAATGTCAAAAGCAAAGATGCCATTACCTCTCCATCTGCTCCCTAGCCCAGAAACAAAAAAGCTTCACCAGCATCCTGTATAGCTATTAATATTCATGGACTTAATGGGAAGTAGCTTATTCCTGCTGGGTGGTAGACAGATGAAAGAGGTGCATCTATGGGCTTTTCCACCTGCTTTTCTCAGAGGTACCTTAAGTGAATTCATTAATTTCTGCTCAGAGCTGAAAAGACAGAAGAGCGACCAAGTTGAGATAACTGACGCATGGGCAGCTTCTGCTTATTATGGATGCTTGGTTGTTCACTCTTTGTGTTTCTCAATTTTTACTGTAACGGGAAGAATGGCATTAGCATGTTATTTTTATTGCAGCAGGTGGCTAAGACCTGGTAAAGAACAGCCAATACCCAGTTTAGAAGAGTATTTTTACTGACTTGCTAGATACTTGTTTAAAACCAAAATAGTGCTAGAACAACAGAGAATAAAAACTGCGTTGAGATGTGAACAATTATTAGCAATTAATGGGGCAAACAACAAGCAATGAGGAAAAATATAAATTTCTTCTGCCCTCATACGCATGCAATCCTGAAGTTGTTCTTTTTGTACCTTCTACATACTCCATTTCTCTGCTTTCAGAAATACTGAAATCAATACCATAGGTATAGTAAAAGTAAGTTCCACATCCTCATCTCTGCCCTGCAGCATCCAGGCTCCCTAATCCCTTCAAAATTTAGTTGTAGTTAAGTTCATAAATCCAATAGATCACTTGTAAAGTACATGCCTAAAAAGAGGAAGAAGCCAGTTAATATCCCAGCAAGGTATCTGTGGACTCATGAAACTGGCACCTCAAGAGTAACTGTTTTGTGTCATCTACACTTAGAAACACAAGCATCACTGTAAACTCATTTCTTACCCAGAAGGTAGCTCTCATGATCCCAAAGAAAGAACAACTTGTAGTGCATATATATAAAGAGCCCCATAGTTCAGGCCTTGTAGTCTGCAGTTCAAACTGTGGTTAAAAAAACATCAGTCATTTTCTTACTACAAGCAACTGAAAATATATCAGACCAGAAAAAAAAAAAAATCTATACCTAAAAAAACAAACCCCTATCTGTGAAATTTCTAATCACTGCTACAGTCTGAGACTTCACAAGCATATAAAAAGGCCAATATTTGTGTATTCTAGACCATCTTCATGCTTCTACTGAAAACAGAAAATGCAATTTCTTCAAGGCTCCTTATTCCCGTGTTCAGAGAATAAGTGATTGTTCTAGTCTGGGGATTTGCTGGAAACAAAAAGTAGATGTCAAATTTCAAGTCAGCTCGATGTTATTTGTACTTCCTAGATCTTACGGCTGACACACTTGACATTCTTTGGCTGCATTCCCTGATGGAGCCAGCTCCCCACCACAAACTTCCCAGCTGGAGACTAGCGTTACATCATGGAAAATGTAGTGTAGCTGGGTGAACTAGACTATGTGAATGAAGCCACTGGGCACTCAAGTTACAGCTCCTGCACCATGTACTAGCGAGGGCTGTTCGCTGTTAAATCCCAGCCAGAGGAGTAAATATTGTTTTCAACTGTGAGTTGGCAAAAACGCCGTTTCCAAGCTAAGGTACCATTTATTAAATATTTATTTAATCAAGAATGCTGATTGCTCTAAAATGATACATCAATGTCTCTCTCCATAGGAAAGGCATTACTGAATTTATTTGCCTGGCCTTATCCTTATTGTATAGTATTTTCATAAAATGTTACATTAGCAGTGTGGCTGCAATTAGGACTGGAACTCCCTGCCACAAGCAAGGGCTGCATGTGGTATTTACTCAGTGCTGCGCAGGACATATGTAAGTTCGAGAGATCTATGTATCTATTAATATAGATAGATACACATCTATATAACCATATATCAATCCATATAGATAGGCATATAGATACGTATCTATATCTATCGATATCGAGATATATATGGATATATATATGTATATGGATATATAGGGGCATATATATGTATAGATATACAGATGCGTGTGTATGTCCGGCATCCTCAGCCTGTCACCGTGTCCGGTTTTCTCACTCCTCACTTTCAGGAAGGCCACTTCGTTTGAGTCGTTTTGTGCGATCCCGAATGAATGGCATGTCTTCTGGCGACCGCAGGCACCCACTTCAGACTCCTTCCGACCGCACGTCCTGCTTGCCGCCGCACCGCTCGCTGAGAGTCACCCCTCGCCGGCCGCCTCACGAAGCTCCCCCGCCGCTGCAGTGACTCACCAGGGGCCGCCGGGGACTGGCACACGGCACCCGCCGGCACCGCACGCGCCGGGGACCCCGCGGCCGGTGCCGTGTTCCCTCTAATAGCGGGGAAATGCCGAAACAAAAAGGTGGGGGCGCAGCCCGCTGAGGCACCGCACGGGCTCGTTGCGGGCACGCGCGGGGGCTCACACCGCGGCTACCGCCCCAGAGGCGGGCTGGTACGGCAGGAGCAGAGGCATTTCCAGCACACGTGTTCCCTCCTACCTGCCCCTCCGCCACTCTCCCGCGTCAGGTCTTAGCAGCCCGCGGAGCCGCGGGGGAAGGTTGGCGCCGCTCTGCCTCATTCCCCTGTCCCCACTCCCCGGGCAGGCAGCCGGAGCTGTGCCGGCCCCCGCCTGTCCACACCCGAGAGCGCCAGCGCTCAGCCCGTACCGTATTTTCCCGCGGCACGGCGCAGCTGTACCCGCCCGCCGGCTTTCCCCGCAGAGGTGACCGGTTGAGGCCGCGGCGGCCCCTCCCCCGCATTCC